>NC_035109.1:218666789-221066789 GCF_002204515.2 Aedes aegypti | reverse complement strand
ATGCCGGGTAAAATTTTCGACGCTTCACGCATCGAGTAAACTTTTTCCAGATGGCAGCATCGTACTTTCGTTGAATCGAATAACGAACCACTGGCTGCCATAACCACTGTATAGTATATGATTCCAGATTTATTATTTATTGGCCAATTCCCCCAGGGCACCTGGAACCTATACAGAGGACATAGAAATAAGTGGCTCTGAAAATGCTCCGAGAAGCATGACCTTCAAAAATCTCAATGTTTATATATTGGCGTGTTTCCGGACATGTTTTGAATTGGCCATATAAACCTACTATAGAGTGGCCATGGCAGCCGGCGGTGCTGAAAATGCCTCACCTTTGAAAATCTTGAAGTTTGATACCCATATTTATATAATTTCAAACATGATCCTAATTGGCCACTTCCCGCAGGGCACCTGGAATCTACTATAGAATGGGTCAGTGCATCTTATGGTTCTGAATATGCTGCTGGAAACATTATTTTGAAGTTAATATATAGATTGGCATTACAAACATGACTGACCGAAAATTTGGAACCAGTTTTACGAAAATGGTCATATATTTGAAAGATTTTAATCGAATCTTAATGCGTCTACTGGCATTCCAGTTTCCTATTAGTTCTAGTTTCTAGGAAAATTGTAAACATCTCTAAAACTTCATACCGCACAAAAATCTAAGCGACAGGAAAAATCAGTGCTGGTAATAGTAGGGTAAAGATCTAATTTTCGCCAACCCAAGAAATTTGCACAAATTTTCGCCCCTTCATACAAAAAAGTTCAAATTTGTATGAAGGGGGGCGAAAAACTAAAAGCATGGCGAAGATTAATACCATCTACCCTAGTAGGCTTGAATTTCGCGAAATCACGAGGCTTTTCCCAGTATGTTATGTTATAGCCTATGTTGGGTGCATGAATTTTCTAGATCAGTACTGTCATTGAAGGCTTCTAAATGCGGGAAATGCAACGGGAAATAGAACATTTTTCTACAGTAATTTTGGTTGCCCTTAGCAACGGGTGTTTTGCTACTTTCAAGGCAATTTGCCTACAGCAGCGATGGGCGTGAATTTCACTGGCTTCACTGACTGTGATTTGCTTTGCTTGGCTACCGTCATTTCGGGTGAAATTGATCACTTTTTACGGTTTTTCTTGTCTGATTTCTATAATGTTGACAATGCCAAACAACTGAATGCAGGAAAACAAGTATGAAGGTGAGCTTCATTGACTCAAGTATCGAAATTTTCTAACAAATGTAATTTTTGTGCTAAGAAATATGTCTAAAATAAAAATCGGGAGATCTCATTTCGGGGTGAAATTGATCACTTATCAATGCCATTGTTGTTAGTTCTCAAAACAACTTTACTTAATAAATTTGAGCTCCCTGAATCCGAATATGCTTGCCAAATTCTTAACAATACCATATTTATAGAAATAATGAATGTTTAAATTTCAAGAATAACGCAAAAAACGCCTAAATGTATGCAATTTCCTAAGGAATTTCCTGATATATACCAGAAACTCAATTATTTCAACCAAATCAACGAATTGGTATGAGTTTTGGTTATGAAATCTAGTTTGGGGATATATATTAAGTATCCTCACAAACTTTCAGGATTATACTATGTCCAAATCCATGTCTAGAACTAGAAGCTAATTGATGTTCGTCAACACTGCACCGTACAAGATTTAGAAATTTTACATTATTTTAATAGAAATGATCATTTGTTAACGCAAAAAACTTCACAACACACAATTTGGACATACTTACGACAAATAACGTTCATTCACTGCGGGTTACATTGATATTTGTGCTCCATTACGAAAAAATAAAATCGAGTGACATAGTGATCAATTTCACCCTACTGATCAATTTCACCCGAATTTACGGTACTTCATGACCTCTGGAAATCAGGAATGTCCGGTGGCCAATACACATGACCAAGCAACACGGGAGACAAAAGACAGCCTGTAAGCAGCCATTGGCACCTTCCCAGTCCTTTTCTGGGACTGAGCATCTTCTCCCGGGGTCAACTAGTGCCTAAGTATTATGGGAACTACTATTTTTAAACACATCTTATATTCAGATGTCAAATTTGTACAATTTATAAATATCCTAGCAAGAGCAAAAAGGAACAGTATCAAAACCCTAGCCTAAGTACTTTAAAATCGCGTTGTGAGTTCTACGCCCTTCCCTCACCAGTGGAGTTACTGAAAAATCCCGTCATTCTACTGACATCCACTGTAGCACTGAATTGACCAAATGCATAATTTACATTTCATTGCACATAAATTTATTGCACAGTGATTCTGTTCCAGATTCCAAAACGGTTCATTTACTGCCAGTTCGTTCTTCTTTCTCTCACTCTATTTTTGGGACGATGAAGCTGATATTTGGGCACACGAGACTGACTCGAACACAATAAGGTCCGTCCGTGGAAAGTTTTCCGTCTGCCCTTCAGTTGCATTCACTAAGCTTACAGATCCCCCGAAACAGAATCAATGCTCAACTGTATTAAAATGTGTTCAACGGGAGGTGACAAATTTTCACATGTATTTACGGACACGATCCGCTGATGAACGATAGTGGACGAATAAAAGCAGTGAGGCAGAAGTGTCGGGAAATTTATCACCAGTACAGGTTGGTGAAAATGGCTGTTGTTGATTGTATAGTTCAAAGCAATTTTATCATATTTTACAAAGGAATTAGCTGTAATCAAAAGCTTGACATTTAGAATCAATTCCACTTAAACCTTGATTTGTGAAATCTTTTTTATTTTTTTTAACATGATTTTTTACTTACGAAGTTCGTAAATTGAGTTAAGACGGTTCAATGAAAAGTTATGTATTAAAATGACAATTTTCTCGAAAGTAGTGTGATTTGTTTTGACTTTCTGCTTTGTTATTTATCACAGACAAGTTTTACTTATGCAATAGTACAGTGCGATTTCATTGTTTATCCTTCTTTGCAAAAACTAGTAATGATAGTCGTAGAGATAAGGAAATTATGTCAAAATATAATCACAATAAACTGAACGAATAATTGATTTTTCTTCAAGAGATAGAACAATTTAGTAAGCAATTTCAGAGTATCCAACCGTAACATGCTGACCCAAACTTCACCGTCGTAGAAAATTCTCGGCATAGTCTCCTACGAAAATTAAACTTCTCACGTACGGTGGCCACTTCTGGCAGCTCGTATATCGTGTGAGGACAACATTGAATCTCATAGAGGTAGGTATGTGCGTTGTCGTTTTCTTTTAATCTTCCTACCGGCGTGCAAGGTTTCTCAGTAGGCAACAAAATTTATTGCTCCATAGAGATAAAGCTCAGCGAAATGTGAAACCTCTTTCGTTCCCGGCTGGATGGTGCAGTCGAGCGCGGCCGTTTGTTGTCCTCACCGTAGAAGGAAAAGGACCCTTGGGTGGTGGTTGTATATTAAACGCGTGTCCCCAAGCAAAGTGACACATTTCAACGTGTTTGGCGAGTAATTTTGGGTATACCGGGCGCTCAGTGCTTGTAAATTATCATCCGTACAATTTTGAGAAGCAGTTTAGTTCTAGTGCACTGAGTGCATAAAAGATGCATGCAATAACTAAATTTGAAAACTAATGCAATTATGTCACAATGGTAGAAAACTCTTATCAAAAGCAAGAGAATATATAGATTTTGTTAGCAATGAGCAATAATTCATTCAGTGTGTCATAATTTCAATACACATTAGGATGGTCCATAATCTTCAAAGTGAAAATCATAAATTTAAACCCTGGAAATTGGGCATTCAGACCTCCCAGGAATCACTATGAGAATTTGATTGGAATCCATCAAGTGTAAGCGCTCACCGAAGTTGAAATTTGTGTGAGACAATCAGTGGCGTAGCTAGGATTTTCGAGGCCCAGTGCGGAGTCAAATTAGGGGCCCTTCCAAATAGCGGTGTGTACCAATTCACTTGTCAATTAATCGAAACAATAACATACCTTCAATCAATATTAATAGAGAGAATTGAAAACAATGAACCTTGTGTTCATCTAATGTTGAAGGCGTTTATTTTATTTTTGTTTTGTAATTTAAATATCAACTAATGAAGAGTAATGCCGAAACGACCACTCCAGGGCCGATAGCGGCTAAGTGTTCTTTAAAAATGAACTTTAGAGACCTCATGCCTTAAAAATGAAACCAAAATGAGACTGAACAGGGATCACGATAAGGATTCCACAATTAATCCAACCAGACAACTCTCAAAGCGTCTTTCCAAAAGTTTAAGTGGAATTTAATGATATTCTTCAGAATGAAATTCAGGTATTTGCTAAAAGTTTGATTCAACTATTAGTTCGAAGATTTCTTCAGGAGTACATTAAACGATTGCTTTACAGACTTCCCGACGAATTCCTCCAGAATTTTCATTCGAGGTACTTTGAAAAACTCAACCAGAACTTGTTCCAATGATACTCACAGGATTTGTTCATTTCATTTATCTAGTTAACATCTACACAGATAACACTGAATGAACAATTTCACGCCACAATACTCGGTTCGTGGCCGCATCTCTCCATCCTCGGTTCTGCCCCACCCTCGCCAATTCGATACGCACTTGATCCGCCCACCTAGCTCGCTGCGCTCCACGCTTTCTTGTACCAACCGGATCCGAAGCGAACACCATCTTGGCAGGGTTGCTGTCCGGCATTCTTGCAACATGCCCTGCCCATCGTATCCTTCCAGCTTTGGCCACCTTCTGGATACTGGGTTCGTCGTAGAGTTGGGCGAGCTCGTTTGTTTATCCTTCGCCGCCACACACCGTTCTCCTGCACACCGCCGAAGATCGTCCTAAGCACCCGACGTTCGAAGACTCCAAGTGCTTGCAGGTCCACCTCGAGCATCGTTCACGTTTCATGCCCGTAGAGGACTACCGGCCTTATGAGCGTTTTGTACATGGTACATTTGGTGCGGGTGTGAATCTTTTTTTGACCGCAGCTTCTTCTGGAGGCCACAGTAGGCCCGACTTCCACTGATGATGCGCCTCCGTATTTCGCGGCTAACGTTATTGTCAGCCGTCAGCAAGGATCCAAGGTAGACGAACTCGTCGACCACCTCGAACGTATCCCCTAGGCGAGCCCTGTCGCGTTCGCCCCCACCAGCTAGCATGTACTTTGTCCTGGACGCATTCACCACCAGTCCAACTTTTGCTGTCTCGCGTTTCAGGTGGGTGTACAGATCTGCCACCTTTTCAAATGTTCGTCCATATCATCCGCGAAGCAAACAAACTAACTGGATCTCGTAAAAATCGTACCCCGGCTGTTAAGCCCGGCTCTCCGCATAACACCTTCTAGCGCAATATTGAACAACAGGCATGAAAGTCCATCACCTTGTCGTAGTCCCCGGCGGGATGCAAACGAACTGGAATGTTCGCCTGAAACCTTCACACAATTTTGCACACCTTCCATCGTCGCTCTTATCAGTCTCGTGAGCTTCCCGGGAAAGCTGTTCTCGTCCATGATTTTCCATAGCTCTACGCGGTCGATACTATCGTATGCTGCCTTGAAATCGAGGAAAAGGTGATGCGTTGGGACCTAGTATTCACGACATTGTTGGAGGATTTGCCGTACAGTAAAGATCTGGTCCGTTGTCGATCGGCCGTGAACGAAGCCGGCTAGATAACTTCCCACGAACTCTTTTACTACAGGTGACAGACTACGGAAAAAAAAATCTGGGATAATACTTTGTAGGCCGCATTTAAAATGGTAATTGCTCGAGAGTTCTCACAATCTAACTTGTCCCCTTTCATGTAGATGGGGCATATTACCACTTCGTTCCACTCCTCCGGTAGCCGTTCTGTTTCCTAGATTGTGCTTATCAGTCGGTGCAGACAAATGGCCAGCCTCTACAGGCCCATCTTTATGAGTTCAGCTCCGATACAATCCTTACCAGCAGCTTTATTGTTCTTGAGCTGGTGAATGGCATCCTTAACCTCCCTCAAAGTGGGGGCTGGTTGGTTTCCATCGCCTGCAGTACTGACGAAGGCATTTGCTCCGTTGTCCCGTCCTTCGTTGCCTGTGCTCTCAGCGCCATTCAGATGTTCGTCGAAGTGCTGCTTCCACCTTTCAATCACCTCACGCTCGTCCGTCAAAATGCTCTCATTCTTATCACTACACATCTCGGCTCGCGGCACGAAGCCGTTGCGGAATGCGTTGAGTTTCTGATAGAACTTACGCGTTTCATGAGACTGGCACAGCTGTTCCTTCTCCTCGCACTCCGTCTCCTCCAGGCGGCGTTTTTTCTCCCGAAAGAGGTGGGTCAGCTGTTGCCGTTTCCGTCTATAACGCTCCACGTTATGCCGGGTCCCTTGCTGCAGCATGACCGCCCACGATGCATTCTTCTCCTCCAGAATTTGCCTACATTCCTCGTCGAACCAATCGTTCCGTCGGCTCCGTCCCACGTACCCGACGTTGCTCTCAGCTGCATCGTTGATGGCTGGTTTCATTGTTCTCCAGCAGTCCTCAAGAGGGGCTTCATCCACCTCACCCTGTTCCGGTAATGCAACCTCGAGGTGCTGCGCGTATGCAGTTGCGACATCCAGTTGCTTAAGCCGCTCTAGGTCATACCGGGGCGGCCGTAGGTACCGTTCGTTACTAACGACGGAGAGTTTTGGGCGCAGTTTAACCATCACAAGATAGTGGTCAGAGTTGATGTTAGCGCCACGATAGGTCCTGACGTCGATAATGTCGAAGAAGTGCCATCTGTTGGGCGATACACGAATTAGAAGGTTTGTAAATTTTATTCCGGCAATTCAGTGGTGATAAAATTATAAAACTCCTTAGATGAGGAAATATAAGTTTACGGAATTATGTCTTATGATAGCAATACCCAAGTAACAATTAAAGCTGAACAGCTAGAGTAATATCTGAACATTGGGCTGATTTATGGTGTACAAGGTTGAACACCGTGACAGCTGAACAATAATTTGAAGAAAAGCTTATTTACGGACCTATAGTTTGTCGAAATAAAAACTCCTTATTACAGCATCGATGAGCTTGGGTAATAATAAGATGAAATTTTACCCTCGATCACGATTTTTTTTTATTAACTGAGCAAAGCATATAATAAACTTATTTGCCACTTATTCGTTATCATTATTAACGCAAATTCCAACAATTAAGCAGTATTAATTAAAGATTAGACCTTATACAGACAAGTGGATAAGTTATTCCTTTGCTTTCAATGATGTTCACACAGCCTCATGTGGAGGCAGTTGTCAAGTTAAGTGGTTATAAATCAGTGAATCCCAGTTCAATTCTCATTTTTCATATTTACTTATCTTCATCTTAAAATTCCAGCACGGAGTTTTATTCCACATCATTAGCGCTAAAATTGTTAGTTGGGTATTGTCTTCTTCAAATTTCAGCTGCTCAAACTGCCGAGAATACGTAAGTTCCCCTATATTCAGTGGAACATTTAATATTAAAAACCTGACTTTATCCACCGTTTGTGAGACTGAACCCTTCTTACAGAAAAATGGGAAATCAATAGGTAGTGCTTTGTGAAGCCCAAGCAGGACAGTTCGGTTTTGCGTCGTCCGATTGATTTTGCTGACGGTTTCGCGCGTGTTTTCGTCGCCGGAGATTTTTTTTTCCTGTTTTGGAGCGTCTTGCTGGGTACGTATTTGGGAAGGCCCAAGCAAGACGGTTTATTTTCGGGACGCCAAGAAGTTTTGCTGTCAGTGTCAGTTTTGTGTTCAGTCGAGAAATGGATTACAACTGGTGAGTTCGTTTCATGCTTATGATAACACATATTTTCTTGAAAGCGTAACTTTTATGTAATATTAAAACAAACTTTGTATGGTTTGTCACTATAGGTGTCGGCATTATGCTTTTTTCTTATACAATTTGAATATACATATATTTTTCTCTTTTGACATTATTAAAAATTATCTTTTGAATTGTTCGACATTGTGAATGTTGACGTAATTTCTAAAACTTCTACCATATCGAGACAAAATGCACAGTAATACTCATATGCAATTTTCAAACAATTATGTATGGTTCGTCACTACAAGTGTCGGCATTATTCCTGTTTCATATAAGTTAAAATATATACATGTAATTTTCAGTTTTCGTCATTAATAAAAACGTCTTTTGAATTGTTCGACATTATAGATGTTGAAGTATTTTTTCCAAAAACTTCTCGAGACAAAAATACAAAACTAGCTTTAAATACAAGTCGTATATTTCCCCCTTGTCCATGGATCGCATCACCGACCAGAGGTGACTCCCAGATCTTTTCCTCCCTCACTGATTGTGGAGATGCAGAGGTATTCTCGGTCTCTAGAAGCAACAATCATTACACCCTAACATTCCTTCCCCATCCCAACTGACTGTAAGGACTTGGCCGGCGCCGTTATTGATCAATAATATTAGATCTGCTAAAATTGCACTTCGAGAGTAAGCGGAAACTCCCATCCCTTATTCATTTGGATCGTAGTGCAATTCTTACCAGTTCCGATCAATCACGGAGTAGCAACCATTGACATGTACAGTCAGTCTATGCTATGCTATGCTATGCTATGCTATGCTTATCTTCATCTTAAAATTCCAGCACACGTCTCCACTGCATGTTTGAAATTGTTAGTAGCGATTATAAAGCCCAAAACTAAGAACCTGTAAATATTTTAACATTTTTTTGGTTTATTGTTGAATAATGGATGAATAAGCGATTGTTAAGCTTTGGAAGGTTGCCGTCTGTTCTTAAAACAGAAAAAATACGTTATTGAAAGGGGCTTGAATAAGCGCATGCTAGACCTTTATTCAGCCTTCTTTACAGCTTCAATTAAGCTTTAGGCTGAATAAAATCGCCAGAATTAGATGTTTAACAGCTGTACAAGAGTGTGTGGAGGCTATGAACAGCTTTTGTTCAAACGAAGGCTGATTTAAATTAGTTATAAAAGCGTTTGAGCAGCTTGAAATTGTTACCTGGGTACTCACTTTTGGTGATTCGTTACCGCAAAATGTTATAAATTCAATCTATAGTTGTGACGTACTCTCTTCAGAGCCTTAAATTACAGTTAGATTTTAGTATAACAATGTCATGTCTGTGCATGTTTTAAGTGCGGTTAGATATTCTCACCTCAATGAACTCTTAATCGATACCCTAGGAGACTAATTACATTGACTAATTAATGGTATTGAGTATATATGTTTTAGCTGTAAGGTAATATTATTCAGAATTATAATCTTAGATACTAGAATTGGGTGTGCCGGGTTACCTACCCCTTCCGTCAAATTTATAACGTTATAGCAATAGTTCAAATATGGAATATTTTTGAGGAAAATAAACTAATTTAGCAGATAAGATATTAGAACGCTGATGTCTTTACACTGTATCTTCGAGTATTCGTTTTCTAACATCCATAGGTCAATCGTACGATTGACGATCCTCTCATGGGTGTGGTTGAGTTGCGCCATAGCTGTCATCGTCCGTAGCGGTGGTGGGGCCTTCCGGGTTTATCGGGTCGTTCGACGTGGCGGGATCAACAGCCGTCCATCAATTAAAAAAAAGACAATTTACACCGTCTTCAGCATATTAGCTGCACAGACTGAACGATCACTAACATTAGGCAACGAACAACACGAGACACCCAGTAGCCCAGCGATGAATTGTTCGTTTAACGAAAAGTTTCCACCGACTGGAGCGGGAATTGAACCCACACCTCGTGGCACAATACGCATAGACGACTGACGCCGCTAACCGCAAGGTCACGAATTCCACTCGTGAACGTGATCGATTTGTGATTCTGTCTGCTGTGGTGATCTCTAGGTGTATCGGTTCGGAAGGCTGTGCTAGAAGTAGGTGCTACGAATGGCCATATTTTTGAAGGCGGCGAAATCAATTAGTCGTAAGGGATGGTACACCAATTATGTCACGCTAAATTTCAACTTTTTTTACCTCCCCCCCCCTTTGTCACGTTTTTTGTATGAGTCCTTTGTAAGACTTGTCACGCATGGCTCGACCCCCTCCCCCCTGGGGGGTGACGTAACTTGTGCATGACCCCTAAGCCGTTTTCGTTCGTCAGCCGGTGGGCGCTGAACTTTCCAATAGTTGGTTTGAATTCTTCCTCTTGACCGACCCGAGCGTTTAGATCTCCTATGATGATTTTGACGTCTTGGCTTGGACAGCTGTCGTACTTTGTAGTTCGGTCGAACCTGAATCGGGCTGGGGTTCAAATTGTGATTAAGAATAGGTTTTGCCAGCTCCAACCTTTGTTCAATAAGAATTCGACAAGAGTGGAAGGGAAGCCATATCATTACTTGAGCACCTTCAAACGTTTCTGTTTGCATGCCGAATACTTGGCGCACCAATCGCTCTAGAATTTCATGGCATTACTAATTGTTGATATTTGCTTTATAAATGCATTTCAGGTAAGTTCATTGAAAAACGTTTTTTTTTATTATATGCAGGTCAATTCAGTTCACCTGTAAACATTCTGAATCGATGAGACAAAAGGAATGTAATACACCCAACCTCTTTTTACGACCGTTATCGGGGGGTCGTAAAAAGAATCGGTCTTAAAAAAAATCAGGGATAAAATTATGTTTTTAGAAAAATGCATCGTATAGATGTGGAAATACTGATTTGAGATATTCGGCAATGTTGAAGCATAGATTAAGAGCTTTTCAAAATGGCCAAAATTGCATATTATTGTAATAGATGGAAACACTTCTCGATTGTTATCAAAAAAGCCAATTATATAGGGTTTTTATATGCAGATACCAATAAATTTTAAAGATAACGATATCGAGTGTTCACCAAAGTTGAAGGAAGTGTTGCATGCCATACAGTTGGCAGAAGCACAAATGTTCATGTTGCTGGAAGCACTGTTTAAGAAGCTTTAAACAAAGTTCAAAACCATAAGCCTTGAGCAGAATAGAAAAATATAATGTTTAGCAACATACGAACTCTTTTCAACTGTAATCCAATTTTTAATGAAGGATTCGAAATTTTGTCGTAGCTGGCAACACTGCTCAAGTGAAATTCCGCCACCAGGCAAAGCATGAACATTTTGTTTTGTGGATATCTCAGGATCCTGATCACTTAGAAACATTGCGTGTTCCGCAAAGTTGTTCAGTAGCTCAAGGGCTATTATTTATTCTAGTCAAGAGATTTGAGATTTTTACACCAGACGGCGCTAGTGAGCATGCAATTTGTGATTTGCGGATATCTCGTGATCATGACAACTTAAACTCCGATAATACTTCGCACAAACAATGATAATCCTTGAGCTGTTGAAAAACTTTGCAGGCTTGAACTAAATTTCGAATCTCATGGCTTTTATAATGATAGCGCTTAAGCTACTGAACAATTTTACCAGAGATGCCATCTTTCTAAGGGGTCCGGATCTTGAGATATTTGCAAAACAAAAGTTTCATGGTCACTAGCGCTGCCTGGTAGCTAAATTAAAATCTTAGGCTTTTATATTAATAGCGCTTGAGCTATTGGACAACTTTGCCGAAGACGTCATCTCTCTAAGATGTCATGATCCGGAGATATCAGAAAAACAAAAATATCATGATAACTAGCGCCACCTGGCGACATAATTCCGAATTTTAATGACCACGTGTTAGCGCCTAATTTACTGAACAATTTTGATGAACATCACTTTGATTCCTTTTCAAGATAGTGAACATTTATAAAAACGGTCTCTAATTTGTTTTTCGGTCGTTAAAAGAAATTAGTGTGTATGTTGTTAACAAAATCTCGCGTAACTTTTCAAAAGAAGCTAGGTTTTGTAGTCAAATATGTCACATATGAGACCGATTGCTTTTCAAAACCCTCCCCGCCGAAGTGAGTTGAAAGTGAATAGGATACGGCTCCCTCTCAACTATTTTTAAATCATCAAAATCGATGCATCATCAAAATTGTGTAGGATTGTTTATATAATCAAGCATTTAGCAGGAATTTAAAGCTATTTTTACAGCTTAATAATTTCCAACTACTTTGGTTTATGTCGTGAAAATAAATACATTAATAACAATAAAAGTTCGGTTTGCTTTAAACGGAGATGAATGTCTCGACTGGACAAAGGTTTCTGTTTTTCTCTTATCACTGTGTATATGTATAATACATAAGATATTATTATCCATCTGTTTCTTAGAATAAATTTATTGGACAAACCATACCCAAAAATTTCCACCACATCAATTCAGACAAGGCTGAATTTATTACAACCCATAAACACTTCAACTTGGGAATCCGATATCTGCAAACAATCGTCTTTCGTGCCTGTGTGCCATCCGACTCGACCAAAGAAACTTTGGCACTTATAACATGCTGTAGCTCAGGCAACACAATTTACTAGGCGTCCGAAATAAAACTTTTAACGCAAAGAAAACTTCTGACATTTGCCGTTGTTGGCATTTAATTCTTTCTGATATTCCTCTTATATCTAGTAGTGGAGATCGCTTCATTAAGTTTGTTTAAAGTAACTTAAATATTAAATGCAGAGGTATGACTTCGTTGTTCATTTTCAATATTAGGACAGTCGAGTGAAAAATTTGACTCCATGTTCACTATAGTTTTGTTGATTTTGAGTTTTTGTTTTTCTATATCATATCAAACATAGGTATCCTCTACGGCGCTCAAATCTTTGTTGTTTTTTGCATTGTTCGCATGTAAAAGCGTGGTCCATTGTGAATAATTTATCGTTCATTAAAAACAACTTTAGGTGTCTAGCAAAATGTGCCAGGCCATTTCAATTAAATCAAGCTTGGTTTTCCGGCAGTGCTCCAACTTTCAACGCCATCCCATCCACCTGATTTATGTCCAACTCAATGCAACGGAAACGGAATTTTAATTATGACTTAATGCTTGTCGCCAAGTAAAGATCCTTTTACGCTAAATTTAATTCTCAATTCGGAGAAAGCTGCCAACGTGGCGCGTAAAATAGCACCGAAAATTTCTGTTTAAATGAGCCTTCCCGAGTGGATATGTGCTTTCCAGAGCAGCATCCAGAAGTGAGAATAACAATTCTACGAATGCTTCCTTCGGTGGAGCGAGAAATTGTCGGACGGAACGTGAGTGGATCGAGTTGGGCAGGCAACCGGAAGTATGCGCTCGTAGATTCTAGGCCGGAAAAGATATGGATATGGATACAGTTGTAGGTACAAGTGCAGATTTGCTGGGGAGACGGCAAAAAATTCGTAACGTCTGCCAAGGAAGCATAGTTAGTTTGCTCGGAGGCAAGCCAAAATCCAAAGGAAGTGATTTGATTCACGACGGAATGCTATAAGTGCAATTATTATTGTAATTTGTTTGAACTTTGTTTTAATGTTTGTGCTGCTGTAGATATGGGGAGAAGTGATGTGAATTTTTGCTCTCCTATTTAGCACCTTAATTGCACTTGATATTTATGTTTTATTTGAGACGGGATATTCTGCCAGATAAAAGTGCTAAATTATGCTGAAATTTGGACTGCCTGAGAGCTTTTTTTTTTTGAAATGATAATATATACGGTCAGGAACATAGTGAAGAGTTGTGTTCAGCAGTGCTTTCTCGTTTCAAACCTCACATCCAGGGCGCGTACATCTCGAAATCGAAGAGACCATCGAAATAGGAAGAGATCGAGACATAGAACAATTTTTAGATCAGTGCGCATCGTACCTTCGTGCTGTGCGTACACGAGTTCTCTCTGCTCTTGGAAGTTTTTTTAAACTGTTTACTTAAAGCAATAAATTAGTACTTCTCAGTGCTACAAAAAACAATACGTTTCAGTACTATTTTTTACTATTGATCCCTTAACGATTCTTGTTTGGACCCGTGCCTTCGATTTTTGGTTAGACCCGTAGGCAAAAGCTAACAATGGTAATCCTTCTTGGACACCGTCTTGGGAAAAAACCTCTCGAAAGTCACATCTTCTTCCGTTCATTCACTAAACATGGTAACAACGGCAAACAAAAGGAAGGGTGAATCTCTGAATTCACAACTTCCTTCTAAAAAAGTAGGGTATACAACTGTTGCTACACATGGCAAGAATGGATAAAAGAACGTTTCTCCGGAACGCGAACTTTCTTCCAAAGATGAAATGAATAATGTTGATAAATGCATCGAAATGAGCAATCAGTTCGATGCTCTAGTTAAATTTTCCGAACACCAAATTGAAGCAGCCTCTAGCCCAGGCTCTTTGTTTCAAGTGAGGAAGCAAAAAGTGCCGCCTCTCGTGGTCAGTTGTTCCGAATTTGAGGGATTTAGGTAGGAGATCTTGAACTCCATTAGGAGAATCAAGGTCTGCTTCCAAATCGCAAATAAAGGAGACTGTTGCGTTTTGCCGGAAACTCTTAGAGATCGCGAACTTCTTCTCAAACATCTTTTTTTCATTTTTTTTTACTTATGACGACAAACTGAACGTTTGTTCAAAGTCGTCTTGAAAAATCTTTCAAGTGACTATAAGTCACCTGAAGAGATCAAACATGGAATAAATGATTTACTTGGATTTCCCTAGTCCAAGTAATCATAATGAAAGAGAGAACCCAATCTGGCATTCTTCGGAAAGGGCTTTCTCAAGAACATTATTTAGTTCACTTTAACAAAAAAGAAGTAAATAATATTTAAGCTTTAGGAAAAGCTAGACTTTTGTTCGATGTCGGTGTGACATGAAAATTACCAGAACCCCACTCTGTGCCGTCGGTGCCAAAAGTGGGATCATGGAACAAAACATTGCCGCATGGATTCTTAATGCATGATTTGCGGATGTTCTTCTCGCGCCAAGGACGTCTGTTTTATGAAGGAAGATACCGATAAATTCATATGCGCAAATTGTGGGGGCAATCATAAGTCTAACTTTTGGGAAGTTTGTTTGAAACCTGGAGTTTTTAAACTTTAGCTATTTCTGTTCAAACACAGCTTAGTAAATATACTTTCATAGTTGCCTATTTGCCATTTAAATGCTCTGGACAGCAAGTTAATTTGCTCCAAACTGACTTGCGAAAATTGATTCGCAATAAGTCAAATTTATTTGTCATTGATGACTTCAATGCCAAACATCGGTCATGGAATAATTCTCAAAGTATTTCCTTCCGCAGAATTTTATTTGATGAGTGCTCTTCAGGATATTTCTCAATTCAATACCCTGATAGCCCTACATGTTTTTCCTCTTCTAGAAATCCATCTACGATTGCTTTGGTCTTAACCGACTCTAGTCATCTTTGTAGCCAACTGATTACTCATGCTGATTTTGATTCTGATCATGTGCCTGTTACATTTCAAATATCCCATGAAGCGATTCTCAATCCTATCAGCTCCACTTTTAATTATTTACGAGCCGACTGTAATATATATGAAACATATGTTGACTCTAATCTTGATGTAAACATTTCTTTACAAACAAAACTTGATATTGACGATGCTCTTGAAACTTCAACAAATTCCATTATTGAAGCTAGGAGCAATGCAATTCCAAAATGTGGAGTAAAATTTGAATCCGTGATTATAGACGATGATCTTAAATCTTGATCCGTCTTTAAAACGTGAGGAGAAGGCAATTTCAACGCACTCGCGATCCTGCTATGAAAATTATATGGCAGGATTTGCAGAAAGAAATCAAGAAACGATTTGCACAATTAAGAAACAAAAATTTTGAAAATAAAATTTCTCAATTGGACCCTGGCTCTAAGCCCTTTTGGAAATTATCTAAAATCTTGAGAAAAACCTCAGAAGCCAATACCGGCATTGAAAGAGGAAAACAAATTATTACTAACTAATTGCGAAAAAGCTCAAAAACTTGCTATGCAGTTTGAAAGTGCGCACAATTTTAATTTAGGACTTACTAGTCCAATTGAAAATCAAGTTACTCAGGAGTTCGAAAATATTCTCAATCAAGAGAACGTTTTCGAAAATGCCTGGGAGACTGATTTGGGAGAAGTGAGTACTATTATTAAAAAAATCAAAAATATGAAAGCTCCTGGCGATGATAGAATTTTCTACATCCTCATCAAGAAACTTCCAGAAAGTAGCTTATCATTTTTAGTTGATATATTCAACAAATGTTTTCAATTAGCATATTGTCCTGACAAATGGAAAAATGCTAAGGTTCTCCAATTTTAAAACCAAACAAAAATCCTGCAGAATCATCTAACTATCGACCAATCAGTTTGCTTTCCTCCATCAGTAAACTTTTTGAAAAGGTCATTTTTAGCAGAATGAAACGAAAATTCATCTTTTTGCCAATGAACAGTTCGGATTCCGCCATGGACATTCGACCACTCATCAACTTTTACGCGTAACAACTTTTATCCGTTCCAACAAATCTGAAGGCTATTCTACTGGTCTTGCTCTTCTAGACATTGAAAAAGCATTCGACAGTGTTTGGCATGAAGGTTTGATCGTAATTTTCCAATATACATTGTTAGAATAATTCAAAGTTATCTGTCAAATCGTACACTTCAGGTTAATTATCAGAACTCCAGGTCTGAAAGACTTCCTGTAAGAGCTGGTGTTCCTCAAGGCAGCATTTTGGGACCAATATTATACAATATTTTCACATCTGACTTACCTGAGTTACCCCAGGGATGTCAAAAATCCTTGTTTGCGAATAACACAGGCCTCTCCGCCAAAGGACGAAGCCTGCGTGTCATCTGTAGTCAATTGCAAAAAAGTTTGGATATTTTTTCTTCATTCTTGCAAAAAGGGAAGATTTCTCCTTATGCTTCCAAAACTCAAATAATAATATTCCCACATAAACCAAAAGCTCTTTATTTGAAACCTTCAAGTAGACATGTTGTCACGATGAGAGGGGTTCCAATAAATTGGTCAGATGAAGTTAAGTATCTAGGGCTCATGCTAGATAAGAATTTGACTTTAAAAAATCACATTGAGGGCATTCAAGCCAAATGTAATAAATATGTAAAATGTCTCTATCCCCTTATTAATAGAAAATCAAAACTTTGTCTTAAGAACAAGCTTTTGATATTCAAACAAATTTTCAGGCCAGCCATGTTGTTTGCTGTACCAATATGAACTAGATGTTGTAATACCGGGAAGAAAGCTCTGCAGAGAATTCAAAATAAAATTTTGAAAATGATTCTGAAGCTTCCTTCCTGGTATAGTACCAATGAGTTACATAGAATATCCAATGCTGAAACATTGGAATAAATGTCAAATAAAATAATTAATAATTCCAGGCAAAAATCGTTACAATTTTCTATTGCCATGATTAATGCGTTATATGTTCAGGTTAAGTTAGGTTAAGTATATTAAAAACATTTTTTTCTCTTATAAGCAGGAGAAATCAACTCACCTGTAAAAAATCTGAACTGCTACGGCAAATGAAATGTAATATTATCAACAAAAGGTTAATAAAATCTTAAATTTGTGTTACCAAATTAGGATGATAGTGTTGTCTAATAACACAGAACACCTAGATATAAGAAATAATGATTGTAATGTTTGGAATGATACTACTAAAGAAATTGAAAAAAAAGTACATATGGTTTGATCAGCTAATTCGGATCAAAATCCAAACCATGCTAGTATTTATTTTTTACGTTCATAATATTCTCAGTGTATGAGAAAATCAGAATAGACATTTTGCAAATCAACTCACTTGTGATTTGACACAAACATATCATCTTCTGATTGCCTGTAGAACAACAGGAGTGTTGTCAAAATAGTTAACCTATTAGAAGACGTATATTTTATATGTTTCTCGGTATATTGAAGTTTATGCGCTACAATTTTCAGATAAGAAATGTATTGAAAGGCTCAATTATTACCAATGCATGCTTTGTTGCCTAATTCCAAAAAAATAATTAGTTGTGTTCGATTTTTTCTACGAATTTAAATTGTGAATAAAAAATACACCGCAATTGAATATGGTTTTCTGGCAACCTATTCCCGTAATGAAAAGTGATTGCCGAGAAAAGCAAAGTGCAATAATTTTAATTTGTGATTTGAAGCATAAAAAATAAGTATTTTTGAGTGATTTGTATACAAATCAAAAGTTTAATAGTGCATAAGCAATCGGTGCGTAGCTTTTGTGACAAATTGGCATTGGAGCGGAGAATTGGACCTTTCGAAGTGGTGAGTTTTTCTTAAGCTGTTATTGTGTTGTTTTATTCGGCAGCTCCCGAATGACGATTTATTTCATTTAATGATAAAACCCATATATGAATATATATATATATATATATATATATATATATATATATATATATATATATATATATATATATATATATATATATATATATATATATATATATATATATATATATATATATATATATATATATATATATATATATATATATATATATATATATATATATATATATATATATATAAATATATATATATATATATTTATATATATATATATATATATATATATATATATATATATATATATATATATATATATATATATATATATGTATATATATATATATATATATATATATATATATATATATATATATATATATATATATATATTTATATATATATATATATATATATATGTATAATATTTTTGTGAAAAATGAGATTTACATGGAAGATTATAGTTCAAGGAATGTATTGAATACATTGAAGGTAACTCTTATTCCGTAGATAAATATTAACAAGGACGATAAATTTGTGCTGCCGAAAATACTCTCAGGGTGCCGAAGTCATAACTCACCCTAAATAATTTATTTTATCGCTTAGCTGAAGAATGGCGTTTTTATTTCTAAGAGCAGCCGGATTTGCTACCTGAAATGTCCATAACCCCTGGAACATTCATAGATTTCTACAGCAGTGAACTTCAGTTGCCGGATTGTGCCGTTTACGGATTTATTTATGTCATTGTGATTAATGTGTAATTGAATTTCATTAAACTAATCTAGGGGGCGGACCTGGTGTAGTGGTTAGAACACACGCCTCTCACGCCGAGGACCTGGGATCGAATCCCATCCGCGAGATAGTGACTAAAAATTTCAGTGACGACTTCCTTCGGAAGGGAAGTAAAGCCGTTGGTCCCGAGATGAACTAGCCCAGTGCTAAAAATCTCGTTAATAAAAATAGAAAAAAAAAACTTTTCTACATCTGCATATTCTTGTTTATCCATATTTGTAACAAAATATTCTAAAATGTTTTGTTAAAAATGCGCAATGATATTAGTGATAAAAAAAATCAAAGCTTCCGAAACACCATCAGGAACAGCGTTCGTGTTTTCAAGAACAGTGTTTCCAAATACGAGAACAAAAGTCCCGAATCCATCCTAGTTCGCAGGCGTTACGAATAATTAGTGGAACATGATTCACGATTCCTTGATTTTTATTCATGGTGTATTTTCGTAATGCAAAAAACTGCTTGTTCTGGTATTTGTGACTGTATGTTCGTATTTTTCGGAACTGTTTTATTTGCTTGCAGCTTGCAATATTGTCACATAAATTTAGAGCTCTTTCTTAATCAATTATATCCGAAAATCATTTTTGCCGCCATATTTTACCATGTAAGGTGCTTATTTTTTCTAAGATATTTAGGTTAAGTTTAAATAAATTCTTTTTATTCGCTTATACTTTACCTTTAAATAAAACTCTGAACAGCTATATTAACAAAATGTAAATATTGGGGGCCTTCCTTAGCCGAGTGGTTAGAGTTCTTGGCTACAAAGCAATGTCATGCTGAAGGTGTCTGGGTTCAAATCCCGGTCGGTCCAGGATCTTTTCGTGATAGAAGTTTCCTTGACTTCCCTGGGCATAGAGTATCATCGTACCTGCCACACGATATACGAATGCGAAAATGGTAACTTTGGTAAAGAAAGCTCTCAGTTAATAACTGTGGAAGTGCTTATAAGAACGCGAAGCTGAGAAGCCGGCTCTGTCCCAGTGGGGACGTTAATGCCGAGAAGAAGAAGGAGAAATAATGCCATAGTTTAGTTTTTCTGAATCAAAATTATTGGGTTTACTTAGAAAACTTAGAGAAACAAAATAATGTAATGGATAAAATAATACAAGTTCTAACAATTTTTTGAGAAAAATTGCGATGGTTTTGGGAAATTTTCAAATCTAGCATTTCAAAAGACAGTTGAATCGAATTCGTATACATACTGTTCGTGCATACCACGAAGCTAAACTATGCGCCACCTATATGTGAGCAACACCACCACATCAAACCGACACAACCCTGTTCATCGAGTGAGATAAACGCCCAAAACGTAGGTAGAAGCTCATCATGGCGAACAACCTTCTTCCGGGACACCTACTATAAAAGAGGAATAGGAAAGCTACATCGGTCTCTTTTCTGCCGCAAAGCACCATCTCAACGCCATCACGACAAGTGGATCAAACGCCGTATAGGAAACAAAGTTTTATGAAATCTATCTAACTGTGCATTTTTGAACTTAATGAATTCGTAGTTATAAGTGAAATAATGTTAAGAGGAATAAATTAAATATTAGTAGTTGGAATGAAATAAAAAGTGATGAATTAATCAAGTGAATGTGTAATGAATTACGTCTGAAGTCAATAGAGAACTATTAGAGTGTCCATTTCCCTGCCATTTTGCTCGTCCCGGGATTCGGGACAAAAATCTATGCTCGTCCCGGGAAATCCCGGGATCCCGGGATTTATCAAATTTTCAATAAAACTAGCATTTCGGTTGAAATGGAAGTACAAATTTAACAATGTAATATTTGTTTCAATGAAATAAACAGATAATGTAACTTTTCAAAAAAATATGTCAAACCAATTTCACGTTTCAGATAAGACTTTCTTATTCTAATGAAGGAACCTAACAAAATTCAAAACTTAGCTTGACTAATTACGGGTTTGCTATGGATTTTTTTTTCTTATTCTCTATAACACAATTTCAAAGCAAAAAAGATCAAAAGAAACGATTAAAGATCATTGAAGGTATTGTAGATCATGCTAAAAGTTAATTACTGAAAATTATTGACTGAAGTTCACTGCTATGAATCGCAAGTCAGTCCCATCAGCATTTTGGTCAAAATTGAGTTGAAATCACGAGAAATCACTTTTTGTTCAGTAAAATTAGGAAAAACACCAAGTCGAATTGTCCTATAATGAAAAGTAAATGCATGTTAGTCGTAGTGCAGATTTTTGCATCGTGTAACACAAAAATGAATCGTTATTTGGTCATCTTTATATTTTTCTTGGAAAGGTTTGGACATGTTTCATTGAGATCGAAAAATGTTCCAATCTCCTGGAATTTTTGAATTTTTGTATGAAAAACGAGATTGAAAACTTCTCAGTCAATTTTTGCAATGCCTATTTCTTACAGATGGTACTGACTTGCGATTTGCGGCAATTTAGGTGTATTTCTAATTTTTTATCTCAGCATAGGCTTATAAAAACGGCTAATGTTGGAAAGGAAAGCATTAAAACTTTGCAACCATACAAAAAAAAATGTGTTTCTTGGTCGGTGATCAGACAGACTGAACCAAGTACTTTTTTAATGATTTTAGGGAAACGTACCCCAAGCGTCCAAAATAACAAAATATTCGCTTTTTTGTTATAATAATGGAACCTATCTGTTTGATGAAACATCTGTATCAAAATAGCATCGGAAAAATCAGAATCGACGGAGTTCCTGGCTTATCTTCACAAGGCCAAAATATCATCTAGTCCGGTCTGTCTGAACACTGACCAGTTGGTAAATTTATCTTTTCATGAAAATAATTATTCGTTTATTCTCTTTTCCATCATGATTTACTACTTTATCAAATAAGGTTGATAGAGAGAAAAAATGTCATTGTTTTTCATTGAAATTTGATGGTTTTCATCAAACTCTACGAACATTTCGGGAATCCCGGGATTCCCGGGATGTCAGAAATAAAATCCCGGGAAACGGGAAATCCCAAAATTTGTCAAATCCCGGGATTTCTTGTCCCGGGATGTCCTGGGATGGACACTCTAAGAACTATAACTGTGAAACTAAATACCCTCTGGGAAGATCCTTCGGTTCAAATAAATTTCCGTTGCTGCTCGCTGTGCTCTCGACACATACCATAATAATTAATATTGTAATTTCAGCAATACGATTTTTGTCGAGAATTTTTCTGTGTCACCTTCAAAACCGTGTCAATATTTGAATCAAAACAAAATAAATTAACGCTCACTGCGTACTGTCAGGTCTTTAAAATAATGTAACCTCTTTTATTTAACGACCATCGCAAGTTGAGCGGAGCATCCGCGCTAAGCTAACACGTGTTTTACCAGCCGGTATTCTGTAATATCCTAATGCTGTTGAGTGCTTTGCTCTTTGCCTTCCGAGCCAGGTTGGACGTTATCGTCGCTGAAGTCATAACCATTACTGTTACGGTTATGCTTATGACAATTTGCCGTGCGATTTACATAGAGAGTCAGAACACCGCAAACTGGGGGAGGCGATAATAATGATCCCATACGTTTATTCGCCAAGCCCGGAGTAGAGCGTCTGCTTCTGTTTGGGAAAGAAAAATGTGATTGATAGAATTGTTTTCGCTTCGGCAAGGGCAATGCGATTTCGGGCAGCGGAATTCCATCATTTTCATTTGTGATCCAGCAACGGAAAAGTTGTTTCTGCTAATTGACACTGGAACTGACAGGTAACATGTCATATGTGTCTCATTTGCTCGGTCACAAGATGCTAAATAATAACTGGAGCATGGTGGCCTGACATTGATAGATGTTTAAGTGAGCATATCCTGACAGAAAAATGCGCTTCTGTGTTGATAAATAGCAAGGGTTTTTTTTTTATAGATATAGGTGAAGAAGTTGTGTTTATTTGGGAAAACGGAAATCGATGGTTTTATGAGTTTTCACTATTTAGTATTATTAAGTTCAGTACTTTGCCAAGTAAAGAGGTCTGAATATCAATTTCAAGTGCACCGTTTTGAACAAAAAAAAAAAAATCGTTTTTGCACACCGCTTATTCAATTCTAGATCAAATTCTGAGTGTCCTCCCAAAATGTGAGCTAATTTGGATGACAACACAAGCCCTTTAAAGTTTGTATGGAAATTACTAAGGTAACAGCAAGCAATTCGTTCAATCGATAATATTATTTGTCCACGAGCTCTTGAGAGTAAAAGCAATGCTGATACTATTAGATATATTCGTCAGCTACAACTTTTCCGAAGACCGTTTTCAAATCAGTCGCCTCAGTAATTAGTTATTTTTTGTACACAAACTAAGCATATGTATGGACAGAAAGATAAATTTTGCGTTACATTCAAAACTTCTTTTACTTAAAAATACAATAAATATGTTTGCCTGTATTGAGAACATTTATGTTTGCGTTGATTTTGAACAGCGTTTGGTTCCATTATTGTAAGAGTATTGGAAGTCCCTCCACTTAGCGCATATAAGCCTTTTCAAAGCAAGAAATTATATATCTTATGAGTTCAAACTCTTCAAATTTCCGGTAAAAATATAGTTTTTTTATTAGTTTCTGATATTTTGAGTATAGTACCTGCCTTTTTTTTTTATCTAAAACTAGAGAAGATGTGAAACTAACATCATGGTGGATTTTATAAGCTTTAGGCAAAGTTAAAGAACAATTTGCTTAAGGTGGCACACTTGCCCCAAATTCCGCTACGACCGCTGCCCAAGCCATGACGTCAAGATTGTCATAGGAGATTTGAACGCTCAGGTTGGCCAGGAGGAGGAATTCAGACCAACGATTGGAAAGTTCAGCGCCCACCGGCTGACGAACGAGAACGGCCTACGATTGATAGATTTTGCCGCCTCCAAGAACATGGCCATTCGCAGCACCTACTTCCAGCACAGCCTCCAGTATCGATACAATAGGAGATCACCATTGCAGACGGAATCACAAATCGACCACGTTTTGATCGATGGACAGCACTTCTCCGAAAAAAAACATTGTCAGAACCGATCGTGGCGATAACATTGACTCTGATCATTATCTAGTGATGCTGAAACTGCGCCCAAAACTATCCGTCCTCAACAATGTACGCTATCGACGCCCGCGTCGGTATAACCTAGCGCGACTGGCCCAACCGAACGTTGCCGCTGAATACGCTCAGCATCTCGTTGCCGGAAGAGGGTGAGCTTGATGAAACCCCTCTTGAGGACTGCTGGAGCACCATGAAAGTAGTCATCAACAACGTAGCCGAGAGCATCGTCGGGTATGTAGAAAGGAGTACATGTAACGATTGCACACTGGTCCAGGAAGCTAATTTAGGCGGACATGAGGTTTTCGTCAATATTTATTGATTTTAGAGCCATTGTTTCTTCTGAGAATATGTTCAGAATTTTCATTACTACAAAATGTACGAATCATTTTTTTTATACGATGATCGCAAGAGTGACGTATACGCCAACTTATTTATTTCAACGAATCGTAAGTTGGTATGTTTAACAAAGTTGTAGCAAATGATCATATAAACAATTTTGCCGAACAAACTTTTTCTCGGTTTTGCTTAAGAGCCGAGATAATTAAGTATTTTTAATTAAAAAATCGTTTTATGTTCTTCATGTTATTTGAGTTTTTCATCTTAAGGCCCAAGTAAAAATGGAGCAAATGTCATGAGTGAAAAAGCAGTTTTCGCCGTTAAAATCGGCAAATCGAAAAAAATAACAACACACAGCTGTTTTATTTCAAAAATAAAGGCTGTGTGTTTTTATTTTTTTTCGATTTGTTGATTTCAAGGGCGAAAACTGATTTTTAATTTTTGACATCTGTTTAATTTTTACTTGCACCTTAAAATGAGCTATTTTGTATGCCTTGTACCTCAAAATAATATATATTTCCAACAAATGACGTTGCAGTCTTTCAACTACCTGTGAGCAAAATTTGGATTTTACTAATAGACGATATGAGAAAAATCCTTATTTATTGAATATTCATACATGTTTAACTCACAAAAATCATGGCTACCTAAGCACATCAAACCAAAGGTGACACGTTCTTCTTCTTTCTGGCGTTACGTCCCAACTGGGACAAAGCCTGCTTCCCAGATTAGTGTTCTTATGAGCACTTTCACAGTTATTAACTGAGAGCTTTCTTTGCCGATTGACCATTTTTGCATGTGTATATCGTGTGGCAGGCAGATACTCTATGCCCTGGGAATCGAGAAAACTTCCTTAACGAAAAGATCCTCGACCAGCGGGATTCGAACCCACGACCCTCAGCATGGTCATGCTGAATAGCTGCGCGTTTACCGCTACGGCTATCTGGGCCCCTAAAGGTGACACGTGTATTTATGTAGAAAGATAAAGTACATCGTTTTTCAGCTGTTTTCGATTAACTTGGAAGCTTCTGCAAGAAGTTCATCATCTTTTCCTCTACTAGTATTTAATCTACTTCTAAGCAAGATCATTGGGTTTTGAGTCAACATAAGCCGTATAAAATACATATACAAAATTTACAGGCCGATTGAATTCTGTGGCATGATTTTCCCAGAATCTTCTAATGGATTCCACGTTTTATATTTTTCTTTGGTAATGTGGCATGCCGGACACACCACTTCCGTGCAATAGTTGTAGGCGTATCAGTAAGAGTAACAGCATTCTAAAGGCTCTACTCTTGCGATCATCGTAAAAAATTTTTGATCCGTACATTTTGTAGTACTGAAAATTCTGGACATATTCTCAGAAGAAACTATGGCTCTAAAATCAATAAATCTTGACGAAAACCTCATGTCCGCCCAAATTAGCTTCCTGGACCAGTGTGGATTGGTTCGACGAATAATGTAGGCAGGTTTTGGCAAGGGTTTTGGAGGAGAAGGATGCAGCGCGGGCTACAATGCTGAAGCAAAGAACACGACAAAACGTGGAGCAATATAAAAGGAAACGAAAGTAGCAAACTCGCCATTCCAAGACATAAAGCGCCACCTGGAAAAATCGGAAAGTGAAGAAATGGAGCAGCTGCATCGTTCACAAGAAATGCGAAAGTTCTACGAGAAACTTAAGGCATCCCTAAAAGGCTCCGTGTCTCGAGTCGAAATGTATAGGAATAAGGATGGAAGCATCTTGACGGACGGACTTGATATTGAAAGGTGGAAGCAGCACTACGTTGAACATTTGAACACAGGCGCAGATCGTCACGTCAGCGGAGGAAGTGACTACGTCAGCACGGCGGATGAAGGGAACCAACCTGTCCCCACATTGAGGGAAGTTAAGGATGCCAGCTCAAGAACAACAAGGCCGCTGGTAAAGATGGTATTGTAGCTGAACTTATCAAAATGGGCCAGGAGTGGTTGGCCGCCTGTCTGCATCGGCTGATGGTCTGAATCTGGGAAAAAGAACAGCTACCGGAGGAGGAAGCAAGGGGTCATATGTCCCATCTACACGGGTAGAAATCAGAATCCAAAAACAAGATTATGACTCATGATATCATGATTCCAACGTGTTTTCATCTTATGAAAATACACCATGATTTGGATTCATGATATCATGAGTCAGATTGCCGTAACGCAACACATGCGTTAGGTTTTTGTTGCTGGTTGCTCGGAATCATGATTCAAATGCCAAAAATGCTGAGTCGCGCATCCGTTTATGATCGACAAAAAAACGTACACTCAGAATCGAAACACGAACCTTTCGATTAAGAGTCCTGTATAATACCACACTAGCACTGTATCATGTTGAAATCAAGGTGATCGAAACGAAGGAGTTGAAGCAAAGCGCACCGCTAAGTGTTTTCACCCTGGACGTAACGCTTCTGAAGAATCATGATTATGACTCCAGGAACCATGATTTGTGACCTAACCAAATTATGAATTTCATGATTAGTAAATCATGATTTGGGGATCAGATTTTTAGCCGTGTACAAGAAGGGCGCGAACTGGAATGTGAAAACTATCGTGCGATCACTATCCTGAATGCCGCCTACAAAGCGCTATCCGAGGTTATCTTCCGTCGTTTATCACCAATAGCAAATGAATTTGTTGGAAGTTATCAATCAGGTTTCATCAACGGCCGCTCGACGACGGACCAAATCTTCACTGTATGGCAAATCCTCCAGAAATGCCGTGAATACTAAGTCCCAACGCATCACCTGTTCATCGATTTTAAAGCGGCTTATGATAGCATCGGACGCAAAGAGCTATGGAAAATCATGGACGAGTACACCTTTCCCGAGAAGCTCACAAGACTGATAAGAGCAACGATGAACGGTGTGCAGAATAGCGTGCAGATTTCGGGCAAACATTCCAGTTCGTTCGAATCCCGCCGGGGACTTCGACAGGGTGATGGACTTTCGTGCCTGTTGTTCAACATCGCGCTTGAAGGTGTCATGCGGAGAATTGGGTTCAATAACCGAAGAATGATTATCACAAGATCCAACCAATTTGTTTGCTTCGCGGATGATACGGATATTTTCAGCAGTACATTTGGAATGAAAGCAAATCTGAACGTGAAGCGACTAAAGTTTGCTTGGTGGTCAATGCGTCAAAAACAAAGTACATGCTGATAGGCGAAAACGAGCTCAACAGAGCCCGCCTAGGAAGCAGTGTTACGATAGACGGGGATACTTTTGAGGTGATTGATGAGTTCGTCTACCTCGGATCCTTGTTAACGGCTGATAACAACGTTAGTCGTGAAATACGGAGACGCATCATCAGTGGAAGTCACGCCTACTATGGGCTCCAGAAGAATCTGCGGTCGAGAAAGATTCACCTTCGCACCAAATGTACCATGTACAAAACTCTAATAAGATCGGTGGCCCTCCACGGACATGAAGCATGGACCATGCTGGAAGAGGACCTTTAAGCACTTGGAGTGTTCGAACGAAGGGTGCTTAGGACGATCTTTGACGGAGTGCAGGAGAACGGTGTGTGGCGGCGGAGAATGATCCACGAGCTCGCTAGGCTCTACGGCGAACCATGTATCCAGAAGGTGGCGAATGCTGGAAGGGTGCGTTGGGCAGGGCATGTTACAAGACTACCTGACAGCAACCCTGCAAAGATGGTGTTCGCGTTGAATCCGGTTGGTACAAGAAGGCGGGGAGCACAGCCATCTCGCTGGCTTGATCAGGTGCAGCAAGATTTGGAAAGCGTGGGCCAAAATCGGAGTTGGAAGGACACAGCCATGGACCGAGTTAATTGGCGTTACATCGATAACGAGGTTTTATCAAACTAATTGAGATAACATCAACTAAATAAATAATAATAACATTTCGTCGTGGACAATACAATTATCTTCCCTCCTGTAAAATCCACATGGGCAATCAACCATGGGACACGAAGATCCAATTGGAAATGTCTTCGCTAATAATTGTTATTTAGCAGAATTATTCGTTACACAGACCATTATGAACGACATAACTAATAAAATAAATCATGAAAACGGCGAATTTACCTTTTGCTTTTGCGTACCACGTACCACGAGCCAGAAAGCTCTTCCACAAGGCGCACGCTAGATGCGATAACCATTATCATTTGAGATATGACTGAAATAAATTTATCCATAATACTGCGCTACGGTTTGGTAGCTCTTCGGGGAGCTGTTGGTCTCATGATGGTTGGCGTTTTAGAGATGAGGTTGTTTCTCCACGGTTTTGAATTTTTGTAAATGCAGGAAAAGCCCAAAATGCACACCAACAGTAAAGATTCAATTATATTCGAAAATATATTAGAAACTTTCGCTAAACGCAGTTGCAGTCAGACGCTTTCCTTCAAAACAATACATCAACCCTGATCTTATGTGTGCTCATCCACACGGAATTCGTACCTTTCAAATCCAAGAACTGAAAATAACTTTCCGCTTCTGGAAAATATTTTCCACTAAGAAAAGCCATCGCCTTCAGCAATGTTGCTGATTTATGAACACCAGCTGAGAGCTGACAGTTAGTGTCTTTTCAGGGGAAAATCCAATTTCTTGAACCTTGTAAGCTTCCCCGTCCTCTTAGTGTTCGGTCGGCGTGGAGAAGGTGAAAGCGCCTTGGCTCGTAAGTGAGCAATAAAACCACCCAAAAAGAGACACAATTGACTCTGGCTAAGCAGTAGGGTGTGGCTTATTTTTTCGAAAGATCAAAAAAATAAAAAATAAAAACGTGTGCTCTTCTGAGTATAAATCACATTGAAAATAAACCTCAAAGTTTGAGCCATTGTTGATAAAATTCTTTGTTATCAAGTATGACCGAATTTCGTTGTTATCAAATATGACCATCAGTGAAGTTCACATAAATATGTTATTGTTAACCAATTTTGAAACTTTAAATACCATCTTCTTCAAAATTTATATTATATAAATTATGTTGAGTATCCAAATTATCTAGCTAGGCTTAATCAAAAGTAGTTTTATTAATATTTCAACTCATTGTGTGAAAAAAGGCATAGCCATAACCATGAATACTCAACGCATTCTAAATCTATTAACATGATGCTGTACATAATGTGATTATTTTTGAACGATGCGAATATAAAATTTTGTTGTAGAATTGCTTTGATATAGTTATTCAACAGAAACTACCTATGTCTACGTTTCATAAATTAAATAGTGCCAAATGTTTCAATACTGTTTGAAATAAATGTTGGATAAAGTGAAGTTTATATATCTTCTCTGAAAGTCATATTTTATAGCTATAAATTAATCTTTAAGTTTCTCACGTCACCTCTCATTTTGAAAATTCTCTTTTTATGTGAGTTAATTTTAAAAGAGCACACGAACTTTTGGTTTTGACAACTTTCGAAAAATAAGTCGCACCCTACTAAGCAGGGTAACAAAGTGTGGGCCATGCTCACGGGGGCGAACGGTCAACGATGAAAGCATCATCCATCCATTTATTCTCATCTGAAACATTTTCGGTCTTTTAATGCCTTTGCCATCTCCCGACTACCCACGTCTGCATTTTCAGAAAGTTAACAAATGAAGGTGGATAATTGACTTACAATTATTTTTTGCTTACTTAAAATGTATACTTGGTTCAGAAGTTGTGCTTTATGTCTTTAATAAAGCCCTTGAATTTTACGTGGAAATGTGGTCGAGAATAAATGACAGAAAACATTGGGCTCATTCTCATATTGTAGTGCTATTTTGTGAAATTGATTATTGTTATGCGTCAGTGCACAGTGGTCCAGGAATCAGTTTTACGCGGAAAGATGCATTTTGAGCTTTAGAATGAAACATTAGACAAAAACGGTCTTCTACAAAGTTGTTTGTATTAGTTAAGCCCTTTGTTTGGTGTTATTGAAAATTAGGGTGGACCACATTTTCATAGAAATTGTGTAACTAACTTTCTTATTTGTAGAAATTATATTATATATGCTTCAGCAAAGTTGTAGACCATTCAATTTCAAGCAGCTTTGCCAAAAAAAGTTTTTTTGTATCTCTTAAATTGATCGATTTAGAGCTTTTTTCCTACGGTGACATAGGGTGGTCCGAACAAAACTGGTTTTCTGGCTCTAAAGTTTTCAATTCAAATTTCTCATCAAAGTAGTCTAAGAAATACTTTTAGAGCTTTGAAAAATGCGTAATTTGGTGAGTGAAGAAACTCGCTATCTCCTTCCGTTTAGGAGTTATTGTTGTTTTTCTCTCAAAAACATGCCTACTTTGATTATGAATATCTCTGATTGGGGCAAACATAAAAAATATCTTTTGACGGCATTCAAAAGACAAAATAAAATTGTATATTATATCAAAAAATTACAGATGTGTTATTTTTGTAACTCAAATAAAATGCCTTGAAAAACAAAGGATTTTAAGCAGAAAAACTTTAATAACTTTTGAACTAAAATAGATATCATCAATATTTTTACATAAAAATTTGCGTTTTGTTAAGTTCTTGAAGTCGTTCATAGACCGCTTTGACGAGAAATCCGATGTAAGAAAGATAGGGCTCTAAAACTATTTTGAGAATTTCATAGTATGTATTTCTTTATTATTTTACATTTTGAGCATGAAAATGAAATTTTAGACAAAAATGATCTTCTACAAAATTGTTTCTAAAAATGTAAGCTAACATACTGTGTCATTTAAACTAGGGTGGTCCACAATATCCCTCATATCATATAATCAACTTTTTCATTTGCAAAAATACTGGTATATGCTCTTTGGCAAAGTGGTAGAACTTGAAATTTTGATCAACTTTGCCAAAAAAAGTTTTTCTGTAGCTCAAAATTTGACCAATCTAGAGCATTTTTTCCTAATCATCGCAGGGTGGTCCAACAAAAATAAGTTTTTCAACTCTAGTTTTTTTTAATATTATTTTCTCATCAAAGTTGTCTATGAACGACTTTTAGAAATTAACAAAACGCAAATTTTCATGCAAAAAGATTGTTGATATCTATTTTAGTTCAAAAGTAATTAAAGTTTTTGTGATAAAAAATATTTGAATTTCAAGACGTTTTATTAGAGTTACAAAAATAACACATCTGTAATTTTTTGATATAATATACAATTTTATTTTGCCTGTTGAATGCCGTCAAAAGATATTTTTTATGTTTGCCCCAATCAGGGATATTCACAATCAAAGTAGGCATGTTTTTGAGAGAAAAACAACAATAACTCCTAAACGGAAGGAGATAGCGAGTTTCTTCAGTCATCAAATTACGCATTTTTAAAAGCTCTAAAAGTGTTTCTTAGACTACTTTGATGAGAAATTTGAATTGAAAACTCTAGAGCAAGAAAACCAGTTTTATTCGGACCACCCTATGTCACCGTATGAAAAAAGCTCTAAATCGGTCAATTTAAGAGATACAAAAAAACTTTTATTGGCAAAGTTGCTTGAAATTGAATGGTCTACAACTTTGCTGAAGCATGTATAATATAATTTCTACAAATAAGAAAGTTAGTTACACAATTTCTATGAAAATGTGGTCCACCCTAATTTTCAATAAAACCAAACAAAGGGCTCAACTAATACAAACAACTTTGTAGAAGACCGTTTTTGTCTAATGTTTCATTCTAAAGCTCAAAATGCATCTTTCCGCGTAAAACTGATTCCTGGACCATAGTGCAGTGTTTCAACTTTTCAATGCATTGATTTTAATGATTATGAATCACCTAATTGAAGAATAATTTCTCATATGAGTTCCGCAAATGATGTAAACAAGGCAATGCATTAAATTAGTGTTAGCGTTATGTGATGTTTTCGTGAGGGAGTGAAAATGCATTCTCCTTTTGTGCGAAAAATCGTAGATTGATTGATACGAAAATTCAGGGGTTTGAATAAAAAAAAAATTTACGATTTTGAGGTTTTAAAAAGAAATTTTGAAGAAATGTCGAAAAAAAAAATAAATCAATTTTCATACAGTTGCCTCTCTACATACCGATATCGGAAGGACCATCGAGATAGGGAGAGATCGAGACAAAGAACAAACTTTTAATGAATACTAGATTGAAAACCACTCCGTTTCCAGGAAAATAATTAATAATCAGACGTCATTTCAAACGTCATTGAATCTAAAAAAAATGTTGTCAAGTAACCTTCGATAATGGTCATATCGACATATGGAGTGAAAATTGGGAACAAAATATCTACAGAAACAAATCGAGATATGGAGTGAGAAAATGTATGCAGAATGAAGGGACTGAAGGAGAGATATCGAGATATAGAAAATCGAGATGTGGAGAGTCGACTGTAGATGTTTGTTATCGTAATATATAATGATACCTAGTATTAAATTTTTTAATTTATTCTGTAAAATGTGATTTCCCAGTCATTTTTAATCACACCCAATTAGATTGTTCTACTTTTCCCCGAATGCCAGTTCCCTGAATAACCCGTTTCTCCGAAAGCCATTTCCCCGAATGACCCGTTTCCCCGAAAAGTTATGCAGTTCAAAAAGGTGCAAGAATAGTGTTTAGTGGGAGGGTTCTGAACTAAAAAGAACGATCAGCATAAAAAAATAAGGGGATATTTACTTGACGTCAAATAAATAAATAAATAAATTTGATTATTATCGACTAAATATACAGTATCGTACATATAAAATGCACCAAAGCCGTTTCCCCATATAAAATGGTCAACTTCAGAGAGCTATATCTCCACCGTTTCTCAAGCTATTCTTCTCATTTTTTCTGTGACGAACTACATATTTCCTCAATTTTCGAAAACTATTGTAAAAGTTGTGTGAAAATTATTGATTAAAAAGTTACAGATTGGTTGAATTTCGACATAACAAAATGCACCAAGACACAAAATGATGTAGCAGAAAAACTACGCATCGTAGCATCTTGAGTCTTCACGCTTTCCATTTCAGCATTCTTCATTTGTTCATTGAGTGATGAGAACCAAATGCGACCATTTTGAATGGGAAAATTACTTTGGTGCATTTTATATGTCAGATACTGTATATTGCCAAAAACCACCCAATTAGCATTTAAGAGCTCTGTACCTTTTTCAACTGACATCGAACTGTAATCCGCGAAAAATACTGGGAATTGCTTGAAAGAACTGGTATTCGTAATCATTTTTGATTTGTACAGAAGGTACAAATATCCCTAGTGAAGGAATATCCCCATCCATATGATTTTAGGAGATTCCTCCGTAAATTTCCGAGGAGATTTTTTCATTAACTGTTTCTGTACCTTTTCAGTGCAAAATCTTTAATCCAAGAAATCTTTAAAAAGTTTTAACTGAGCTTCCCCTGGGATTACCACGGATAATCGTTCCCAGGATTATCAGTTATAATTCAAAATATTTTTCCTGAAGTTTCTTCAGGTTTTCAGATCTTACCAGCAAATTTCCCGAATAATAGCTAATAAATTACTTTAAAAATCTGATGAATAATTCCTTCAGAGAATGCTTTAAAATTTTCTTGAACATTTCTCCAGGCAGGTCGTTTACGTACTTTTTCATATAAATTACAATTGTATGTATAAAATACCATCCACTTGTTCATTTATTATTTGTTTAGTTTTTTTTGGGAATCACTGTGGATTTCTCCAGGAAATAGTACAATAAATTCTGGGAATTTCTTCAAAATTGTCTTTAAAATTACCAAGCAAGTATTCTTTCCACAAATTCTCCAGAGAGAATTTGAGTTTTTTTTTCTAAAATTTCTTTTTCAGCTTCTTTCAGCAAATTTTTCAGAAAATTCTCGAAAATTCTTCAACGATTGCTTTAAAAATATGCAGATTAAATTTTCCAGGATTTCCTGCTGAAATGTTCAATGATTCTTTCAGGATTTCTTTTAATAGGGTCCAAAAACCCTGCCCCAAAATAAGTGCCAAACGTTTTAGGCCAAAAACACATGTTTACTCAATTATTTAATGTTTTCCGTTTGTTTAAATAAAAAAAAAAACATTTATTTTGGTTTTTTTAGATTTTGTCACACCCCTTGGCTTAAACTCAAATTTTGTGTGTATTTGGTTTCCTGTGTCCCTTTCGAGATGTCACATAGGAACACCCCCAGTGTTGAAAAGATGAAACATGGTCAAAAGTGTCAAGGTTAATTTATGAACCCTATTTTCAAATTAAACTTTAAATATGATATAGCCGTTTTTTGAGTGATAACAATCGCTTAAGTAATTACAGTTACATGCTGTTTCGTGTTATTAAATATAAACAAGATTTCGTTGAACATTTTAGAACCCTATTGGAAAAATGTTTTTAGCGATTTCTCAGAAAAGTTCTCCGCTGATCTATCTGCATTTTATTTTTTACAGATAATCCTCTTAGTTCCTTAAGGTTTCTTGAATAATTAATATGATGTTACTCCCCGCATACTTCCAAAACTCTTTTTCATACAAATTTTCCAACGGATTTACTTAAATATTTTACAATTAATTCTTGAACTAATCCAAAAAGACCATCCAGTAATCTTTTAGCTTCTAGCAATTGCTTCTTAATTTTTCAGAATGTTCATCCCGGGATGCTTCTATAAATAACATCTAGAAAAGTAAGTGGTTTCCATGTTTGGATCATAAAGGGTGTACGGAATCAAATTGCACCATTGCAATGATAATAAATCTTCGAGACTATTGTATTTGCTTACGCAGTGTAAGTTCCACTAGCAGATGTGCAATCGTTTTGAAGATGAAGTCGAAAGAATAGCAGCGGCGCAAAGAAATTTTGCGCACGAATTTCGAAAATCTGTATCTATCTCATCGTGTCATCAGCAGAAAGCTGGGAATGGTACATTCTACGGTATTTCGTGTTTAAAATAAGTATAACGAGTGTTTGACCATCGATCGCAAAGAAAAAAGTGACAAAAATGGATTTCCGTATAGTGTTAAGGATCACAAACGAGTAGTTCAAGCTTTCAAGAGGAATCCTAACAGTTCAGTTCGAGTTTTGTGCAAGATGCGGAAAAACGTAAAGGACTACATACGTACAAAGTCCAAAATGCGCCTAATCACGATGAACAGCAGAATATGGTAGGTAAAACAAGTGCAGGGAGCTCTACACCCAGATGTTGACGAAACCACATTGCCTCGTTATGGATGATGAGACGTATGTAAAAGCAGACTTCCGGGGCTCCAGTTTTCCTTGCTCATCGTGAATTCGATGTACCTAAGGGTGTTAGAAAGCAGAAGATGTCGAAGTTTTCCAAAAAAAAAAATGACTTGGCAAGCAATTTGCTCGGGTGGAAAGCGGAGCACCCCATTCATGACAACTGGAACTGTCAATGGGCAGGTGTACCTAAAGGAATGTCTTCAAAAGCGCCTACTATTTCTTCTGAGGTCAAACGATGGTCCTACGAATTTCTGGCCGGATTTACCATAGAACTTCTGAATCTTTAGGGAAAGGGGGAAGTAGGTTCAACATTTTTTTTACACAAAAAGCGTTACTGAGGTTTAGGGAGTATCAAAAAAATTTAATTTAAGTATTACGTATAAATGGACGCTGCCTAGTAGAACTTTAAGCGAAATATCTCAGTATAAGTTTTGACCCACCTCTCAAAATTTAGAGTTCATTTCTTCGCAACTCACCTGTATTTTGTGGAACAATACTACGGTTTTATTTTTTTTAATTTGAATGTTTGACATGACAAATAAATCAAGCATGGGATAGATATTTATGAAATACAGATGGATTGGAACTGAATATACATCTAAAAATTATACAGACCTTATTTTTTTTTTAAATTCTGTGGTTATTCGATAAATATAAAGGATCTCTTAATGGATATTTCTACCAATCTAATTTATTTAAATGGTAGACACTCGTAATAAATTCTTCAAGTATTATCTATGATTCCTTAGTATTATCCAAATAAAATATTATGGACATAATATGTATTTTTGTTATATTTAGTTTATTGAAATTTACCTAGGATTTTTTTTTAAATAATCCGCGTACTAAAATTTGGAACATTTTAGAAATCAAGAAATATTATTTAATCACTGTTGAGGATAGTTTGAAAAATATTTCAGCCAACTGAGTGAGTGGGGCATTTGACTTTTTGTACCGAAACTAGGCATTCGATGGTTTTTCATTGACTCTTTATTACAGTCAAAGCTCGTTATAACGACAACTTGTATAGTGACAAAAGCTCTCTATAGCGACATTTTTCGGTCCCTTGAAACAAATTCTTATGTGATAATTATTCCCTATAACGACTTTTCTCTATTACGACGGTCCCTTGCGATGTCGTTATAACAAGCTTCGACTGTATTAAGAAATCAAGCCCGACGCTGGTTCATTCCCGTTCGATGGTTCAATATTCCGGATATTCAAAGCATGTGACTTTTGTAACACAGTAATGAGTAGATGGTCACTCAAGTCCCTTAAGGGCTCCTAATTAATCCACGAATGACCATTGAAGAAACCCATATTGAGGGACATCTCAGTTGTTGCACCAAGACGAGGCTCAATCTTCCAGGTTTTTTAATCATTAGACTCATCTCACAGAATAGCAAGTAAATCGCCGCTAATGCATCCTAATCACCGGAGGAACCTGTATAGTGGAACACATTAGTTTTTTTTTACCACATCCAGATATTAAACGGCTAAATATTTCTAGTTTCTTGAGCATTTTACCCATCGTCCATAATAAAGAGTGGTTGACCAGTCTGCTTCTTTGCGGTCATTGAAATAACCCAAGAATGACAGACGCAGAATCCCTTGTTGAGGGACATTTTTGTCTTCGTATATTGGGCATTCGACGGCTCAATATTCCAGGTTTGTGATTTACATATATGTATATACAGCTCTCGGTTGGAAGAGCCGAGCACTTCGGTAAGAACACTATTCTTTAAAAAACATATTTCAAGTATAATGGGACGAACCATCATATGAGTGTATGGCTGCGTGTGATTGTCGAGGATTTCAATGAAAAAGATAACCTAATGTGGAAGCCGATTCGCTAGAATCAGCCACCCAAATAGATATGGTAATGAAATTCGTTAGGTGTTGGTTTTCTCGCTGTTCAAGCCGAAAATATCCTTCAATTTACACTTCGAACCAAGCGAAGCAAATTGCTGTCACTTTGTCAATTTTTTCTTTAGTATTATTCTTTTGGCTTGATTCAAGCTGAAAGGGACGCATTCGACCAAGCCCAACGATATTTCTTTCATATTTTGCGATAAGCTTTATCGCCCTAAGGGACGTTTTCGGTATCATAATGGTGACTGTTTTCTTAATGAAGGTTCAGCGCTGGGGTTGTTTTTTACTCTCCGAAAATCAATACATCAGAATGGTTTAATGGGGGAAGAAGGGAGGATATGGTTGTGATTTATTGGGGTTTGAAAGCGTTAGTGTGTAAATCTTTAATAGGTCTACTTAATATTATGATTTTAGATATAGGTTTACCAAGCATTCCAAGCACCAACAATTTTGAGATATCAACATCAAAAGTACAGTCAACTCTTTATAACTCAATACTGAAGGGATTATCGAGTTAGCGAGATGCCTAGCGAGCTATAGAACACAAACTAGTGCAACTGCGATCCACAGGATCATCGAGATGGCCATGAAAACCAACTTTTACTATGGTTATCCAACTAGATATCAAGATAAGAAATATCGAGTAAGGGGACTGAAATTTAATTTCAAGAGGCACTCAGTTTACTCCCGCTTTTTTTGTTCACTTATGTAGCGTAAAATTAAATGAAGTTGAAGTTGAATTTCTTATTTTGTTTTTGTTTTTCTCATTAAAATTTTGGGGAGTGGGACATTTCGCATAGAGACGTTTTGCATAAGGACGTTTCGCATACAAACGTTTGGCATAATGGACTTTTGGCATAATCAGGATTATATGCCTTCTTTAGAATGCTACTTGTTCTTGTATGAATCTGCATTATGCGAAACGTCCATTATGCCAAAAAAATATGATTAATGATTATAATTAATAATTAATTTAAGATGAATAATGATTAAACTCAGTATAATTAGTGATTATGATAAATGATTATGATTAACCCTTACGTACCTACCTGATGTCAATTTCCAATTTCAAAATATTGTTTTTCAGTCGTTTCAGGATTGCTGTTTGATTTTAGTATTGCGATTATCGATTCGAAAATTACGATGTTTCCGGATTTAATTGCGAGGAGTGCTGGAGTAGCCTCCCTAAGATTCATTAGTCAATTTTACATCAAGTCTTAATAGTTTTTAACGATCATTATTTTGCAGACCGAGTCTAAAAATGAATGGTTCAAGAGCAGAGCGCTAAGTTAATCATGATAAAAAAATTGATGAATAAATGAAAAATCCTGAGGACAGCTATTTGATTTGGATTAATCATAAGTAAACCAATGATTAATCATTCATAAACTAATGATTTAATGCGCGAAAATACGTACAAAACTGCTTGAAGTATGCAACCAACACTAAAACAATTTATTTGTTTATTTATTTATTTATTTATTTACAGTCTTCGATATTTTTTACATCGCACAGACTAAAATTTGATGACTAATCCCAGATTTGAACGCAGATTTACTAAGACAAGATAATGATAAATATTACTCACTATCAACAAACAATCCTATATACAAATCTTTTAAACGTCGTTATGACAAATTAATTACTGTTTTCAATCACAAATCGTGATTAATTGCTCTGGTTCAAGAACCTAAAATTCAAATAGTTGTTTATTCATACTCTACCCTCCAAAATGAAATTGAAGCACTATATTGGTAGTTCTGAAGCCAAGCTTTCGACATATTAAGCTCCATGAATCTTGCAATCCAAGTAATTTAATTCATCTTCAAAGGATATAGATATTAGATTTTTCGAAAGAATTCTTAGACAAATTTTGAGCGAAATCAGTTTACACATTTGATAGGAACTTCCTAATGAGATCTTAATGGAAACATATGTTTCTCCAAACTTTATTTTGAAGAGCTTTCCGCCCTTCCTTTATTGAATCTCGGTTTCAGTAAAAACGGTTTGTGATTAATTTGCTGTAACTAAGTTCAAAAGATTTTTATATCAGATTTAATGCTAATCGAGGGTAAAATTCATCATTATGTAATGTATAACCCGTTTATTGCATACTTTAAGGCGTTTAGTGCATACTTTCGGGCATTGAATCATTATTAATAATGAAGGATTAATCATTAATCAATGATTATTAATAGAAATAATGATTAAAGGATACCATATGGGGATGAGGTAGGCTCATACGGCACGACTCAAACAAAATTTTGAAAATGTTCATACAAAAAGCATTATAGAGAGGGCTAAGATGAGCTGGGATAAGATATTTCCAATTTAAGCGCTACGTAATTAAATGATGCTGATTACACGTTGACGTATTCAACGAATGAGCCCAAAACATTGAAGAAAACATTTCGAATTGAAAAGATTTCAGTATTATTTATTGTTAATATCCATCAAAATTAAATTAACGCTCTGGTACAATCAATGGATAATTGCAGGCAATTTTAGATTGCAAACATCAAACATAAACAAAAACAACGAGAGAGCTGTTGGGAGAATTACCAGCTACTAGGAGAAAAGGACTAATTTTCGATTATTTGTGCCAATTTTCGGATTTTCATGCAAAGCATGTAAACATCTTTCGAATGACTAAAAAACTAGTGCTAGGTCAACATTTGCTCTGCCCCTATAAATAGCAATCTTTAATGTAGAATGGTACCACTCACCAGCCTGTCCTCACCGGGTCTACGGATTCGGATCAAATACAACTGAGAAAAGGTACCGTCCTACATGAAGGAAATACTTTCTTAGTCTTATGGTAACGTCCACGGCTACAAAGCAATGCCATGATATACTAGCTTAGATTTGGAACCTTGTTCATGAACTATCGCATGATATAAGAAATGCAAATTTTATTTATATATTAGACAGCAATGTTGTAAAATTAGTTCAATGATTTATTGATGATTGATTATAAATTTGACTTATGATTACTGAATAAAACCAGCAATTGCTATGATTATGATTAATGATTATTGATTCAAATATAATATTGCAACGATTATGATTAGTGATTAATGAATAAATCTTATTTTTTTGTGAATAATGATTAACATTTTTGATTAATCATTAACGCTCTGTGAGAAAGGCAATATATAGCATATATAAAACCTACTCAGACTTTTGTCATAATCCACCCCGCCAATACTTGAAAATATTGCCTAAAGTTATTTGAGATTCATGTATGACATTTTGTGAATCTCCAACGCAGAATTCTTAGCTTAGCTTAGCTTAGACTGACTACACATATCAATGGTGGCTATTCCGTGATTGACCGAAGTCAGTGAAAATGCACAAAGAATCAACTAGAAGTTCGGCTGGGATTGGCCATAATCTTCTTCAGTGTGCATAATTCAGTGCCTCTATTTATACATGGTCAATAACGGCGCCGGCCACGTCCTTGCAGTCAGGTGGGATTGAGGGAAGGAATGTTAGTGTGTAATCTTTGCTATTTGGAGACCGTGTTTGCCTCTGCATCTCCACAAAGGTTACTGGGAGGGATGTTTGTTAATGGGAAGGATCGTTGGGTCACAGGATTCACTTTGATAAGCGATTAGACCATGATAAATAATTATTTGTGAGATATAAACATGCTTATATGTAAATACAATATTTTCATTTGATATGAACAACAATGTAGAGAAAAAATATGCCGACACTTGATGTGATGAACGTTTCAAAATTTGTTGAATAAAGTGAACCTTTTGGAAGTCTACACTTGAAGTGTCGAACCATTCAAAGTTTTTTTTTAACTACAAAAATAAAGGTAAAAAGAAGAAAGTGTTTTGAATAAAAAAAAAATTTAGACATAAATAATTTATGAATCAGAGTTTATGTCGACACTCACAGTGACGAACCATTCATATTTTTTTGAAAAATCATATTTACGTCTCACCGTTGTAACGATTAAGGGTGCAATCATACATATTTTATAGATTAGAAACAGTAGCATAAAACGAGCTCACCAATTGATCCGTCATCCTTGAGCAGCAACAATCCTCTTTGAACTTCACTCGTTTAATAGGCTATATAAAAGCACTCAGAGAAAATAGGCGTGCAACCCGTGAGGGAAAACAACTGACGACTGCTCGGGCTTTCTTGACGCACTGCCCAGGAGCAAGCGTCAACATCAGAAGATCAAAAAGAACTAATCGAAAGCGGCACTTTTTCACTTTACTCGATCGACGCGCGACATGTTTGATCCTGCCCTCATCGCCGGCCCCCGCAAGAGCAAGCGTCAAGGTCGGAAGATCAAACACAACTCCATGCCATGGAATCGGAAGACCACACACTACAAACGCGAACCTCTTTTCGCACTCGCGCCACGCGGACCGAAAACAATTGGTCTTGATTCCATCGCTCGCCCTGCAAGAGCATGCTATGGAACCGAAAGACCACACACTACTCTGTGAATCTCCAACGCAGAATTCTGTAAACAAAATGTTTATAGGATACCCTAACAATATTCATTATAAATCTTTAGTATAGTATTGATACACCACGAGAGGACACATGGATGCAGAAGTTGACCTGAACTCTATTCACTTCCGCTTTCCATAGGTTGCTTCCAAATAAGGAGTAGATTTCTGGTTCAAGCGATTGTTTACTTTTTAATTTTAATTATGATTCCATGCAGACGGATTGGTGGTCTAATTGCTACCGCTTCTGCTTCATAAGCAGAAGGTCATGGGTTCAATCCCAGGCCCGTCCCTTTCCTCGTACTTTGTAGTTGTATCTTCCACTTGCTTCTATCTACCACTCTTAATATATCACAGTTTATAGCATTTGCTAGAACGCGAGACGGATAGAAATAAACCGTTTCCCTACACAGCTAAAAAAATGTTGTAAAATTAAGTTAATTTTCATGCACATATTTGGAGCATCAAAATAAACCTAAATTTCAACGACCAATCAATTATTTTTCAATCGAATTCACCTTAAATTTACACGATCATGTAATATTTAAGCATTTCTAGTTGAAAATTCGATATATATTCATTTAAATTTACATGATAATGTAACAATAAACGTATTTAATTTATTTTTACAGTAGACTTCAGTTTACACTACATTGAAATTTAAATATTTTTATCTGTGTACGCTCCCATTGTTCCATAATTATAACACGCCTTTCCTTACGCCTGATACATAGGCTGTCTGCTAACCAAACCAGCAAGCCTCTCTGCCATAAAAATTACCCCACCCCTTCACTCTTCCCGCATGAACTGGCGTTGACGCAGTGGTATATACGGTCTATCGTGGGAGTCAGTTGAATGCATCATCAACTCCTTCCCCTTCCCCTCATTGATCTGCATTCTGTCGTGGCAGGCACCATTGTTGCCTAAAAATATAAGATCACCAGCAGGTATACACTGAGGGTGTCTGTTAATCCCAAGCAGGCATTCGGTTGGTTCTTTGTGTAAGTGCAGTGATCTGGCGATACTCAAGTAGCAACCACGGGCGGCTAATCAAGCTCAAGCTTAATTATGATTTCATGCATTAACACGGTGCTCCTCTGACCATTATTATCAGAAAAAAATCTCCATCAAATCTGTGCTCACCAGTCGGTTACTATGGCTAAGCTGCATATCTGGGCAAAATTAAAAAAAAAAATCGTAGTTCCAGTTTTGAAGTTACGCTTTTTTGATTGTATAAGTCCACAAATTCGAAGGAAATCTGAGATATTTGAACGGATTTTTATTGATCGTGATTATCAGAAGAAATAAACCATCAACATTTGGTTCAAAGTAGGTGTTTTTATGTATTTGTAAACTCTGGGCGTGGTTTTGAATTACAATATCGTCGAAATTTTTAGTTACGCCCTTTTTGAAGTAAAACTACCAAACTGATTAATTTTGAACAGATTAATTAGGCATTCTAGCATGTTCAAATGTTTTCAATGACACATTGCACTTACATGTCGTCAAAATCTTTTACAATTACCTGATTTTTCATAGGATCAAGCGATATAAGGCATTACGGAGCCAATTTTGTATTGTTGTTTACTCCAAAAATATTGTTATAACCCAACTAGCTGCCTACCGGCTGTTTTAGCTAACTTTGCACTGCTCCACAACTTAAACCTCAATTGCTGAGTAATATACTATTGGTCAAACTATGACACTCTAGACCACTATCAAAACTTTATAATCGTTTGTAGCATACATTACTACATTTAGATTTTTCACAAATCTGTAATTTTACCTATGGCTTTCGTAGTCTTTTCGATCTCATAAGTAAGAGTCCTGGATAAAAACAATAGTTAAAGATTTGAATAAATCAATCAACCCATCCTCAAGCCAACTCGTAAATAATAAGCCTCAATACTTGAATTACGTTTAAGAAAAAGTAAGAATTATTCAGTATTGTTTGGATTAATTAATTTTAAAATCATAACACTTGCAGAGCCTAATTTCGCATGTCTTCCTTAAAAATCAATACCAGGTACCTCCGTTGGTTTGACGACATTTAATGTGAACACTTTTTAATTTTTACCACGCCAATTTGCACATCGTTCAGATTAAAAATGGTTCGAACGTCATTTAGCTCATGGAACGGAGTAAAGTGAAATGGAACGCTGTGGAACGGAACGCAGAATCAAAACAAAACAGTGAACGAGATAACAAGAAACACGATTCCAGGATGACTAGAAGTTCAAATTAAAAATGAGCCCCGATGGTTTGCATGAGGAATCGTTCAAATTAGCGGGGGTGCACGGTTTTGGCTACCGGTTCCAGGATATCCGGATAAGAATCACCAAATTCAAACATTTGGTAGAGGCCATGTGGTACATCAGAATTTTTAAAATCAATGGAGAATTTATCAGATAAATTTTCAATTAACTAAAGTAGAATTGGCCACCTAGTGGTTCTGAAATAGGTTGCATGATTCTAAAGTAAAAGGCCAATTCATTAATTTAATTGAACTGCTTAAATTTGCAGAGTTCCATCGAAAATTCAACAAAGAAATCTTCAGTTATGTAAAGTAACATTGGTAACCTAGTAGTTCCTTAGCAGGATCCGGGATTCCCGAAACAGTGATCAATACAAACATTTCATGGAACTGAACCGTGCGGGATGCTAAAATCTTTAGAATTCCATTTTGAATTTATCAAAAATATCTACAGTTATATTGGGTAACATTGACCAGGGTTCCCTAAGAGAATCCGGGAAAATGGTCAATACAAATAGTCGATGGATTTGTTTTAGCTGCTATCATAACTATTTGCACTTGTCTCATATAATATTTGGAGTTTGTGCTAAGATATACATCAAAATGTAGCTAACTGATCTTTTTAAAGAATCCTAGACTCTTCTGCAAAACCACGGTATCGTTGACGCAACTCGTCCACGATCTTACGACGTCACGTTGGTTTGGCTTGCCGGATTTTCTTTGACGTTCTGCAGTACAGACCACCAAAGATTAAACCAGAAGTTTATTCTTTGAAACTCCCGAGTTACGAGGACTTCAATTCAGTAAACTTCTTGCAAGGGGAGTTCGCTTTGGTTAGAATCGTCCTGAAGTACAAGCCAATTCTAAGTCCAAAGCTCAAAAGCTCTCTGTGATCCACCTGCAGTACAAGTAAATCAAAGAAACTTTGCAGAAGAGCACGAGGCGGATTTTAACAACGCTGAAACTTCATCGGTGAGGATAACCTTTTCGGATTAATGAGGACTCGACGACTGATGAACAAATACTAACTATATTTACAATCAATTTTTCCTTAAATAGCATAAAATTGATTAACAAGCATATCGATCACCCTTTGATTTCCAATGCCAAAATATATAGCATCCTTCACTTTGCTCACTGATACACGGGAATACAAAGGGTGAGTTTCTTTAGTGCCCCTTTCATAACCGGGACTTTATATTCAAACTATTCGTAATGCTACGGTATCTACTACTGAGCTTGAATGGGTCAATTTTCGAACCCGAATTAACTGCTGATCCTAGCACAACTGACATACTGTCCTATGCGATGAGTCGCTTGTGTAATATTTGCAACCAAGAACGTTGCCCGCGGACGGTCCGTCAGCTGGCCGGTTATATGATCGTCTTATGCACGGACCTGTGTGGTGTACTTTCTACGCGATCTACCGCGTGGCTTATTTGATTTGAATTAATTTGGAATATGCGCCCGTATCTGATTGCAATGGATATGGTCGTTGCCGTGGATGAATTAAATGTGTCTTTACAGCTGATCATATTAGAGTCCGGCGCCGACACACGGAGTGACCAAATTTTTTGTTATCCCGAAACCTGTTATGGAACCGCTAGGTGACCAATGTTGCTTTTGATACATGAATATATCATACGATTTTAGGTTCTTTCGGCCTTTGCAGTCTTAAGACACATCAGCTCAGCTCTACCAAGTTTTTGAATTGGTAACTTATTCGGGGATTCTGTCACGAAACCGTTAGGCGGCCAATATTATTCTGGGTAAGTAGTAACCAGAAGTGCCCTGAGCAACTAATCGATTGACTTGATACTATTTTCAATGCATTTTACATTAAATCCTGTTTACGCAAGTTCAGTTATAAACAAGGAATTCAGATTAGAATAGTCAGACTGTAGTGTAACCGTAACTAAATCTTATGCAATTGTTATGCACTCAGTCACTCAGTACTGTTACCGCCAAAACTTAGTATTATGTACAACAAACTTCCAGTAGAAGGTGATTGACCGCTCTATAATTGCCTTCAGAATGCTTCAGAACAATTAGCCTATACAGCAAGATCATATAAAAGACTAAAGTTGAGTATATTACAGTTAATAACCGATCAATAGTAAATGTAGTTAGTCCGTACGTATCCAGTTTGTAATCGTCCAGAAATACTGTGAATGTTCAAAGTTTATGTGAACAGTATACAGTACAATAAAGTGATTGATTCGAAATACTGTCAGAATAGTAGATGAAGCTAAGTTTGCAATAAATAGCCGTATTAATATAGAAGACTTTGTGTGCCAGTTCTCCGTCAAATAAACGTTGTGTTGTAGTTCAGCAATTTCGTGTGCCAATTCTGCTACAGTTCCGATTATCACCACGACCATGAATTTAAGGTGTCCGACAAGATTCCAACTACCACACAGACGCTCTTATGTGCGCGAACAAATCCTATGTTTCACAATTCACAGCAAACGCATTTTGCTCTTACAAATGATCTTTAAAAAAAATGGCCAAACCTTGGTCCCTTCGGCACCGGTTCTGAGCGGCCAATTCCAACTATACCACTATTTGTAGCTAGATTCACAAAATATAAGCCTACACGATAATTTTGAGTATAAAAACATTTATATTTAGTTAAAAAACGGCTGCAAAATTCGTAGGTGAAATCCGGGTCAGTATGACCCAAACACCTTAAACGTAACCTTTGTTGTCCAGCCCTTCATAACTGTTTTAGTTTTTTTCAAACGTCAATGTCTTGTCAATGTCAATGTGCGTTTTCATATTGACCCGAACACCGTAGGAAGATTAAGGCTAAAGAATCCACTGAGTGAATCTTTCGGATGGGATGACTAAAACTGAACTACCACTGTTGTTATGTGTCGTTGCAATCAAAAGAATTCATCCTATTCCAACCATACTTAGTATCTTCAGATGCCTATCCAGCGATTACCATGAACCGCTCCATCAAAACATAGTTCATTCGACGCAGCATCGCGGCCAATCAGCTGATTTGCAATCATGCGCAATCATCTCCCATCAGCTGTTCGGCGAAATGGTTCATCAGTCCCTATGTTTGTCAACTAAAACTCACGGAATCGGGGCCAACAATTGCCAACCTTAAGCATACGAGTTCAACTCAATCAGTGCGTGGATGAACCTTGGAGAGTGAGAGCATCCACAGAAGCACATGTCACTTGAACGACCTTCAGGCCGATGATCCAGGATTGAGGGGCGACCGACGAATGCTCGCAATCAACGATAAAACTCGCGAGTACTCGGTGGCGAAGCTCAGTCTAGCTTGTTCTTCGGTTCGTGACGGTACTCTCCCAGGATAGCGGAAAATCGAATACGGTTTAAGGATAATGGGCACATGTGAAGTGTTTGAGCTTATGCGGTTGTGTTAGTGGGTTTTGTGTTGGTGTGCTGGTGGAAGGAAGTTTAGGGGAAAAAGCAAAGAGGAGATTGATACAGTGGAGGAAAAGCTTGTAATGGAAAACGCTTAATTTTCCTTTTCCTGTCGATTCCAGTGCTTGTGCTACGGGTTGCCTAGTAATGTGTACAACGGAAGTGGGGTGGAGAATTTATATCCACTGAGTGAAGAGAAGTTTTGCTTATCCTTATGCAAGTGATTTCTTTTGGGATTTGTAGAAAATATCTCAAGTTCACTCTGATCGATACTGCTGGCATGTGTTCAAAAAAGAAAAGCCAACATAAATAATACTGAAAACGGGATGAGAGTAAATAATTCGTCACTTTTATGAGTTGTTATGGTTTTATGTTGGTCAAAGTTCTTTCTCTCTGTCGCTCTTCGTGCTATCGTTTCAACTAGAGAAGTGTGTGGTGCTTGTTTGGTTACTCCGTGGAGTGTCCTTTTGCGCCATCAGTGTTTTCGTATGTTTTCCACTGTCAGCTGAATGTCATCACGCCTCGCAGCCTGGAGTGTATCAGTGAAGTGTTGTGTTTACGCCAATAGCCTCGACTGCTACCCCTTTTGGAGCCCTCGAGTGAGATGAGATGTAGGAGCTCGCTGCTCAACGCTAACCGGAATACAACCTAGGAGGGATACAGTGTAACCACTAAACAAGGAGCAGTGGCCACAGTTGTGTTTGACAGTGCGTTTACAAGGTCTGCACAAGCTTTAAAACAACAACGATGCAGCAGCCACAGTTTAAAGTGAATAATTTACGCAAATTAAGGAAAATATGGATACAAATTTTCCTACCCGTGTTGATACTGAGTGCGCATGTCCTGGTCGTGACATCTCAGCAGCAATCTCAACAACATCAGCAGCAGCAACAAAAGGAATTACAACAGCAGCAATCACCGACCAATTTACCGTCATCGCCACAGAAACGAGGTATGATGAAAAGTATACGTGTTAGCCGTATGCTAAACTGTGTTATCAGAAATCTCCTCTCTCGGTGACCCGAAGGGCCGTTGGCCAGTGGGCAAACATATATCGATGTCAACAGTTCTATCTTCATGCGCGCTATGTTTGAACCAGCGGATTATAAAAGTATTCGATCCATATTTTCATAATTATGAAAATTAGCAGGAGGTGTCAAAATATTGCATCGGTGAAATTTTCCCCATAGTTTTTGAATGGATAGAAGTATGTCACACAATATAACTCCCTTAGATTTTAGTACGAAAATAAGCTAAAAATGAAAAAAAAATCCTAATTTCACGGATAGAATATTTTGAAACCTTTCGGGCATGGTCCAAATACTAATATCTAGTGGGAAAAATGCAATGGGTTAGTGGGATCTCCATAGGACTGGCATAGCTCATTTGTGTTAAGACTTTCAAAGCATATTCTTCTGCAGGTTTTCCCAACCGGTGGTCCAAGGAGACCGTGATGAACACTCAGGGGGGCCAAGAAGCCAATGGGAATGGGTTTTGCTTTTCTAAATGGATTATCAAGATAACGAATCTCTTATTTCGCTTGTACCGTTTTGATTCATATTACGGACACTCAAGGCCTCAGTGAAGTATAACCCAGCTTGGACCATACAAAATAAATCATTCTGTATGATTTTTTAGCGTTATCGAGCGTCGGAAGCCCTTAACTTTCGGATGGTGGGTAAAGAATACGCGTCCGCAACTTGAATAATTTTAAATAAATCAAAACGTGTGGCCTTTTCATGATTCTTATTCCGGACGCTCCCTCACTTTTGCCTCATATTCCGGACGCTTTGAATCCCATTTTCATTACTCTTTCAGTTGTTGAAAGTTAGGCTTAGATCAGCACTCCCGTACAGTCACTTATATGCATGCGACTTGTGCCTCAGCTCGCCCAGCGTCATAGGTGGCTATGATGCGCTTAGTGGCTACCTCCAAGCTATGTTGAAGAAATGCAAGCAGTATTGCATGATACCGTGCACCCCCGTTAATTTGAACGGTTACTCATGCAAATTAACGGGGTTCATTTTTAATTTGAACAACTGGTAACCCTGTACATCCCAATATTGTTGTTATCTGGGAACCGTATTCTTTGTTATTGCTTTGAAAAAAAAAAGAGCTCACCGTCGTCATAAACTTGTTGATTATTTAGTTTGTTGTAAAAGTTATAATGGAAGCGGAAAAAGGCAAGAAAAGGCAAGTCATTTCATAAATTCTAATATAGTGCATGATTTATCTTCATCTCAACTTAAATTGTAGGTTGCCTTCCGGTGAAAACAAGGAAAATGTAGGGACTGCTGTGAACAAAAAAAGAAAGCATGTTACACTTACGTTGGAGCAGAAGCTGGAAGTGATCGAGCAACTGGATGTAGGAAAAACATCCCTTGAAAATATTGCTCGTAAGTTCAACGTCTGCAAGTCTACAGTATTGTACATTTCCCGCAATAGGGACTCGATCAGAACAACTGAAAGCCGGTATAGAGAAAGCGGAGTCTCTGGTAGGCGCACTACCAAAACAGCAAGATTTGTCGATTTGGAGGAAGCTCTGTTCGTGTGGATGCTGCAGGAGAGATATAAAAAGCACACAATTACGCCAGACGCAGTAAAAGCCAAAGCGGAGCTGCTATTCTCGCTGTTCCAGGAAAATCAGAAATATTCGAAAGATGTGACGATCACCGCTACAAATAGATGGTATGATAGGTTCCGTAAACGTTATGGCTTGCGCATGCTTACTGTCTCGGGTGAAAAAGCTTCCGGAGATGAAGAAGCATTCACTTCCTTCAAAGACCGCCTAATGCAGATCATTTTGTCGAAGGGATACGAGAAACATGTGATATATAACGCTGACGAGTCAGGACTGTTTTTCAAACTATTACCATCTCGAACGCTGACATTGTACTCTTCATGCCATGTTGCACTTTCATGCCATGTTGCGTCACTTTCATGCCATGTTGCAACATCGACGGATCAAACAAGTTGCCCCTGATGCTTTTGGGAACTGCTGAAAACCCGAGGAGCCTGCCTAAGGACAAATCGTTGCTTCCGGTTTACTACAAAAGTTCGAAGAAAGCATGGATGAACAGGGTACTTTTCAGGGAGTGGTTCTTTGATCAATTCGTGCCTTCAGTTGAAGCATTTGCAAGAATCAATAACCGCGAACCGCGTGCTTTACTTTTGCTTGACAACTGTTCGGCACACCACGATGGTGGTGATACTCTTGAGCATGGTGAGATAAAAGTTGTATATCTACCTCCAAATGTCACGTCAATCGGCCAACCCATGGATCAGGGAGTCCTCAATGCGGTCAAGAAACGTTATAAAAAGAAGCTAATGTTGCACTTACTTTTGACTAACGACGATTTGGATTTCGAAGAGAAGCTGAAGAAAATTTCATTGCGTAAAGTAATCAACTGGCTTCACCAATCGTGGGAGGAAATATCCAGCAAAACTATTGAAGGATCATGGAAAAAGTAGATCGACGAGTATCCACAGTTTATCTTGGATAGTGACGAAGACAACTCTCTTGATGCTGATGTTTTAGCCTTAGTGGCTTCTTTTACTAACGCTTTAGAAGAACATCAATCTTCCGAAGAAGTGAAGCAATGGCTGGATGATAGTGTCTATGATTTGAATGGCTGCAAAATTACTGGAGATTGCGATCTGTATACAGATGAAGAGATCGTGGATTACATTACTAACCATCATGCTGATTCCAGTGATGATTCCTCTCCGGATTTACATGATTTTACAAGTGAGATTGAACAACATGACACGATTACTGGTGCCATTCAAATTGTGGAATGTAATGAAGATCGTGAAAAACACGACAAGGCAATCGAAAGTGTGGATTATCTAATAAATTTTATGGAAGAAAAAGGGGACGAACTGGAAGTCACAAGATTGAATAATGTGAAAACCAAGCTGATCGAGTTGGAGTGGAAACGGCATAGAGAATGTTGAGTCAATATTGTTATGACTGTTCCTGGTCGGAATTGTTATTGGTAATGTTTTTATTCTGATAAATGCTCAAATAAACTTTGAAAACCCGTCAATGTATTTACGTAAAAATCGAATTAATTGTACTTACTACCAGTCAATGAAAGAAAACGTAGCAAAAATTCTAAACATCTAGAATGGCAATCTTGTTCCTCTGTGAGGTAATGGCCACTCTGGATCATGGTCCACGGTAATACAACAAGACAAGCGACCTCGTGACTATATGTAGGGAGCCGACTCCTATTCTTTGCACATTAAATTCAATTCAGCAGGGGGAATCGTGGAGATGCCGAAGTGAATATTTACCCTATCATTCGAAAGACTTGCTTGTGTAAACGTGATTGAGGCGAACGTATGCGCGACCGCTAACGATTTTCTGTGATTAATATTAAAGTCAAAATACAAGATTAATCCATTTCATAAGAGCAAACTGCTTTCATTGTAAAGTACTGTTTCTCATAGTCTACTGCTTCCGAAGCTGGATTCAATTCTTGCTTTTTGTACGTTATCCTATTGGGTCACTTTCCGCAAAGAGAACATTCACATTAACGCAACTTCTTTTTGATAAAATTTGTAACCTTTATGTACAGTAATGCTCATATTTAGTTGTTTTTAGAGGTTTCATCAGAATAGTAAACAATCTCATCATCAGCTGTGCTTGACAGTTCACTCTATGTGCCATGTGATTTATGACGTTTGGACCATTTTTAATTTGAACGATGTGCAAATTAGCGGGGTTCAAATTAAAAAGTGTTCAAATTAAAAGTGGTCAAACCAACGGGGGTACCCGGTATACTTCAGATGGTTAAAACACCAATGTTATTAATTTTGATCATGGTACAATCTTCTACAATATTCTTCGCTATTACATCAAGTAGTGTTTTTGACATTCTGGGTCCAATTGAACGCGATCATCAATTTTACTGAACCAAACAGTGGATGATGTGCTGTTGCTCATATGTTTGAGCTGAAAATCCCATATAAATTTTAATTCAAATGCGATAGCTCATGGAACGACCAAATGAGCTTAATTTTTCAGAAAGGCTTCTTCTGACTCCAAGAAATTATCCTGGGGGGTGCCCCGTGGAATCATACAACTTTATTTTTTCCCATACTGAGCTGGGCCAGTCTAACGTATCTGCAAGCATGATTGCGTATGCGCACGAGCGTATGGCTAACGCCGAGCTTAGGTGGCGCGTTTTACCCCATAAAAAATAACAATGCAGATAAGCAAGCATTTTATAAAAAATGATTTGTTAACTTCAGAAAAAAGAAAATGGTTGGCTGTTTCTACTATTTGATAGAAAATATGTTTGTCTATGATATAATGATTATAAAAAGGCTTATGATATTGTACTTCATAGCTGAAACGCTTCCTTCCTAATCGCTAACACAGCTTTGTGGCGGAGCAGTTAGCGGCGCAAGCTGTGATGCCACATACACAGATTTATCTGTAATTACACAGATTTTTTCATGTTCTTGCCTACAGATATCTGTGATCACAGATTACAGATTTTTTAAATTTAAAAGGTCTTACGCTATTATACGGATTAAGGACATGATTTTGTAAAATAAGAAGCAGATTTTCCATTACTATTAATAATTTCTCTCAAATACATAAATATTTTTAATTTTTAGAAACAGTTATACGCCTTTAACTTACTTTTAGTGGAATAAGTTCAAATTTAAAATTGTTGAAAGCCATAATACGTTTGTAATGGTTCTTATTGACCTAAAAAATAAAAATTTAGGATTTTTGCGCCACTCAGATTTTTATCAAGATTTTTGGGTGCTGACTTAAGATAAAAAAGATTTTTTCAACCGATAACACAGATGAGAATCGAAAATAATGTGGCAACACTGGGCGCCAGTCGTTTAGGTGTATTTTGAAAACCACGAAGTGTGGGTTAGATTCTCACTCCAGTCGGTAGAAGCTTTAGTCAAACGAAACATTCATCACTGGGCTACGGAGTGCTTCGTATTGTCGGTTGTTCGTAATTATCTGTGCATCCTATGACTGAAGACGGTTCAAAATTGGTCGATTGGCATAAGCAAAGGCATGTGCAAGGATGTGACTAAGCCGTTAGATTAAACAACAGCATTTGGAAGATATGTTGAACAATTTGTCTGATCTTCCATTTTCTCAGTCCGTCTTGCCCCAGGGTACCGTAAAATTGGGTGAAATTTATCATCGTGTCACACGATTATACATATTTCATATTAATAGAGCACCAATATCAGTGTAACTTGTAATAAAGTAACGTTGTTTGTCTTAACTATTGCCGAATTGCGTGTGTTCAGTCACATTCGACATTTTTTACAAATTGGAGTTAATACCATATGGAGAGTCATCAAATGATAAATACTTTCGATCAACTTACTGAAATTTGTGAGATTGTTCTAGAAAATTCGAAAAAAAAAAATACCTAGTTGTTTTGTCACATTGGCAAATATAATTGCATAACAGTCACATTGGGATTATAAATGAGCCTCGTAAAGTTATAGCAACGAAATTTCTATCAGAATTATTTTCTGACTATTCATCTAGTATGCGATATTTGTTGTACAAAACATCAGCCTCAAACAAGCACTTTTGAGTTCCTAGTACTTTTAGAAATTTTGGTTTCCTCCCATACTGTCATAAAATGCACACTTGGTATTCCATTTACTCAATGCCTACTTTTGTCGAATGTTACAAATATGCAGTTATGGGTAGTATATGCTATTTGTAAAATTACTGCAATAACTTTCATATATTGTTAACCTTCCAGTCGTCGCGCGGTTTGTCACCGTCAGAATCACCACGCTGCTGTTGTGAACGAAAAGCGAGTTTTTTCAGTGTTGTTGTACAAAGTACAACAGCGCGACGACTGAAGTGTTGATAATAAATGTTTGACATTTCTGCGAATGCTTTCTTTTTCCAATCCAAAAACGTTGAAAAAATATCAAAATCCAGAGTTTTTCAACTCATTTTTCAATACCATATATAAAAAGTGTATTTATTCCAAAACCAAGAAAAATTCAGATATATTGTTTCAGATTTTCTGAAGGTTATAAATCCAACGCATCGCTGATATTTCTTTTCTTCTCTATTTTTCAATAGAGTGTTTTTCGTCTTCGGCATCAAGCGGTTTTATCGTTGGAACCCACTAAATTTTTCAAAATAAATAAATAAGAACTGATAAGAATGAGTTCAACCGAAACATCAAAAAGGATAGTGTAGTATCTTTTTCGTAAAAAGCTGGATACCATTACAAGAAATATTAGGTTCAAAACCTCATTGGGTATTCGCAGAAATGTCTAAAAATTCTCAGATATATGCTTTATCCAAAATATGTTGCGTGTTTTAAATGTTATCTTCCGACCATCCGAAAACCTCAAATGCCATCCATTCTTAAAACTAATTCCATATTAAAAAAACCTAAGTGCATAACACAAACATTTTGTGTTTGACAATCATCAAGTATTGTATATCATAATTTTGTAATGGCCATGATTATAGAATAATGATTTAAGGTAAAATATTTCTCGAAATAGTTATGTTTGAAGTTCATTAACCTACAGATGTGTGTACTCCAAAGGTTATGAGTAATAATTTTCAAATTCTCTCATGTTAACTTTTTCGCCCCCTTTCTGGATTTTTCGCCCCCCAAATTCAGTTTTACAAATTTTCTCCACCTTGAGCCTGGAAATCGTGCACTTGGGGCCCACTTTGGGAATCACTGCTCTAATAGAACGACTTTATGATGGACTATGTGCACTTGATGCACTCTGGCTGAACTGAAAACCACCGTTCAGTGATTTGGTTCACTCTAACTGAACAGTTTCTAGGAAAATAACAAACATTTAATGCTTGCATTGTCAAACTGGGTGCATATCACTAAGATAAACAGATTATCAACATCCTTCGCCATCAGTATCGTAAATTCTTCAATCCCAAAATCGATAGCTTGAAAATTAAAATTTTGCAGGGTCAGGACATTGAAGGCCACAAATATTCAAATATGCGTTCAGTCAGAGTGGACCAGGTGAAAATCTTGAGTGTCGGTCAAAATATACTGGTCCTATGAGTGGGTTTTGGGACATTCCATGCAGACACCATAGAACTACAAAAACTTCTATAGGAACCTTAAATCGACTCATAAAATGGAATAATCAATCAGTTTATTGCCACTTGGTTCGCTCTTTCTGCACAGAAATTGTTGCAATATCTGATCACCCAAAAATCAAAATCAAATGCATCGAATTAAGTAATATTTATGAATTTCTATTGATGGATGACAAGATGAATCATTCCTTGTGAAAAAATCTGACAAATCACTTGAAATGTCTTTCATTTCCTCGTATTCATTTTCGCTGTTATGGTAAAAAGCATTTGGTTCACTCTGACTGCATACTTTTATTGATTTTTATTGTTCATCCAAAGTAATTTTTTACCTATATCTCGATCTATAATCTGATCGAAGTGATATGAAGGTAAGGTAATTTTGCATCTAACGAAAGAATAATCCAATTTTACCAAGCTTTGTACTTGGTCCACTCTGACTTAACGCCGACCTTTTATAGTACATTTGTTAGAACATTTTGCCGTCTTTCTTGTTCAGTCTTGTATTCAAAAAAAATCGAAAATAACTATTCGATTTTCAGAATCTCCTGCTTCAGGCGAAGCGCGTCACGTCCGAATTGTCTGCTGTGGAGTGTGAAGATGTGAAACGGGAACAACAACGCACAGGAAATTGATTGTTATGCGGACACGTTTATCACATAAAGCTATGTCTGCTGTTTTGATTGCATTTGAATAGCGTGATATGTGATACGGTAGTGGAGGACCTGGATTGTGTCTTTGAGAAATTGTTTGTATGTCACTCAACGTTTACAATGAAGCGAATTAGTGATTATCTTCAATGGCAATATTTTCTGGGCAGTTTGTAAACCTTCGTTACGCGAATAGATGTGTACTTCTGGGTGTAAATTATTGGTTGAATATTTGTAAGTGATTTAATTTCCTTTAAAATTATTTCGAGTAATTGTAAAGTGGTATATAGTAGGTAGGGTTCTGGGTAATTTAGCCGAATGCCATTTGACCGAATGCCGTTTTTCCGAAATTGAAAACCAATAGTGAAATACGACTGCACGATAAGCTATCAAAAGAAGGAGGTATTTGGTGATTCTTGGCTATACACATGTTACCAAAAATGCTGAGGACAGTAAAACTCGTAAGAACCGCCAATAAAATAAAGAAGAGTGCATATCAGATGATTAGTACGTTCACCACCCTGAAATGTATAAAGTTCCAAAAACTTTTCGGGGAAACGGGATATTCGGGGAACTGGCATTCGGGAAACTGGCGTTCGGAGAAACGACATTCAGCAAACCGACATTCGGGGAAAAGTAGCACAACCGTGAAATACAGGTGGCATACATCTATATAAATAAAAATGGAATGGTGTTTGTATGTCATGAAATGGCTCGAAAACTGGTCATCAAATTTATGTGATTCCTTCACAGTTGAATTCGTCAAGTGTTGCGACGTGTTTGTGTGGAATATTATTTGTGAAAAACTCACCAAATAAGTTGGAGACATGGGAAAACAAATTTGACATTTTGTGTGCAGATTTTCCATAGCCTACTTCAAAGCATGCCGGGACAACTAGTTTGTAATGAATTTCATAGCTTAATATCAAAAAAACTTTATCAGCTTATTTTTAAAGAAGGAGAAAGTAGAGTTAACATCAGCGCACTATATCTCCATAGCTGAGGAATGCATCAGTTCTAGGAAACTAGGACTGGCTCATCACAAGACTTAGGTGGTGGTGGTCAACAACCGCAAGTCTGAGCAACGAGCGTTTATCTCGGCAGTTAATTACACCATAGAGTCCAATCAAACCCTTACACATCTTGGGGTATCGATGACAAGCTCAGCTTTGCTAGCCACGTTGAATATGCCTGTTAAAGGGCATCTACGGCTATAGCGACGCTTTCGAGGATGATGTCTTACAGCTCTGCTGTGATTGCCACCAAACGCAAGATCCTGGCAGGCGTGGCACTACCCGAGCAGAAGAAAATAACTACTGAATACCAAATTGAGGTATTCCATACCAGATAATTTCCAATACTACATACCTGAATGAGGTATGAATTAGCCCTGCATAAGAGGTAAAATACCTCAAATAACATCTCAAGCATATTCTACGAACACCAAACTGATAACTAGATCAGGTATTGTAATACCTCAATAATACTTGATGGATTTTCATATAAAAATGAAATTTTTCAATTGTAGTTCAATACCTCCAGCAGACCTCAGAGTTCTGTTTGATCTTTCGACCTTGACACTTGCTTTTCCCGGGGCAAGCGACGAGGGCAGGATCAAACATGTCGCGCGTCGGTCTCGTAAGTGAAAAAGTGGCGTGATCGGTGAGTTCGGTTGAAGAAAGTGAAAAAGTGCCGCGATCGGTTAGTTCGGATCAATTGGTGAGCTCGTTTCATGCTACTATTTCTAATCAATAAAATATGTATGACTGCACATTCAATTGTTACAATGGTGGGATGTAAATATGATTTTTCAACAAACTATGGGTGGTTCGTCACTGTGGGTGTCGACACAAACTCTGATTCATGATTTATTTATGTTTAACATTTTTTTTCAGAACACCTTTTATATACCTTTATTTTTGTAATTAAAAAAACTTTGAATGGTTCGACACTACAAGTGTAGACTTGCGAAAGGTTCACTTTATTCAACAAACTTTGGATGGTTCGCCACTGTAAGTGTCGGCATAAGAATAAGAGTGTTCTATGATGTCCCAACCAATCGAGTTTTTTGTTTCTTTTCAAATGAGTAAAATATAATAACACATGCTTTCGTCCTGACAGCTGTAGGAATGTTACATTTAGGTATTTGTTCAACAAACTTTGAATGGTTCGTCACCTCAAGTGTCGGCATAATTTTCCTCTACATAGAAATTGTTCATATCAAATGAAAATATTATATTTACGTATAAGCATGTATATATCTCACAAATCATTGTTTATCATGGTCTAATCGCTTATCAAAGTGAATCCTATGACCCAACAATCCTCCCCATTAACAAACATCCCTCCCAGTAACCTTTGTGGAGATGCAGAGGCAAACACGGTCTCCAAAAAAGCAAAGGTTACACACTAACATTCCTTCCCCCAATCCCACCTGACTGCAAGGACGAGGCCGGCGCCGTTATTGACCCTGTATAAATAGAGGCACTGAATTATGCACACTGAAGAAGATTATGGCCAATCCCAGCCGAACTTCTAGTTGATTCTTTGTGCATTTTCACTGACTTCGGTCAATCACGGAATAGCAACCATTGATATGTGTAGTCAGTCTAAGCTAAGCTAAGCTGTAGTTCAATACCTCCAGCAGACCTCAATAGCTGTTTAATACCTCAATGAAGTATTTAAAATTGTTTTAAAGATTTTTTTCAATACCATTATAATACCAAATTGAGGTATTGACAACTGAACAATACCTAATTTTGGTATGATACCAAAAAAAAGGTATGCATAAGTTATTGGGGAGTTATTTGTTCCTCCTCGGGTATCCATACTCAGGTCGGGAGGACCAATCTGGTCAAAAACGCTTAGAACGAGCAAAAACCTAAAGCGGTTAGAAAGCACAGTGGCCCTGTATTCTTTGCCATCGGTTGACACGCCAATGCATAAGGTGGGGCACGCTATGTCTGAACCAGACGATTATAAAAATCAAATGTACATCGGGGTTTTTCTCGTTAGAGTTCAGTATTGGAGTTATATTTTCATAATCGGAAGGTTTTAAAATATTCTATCGGTGAAATTTTGATTTTTTCCACTTTTTAGCTTTTTTTTTTCATACTAAAACTCATAAAAACCCCATTTATCGACGTATTTTAGCCCATACAAAATGTATGGAAAAAATTTCACCGATAGAATATTTTAAAACTTTCCGAATATGAAAATATAGACCAAATACTGCTCTCCAGCGTGAAAAAATCCGATGTACATTCGATATTTATAATCGTCTGGTTCAGACATAGCGTGTGGGGGCTTGTGAAGACTGAGACTGAATCCTGAATCCCTCGTAATCCTACCCATTGTATCCTCTGTGCCAAATATGTGCCAAATAACATTATGCATCAGAATTCTTAGAACACTACCGTTTTCGTAAAAAATAATGATTATTTCTGCTCATCTGCCGAAAACTTCTTTCTAAAAGTTTATTTTTTACAACAACGTCCATCACCGAAAATGTTAAAATGGAGCCATTAGGTAAAGATACATATACCCAACAAGGTCAACCGACGCAAAGCCGTCCCAGCATTTTCCATTTCACGCTACTCTATGGAAATCTGTTTAGAATTTAATGTACCGACGCGGAGCAGCAGAAAAAAAAAGAAAAAGCCATTCGTTACCGCCACTGAAACTCGCTTTGTTTCCCAGTCAAATATATGGCCAGCCCCATGAAAATGGTCATTGCCGAGCGTTGAAAAATAGAGCCGAACAACGCTCAATTATTTCTACCAAATTTCACCCGCCGGCCGTTTCCTCTCCCTCTAGTATTTGTTCAGCGTCCTGGCTTCGGGGAAAGATTGAATGGTTTTAGGCCCGTGTGAAACTTTATGACGGCCATTCACGAGAATCCCGGTTTCGGGGCATATAAAGCAATAAAAAGCTTAAGCTACTCACGTACGTTTGTGTGTGGTCGCGTTCTGTCTTTTGTAATTGCCGTGGAGCTTATTTCGTATGAATATGCTTGTGTGTTCGATACCGTAGGAAATTCCTTTATTTGATTTTCCTCTATGATGAAGCATGTAAGCTCCACAGAAATTCAATTTTACCTAGCAATTCTTCATGATAAAATGTATTTAATTAAAACGATTCCACAGCATTTCCCACGTGCGAGAGAGAAGTAAGCTCCATACACTCCGTTAGACCGGTGAGCAAGGGCAGGATGGTCTGGGCTTAGGGCGCCAGGAAGCAAGAGGGTCGAGTGTGGAAAACTAGATCAAAACGAACAGGCTACTAATGGTATGCCCACCTCCCATCGTGAAAACCATGATGGGAAGCAACCCAAACGGAAACACTGCTGGCTGGGCCCCCGCTCTCTTGTTAGTGTTCCAGTTTAGGTTGAGAATACACTAAAAACTCGTTTTACGAAGTTTTTTTTTTTAAATTAGTTCGAGGCAATATGTTACTTTGATTTTGTACAACAGAAGGCCTAAGTCTTCCTTAGCCGTGTGGTTATAATCCGCGGCTACCAAGCAAAGCCATGCTGAATGTGTCTGGGTTCGATTCCAGGTCGGTCCAGTATCTTTTCGTAATGGAAATTTCATTGACTTCCCTGGGCATAGAGTACAATCGTACTTGCCGCACGATAAACGAATGCGAAAGTGGCAACTTTGGCAGAGAAGGCTCTAAGTTAATAACTGTGGAAGTGCTCATACGAACACTAAGCTGAGAAGCAGGCTCTGTCCCAGTGAGGACGTTACTTCCAAGAAGAAGAAGAATATATTCGACAATAAGGTCTAAAGATATAAAACTACTGGAGTCAGTACCGGATTTGGGCTTCGGGGGCCCGGGTCAGATCTCATAAAGAGGGTCGCTTTATACAAAATTCAGCACGTTTTGGGATTCCACAAACTAACGTATTGAATTTGAGTTTTGAACGAGAAGGTTGGTCCAAACATATGAGGGGCCTAAATTCAAAGTAGTGTAAGTGACATTTTCGGTTGTGAGCTATATACATTTTGAAATTCGTCTGTTTTCAACCAGACCGTTCAATAGTGTTTTGTGTTGATTTTTCCGTCCAAGGTGAAAAATATAATAGTTCTTAGAAGATTGGCTGTTTTTATTGGCTAAATAATTTGAGTAGAGTAAAATATTGCTGAAAATCTTCAAAACCGTTTTTCTTTCCTTTTGACTCTATTTAGTAAATGTTTCCAGTTTGTCTCGGTTGCCGCATTCTCTGAAAAATAAAAAATATTTACAGTATTGGCAAGAAAACAGTATACAAGGCCGATTGACCTGAAAATTGAACTGCATGTTGGAAAAAACTTCATTTGTAAATGAATCACCAAATTCTATGCAAAGTATCTAAGTTCTTAAAATCCACCCAGGTCGACAAAAATGTCCAAATGTTGATACTTGAATATTTTGAAAACAAAAAATTGATTATAAGTATAATAAGTATTTTGCAATTAATTTAAGTGAACCAATTTGCTGAAGCATGCCATTTTCTAAATATTACCATTTAAAATATATTCCAATTTGAAAATTTGGGCATTTTTCTCATAACATTTTTTTTTCTAATAGCTTCAAAACTCTTGAATAGAATTTGGTTAATTGCTCATAAATCAAATTTCAAGTTCATTAAAAGCTGTTAAACAGTGCCCTTAACTTGACCATTTTTGTATGAGAATCGGCTTTCATGTAATTTATTCTTGGCAGTACTGTATATTCTATAAATTATATTCAAAGTTACTATAAGCCTTTACTGAATTTCTCTTATGCTTCATGTTTCTGTTAGAATTGCAAATATGATTAAATTTCAAAGTTATGATAGGTACCAGATAAACCCTTTGAATTGAGCAGTGCTTAAGAGGTTTAGTCGCATTTTTTAAGATCCTGCAAATACGTCAAGCGCATTTTCTATTTATATATTTTTTGAAAACTAACTAGAGAAGAATTTCAAATATTTTGGCTTAATATTCATGACTTGTTTTTTTGTAATTTGTAATATACTGACGAAACCATACTGTGCGATCAGGTGATAAAAAAATATAACTCAAAAATTGTAAAATTGAATTTGACGTTAGAATTATATGTCCAAATGTCGAAATAGAAACTATTGAAACGTATTTATTTTTTTTTTGTTCCTAATTTTGATTCCTCGGGGGGCCCCCTTCATCGGGGGTACCCCCCCAAATCCGGGCCTGACTGGAGTAATAAGTGATTGATTGATTCAAGTCTGAGACAAGAATGGATTGCTTCAAATGGCTCGTTCCCAGAATAGGCTAATTTTTGCAAACCTTTAAGCATATATGTAAAGCTTGTGCAATTAGGGTGTTTTGAGCCTATTAAATATTTGCTAATTTACCGTGTAACAAATTTATCTTCATAAATTCATTGAAAAATTTCGTTTGACATTTAAGACTCTAATCTTACGTAAAAGACAGGAGTAATCAGATTAGCATGACTAAAAGAGACACTTATAAGGACTGTTCATTTAAGAAAGTGGACACGTGTTTTTTACAGTAAACTGTTTATTTTCGAACAAATTCATGAGTTTACCTAAAATACATGGAGATCAACGTAACTTCGATCAAATTCACATAAATTTGAACATTTATTGAGCATTGCTGGAGAATGCTCTTACTTTTCTTTTGATTCCTCCCATAAAATTCTGCACAACTTTTTTCGGAACTTTTCGAACTGCTTTTTGAACTGCTGACCACATTTTCTTGAAAAAATCGATGGAGCTTGCTTCTCTTCCATCCTTCTTAAGATGCCGTTTGATTATTGCCCAATATGTTTCAATGAGGCGTAGTTCTGAGCAATTTGATGGATTCGATCATTTTTTTACAAATTCGACTTATTTCTTCTTAAGCATCTCCAAAGTAGCTGAAGCATAGTGAGCCGATGCTAGGTCTGGCAAAAACAATGGAGGCATGGTATGCTTTCAGTAGATGGGCAGAAGCCATTTTTTAATGCATTCAGTTCTGTAATTTTCGCCGTTGATTGAACCCGTCGTGAAATATGTAGTACTTTCATACCGCAGGAGCAAATTGCTTGCCATACCAAATCATTTTTCCCAAATTTTTCTGTTGGGATGTATCGTTCGTCGTCAGGAATATCTGTTTTGGCCACAGCGTTGAAAAAAATCAATTTGGACACTTCGCGATTTAAGCCAAATCTCGGAACGGCAGTGTTTCTGTACACCATTTGTGCAGAAAAAAATTGAGAGTCGCCATGTCAATTCGACCCATCGTTTAGAATTAATATTTTTTTTTATGTCAACTTTTGTCTGCTGTCAAAATAAACACTTGAGATCACACTGAAACAAAATTTTATTTGTTTTTATGGAATTTTTACACCAAAATGCTAATATTTAGGTTTCCACTTTCTTAAATGAACAGTCCTTATGACAAACGACTCAAAATCATATATGTACACTATTATTTCAAAAAAATTCTGATGGAGTTGCTGATTTTCACAATGCTTCCTTTTCTCAGAAGCAAGGAAATATGAGTATTTTTCAAAAACTACCACATCACAATACTAATAAAAAACAGTGTTCATGTGGGCACCATAGCTCTTCCGTCTGAGTATTGGTCCTGGTAGAGGGGAAACTTGGCAAAAGCCAGACCGAGGGTTCAGCCTTGACAAGTTAAGCTGTCAGGCAGCTCCAAATAAATACCATAGAGCTTAGTGACATTTGAACACACGTAGACTAGCATACGCTCGTCAAACACAGTTTGTTTTTAATATTATGAAAATTTATTGGCTTTTCTCGGTGAATGCAATACTGTACTCAGAGTGAAAGGGAGTAACGAAAGTAATGAAATGACAAGATGGATAGAATCACAAGCGAGCGACGAGAGAAATGAATAGAAGTTGAAAATTTGTTTTTAACAGAAATACAGTTTGTTTTTGTTTTCCTGAAAGAAACTTGCACGCACTTTCCAGACTCATCAAAATGCATATGGAAATATTACCCAATTTGAAAAATTTATACCAGGATTCTGGGTGTTTTTTGAAACAGAGTGCATATTATTTTCCTCTAAGGTTCACAACTGCATCTACACTAGGGCACCCATACCTTTGGGCGTGATAACCACTATACAAAAAAAAAGTTTTACCTGATTAAATATTTTGACATTTATATTTTTCAACCCATTCAATGTTGCTGGAAAACAATTGCATTTATGAAGTCAAGCATTTTATAAATATATTAATTTTAGAATGTGATTATGTCGGATTAGTTGGGTATTTACACCACGTTTATTCGTCATCTCACGCTCAAGTGCAGTTAACACACCTAATCGATCCAACGTAATTCCGCACTTCGACCCGCACTATTTAAGAAATTCGTGGGAATAAATGACCAAAGATTAGTGTAAATTCCATCAAATAAAGAAACAACAACCAAGAAATATACTTTTTTTCTGCTTTTGTGGAACGCGACTTTGGTTAAACACGGGAATTCGGTAATCGTTTTTTTCTCCTCAAACGTATCTTGCTGGAAAGCGGATCTGATGCGCTATATAACGTGCCATGCCGGGCACTAAGTCTAAGGACTTGGAGATAAATCTTTGTTATGCATTCCAAACTGTGGTGCCAAAACAGAGAAGAATTGTATTAATTCAATTCTGCCCATAACTGCATATCAGTCACATTCGACATTTTTGACAATTTCGAGTTAATACCGTGGAGAGTCATCAAATGATGTATACTTTCGTCCAACTTATTAAAATCTGTGATTTTGTTCTAGAGAATTCGAAAAAAATACCAAGTTGTTTTGTCACATTGGTAATTGTAACCGCATAACAGTCACATTGAGATTATGCATGAGCCTTGTGATGTAGTAGCAAAGGAATTTCTATCAGAATTATTTTCTGACTGTTCACCCAATATACAACATGAGCTGTACCAATTTTCAGCCGCAAATAAGCACTTTTGAGTTTCTGGTAATTTTTTGAAATTTTAGTTTCTTCCCATACTACCATAAAATGCTGACTTGGTGTTCCATTTACTCAATGCCTACTTTTGTCGAATGTTACAAATATGCAGTTATGGGCAGAATTCAAGGATGCTAAATAAAATAACACCGCGATATATTAAGGCGAAGTAGGCCGTCATTGAAATTTGTACGTGTCGTTGATGATTGCTGCTAATTCATGTCACGATTTTGAATCAAAGAAAATCAGTTGGTTTTGCACTGACACAGCTGAAAAAGTATCAGCATTCTTTATGCATGTTAGCGCGTACAGTGATACATTTTGAAGTCAATATAAACTATCAAGACTGAGTTATATCACTTTGAAATGCAAGCGGAAAAGTCATCATTGTTGCCAAAACGAATGACGGGCTACTTAGCCTTAATCAACCTTGCACTCGTCTGAAAATTTGAACATTAGACGGATGTTTCATTTACATCATAGCAATCCTTTGGTGGAGAGCAATAAACAAAACTAGATACATTGGAATTGAACATTGAGTTCGTTCACAAATTTCACAACGCTGAAAATGAACATTTGCAACACCCACCCACCCTCTTGTAACGCTTTTTTTTGTGAGTAATCTAAAAAAAAATGTATGAGCTGTAACATCTTAACGACACCCACCCACCCCCTCCAGCGTTATGAAGTTGAGGGATTCCACGGAGGCATGCAAGTCGATTCTGATCGACCATTTCAAAAATATCTGAAGCTTTGGACAGTTTTTCAGTTCCATCTAAATCGTCATTTTCCGATATCAAATCTTCAAGTTGAGTCACGACTAACTTTTCAAAAGGGTGTATGTGAAAATGGTTCAAAAATGTTCAAAAAGCTGCACAGCAAAAACGGTTCGTTCGATTGTTAGACAACTAAAGAAACAAAGTTAGACAACTAAATAACGATTCCAAAAAAATACACACAGCAAAAAAAAATTTTTTTGCATTAAAAAACATCATTTTTGTCACAAAAACTCAAATATCTCAAAACCCTATCGGAATACCAACGTATTTTTTTGAGGGAAAACGGTCCATTATATTAGCTATCTACCATAAAAATTTGGTGATGGTAAGCCAATAAACAAAAAAGTTATGACATTTCAAATATTTCACAAATTTGACACTTAGTGAAATTTTTTTTTTTTCATTGTTAATTTTTTTTAGGACCGCAGTTTGTTGCTGAATTTTTTGTTAAGGGTGAGGTTAACAAGTTGTTTTCATGATATTTTATTTAATTATTCATAACAATTATAGCATCTATTAGAAAGTTAGACGCGATCCAGTGTTGTGATCTAAAGTCTTGATAGTGTCATATTTTTTATTGTACGTAACTGAAAAAAATTTCTCTCAATAGTGTTGAAACCTTTTGATAAAAGAAACCTATAAGAAATCTAATATTGAAGACAAAAGCTACAAAAAAAGTTTTCTATACAGGTATACGACTAGTTTACCTGCAAAAAGTTTACCTCGTAGAGAACAAGGCGGGTCTATACCCAGGTGATCTAGTATACGTAAAGCAGGTCGGTTTTCTCGGCGCTGGTTTTCTCCACAAAGTTAAAATCTGATTACACCTGGGTATAGACCCGCCTTGGTAGAGAATAGACTTTGTTAATCATATTTGGGAGAAAGCGAGTAACTTCAACAACATCAAAAACATGATAGGTACATACCATGAACATACTCACGAAAAAGCTAAAAATATACTACCACAATGGTTATAAAAGATTTAATTGTAAAATTTTTCTTCAGTCAAGCAAACGACACCAAACTAGTCAGTAAAAACTTAAAAGTGATTTGGTTTATTAAAATCTAACGAGCAACATGAGTAGTCGCTTTCTCAACTGTTGCAGGCCGTTTGCAGAAAAAAAGTGTTCGAAAGAGCTACGAAATCTCACCGAAAGCACCATAGATAAACTGAAAGCGGCTGGTTATGCTCCAATGTCTACATTGAATACAAATTTACGCATTTGTACGTCCTGCCGTTTAAACGTTGACAAACGGGCAATCTGTACATCATCGGTGGATCAGGTTGCAGGAAGTTCGAAAACAACAACAACTGAGGAATTACTATGTGCAGATAGTCTTGCCACGGTACCATCAGCGACATCTGTTTCAATAAATCAATCAGAAGATGAGTGCATCCAGAAGGTCAACATCGAACGCTTCAACGAAGGGATAGCTGGAATAAAAGTGACTCCGATTAAATGGACGAAGATGGGTTACGTCAATTATCCCGAGAAAAAATACCGTGAAATCAACGAAGCTGTACGAAGAAACCTCTTCAAATTAGGACCTGAGGATATGGAAAATACAGACTACGATGAGGTAATTATGAATATGAAGGAAAGGTTCTCGAATCTAGCCACGACAAGGAAAGAAAAATTATTGATTTTGTCGATGCTGCCAAGCTCGTGGTCTATTCAAGACGCCATTGATGAGTTCAAAACCAATAGAAATACAGCAAAAGAGGCAAAACAATTCAAAAATAACTGTCTTGCAACCAAAAATGCTAGGTCGAGTACTTCATTAACAGATGAGACAAAAGAAAAAATAATTCAATATTTTGAAGACGATGAAGTAAGTAGAGCTATGCCTGGCCAAAAAGATTATGTATCTGTAAAAAAAGATGGAAAGCGTCTAGCAATCCAAAAACGATTAATGATGACTACTTTGAAAGAAGCGTATACACGCTTCAAGGAAATTAACGAAAATATTAAGGTAGGTTTTTCCTCATTTGCAAGCCTTCGTTCAAGTCAATGCAAGCTTCTATCCAATTCAGGAACACATAATGTTTGTGTGTGCACAACACACGAAAATATTAACCTAATCTTACATAGTTTGAAAAGAATCAATTTATCAAAGGATATTAAAATGTTAACTGGTAGTCTTTTGTGTGAAAATACAACATCAAATTGCTATCTACGATCTTGTTCGGATTGTCCAGATTCTTCATCATTGGAAAATACTTTATTCGCTGAGTTTGAAGAAAATTATATTGATCAGTTATCATTTGAGCAATGTGTGACCACGTATAGGTGTGACCTAGAAACTATTGTAAAACCTGTAGATGAGTTTGTGTCATTTTTTTGCTTGAAATTAGAAAGTTTAATTCCTCACGACTTTATTAAAACAGAGCAATCCCGCTTTTAAAAAAATACGAAAAATACATTACAAGATGGTGAATTTTTAGTCATTTGTGATTTTTCTGAAAACTATAGCTTTGTATTGCAAGATGAAGTGCAGTCCCATCACTGGAACGTACAACAAGCTACAATTCATCCATTCGTTATTTATTTCAATGGAAGTACGCAAATTGAACATTTTAGTTTTATTGTAATTTCCGAAGATTTAAGACACGACTAAGTATCTGTAAATTTGTTCATTGCCAAAATGATTAACTTTTTACGCGTTGATAAGGATAAAGAAATCAGAAAGATATATTTCATGTCTGATGGAGCAGCATCGCAGTACAAAAACCGTAAGAATTTTTCGAGCCTATGTCAATTTAAATCAAAGTACGGAATTGATGCAGAATGGCATTTCTTTGCTACGTCACATGGCAAAGGTCCTTGTGATGCTATTGGAGGAACCATAAAGCGCATGGCCACAAGAGCTAGTTTAGCCAAAGAACGTGAGCATCCAATTAAAACTGCAAAAGAACTATTTGATTGGGCGAATCGCAGAAAAGAAGAAGATTTAACAAAATTATCATTTTGTTTTACTACTATTGAAGAGTACGAATTAACGGCATCAGAGCTCAGCGAGCAATATAATAACGCGAAAACGATCCAAGGAACACAAAAATTTCACTGTTTCATTCCATTGTCAGAAAATAAAATTAAAGCAAAACTATACTCGAACTGTACTGATAATGATGCAAAAGTGTTCGATATTGTAAAAAAATTGAATAACAATAAATAAATAAATAAGTATTAATAAAATGTTTTCATGATCTCATAACGCATACCCAAATCCAAAACTTTTAAAGTTTATATATAACAATTAGAAACTCATCGATCATACTCTAAAAAAAATATCCTGGTAAAAAAAAAATTATTTTCGTGTAATCTGTTAATTCATTTTAATTTATACATATATACATATACATATAATATTTATACATATAATATACATAATACTAATGAATACATGGAAACGACTTGTTTAATTCACGCAAGGCCCTTAACAATAAAATCAGCAACAAACTGCGGTTCCCGTAATAATTTACACCGAAAAAAATTTTTTTTTTTCTACTAAATGTGAAAATTGTGACATGTTTGAAATGTCATAACTTTTTTGTTTATTGGTTTACCATCACCAAATTTTTATGGTAGATAGCTAATATAATGAACCGTTTTCCCTCAAAAAATTACGTTGGTATTCCGATAGGGTTTTGAGATATTTGAGTTTTTGTGTCAAAAATTATGTTTTTTAATGCAAAAAAAATTGTTTTTTACTGTGTGTATTTTTTTGGAATCTTTATTTAGTTGTCTAACTTTGTTTCTTTAGTTGTCTAACAATCGAACGAACAGTTTTTGCTGTGCAGCTTTTTGAATATTTTTGAACCATCTTCACATACACCCCTTTGAAAAGTTAGTCGTGACTCAACTTGAAGATTTGATATCGGAAAATGACGATTTAGATGGAACTGGAAAACTGTGCAAAGTTTCAGCTCAATAGAAAAAAATGAATTAAAAAATTTACCAAATTTTGGTGCTGTTGCTTGGAATCACTCAGTTTGTGAAGAGGCCCATTCAATAATTTCTACCGTATCCTTCCCGAGAGTGTTAGTGTGATCGTGTTGGAAGAGTCGTTGCGTGAAGGCGTTTTTGTTGAATAAAAAAATCAGGCTCGTAAAGCAAAAACTGTGTGCCGCAACATGTAAAAGAACTTTATGTTTGACATCTATTTATTGCTTTAAACGGTGGACGAAAAAGGTGCACATGATTGAAATTAGCGTATTTTTTTTCGATGAAAGTTTGATAACAAATTCATTCACAGTGCATTAAGGGTGCGGGGTAGGTAAGAAGTCGTTGTTTCAAGTCTAGAATTTGTCCTTGCTGAAACTCCTGTCGCACATAAAGGATATTACCAGTTACTACACCATTCGGCTAATACATCCCCAAAGAAATCCAAAAGAAAGTCAAAATCCACTAAACAGCGTTAAGAGGAAAATAACTATCATTGTTTTACAAATTTTCAAAACCAGTTTTTTTTGCTCAAAATCTAAGCAATGTTCATGATAATCTATCATTGGATTGTCCTCGCTATCAGTAATGCGATGATAGATTTCCATGAGGATTTCTTTAAATTTGAACGAAAAAACTGGTTTTCAAGTTTTGATGATTGCTGATGATTGAATGATGGATTCTTGAGCCTTAAAATGTTAAAATTTGCAATTTAAAGCGTGTCAGGCTTTTGTTGACAAATGTTTTGATTCAGGTTCACTGCAAGGCTGCAAGGCTTACTGTGCTGACAAGTTAACGGTGTTAACATAACGTCAAACGAATTATACGAGCGAGGCAGATCATTTTAGAGGAAATTAACGCCAATATCCTGCACTATAAATTCCAGTGGGGCAAACAATGCTATAATCGCCTACTCTTCTCCACATTTTCTTGTACTCTAGATGAAAAACACTTTTTGTTCTAAGATGGCTATCTGTTCTGTGTTGATGGTCCAGCGATAACTGACAATACATTTCTTATAAACTTAAACATTAAATATTGCACTATAGGCCTCGGATGCAATGTGGCCGGACAAAATTAATTGATCTCGGCAATGAAACATTTCTGTAATTTGGTGTCTTCGGCAGTTTTTTTTTTAATAACAAGGTTTATCTACTGACATGGCACGGTAAATGGCTGGGCATGGCGTACCAGGAACTACTTACTTACAGGAATAAAATAGATCCCCCTTAGCCGCTTGCCTAGCAACTCCTATCCCTAACTCTTCGTGGTACTGGCCGAGGTACGAGTAACCTTAGGGAAGATCGGGTAACCAACCCCGGTGGGAGCTTTGGTCGTATGCTGACAGGGAAGGGGGGGGGTTTGCTTTTGCTCTTGCTTCTGCAAACCTTGAGCGTCTGTACTCCATGTTAGGAGCGGCTCACAACAGCGTCTGTTTTCCATGTCAGGAGCGGCTGATCATCGTCTGAGTGCCAGAGAAGGACTCTAAGCTAAACTGCGCACTATGGCTCTCCGAACATTTAGGGGGAACGGTCCTCCGGAAATCTAGGGGGTTGGTATCAGGCCCTGCAAGCCAGCCGTAAAAATTCACCAGCACAGGAACGTCAACGAGAGAATAAGGACCGGAACAATCGGCAAAGACCACAACGACGGAAATGGACTAGTGATTGGAAACTCGGTACGTAGAACTGCAAATCTTTTAACTTCATAGGGAACAGACGCATACTCTCCGATGTACTGAAGATCCGCGGTTTCGGCATCGTAGCGCTGCAGGAGGTGTGCTGGACAGGTTCGATGGTGCGAACGTTTAGAGGTAATTATACCATCTACAAGAGCTGCGGCAACACACGTGAGCTGGGAACAGCTTTTATAGTGATGGATGATATGCAAAGGAATGTACCATGAGCTTGCTAGATTATACGGCGAACCCTGTATCCGGAAGGGTGCGTTGGGCAGGGCATGTTGCAAGACTACCGGACAACAACCCTGCAAAGATGGTGTTCGCGTCGATTCCGGTTGGCACAAGAAGGCGGGGAGCACAGCGACCTCGCTTGATCAGGTGCAGAAAGATCAGGGACAAAATCGCAGTAGGTGGGACACAGCCATGGACCGAGTAAATTGACGTAACAACGTTAAAGAGGTTTTATCAAATTAATTGATGTAACACCAACTAAATAAATAAAAAACAATTATCATTTTTTTCAAATATATTTACTGACATAAATGGATAGTTTGTTAGCCTTCCGCATAGGTGGCGCCACATTATATATTTTTTCTTTGACGTTCTATAGACTCAGCATGTTTGGAAAAGTGGTTCATGTCCTTGGAGAAAGGACAAGTGGTCGTTGATTCCGAAATTGGATCTATCATCATTGGAAGTGACATGGATTGTGCATCAACCATCGTGCCCAAGACAGCTGCCCCGGACTCTGTTGCCATTGTTCGACAGCAAACTTCGATCTCACCCGCCTCGGTAGGAGCACGTGGATCAGGCCTACTTAACCCTATTGCGGACAGCTCATCCAAAGCTCGTGAACTGGAGGACATTGAGGATACCACCTCTCGTTCTTCAAAACGGAAGCGTGATGAGGATCTCTTTGCGGCGAATGGTCGTCACGATGACCAAACTACCAAAAAATCTAAGGGAGACGAAGGACAACCAAAAACTAAGGTTATGTTGGTCAGTCGTATTCGTGAGCTAACGACTGATGATTTAGAAGAATTGCTTCGTAACCTTTATCCAAGGCACGATAAATTGTTAACTAAGCCATTTGTTCCCCGATTTAATGGACGTGGTGTGAACTCGGGTAGAATATGGTTCGACTGTGTCGACATGGAAGGCAGAAATTGGCTTGAGGCACAAGTAAAGAGTATTACCGATTCGTGGACTCGGGGTAGCCTTGATGTACTCGACTGGGTTGCAGCTCCACCCCTGCACCGGATTCTTGTTTCGATACCATGGCTCAAAGACGAACGAACATCAGCTCATCAAGTGGTTTCTCGCTTGGATGGCCTAAACCCAACCCTGGCTGTTCACCGCTGGCGTCTGTTCAAGGCAGTAAAACCATGGGAAGGCAAGCGCCTTTTTATTTTTGGCTTGGATTACGAATCGTTATCCCTACTTGAAGGTGAATCTTTCTCTCTATACTACACATTTGGTAAGATAACAGCTTTCCAGTACACCGGCAAGACTGCCAATTAATGATTTTTGTTTCTCTATACAATGCTACCATTTGAAAATAAAATGTAACCTTTGAAATCGAATTCAACATGAAATTGTATTTATCATTTATTTTTGGCTGAAAGATGCATTCACAATCCGCTAAATGCGTGTCTTATCCACCTATGTAGGTGAGCTCTCAAAATTTGTTGCTCTCTCACTGTGTGTTTTCGCTGTCTTTATAAGACGTTTTCCATTAATATAGGTGCTTCATATGACTATTAGTCTTTATTATTTGTTTTTCTTCGTTTGGAGACAAAACAACATTCGGTTATCTTGATTATCAGGATAGTGATGATTGTTATGGAGGAATTGTAGAGCCCAAAGGGCCCGCTTTGATGGCCTACGTGCTCGAGCTAGTCAATCTAGCCCCTCTACCTTGTTCTGAATCCTGAATCCTGAAATTAATTGATGTAACACCAACTAAATAAATAAAAAACAATTATCATTTTTTTCAAATAGATTTACTGACATAAATGGATAGTTTGTTAGCCTTCCGCATAGGTGGCGCCACATTATATATTTTTCTTTGACGTTCTATAGACTCAGCATGTTTGGAAAAGTGGTTCATGTTGATAAAATACGCAACTCTCACGAAGTATTAAAAATTCCACAGCCAACTGTTTTGAATGCGAGTGTTTGGAAAAATATGACAGTCACGCGTATTCCGAACTTAACTCTAAGGCCTTTTCCAGTGTAGTTTTAGTTCTAAAATCACAGTTCCTTAAATTTTTATAGATGATTTTTTTTACAAACTTCCTTCAAAAGACAGAACCTTGTTTTAACAACTTCTTCTTCTTGGTATTAACGTCCTCACTGGGACTGAACCTGCTTCTCAGCTTAGAGTTCTTATGAGCATTTCCACAGTTATTAACTGGAAGCTTTCTTTGCCAAAGTTGCCATTTTTGCATTCGTATATCGTGTGGCAGGTAGGATTATACTCTTTGCCCAGGGAAGTCAAGGAAATTTCCATTACGAAATGATCCTGGACCGACCGAGAATCGAACCCAGACATCTTCAGCATGGCTTTGCTTTGAAGCCGCGGACTATAACCACTTGGCTAAGGAAGGCCCCAACTTAACATCCGCGTTTTACGAACTGAGTCAATTTAGCAACCAGTTCAATTTATGAACCCCCGAATTCCAATAAAGTTCGTAAAAGGAGACTCCAGTGTACCATCGCGTTGAGCTCGCACAGATGGCAGCATAGGTCGATGCCAGAATAGCCAAAAAGAACACAAAAGAAAAAAAAAGAATTTAGAAATGAAAACATGCTCCTGTGAGCGGGAATTGTTCGCAAAATAGAAAACTATTTGCCAGTTCATTATCGTCGAAAAGTTTCGCAAGGAGTATTCTGTATTTGCTGTTGGTTTCCCTTCCATCCACCGGCACCGATCGTGGCAAAGTTTGCTGCGGGGTGAGTGCCATTCTTTAGAATGATTCTTTGGAATTGTTTTTAGTGCGCACGATTGCATCCAAGGGAAACCATTTTTGCAATTGAACTTTGCGATGTGGTTTCGGAATAATCGCGGTACAGCAGCTGCTATCCGGCCAAATCAAAGCGAATGTCAATTTTGGTTGGTACTGGTCTGTATGAAAATTGGAATTTTTAATTAGTGTCAAAGATGTTCCAAATAGTCCGGAAGAAATTTTCACTTCCATGATTCACTTTAGCATGGAAGGTTTTTTTTCGGTCGGATTGTCTGAAAGGGATGGTACACAAATTATGTCACGCTAAATCTCAACTTTTTCGACCCCCCCCCCCTTTGTCACACTTTTTGTATGAGTCCTCCGAAAATTTTGTAAGACTTGTCACGCTTGGTGACGTAATTTGTGCATGTCCCCAAAGTGTGCAAGAAGAAGTACGACGCTCAAAACATGTAAGGTAGGCTTCCAGTTGAGACGAAATAAAAATGATCAACCATGCGCTTCCATTGTTTTGTTCTGAAGCTCTAGTCCAGTAGTCACCAAACTGCGGCCTGCGGGCCGCATGCGGCCCTCGAGAAGGTTTTGTGCGGCCCGCGAATGGATTTTGAATATTAATGTGATGCGGCCCGCATGTTATAATTTTTATTCCTGCTGATGTTCAATCCTTTGCTCTTGCAACTTTGTTCTAGGAAAGTCATTCATTGAAATCATGTAAAATAATTCTGCGTTTATCCATTTCCATGGCATAAGGAGTAATATGAAATTGACTTTGACTTATTCAAAGGTTCAAAGTTTCTGAAAAACCTGATTTTTTTAGAATTTTAAAAGGAAGCAAAAAGTCTTCAAATATCTAAAAATTTATCTGCTGAACATATTTCAGTTTTAAAAAATGAACCAGGATTTTCGTCTTGCAGAGGTGTCCGCAGCACGCTGATATTTTTACAATGATTTTTTTTAATTTTGTCTTCAAAAATGTCTCCTATTTCTGTAAAACTTTGAAAATTAAGTTATTTGAAATATTTGAATATGGAATGCTTTTTGTATGGTTGAGGAGCCCAAATGCAAAGAGATGTACAATATTGGACAATACATTTTCAACTTTTTCGACCTTCCATACAAAATGGTAACTTTTGTGGGATAAATTTCATTTATTTATAGTCTGAAAGGAATAAAATTTACACAGCATTTCGAACATTACTTAAGTTTCAAAAATCAAAAATAAAGAGATTAAAAATAATATCAATCCGATTGAAGTGAATTTCGCGATATAAAAAAAAATCAAACTATTTACCTTAAAATATAAGATACCTACATAATTGTTAATTTAATTTAAATGTTCAACTTTGCTGAAGATACTATCAATATATTCCAATTTTTTTGGTTTGTGTAAATTTTGAAATTCGTCGAAAAATTTACCGTTACTGCTTTTAACTCGTAAAAACAAAACATTGTTACAAATATAGTTTAAAATTCCAAGTTATGTTAAAATTTAATATGAATCGATCCTTAAAAACAAATAAGATAAAACCCTCTAAAATAGACTATTTTGTATTATTAATCGAAAAAGTTTTAAATACATTGTCCAATAGTGTAAGTGACATGTTGATCGAATTTGACTAAAGTGTAGTAAAAAAGTTCTGTTCCTAGCTTTTAAAAAGTATTTGAAGGTGAGTTTTTTTTATTTTGTCATGAATTATTTTATATTAGCTAACATAATTCATTTAAAACTTGGCATTGTTTCTCTGTTACCTTATATCTTTGCTTCCAAACCCCCCTGCTTCGATCATAAAGTTCCCAGAAATGTATTACCGTTTTCATAGAAATAGTGTTTTTATGCAATCCCATTGAAAGCTGTTAAAATTAATCCTTATAAATCTTGCGGCCCGCGACTTATTTTGTAAATTGGGAAAATGCTCCCAAGATGGCGCTAGTGGACCAAAACTTTATTTGCTTATATCTAAGTCCAGTTATGAAATACAAAATTGGTGTCTTCGACAAATTTGAACAACTATATATTACCTATTTGCATAGAACCTTATAAATTCGGAAAACACTCCCAAGATGGCGCTAGTGAGCCAAAACTTTATTTGTTTATATCTTAGTCCAGCGATAAGATACAAAATTGGTGTCTTCGACAAAGTTGAATAACTAAATAATACCTATTTGCATAGAACCTTATAAATTCGGAAAACACTCCCAAGATGGCGCTAGTGAGCCAAAACTTTATTTGTTTATATCTTAGTCCAGCGATAAGATACAAAATTGGTGTCTTTGACAAAGTTGAATAACTAAATAATACCTATTTGCATAGAACCTTATAAATTCGTAACGCTCCCAAGATGGCGCTAGTGAGCCAAAACTTTATTTGTTTATATCTTAGTCCAGCGATAAGATACAAAATTGGTGTCTTCGACAAAGTTGAATAACTAAATAATACCTATTTGCATAGAACCTTATAAATTCGGAAAACACTCCCAAGAAGTAAATGGGATCTATTCGTCCAGAAACATAGTAGTTTGAAAAACTTTCCCAAGGTGACGCTAGTAGAAAAACATTTTATTTGCTTATATCTCAATCCAGTGATTGGATACAAAGTTAGTGTCTTTGACAAAGTTGAAGAACTATATGAGACCTATTCGCCTGGAAACTTATTACTTATGAAATCACCTAAATGGCACTACTGGGCACAAATTTTATTCGCTTATGTATCAGTCCACTGATTAAATCCAAAGAAAGCTATGCGCCTAAACTCTTCCCAAGTAACAATTTCAGTGCTTCTTGATCTTAGATGTTATTTATGGAGGTTTTATTAGAGATGTTTTCATTCCTTACAGATTTAATAAAGCATTGCAAAGTGCCAAACGTTCTTTTCGGTAAAACCCACTTTAAAATGCTTTGTAGATATCTACAAGAGCTCCCGTTAAAACTTATTTGCGGGCCACATTTGTTGATAATAAATTGTATTTTGAAGGAGCTGTGTAGTGTCTATTAAAACCTATACTTAAAACCTCATCTTGTTTGTCTTGTCAAGGCATAGGTAAAACTTCTAAGGCTACACTAAGTCATGTTAAAGCTTTCTTAAATCTCAACTGATGCATGTTTTTGGAAAGCAATCTGCGTGTGGTTATCAATATCATTATGTTGAAAATCATGTAATGAATTATGGATTAATCAGAACGCAAACATAGAAATGACAAATATTCCTCTCGAAGAATCAACAGACTACCGTATAAAGCATATTTTTCTCATGCCTGCCTGAACTTCCCGTTCTAGTGGGACAACTATGCTGCACACAACAGCTGAGCTACACGAAAAAAGCTTTCATTTTTCAGCCACTTATCACTTACCGTTTTCTGCATAAGTACAACCGATCAAGCACGACGGGTTTCATTATAACAATCCAGTCCAATAAAACAGTTAGCACAAATTCAATAAAATGAATTGCATCACAAACCTGAATCTTCCGATTTGTTTACCTTTTTGACAGCACTAGCTTTCCTGAGTGCATTAAGTTTAAATCAAGGCTCCCAAAAAACCTATTTGTCTTAGTGCAGAACAAATATTCTGATTTAGGAATATTTTAGCCAGTGAGGGTTTTGCGCACGGGTTCTTAAGATCAAAAGCGCTTATGATTGATTATATTGTTCAGAATAATCACCAATTGATCTTAAACTATCCCAGACAAGACCAGCAAGATTTAATTGGATGGAATCCATTTTAATTGTCGCCGTTTCGGATTGATAATGGGGGAAATTTCAATTTATGATTAAGATGAGCATGAAATCATTCTGGAAATGGAATTGAGTAAAATATAAGATAGCAAATAATGATGTCGTAAAAATGCGTAAGAATAAGAGATTTAGGAGTGATTTTAGATTCCAAAGTTTCTTTTATAGATCACTATAATACAATTATCAACAAGGCAAACCAGATGTTAGCATTTATAAAACGATTTAGCTATAATTTTCACGATCCATACACTATAAAACATTATACATAACCTATGTGCGTTCAATTTTAGAATACTGTAGCATAGTTTGGTCGCCATTTTCATCAACCCATGAAAGTCGTATAGAATCAGTTCAAAAACAATTTCTGTTGTTCGCACTTTGAAAATTAGGTTGGAAAAGGTTACCTCTACCATCTTATGAAGCACGATGCATGCTCATTAATATTCAAACATTGAAGAAACGTCGCGAATTTGCAATGGTCTCGTTCGTAAACGATATAGTTTCGCATCGTATTGACTCGATGACACTTTTATCAAAATTACATTTTTATGCTCCTTCAAGACAACTGCGAAGTCGTAGTATTTTTTATACAAAACATCACCGCACAAATTATGCCAAATTTGAGCCTTTAAATCAAATAATGTCTGTTTACAATAAACATTGCGAAACCATTGACTTTACTATGACGAAATCGGAACTAAAACAAAAATTTATGTCATATCAAAATTCGAACTAGATTAAGAAAATAACGTTTTCAAACTATATAATATTAAGTGTAAAATTGTAACAAAATGGTCTACTTCTGATTGACGACATGAAATAAATAAATAACTGTGGCGCGTTACTGTAAAACGAAAAATTTTATGTCATTCCACCAGTAAATTTTTATTCGCAGGAATTTCTCGCGATCGTAAGAAAATTTCCTGCCACGCAAAAAAAAGATTGTTTTAATTGATTATTATGAGTCGGCAGACATCATGATGGTTTCAATTCAAAAAAAGGTTATGGTTCATAAACAACTTATTGGTTGATGTTTGTTCAATCATAAGCTCTAAACATTGGTTTTATTCCGTGTATTAGGATATCGTAAAAGATTTAATACCGCTAGTTGAGCTCAATAAGGCTATACAATTGCTCTTATGAATGTTTTATAGCATACTACAAGGGTAGATGTATTCATACGATACAAAACTAAGAAGTTTAGAAACGGTTTTTAGGGTTAGTCTTAACAACCTCCTATAGTGTGGGCCTTCTCGGGCTTAACGGAGTTTTATCAAAGGTTTATTAAGGTTGTTAAGACTAATAAGTTCTAAAATGAGTTTTAACGATATGGTGGTAACAACAGCTTATAGTAAATGAAAAAACTAAAAATGTTACTTGGGTTCTTATTTCGGAAGTCATTCTCATGATGGCGCTAGTCGGCAAATATTTTATTCGCCTATATTGAAGTTCAGTGATGAAAAATTTGGTATCTTCGAAAACGATGATCAACTAAAGGAGATATTTTTTATGTGCGAACCATCAAGGAAACAACCAACAAGAAATTGGTCTGCCTAGATCAAAACAATGGATACTTACTATCGAGTCGAGCAACAATCGCTTATTTTGGATGCAATGCTCCCTACATTTTAAGATGAGTCTTGACACCAATTATTGAAGGCTTAATGAAGAAAACAAATATTTTCTAGCCGTCGAATGAAAAAGATGATCTTTTGAAGAGAGTAAAGAACGAAAAAACCGAAAAATTGGCTTAATTAACTTCAACGTTATAGACGAATAATGTTGGCTTCAAATATTCACGTCTGTAAAGCATGTAATAGTTGGTGTTGGGGGAGAGTTCTTGGGATTGCGGTTGCTTCAAGTGGACTGTATGTTGGCCAGCAATCCCCCAACACGATTTAGAAGCTTGTTGCTTATGGTTACATTTCTCCAATAATCCAATAACACACGCGAGGCGTTTAATAAAAGAATCTGTACACTAATTTGCATATATTTGAGCAATAACATATTTACAGCACGAAAACTACATATTAAAATCAGAACTGGGGGATGCGTTTATATTCGAGGTTTGATCACTACTCCCCTTGCCTCATAATGCTAAACTCCTAGTGACCCTAAAAGAGAACAGGAATGGTGCGAGAGTCATTCTCACTCTCTATAAAATGCCTTCTAATGGTTTTCTAATCCTCAATGCATTGGTGAGCCTGCATGATTGGGGGAACGGGGGGGGGCTTGTAGTATACAGGCTTCCGAATTCTCACTCACTCTCACGATAATGGATTTATCCCTCACAGCAATTTTCAGCGATCAGCTGCCTTGCGATTTTATCCGTCCACAAAACAAAGCGACAATAGATAATTGCACATTTCCGCAGCTGTGAGAAGTTTGTTTTCTCTTTCTCCGATCCATGGAGAATTTTTCCTGTATCCATCGCCACGAGCAGCAGTTGCTTTTATGAACCAAATTAACCTCACTTTCGTCAAGTCGGTGTGGTAGCATGGTTAGTGTGCACGCATCGCGGTTGTTTTTAGCAATGTTCTAGGTTCGAATCCCGTCGCCGGCACTAGTTTTTGTTTATCCACATAGTGATAATTCTCCGGAGCAGTTGGTGAGCGAAAATATGATGGAGTGAAAAACAAATTATCCACAGAGTGGAGTGATTTTCGGTTATCCCCCATCGTAGCTCCAGGGAAAATTAGTGTGAGCGATAAAAGATGTTCACGCGAGGAAGCGAAAAAAGCATTCTCCTTACGTGCGAAAAGTCGTAGATTTCGCATCATTGATACGAAAATTCAGAACCCTGTATATAATGTATCCAGGGATGTAGTTCTGGGGCAATGCTACTCGCGAACAGTTGGAGTGCAATATTCGACTGTCAATGGACTAAAGGACTAACTTTTGATTAGCACTAACGAAATTCTGATATTGCCAAATATATATTTCGATCGCAGTCAGGTCCGAGCCACATTGTAAACTAATAACTTGACCCAGCAAAAATATTTTGATAGTTATGTTTTCATTATCAGCTGGCAAGTTTAATAGAATCTTTTTGAAAACTATTCTGAAACATCTGTAGGTTTTTTTATAATCAAAATATTTGACTTGATATTTTATTTTGTTTTTGGTATAAATGGTGTAAGTGTGTATAATTGTACATGTACATGTATGGTAATGTATATATGTCTGTATCTTACTTACGCGGTAGAGCAGAAAATTGAATTGAAGTCACTAAATGATTTAGTTCTGGCATGCATCTTTCCCTCTGAATTTTTTATTCTTTATGTTGCAATTTCTTTATCAGGGTACGTCCATAAATTATGTCATGCAAAGTTTTGCCATATTCATCCTCCTCAATTTTCCTCTATATCGCACTTTTTGTATGGATTTCAATTTTTATATGGGTAGTCACGTTTTCTTGTTCCCTTCCTCATCTGTACGGGACGTAATTTATAAATTACCCCTCACCTGCAGTTTTTTCAACTTGTTTACATTGTAATGGGTCGAAGAGCATGAAAATATTTTTGATTATTCTCGAAAATAAACTTATAGAACAACTAGATATGGACGACACACTTTCAAGATTTTTTTTGGATACCCACCATAGACTTGAATTTTTTTGGTGAAATAAGGTTTAATATATGGCAATACGACTATGAATAACAAAAACGGAGCTGAATTCCAATTGTGAGATACCTTGGGCGTTAAAGGGTCAAAGTTGGAAACAATTAAATAAACAAATAAAAGAATGAAATTAACATAACGCCTATGAGTATTCCGAAGCAAAATTCTGATGGAACATTCAACAAAGTATGTAATACTTTTCCAAGCGAGTTTTTACTTATGACGCATAATATATCTGTTCAGATAGTTAGGCTTCTTTAAAATACTTGGTACTGTTTCGTCTGTATTTTATATATGTAAAGCCTAGTCCATAAGCTTAAATGCGTAGTCCTTCATCGATGCAATATATCGGTATCGGTAGTTTGAAATCGTTTTGTCATCATTTTCATTTCAAATGCTTCCAATAATGACAAAGCTTCCTACACATTCAACCAACATACCTACATGTCCACAGTAGGATCAAACGAAAAAAAGAACTCCAATCTATTCACATTCGAGTCCATTTGCATCTGAGAAAGGCAACCGAAAATAATTTGTTCATGTTGCACTGACTATATCAGTGGTCCACAACTTATTATGCGAGCCACATCAGAGCTTTCGTTATAAAAAAAAACTTTTTTTTTCGTTATAAAAAAAAGCTTCTTGTTAAAAAAAAAACAATTATAAGCGGGTGTTTTTTGCAGATACCAATCAATTTAAGGATAATGAAACCGAATGATTACCAAAGTTGAAGGAAGTGTTGCATGCCATACAGTCGACCGAAGCACAAATGTTCATGTGGCTGGGAACACTGTTGAAGAAGAATTAAGAAAATATCAAAATCATGAAACTTGAGCGGAACAGAAGAATAGAATTCTTAGCAACACAGGAATACACTTGAACTGTAATCTAGTTTTTCATGAAGCGTTCAAAATTTTGTCGTAGCTTGCAACACTGCCCAAGTAAAATTCTGCCACCAGACAGTGCTAGTGTGTATGAAACTTTTATTATACAGATATCTTAGGATCTTGACCACTTAGAAAGATGGCGTCTTCGGCAAAGTTGTTTAGTGGCTTAAGGACTATCACTGTTTGAGCCATGAAATTCGAAATTCAGCCACCAGGTGGCACTAGCAAGATACGCAATATCGAGTAAAGAAGAGTTGACTGTATAATGATAAATATGAAGACCTGATTAAGATAACATTAAGTTGTCATAACGAAATAAGCTGTTGATAAGCCATTGTTTTTTTTTGTTTATATAACATATGGTTAGGTTGCGTCCATCAATTACGTAAGGGTTTATGGGGAAAGGGTGATTTGAGATTTCTTACGCGTCATACAAATTGTTTCAAATTTTCATACAGAAAATCTTACAATAGGGGTAGGAAGGTAATAATTTGTCAAACAAACACACTGTGTCTTCTGATTATAGGTTCCCAAAAGTATGTTTCAGACATACCAGCAAATCTGGTTTATGTCAGTAAAGGGCAAACATTAATTAATGTATCCCGAGTTGCGTCCTCCTGGCGCAGTTGGTCGTAGAGCGTGCGACCGCACTGAGAGCTCTACGTATACTGAATTTCGTACCGGCAAGTATTCGGCTTATAGGTATGCGCCTGTAGAGCGTAAGAACGCAGTATCCATAAACAATTCGCTCTGACTTGTAGTCGGGTGATACAAACGCGAGCGTTTTGGGGGTTTGGCATCTAAGTCCGAAAGAGACATGAATTTGCGAAAAGAGATGTGTTTATAGTTAGTACTCGGATTCAATTTGGCTTTCTATTCCGTAGAATCATAAGATGTTCTGTAGCTTAGTTGGTTAAAGCGCCGATCTAGCGTACACGGAGTCGTGAGTTCGAGTCTCACTAGAACGCGTATTTTTTCGCAAATTAATGTCTAAATTTGTCAAACAAACACACTGTGTCTTCTGATTATAAGTTCCCAAAAGGAGGTACAAAACCCGCTAAAATTGTCTTACGGAATTAATGGATAGCCCCTTATGAGTGAAGATTCTTTAGTTCTTGAGGAGCTTGGTTTGGTAGGGTGCAGAGCTACTTCTATGATTCACTTTGGCATGGGGGGTTTTCATTGTCTGAATTTGTCTAAAACTTTGCATTGCAGCCCACTTTAGTCTTACAGTCGGTAAATAGGATGCACCTAATAAATATATATTTTCTTCAGATTTCGTACATCTCGTTTGAACGAAGCACGAGCACTGACACGAAAGCAATAAAAATTCTATGACTTACACAGAGTTTTAATCATAAATTTCGTATCGTCTCTTCCGCTGATTGTTCTTCTTATTGTGGACTTTGATGCATTGCATATGTGCTTAAGGATACATCATCCACAAGAAGCACAATTTTGATTTGATTTTTTGATTTCATTCGTAGTTTCAATCTCTCATTTGATTAACGGCAATTTTTATAATTCTCAGCCATTATTAATATTTGTTTATGTTGAATTTATTAATTGTGCTGCCATTGCTAGAAAATTGAGTGTCCACTACCAAGGGGCTCTTTCTGGCAAAATCTTGAGAATTTTGAACAGGTTTCTAGTGGAATAAGGAGATTGCTAGCGGTAATCTGAGAAGTCCTTAAGAACTTTTGGGAATTTTTATTCCAGACTTGAGAAGTTTCAGCAATATTGCAGAGAAATCATAAAATCCAAAGCGATATCCTTACAATTCTGGAAGCTTTTGAACAGATTTCAATGCCTAGCAGACTCCTAAGCAAGATCCTAAGAAATCTAAGCGAGGTCCAGTAGATTCCTAGCGTGCTGCTCCAGAGTTCTAGCGAGGTTTTGTGGATTCTTGATAAACATTTGTACATTCTTACCTAACTCAAAATTCAAATTGAAAAAAAAAAACTTCATTTCATTAAGAAGCTTAATTATGTATTGTATCGCCACAGTTATGTATCCTGGGCTGCTTGCGGGTGGTATGTTGAGCACCACTACCATTTTGTAACGATGGACACAATGGACGTTTGGCATAAAGAAAATTATATGCCTTCTTTAAAATGCTACCTGTTCTTATATGAAACTGCTTTATGCGAAACGTCCATTATGCTAAAAGTATTTATGAGAAACGACTTCATGCGAAATGTGTCACCCTCGGAAAATACTATTGAAGGCTTAATTAATATTATGTTTCAACAGATATCATAATTTTTTTACTCATTTTATCAGTTTCTGTGTGCTTTTTTGACTGCAATCCATCATTTGAAGTGAGATGTCTTATTATGAAAGAAAGATAATTTTGAAGAGTCATTTCCAAATCACCGAATATGGTCAAATTGACGCTTGGGTATCAGTTTTTGAGCAAAATCGAGCTGTGAATCAAGAAATTGGAAACAGAGTTGGATGCTTTTGGTTTTTCTATCGCGTTTCTCATCGTTCTAGATTTTTCAATTCGAATGGTTAAAATACGATTCGACTGATGGCGATACGATTGGAGGATATGTTTTTCTTACAATTCACGATAAGTTTTTAAAAAATTTGGACCGTTTTTCAGCAGTTTAGAAGTGTGCAGTTTGAATCCGAGGAAAAACAGTGACGGTTCATCCATGCTGTGTTTGGTTTAGTTGTTAGTTCTGTTCATGCCAAAATTGTTTCTGTTCGAATCAAATTCAATTTTTGCCATTATAATTATTTCTATCAAAACTAATTGTGTTTAATCAGTAATAATTGTGTATCGTGGTGAAAAATGGAAATTCAAGACTGGAGCAGATTCTTGTTCTGCTAAAGGAGCTATTTGGTCATTCGATCACTAATTGAAGCTGATTGGCGTTCGTTGAGTATTATTTTTCTTCATTTTATTTATATGTATTCACTATAAGGCTTCAGTTTTTTTTTTCTCGCTAGAGATTCTTGTTTGTGTTTTTTTTCCATAGCCGAAGGATTTTAAAATTATACCGTTTTGCTTCGAATTGCCGGACACTTTGAAAGCCGGACACTATGATTATTTTTAACATTTTTGAAACAGTAAACTTGAATTTTCCTTTAGTACTTATGCACAAACGTATTCTTCAACTTAAGTTGTATGTTATAGATGGTCAGGTATCGCTGTAGGCATCTACATATTTTTAACAAAAATAAAAGAACAAAATGCGTACCGGTACTCTACACATTTCATTGCGTGTTGCACTGCATCTCACGGTTGCCATGCAGTGGGAGAATTGATTTTGCTCAAATTTCCTTCACCTTTCTGGTAGCTTCAGGCTTTGTTACGAGTCAATACTTTTGTGATTACGTATAGTAAACTGTGCCAAATCCTGAAATCTTTCGTCAAAAAGAAGTGTCCGGAATTCGAATCAACTTAATAAGAGTGTCCGGATTTCAAAGTAAGACACATCTCTTGTTTACGCATATTTAATCGTTTTTTGCATAAGTATGCATTATTTGTATTACACAATTCTAAATAATAAACATTTACCGTCGTGAAACATCACAGTACCCTTATGGAAACAGATGTCATTATTTATATAAATTGTGTTGAAGTTAGTACGGTGCTTAAGTGTCCGTATTTCGAGACGATAGTTTGTATTAGAGTAGTATAGGGAAAGTGTACCAGTTATGGCTATAGCGGTTCCCTATTTGGCCATATGTGTTTTCTCGAAATCTTTCACATTTAGAATATTTTTTAATGATTCAACATCAATATTCATTTGATATCAAACTACTAAAACACATAAAATGATTAAAAATTTGAAAATAATCAAGCTATCTCGTATGGCGAAATAGGGAACCATTATGTCCATAACTGGTACACCTACCCTAGTAGGTTGCGGTGGGATTTGAATTGGAAATGTATGCTAGCCACATATGATGTTTACGAAGGCATGAACAGATAGGTTGTCAATCCGATAGGAGCTCCAAAAACCTTCTTATTGTAGAGAAAAAAAAACCAACGTGTTGTATTATTTTGCTTTCTCGTTCTATTGCACCAAAGTTATATTTATCCAAAAGATTTGACCAGTTCGTGATTACTGATGACAACGTATTATTATATCCTTCATTTTTTAAACTCACGTAAACCATTATATAATTTGTCACTAAAGGTGACGGCATGTTCTTGATTCGAATCATTGTTTAAATAGAACAGCATTTCTTTACATGAAGTGGATCTAAATAAATGTAGGGTGCATGGATCACATTACTTACCAAAGTAAATCCTGAACATGTAATTTTTTATCTATTCTTTTCACTAAAATCTTTTCCTGTGACAATCATGGAGATGCAGAGGTGATCTGGGTTTCTAGTAACAATGGATGTCACACCAACTTTCCTTCTCTTCCCCGATGACCGTAAGAACGTCGCTGGCGCCGTTATTAACTTTTTAACCCGTATAGGCCTGAGTGAGAGCAAAAATACTGAAACTCTCACCGCTCAGCGAATTCTTAACGGATTCAAATGATTTTTTGTCAGTTCACTGGCCCACATATCTAGTTTCTAGAAGTAGCCAGAGGAACTCGGAAATATTCTTGTGGCCGGAGTTATTCTGGTAGGTCACTGGGTCAAGTCGGGTGAAAAAGGGCTATTTTTTGGGACATGCCAAAATACCTTTATTTATTTTCAATGACAATCATTTCAATTTATATAAATCATTGAGATCTGATATTTAACATTATAAATGAAGAGTTTTGCACCGTTTAAAATATATCGAATGTGGCTATTCGGACGTAATGCCCGAAAGAACCGGCTATAGATTTGTTGGATACTAAACCGTTTCAGTTCTCGAAAAGTAGGAATCAAACATAATTGTGCTCTAAAATGCGTTCTCATAAGCTTGGCACAGATGTTCAGATACAAAATGGCCACTTTATCGTAAGTTTAAGGCGTCCCTAGACCCAAAAATGGTCATTAGTAGAAAATATCAAATGCAAAACTCATAGTTATCCAATTCAATCGTTTCTCATAAGGTTTACACTGAAGCAATTTTCTTAAAATTCCGTCATGTAGTGGCCACATTATAGCCGATTCCGGAAATTACCTGTGACTTGAAATTTGCCTACCTCCAGGGGCACAAACGCACAATACCCTTCTCACATGACCTGACCCAGTGATCCACCGGAATAACTCCGGCCACAGAAATATTTCCGCGTTCCTCTGTCCACTTCTAGAAACTTGATATGTGTGCCAGTATACTGACAAAAAATCATTTGAATCCATTAAGAATTCGATGAGCGATGATGGTTTTAGAATTTTTGCTTTCACTCAGGCCTATACGGGTTAAACGTTGACCGGTGCACATTGATAATGGTTCGCTAATCCTAAGCCCCATTCATTGATTCTTTGTGCATTTTCGATTGGTCTGAATAATCACGAAGTAGCAACTACGAACTGTACGGTCATCTATGCTTATGCTCGTGCTTTTTTTTCAAGTTAAAATCGAGCTGCGAATCAATAAATTCCAACACATCATATAGATTCTCGGAATCAACTCGCCAGCCGCTCAAAACATTCCAAGGGCCACTTGCGGCCCGCGGGCCGTAGTTTGGTGATCACTTGACTAGATGGTAGTCGCAGTTGTTGGTAAAAGTATCACTCCTAAGCCTTTTTTGAAATCACGATGCTTTTGTGGCGCATTGAATTCGAAATTTTCTCCCTTGACATTAGGGAACGAGATTAGCAGGGCCTAAAAGCGAACCGGCGCCGCGTGAAGTCAATTTTCACTCGGTACGATAGAGATTGGAAAGTATACCATGGACGACATCGCTGCGTTCATGGTATACCTACTTTCGTCGGCGTATGATTAATGAAAAGCTGGAATCAGTTTGGCAGATCTACAATGGGATTCTACCGGCGGTAGTCCCAAAGTAAAGTAGTCCGTCCTCGTTTCGGGGGAATTGCTTTCGAGAATGGAACTCACGGGACGAAAGATAACATTTATCACAACCGTGGGATGTTTCTTTTTGCATCTTTTTGATCCCAATCAAAGGGTTTTACTTTGAAGATTGCTGCCGCTTGTGAAGGCAGGGTGGAATAGTGGCACGATAATCAGTTCTAGGAGGCGAGAGTGATTGCTGGTTTTAACCTTCCTTCCTATTGAGGTGAAAAAGACGACAAGCAGATATCTCGTTTGATGTCCACAAATGAGACAACTAACTTCGATTGAACGTCTAATTACTTCTCTTGCCTTTTTTTAATACATTTTCATCGTGTTACGGCTAACCAGCTGAGAGGAAGTTTTAACAACTTAAATTAAACATTACAAAATATCTCAGTTGGATTAAATGGACAAATTGATGTGAAATTTTCGAAAAAGTTACACGCACGTGTGTGGTTTTCAGTACCGTAAAACGGGGTATCTTTGATAATGCAGGTAACTTTGGTAGTGCGTTACCCACCACATACTAAACGAAATATCATAATTTCTGTTAATCGGTTAAGCAAAACAAATGCAAAACTAATGAATATTAGTATGACACTTCATGTAAGAGCTATTTTCATTTGAATCGAGAACATTTGGTGCTTTATATACGAACATCAAAAATTGATACGATTTTAGCATTTGCGAAACGCTTACAAACAATCTGTTCTACGATCACTATTTGATGTAGTTTTGAATAGTTGGTCACTTATCTTTGATAGTCTAGTTATCATAGAACTTGAATATGGTCTCAAATCTCTTAGCGAAAAGCATTTTCACAAACTGGGATCATTTTTTGTAATCTAAGTCAGAAATTTCCATATAACGTTAAACGCCTAGAAGTATGCAATACCCTATAAATGCTCCATAATTCGTTCAATTTTGTTCTATATCAAAGTTACCCCAAAACAGAAAACCGACTTTCGATTATATGAAAAATTATATATCCATTTAAAATAAATATTTAAGCAATCTATCAACTGCAATCGATCGCTAGGATGCCAGTACCGTAAAACGGGGTAACTGTGATAGTTTTTTCGAAGAAAACTTGAATATTTGTGCTTGCTGTTTCAAAGAATTATAATTTATATATTTAAAACAAGTACTCGGTATATTTTTTCATGGAAAAGAGCAAGGTTAGCGTCAACGGAATGGCCATCCAGGTAGTTCCCCCAGTCAACAGTTGACAGAACATTATTGAGCACATCAATAACAGTTAATTTTGTTTTTATTCCTGAGAAAATTTGCTTTCATTTTCATAAAAAAAAACTTTGTTTCTATGATGCTTCGTTCTTGAGTTATGATTTTTCAAAGTTAGTAGTGTCAGGGGAAAACAAAAAACAATTCCAACTGAGTTTTCCGGAAAAATAGGCGACCCTGAATGTTTCTCAATTTTTTTTATTCATATATTGATGAACCCTGCCTGTGGTAAAAGTTTCATGAAAATCTGAGACCTTTTGGCCCAAACCCGTACGGAAATAAAAAAATTCCCTACATCATTTTATTTGAATTACGTTTTTGAATATGTTCTTAATCACATTTAATAAAACTTCTGCCACCAAATGATCATGTTTGAGTAGGAAAATGAACCCGTGAAGCTGCTAGCTGCTAATATTTGCAAATAAATTTGCAGCATGCCTTCAAAGTTGTTAGTTTTTACCAATAAAGGCAATGGTAAAAATGTTCATTGAATTTATTAAATAGACTGGTATCTATTTGTAGCTTACTGGAATAAATATACAATACCGTGCACCCCCGCTAATTTGAACGATACCTCATGCAAACCATCGGGGTTCATTTTTAATTTGAACATCTAGTCACCCTAGAATCGTGTTTCTGGTAACCTCTTTCACTGTTTTGTTTTGATTTTGCGTTCCGTTCCACAGCGTTCCATTTCACTTTACTTCGTTCCATGAGCTAAATGACGTTTGAACCATTTTTAATCTGAACGATGTGCAAATTAGCGGGGTACAAATTAAAAAGTGTTCAGATAAAATGTGGTCAAATCAACGGGGGTACCCGGTTTAACGAAATTTTCACTACTCATACTTCAATAGGATGTGGATGCACTTGCAACATTGTATTTTGATTCACTAAGTAGTTTTAGTGAGGGCGCTGAGACAATAAAATCCTTTTCAATTAGTATTGGAACATCAGCCATTCTAATTATATGAAATGACTTCCCAGAGTGTGGGAGGAACGATATAAAATTGTTCTTGTATTTATTTTGAGCATCAAAACAAGATATTCAACAACATTTCAGTATCTTTATCTCCAACGCTAAAAAAAATAAAATTATGGGAATAGAAAAAATAAGAGGCAACAAAATAACAAAACTTATTATTTCTTAGTTGTAAGTATTTGATACGTAAGGTCAATTACATTAAATGACATGTTCGTTATTTCATTTTGGTAAAGATTTGATGTGAAATTGGCATTAGCAATTGATAGGTATTTCATGTATTTATTTGGTATGTACATCTTCGGCACTTACAAAAGTGTTCATTAGCTTTTTAGATCCACATACCTTAAGTAGGCTTATGAGCATGTGAACCAACTCTGTGCGGGGAATCTTCTCAAGTTGGATAACAATAATCCTTATATATTACTTTCCATGTGTTAATAAAATAATAAATACTATTGTTAATCTTGGACACGGAAAGAGAGATAATTGCAAAGTCGGTTTTTTGCACATATTATAATTCATATAATAGAGCATTCGAAATATGATCTCCTTATACTTATCAGAATTTTTGAAGTGATATCAATAACGACATCAACCTCGATGCAGTTTTAACAGTCAAAAACAAATAGTTTGGCAATTTCTGATAGTATTTACCATCGGATATTGAGTAAAATGATTTATGAACGCTTCGTAGAACAAATGGAACCACTGTGCGATGTGTACTAAAAGCGAAGTTATACAAAATGTAGCATGACTTTTAAATAAAACAAAGAGCTAAAACTAAAATGCAAAAATATGTTTTAGTCATGATACTGACAGTTTGCCAAAAATCAGCTTTAATACAAGATACAATTATGTAGGTATGAAGTTCCAAGCAAGATCCCACATCACATTCGCCCAGACATGTTCTACTCTGAAATCTGAACTGTTGACTTTTTCAGTCTTAGCCTTGACATGACTTTTCTATAAATATTGTATGAACCTGTCGTGCCTCCCGGGCCCTGTTTCGTGAGTACTGCTCCACCGGGATAGTTTAGCAATGTTTCCGAAAATAAGCCAAAAACGATAAAAGGACATCTTGACAAGCAAACAACAGGACGACCCAAATAGGTATTCCGGTTGGGTTGGATTATCGACGTAATCGTTTGGTGGAAGCTGAAACCGTTGGATCACATCAAATTAGGTCACACGTGACTTTGGACGCTTTCTTAGCTTTCATTATTTCGTTAAGATACCCCGTTTAGCTCGTCACGGGGCTTCGTTTAGGAGCGGGTTTCAAGGGTACATCTTCTAGCATCAACCACTATCCACTCACCTGAAAGCCATAATCGGAGTTTAATTAAATTGATCCTCCAGCTATAATGAGCTTTTCAGCAAGCGTTAATTAAAGATTATCATTTTGCCCTTCTTAGCGAGCCCCTTTTATTGCTTCCTGCAGCCAAGATTGCCATCGGCTTTGGGAAATTCCGTCTCTTTCAGCACATCTCGCAGCCGGGCTTTTTGATGGAGTGGGGACAGTCACGGTGCCCCTCAGACCGTTATTATTAGAAAAAAAATCTCTGCCAAATCAGTGTTCACCAGTTATTAGGCCCTCTAAACTCCGCCCAGAGGTAACAAATAACTAAACAAACCAACTATGAATTAATTTTTATGGTATATTTCTTCTGAATCGTAAATTTGACTTGAGCCATCAAAAAGGCTAAACGACTGGGGAGCACAGATTTGGTAAAGTTTTTTTTTCTGATAATAACGATTTGAAAAGCACCGCGGCAGTGAATTGGAGCGAATGATGGCAGAATCAACTTTCAACCGCCAACCAATCAATACAATTTTGCTTTGCTTGTGCCATTTTGATTTATACTGCTGCGGCAAAAGTCCGCTCTCGAGTTGAGAAGGATTTTCTGCTGGGACGAAGTTTTGCAGAGGTCGAAGAAGGACGCTTGTTGGCGAAAGCTAATTATGGCTGCCGTCGCTAAGGACTCTGATGCTGTTTGTTGGACTTGAAGGAAAAATGGGAAACGTCATCGGTAAATGCGAGGCAAATTGGGTTTAAGTTTCGATTGGCAATTAAAGTCGGAGAATCCGTTGCTGATGTAAAGGTGTGTACCGTGATGAATCAAAATCCGGACGGTACCAATATCCGGACACTCTGAGAAAATTTGATAATTAAAACCTGAATGTTAAAATGTTGTTAATAATTAATACTTTTACTATGAAAACAGCTGATCATTTTACATTCATTCAAAATCTAGTTACCATTGCCAAATAATTAACAATAACAAAAACAAAAAACTTGCTTCTGGTGAACGTCTTTTCGTCGCAGTCCAAGTGATTTTGGTTATAGAGTTGGCAAGTGCACCATCAACGATTATCAGCTAAAATACGTGAAAAATGTATTATATATGTAGTGATTGTAACATAATTGTGCATAATGTTGTTGTTGAATAGTTCAGTGACACCACATCGCAGATATACGGGAAAAATACACGTTTGAAATTGTGAAAACAGACTGTCCGGGATTGAAGCCAAGTGTTTTTAAATCCGGACGTTGAATTGAAAATGTATATTTTGGTAGCGTTCTAATATATTTTTCAAGTACAACCAAAAGAAAACTTTGAACATTATCGAAACATGTTAAATAAGAGTGCAGAACAATGAGGTGCATCGTTTTATGCAGAAAAAATAAGTAATTAGTGATGATTTTGGATCGAACCGCAGGGATTTTAGTTCAGTTAACGAATAATAAAATTTTCATAAATTTGTATGTTTTTACCATTACAAAACAAAGGCTTCCCACAAATCTGCTTAAATCGAGATATATCGAGTGTTGTTAAAAAGTTTAACACAGTTTAATTTAATAATTCCATGTTAAATTATAGCTGTCCGGATTTTGATTCAAAAGCGTCCGAATTTATCGACATGCTTGGTTCAGGTGTCCGGATTTAAAGACAAGAAATGCTTCATTATTTTTACTATTTCTATAGCAAAATCTCAAATTACATCGAAAAATTCGTCATTTTTACGAAGATTAAACATTAAACTGTTCGTTATGTAAAAAGACTTTGATTAATTTCGTAAGAAATATATTCAAAATGGACTGCAAACATTTTTTCCGTCTTAAGTGTCCGGGTATTGATGCATCACGGTATATGTATATTGTATATATAGTTTAGTAATAGGGAACTCTGAGAATATTTTAAAGATTTTTTTGTGATTTCCACATAACATTACGACAAGTATTAATCCTCGTTTTTCTGTTTATATTTTTATTATTTTTTACATCATTTTTTTAAGGCGAGCAGTCCATCTTGAAATTGTACGCGTCATTGATGATTGTTGCCAAATCATGAATGTTTGACGAATTAATTAATATCAGTTTGAATTGAACCGACAAAACTGAAAAAGTATCAGCATACTTTCTGCATGTGATCACATATAGAGATTTTCCGGATCATTGAAAACTATACGGACTGAGTGTTATTACTTTGAAATTGCGAGCAACAATGTCAATATGGCTGCCAAAACGAATGAAAGTTTCGTTTTAGAAATACAAAATTCAACCTCTATTTTTTCTAGAGATAAACACAGCAGTTACCTCAGAGATTCCATCAGTAATTTATCCAAAAAATCTTTCAGGAATATTTCAAGAAAACCCGAAGACCTTCAGATATTTCAGATATCCAATGATTGTACCGTCGTTTTCTCAACACTTCCCCCAAGATGTCCGTTTAGAATATCTTCAAGAATTCAACTAGTATTATCTCCAGGGATTCAATTGAATTTGCTACAAAATTGTTGTTCATTTCTTTAACATTTAAACCTGAAATTTCTCAAAGAGCACCCTCAGGAACTAACTTTCTGATTCTGGAATACTCTACTTTATATAGAAGATGTTTCACTTGTAAGCTTTCATTTTTTTTTTTAATTTCACTATTTAGACGTATTTTTAATGGTTGGGTAAACCGAATCAATGGTTTGACTTTTTTGATTTTGCTTTCCATGAGCTGTCCAGAATTTGAATCAAAGTGTCCACAACATGGACCAAAAGTGAGTAAGCGTCATAAAAAAACATGGACAGGCCACAATAGTAGTTTACGAAACAAGTTGCAGAATGATGATTTTTACAGCACGAGTCATAAATTTATCCTTCGAGGCTTGCCGAGTTCTGCAACGAGTTGCGTACAATATTTTTTGCAATTTCGTAGAAGACCACTTGAGGGTATCAGGAATTATATCGGATTGCATTCACCATTAATTTACAATTTCTGAAAAATTGTTGTGTTATGATTCATAACGCAACTCAAAACAGTTGCGTAATGAGAAAGCGTTGCGTAATGTATCATTACAGCACTGGTTTCAGTTGCGTAATGACTATTCCCGCACTGCATACTTCAGTGCAGGAAAGTAGGCCGTTTCATGACAGATTGGCGTGAAAAAAAAACAGCCTATTACGATGAGAAATAGCAAAAAATTCTATTTCTTTAGTGTTTTTCAAGTTCCGAAATCAAAAATTTGACCCACGATTTAAAAGTTATGCGTCAGCTTGATGATATAATATGCTTTTGAATGAGTTTTATTTGAAGGATTGGGAAGTAATTTTGGGTTTTTTTACCAATTAATTATTATATTGTACATTTAAAGACACCTACATTTCAATGCTTTCAGTGGACGATTTGTCCTTTGAAGAAAGCATCACACTAGACAACGGACTAGCATGCAACGCCCAGTGGCACAGTCGAAATGCATTCCTGACGAAAAGTTTTCCGGACTGAAGCGGGAATCGAACCCACACTCCTTGACTCGATGCGGCTAAATGCTTGGTAACACTAACCGCACGGCCACGAAGCCCACAATTAATTATTACATAGCGTAACCAAGACAATGGACATGCCAAAATGTAGAGAAAAGCTATCTCCTCTTCTTCTTCTTCATCATCTTCTTCTTCTTCTTTTTCTTCTTCTTCTTCTTATTCTTCTTCTTCTTCTTCTTCTTGGTATTAAAGTCCTTTCTGGGACAGAGTCTGGTTCTCAGCTTAGTGTTCTTATGAGCACTTCCACAGTTATTAACTGAGAACTTTCTTTGCCAAGTTGCCAGTTTCGCACCCATATATCGCGTGGCAGGAAGGAAATTTCCATTACGAAAAGATATTGGTGAAAATTTTCAACTTCTATTCATTTCTCTCGTCGCTCGCTTGCGATTCTATCCATCTTGTCATCTCATTACTTTCGGTACTCCCTTTCACCCTGAGTATAGGTTTTGTATTCACCGAGAAAAGCCAATATTTTTTCATAATATATTTTTACATCGTTTGGCAAAGAATATGTGGTCATTTATGGGGGCAGGGGGAGTCTGGCCAATGTCCATTAGGGTGCGGCTTATTTTTCAAAAGTTCTCAAAACCAAAAATTCGTGTGCTCTACTGAATTCAAATCACATTAAAAGAGAAACCTCAAAATCTGAACCAAAAATATTAACATTTAGAGGTGGCGCAAGCGTCTTGAAGTTGAATTTTCAGGTTATAAAAATGACCTTCAGTGAAGTACACATAACTTTGTTATTTTTCAACCGATTTCAAAACTTTTAGCATCAATACCTTCAAAATTAAATTTGTAAAAACTTTGTTGAACACCAAATTTGTCTAGAATCAAAACAAGTTATAGTTAAAAGTAATTTATTCCAAATTTTTCCTCATTTTACTAAAAATTTCAACTTTATTTGACCATAACTTCATGATTACTTAACCGATTCCAAATCTTTTTACATGCTTTTGAAGCTAATTTAATTGTTTTCAAACTTTTCATATATCACATTTCACTGAAAAAATGTCTTGACCAAGTTATTCAGCAAAAACTGCACAAAAACATGATATTTTAACGAAAAATGCCAGTTTTGTCAAATCTTTGGCAGTTAAATATTGTCTCTTAAGCTGAAACTGATTTTTCTCATTTGTTAAACCTTTGGGAAGGACTTTGCAACAATTTTTAAATAATTTTGAAACAAAATTATGTTTGAATATGGTAAAAATATATGCACTATTCAACTCTTATTTAAGGCAAGATGCTTTACATATTTAAGTTTTATAGAAAAAATGCTATTTTCGGCAAAAAAAACTTAAATAATCCAAAGAAATTTGATTTTTTTCATTGAAAAATCATGTTTTTGGGTAGTTTTAGTTGAATACATAAGTCAAAAATATTTTTTAGAAAAAAATGTTGCATGTACAGTTTGAAAACAAATAAATTTGCTTCAAAAGTATGTAAAAAGATTTGGAATCGATTGAATTTTAATGAAGTTATGGTCAAACAAAAATGATTTTTTTAGAAAAATGAGGAAAAATTTGGATAAAAGTATTTTTAACTAAGACAAGTTTTGATTTTAGACAAATTTGATGTTCTACAAATTTTTTATAAATTTAATTTGAAAGAAAATGTTGGTAAAAGTTTTAAAATCGGTTGAAAAATAACAAAGTAGTGTTTACTTAAGTGCAGGTCATTTTTTATAACTTGAAAATTCACCTTCAACACGCTTGCGCCACCTCTAAATGTTAATATTTTTGGCTCAGATTTTGAGGTTTCTCTTTTAATGCGATTTGAATTCAGTAGAGCACACGAATTTTTGGTTTTAAGAACTTTTGAAAAATAAGCCGCACCCTAATGTCCATGGTCCATACAAATTTGAAAATTTTTGTATGGACAAATGACAAATGAGGGGGGGGGGTCTGAAAATCCAGAAAAAATGACCACAATGAGGTGAGCCATTTTACCCCATCAGTGCGTATTGGACCATGTTCCCCTACTCTAGAATAACCCGGACCTTTCCATCCGAGACGTGGTCAAAAAGTTGAATTCGTAGAAGTGGTTCATCCAGCAGACCATGAAGAGGGCTGGGCTACGTGTTTTTATGGTCAGAAAGGCACCAAACCGGACTGAAAAGCAAAACACGGTGGTCAAGTTGCGTGCGCGGAAAGTTCATCCGATCGATAATAAAGAAGAAGTTGAAGAAAAGCGGAAAAACATTCAAAACCGATGAAGCTTTGAAGAAAAACTGGGAGAAATTGTGTAATCAAGATGGGCAAAGCTTCGCCCAAGATCTCATGAGCAGTGTTACGAGAAATGTACGAGTATTAAGCTCGGAGGAGAAAATTTAATAAATAAATTATGCCGAAACATAGCTTTGGGAAGTTTCCAAATTAAAATTAATTTTTGGTGATCATTTTTATGTGTCTCATTTTTTCCGAGTCCAGTCTTCATTTAGTCTCTGAAGGTTTCTCTGGACCGACTAAAAATTGCAGTAGGATTCATTGCATGCAGGAAACCAAACGTTGGAGACCAAGCAGATGAAAAACCGAATTTAGTATTCTACCATTTAGTTCCACTAGAGTTTGTATCTTTTGACAGATACGCGTATTTTCACCTCAACTTGAAAGCCGTCTCGAGTCCTGTACACGACACTTCGTAAGCCCTGATATTATTATTGAACCAATGATGGATTATCCCGATAATTTTTATTATAAAAAATTAACTTAAATTTCCTCCACAACACAAATTTTCAATGATAAATCCAAAAGTATACCAAATTGGTCTTGTCCGAATTGCGATAATTATAGAGAATTTAATGGAAGCAAAATAGAGCTTAACCCACATTATTTTACAGTTAGCTTCCAAAATTATATTATTATTAATATTTATTTTAGGGAATTTAAAAAATCTAATAGATATTTGATATATTATTGATGAAATGCTGGGGACACGCCTCTAATAATTCTTTATGTATTTTTCCATTTATTTGGCTTATTCTGGACATTTGGATATTTTTCTGAGGACCTTGATAACGGAAACCGGATAGTTGTCATGATGAGTAAAGTTCTAGGGGTCTTCCTTAGCCGAGGGGTTAGAGTCTGAGGCTACAAAGCAAAGCCGTGCTGAAGGTTTCTGGGTTCGATTCCCGATCGGTCCAGGATCTTTTCGTAATGGAAATTTCCATGACTTCCCTGGGCATAGAGTATCATCGTATGGTACATCTGGCAAAGAAAGCTCTTAGTTAACAACTGTGGAAGTGCTCATAGTTGATCTTGCACCCCTTAAAAAGCGATCAAGTCTAAAAGAAACGTGCTATCAGCACTGATGATACAGCATAATTTAGTACTAGAGAGTAGGCCGTTTAATCCAAAACATTCATCTCTCAAAAATTTGCCACAAATCTCAAAAATATATGATGATGCAAATTTAGTTATCAACTTGAACTCAGTGATAACATAATTTATTATTACTTTGTTATTCGACAAACAAATTTGGGTTCTCATTTTTGTTATGTTGGCTGTTGATTCAGCCAAAGAGACAACAAAATCAGTTATCAAAGGATGATAACCAGGTAACAAGATTTGTTATCATTTTGCTATTCAACTTTGCTCGGGCAATCTGTCATGAAACGGCCTACTGAATTATGCAGTATCGTAATAGTCATTACGCATTTGAAATCAGTTGCGTTATGGTCTTACGCAATGCTTCTTTCATTACGCAACTGTTTATAGTTCTCAAACCCAAAAATTCGTTTCTGAATTCAAATCACATAAAAAGGGAAACCTCAAATTTTGAGCCAAACCTATTACGATTTAGAGGTGGCGCAAGCGATTTGAAGGTAAATTTTCAAGTTATAAAATATGGCCTTCAGTGAAGTCTTCCAACCAATTTTGAAACTTTTAGCATCGTTCTCTTCCAAATTAAATTGATAAAAAGTTTATAGAATATCGAAATTGTCTAAAATGAAAACTAGTCTCAGTTAAAAGTAGTAATCCCAAAAATTTTCCTCTTTTTACTAAAAAATATATATTTGTTTGACCATAACTTCATGAATACTCATACGATTCCAGATCTTTTAACATGATTTCGAAGCCAATTTAGTTGTTTACAAACTGTGTATACAACATTCTAAATTAAATATAGTTTGGACTTAGTAATTTAATAATAACTAAGCAAAATCGTGTTTTTTCAACGGTAAAAAATCGAGAACTTTCGAAATGTCAATTTTTTTTGCCAGAAATTACATTTTTCTGTTTAACTGAAGTTAACAAAGCATCTTGTTTTACCTTCAACTTGAATAATGCATAAAATTCAAGAAAAATTTGAAAATATTTTTGTTTGAAATTCATGAAAAATAGTTTTTAAGACTATTTGAAGGCTTAATAAATTAAAAAAAAAAAAAAAAAACAGTTTCAGCTTAAGTAATGACGTTCACTGATAAAAAATTGAAAAACATAGTTATTTTCGTTATAATTTCATGTTTTTGGCCAGTTTTTGTTAAATTACTAAATCAAAACTTTTTTTAAATTAATTTGTTGTACGCACAGTTTGAAAACAACTAAATTCCCTTCGAAAGCATATAAAAAGATCTGGAATCGGATGAGTTTTCATGAAGTTATGGTCAAACAAATATGATTTTTTTTAAGTAAAAATAAGAAAAAAATAGAGAAAACTATTTTTAACTAAGACTAATTTTCATTTTAGACAATTTTAATATTCTACAAACTTTCTATAAATTTAATTTAATAAATTCCTTTGAATGATGCTAAGAGCTTTAAAATTGGTTGGAAAATAACAATGTTATGAAGACTTCACTGGCTTCATAATTTGAAAATTCACCTTCAAATTGCTTGCGCCACCTCTAAATCTCAATATTTTTGGCTTAACATTTGAGGTTTCCCTTTTCATATGATTTGAATTCAGAAGAGCACACGACCGATTTTGTCTACCCCCGGTTTTGTCAGCTTTTAGACCCGATTTTGTCAGCCTATTCAGAATATATTATTTTTCGTTATGTTTTATCTCGTTTATATGTAAACTGATCCCATATGATAATATTTGACGTCAGGAAGCGTTCATAAATTACGTCACGCAAGATTACGGCTTTTCAAAATTTCCTCACCCACTCTATATAAGAGACTTCAAAGAATTGGTATGGATCGTCACGTTTCGCTGAAGTTCCTCTTTTCTAAAGAAAGAGTGTGGTGTATGTTATGGACAGAGCTGCCAGATGATTTTATAGAAAATCGGTATCCACCGTGTTAGAAAACATGTGTCCCATACAAAAAAATCTGTGTTCATACAAAAATTTTTGAAACAATATCTGTGTTCCATACAAACTAAATCTATGTCATAATAAGAAAATCTGTGTAAAACAGGTAAATCTGTATATGTGGCAGCCCTGGTTATGGACAACCCCTCGGTTGAAATAGTTTTAGAACCGTATTCTAGGAACACCAGGTAGGTTCTAAATACCTTACTAGAAATAATATTTATATGCACAAAATTTCCAAAAATTTGAAAATAGTGTTTGTACATGAGCTGGATATCCTCCATGGTAAGATTTTTGGTATGGAAATCACAAATAAAATGTTTGGCACGTAAGAAACGCTTATTCACCTCGTCCTAACATAAACCCTAACGTTACTAATAGACGACCCCTTAATATAGTAATACCACGATATAACGTAACTCGATTTTTATTTTCGTTACGTTATATCGAAGCAAAATATATTCTCTTGTAAATTTCGTTCAACATGTATTATTTGATGAGAAAATGGATTTAAAATTGGTATTATTGACCTAGGGTAGGTGTACCAGTTATGGACATAGTGTTTCCCTACTTCACCATACGGGATTACTTGACTGTTTTCACATTTTGAAAGGCTTTGTGTGTTTTAGTAGTAAGATTTGAGATATACCTTGGTGTTTAAACATTCAAATATATTTAAAATGTAAAAGCTATCGAAATTACACGTATGGCCAAATAGGGAACCACTATGGCCATAACTGGTACACTTTCCCTATCAGGCATTTTCAGTCCCTCTTAAATTTGTTTTTCGATATTTTTCCGTGTTTTTTTGTATTTTATTTTTTTTTATTTTTACGCCTTTATTGCAGTAATTCTTTTTAAAAATGTAATCTGGAAGGATCCTTGAACACTCAGAAACCTTAAATGAAATTCATGGATAAAATCTATCTGAAATCTCTAAAAATGTTTTGTGCTGTTATGTGGAACTCGTGGTAAATTTTTTAAAACAAATCCTTTCATTATTTCTGGACAGAATTTAAGAATAAATTTCCAAATAATTCTTCTATAAACGTATAAGAGATTTTATGAAGAAATCATTAGAAACTCCATTAAAAACAAGAATTATATTTGAGGGATTTTCCATGGAATGTTTCTGAACCAATATGTTGTGAGATTATCGGCAGAATCCTAGGAGAACTTTTTTGGGGATCTGGGGAACTTGATCAGTTTTTAAACGAATCCCAGAATATATTTTTGAAATAATAAATCCATAGAAAATTTCCTAGACAGATACTTTAAGCATTACTTAGAGAACCCACTAAAAAACAGAGATCTTTCTTAGAAAATTCCCGATAGAATCAATGAAGGATTTCGTTCCACATAGAATCCTAGAAGAAACTAAAGTGGTACATATCATGGTTTTTGCATAAATATTTGGAAAACATCTGCAGAAACTCGTTATGAAATTGCTGGAGATATTTCGGGAAGATTGTTTTTCAGGTTTTTAGACGAAAACCTATACGATTTTTTGAAGTAACGTCTAAAGCATTCCAAAAATATTATTAGATTGTCCTTTAAAAGGGCCCCTGGAAAAACTGATGAAAAATTGCTGGTATAATTTATGGATCTCTAAACTTAGAAGAATTAAAAGTATCGTAGGTGAAATGTTTTAAAGAATTCATAACTGAATCCACTTTATATATTGGAGAAATTATTTGGTGAAATTCTTGATCAAAGACACAGTAGATTTTATAGATATAAATAAAAAAACTATTGGAGAAATTTACTATGCTCAAATTTAAAATTCCTAGTATCCACAATTCCTTAGACATATTTTAGATAAATTCCTGGAGAAATATTTGAACCACTTACTAGTGGCATTCAATGAGATTTTTTTTACGAAATTCCACCAGGAATCCTTCAGTACTGAACAAATGTCCCTAAAAACTCTTGAAGGAATCCCTGAAAACGCTTTAAAAAAAACATCTGGTAGAATCCCTGGAATAATTTCTGAAGAAAATCTCAGAAGTATTTATACATGAGTATCAGGAGGGGTAACTAGTGAAATTTTAGGGGATCCCTATCGGAATTATTAAAAAAAATGTTTCAAGTTTGATACATGACTATCAGAAGGGTTTCGAGAAATTATTGGAGGAATCTCGGATAGATTATAGTTAAAATCCGCGACGAAATTCCAGGAGAAACATCTTTTTTTTTGGAATCATTTGAAGAATATCTGTAGGAACTCTTTAAATATTAGTTTAAAATTTCCTTAGGCATTGTTAGAAAAACAAAATTATCAAACATATGTTAAATGGATTGGCGATGGCAGCGTGGTCCGTCAACAGACAAGTCTAATCCGAGTTTGATCTATTTTTTTTGAATGCAAAGTCTAAATCAGTAATTATCAAAGTTTACATAGAAAATTGACATGAGTAGCAGGCTTGGTTTCAGTAGGAGTGTAAATGCAATAAAAATAAAGAAGAATGATTTTGTAATGTTGGTTTTCACATTGAGCTCATATCCCACTATGTATGACTTATATCGATGTATGACTGTATTCAGTGCTTGTATTGCTCTGATTTAGTATTGGTTGGTGTTTGAATAGCGAAGGATGTACTTTATAATTCATGTTTTAATAAAAAATGGAAAAATGAAAGGGAGCCAAAATAAGTTACGTTATATCGAGGTAAAAGTTAGGTTATTTCGAGTTACGTTATAAAGAGGTTACGATATATCGAGGTATTACTGTATATATTTGTCATCTTAAATTCTTTCCCCTTAAACAAGTTAAATTTTTTCATTTTATTCTTAAAAAATTAGTAGGTTTTACCCCCTTCGAAATTTGTGTTGATTTTAACCCATCCCCCCTTAAAGACAATATTGTTTGTTACGCGGCCCATATACCAATATTAACACGTAAAAAGTTGATAACAAGGGACAAAAGTTAAATGTCCCGATTTTGTCAGGTTCCCAATTTTGTCAGCTTTTAATTCATCGAGGGGCTGACAAAATCGGATCCTTACTGTATCGCAAAATAATGGTGGATGCATCCCGATATAATTTATGATACCTCCATGTGATCTTTTACGAAATTGCAAAAAATGTTGCACGCAACTAGTTGCAGAACTCGATCGTCCTAATTATCCGTAAATTTACGGCTCGTGCTGTAAAAATCATCATTCTGCAACTTGTTGCGTACCAATAATTTACGGAACAAGTTGCTGTTGCAGAATGATTATTTTTACTGCACGAGTCGTAAATTTGTCCTACGAGACTTGCCGAGTAGGATAATTACGACGAGTGCTGTAAAAAACGAGTCCTGCAACGAGTTACGTACAACATTTTTTTCCAATTTCGTGGAAGACCACTTGAGGGTATCAGAAATTATATCGGAATGCATTCACCATTATTTTACAATTTCTGAAAAAAATGTTGTGTAATGATTCATTACGCAACTCAAAACAGTTGCGTAATGAGAAAGCATTGCGTAATGAATCATTACAGCACTGGTTTCAGTTGCGTAATGACTATTCCCGCACTGCATACTTCAGTGCAGGAAAGTAGGCCGTTTCATGACAGATTGGCGAGATGAAAAATAGCCTATTACGATGAGAAATTGCAAAAAATGGATTTTACATAAATAGAGGTTTCACTCGCTTGCATTTCTGAGGTGTTTTAGAGCAGTTTAATTTATTTAATGTTTTTTTATCTGAAACTTTTTTTTACTGTACTAAATATATAGTATTCTTTATGTTTACATATACAAAAATAAAATCAAATTACTAATAACGCTCAAATTCTCTTTGTCTTTCAGGTAAATTCTGATGAAATCATCCTACCAAGTATTTAGAAACATCAAACAGTTCAAACAATTTTGATTTCTGTTTATTCATAGTAAGTAAAAGTTGCTAGCAGAATCAGATATCCATGATGGTATATATAGAAGAGGGTATCTTTTACTAAAGCTAACGAATTCTCCAAGTTTGAAGCATTAAAGTCGTTCAATCTCATAGCTACAGAGAGTTGTGAGTTTGATTTTTACTGAGAAGATGTGTTGCGAAGTATATGTAATGTTTAGTTTTACGGTAGTTCTTCAAACTTTGGTTCAAAATCCGGTCCTCTGTAACAATGTTCAATCCGTATCCGATCAGCAAACGAGAAACAAATATTTCAAATTGCTTCCATTTCGTTCCTGAAGGATTCTTCTTTTTGGCATTAACGTTCTCACTGGGACAGAGTCTGCTTCTCAGCTTAGTATTCTTATGCGCACTTCCACAGTTATTAACTGAGAGCTTTCTTTGCCAAAGTTGCCATTTTCGCATTCGTATATCGTGTGGCAGGTACGATTATACTCTATGCCCAGGGAAGAAATGTCCATTACGAAAAGATCCTGGACTTACCAGGAATCGAACCCAGACACCTTCAGCATGACTTTGCTTTGTAGCCGCGGACTCTTACCACTCGGCTAAGGAAGGCCCCTGAAGGATATTTATTGTTTTAGCGCATATGGGATGTTTGTTTCAGTAGTCAGTAGTCCCTCATTTGTTACCCACTAATGATGTTAGATTTACTTTATTTACATCAGCTCAATAATGAGATGAAGTTTATTGACTAGTTTTTATTTCACACATGTTAAGATCGCAGAGTGCTCTTATGGCTGGAAAAGCTTAGACAAATAAATGCTTAGAATGAAAATTAATTTATAAAGCGAACCCCAACCCCCGACAAGGCAGTCTACAAAAGATGCCAATTTGTTATCCACGGTGTCCAAAACCCACAAATGAATTTCATTTTATCTTGTAGAACATGTCACCGCCAGCGCAACGTGTCTAAAATTATAATTAGTCCACAAGCCAAGCAGCGTTGGGGTTCCAGAAAACTTCCGAAAGTGTCCCAGCTTCAACATCACCAACCATCCAACGAAACGCTCAGAATGATGAATTTGCCGCCGACTTAGGACTAGCCTATAAATCAAGCCCCAGAGCAGTGTGTCGAGAAAGAGGTCGGAAGGGGCTTCGCATGGTTGCGCGGATCGGGGTAATGAAAAATTCATTTCATCGTCGCCGAAACTGAGTAAAACCAGCATCAATGAGTGGAAGGGATTTGAAGTTGAAGCAACTTTTCGTAGTGACCCTCGGACAGTGAGTGCTGACAAAGAGGAAAGAAACCGTCACCATCGTTTCCCGAGCAGGAGCACGTACTTAGCACCTTTTAATAACATACATTTGTTGGTACTGTTCTATAATTAAGCATTATTTCGTAATCCAAGCATTAAAAACAGCTGAATTTGTATTTTTTTATTATTAAAAAACGATTAAAACAATTAAAAATACTTTAGTTTGGCTTTGTTGAGCTATTGAGATCTGTTTGAGCAAAATTTGCCTGATCAAGATTAAAAAAAAAAATGTTTTCATTATAACTGTGAGTTTGTAATTATCTTAGTACTAACGTGTTTGGAACATATTTCAAAAATTCTCCATGGTAATTTCCTTATAAGCCTACATCATCTTAGGGCCATCTTTAAAGTACCATCGAATTAGAAAAAAAAAATCACATTTCAAAATTTCAGATTTCAAAACTTTGATCGTAAGGTTGGTAATGAAAGATATAAGAGATTGGATTTTCAAACTTCTTTGGATTTCTAGCGCTTTACTCTCTTATTCCAGGCAATAAGTATTTGGCAGTAATTTCCTCCTGCTCGGGCTCTGTCGCCACCCTGTCGAAAAGTGACACGCGGTTGGCTGGCTGGGGGTCGTTTTTTGTCCCTCGCCGTTCCACCCACTTGACCAATGCAGCAAGTTTTAGAAGTGGCATCAGCTTCCTAATTTGGGATCGGAAGAAAAAAGAAATCTTCAAATTAATTGAAGGCTCTTTTCTTTAGCGCAAACAACATTTCACGCTGAACTTGATTTTCCCGCGTCGTTTCTTGGAATAAGGGATCAGGAAGGGTTTTCTCGTGGGATCACGTTTTCTTTTTTCCTCGTCGTGGGGTTCGGTTTTGTCTTTGGCGCGGGAGAATGTCCTTTTATCCATCGATGCGACTGACAATCTGCGCTGGAGGGATTTTTTAATCATGGTGACATCTGCAATCAAAACAGCTCTCGTTCATTCAATTAAAATTGCGTAAGCGCGTGTCGACCCGGTCCACGGCAGTGGAAAATTGAGTCGCGCTTTTCCACAGGTTTTGCGTCGTTGCAAGTAAATTTATGAGCTCTTGGTGCTGTGCAAGCACGTCAGAAGGATCAGAAGACAGGTCCGCATTTGAGGGAGAGCAAAGGAGTAAGGGGCAAGTGGAACCTAAAAAACATATTTCTAACAAATGGGTCAATATAATTTTCAAATGTCAATAATTTGCAAATCCAACAACACGATCACATTTTGGAAACATATTTGCTGTGTGCATGAATTTGATCGAATAATTTAGAAATTATGAAATTCTTAGAAGAAAGTTGTAAAGTGAGTTATTAGACCATACACGATTGACTTTCAGATTAAAAACGACAAGCTAGGAGACAAATCGTGGATTGCAATCAGAAAAATCCACTGAAATTAAGACTTTGAATCGCGAACAATTGCTCGTCAACTCACAGGCCGATCGATTCATTTTTCGCGGAGCGGAGTTTGTTGTAATGGCTTTACCCGACCAGAACCACATAACAAAATTATAACACATTCCTATCAGCAGCAGTTATAAATAACAGAAGTTGATTAAATGTTGTTATCAAGATGGCTTTATTCTCAACTTGTTATATTCTTAGTAACACATTTATAACAACGTTTGTTATATTTTTGACATCGCATTTATAAGCTTGTTGCAAATAACATCAGATGTCATAAACAGCAACATAGTTTGCAACAATTTTGTTATTTTGTAACATCCTTGCAACACATTCTGTAATAATTTTGATATAATTGTAACAGGGTTTGTTATATTTTAGTTTAATTTGTTATAAATTTTGTTAGAATTTTTGTTATTTTAACTACTAACGGTACATGTTTTATAACAACTGGAGATATAAAAAAATCATATCAGGGGAACACATTATGTTATAATCTTGTTTCTTCCGTCTGGTCGGGCACGACTAACGGTTTATCGTTGTTGCTATGATCAACCACGATGCATCATTTGTTATGTCATGATCACTAGATTTCTATCCTTGAAAATGAGTTATTAGACTCAGTTGCTTCGCTATTGCTTCAGCAAACCTGGAGCGTCTGTACTCTATGCTAGAAGGAGCTCACAACAGCGTCTGTTCCCCATGTCAGGGGTGGCTGATCATCGTCCGAGTGCCAGAGAAGGACTCTTAGCTAAACTGTGCACTATAGTCCTCTGAATATTTAGGGGAAACGGTCCTCCGGAAATCTAGAGGGTTGGTGTCAGGCCCTGCAAGCCAATCGTAAAAAATCAAGCAACGAATAATCAACGAAAGAATACGAACCGGGACAATCGGCGAAGACCACAGCGACGTAAAGGGACTAGCGATTGGAAGCTCGGTATGTGGAACTGCAGCAAATCCCTCAACTTCATCGAGAGCACACGCATACTCGCCGACGTGCTGAAGGACCGTGGATTCGGCATCGTAGCGTTGCAGGAAGTGTGTTGGAAGGGATCAATTGTGCGAACGTTTAGAGGTAACCATACCATCTACCAGAGCTGCGGCAATACACATGAGCTGGGAACAGCTTTTATAGTGATGGGTGATATGCAGAGGCACGTGATCGGGTGGTGGCCGATCAATAAGAGAATGTGCAAGTTGAGGCTCAAAAACCAACTTCAGCATAAAAAACGTGCACAGCCCTCACTCCAGAAGCACTGATGATGATAAAGACTCTTTTTACGCGCAGTTCGAACGCGAGTACGACAGCTAAACGCTCAGATTGGCCAGAAGGAGGAGTTCAGACCGACTACTGGAAAGTTCAGCGCCCACCGACTGACGAACGAAAACGGCTTACGACTAATTGATTTCGCCGCCTCCAAGAATAGGCCATTCGTAGCACCTATTTCCAGCACACCTTCCATACCAATACACCTGGAGATCAGCAGACATAATCGCAAATCGACAACGTTCTGATTGATGAACGGCACTTGTCCGACATTATCGACGTCAGGACCTATCGTGGCGCTAACATCAACTCTGACCGCTATCTGGTGATGGTTAACCCTTCAGTCGTCGCGCGGTTTGCTACCGTTAGAACCACCACGCTGAATCTGTGTACGATAAGCGAGATTTTTTCACCACTGAAGTGTTAAACTGCGCCCAAAATTCTCCGTCGTTTACAACGTACGGTACTGACGGTCACCCCAGTAGGGCCTAGAGCGGCAACCGGATGTTGCAGCTGCTGGATGAAGCCCCTCTTGAGGACTGGAGGAGAACAGTGAAGGAAGCCATCTCAACAATGCAGTGAGAAAACGTCGGGTACGTGGAATGAAGTCGACGGAACGAATGGTTTGACAAGGAATGTAGGCAGAATCTGGAGGAGAAGAATGCAGCGCGGACGGTCATGCTGCAGCAAGGGACCCGACAGAATGTAGAACGTTATAGACGGAAGCGGCAACAGCAGACCCGCCTCTTTCGGAAGAAAAAACGCCGCTGGAGGAGATGGAGTGCGAGGAAATGGAACATCTGTGTTTGTCTCAAAAAACACGTAAGTTCTATCAGAAGCTCAACTCATCCCGCAACGTGCCGCGTGCCGAGATGTGCAGGGATAAGGATGGGAGCATTTTGACGGACGAGCGTGAGGTGATCGAAAAGTGGAAGCAGCACTTTGACGAACATCTGAATGACGCTGAGAGCACAGGCAATGAAGGTCGGGACAACGGACGAAATGCCTTCGTCGGTACAGCGGAGAATGGAAACCAACCAGCTCCCACTTTGAGGGAGGTTAAGGATGCCATTTATCAGCTCAAGAACGAAAAAGTTGCTGGTGAGGATGGTATCGGAGCTGAACTCTTAAAGATGGGCTCGGATAGGCAGGCCATTTGTTTGCACCGGCTGATAGGCACAATCTGGGAAACAGAACAGCTACCGGAGGATTGGGAGGAAGGGGTGATATGCCCCATCTACAAGAAAGGCGACAAGTTAGATTGTGAGAACTTTCGAGCGATCACCATTCTAAATGCGGCCTACAAAATATTATCCCAGATCATCTTCCGTCGTGTGTCACCTATAGTAAGCGAGTTCGTGGGAAGTTATCAAGCTGGCATCGTTGACGGCCGATCGACAACGGACCAGATCTTTACTGTACGGCAAATCCTCCAAAAATGCCGTGAATACCGGGTGAATACCAACGCATCACCTTTTCATCGATTTCAAGGCAGCATACGATAGTGTCGACCGCGTAGGAAAATCATGGACGAGAACAGCTTTCCCGGGAAGCTTACGAAACTAATAAGAGCGATGATGGAAGGTGTGCAAAATTGTGTGAAGGTTTCAGGCGAATATTCCAGTTCATTTTGATCCCGCCGGGGACTACAACAAGGTGATGGACTTTCGTGCCTGTTGTTCAATATTGCCCTAGAAGGTGTTATGCGGAGAGCCGGGCTTAACAGCCGGGGTACGATTTTTACGAGATCCAGTCAATTTGTTTGCTTCGCGGATGATATGGACATTGTCGGCCGAACATTCGAAAAGGTGGCAGACCTGTACACCCGCCTGAAACGCGATGCAGCAAAGGTTGGACTGGTGGTGAATGCGGCAAAGACGAAGTACATGTTAGCTGGTGGAGCCGAGCGCGGCAGGGCTTGCCTAGGTAGCAGTGTTACGATAGACGGGGATACGTTCGAGGTGGTCGACGAGTTCGTCTACCTTGGATCCTTGCTGACGGCTGACAATAACGTTAGCCGTGAAATACGGAGGCACATCATCAGTGGAAGTCGGGCCCACAATGGCCTCCACGAGAAGCTGCGATCAAAAAAGATTCACACCCGCACCAAATGTATCATGTACAAAACGCTCATAAGGCCGGTAGTCGTCTACGGGCATGAAATGTGGACGATGCTCGAGGAGGACCTGCAAGCACTTGGAGTCTTCGAACGTCGGGTGGTTAGGACGATTTTCGGCGGTGTGCAGGAGAACGGTGTGTGGCGGCGAAGGATGAACCACGAGCTCGCCCAACTCTACGGCGAACCCAGTATCCAGAAGGTGGTCATAGCTGGAAGGATACGATGGGCAGGGCATGTTGCAAGAATGCCGGGCAGCCACCCTGCAAAGATGGTGTTCGCGTTGGATCCGGTTAGTAAAAGAAGACGTGGAGCGCAGCGTGCTAGGCGGGCGGATCAAGTGCGTATCGATTTGGCGAGTGTGGGGCAGAACCGAGTATTGTGGCGTGAAATTGTTGATTCAGTGTTATCTGATTAGATGTTAACTAAATAAATGAAAAAATGAATCATGCCGGATGGAAACCAGAACATTCTGGACATGTCCCAACTTCGAACAATCCAGAAATGTCGGGAATCTGGGTACACTGCCACTCACGCTGTCCTATCCGTTGCGCGCGATGACAGTGATGATGGTGATGATGACGGTGAGCTCTATCGACGGTAGCTGCGTGCGCGTGAATCACTCATGAGTGGTTTTTTACATCAGTGAGTGACCGCGCGCTGCTGCTGCCTTCGGGTAGGTTGACTGCTGCTAGGGCCTTAGGGCCTATAAAGGTCCTGACATCTGTGACACATGGAAAATGCCGTCCAGCACGTGGTCATTTTGGGTGCGGGCATCGCCACTCTGGTGTCGTCAGGTGTTCTTGCGGATATTCTTGCGTGCTAAGTAGGTGCACGCGATTGCCCGCATGATTTTGCAGCAGCAAAGGTTATAATCCGCAGGTTATTATCGTTGGGAACGGAATGGACGCCCGGAATTCATGTTTTCCGGTTTTGGGACAGCATATTTACTGGATAACTGCAGTTCAAGAGCCAGGAGACCAAAACGCGCGGACTTATTCCATGTTCCCACATTCCAAGGTCTTTCCAACCGTTCTGTTGCATTTTTGCCGGGTATATTACTCTAAAACCAACCCGTTTGCTCGACTTGGTTGGTGAAGAGTTTTTGATAGACCACCTAACCAGGGCTAAGCTCAACGACAATTGGAAATACAACATTGCCAAAGATAAACATAACTTACAGACACATTATCTGTTTATAAATATCAATGCATCGTACGATTCCGTGAAAAGAAATGAGTTGTGTCTGATTATGCCTGAACATTGTTTTACGGTGAAACTAATTAAGGTGATATGTGCAACACTTAATGGTTTGAAGTCAAGTGTTCAAATTGCAAACGAATACCTTCTACGGATTACGGAAGTAGCTTAAGTCTCGCAATTTACAAACGTAAACAAAATACGTTCTGTTAAAACAATGATACTCCCAGTGGCTCTCAACGGGCACGAAGCGTGGACTTTGAAAGAGGTACCCGAAAAGCCTTGCTTTCGAGCGTAAAGCGCTACACGGAAAATACTCGGTGGGAAACAAGAAAATGATGTGTGGCAAAGACAGGTGAATCACGAGCTATATGTATTAAGTGTATAAGAAGGCGAATATTAATAAGCATGTGAAATACTGCAGAATTCCGTGGGTTGGTCACTTACTGTGAATATTGATAGAAAATTTTGCGAAAATAATATTAAGCAGGAAACTAAGTAGATTGTATAAAGGCGAATACGCAGGCTGTGCTCAGAGAAAGAGTACCTAGGAATCCCAAACATTCGGGGCAACTGGAGAAGAATCGCCCAAGACCGATGAAGATGGAACTCTAAAATATGCCAGGAAATGGCAATAGCCACAAGTTGTCATGGTACTAGGACTCTCTTTATGCAAAACCTCACTGAAAAAGCCTTACTCCACATCCAACACTTTAATGACATGTTTTTTATGATATTAACCCCTTTATGGATGTTGTGAAAAAATGAAGCAATTTGGTGCAGCCGCCTTTGAGTAATGAGCATTTATGTTTCTGGTAGCGCGCTGTACAAATAAAGATCTTGAAAGCTCAATAAAACCTCATATCGTTATTTTCAGATTTCTCCAATAATACTGAACCGATTTGTATTATTATTCCATAGAAGCTCCTTATTACCTGACATTTTATAGTATACTTTTTTTTGATAAATTGACCAAAAACAAAATGGCCGTCAAATACATTTTATATGGAGAATGTCGGTCCCCCAAGATACATCGGAATATCTTCAAAACTAGATCACCAATGATTAATATCGACACGGATTCTTAAACTAGAAGAGATTTTTGAGATCTTTTAGTGCAAAAATCTTTTTGGATCTTTTTGGTGCAAAAATATCGAGAAATGATAAAGTTATCGCGATTTGAATATTTTTTTAGCGATAAAAAATTAAACTGCCGGTAGAGGGGTTAATTAGTGTATTTCTTCATTTTCGATCAACTGATAATGATACCCCCCGAAGCCCAAATCCGGCACTGTCAGTAGTTGCGCTGTACATAGATGATGACACACGCCTAGCTGGAAGCAATAAGGTTAGCTATTTCCCTTCATTTTCACCTGTTTTTTCTTCTCTGCAACGTTCGGGCTACCAAGGTAAATCCTATTCCTGAATGCACTTTGCCGCCAGCGAGTAGTGCAAGCCGGATCCATTCATTCAACACCCAGCGTATGAAAGCACTCCAAGCGCTTCTTGACCCAAAACACGTGGTTGTCATCAACACACTTTTGCTCCATCCTTGCCTCTCTCTCAGTCCAAGTCCGAGTCTTGGCGTGGAGCTATTCTGTATTCATGCAACCGTCTGTCTATCCATCTATCCATCCATCCAGCCATCCATCCGAGAAATGAACCCTTGAAGGACTCCTTTCGGAACTCTGGAGCTCACTTCTGTTGGTTTGCTTACAGACTGCAACAAAACCACCGCACCACCAGTAAGGTTAAAGCGAGTGGAATGAAAAAATAATTAACAACTTCACTCTCGTGCTTGTGCAATGCAATTGCTGACAAAAAATTCAGTTCACATATACGAGAGTAGATGATCCTTTCGACAGGGGGAAAACCGCTGGTTGAATCATGAGCCAGTGAGCATATATAGAGCTTATGCACCGCATAAAAAGCTAGATGGACATGTTTGTTTTTGAACACTGCCAATGAATTTCAGATAATGCAGAACGAGATACGATGGTGAAATGGAAAACAAATAACCTTTGCTTATGCTCTTCATATACATTTTTTTTATTTGAATTACTGTTATTTGAGATGGTATTGGCTACTTCGGAAACCAAACATTACTCCTCCCAAGTAGAAGAATTAACTTTGATTTTATGCTATTCTTGAAGTCTTACACCAATTCTATAAAACTAGAAATAAAATCAGTAATTCTACAAACCTACACTAACCCAATGAAAAACCTCTCATAAGACTAAAGTGGCCCATACTAAAGACGGTGTTGAAGAGCAACTGTCAAGTATCTCGGTTGTAGGACCTTTGGTTGTAGGACATTTCCCAGAAAGTCAAGCCCCAGAACGACATTCCCCAGAATGACGTTCCCCAGAAACCCTTTCCCATGTCCCAGAATGGGACATTTCCCAGAATCCCATTCTCCAGAATGGGACATTCCCCAGAATCATTTTTATATGTTCTTAAAGAGTGGAAAAAATAAATTTGGTTATTTAGTTTTTTTGTTGTTAAAAAATATACCTACTGAATTGATTCAAATTCCCAGAAGCTTCGAATTCTGGACACAGGCGTCAATTCAGCCAAAATATTATTTCGTCAAAATCATTATTATGCATCTCAAGCGAATAAAATCGGAATTGAGTTAAAAAAAAACCTTTTAAACGGCGAGTGTTTGCTTCCCTTGGTCAGGCAAACCATCTAAGGGGCCGTCCATAAACCACTTGGTCATCTATGGGGGGCATGGTTTGGCCAAAGACCACGGCTCTTACAAATTTCAAAACAGTTGTACGGACAAAAAACAAAGACGACAAAAGACGAAGGGGGAAGGAGGTTGTTTTGAAAATCCAAAATAAATGACTACGTAATTCATCGGAGATCCAACCAAAATCTTAAGCTTAGCTTAGCTTAGCTTAGACTGACTACACATATCAATGGTTGCTATTCCGTGATTGACCGAAGTCAGTGAAAATGCACAAAGAATCAACTAGAAGTTCGGCTGGGATTGGCCATAATCTTTTTCAGTGTGCATAATTCAGTGCCTCTATTTATACAGGGTCAATAACGGCGCCGGCCACGTCCTTGCAGTCAGGTGGGATTGGGGGAAGGAATGTTAGTGTGTAACCTTTGCTATTTGGAGACCGTGTTTGCCTCTGCATCTCCACAAAGGTTACTGGGAAAGATGTTTGTTAATGGGGAGGATCGTTGGGTCAAAGGATTCACTTTGATAAATAGTTTTTTGTCAAATATAAATATGCTTTTATGAAAATATAATATTTTCATTTGATATGAACAATTTCTATGTAAAGGAAAATTATGCCGACACTTGAGGTGACGAACCATTCAAAGTTTGTTGAACAAATATCTAAATGTAACATTCCTACAGCTGTCAGGACGAAAGCATGTGTTATTATATTTTACTTATTTGAAAAGAAACAAAAACTCGATTTGCTGGAACATCATAGACCACTCTTATTCTTATGCCGACACTTACAGTGGCGAACCATCCAAAGTTTGTTGAATAAAGTGAACCTTTCGCAAGTCTACACTTGTAGTGTCGAACCATTCAAAGTTGTTTTTATAATTACAAAAATTAAGATAAAAAGAAAGGGGTGTTTTGAAAACAAAAAAATGTTAAACATAAATAATTCATGAATTAGAGTTTATGTCGACACTCACAGTGACGAACCATTCATAGTTTGTTGAAAAATCATATTTACGTCCTACCGTTGTATCGATTAAATGTGCAGGCATACATATTTTATAGATTAGAAATAGTAGCAAGCCGAGCTCACCAATTGATCCGTCATCCTTGACTGAGCAGCAACAATCCACATTCAGCTTAACTCGTTTGCTCGGCTATATAAAAGCACTCAGAGAGAAAATAGGCGCACGACCCGAGAGGGAAAACAACTGACGACTGCTCGGGCTTTCTTGACGCACTGCCAAGGAGCAATCGTCAAGGTCGAAGATCAAACAGAACTAACCGATCGCGGAACTTTTTCACTTCACTCGACCGACGCGCGACATGTTTGATCCTGCCCTCGTCACTCGCTCCCGCAGAAGCAAGCGTCAAGGTCGAAAGATCAAACAGAACTCACTACGTAATTCATCGGAGATCCAACCAAAATCTTAAGAGGAAAATGCAGTATAACAATTTTACATCTATTTAACATGATTGTACTATTGTCGTTTCCCTGAATATCATTTCCCGAAATGCCACCTCTCCGAATGACCAGTTTCCCCAAAAGACATTTCCTCGAAAGACTCGTTTCCCGAAAAGTGATGCAGTTCAAACAGGTGCAAGAATATTATTTAAGGACTGGGTGCTGAACTAGAATGAAAGATATGCAATTAAAAGAAGAAGATAATATAGATAATAACGTCATCCTCAACTAAATACATACCGTCAATCATATGAAGAAGGGTGCATATCAGATGACCGGTTCGTTCACCACTTTGAAACACAAAAGGTTATGACAATTATAAAAGCTAAACACTTTTCGGGAACTAGGCTATTCGGGGAAATGGTTTGTTCGGGACACTGGCATTCTGGAAACTGGCGTTCGCGGAAACGTCATTTGGGGAACTGACATTCGAGGAAAAGTAGCACAACCGTTTAAGATAAGCTGCTCTTAAATATGTCGTACTATGATTTATGATAAAACTTGACCCAAGCTATTGGATTTTTTTTGTTTTCATAGTTATTCTTCCTTCTTTTAACCCGTATAAGCCTGAGTGAAAGCAAAAATTGTAAAACCCTCACCGCTTAGCGAATTTTTAATGGATTCAAATGATTTTTTGTCAGTATACTGGCACACATATCTAGTTTCTAGAAATTGATAGAGGAACGCGGAAATATTCCTGTGGCCGGAGTTATTCCGGTGCATCATTGGGTCAGGTCGGGTGAGAAGGGTACTGTGCGTTTGTGCCCCTGAAGGTAGGCAAATTTTAAGTCACAGATAATTTTTGGAAACGGCTATAATGTGGCCATACATGACGGAATTTTAAGAAAATTGCATTGGTGTGAACCTTTTGAGAAACGTTTGAATTAGATAACTATGAACTTTGCATTTGATTATTCCTACAAATGACCATTTTCGGGTTCCGGGACGCCTCAAACTTGAAATAAAGTGGCCAATTCGTACCTGAACATCTGTGCCAAGCTTATTGCAACGCATTTTAGTGTGAAATTATGTTTGATTTCTACTTTTCAAGAATTGAAACGGTTTAGTATCCAACAAATCTATAGCCGGTTATTCCAGGCCACATCCGGTATAGTTCAAACTTCATTTAAAATGTTGAATATCAGATCTTAATAATTCATGCAAATTTAAATGATTGTCATTGCAAATAAATACAGGTACCGTAATCCGGGGGCAAATTGATCACTTTTTCACAACTCTTTGCCACAATTTCCTTTGGATTTCAAAAATTGTTAGTTTCTTTTCGGTAAAATCAGTACTTCATTGATCTCTATCAGTTTATGTAATCTATTTTTTATGAAATAAAATTTAACATTTCATAAAATTAGTTTTAAAATTAAAAATTGAAAATGACTCATTGGGGCGAAATTGATCACTATTAAATAAAGCATATTTTAGGATGTAAAATTTCCCTATCTACTAAATTTGGGTCCTCTGATTCTGAAAATGATGTCGAAATTCTTGCAACTCGTGTATATCATAATTTTATTGCAAAATTAAATTTTGTGAATCTGCCCAATACGCCTAAATGTATGCAATTTCCCTTGAAACAAGCACGTTATTCAACAATGAACGGTTTTACGAGCACCAAACTATTCTTGTAATGCTGTACGATTTCAAAAATGAGTTCAGCAGTTCACACTGAAGCTAACGCAACATTTTTAACACTCAAAGTTGACATGCAGGCATAGCACCAGCGGATCTTTTAGTACCGACATTTCCAACAGTATTGCTAACACCTTCAAAAACTGTGAATATTTCTATGCAAAACTGATCTTAATAAAAATAAAATGGTTTAAAACCATCATAAGACATCTATAAACTAGAAAACATGGAATGTCTGTGATGGCAACGAAGTATTAAGCGTCCTTGAAAGGAAATGCTATTTGGTACCGACCTGATCAAATTCACCCCAGTGATCAATTTGCCCCCGGACTACGGTAACTTAGCATGTCTCAAGAAATAGCCATTTTTTACCCGACTTGACCCAGTGACCCACCGGAATAACTCCGACCACAGGAATATATTCTAGTGCCTCTGGTCGGTTCTAGAAACTAGATATTTGAATTCATTTGAATCCGTTAAGAATTCGCTGAGCGGTGAGGGTTTCAGTATTTATGCTTTCACTCAGGCCTATACGGGTTAAAAATGGCTGTTCTTTCTAATTGTATTTTCAAAGGGTGATTTGTATCCAGCTTTTTACGCTCGCCATAAAAACAATATGCTATAAAATATTTGAAAGATACTGTCTATCAGCACTGAACTGAAACTTGGAAATATATTCTCAGCATGCCTTGAAATTCGTCAAATTTCATTATTTTTCTTTCTGTAAATCAAATGACAATTTTGTATGAATTTGCAGAAATTATCTTATTTGCTATTGTTATTTTTAATAATGAAGAACTCTTTATTTTATTTTAGGCTTAAATAAGTTGGTTGACCATACCTCCCAACAACTTGAAGGAGAAATATTTAAAAGACCCGGCTTAGCTCTTTGATTTTCGCAAGACTAAGGCTTACAAATTTGCGAAAAAAAAAATGGATTAAACATTGCACGGTGAATGGCTAGGCATGGCATACCATTGGTACCTCGCGTACCTGCAAGAATAAAATAGACCCCTTTGTGTGGTACTTAACCTCTTGCACAGCAACTCCTATCCCTACCTCCTCGTGGTACTGGCCGGGGTACGAGTAACCTTAGGGAAGATCGGGTAACCAACCCCGATGGGAACCTTGGCGTATGCTGACAGGGAAGGGGGTTTGCTTTTGGTTCTGCAAACCTGGACATCATTCTCACAGATTTCATGGCAAGAATTTTCTTTGAATCCAGAACTAAAGTCTGCAGACTCCATGGCGTAATATTGAGCACGATTTTAACTCTGGGTGATAACGACGGAATGAGTTCCAAAAGAAATGTACCTCTGAGCATATAATAAACGAATCTTAATTTGTGCTACAGTCAACTGAGTCAGTTATTTTATTTCGGTGCCCCTTTTTTCCCAGTTACATCTATCCCTGGGAGATGTTTTCACAAAACCTTGAAATTGTACTGTAGCAGAGATCTCAATTTTCCAGACAACAAGGGCCCATTCACAAATTTCATAACGCTGAAGGGGTGGGTAGGTGTCCTCTTGATGTTACGGCTCATACAAAATTTGGATAACATTCGTACAAAACGCGTTACGGGAGGGTAGGTGGGTGTCGAAAATGGTTATTTTTAGCGTTATGAAATTTGTGAACAAACCCCAATTCCTTGACTGATATTCAAGCGATTTACGTAAATGGTGTACCGTACTGTATTGTTTCAATGATTTGGCCTGCAGCTCGAAAAGGTATTGCGGCCAGGATCTAAATGGAACCTACAGTGCTGTTCTGAATAATAGCAGCGCATGTCGATTTTCATACAAAATGCTCAACTTTGACATGCTGTAGTTTTGTTCCCTTTCAAGCAATCGAGTTGAAATTTTCTCCACAGAACTACAAATATGCCCAATTTTGTAAACACAAAATTTCAAAATTTTCTAAGCCCCTGCCGGAAAGTGAGATACTAGGTGAAATTGTTCGAAAAAATAGCAGTTTTAAAAATTTGAATTTCGGCTTGACATTATAGTTTTAAATTGTATATCACTTACCATTGGAACAATCTCCTCCTACTTATCAAACCTACACCTAAACCGAAAATGTTTAAAATATTTGTAGAAGAAAAATTTTAAAATGAAAAACTGCTATTTTTTTTGAAAAATTTCACCTAGTATCTCACTTTTCGGCAGGGACTCAGAAAAAACTGAAATTTTGTAGTTACAAAATTGATCATATTTGTAGTACTGTGGAGAAAATTTCAACTCGATTGCTTGAAAGGGAACAAAACTGCAGCATGTCAAAGTTGAGCATTTTGTATGAAAATCGACATGCGCTGCTATTATTCAGAACAGCACTGTACAACAAACAAAAGAGAATGATTAATAAGCGATTTAAGCATTATTTATGCAAATCGGAATTAGATTTGAGTTTGAATGACAGAAAAGCAACGAAAATTATTTCAGAGAGTGATGGGTTACTAAGGATTTATTTTCGAGCTTCAGTTCAGTGGTGATAATCAGCTTCTGTCAAAGATTTTATAGCACGGCTAGCGTAAAAAGCTGGATAGTGTAATATTCCTTACATGTACAAAATAAATTGATGGAATTTGTTTTTCTGCTTTCATAGCATTCTCCCTTCTTTTGAACATAGGCTGTTTTTCCTAGGCTTATTGTCTTCGTAATTATGTAGATTAATGGAACACTATTACACTAGAAAATGTCTCTTGTCTTTGGTAATTTATTTTTATAGCAAAACTTAATAGCTACAAAATATCGTAGTCTGTGTACACTAGGGTGATCCATATTATTCAGACTACAATAATATACTGTAAACATTTGAACAGAATCCATCAACTCTAAGGAGCTAAGCGAGCTTGAAGTTTGTAAGGAGCAAATCGTCAAAATATATAAAAATTGTCACTTACGACCATAGGTGGCGCTGTATTTGATTAGTTCATTGAATTTTTGATTTAAAGATTCTCCAGTCAATAAATGAAAGATGACAATAAACCGAAAATCATGTCGTTGAAAAAACAATACGAAAATGTTTTACCTATGAAAACTATAATTTGGTTTTCCTTGATTTTTCCAGTTAATTGCGTTCACTATTTACCATTCAACTGGCTTTTAACACCCAACAAATTTCTTGTTATTTTTTTTTCTGGGGAATGTCCCATTCTGGGGAATGGTTTTCTAGGGAATGTCTCATTCTGGGGAATGGATTTCTGGGGAATGTCCCATTCTGGGGAATGTCGTTCTGGGGAACGTCATTCTGGGAAATGTCGTACAATCCAAACCCCAAAACGACGTTCCCTAGAATGACGTTCCCCAGAAATCCATTCCCCAGAAAACCATTCCCTAGAATAGGACATTCCCCAGAATCGTTCTTAAACGTTTTTAAAGAGTGAAAAAAATAATGTTGGTTATTTAGTTTTATTTTTTTTTTTCGTTAAAAGATGTACCTACTGAATTGATTCGAATTCTCAGAAGCTTCGAATTCCGAACATAGACGTCAATTCACCCAAAATATTATTTAGTCAAAATCATTATTATGGATCTCAAGAGAATAAAATCGTAGTATAGTTAAAAAAAACTTTTAAAAGGCGAGTGTTTGCTTCCCTTGTCTCAGGCAAACCATCTAAGGGGCTATACATAAACGAAACCACTTAATCTTATATGGGAGGCATGGTTTAGCCAAAGACCACGGCCCATGTTAATTTCAAATATTTGTACGGACAAAAGATCACGAAGGGGGCAGGTCGTGGTTTTGAAAATCCAAAATAAATGACTACGTGGTTCATGGGCAGACCCAACCAAAATCTCAAGGCGAAAATGATGTTTAACAATTTAACATTTGCTTAACATGATTGTGCTGCTGTTGTTTCCCTGAATATCATTTTCCCGAATGCCAGCTGTCCGAATGACCCGTCCTCAAAAGACATTTCAACGGATGACTCGTTTGTGATCAGTCTTCCGAAATCATCATTGCACAAGAGAGATTTAAAAAGCATGCCTTGGAAATTTTCATTTTCTAATGATAAATTCAAATCCTCGCATTTCATTGCTCCTATGATCATTCGATGTACAGTAATGCATCATTGATGCAGATCATTTGAAGTAGCTGCCCTGGTATCAAATGTTTTTGACGATGGAATATTGCATCAAGTGATTCCAAGGGATCGATTCAGAAAATGAACACTAAGGAAATTATCTGATCTACCTATGTATAACGATCCCATACAAAGGATAAATTATTTTCCCGAAAGAATTTGACCTTTGGAAAACCATAGCGTAGTTATCTTTAGGAAGGTGCCTAGAAGGAAGAATTCCAAGAATGTCTATTTAAAGGACTAGGTTGGTTGGGACTCGAAGGGTCAAAACAATTTTGATCACTTTTCTCTGCGTTTGCAACACCATATAAGGGGGATTTTCGGTGAAAATGTCTCACGAAATAAGTGAACTGTTTCCTGGATCGATGCATACACAAAAAAAAAACTAATGGTAGGATAGATGTTGTAAGTCGTCAGAAAGAGCTCAATCTTTATTCTTCTTCAGTTCGAATGAGGCATCTTACCCCGTGACGCACCATGTAGAGGTGATCTACCCACGCCACGGGAACTCTATACTGAAGAGCCTAGTTGCATTCAGTCATAAGTGAGTCGGGTGAGTCGAGATGAGCCGAATGAAATGATGAAAGTCGAGTCGTTTTGGGACTCGCTTGGGAATGACAAGAGCAGGGTGTGTTCATAAATTCTATCTTTTAAGTTAATTCTTGCTGGAAACATGATTGGTCGATTTACACAACAATATGAAATCCATTCCCTACAAGCAAACAAAGTATTATTCATAAAATTCAATAAAACATTAAGCTAATTAAAAAAAAACTTTCGCCTTGTATCTTCGTAATTCTCAAACGCGTACAACTGCTATCTGACACTTTGCAAGCTTTTCAATGGACCTATGCACGAGTTCACTATTTGACGTTTTAGCGGTGCCGTGTTATTTACATGACCAAGGCAACGAGTGAATTTGGCACCGCTCAAACGTCAAATTAGTTAACTCGTGCATCGGTTCATAATACAATCAAGCAATAATCGCACGGTTGCTATGCCTACTTCCCATGTTCGTCCAATGTAAGGAGCTGATATTTTTTTAGATCATTGATGCAGTATTTTCCCGAAATGATAGGAGCAAATCACAGCAATGTTGGATTGGCAAAAAAGGAGTGTGCATTTTCCTACTCCTTAAATTATAGATCAAAGCAACGCAATGCAAAGGATATTTTGAAGACTGTTTGTGATGCAGTTCAAAAATAGTCTGTAAGGACTGGGTGCTAAACTAGAAAAAATGATATGCAATTAGAAGAAGATCTTGCAGAACATCTTGCCAAAAATGCCGATGATGGTGAAACTCGAAAGAACCGCCAATGAAGCAAAGATGGGATGCATTTTGGGAACTGGTGTTCGGAGAAACAACAACAGCGGGCAGGAGGGTGGCCCATATTGTTCAGACTACAATAAAATACTGATTAAAATTGAACAGAATTCATCATCTCTAAGAAGAGGCTGAACGAGTTTGAAGTTTGTAAGGAGCAAATCGTCATAATATATAAAAATTGTCCAAACGGTTCCAATTACATTTCCGACCATAAGTGGCGCTGTATTTGATGAATTTCTTGAATTTTTGATTTAAATATTCTTCAGTCAATAAATGAAAGACTGCAACAAACCGAAAGTCTTGTCGTTACAAAAAAAAAACAAAACGAAAAATAATTTATCTATGGAAACTATAATTTAGTTTTTCTTGAATTTTCCAGTTAAATGTGTTCACTATTTACTATTTACCATTTACCTGGATTTAAACACCCCAGAAACCTCTTGTTATTTCTTTTCTGGGGAATGTCCCATTCTGAGGAATGGCGTTCTGGGGAATGTCATTCTGGGGAACGTCATTCTGGGAAATATCGTACAATCTCCTCAGAATTACATTATCCAGAAAACCATTCCCCAGAATAGGACATTCCCCAGAATTGTTTTAATACATTTTCAAAGAGTGGGAAGAAATAAATTTGGTTTTATTTAGTCTTTTGTAGTTAAAAAAATGTACTTACCGAAGCGATTTGAATTCCCAGACGCTTCGAATCCCAGACATCGAAATCAATTCACCCAAAATATTATTTCGTTAAAATCATAATTATGGATCTCAAGCGAATACAAGTTGAGTCCAAAAAAAACCTTTTAAGTGTTTGCTTGTCTCAGGCAAACCATCTAAGGAGCCGCCCATAAATTACTCGGTCATATATGGGGTGGGAAGGTTTTGGCCAAATATAATGGCCCATATAAATTTCAAATCGTTTGTATGGACTAAAGATCAGCGATCATGAAGTGGTCTTGAAAATATAAAATAAATGACTACGTGATTCATGGCCAGACCTGACCAAAATCTTGAAGGTAATGCTGTTTAAAAGCTGTTTAACATGATTGTGTTACTTTTCCCCAAATGCCAGCTCTCCGAATGACCCGTTTCACCGAAAGCCATTTCCCCGAAGGACCCGTTGCCTCAAAAAGCGATGCAGTTTGAACAGGTACAAGAATAAACTTTAGGGACTGGGTTCTGAACTGGCAAGAATGATAAGCAATCAAAAGAAGAAGATTTGATAGATTATAAGATCATTGCCAATAATGCCAAGGACGGTTAAACTCGGAAGAATCGTAAATAAAGTATAGAAGGGTGCATATCAGCTGACCGGTACGTTCATCACCTTGAAACACAAAAAGTTATGACAATTATGAGAGCTAAAAACTTTTCGGGGAACTGGGCTGCTTGGGAAAACGGAGTATTTGGGGAACTGGCGTTCGGGGGACATGACATTCGGGGAACCGACATTCTTGGAAAAGTAGCAAAACTGTTTGAGAAAAAAAAAACTTCTCTTGCATATGGGGATTTTTATTATTTCCGTACGGGTTTGGGCCGCATGGTCTCAGATTTTCATGAAACTTTTTCCACAGGCAGGGCTCATCAGTATATGAATAAAAAAAATTGAGAAAAATTCAGGGTCGCCTATTTTCCCGGAAAACTAAGTTGGAAATTTTTTGTTTTCCCCTGACACTACATACTTTGAAAAATCATAACTCAAGAACGAAACATCATAGAAACAAAGTTTTTTTTTGGGAAATTGAAGCAAATTTTCTGAGGAATAAAAAAAATATTGACTGGAAACAGTTTTCCACCGTTGAGAAAATTCGTATAGAAAAGCCGGAAAAAACTGTGCTTCAACTCGTGGAAAATTTTCAAAAAAATATTTATGAGAAGATAATTTTACAAGCTTCAATTGCTGAAATTTTTGAAATGTATTTTTTTTTTTCGTTTTTGAGCTATGGCCAATTTTGTAAAAAAATGTGCAAATGTGCCATTTTGAGCCTTTTCTTTGAAAAATCATAACTCAAGAAAGAAGCATCGTAGAAACAAAGTTTTTTTTAGGAAAATGGAAGCAAATTTTCTCAGGCATAAAAAAAATATTAACTGGAAACAGTTTTCCACCGTTGAGAAAATTCGTAAAGAAAAGCCGGAAAACTATGTTTCAATTAGTGGAAAGCTTTCAAAAATATATTTTTGAGAAGATAATTTCATAAGCTTTAATCGCTGAAATTTTTGAAATATTCTTTTTTTTTTTCGTTTTTGAGTTATGGCCAATTTTGTGGAAAATGACCATATAAGCCTTTTCTTTGAAAACCCATATTTCAATTGAAGCATTGGAAAAACAAAGATTTTTTATCAAAGCAATTGCAAATTTTCTAAAACATCTGAAAATAAAAGATATGGGATTGGTTTAAATGAAGTATAAGTCGGAATGGATGATATTTTTCATGAAAAATTACACCGCTAACAAAAACTGAAAAAGACTGTTTCTGCCTCAATTTTTCATTACACTGAAAAAGGATTCTTTCTTTTCTATGGAACAAATCAGATTATTATTATTGTTTTTTAATTTTATTTATTCAATTATTTGGTATTTAACTTACATTTTCATCTTAATACTATATATTTTTTCAACCGGGAAGATTGTCTTTGGTTGCTAACACCAGAAGATTTTCGTTTCTTTGTATTATTAAGAACAAAGCATGCTGTACTTTCTTGGTTTTCATTTGCATCTGAGAATTCACTAGCAAAAATGCTTCGTTCGTTTTTTGGTATAAATGAATGATATTGTTTTGTTCCAGGAAATGGAACAAGGTTAGAAAATCTTTCCTGAAGAAATTTTTCAGCCTCTGAATGGTCATTTTCAGTTGCATAGATAAATTCCCAATCTTTTTTAAATTGGTCTTGCCCATTTTGCGACACAGACCAGTCGAAAAATTGTTTGGCGTTATTAATTTCTGCTGACTTTCTAATACTAGCATCTCTAGCCATTCGCTAATTTTTTGAAATGTTTAATTTTATTTAATAAGAAATCGATTACATAAACTGATAGAGATCAATGAAGTACTGATTTACTGAAATAAATTTGACAATTTTTGAATTCCAAAGGAAAACATGACAAAGTATTGTGAAATAATGATCAATTTGCCCCCCGGATTACGGTACAATCAGTATCTCTTAAAACTTGTAATCATCACTTATGACAATCCTCAACACTTTAAAAAACCTTCCACAAGCAGTTCTCTAGACAAGTTAAGCTCACAATATGATTATCATGTTGGTTTGGCTAACGAATTAATAAATACTTATCAATCAATAATAAAACAAAATACAAATTAAAACATCTGTGATGATAACCTTCTATAATTTTTATACCTACCTGTGTTTTAGTTGTCACGCTTATTACATCGTGAATATCATGCATGAAACACCCGAAACACACCTCGACAATATTGCATTTTCAGAAAAACAATTTCATTAATTTGGTGCCCGAAAATGTTTACCAATCCAGCATACATATGGATTCTCCCATCATGGCTCCTTTGCCAAAGCATCGATAATTACAATCATGGCGGTAGTTTTACTCAACACCTCAAAACCAACCATGATAAATTTTGCTGAACTCGGGCAAGCGTAACAAATATCACTCGAGAGTTCTTAGGCTTAAGGCGATCTTGATGAAGACAAACTGATCTTCTTGAAGAACGTGATAAGATTTGTTCGTTTTATTTAAGATAAGCACATTTTGACGTTTGTTTATTTACACCTTTCGTTTTTTGGAGAAAAGCGTTCATACTAGATTTTGTTACGGCATGAAATCTAAGCTACAAAACGACTAAAGGTAAGTATTACCAGCTGTGGATAACTTCTTAACAAGACCCATGTGTTGAGCTGGGAAAGCAATCGGACATTTAACCACTTCCAAAAGTCCACCTTGCAAGGTGGAGTCCAGTGGTCCAGTTCCGCTCCTGTATCATGACCAAGGGGAGGAAGACCACTGGAATAGGTTGTTTGCGTTAATAGTAAGTTGTGCGCCGTAAGTTCTACAACTACTGCCGTGAAGAACAGATCGAAAATCCACGCAAGGATTCCTAATACTACAATCAATAATGTACATATTAGTGCGTTAATTGATGGGGGAGAAATTTATGATGTTCTCGGCCAAAAGTTCTTATTCTCGTACGAGCACGTTCTTACAGATAAGTACGAGAATTTTATTAAACTGTTGCCAAGGTCATTTGTTTTTAAGTTTTATGCGATGCATCCGAAATGTTCTTGAAGAAGTATTTAAAACCAAAAACGGTTCAAGATCATTTCTACTAGGTGAAAATCACTATAAAACCTAGAAGAATATGCAAATCTACGATAAAACTATCATACAAATAAATAAAGCCAGTTAGAACCTAAATTGTTACTTGGGCTGTCATGTCGGATTTTTTTTGATATTCCATTTTCATGTTTCTATAATTGTACCAGATGTTTGATTCATTAATGTGAAATTAAAAACCTTTATTTTTCTGGAAGTGTGAAGATTTTCCACTTAACATTTTAGTTTATTAATACTTTTGACTTTAAAATTGTTTTTTCTTTCAATTTTTCATAAAGTTGGGCAAATTACATTGGTTTTGTAACGATTGAAATCGTTGAATTGAGCTTTTATGTCCATTGAAAAAAAGCAATATATGTTGACCACCTGAGCCTCACCCTCTTGTTTTCCAGGAAGTAACAGCAACCTTGTTGAGATTAATTGAGTGTCAGTTTTCAACTTGTCGTGCTCTTCAAGACATAGAAAAAGCATTCAACAATGTTTGGCATGAAGGCTTGATTCTAAAATTAAAAAACTTTTATTTTCCAATAGGGTAAGTGTTCCCTTAGTTGTGGGTGTTCCTATAGTTGCGGTAGTGCCGTTTTCACTGATTTTATCACATTAGTTACAGAACCGACACTGCCAATCGACGTAATGGCTTGTTGATACACGGAAGAGATTTACAATACAATGGAAGAGCGTTCGAATTGCCTTAAAACTGATGAAATACCACTAAAATCCTAGAACTTTTCTTACTTGTACCAATAGTTGCGGTAAAGTGTTCCTATACTGGAGGATCCCATAAGAAAACAACGGATACCGCAACTATAGGACCACAAATTATAAATATACCGCAACTAAAGGAACAGAGTACCAATAGTGGAGGTATTATTTTTCACTGACATGCCGTGGATTACTGCGATGAAATCATTTTTCTCATTAAGTCAATGGTCGTTACTTCCCGTTACAACATTAACATGTACATTAATTTCACTTCTTGATTTTAGGCGGTTAAATGAAGTTCAATCGTGCTTAGTACCTCCACTATTGGTACATCTACCCTATGCATTGTTAGAATAATTCAAAGCTACCTGTCAAATCGTACACTTTAGGTTAATTTTCAGAACTCCAAGTCTGCAAGACTTCCTGTGAGAACTGCTGTTCCTCAAGGCAGCATTTTGGGGCCAATATCATACAATATTTTCACATCTGACTTACCTGAGTTACCCCAGGAATGTCAAAAATCTTTGTTTGCGAATAACACAGGCCTCTCCAGTCTCCACCAAATGCCGAAGTCTGCGTGTCATCTATAATAGATTGCAAGAAAGTTTGGGTATTTTTTCTTCATTCTTGCGAAAGTGAAATATCTCTCCTAACGCTTCCAAAACTCAACTTATAATACACATTATATACCGTGCTGCATCAATACCCGGACACTTAAGGTGCTATGAATGTTCAAAATCCGTTTTGAATAGGTTTCTTCAAAAGTGATCAAAGTGTTTTTATGTAACGAATACTTTCATGTTTTGTCTATGCAAAAATGATAAATTTTCCGATAAAATTGAAGAATTTACCATAAAAATAATTAAAACCGTGGAGCATGTCTTGTCCTTAAATCCGGACACTCTTGAATCAAAATCCGGACAGCTATTTATTAACATACTATTAATAAATTACTAAATGTAAAACTTTTCAAATCAACTAAATTTATCAAAATGTGAGCAAATGTGTGGTTTGATTACTTGAACTGAGACGAGTGTGGGTTGAGCATTGAGCTCCATCAATTACTTATTAGTTCAATTTTTCCGCATTATTTACAGCTCTGACTATGTTTTATCATTAATCTCACTTGTATTGATTGTCTTGAAAGTTTTCTTCCGGTTCTACTTGTGAATTATGTTCTTACACCTTATAAACACAATATTCGATTTCAATGTCCGGGTTTAAAACACTTGGCTCCAATTCCGGACAGCCCCTTTCTCCATACGTTTTCTGTGTTTTCTGTGATTTCGTAATGCTGTGTCGCTAAACTTTTGAACAATCACTTTGAGCACAATTATGTTAAAGTTACTACATTAGCAATATAATTTCACTACCAAATGTTTTGGGTGCGTTCGCCGACGCCATCAATAAAATCACTTGCACCGCGTAGAAATGACGTTCAACTGGAGCAACTTTTCAGTTTTGTTATTGTTATTTGATTTGAAATGGTAACTAGATGATAAATGAATTTCAAATGATCAGTGTTGTCACAAGCAAAAGTTATAATCTAAATTGAACATGTTAACATATTAGTTTTCCCTAAAATTAACGAATATTATCATAGTGTCCGGATATTGGTACCGACCGGATTTTGATTCACCACGGTAATACATTTTTTTCGTACAACAGCATTTCACTGGAATTAACTAGGCGATAATAATGTGCCCATTAGTATGGTCCATTTTAATGAGATAAAGGAAGCAAAACCCATCTTTTAAACGGTATTTCTGGGTTCAATTTCGATTATTTTTTGTTAGAGATCCACAGTAATGATTTCACGAACTAATATTTGTTGGGTTAAGGCCGGTTTTCGGAACAGATGATTCAATCTGGCAATTAATTTTTAACAATTAAAAAAGACTTAGCAAAACCAAATTTATTCATTTTATTTTTTTGTATTTTGGAAATGAACAAAAACGATTCTGAGCATTGTCCTATTCTGGAAAATGGATTTCTGGGGAATGTCTTTGTGGAGTTTAAATTATCAACGGGAAAGGAATCACCCTCCACGCAATGCTCACACAACGTAACAGCGAAAGCTCTGCTGTTTTGGATTCGCAACACATCACAAGGTTGAAGACCCAGAACAGTCGCACAAAATTTGAAGACTTTAACAACGTCTGGTTTCTTCGGCACACTTGAATAGTCTATGCGAAATGTATTCTCCCGCCGGCCCATGACGGAGTTGCGGTATGCACATAGCCACCGATAAAGTGTCGTTAATAAATAATAATAATAATAATAGCCACCGATGGCTTAGCGACAAGACAATATAACCGAAAACTTGGCTTGTGTTCGACTTCCACGGAACGATAGCATAAACGCGTCTATTCATCTCGGAAGTTTAGCGCTCACTTGTTCTAGCAATTTTTATGAATGAATAGATCAACTGTAATAGATTAAATGTAAATGACAGAAGCTAGTGAAAAAAGCAACTACAAAGAACGAGGAAAGGGACGGACTTTTGCTTAAAAAGCAAAAGCGGTAATCATTGGATTACCAACCACGTCATGAAATTTTTCAAAGGAATTTTTGGAGAAATTTCAGGCTAATTGGACTAATTATGTATCTCCTAATAAGATCTCTGTAAAAAAAAGTGACTCCCAAATGATGGCTAAGACCACCTAAAATTAGAATTAGGCCTAAAATTTAGAAAATATTTATGAAAACAGTACGTCGTAGAAACAGGTCATGTAGGGTGATGTGCTAGTGTCCATCGTATTAAGCTTCGATCAGTGAGAACCTGCAATTTTCCCAATATTGCAGTTAATGATGCTGACACAAACCGATGCCAAACAATTCTTTTCCAAAACGGCTATTGCATTGTACAATAAGATTTTGATAAATCTTGATCGTTTTATTGGAATTAATGCAATTAAACTGCATCTTGCCGTATTCTCAATCCGTCGCATTGTTTTCATTTCTGTCGCAATCGGTTTCCAAATTCGTCTCTGTGATATAGTGAGTGGTCAAAATACAACATATTAACGCTATTTTTACTAGAATATATAGATCTACGGGCATCTCCCTCTATTCCTTCAGCATGATGGCATATATTTATTTCCTTTAAAACTCTTTGTTCCTCATCAACATTCAGCTCAAACATATTAACACGTTTCCTTTTGACCGAACAATTATGGCATTTGCTCACAGTACAGCGAAAACAACACAATAAAAGGAATCGTTTTTTTTACGCCGAGTATAGCGCACAAATTGATGTGTACAAGCTTTTTTTTTTCTCAGTACGACGGATTGATCTTTGTTTACATACTCAATTTTACGCGGTAGTTGTGAAAATTTCATAAAATTTCGTGAGTTATAGTACTTTTACGGCGTGTGATTGGAATGAAATCATCCAGTGAAGAGGTACGAAGGTTTTTCATAGTGAAATTAAGTGCCCGTCGAATTACGTCACACAGGGGGACGGGAAGAAACTTGTATCATAAAGTGGTGTGACTAGTGTCGATCGCTAAGCATTTCTCTCAAATATTGTTCGTCCATGCGATTCCGGTGAAAAAGTGCAAAGTGGATAATTGAACTGAAGTTATTTTTCGAGATACAGTAGTTTTATTGCATTTTTGGTGTGCAAGCGTACAAACCATAACAGCTTTCACAAAATTACACTTGGAAAATGTATCTATGTTTCAGGTAAGTTGGAATATCCGCCGTATTGGAACATTTTAAGTTTGATACGACGAATAATAGCGCTTACGACGAAGTAGAACGAAACCCTATCAGTCGGAACGTAGATAACCAATGATGCAAGAAGAATGGAATCAAAATTTTTTCCACCGAAAGCCAAAGCTGAATTAATAGTACCACTGAGTATTCCGAAGCCTTCCGCTCTCGAATGGTCATTGGAGATTGGAGTCACGTCCACTCCGTGTTATCTTTTGCGCTTCCAGGCTTTCCCGTAAACATGATAGAAAGCGAGAAAATCAACAGAAAGCGCGCCTCAAGAAATAACAGAATAAAACCAACCCGACTCGACAACAACAGTCACAAAGACGAGCACAAAACAGTCTGTAGAAGTCTCTAAATGAGCCTCCAGCTGGGTTTTTCGAACGAACTGTCCTGTCGTACGAGTGGGGGGAGTTTGCTTTCTTCGATTAAAGCTCATAAAAATCTAAAAAGAATAAACGTGATTAGCTAGAGTTTATCCTTATAGAAACTAAATTAAATTGAATTGATCTAATACGAAAAGGATAGGCTTTTAAAGAATTGAATCATTAGATGACGATAGTGCATTTGATTGTTTGTCATTTTACTCAGAGTCTGAGTAAGATTTAGAAATTACTTATATTCTGTTTAATGGTAATTTTCGTTACTTTTTCGGTTAGTCTCAAATTTTTTCATCAGTGTCATTTTAATTTGAATGCTTTGCAAAGTTTTCTTCCTGGTCCCAAGTAACACCAAATACATCTGTTTCGCAGCATACAAAAGATTTTGTTATATTAAAGCTCTATTTGTGTATATATAACATCTTGTGTTACATAAGAGCTATAATAAAGTATTCGAAAGACATGTCATGCAAGATCATGAAATAGAAATAAAACAAACTGTCTTCGTATTATTACAAATCCGTGAACGTTTATATTACTTCATTATGATTTAAGGTGAAACATCTCATGAATGCAAAGATGGCCGGCACAATGGCCGACTTCTCCACCTACTCACGTTTTCAAAGGCACAAAACTGGAGGAATAGTTGGCAAATGCTCCTGATCTTCGTATTTTAAGCTTTCTGCTAGTGCACAAAGCCAAAATAAAAAGTGCACTGTTGTGGGATGCTTTCTTCGCGAGATTTGTGCCTTTGAAGTTTTAGTGCAATCTTAGAAGTTGATTCCAAACTGTTTCACCTTAACACTCACATGTTATCGTAATCAAAATGCATGCTTTTAAAATGTGTTTTAAACTAAATTTTAACGATATTTAATCTTGATGAAGATGCATCAACATCAGGAAAGTTGTTCAATCGACCCGGGACATGTGAACCGTCTTCCGTATGCCGATGAAAGTTTTGAATCCTAATTTAAAAGGTGACAAAAAGACAATATTCAGCTTATATAAACTTTACACATATCAAAGTGGAAGCTATTCATGCACTACTCACGACTTTTCCACGCTTTTGCATTCATAAATACGATGCCACAAACATTTTATGAAAATAAAAAAAAGTTTTTACCCCGCCTCGAATACTCGACCGTTGGATTCAGAATCCGACAGCTTACCACTGCACCATCGAGTAACACATAGAAATGGTGAGAATGTTTGCCAACATAAATGCAAGCTTCCTATACAATGACACTTTGCAATTTTATTCGAAGCTACTTGCTTCAGATGCCACGATTGCATAGTAAAATTTGCCGGGGGCAACATTGACGGTCAAAAAAAGTCGTTTTGATTTATGCTGTCCAAATGTTAATTTGAGTTGAGTTAATTTCACTGAACTTGTTGTGATTATCCACAAGCAGTATATTATCCAGGGTAGTTCGATTGATATTGATATGGATGTTACTTAGCAGGCAAATTTTCATAGAAAGTTTAGAATATTTAAACGATAAACATCCGAACATTTTTCGACGGCACTGCAGGCTTCATGAAGAAGACGCCATATTGTGTTTGTGCCATTGGGAATGGAACTGCTGAAAAATCTATGGAGGCACACATATTTTAAGGATATTTTGGTTTTGTTTTTCCGTTTCATGTGAGGCGCATGAATTTACAGTTAATAAAATTGTGCATTTCACAATAAATCTGGAGCAGCACACAGTTTGGGTACACTATTAGAAATCAATAGAAGAATGATTAATAATCATCGATTATTAAAATATTTTGACCATGAACAACTCGTAAAGAGAAAAAAAAAACTTTCGCACTCGTTATTTTGATTTTGTTTTGAACTGATACTGTCAAAACAAAAATAGATGTAATTTGTAAAACAATACATCTTCTTAGCTTTAATATAACAAATAGGTATTATTGATGCTATGTAATACATCTTTAACACATAATTGTATGTTCTAATGATGTATTGAGAAACGTCTTCTAAGACATGAAAGATGTTTTATAAGCCGCCATTGTTTGCGCTGTTTCGGTGATATAAGTGTACAAAATAAGGTTATCCATATTCACCACAAAACATACCGATTGGTAAAAATCAGGTAATTTATACATTTATAAAACAAGTTGTGTTACTTGGGGTATTACAACAGCTAATCTTTTTTAGTACAACATACAATGCCAGTTCTTGTCTTTAAAAATATGAAACATGCAACATTTTAATTTATATATGAAATTAAGAAAAAATATAAAAAAACGACCAATATTATCCTGGATTACAGTCATGATCAACTATTGCTTCTTTATAAAAGCTTCAAAAAGACAACAAAACTTTTAGGCTACTGATGAAGTGATGAAACAGTTCCCATAACATTAAAACGCATGATGACTAGCCCAATTGTACCATAAACAAGTGCGAAAGTTCAACATGTAACAGTAGATGAAGAGTGAAACCACTCTCCAGAGAAATGATAAAGTCCCCTCCTCCACGCCCTGTCATTGTATCAATGTTCTTCACCCTACCTCACCCACACAACAATGGGTGAAAACTTTCCGCTTGCGAACAATAAATGGAAGGCCAAAAGCTTGCTTTTAGTCATCAACCGCTGAGCTGGAACATCAAAGTGCGGTTTGCAGAGCAAAAAAAAATCAACAGGAGGATCGGGGGAAAAAATCCGTGGATGAAGATGAAAAAGTGCTGTAACGAACGCAAAAAGTTGTAAAAGACACCAGTTTACTGCTCGAGTAATGGAGAGTAAAAAAACTTCTTTTTTTTTGCGATGTCAGAATGGATTTTAGTTTGATCCCAGCGAACGATGGATAGGTGTGGTTGTAGCATTTGGGTAGAGGAGGGGAAGCACTTCAGAGAATTGAGAATTGGTACTTCTGTTCGATTTTTGGTAACTCTAAAGTTCAGAACAAATTCATTATGACTAATATTGTACAACAACTTACTGGCAAACTATTTCTTTTAAAACCAGGATTGTCATAAAACAAGTTTTGCTAGCGAGCGCCTACGTTTTTTTTTTAATTTGAAATTTTTTTTTTATTTGATGGGTAGATTTTTTTTTTATGGGTAGATTTTTTTTAATTTGATGGGTAGATTTTTGTGTAAAAGTACGTCCTGACGGAAGTCGTTATAAAGTATTAATATGAAAAATAACTTACGCCTTCATAGAGTTACTTAGTAAGTCCCCACGTCACATTCACAGCACAACAGAAACACAATTGTTTTATTCTTAGAAGACCTATCAAAGTACATTGACAATCATCAAAATTGGCAACACTGATGTAATAAAATCGATTTTATTTTCCACATATTATTTTCATAATATGTTATTCTGAGATTACCAATTGAAAAATTCGGAGAAAACTGTTTACAATTTGCTGTAGATCGATAAATATGCGTACATGATTTTAAAAGTATGAGACTTTTTAGTAAAACTACCATAAACAGTAAAACTTATACTTAAGACTGTAGTTTAATCTCACGATTTAGCTTTCGTTTATACTAATATAGTTTCTTTAGTAATCCAAACTAGTTTTGAACACGCTTTTTACTTTTCTCTTTTGCTGGGAGTGAAAGGATGGTGTATCAGCAAATTTGGCCATAAATGGGTAAATCACTAAAGTTACCTAATGTCATAGAATGGTGGAATATAATTGATATTATTAAAGCTTTACCTTTAGTAGAATAGTAAAGGATACAAACATACAATTTGTTTATAAAAATAAGTATTTTTGTTTTGCGAAAAATAATGTTAAACTTTGACGGACAGCTTTTTTTAAGAGTTTTTGGAAAAACTATTTAGCTCTTCAACCAAAAGCATTTTCAAAGATTTTATATTTTCATAGCATTTTAGAATAATAGGTCAACGATACACAGAAAACCGATTACGATTTTATCAATAAATGAAAAAGATATAGCATAAACAAAGTGTCTACTTTATAAAATGAACAGCGGGCCAAATCGCAGTAGTAATTTTGCGACGCGGGCCACATTTTTCAACGCACAAATATTCCCAACAATTCTAACAAAAGTCAGTAAATGAAGTTCATAAAATCTGACAAAAATCAGTGAATTAAGTGAATTTCATTTGAAGAAATTTAAAAAAGAGATAATTGCTGCTAAGCATTCTGCTGGACGTTATGGAAGTTCCTTTCAAAATTATATAATAATTTAGTCCAGAATATTTTGAAGATTCTACCCCAGAAATTTTAGATCCTGTGAGAATAATACCCAGACTTTTTTTTGAATCGTACTCCGAATTCTGTCAGAATACGACCTAATATCATTAGTATGAACCGGGATGTGCTAAAATCCTGATCAAGATTTCACGAAAATCTTGGTCAGAATGTCCAACATTTTAAAAGAATCTATTTTTAATTTCCCTCAGAATCTCACTTAATAATCATTTTGAAATGCCACCTATAAATCTTTGAAAATGCTAAAAAGTATTTCAAAAGAAACCTACTCATTCTTTTATTATAATTCGTTTAGTGTTCTGGCAAAATGCTTTTATTATAATTCGTTTAGTGTTCTGGCATAATGTTACATAGCGTTATGTTATAATCTTGCCCAAGATTCTAAAAAAAAACATGAATTGAATTCGTTGAAAATCCTGGTAAAAAGTCTGTGAGAATCTTGTGAATGTTAAGGCTGATTTGGAGCTGACAAGAAAAGTAATCGCCAATCAAGATACGTGGGAAATTACTTGCATAAAAAGGTCAATAAAATCACATTTCTTTGATCGCAGTACGCAGTTGAGAAAGAATATCATTTCAAATAGGGCTCTGCCCCATTCAATCAAGGAATTTCGTGTTCAGAAATCCTTTAATTCTATTCTGAAACTCAGTCCAGAATTCTTTCAAATCTTGTTCAAGAATTTGTAATCCTGTCAAGTATGAATGTCGAGTTTTAGAATTTGAATCATTCATAAAATAAAATATCTAAATGTTAAAAAACAAAACAATTTAAAGATTTACTAAGCTAGAATATTAGGTTGAAACTAAATTAAAAATTCAATAGGCTTAGTATGTTCTAACTTCGTGTTGGTAGAATATTCAACGGGCAAAATATGAAAACCCTTCGCGGGCCGCACAAAATGAGGTCGCGGGCCGGATGCGGCTCGCGGGCCGTACGTTGGGCAGCCCTGTCATAAAGGGTGTACGGAATCAAATTGCGACACATACCAATATTTGGCCAAATTCGCACGTTCAACCAATCATCTTCAAACTTTCAGGGAGTAAAATAAAACGTTTTATGAATATTTTTCCATGTTTGTTTTATTCAATTTCAATTCCATATCAAAATGCACGAACTTTTCCCTTCACACTACTCATAAGGTCCTGTACAACACTTAGACCAACTTTTTTTTGCGTAGTGGTCCATTTTTTCTTCATCTTTTCCTCCGATTTCACTTTCATTTTCATATGGCCAAGTACTTCTCAAATGACGCAGTTCCGGTGCATTCGCTCGCCATTGCAAATTGCTCGCCAAATCATAAATCTTTTGACAAACTTTGACATCTTCTGCTTTGGAACGTCTTCAGAGACATCGAATTTATGATGAGCAGTGAAAAACTGGAGCCACAGAAGCTGCCGGAAGTCTGCTTTTACATACGACTCATCATCCAAATGAAGGCAGCAATGTGGTTTCATCAATATTTGGGTGTAGAGCTTTAGTGAACGTGTTTAAACTAACGTATTCTGCTGTTCATCACGATTAGGCGCCTTTTAGACTTTGTACGTATGTAGTCCTTCACGTTTTTTTCGTATCTTGCTCGAAAGTTTCTTCGCCACATTTCGAACTGTACTGTTGGGATTCCTCTTGAAATCTTGAATTACCCGTTTGTGATCCTTAACACTATACAGGGAAAAGTGACCTACGCGGCCGTCCTCCAGAGCGGAAAAGCTGGCACGAGCCAAGCTCCGCGATCTAGTGGACATGACAACAGAGGAGAGTCCAGCACCAAGCCTAAGGCCAAGAAAGCCAAGAAAAAAGAGCCACGGGATAGTCCGAACCAGGCAGTGCATCCACAGGAACCATAGGCGCAAGGCAACAGCGACCCGTGGATACTTACCTTACCAGTCAGGCTAAGGCCTAGGTGGCCTCTGCTGTACGTAAGAGACGCCTCCATTCGACTCGATCTATGGCTGCCCGTCGCCAGCCACGCATTCTGCCAAAGCTTCGCAGATTGCCCTCAACTTGATTGACCCATCTCGCTCGCTGTGCACCACATCGTCTTGTGCAAGGTCGGATTGTTTTCAAGAACCATTTTCACCGGTTGTTATCGTGGTGACATGTCCGGCCCACCGCAACCTCCTAATTTTTGCGAGGTGGACGATGGTAGGTTCTCCCAGTTGCTGGTGCAATTCATGGTTCATTCGCCTTCTCCACGTGCCGTCTTCCATCTGCACTCCGCCGTAGATGGTCCGCAACACCTTTCGTTCAAAAACTCCAAGCGCGTTGATCCTCTGCACGTAAGGTTCATGTTTCGTGCCCATAGAGGAGTGCCGGTCTAATCAGCGTCTTGTAGATGGTTAACTTCGTGCAATGGCGAACTTTTCTCGATCGGAGCGTTCTGCGGAGTCAAAAGTAGGTACGGTTTCCAGCAATGATGCGTTTCTGGATTTCTCTGCTGCTGTCGTTGTCAGTGGTCACCAGTGAGCTCAAGTACACGAATTCATCGACAACCTCGATTTCATCACCGTCAATATGAACTCGAGGTGGAGGGCGTGCCGTGTCTTCTCTTGAGCCCCTCACTATCATGTACATCGTCGACACATTGATGCTCAGTCTGATTCGCCTAGCTTCAGCCCTTAGTCGGATGTACGTATCCACCATCGTCTCAAAGTTGCGTGTAACAATATCAATGTCGTCGGCGGAACCAAGCAACTTAACGGACTTTCTGAAAATCGTGCCACTCGTGACTATCCCCGGTTTTCTTATCATACCCTCTAAAGCAATGTTGAACAGCAAAAACTGGCGGATGACGATTATTTGATCCGTTGTTGCCCGTTCGCCCATAAATCCTGTCTGGTATTGTCCAACGAATTAGAATTTGGGAAAGTACTTTGTAGGCGGCGCTCAAAATTGTGATCGCACGATAATTGGCGCAATCCAGCTTGTCGCCCTTTTTGTAGATGGGACGCACGACACCTTCCATACACTCCTCCGGCTATACTTCCTCTTCCCAAATCTTGGAAATAACCCGCTCTTGCCAGCGCTCGGTTGTTGGTCCACTCCAGCGGCTTTGTTGTTTTTCAACCGTCTAATCTCCGATTCTACCTCTTGGAGATCTGGAGGCGGAAGTCTTTCGTCGTCCGCGCGTGCTCCCAAAGTTATTTCCGTGCCACCTTCCCTACTGTCCACATCACCATTAAGGTGCTCGTCGTAGTGCTGCCGCCACCTTTCGGCCACCTCACGTTCGTTCGTGAGAAGATTTCCGTCACAGCCTCTGCACTTATCGGCTTGTGGCACAAAGCCTTTGCGCGATCGGTTAAGCTTCTCGTAGAACATCCGTGTGTCTTTAGCGCGGAACAGCTCTTCCATCGCTTCGTGATCTCGTTCTTCTTGATGGCGCTCCTTTCTCCGGAAGATCGAGTTTTGTCTGTTCCGTGCCTCGTTCGCTCTCGTGCGGTGTTGCAGCATTCTCGCCCATGCTGCATTCTTCTCATTCTTCAACTGCCGTCGCCGTCGTACCAGTCGTTTCTCTGATGCGGGGCCGCTGGATCTAGTGCTGCTTATGGCGGATCTTATAAGCCTCCAACCATCTTAAAGAGTGCCGGCGCCAAGCTGCTCTTCCGTTGGTAGGGCCACTTCCAACTGCTGCGCGTATTCTTGGGCTACTTCTGAGTCCCGTAGCTGCTCGATGTTGAGCCGCGGCGTTCGGCTTCGACGCGAGTTGGTCACCGTCGAAAGTTTTGAGCGCATACATACAGTAACTAGGTAGTGGTTCGAATCTATATTCGCACTGCGGCATGTGCGAACATTGGTAATGTAAGAGAAGAATTTTCCGTCGATTAGAACGTGGTCGATTTAGTTCTCGGTAAGGTTATCGGGTGATCTCCAGGTGGTCTTATGGATATCTTTGCGGTGGAAGAAGGTGTTTCCGACTGCCAAACCACGAGAGGCTGCAAAATTGATGCATCGTTGGCCGTTGTCGTAAGATACGGCGTGCAGACTGTTCCGCGCGATCATCGGTCTGTACATCTCCTCTCGTCCTACCTGTGCGTTCATGTCGCCAACAACGATCACGTGGCGAGCATCCGTCATATATCTGCTCCAGCTGCGCATAAAACGTCTCCTTCTCGTCGTCTGGTCTCCCTTTGTTTGGGCAGTGTACGTTGATGATGCTGTAGTTGAAGAAACGGCCTTTTATCCTCATCTTGCACATCCTTGCGATGATCGGCTGCCACCCAATAACGCGTTACCGCATCTTGCCCAACACTATGAAGCCAGTTCCTAGCTCATTTGTGGTGCCACAGCTTTGGTAGAAGGTAGCCGCTCGATGTCCGCTTTTCCACACCTTTTGTCCAGTCCAACAAAGTTCCTGCGATATCGAAGTTACGGAGATGTAGTCATAGATTGTCCTGTCGCAACCTGCGAAACCAAATGACTTGCAGTTCCATGTTCCTAGTTTCCAATCGTAATCCTTATTTCGTCGCGTGGGTCTTTGCCGATTGTTCCGGGTCGTATTATCTCCTATGTTATTCACAATACGTTTTTTTTTACGAGTGGCTTATTGGGCCTACGCTAACACTCCTGTCTCGCCGGAGATCCACCACTCCAGCTAGATACACGTTGGAAATAAGAAACAATAACCGAAAGGTGATCCCAAGGAGAATGTTAAGCCGAAAATTGGGGTTTATACAAAAACTTCCCGAGGGATTTCTTCAGTGATTCATTCATTGCTTCCTTTAAGAATTCTACCAAAAAAATCCTCCAAAAATAAATCTAGGAATTCCAGTGAAATTTCAAATATTTCTTAACAGATTCTTTCAGGATTTTCTCCTACGATTGATCCAGGAATTTCTCTAGAAATTCTTAAACAGATTGCTAAAAATGAATCCTTCCAAGAAATTAATACTGGAATTCCATAAAATAAATCCACCAAGAATTTCCATTAGGAAAAGAAAGTCCTTCACAGATTCCTTCAAAAATTCTTACAGAAATACATGAATAGATTTACTTCAGGAACTCTTACAATGATTCCAGCAAGAATTCCTCCAAGGACTCCTCCAGGAAACCTTTTGGGATTCCACGAGAAATACTGCAAAAGAATTCATCTAAACATCCTACACGGGATATCACCAGTAATTCCTTTAGAGATTTTGCTTGCAATTTTTTGAGAGGTATCCCCAGGTTATCCTCCGTGGAATATTCAATTTATTTTTTCGTAAATTTCTTCAGTTTTTTTTTTAAAGATTTCTCCTGATATCCCTGAAGGAACCCTACGAGGCATTCGTCCAGAAATTTCTTCATGAAATATTTTAAGAGTCTACCAGAAATTCCCCCGAGGATTCCTAAAAAAAAATATTCATCAATTCCTTCAGGAATTCCTTCCAGCATTTCTTGCAGGATTTTTCCTTAAAGAATTCTTTAGAAACACCTTCAAAAATTGCTTCAAAAGTTTTCTCAGAGATATATTTAGGAATTACTCCAGATAATGCTATTGGAATTTTTCTATTGATTCCTTCGACTATTCCTCCAAAAATTGCTCAAGAAATTGCTACATGATTTTTCCAGAAATTTTCCAAAAACATCTTCCAGGTGTTACTTTAGGGATTCGACCTGAAGGCAATCAGAGAAATCCTTGTTTTAACGCTCTGAGTAAATATTAGTGGAATTCGTGGAGGAATTTTTTTTTGAATTTTGTAAAAGCTTTCAGATTGAATACCTAGAGTAGACAAAAAGGAAGAATTTCTAGATCGATCTTTCGCAGAATTTCTAGTAGACTTTGTAGCAGAAATATTGGTGGTTTTTCTAAAAATAACCCTTGTGGACGCATCAAATTTTTTTTGGTGAATTACGTGGGGGAAATCCTGAATTTATTCTGAGAAGGGAAATCCTGGTAAAAACTTTAAAGGTTTTTCTGGTGCAACTTCAGTTGGAATTTTTTGGTGAAACTCTGGTGATATTTCCAGTGTTAAGCCTGGAAGAACTCTTGGTGAAATTCCTTAGTAAACTATTCTCTTGAAAAATTATGCTGAAATAATAAGAGAATTTATTAGTGAACTCTCAGAAGGAATTTCTCGTAAAATCTTCATAGAAAATTGAGGTTGAATCATTTGAGAAAACCTTGTGAGCGGAATCCTTGATGGATTTTTTCCAGAATGTTTTGGAAGAACCTCTGGAGGAATTTATGAATTCTTGATAAAATAATCGGAAAAGTATTGAGTCATTGAATGAATTTCTAGTGGATTAATTCCTTGAGGAATTTCGGGAGGCATCCCTTAAAAAAAAACTGGCAGAATCCCATAATAAATTCCGGGAGGAAAGGTAAATAATCTGATAGAATGCAGAATACACTTAGACGAATTGCTAAATAATTCCATCAAATAAATTCTAATAGAATCCCAGATAGAACTCTAATGAAATCTTAGAAGGTACTTTCGATGGAATCACAGGAAGATTTCCATATGTAATGTTAGAAGTATTCTTAATGGAATCCATGGAAGAACTTCTGATGTAAAAAAAACTGTAAGAATTCCAGGTAGAATATCTGAAGGAACTCCTAATGGAATCCTTGGAAGAGCTCCTGGCAAAAATTCCTAGAAAAACTTCTGATGGAATCTCTAGAGGATCTCCTACTGTAATCCCTAGAAGATCTTCTGAGGTAATACCTGGAGAATATCAGAAGGAGCTGAAGGAACCCTATAGGAACTCCTGATGTATTCTCTTGAGGAACTCCGTGTAGAATGCTTGGAAGAAATCCTGATGAAATTCCTTGAGGTACTCCTGATATAATCTCTAGAGCATCGTTTCCCAAACTTGCCTTTCGCGACCCCCCGACCTCTCAACGCCTCACTCTTCAGTTCAATAAAAAGCGAGCTGACGAGACATTGGGGGGTCGCGAAACCCAAGTTTGGGAAACGATGCTCTAGAAAAATTACTGATGCAATCTCTGAAGGAACTCCTGATGGAATCCCTAGATGAACTTCTCAAAGAACCCCTGTAGGAATTCCAGGTGGAATTTCTGAACGAACTCCATTGAAGAACTCCTGATGAAATCCTTAAAAGAACGCCTAATGGAATCACTGAAGGAATTCCCAATTTAAACCCTAGAGCTCCTGTTGAGAGGAAACTTTGATAAAATCCCTTCAGGAATTCCAGGTGGGTTCTCTAAAGGAACTCGTTATGGCATCCCTTGAAGAGATCCTGGTGAAATCCCTTTTTCAACGATAAATCCTTATATTATTTTTTTATATTTTTAAATCTTTTATCATTAGGAGGATTAACTCCATATTTAGGATTTTTACCTAAATGATTAGAACTCCAGAAAAAAAACTCATGATGTAATCTGCAGTGAAACTTCTGATGTAATCCCAGGAAGTGTTCTAGGTGAAATATCAGAAGGAACTTCTGATGGAATCCCTAGAGGTACTCTTAAAGGAAACCCTACAGGAACTTATGTAAAAAAACCTGGCGGAATTCCTGATACATTTCCTGAAAGAACTTCTAATGAAATCACTAGAGGAACTCCTTATTAGTCCTCTTAAATTCATCCTGATGCAATTTCTTGAGAAACTCCTGATTTAATCTCTGGAAGAATTCCAGGTGGAATCTCTGAAAAAAAAACTTTTAATGAATTCTCCAGACTCCTGATGGAATCCTTTTAGGAACTCCTGATGAATTCCTTGGAGGAATTCCTAATAAGATTACTGATGAAATCGCTGGAGAAACTCCTCATGAAATTTCTCGGTGAACTCCTGATATCATCTTCAGGGGAATCTTTGAACGAACTCCTTATGGAATTCCTGAAGGAAATCCTGATGAAATAACCAGAAGAACACCTGATTGAATCGCTAAAGGTATTCCTGATAGAATCCCTAGAGGTACGCCTGATGAAAACCCAGAAGTAATCATTGGAAAAGTTCCAGGTGCAATCTTTGAAGTAACTCCTGAGAAAATCACGGAAAGAAGCCAAGGTGGAATCCCTTAAGGAACTCTTGAAGGAATCCCTAGACGTATTTCTTAAGAAATTCGTAGAAAAACTTCCGATGGAATCCCTAGAGGGACTTCTGATATAATCTCTGATGGAATTCCAGATGAAATCTCTGAAGAAACTTCAGATGGAATCCCGGGAGGAGTTTTCAATAAAATCCCTAGAAGAAATCTTAATGGAAATCTTAAAATCTTAATTCCTTGAGTAACTCCTGATATAACCTCTGGAGGAATTCCAGATGGTATCTCTGAAGGAACACCTAACGGAATCCCTGGAGGAACTCCTTATAAAATCCCTAGCAGAAATCCTGTCGAAATTCCTTGACTAACTACTGATATAATCTCTGGAGGAATTCCAGATGAAATCTTCGAAGGAACTCCAGATGGAATCGCTGGTAGAATTCCTGATGAATTACCCAGAAGAACTTCTGATATAATCCATAGAGGTACGCCTGATGGATTCCCTGTACGAACTCCTGGAGGAATCTTGGAGCAGTTCCAGGTGGAATCCATAAAGGAACTGATTCTCTAGAAAAACTTCTGATGAAATCCCTAAAAGAACTCTTGATGGAATCCCTAGATGAACTTCCAATGGAATCCCTAGAGGGACTCCTGATGCAATTCCTGAAGGAACTTTTGATGGAGTTGTGTAGTCTCTGAAGGAGTTCTTGGTGGAATACTTGCAAGAACTGTTGATGGAAACTTTTGATGTTCTCCTGATGGAAACCCTGGAAGAATTACTAGAGGATTCTCTAGAGGAACTTCTGATGGATTCGCTTAAGGAACTCTTGATGGAATCTCATGAGGAATTTCAGGTGATGCTTGGAATGAAATTTCTAAGGGAATCCATACAGGAATTGCTAGTAAAGAAACTGGACAAAATCTTGATTAAATTTCTGGGGGAATCAAGGAAGGAATTGCCAATGAAATCTATGAAGGAATTTTAGTAAAATTCCTAAAGCAGTTCCTGGTTAAATTCCTCTTGGAATCCCTGGTACAATTAAGAGAAATTCACTGTTGAACTTTTGATGGAATCACAGGTAAAACTGTTGGTGGATTCTCTAAAGTTAATTCTGGAGTAAAACTTTGAGGATTTTTTCCTGGTGGATTTGTTAAAGACATCGTTCGAAAATTGTGTGGAAAACGCTAGTGAACTTTACAGAAACAACTCAAGCGTGCACATTTGCTAGATCAATATGGCGTCAACGCTGCGTAAATTCACGTATTTTGCCTTGCCACCCATCTGCATCGGCAGTTTGTGGGACGCCAAAGCTCCAATTTGATGTGCTGATATCGGTGTTCGTGCAACATCCCTACAGGCAATACGCTAAAACGACGCTTTCGAGGATGATGTCTAACAGCTATGCTGAAACCGCCAGCAAACGCAAGCTCATGGCGGGCGTGGTGCTTCTCATACTGAGGTACGGAAGACCAATCTGGTAAAAAGCGCTTACAACGAGCAGAAGCCTAAAGCGGTTGGAAAGCACTCATAGGATCATGTGTTTAGGAGGAGCAAGCGCATATCGAACGTTTCTAAAGAGGCCGTGTGCATCATAGCCGGTATGACAGAACATGATTAATGCTTCAACTAAAGAGGTAACAGAGGAGTCCGCAATGTGTGCAAAAGGATAACGCTCAGAGGGTGGCAACAGGAATGGGATAACTCCACTAAAAGTAGATGGACCCATCTGCTAATACCAAATGTGTCAGATTGATATAAAAGAAACCATGAGAAAATGAACTTCCACCTGACGCAATTTCTGTCAGGACATGGTTGCTATAGACAGTACTTGCATAGGTTCGGGCACTCAGAATCTCCTGCGTGCCCCAATTGTGCTGGTGTGGAGAAAACAGCGGAGCATGTCGTGTTCGATTGCCCGCGTGTTATTGTTATAAGAGATAATATAATAGAGAGAATGTGTGCGGAAGCCGAGTGCTGGAATGCAGAAACTACGGCTGTCGCTACTATGGCGCGCTGACCAAGAGTTGGCTGCAGAGTATTAGCCCTGCCGAGGCTGGTCCCTTGTAACATTGTTTAAGTCGGCTAGGAGAAGCAGTTGGCTTAGGCTACTTCTGCTACATGTGTTGTGCTATATGGAATGGCTCCTCCCCGAAGAAATACCGTAAGGTGGTTCCGAGGAGATAAAGGTTTGAGACCAGTGTTAAATTTCTGAATAAAGTATATATCTAAATAAGCTGAAAAGTTTACTAGTTAAGTATGTTTATCCTATATCATATATTTTGAAAAGTTGTTAAAAACAATCGTTGAATTTGAAACTTGATAGGTCATAAATAAAACCGAATCCCTCAAAACACCATTCAAAAACACACGAGGCACTGTTTGCACAAAAACAAGTGCAATCATTCACACGGCTGAATCTAAATTGTCCCCAAAATGTCGCCTAAATATATGCATGAACAGTTCCAAACTACCATGGCTCGTGGGTAATCCAGCTAGAAACTCCGGCAAAGAACGCCTGTGGTAACCATTTTTTTTTACTGTTGGGTATTGTTCGCTGCTACATTACTTTGCGAGGTGGTAGAAAACGAAAGTTTACATCACCCAGCAATCAGCGAAAGCACGAAACAGCCGGTGAATGTATGCTTTTTGGCAAACTTTGTCCTCTCGGTCGGATTCCTCCGCCTTCGTAGAAACACGTAAGGTATGTGTGGATAGTCTCATAAAACTTTTTTCAGGGTTGAAACTTTATGTTCATACCGAGCTCTGCTTGCCAGTAGCACATCTCACATCTCGATAATTGAGATGTGGGTGGAACAGCTTTTCTGCTAGAAAAAATATTTATAATTGTGTTTGAGTGCTCTTTTGTGGGGTGGTTTTTCCATCGATGCGAAGTGTTCACTCGATTTGTCAATTTCCAGAGAGGGTGTATTGCTTGTAATATGTCAAGTCCTTGCTAACCATCTAGAGTGTTTTCGGGTAACGCTTCAGTTTTCTCCAATGGTAAACATGTATCGAGGACATCTGAAACCGTTTCTTCGGAGAACAGAGCTTGTTGAAATTTATCTGAAACTTACGAATAGCAAACATCACACTAGAGCAAAATAAACATTGCGGTATGAAAGGAGCAACGATCCAACTAGTCGAGATGGAAATGAGCGGAAATGGAGGAAAACCAGTGCGCCCTACCGACAACACCACACAACACTTCAGATTAAGGATATGTGGCATGCAACTTTTTTTTAATGTCGATACGAAATGAAACGCATCTGTGTTGCGTTTCATTTCGCATCGACATGAAACAATTGCATGTCCAATAACAAAAAAAAATAGAGTATGACAATTTTGCATGAGAATTATTGTTTATTTATTTGAATCTACATCAATCAACTTGATAAACCTCGCCAACAATATACCGCCAATTCCAATTCCAATTTCGCCCCACGCTTTCCAGGCCCTGGTGCACCTGGTATCCTTCCAGCTTTAGCTACCTTCACGATACTGGATTCACCGTAGAGTTGAGCGAACTCGTGATTCATCCTTCGCTGCCACACGCCTTTCTCCTGCATGCCGCCGGAGATAGGCCTCAGCACCCGACGTTTGGAAACCCCAAGAGCTTGCAAAACCCCATCGAGCATCGCCCAAGTTTCATTTCCGTAGAGGACCGGTCTGATAAGTGAATTGGGTTGTTTAGTGATGAAAAATTCACAGTTCTTTGTAGCTTGATCGAAAGAGCACATTTTTCTAAAGTGCAACACGATTTTATTGCGCTTCAATATCTTAATTTTGATATAGTAAATGATTAAAGAAGATTTCATTACGTCGACTCAATGACATTTCAATTTACATAATGACAGCTCGTCCCGAAGTAAAATTTGCCGAGGGGTGATGCGAACGAACTGAAGTGTTCGCTCGAGATCCTCACACAGTCTTACACACCGTCAATTGTTGCTCTTATCTGTTCTCGTCCATAATCTTTCATAGCTCTACGTCTACATGATCAATACTGTCGTATGCCACCTTGAAACCGAAGAACATCTGGTTCGTTGTCGAGCGACCGTCAATGAAACCTGCTTGATAACTTCCTACGAACTCATTTGCTATAGATGATATCTGGGAATCTGGGATAGCATTTTGTAGGCAGCGTTTAGGATAATGATTGCACGATAATTTCCACACTCCAGTTTGTCGCTTTTTTGTAGGTAGGGCATATAATGCCTTGCTTCCACTCCTCCGCTAGCTGTTCCGTTTCCCAGATTCTGACTATCAGCCGATGCAGACAAGTGGCCAACTTGTCCGGGTCCATCATGATATTCGGTTCCGATACCACCCTTGCCAGTGACTTTGTTATTTTTGAGATGTTGAATGGCATCCTTAATTTCCCAAATCGTGTGAGCTGGTTAGTTTCCACTGTCCGTTGTGTTGATGTAGCCATCGCTTTCGCTGTCCTTACCCAACAAACATTTTTGCTGAACATGAGCTGAACAAATCACTCTTGAGCTTATTTCAGTCTAATAAACTATTGTTCAGCTGCTAATGTTACTTGTGTAGCTTCTGTGCCTGTGTTCTCTGTGCCATTCAGGTATTCATCGTAGTGCTGCTTCCACCGAGCTCGCGTCCGTCCGTCAAGATGCTCCTATCCTTATCCCGGCACATTCTAGCGCACGGCACGAAGCTTTTGCAGGATGTGTTAAGTTTCTGATAGAACTTCCGCGTTTCTTGAGATCGGTACAGCAACTTCATCTCTTGGCATTCCACTTCTTTCAGGCGGCGTTTTTTGTCCCGGAATAGGCGAGTTTGCTGCTTCCGCTTCAGTTTGTATCGTTTCACGCTTTTCCGCGTACCATGCTGCAGCATTCCAGCCCGCGCTGCATTCTTCTCCTCTAAAACCTCCTCGTCTAACCAATCGCGTGCGCATTAACGACATCCGGTTGTTTCAGACATGCTAGATTGTACCGAGGCGGGCATTGGTACCGTACATCGTTGATGACGGATAGTTTTGGGTGCAGTCTCACCATCACCAAGTAGTGGTCGGAGTCAATTTTAGCGCCACGATAGGTTCTGACGTCGGTCATATCGGAGAAGTGCCGTCCATTAATGAAAACGTACTCGATTTGCGATTCTGTCTGCTGAGGTGATCTCCAGGTGTACCGATACGGGAGGCTGTGCTGGAAATAGGTGCTACGAATGCCATATTCTTCGTGGCGGCGAAATCTATCAGTCGTAGGCCGTTCTGGTTCGTCAGCCGGTGGGCGCTGAACTTTCCAACCGTCAGTCTGAACTCCTCCTCCTGGCCAAATTGAAATTTCAAATCTCCTATCTTGAAGTCGTGGCTTGGGTAGTGGTCATACTCGCGATCAAGCTGCACGTAAAATGCGTCCTTGTCATCATCATTGCTTCCGGAGTGTGAGCTATGCACGATGATTATGCTGAAGTTTATGAATCGGCCTTCGATTATTAACTTGCACATCGTTCGTTGATCTCCACCACCCGATCACGTGCCTTTTCATATCACCCATCACTATAAACGCTGTTCCAAACTCATGTGTGTTGCCGCAGCTCTGGTAGATAGTATGGTTACTAGCCTGGGACACGGTTATATGAAAAATTTAGATTCTCGCACCAGTCCACTTTTTGGATTGCATTTATGTCCCATAACCTAAAGGCAATCCAAAGAGTGGACTGGAGCGAGAATCTAAATTTTGTCCTACACTAATGGTTACCTCTAAGCGTTCGCACCATTAAACCTGTACAGCACACTTCCTGCAGTGCTACGATGCCGAAACCGAGGATCTTCAGTGCATAGGAGAGTATGCGTGTGCTTCCGATGAAGTTGAGAGATTTGCAGTTCCACGTACCGAGTTTTCAATCGCTAGTCTAATTTGGCGCTGTGGTTTTTGCAGATTGTTCTGGTCCGTATTCCATTATTGTCTCTCCTGTGCACAGTGTCTGCATATTCCAATATACAGTCAACAACGCTGATCCTCATTAGGATCCGTCATCGTTGATTTCTTCTGTTTGTGCATGTTGCTTTGACAATACATACACGGATCTGATAGAGCGTGCATTTAGTTTTTCAATTACTTTTTTGCAATTTCTCGTAAGTGTGTCTTTAAGAACTAAAATCGACAAAGTTACAACAGTCCGAAGATGACCAAATGTTTGCCTATTCCAGTTATTTTGACAACCCCTGTCACAAGTGTTCAAATGTATACAAACTATTCAACAACTTCAAACACTACCTCAGCACCAACACCACTAGGTCTACTACTATCTTTACTTGCAATCACGTAGTTCGTTTTGGAAGAATTAATGGTCAGGCCTATCCTCGCTTCTTCCTTTCCAGAAGAACGAAGCCTCCTCCACTGATCTGCGATCGGTTCCAATAAGGTCGATATCGTCCGTAAAGTCAAAGAGCATATGTAATCGTGTGATGCTAGTGCCGTTTTCCTTCACACCATATCTCCTGAAAGCATCATCCAGTGCAATGTTGAGCTGTTGATTCGAAAATGCGTCTCTTTGTTTTTTATGTCACAAACGAGATTGACACCTCGTGACACCAATCCGAACACTTAATTTTGAACCATCCTGCAATCACGTATAAGTCCAATAAGTTTCGCCGGAAGCACACGGTGGTTCGGAAGTCAAGATGGTTTCCGAGCCTAAATGTGAAGGGCTTGCCTTCGCCCGATCATGGACGAGTGGCACGTTCCCCTACAGATGGGAGATTTGTGCCTTGCCATATTATAGCCTATATCATCATTTACCTGAAAGGGATGGGAAGGATAAGGGATGGGATGGAGAAGGAAGAGGAATCGGGACAGGAAAATAATGAACATCCATGTAGGATGAAAGTTTCCAAAAAGGAAAGAAATCTATCTGCACATTGAGGTTTAGGCAGCTATACTGCATGTTTGCTTTAAAAGCTTTATTAGGAACCTGTAGTTCAATTGAAAGCGCAAACAAGGTTGTTATTTGCGTTTTAATAGAAAAGCTTTCAAATCAATAGCCAAATCAATTTGTTGTTTTAGCAGATTTTTTCTGCACATATGGTTTGCAAGAAACCTTTCGGAACCCGTAGTTCAATTTAAAACCATGTTTTTTAAGAAGATTGTAAGAACGATCATCAATATTGTAGATATTCAAACGATTATCCGCAAATATAGACTTCGTTCTCAGCTTTCTCCATTGACAAATTCCTAATATTGGATTTTGAAAATGCAGTCTCTTCATAACATCGGTATCGCTTAAATTTACATTTAAAATCAAAGGAATGATTAAGCATACCTTGTGCTGATGGAGACCAAATGTTTCTATTAAAAACTTGCATCCATCCACCGCTTTCTCGTTCATTGCATTTAGCTTCTCTATTAGCCATTCATGGCTTGCTTCGTTCTCTTGTTAAAACCAGAGTTTCCCGAAACGAAAACCATAGCCATTGAAGCTAGGAATAAACGAGTTTGCTAGTATCTAGTATAAAAAGTTATTTAAGTCGAACAGCAGTTCGTCTTTAAGCTCTTTTGTGAAAAAGCCATTTTTCATGCTTATCTGAAAGCGATATTCATGAAATGACGAAGCATGATGACCATCTTCATATGGGCTAGAGTCCATTACAGCATCCATTGCGTTAACCTTGTCTGCCATATTGGATGGCGTGGCAGCAGTGATTCCAATGCCTTGCTCAATAGTGGTTAATGAGGTCTTACCAACTTGTTGGTGGAAACCACCAGGAAACGGCGGCTGTCGACAACACCATCGAACGAAGAGAATGAAGGAACGCACACACGCATTCCGGACCAAGAATCTGAAAAAGAAGTAGAAGGAAAACAGTCTCCCGATTCAGGCTGGAGAATTACTAGGTCTAGGAAATGTAGAAAAGTTGAGATTTGAATTTGATTGAATAAGGTAGATAGAATAATTAATTAATGAATTTATATTAAAATCCGACATGAATGCACCATGTAGGTGTAAAGTGTCGTTAATAAAAAAAAAAACAAATTGAAAAAAAAACTGAAGGTGAAGTTATTGAATGGAAATGATACAGAAAATCCTTATATTACAACAAGATTATCTAATTATCGATTATTGAACAAAAATGATCCACTGATGCTGAATATTATGCTTTCTAGACATTTAGGTACAAACATAATTAAAGGTTTTAGGATACTTGAGCATTAATATGTGCCTTTTTTGATGTATTACGAGTCTGTTCAAAGATATATATTTGTTGACACTTCAGGATGCATTGGCAACAGTTCAGGCAACATCCGGATGGACACAGAAAGAGTTATCTCCGTGTGAAAGTTTTCTTATACAAAGACTATGGAAGTCAAGCATTGAACCTTGAATATACATTGCTTTTTCAAATCCCACTTTGTAAATGAAAAGAAAGGTGATGACATTACAAAAGTAAATAAATTATTAATTTTGAACGACTTTCCACACCACATGGAATATGACATACATCTGCATTTTTGGAATTTCCTATAAAATGGCCAATTGTCAAGGACATATATCAATGAATGTGGTCTACTGCGTCATACAAAACTTGAATTTCAGCACAAATGTTTTATTTTTATTGCAAAAAAATCTTCCAGTGCCGGTATTTTACCGGTACTACGTGTACTGAGAGATACAGTGCCGTAGAACCGGTACTCGTCAAAAGCGGTCGGTACTAGAAACCCTAATAAAATCCATCTAAACAAGCTCCAAACCTGGGGGACACTGTTGATGTTCATGGATTGTTTATAATGCCAGTAGAGTAAAACACCTACCACCAATGGTAAATAAAAGAGAAAAATGGGTTTTATCATCGCTCTTTCTTTGGGGCTCTCCTTCGCTGCTGCTATTTATCAAGCTTGTTACAACTTGCGAAACAATGCCGATCATGGACAGATTCAGATACGATGTTTTTCTCCGCTTGCGAGCTTTTCGAAATCAATTGAGAACGAATTCTGCAATGCCTGGTCGAAGCATAATTTGGAATATCCCAGCAAATATTTGATGTATGGATGAGCAATTTCAATGCTGTATTCTCTCTAGACGTAAAAAAAACGGGATCTATGGAACAAGTAGTTTATTTAAAATAAATCAAGACTTCTAATCTGAAATATTCAAAAGTGTTATTAGGATAAATTATATAAGGGAAACTCATCAATCAAAATAATCAATTTAAAATCCACTAGGAACCAGAAGAAACATTTATTTTTTTCGGAAAACACTTTTACATAAAAGTTGAATCTTTAATTTCTGCCATTTGGTGAGAAAAGGAATACTAATATGAACGTTATGATAAAATTAGCCTGACAATTATACTTGTTTTTAATTAATTATTTTTCGTGGTTTACGGCTAACCAGCCAAATGGAAGTTTGACAACTACCGAAAAATTAAACATTACATATACTTTGCAATTGGATTAAATGAACAAATTGATCTGAAGTTTGCGAAAAAGTTACACGTCTTCTCGGTGAGAATCGAACTCACGACTCCCTGTTCTTTGGAAGCCCGCACAATAGAAATCTCAGCCAGCCAGCCTGGCGAGTATGGTGTGGTATTTCAATACCTAAAATATAATGCGCTCTCGGGCTACCCGAAGAGGAACAAATAACTCCCCAATAACTTATGCATACCATACTTTGTTATCATACCAAAATAAGGTATTGTTCAGTTGTCAATACCTCAATTTGAGGTATTACAATACCTGATCTAGTTATCAGTTTGGTGTTTGTAGAATATGCTTGAGATATTATCTGAGGTATTTTACCTCTTATGCAGGGCTCATTCATACCTCATTAGTTTGGTATTCAGAAGTTATTTTCTTCTACTCGGGTAGGCATTGGATATAAATAGAAAGTGTTATGTTTGGATGGGCATCTAATTCTTTCGAAAGAGGTGCGATTTGCGAAAATGGACCACGTGATTATTGAGCTGAAATCGAATTCAGGTTAACTTCTGCGTCCAACAATCCTCTCGTGACGTAGGGGTAACACGCTCTATTTAGAGAACAGGGAGTCTTGAGTTCGGTTCTCACCGAGAAGACGTGTAACTATTTCGCAAACTTCACATCAATTTGTCCATTTAATCCAATTGCAAAGTATATGTAATGTTTAGTTTTTCGGTAGTTGTCTGACAATTATTGTGTTAATTTGTTTTACAAAACACAGGATACACATCCACTTATAGAACATTTCCATTTCTACCCTAAAGCCGTAGCTGGTAGTCTAAGCTGAAAAAAAGAGTTCAAAATTCATATTCTGTCAGATATTTGAAATAATTTCGCGAAGTATTTCAAATGTTTGTTACCGAAAAATATCGGCGAAATATTTTCAATTCAACGAAATAAAATTGGGAAAACATAAATTTCGCCTTATTGAATATTGTTGACTTCCACGGAATTACTTTCCGAACGCTCTCTGGCGTAGTAGTTTGAAATGTCGCATACCCTTAACTCCAATAACCAGGCAACGATTTTCTTTACAGTGGGAACCTTGAGGAAAGCGGAAGTGTAAAACTCGGTTCCTGATGACAGCAGTAAGAAGACTGAAGGACGAGAAAAACAACTGTTTTGTTTCTTCTTGCACATTCCTGGCGCTCTCGAAGACGTTTGGATGTTTCTTGGAAGGGCTTGATGACTCCCGGGTGACGGAGGGTGGGGGCACAAAAAGATGTTTTCGTTCCAGCGGTGGCATATCCGCGCCCACTTGTACTACTTGTTCTCTACGTTTCAGTAGAATTCCTTTCATTTGCATAACGTCTTTCTCGCTTCTTGCCGGGTGGCTTAAGTTCCGGTTGCTTTTTAGTGTTTCCAGCTGGCAGCTTCGGATAGCAAAGAAAAAATATTAAATTCTTTTCGAAGAACATCGTTTTTTGAAACATGGCAACGCCAAGTGCTTGTATTCTTTGCCGGCTCTAGTTGCATAGTTGACGTTATCGCCATTCTCTTTGGATAGCTATTATGGTTGATAAAGTTTGTCAAATGACGGAGTATTTCATAACTTTTTTCTAACGGTTAATTGAAATTCATATTAACAGTGCTAACAGGAAATATATGATGATAAAACACAAAAATAGCAGAAATTATCAATTAATATTTAAAGAAATTCCTTAAAATAAGCTCCTGGTTCATAATTAAAAAATACACTGACACGTTATAGCTTCCAGATGACGATTTGCCCTTTGAAGGAAGCACCTCACGACAAACAAGCATGCAACGCCTAGTGACACAGTCAAAATACATTTCTGATGAAAAGTTTTCCGGGCTGAAGCGGGAATCGAACCCACACTTGGCAACACTAACTGCCACGAAGCTCAATTAGACATCAGATTTTTCTTACTTTAATTATGTTTTCCTGTACATGAAAAAATATTGGAGGTCATATAAATGAGAAAATCAGTATACAAACGCTTCTTCCCGCATTGAGAAGCATGATTTAAAACACTGACAACTATTCTTCAAATTGAAAAAAAAAACAAGTGTACATACCACTGAAATGACACTTAGGGCAACTATGCAATCACAGACTAAAGAAGGCAAGTGATGACTCGAGAAACAATTTCTGACGGAACGAAAACGCAAATTAACTTTGTCTAGCAACGCACAAAACTCTCGCCCGATGTACATAGAAGCGAGCAGTTTATGCTTGAGTTGAATTGATGGAATTTCCGCTGGTCGAGTGAGTGTTGGCCTGGCACTACTTTATGACTGGTCGTGACACGTTCATGGCGTTCGCTGTTGATGATGAATAATTTTTGGAGCACTGCAGAGTGTTTAAAAGTAATCAATCAAATACTTAACAAAAATTGTAATATAAAAAAGTAAACGAACTATTGTATGTTGTCGGTGGAGTTGCTACACACTTAAACGGTTTCGCCGAGAACTCAACAGCTGATATCTCGGTAATAATTTAACGAATCTCGGTAAAACTTTTACCGAGACATCGGTAAACGTTTGCCGAATCTCGGTAACGTTCGCCGAGATCTCGGCAAAAAATTCGGATTGCCGAAATCTCGGTAAAATAAGTACCGAGATTCGGCGTTAAAAATTACCGAATTCTCAGCTGTTGGGTTCTCGGCGAAAAGTTTTACTGAGGTCGGTGAAATAATTTAAGTGTGTAGGTAATCATGTCAAATACCCTAAAAAAAATAAACCGCTACAGTTTACCCTTAAGTGCTATTTTTTAGGCATTGGAATGAAATATTAAATTAATCTTAAATTCGTTCCATTTCTTTATTTACTCTTGTAAAATAAATATGAAATACTTTGAAAAATATAAAAATGATAAGGTAATTTCTTCTAATTTTTAAATGGTGCTCATATTGCAACACATGAGTCTATTTCTTCCGCGACTTACGACTCTCGGACAGCCGTTCTACTCAAAATTTGATAGGTTTTGTTAGTTTGAGTCTTCTTGAGTATCAACTTTATTCATGAATTTCACAAAAGATCTCTGGATACACATGTATAGTCGATGACTGCAAACAATCCTGGAACTCGATTTTTTATAGGACATACAGTCGATTCTCCACAGTTTGATATTCTATATTTTGATGGGTTTTTCGGTCCCTTCAAATTTACATACACCGTGCTCTTCATAAGTCAACATTTCCATAACCAGATATCTGCACTAATCGATGTCACGTAAGAGATAAATTACTCTTCATAACTCGTTATCTTCTTAAAAGACCTTCTTATTGGGGAATCTTTTTTAAAAGTGAATTAATACTTGCTAATTGTAATTAAAATTGGTTTTCGTGAAAATGAAAATATTGATTGTCACTAAAAATAACGTGATTTTTTGAGAATTTCGTAAAAATATCAAAAGCTGCGTTTTAAAATACTATTAACAAAAAAATATTGTTTAAGAGGTGACCAGCGTTCGGTTGAAAGCCTCTTAAATAAAGACAAAAAAAATATTGCTTTTTTACAGAAGTGATCATAAATGTATTGGAAATACAGAAACTTGTTCCTTCGATTTTGTGATTTTGTGTGTCAGTTTATTCTACAACTCGATTATTATATAAGTCGATGGTCCCTTGAATATCAAGTTACCCAGACAACCAGAAGTCGCATAGCAGTATACGAACAAAGTCGCTTATTTGTACAAACGGCATCACTCCCGCACTTCTTGTTGGATGAAATCGTTTGATCGATGAGTTTCCTCGCATAAAACGCTATTTTATGAGTTCGTATGTACATTACATTTCATCCCGTATACTTGTACAAAGTAAGTCGGATCAATCCGTAGCAGCTGTCAAATAAATTTTGTTATGATGAATTAAGTCGCATAAGAGTTTTGACTAATTCGCAAGAAAATCTATGCACTCGCATTGCATATTATGTTTCATCATATAAAACATGCACGTATATCGCCTCCACTTTTGTACGTATAAGGCTTTTTCGCGACATCTTATACGTGAAACTTTGCTCATATAAGCATCGTATAACGCAAAAGGTGATTTGGTTATATGTACATTCTGGTTGTCTGGGTATGGAGAGTCGACTGTATTTTATTGACTCTATTTAAGAGTTAGCACAAGCTTCAATGTTGCGGGACCTATGTTAGGTAGTTCGTAGAATGTCCTATTCAGAGCCGTAACACGTCTTTTCACTACGTCAATGTCTCATGTTACAAGTGTGCCAAGATAAACAAATTCTTCAACAACTTCAAACACATCTCCATCAAAAACTACCTCAACACCAACACCACTAGGCCTATTTCTATCTCAACATGCAATCATGCACATTGTTTTGGTAGAAATGATGGTCAGGCCTATCCTCGCTATCGCCTTTTTCAGAGGTGCGAAGGCCTCACTGGCCTGCGATCGATTCCAATAAGGTCAATATCGTACGCAAAGCCAAGGAGCATGTGCGGCTGTGTGACTTTTGTACCGTTTCTTTGCACGCCAGATCTTCTAATAGCACCCTCGAGTGCAGTGTTGAACAGTCAATTCAAAAGTGCGTCTCCCTGCTTCAATCCGTTTAACGCCACAAACGAAGTTGACAACTCATCTGCAATCCGAGCACTTGATTTCGAACCATCCAGCGTTGCACTTATCAGCCTTATTAGTTTCGCCGGAAAACCATGTTCAGACATTAACCGCCACAGCTCATCTCATTTCACTGAATCGTATGCCACGTTAAAATAAGTATACATATGGTGGGTCTGCAAGTTACTCTCCCGGAATTTATCTAGGATCATTCGCAAGGTAAACATCTGGTTCGTTCTTGAGCGGCCCAAACGAAAACCAGCTTGGTGTTCGCCACCAAAGGACTCTTTGAGTGGTCTCAGTCTATTAAATAGGATGCGCTACATTATGGTGAACGCCGAATTCAGCAGGGTAATCCCACTGCAATTGGCGTACTCCAGTCTCTGCTCTTTCTTTAAGATTGGGCGTATAAGGCCTATCAACCAGTTGGTGGGCAATTCTCCGTCCTCCCATACCTAGAAGTACTCAGTGGATCGACTGGTAAAGCTGCTCTCTTCCGTGCTTGAGAAGTTCGACAGGGATCTCATCCTTCCCAGCACTCTTGCAGTCTTCAGCACGCAGATAGCGTATTTAACCTCTGGTGTTAACCTCTTAACCTGATCCATAGCTTGATCGTTATCATCAACGTTCATCCTGTGTGCGTATCGTACCTTCGTGCTGTGCGTACACGAATTCTCTCTGCTCTTGGAAGTTTTCTTAAAAACTACCTAAAGCAATAAAACAGTACTTCTCAGTGCTTAAATTAAAAACGGTACTTTTCAGTGCTACTAAAACAGTACTTTTCAGTACTAATTTTTCTACTGTGGATCCCTTTACGATCCTTGTTTGGACCCGTGCCTTCGATTTTTCGTTGGACCCGGCGAAAGCTAGCGGTGGTAATCCTTTTGGACACCGTCTTGGAAAAAAAAACCTCTCGAAGGTCACGTCTTTTTTGTTTATTCATTAAACATGGTATCAACAACAAACAAAAGGAAGGATGAATCTCTGAATTCACTGCTTCCTTCCAAAGAAGTGGGTTTTAAAACTGTCACTAAACGTGGCAAGAATGGAAGAAAGGACGATTCTCTGAAATGCGAACTTTCTTCCAAGGGTGAAATGAATAATTGTATCGAAATGAGCAATCAGTTCGATGCTCTAGACAAATTTTCCGAACACCAAATCGAAGCAGCCTCTAGCCCAGGCTCTTTGATTCAAGTGAGGAAGCAAAGAGTGCCGCCTATCGTGGTCAGTTGTTCCGAACTCGGGGGATTTAGGCAGGAGATCTTGAACTCCATTAGGGGAATCAAGGTTTCCTTCCAAATCGCATAGAAAGGAGACTGTCGCGTTTTGCTGGAATTTCTCAAAGATCGCGAACTTCTTCTCAGTCATCTTGAAGAGAAGATGCACATTTTTTTTTACTTATGACGACAAAACTGAACGTTTGTTCAAAGTTGTCTTGAAAGGTCTCTCAAGTGACTATAAATCACCTGATGAGACCAAAAATGGTATAAATGATTTACTTGGGTTTTCCCCAGTCCAAGTAATCATTATGAAAAAGAGAACCCAATCTGACATTATTCGGAAAGGGCTTTCTCAAGAATATTATTTAGTTCACTTTTAACAAAAATGAACTAAATAATATTGAAGCTTTAGAAAAAAGCAAAACTTTTGTTCGATGTCCGTGTGACATGGGAACATTTCCAGAAACCTGGAGGAAATTACCAGAACCCCACTCAGTGCCGTCGGTGCCAAAAGTGGGGTCATGGTACAAAAAATTGTCGCATGGATGCTAAATGCATAATTTGCGGAGGTTCTTCTCACGCCAAAGACGTCTGTCCAGTGAAGGAAGATACCACCAAGTTCTTATGCTTTAATTGCGAGGCCAATCATAAGTCTAATTTTTGGAATTGCCCTTCACGCAAGAGAGCCGTTGAGGCTCGTGACAGGCAGATGAAAGATAATATCCGTTACGATAACGATCGTTTCCGGAATTTGCCTGGTAGAGTATCGAACAATACTCATTTTTCAGTTAACGATCGCTTGATCATGAATCATACACATCTGGAAGATCATAATCATGCTCATTCACAAACAAATTTTAATCCGTCGGGTAGTCGTTCGAATCTTTCAATTTCGAATGTATCTACCCACTGAAAATCCTTTGCCGAAATCGTAGCAGGTAATTTGAACTCCTCCCCTATTCGTACTATGAGTACCCATTCTACTTGCTTCAAATCAAATGGAAAAAACCCTACCGCCACAGGTAACTCCGCTTCTTCGTCTACCGTAAATTCTAATGGGAAATCATCAGACAATGTACCCACTTCAGGTGATATGTCTGCCTCTGATTTTAATTTTCGAACTGAACAATTGAATCTAATGATTGATGCAATGTTCAAAGCCACCACTATTACTGATACAGTCCAAGTAGGTGTAAAATTTACTAATCAAATTGTTATTGGATTACGTTTTTCTAATAGATCCAAATAATAATTTAAATATTTTAAATTGGAATGCTCGATCTCTGAATGGTAAAGAGGACGAGCTGTTTAATTTTCTTACAGTTAATAACGTGCATATAGCAGTTATTACCGAAACGTATTTAAAACCTGGATCTTAACTCAAAAGAGATCCTAATTTTTTTGTTTATCGTAATGATCGACTTGATGGGGCATGTGGGGGAGTTGCAATCATCATTCATAGGCGTATAAAACATCAACTGTTTTCGTCATTTGAAACTTTAGGTTTTTCTGTTGAAACACAACTTGGTAAATATACTTTCATAGCTGCCTATTTGCCTTTTCAATGCTCTGGACAGCAAGTTAATTTGCTCCAAACTGACTTGCGAATAGAGTTACATATTTCTCAGGAGTACATAAATGTACTGACGAGCCTCCAACCAAACCGTCTCTCAGCACATCGAAATCCTAGTGTGCTGCACTAGATGGAGGCTCACGAAAATTCTAAAAGTAGTAACGAAGAGCCTCTACAGCTATTTTCGCCTCATTATGCAGGTGTCTAGATGGCCAACATGATATGATCGAAGACTCGCGATTCAAGAGTAACAATTTCGATCCTCATTGAAAACTTTTGTAATCACTTCAATTATTGCGCTGAATTTGACTCGCAATAAGTCAAAATTCTTTGTCATTGGTGACTTTAATGCCAAACATCGGTCATGGAATAATTCTCAAAGTAATTCCAACGGCAGAATTTTATTTGATGAGTGCTCTTCAGGATATTTCTCAATTCAATACCCTGATAGCCCTACATGTTTTTCCTCTTCTAGAAATCCATCTACGATTGCTTTGGTCTTAACCGACTCTAGTCATCTTTGTAGCCAATTAGTTTCTCATGCTGATTTTGATTCTGATCATGTCCCTGTTACATTTCAAATATCCCATGAAGCGATTCTCAATCCTATCAGCTCCACTTTCAATTATTTTCGAGCCGACTGGAATATATCTTCTTCTTTCTGGCGTTACCTCCCAACTGGGACAAAGCCTGCTTCTCAGCTTAATGTTCTTATGAGCACTTCCACAGTAATTAACTGAGTGCTTTCTATGCCGATTGACCATTTTTGCATGTGTATATCGTGTGGCAAAGACGAAGATACTCTATGCCCTGGGATGTCGAGAAAATTGTCAAACCGAAAAGATCCTCGACTGGTGGGATTCGAACCCACGACCCTCAGCATGGTCGTGCTGAATAGCTGCGCGTTTATCGCTACGGCTATCTGGGCCCCGACTGGAATATATATGAAACATTTTTTGACTCTAATCTTGATGTTAATATTCCTTTTCAAACAAAACTTGATATTGACAATGCTCTTGAAACTTTAACAAATTCCATTGTTGAAGCCAGGAGTATTGCAATTCAAAAATGTGAAGTAAAATTTGAATCCGTGATTATAGACGATGATCTTAAACTCTTGATTCGTCTTAAAAACGTGAAGAGAAGGCAATTTCAACGCACTCGCGATCCTGCTATGAAAATTATATGGCAGGATTTGCAGAAAGAAATGAAGGAACTTTTTGCGCAATCAAGAAACAAAAATTTTGAAAATAAGATTCCTCAATTGGATCCTTGCTCTTATCCCTTTTGGAAATATCTTAAATTTTGAAAAAACCTCAGAAGCCAATACCGGCATTGAAAGAGGAAAACAAATTATTACTATTTGCGAAAAAGCTCAAAAACTTGCTATGTAGTTTGAAAGTGCGCTTAAAGTTACTCAGGACTTCGAAAATATTCTCAATCAAGAGAACGTTTTCGAAAATGCCTGGGAGACTGATTTGGAAGAAGTGAGAACTATTATTAAAAAAAAATCAAAAATATGAAAGCTCCTGGCGATGATGGAATTTTCTACATCCTCATCAAGAAACTTCCAGAAAGTAGCTTATCATTTTTAGTTGATATATTCAACAAATGTTTTCAATTAGCGTATTTTTCTGACAAATGGAAAAATGCTAAGGTTGTTCCAATTTTAAAACCAGACAAAAATCCTGCAGAAGCTTCTAGCTATCGTCCAATCAGTTTGCTTTCCTTCATCAGTAAACTTTTTGAGAAGGTCATTTTAAACAGAATGATGGTCAACATCAACGAAAATTCAATTTTTGCCAATGAACAGTTTGGATTCCGCCAAGGACATTCGACCACTCATCAACTTTTACGTGTAACAAATTTAATCCGTTCCAACAAATCTGAAGGCTATTCTACTGGTCTTGCTCTTCTAGACATAGAAAAAGCATTCGACAGTGTTTGGCATGAAGGTTTGATTGTAAAATTAAAAAACTTTAATTTTCTAACATACATTGTTAGAATAATTCAAAGTTATCTGTCAAATCGTACACTTCAGGTTAATTATCAGAACTCCAGATCTGAAAGACTTCCTGTAAGAGCTGTTGTTCCTCAAGGCAGCATTTTGGGACCAATATTATACAATATTTTCACATCTGACTTACCTGAGTCAGGTATGTCAAAAATCTTTGTTTGCGGATGACACAGGCCTCTCCGCCAAAGGACGAAGCCTGCGTGTCATCTGTAGTCGATTGCAAAAAAGTTTGGATATTTTTTCTTCATACTTGCAAAAATGGAAGATTTCTCCTAATGCTTCCAAAACTCAACTAATAATATTCCCACATAAACCAAAAGCTCTTTATTTGAAACCTTCAAGTAGACATGTTGTCACGATGAGAGGGGTTCCAATAAATTGGTCAGATGAAGTTAAGTATTTAGGGCTCATGCTAGATAAGAATTTGTGTGTAAGGTAAACAATTCGTTTAATAGTGTTTTTACTCTGTGCTAATTCTGTGTTTTTTTCCACGTACCTGTGTCTATTTCTGCGAAATCAACTGTACACTGGACACATCTTTCGTCGTTTAATCGGTGAAAACTGGAGTTCAACGATTATTTGCTTTAACTGAGCTGAATTTCTTAAAATAAAGCTACATCTCAAGAGTGAACGGCTTCAACTATCAGCGATGGAGTCTATTTGCTTTGCTTGCACCAACACCGTCAAGAAGGAAGATGAGATTTTATGCAATGGTTTCTACAGATCTTCATGCCATCTGCAATGCGTGCATCAGTCCGAGGAAATTCGTAACACGATAGCTGATTGCTCTCAACTGTACTGGATGTGTAAGGCCTGTTCGAAAATGATGTCGAACGCTAATTTTCGTCAGGCAATATCGTCCACCAACAATGTCATCAGTTTAATGACCGACGAATACTCCAAAGCACTGGATGAATTGAGGCAGGAAATTGCAAATAACACCTCCAAAATCAACACTATTCTACAAAGAACCTTACTACCCTCAACACCACAGAGGTATATGTATCGCAACTTTCAGTACCGTCGAGAAAACGTCCTCGGCTAATTGCCGATGATTCATCTCACCACGATAACACATCCGTCGGTACTAGGGAGCTTGCCCCTGACGAATCCATCCCGCTAGCCGCACCTCGAAAAGCTGATCAATTTTGGTTGTATTTGTCCGGCTTCGACCCACAAGCTACTGTGCCACAGATAGAAAAGTTGGTGAAGAACAATCTCAACACTGACAAATCGTTTGACATTGTCAAATTAGTGCCGAAAGGGAAAACTTTGGATGAACTTACGTTTGTTTCTTTCAAAGTTGGCATGGATTTGCAGTTGAAAGACACCGCACTATCCGGCTCATCGTGGCAGAAGGGAATTATCTTCCGCCAGTTCGATTTTAATCACTCCACATCCGCTCGCTTCCGACCTTCACCAAGAGACAACCATTCACAATAATCACCAAACATCACATCGTACCATCAATGAACGATCCTCCGCACAGCTCCGAAACACACAACACACTACCACTCCACGGGAAACGATTACTCTGTACTATCAGAACGTCCGCGGACTTCGAACCAAAACAAACGACGTTTTTTTAGCATTGTCTGAAAGCGACTATGATATAATTGCTTTCACGGAAACTTGGCTCAACGATATTCACAACTCAGAACTCACACACAACTTTACGATCTATCGTTGTGATAGAAATGCCAACAACAGCTGTTTTCAGCGCGGTGGTGGTGTGTTGATCGGCGTAAGAAATTGTTTACAAAGTACGTCTCTCAGTATTGCGGAATGTGAACGTTTAGAGCAAATCGTTGTTCGCATCACACTACCAGATTTCGATTTGTTTGTTTGTGCGATCTACCTACCACCCAACAGCGATACCATTCTATATGAACATCACTCTGCCTGTGTTCAACATTAAATGTTGAATAAAAGCAAATTTTGCTGGGTCTCGCCGGCAATCATGGTCGTGTGGTGGTTATCGGTGACTACAATCTCCCCCACTTGTGTTGGATGTTTGATGAGGAAATTAGCTCTTTCTTGCCGGTGAACGCTTCATCTGAGCAAGAATTAGCCTTGATCGAGTCAGTGGTTGGCTGCGGTCTACATCAATTTAATGACTTGACTAACGCTAATCGGAGGCTTCTCGATCTGGCGTTTGTAAACGATGATAAATATGTGGAGTTATTGGAGCCACCGCAACCGTTGATGAAAATGGACAACCACCACATGTTCGCGCACAGAGCGAACGTTTAAGAATATCTTAACGGTCATCACCCTATCGCCGTACACCCTATTATTGTAACACGCATTACCCACCCTAATGGCAATGATTATGTATTGGCTGGTGGCTGATGAGCGTCGTGCGGCGGCTAACCACACCAGCAGATGAGACGGCTAGCATCACGCGGACTGCACGTGGAGAGAGACGTGTAACGAACATGTAGGAACATGTTTAGTTCGTCGCGTCGACCAATGGAGACGAGGTTTATGCTGATTGGTGGGTGGTAAATTGGGCAACAGAGTTGTGTTTGATCCTTCGACCCTGACGCTTGCTTCTGCGGGGGCGGGTGATGAGGGCAGGATCAAACATGTCGAGCGTCGGTCGAGTGAAGTGAAAAGTGGCGTGATCCGTTAGTTGTGTTTGATCCTTCGACCCTGACGCTTGCTCCTGCGGGGCGGGCGATGAGGGCAGGATCAAACATGTCGCGCGTCGGTCGGGTGAAGTGAAAAGTGGCGTGATTCGTTAGTTGTGTTTGATCCTTCGACCCTGACGCTTGCTCCTGCGGGGGCGGATGATGAGGGCAGGATCAAACATGTCGCGCGTCGGTCGAGTGAAGTGAAAAGTGGCGTGATCCGTTAGTTGTGTTTGATCCTTCGACCCTGACGCTTGCTCCTGCGGGGGCGGGCGATGAGGGCAGGATCAAACATGTCGCGCGTCGGTCGGGTGAAGTGAAAAGTGGCGTGATCCGTTAGTTGTGTTTGATCCTTCGACCTTGACGCTTGCTCCTGCGGGGGCGGGCGATGAGGGCAGGATCAAACATGTCGCGCGTCGGTCGGGTGAAGTGAAAATTGGCGTGATCCGTTAGTTGTGTTTGATCTATTGATCGCATCACTTGCCCTTGCGAGGGCGAGCGATGAACACTTGTCCGGCGTACAATGCGATTATCGAATTATTTCGCGAATTCGGTTAGGCGTAATTATATCATGGATCGCATCACCTACCATTGGTGACTTCCAGATCTATACCTTACCCACTAACCCAATATCCTTTCCATGACAACCGTGGAGATGCAGAGGTGATCTCGGTCTCTAGTAACAACGGTAGTCACACTAACATTCCTTCCCTTCCCCGATGACCGTAAGGACGTGGCCGGCGCCGTTATTGACTTTTAAAATTTGAGCTCTCGATTTGTGCACATTGAAGAATGGTAAGCTAATCCCAAGCCCCATTCATTAATTCCCTGTGCAACTTCGATTGTTCTGGTCAATCACGGAGTAGCAACTACGAATTGTACGGTCATCTATGCTTATGCTTATTGGTGGGTGGTAAATTGGGCAACAGTATATAAGAGAATGAGTTAGTTTGTAGAGGATCAGTTTTCATTCAACCTTAGAGCAATAAACATCGGTTAAGTTGCAAAGTGAAATGTTTCTCTTTTATCTTGGACAGCCGAAATAAAAACAGCCTTTTTGAAGGCTTTTGATTTGTTTTGGAATAATTCACCGAGTCGAGCTGCTGTTCCCGCTGGCACTCTCTTCAGAGGAAGGAGTTGCCCATCCGTCAAGTGTCCGTGATCGGACACCACAAACCCTTTGTTTTGAAATTTGAAAGTACCATGCGTAGCGAGTGTGACGTTTTGGACCCTTTCGATTTTGATTTCAAACAATGTGACTTCTCATCGCTCAATGAGCAAATAGCTGCAGTTGAATGGAATGAGTACCTTAATGGATGTCATATTGATGAAGCAGTGGCAACATTTTATGATCAGGTGTATGGAATTCTTCGTGAGACTGTTCCGTTGAAACAGAGACGTCGAGGTATCGGAAAGAAGCAACCCTGGTGGAATAATGAACTACAACGTCTACGTAATCGACTGCGCAAGGCTAGGAAACGTTATTTTCGTTCGAAAAATGAACAGCACAAAGTTGAACTGCGTGACTTAGAGAGCGAATACAACTCTTTGCATGCACGATGCTTTAGCTGTTACATTCGTCGCACGGAGGAAAATATTAAGCATGATCCGAAATCGTTTTGGTCGTTCGTGAGAAGTAGAAAGCAAACAAATAGCATTCCTCAACATGTTTTTTACAAGGACGTGAACGCCGTAACACCATCTGATTCGGCAAATCTGTTCTCGTCATTCTTTCGAAGCGTGCTAAGTAATAACCGATCACCTTCGTCTGAAGAGTACCTGAGCAGTTTGCCACGATACGATTTGAACGTTGCTGTTTTCAACTTTTCAACGAGGGATGTATGCTGCAAGCTGCGAGGAATAGACGACTCAAAAACCGCTGGACCTGACCGCCTCCCTCCTCTCTTCGTCAAAAACTGTGCTGACTCGCTTACTGTTCCTGCGACTATTCTCTTCAACCGTTCATTGTCCGAAGGAACATTCCCGTGCGTTTGGAAAAATGCTGCTATTACTCCCATACACAAATCGGGTAATAAGAACAACGTCGAAAACTACCGTGGCATCTCCATTCTGAGTTGTCTGCCAAAAGCTTTTGAAAGCCTCATTCACGATTCCCTCTACCCTCACGTGCAACACATCATCTCTGAGTTCCAACATGGCTTTGTGAAAAAACGGTCAACAACTTCAAATTTAATGTCGTATGTGTCTTCGTTGGTGAAAGCGATGGAGAAGCGCCAACAAATCGACGCGGTCTATATTGACTTTATGAAAGCATTCGATAGAGTATCGCACTCACTGTCGGTGAAAAAAATAGATAAAATGGGTCTGCCCTCTTGGTTGACACGATGGATAGAGTAAGGTGGGGCAAAAGTTCGACCTTAGTGGTATAATCAAATTTTCCAGGAAAACAATAGCAGTTAAAACAAAACAAATACCATACAGTGAACTTACAACATATTGGCTATAATTTTGCTCAACAAACTTTTGTCCAAATATTTACCTATTTTTAGTTAAAACAGTTTTAAAATGTATTGTCTTATTCGAACTTTTGCCCCACTGGTGGGGCAAGAGTTCGAATCTAGTGTGGGACAAAAGCTCGCTGGCTAAAACACAAAATATCGATCCTTTTATGACAGGCATACTTTACACCAGCCGTAAACTTAAGTTTGCCGAAAAATACACACTAAATTTTCATCAAAAAATTGCCCAAAACCGGGTTAATTGTAATATACTCAAAAATAGCAGTTTTTCGCAAAACTAAGTGGAAATGTAAAATTTTGGTGACAGTTTTCACACGATCAGATAAATTTAACTAAATTTGAAGATAATATGTGGATTTTGAGAAATTTGAAAATGTTTCCGTGATTTTATGCATGGGTCGAACTTTTGCCCCGCTGATTCGAACTTTTGCCCCACTATGGGCCAAAAAATGTTTTCAAGCATTTATTCAAAATCTAATACACGTCAAAGCAACCTTATGATAGGCCTAGAAACGCCCTTACATTAAATTTTGAAAAAGATTTTATCTTCAATTGGTTCCATGCAACGAAAGTTTGACCAAAAATTACAATATTCACGTCGAAAAACAACAAATAGCCATAACTTTTCCAAATCTCAATATATTTTTATGATATTTGGAGTAAAAGTCTCTTACTTGAATAGCATTCGAACCACAATGACATTTATAAGATTTGTTTTGAATTGAGCTAGAAATCTTAAAAAGAAACTCTTACCCCACTCGAACTTTTGCCCCACTTTACTCTACTCTCGTACCTCACCGAACGCAGTGCTCATGTACGTATTGCTGGTATAAGTTCCGATTCCTTTGAAATTACATCAGGCGTCCCCCAGGGGAGCCACCTGGGTCCGCTGTTGTTTGTGCTGTTTGTCAACGACCTTTGCGAAGTTATTAAATCCCAAAAACTAATGTTCGCTGACGATTTGAAATTATTTCGTGTGGTTTCATCGTTGACTGATTGTTGCGCTGTGCAAGTTGATATTGACGCCTTGGTGAGATGGTGCATGCTGAATGGAATGGAAGTGAATGTTCAAAAATGTTGCGTCATCACTTTTAGCCGAAAGAGGAATGTGATTGACTTCGGATACAGAATGTCGGTAACTAATATCACCAGAGTCAACACCGTAAAGGACCTCGGGATTCTATTGGACAGCAAATTGAATTTCGCTCAGCACATAGCTGCAACAACTGCCAAAAGCATATGCGGTACTTGGATTTATCAAACGCAACACTCAGGAGTTTGAAGATGTCTACTGCCTGAAGTCTCTCTACTGTTCGTTAGTACGAAGTATTCTGGAATACGGCGTACTTGTTTGGGCGCCATACCATACCACCCAATCCAACCGGATTGAACGAATTCAGCGCAACTTTATTCGTTACGCGCTCCGTCGGCTACCATGGAATGGTCCAGTTCGACTTCCACCGTACGAGCATCGATGCGCCTTGGTTCATCTAGAAACTGTGGCTTGCAGGAGGGTTTTGCTTCAACGCTTGTTCGTGTTTGACATCTTAAGTAACAACGTAGACTGTTCAGTGCTGTTGACCAACATCAATTCAAATGTGCCCGCTAGAACTACTCGTCAAGCTGATTTTCTCCGGTTCCCTGTACATCGTACTTTGTTTGGACAGAACAATCCGTTCTATGTTTGTTGTCGTCGTTTTAACGAAGTATCTGACAGATTTGATTTTAATATGTCTAAGTTAACATTCAAAAGAAATATTAGTTCATAAGTATCAGTCTGTGCGACTTGTTCGAAGACATGTAATAAATAAATAAATGAATAAATAATTAAACTCTCAAAAATCACATTGAGGGCATTCAAGCCAAATATAATAAATATGTAAAATGTCTCTATCCCCTTAATAATAGAAAATCAAAACTTTTTCTTAAAAACAAGCTCTTGATATTCAAACAAATTTGCAGGCCAGCCATGTTGTATGCTGTACCAATATGGACTAGCTGTTGTAATACCAGGAAGAAAGCTCTGCAGAGAATTTAAAATAAAATTTTGAAAATGATTCTGAAGCTTCCTTCCTGGTATAGTACCAATGAGTTACATAGAATATCCAATGTTGAAACATTGGAACAAATGTCAAATAAAATAATTAATAATATCAGGCAAAAATCGTTACAATCTTCCATTGCCACGATTAATGCGTTATATGTTTAGGTTAAGTAAGGTTAAGTATATTTAACACTTCAGTCGTCGCGCTGTTGTATTTTGTACAACAGTGGTGAAAAAACCTCGCTTATCGTACACAACATCAGCGTGGTGGTTCTGAAGGCGGCAAATCGCGCGACGACTGAAAGGTTAAAGCTTTTTTTTCTTATAAGCAGGTGAAATCAACTCACCTGTAAAAATCTGAACTGCTACGGCAAATGAAATGTAATATGTTTTTAACAAAATGTTAATAAAATCTTAAATTTGTTTTACCAAATAAGGATGATAGTGTTGTCTAATAACACAGAACACCTAGATATAAGAAATGAAAGTAATGTTTGGAATGATACTAATAAAGAAATTTAAAAAAAAGTTCATTCTGTTTCTTGCTACATTCCCATTTTCGCCGTTCAACAACTGCTGAAAGTGTTCCTTCGACTTAACATCCACCGCCCTTTTTCGGCCCGCAAATTCCCTTCTGAAACTCGTGACGCTGGATAATCGCACCCGAATTTTAACTACAACGAGAAAATGATCCAAATCGATGTTAGGGCCTCGGAAGGTCCTAACATCCATGACATCTGTGAAATGCCATTGACCAGCACGTGGTCTATTTCGGAGCAGGCATCTCCAGGTGTGATTGAAGATATTTTTGCGTGCGAAGCAGTTACTGCTGATTGACATCCAGCAGCAGCGAAGGTTACAAGTCGCAGGCCATTATCATTGGAACGGAACGGAGGCTTTCCGTTCCGATGAAGAGTTGGAAAAGATTTCTTTCCAGATTTGCGTACCCGATGACTATCTTGACATTTTATTTTGAGCAGTCTCCGTAGGCTTCATCTAGACTCACATTCTTAATGGGCTTATCGTTCGTTGTTGTAAATATGCTGATCAGGCTATAGTTGAAGAACTTGCCCTTCATTATCGACGCACAGATTCGGCTGCCTACCGGTGTCCACCGAAAAACTCGTTTCATTGGCTTACCAATCACTTCAAAGCCAACTGTACCTTCTGCTCCGTACTTGACTGAAGTGTTAGCGATGGGATCCACCACTTTCTCTGGTTTTGGGCCAGTGTATTTCCTCGATAGCTGCCATTTTCACGCCGACATTTCGCAGTTCACAAGCCAGGAGCCCAAAACGCGCGAGTTCATTCAAAGTCCTCACAATCCAAGATCCGACTTTCCAATCGTTGTCCTCTATTTGTTGCCGAGTATGTTGCCATAGGAGCCCAGATAGCCGTAGCGGTAAACGCGCAGCTATTCAGCATGACCATGCTGAGGGTCGTGGGTTCGAATCTCGCTGGTCGAGGATCTTTTCGTAAAGGAAATTTTCTTGATTCCTAGGGCATAGAGTATCTAGAGAAGATATCTTCGTACCTGCCACACGCGATATACACATGCAAAAATGGTCAATCGGCAAAGAAAGCTCTCAGTTAATAACTGTGGAAGTGCTCATAAGAACACAAATCTGAGAAGCAGGCAGTTGGGACGTAATGGCAGAAAGAAGAAGAAGAAGATGTTGCCATAAAATCAATCCGTTACAGGTCGGATTCGATTATCCGGAGTATCGATTTTTTTTTTCACTCCGAATAATCAAATCCTCCCGATAATCGAATCACTAAAAAAAATTAAAATCTACTTAAATATCATCTTTCTTTGTTGTTTTATTCATATGATGTAGTAGTGTAGGCAGAAATAATTTCTAGAAACAATTGGGGTCTTGAGAAGAAAAATAAATTTTTGACCGGCATACACAAAAAAAAACATTTTCAAACCCTTCAAACCTTCCTTTCCTACGTCTAAAACTGCTAAAATATTCATATTGTATTTTTTTTCCTCTGTTCTGATGCGCCACTGCGACCAGTATTTAGATCTATTGTGGCATTACCCGTATCTTTAGTGTATAGTGCATGTCGCATTACTCCATTTTCATTGATAGTAATGAAGCATCGATTTCTGTACAGTTCTTGTTTTGATTCCTCAGATATTGATACAAATCGACTATCGCTATTTACACCCTTCATAGAAATTTACATTTCAGCGAAGGCGAGCCCTTTAGCAAACATAATCGGTTAAATTTCTGAGAAACCAAATCGGTACTACTGATATTTGACCATGCAACGGAACTATAGTCCCATCCTTGTTTCGCTTTTAGTTTAGTCCCAGAAAAATGCTAAAAAAAGGGCTTTATGCTAGCAGCAAAACCGAATCAAGCTAGAAAATTTGTTTAGTAATCAGAATTCACGTGAGTCCTTGAATTACCAGTACTTACAGTCCTTGTTGAGTTAATACTCCTGATTGTTATCCTAGCTTCAAGTGTAGTCTCGGGACTGACCAACTCCGAGTCTTCAACCATCTGCTAAGTAAAATAGACTAATTTTCAGAAACTGTTGCCTATAACAAGGACTTTGTACCGCGAATCCTTGAATTACCAGAACATATTACCCTAGCCCGACAAACAAGATGAGACTAGGGTTCACATTGGTAGATCTTACCCCGTAACGCATCACGAAAAGGTGATCTACCCGCGTTACGGGTAATTGTATACTGCAATACTAAATAATCTCAAAATTATACATGAAAACTGAAAAACAAAAATATCAAAATATATATTCTGGATAATCGAGTCACCGGATAATCGAGTCCGACTTGTACTTGCTCTACTGAAAATATAATAGATTTATTTTTGTAATTATAATAATACGCATTTAAAAACAGAGAATTTTCATCAAAACAATTTGTAATTCCTTAGTGCAAAAAATAAAATAGAAAAACAATCCTTTATCATAAAAATCTGTTAGTCTTCAATGAGCATCCAAAATACTTTTGGACAACCTTATGTTGATTGGAGTAAATGCTCCAAATCGAGTAAACTGAGAGTTGCAGAAAAACTTGTTGGCATAAGTGATTGAAATTAAAGTGTAAGTTGTGACAGTCCGGCACAAATCTCCCAAATAGTGGGGAACGTGCCTTTGGAGCTGGCCTTTTAATACCACTAAATTTCAGATTTTGGATGAGTTAAAATGAGAAAAAAAATAAATATATTCAATTGAAAAACCAATATTCTATGCTGACCTTATCTCACTCCTCCCTGTCTACGATACTGATGACGTGACTTATTGGAGCCCTTTCAGAAGCGGTGGCGGTGGTCGTTGATTTCCTTCTTATTTTTCAACACTTCACTGGGCAATAATGCTGCACAAAGTTGCTGTCCTTAACAATTAGCTAGGAGGAGGAGTGACTCTGGTAGAATCCGCAGATTTCTACCACCGACGGTGAGCCTCTTTTTACGCGTCTGTCTTCGTTGCCCTTGACGATTAACTGTGGAAGCGAGAAACTCTATTGACTGAGCGCAAACAGTGAGAACAGCAAGTATAGGACACTTGACGAGACCGCAGGGAAGACCAAGCTCCTTAATGATTAGCTTCCCAGTATGGCGGCGGTCCCAAACTGTACAGCACTTTCACTGCGCTACACTAGTTCCCGAATCACGGGTAAGCACTTTTTCTGACGGTGGACTCTTCACAGATACTCCCGACAACGCTGGGGAAATTCTTCCAGCAGACGCAAACGACGCGGTATACAAAATCGCATTTTTTCCGGTCAAAATTTTGCGGTTCCAATATCACGCTTCGCAACTTCTCCCTTTGCTTCTCTTTAAACGTCATCACCACGACCATAACACATGAACCGCCATCTCCTGCCACCGAAAAAACACAAACGATATGGTTTTCCATGCATTCTAATACCACTTACTAGGCAATTCGTATTAAAAAATGGAACAAATTGAAATATTAACACGACACAGTAGTGTGTTTGTTGCCAATCACTATCGTTACACGACAAAAAAAATATCCTAAATATAGAGTTAACATGTCCCAAAATTAAATACATCGATTATACATCCAACCCAAAATCTCTCGTAATTCCCTTTCTCCCACACCAATATTGTTAAAAACAGAGAGAGAGCTGCATCTACCCAATGCTTTGGCCTAATAAGCCAAATTTGGGTAAATGCAACTTTTTATATGTTTATGTTGAAAGAATTCAATTTTGAGAATGAACAGAAAAATCCAGTTATACAAAAAAGCGTTCCGTAATCCGGGGTATCATTGATCAGCGGGGTAACATTGATCGGAATGACTCATCTCGTAATAAGTTGGTATCATCATTTATCGATGAAACATTTCCAAAGCATGAATGTTGCATCTCTTTCTTATATTTATGAGCTATTAAAAATTAAGATATTTACAAAAATTGCGTTAACTTTATGCGTAAATTTGTCAAGTTTGGGAAACAATGATTTCTATTGTTAAGGATGACACTACCGAAGATTCATGTCTCACATAAGTTCTGCAAGCGATATAAGCAAGGAAAATGCGGTTCTCACTAAAAATGGCATCGCCAAAAACGATTCCACTGTCAAAACTTTTATAAGTTTGTTCAATTAGGCAACATTAAGGTGAAGATGAATCGAAGCCAAACTTCAAATTTTCAAGAGCACGGATCTGGAGAACCAAACATCCGTTTAAGCTGAAAACTTAATCAATTGGTCAGTCGCTGGTGGGGAAATTGCCTACCTTTAGGCGTATTCCGCTGTTCGAGGTGTTTTTAATTTTAAATAACTCAAAAAGTAAATAAGATGTAAGCGTTTGGACATCATATTCGGCTTCAGGGACCGTGATTTATGTAAGTAACGACATTTTCAATATTACCGAACGTGTTAATGGATCATTGTTACACCAAATCAGCTTAATGAAAAAATCACATAAAACATTTTTGTAAACATGCTTAAATCTTTCAAAAGACAAAATACGGTATATAGTTCCGAGCTATGGGTGGCAGTACTTGTTTTAAAAATATAAAACTCACAACATCTACATTTTTGGATGAAATATTTAAGAAATATCCTAAAAACTGATCAATGTTACCCCGGATTACGGTACTAAATTTGCAAAACTATCAAATACAACACAATAAGGGATTCAATAACTGTTTGTATTTTTTCTTCACGCGCAAAATCCTAACTCGAGTGAGGTGCAAAAGAAGATATTTTCTCCAGAAGCTAGGTTCTCGGATTGTCCATGGGAGAGGCCAAAGTAGTATAAAAAATCAATATAATTATCAATGTACATATTTTGCAAAAACCTGTAAGTTGACCCCTCATAAGATTAGTTTGGTATTTTATTGCAAAGTGTCCTCTTCCCCAAAGGGATCATAATCCTAATAATGCCCAACGTACATATTTAGCAAAATCCTGAAGTTGGATACGCTACAAGAGGATTTCATACATTATCGCAAAGTGTCATCTTTTCCTTGAGAACACCAGATTCCCGGAGTGGTAGCCAGATACGGCGAAAAGATTTAAAAAAGATTTTCAACGTGCATATTTTGTAAAATCTTAAAGTTTGATACATCGCAAAACAGGTTTTGTACATTAACGCGAACTTCCCCGAAGGCACCAGGTTCCACGATGTAGTTCATGTAGTTTGATGTGTAACAAGCGGGGGTTTGGAAGCGATTAGAATTGGTCAACTTCACGGGAATGGAGATTATCCCAGTACTCCCCTGCACATATCCAGAACCACGGTCCTTATCGGAAAGTCGAACTCAGTCCCTGAAACTAGAAGAATTTGTGATCGACCAATGAAAAAATCTTCAAAATCCGTCAGAAAACGGTTGAGACCATCCATTTGAATTTTTAAATTATAGTCGAAATGTGAGTTAGGGACGTACGTGTACTGGACGAGAAACGGTTTCTTGTTTGCTTCTGATTTTTGCGCTTGCTATAAACGAATAGACAAATTGTGGTAGCTCAACAATGAAAGATAAAAACACATTGATAATTAGATGTTAGAATAAAGTACAAGGAAAAGGATATCTGAAAACCTTCGTTTATAACTGAATAGTACTTTGCTGAAGAATGTTTTCCATAATTTCTAAAAATGATAAAGTTGGCTTTTTATTTTTGAAACTGTGACTACCTTCTTTTTGAACAACACTAATCAAAGGCTCTAAAACAAATTTCTAGAAGACAGTTTTGTCTCAAGTTTAACTCCAAAGCTCCAAGTTTGTTGGACCACAGTGCACTGTGTAAATCTATGTAACCGAGAGCTATTAGTGTCGGTGCCAGTATGAATTTTAACATCCCCATCTGTTGAGCTCCCAATTAGCGGGCGGAAAGATGGTTCCTAGTTAAAAGAAACCGTTTTCAATTCATTACTCAGAACCAGGAAAGAGGAGGCCTGGCGTGGGCAGAATTATTTCATCGTTCACATTTCACACCATCATCACATCAAAGCTCGACTGCAGATGAGGCATAAATTCTGCGTCAAAAAAAAAAAAACCCAAACTGGAAGGCGATGAAGGCAAAAATTATTGCTGATTTCTCTGGGGTATCGTCATGGCCCACGCGAAAAACAATCACATAAAAAGCTATGGTATAAGCGAATCTCTTCACACCTGCTGCCGCCACGTGCCGAAATCTGCCAGATTGTAAAAACGGGTATGAGATAGATGTGTGTTGCGGCGCGTAAATAAAAATTCGTGTATTAAAATGATACATGATATTCGCACATATTTTACCCCAGACGAAAGCGCTAGTATAACATTTGAAGAGAGGTCCTTTGAGTTAAGAACTGTGGCAGTGCTCATAAGAACACTAAGCTGTGATGCAGGCCTTGTCCTTGTACTGAACTAACGCCAGGAAGAAGAAAAAGAAGAAGATCTCGTAAAAAACTATCAAAAGTATCGAAAGCAATTATAAAATTTGGTCAGAAGTGATTATGTTTGAAACAATATTAACAAATATGTTATCAATGTTTATGTTTTGCAGTTAGGCCCTTTTCAAATGTTATGCTAGATGATCTGTCCTTTCCAGAGAGGTAGGGTAAAGGATGACTCAGAAGAAGACAGGTAGAAGCAATAAGGAATGCCACTCACGTCGCCTCCAGAGCGATGAGAAAAGATGAATGAAGGTGGCTGGTGCCAACAACATATCCTGATAGCGAGACCCTTTGGAGGCCATTGGCGTAGATAAAGCGATTCATGGCAGAAAAGGTCTACTGTAGACAGAATACTTCAACGTTCCTCTTACGTTGATCAATATTCAATCAAATGATTTTAGCTTCCCCGGTATGTATTGGGTGCCTTATCTTCCTGAAAACGACCTGAAAAATGATTGCACCGTCGGCTGTGTTGAAAGACGGGCGCGCTTGTTGCACGTGGAAGCTTAACTGCGAGAATTTTGACACCTTGCTTTTGGCGGCAAGACGTCGCACAGAGGATTAACTGGAACAAATTAGTGGTGCATAATGATTTCAAATTTGAAACAATTAGAACTTTGATCTCATTTTATGTTATGCAACGACTTTTGTCTAGAATTATTGATAATTTTATTCAATACTTGCTTCAATGATTCAACATTGGATATTCTATGTAACTCATCAGTACTTTACCGGGAAGAAAGCTTCAGAATCATTCTCAAAATTTGATATTGAATCGTTTGCAGAGCTTTCTTCCTGGTGTTACAACAGCTTGTCTTTAATGGTACAAAATGGTTGGCCTGAATTTTTTTGAAGATCAAAAGCCTTTTTTTGGGCAATGCTTCGATTTTCTCTTAATAAGTAAGAGGATTAAAGACATATCATATATATGTTATATTTGACTTTTTTTTGTAATATTAATTTATGTTGTGTTCATGATAACATGTAAGTACATGCCAATTAAGAACTACCTTATTCTCTAATTTACATTGTTAGCATACATTCAACAAATGTCCAAACTTTCTTTTGAACATGTTTCTGTTATTTCATCTGATTTCCCTTATCGATTATTCAAAACAGAATTTTTTTTGACGTCGTGATACTTAAACCACCTAATCTATGCTCGTTGTTGTCTGTACTATTACAAGCATCACACAAATCATTTATCAGATTACTGATTTGGTAAGCCAGTAGCTTCTCTTTGTTTGGAATAATGTCGTTTGCTAGACGATAAATCAGATCTTTGTCGATTGATGGTATAAAATTCAGGCTTAACTTTTTCCAAATATATGTCCATCCAATTTGTGGAAACCGCTCCTCAACACTTGCCGTTATGTTTTTCTCGAATAAAAAATGACGATACATATCCCGAGTACTTTTGAGAACGGTGTTTTGTTTAGCCAAATTCGCTTCTTGTAACCAATCACTTCCATTTCTTGTCAGCAAGCCAGGCTTAGAGAGATCCAGCAAATATTTTTCAGCTTCGTTATCTTCTCCGTTTTTATCGTATAATATGTTCCGAAAGCCTTACCTTTTGACTCCGGATCTACTAGACTTAATCCCCCTATGTCTTTGTAAAGGTACACTTGTTTTCTTGATACCCTGAAAATCTCAGCTTTCCATAGAAATCTTCCAGAAACGCTTTTGATTTGGGCTACGTGTTTATTTTTCGGTGGGATGATTTGGGAAATGTTTGGCAACATTTTCAATAGACGAATGTGTTTAAGAGCAATGTTTTCTCTAATGAATTAAGATTTCTGGTTTGGTTGATTTTTATACTGAATTTCATGTCGTTGATAAACTTTTCGTAGTTCTCGTCGATCATTTTTGACCAAGTCATGTAAATTATTAATCTCAGAATTTTTGTTTTTTCCTGTTCTCTAATGATTTGCGGTCCACTTGATGCATTGTTTAGTCGAATGAAACAACGAATATGAGAGTATGATTTGCATTACCAAATCAAACTCCTGTTGATTATTGATGAAGATAGTGACATCGCCTGCAAACTTTCCATAGACAAGGACGCCTGAGCTGCTCAAATGGATGGCCCTGATTAGCGGTTCGATGTAAAGCGTAAACAGGATTATGCTGAGAGGGCATCACTGTCTTACCGATGATTTAACCCCTCTACCGGCAGCTTCATTTTTTACCGCAAAGTTCAAATTCAAATCGTTATAACTTTTTTGTTTTTCAATATTTTTGCACCATATTTTCACAAGTTCTCAAAAAACTCTTCTTGTTTTAGGATCTGTGTCTTGATCATTGGTCATCTGGTTTTGAAGGTATTCTAATTGTACAGTTCTGCACTGCTGGCCCCTACGACCCTGGTTGACCGTGGCGAGCACACATGCACTGAGCAAACAGCACCTAGGAAATACTGACCAAAACAAAACGCAACTATTGTTGACCATCGCCTTGATCATCGTCTGGATTGCTACAGTACTTATCACGATCAACCGAGAGATGAGAGAACGACGGAGAATCAAACTGTTCGAATCCCGATTGACCACCGATTGTTGAACTCCAGGTAGCAGTTTGTGGTTATCGAGAGTCTCTACACGACTTCTCTGGATGACCGCAGGTTAATCGATGATAGTTTTTTTTAGTTCAATTCGAATAGCCGGCGCGAAAGGTCATCATTGGCCCAGTTACCCATTTTAATCTGTGTAGATGTAGTTGTTAACGTTAAATAAATGTAATTAGAGTAGATTGTGTTTAACTAGAAATAAATGTAGTTTTTGTGAATTCCATCCGCGTGTTGTGTCCGATTCTGTGTGGAAAGCAACCCCAAGGCCTATTACGGTCCCATCCAAGCAGCAATCATCATTCGTGCGAAGAAGGAGGCTTTAGACGAAGTGAATTGGATCCCAAGCTTCACTCCATCCCCAATTGCTGTACAAACCAATCCCCCCCCGTGTTGGAGTCGGAAGGCAAACTCCGCTGTAATCGAAGGAAGGTAGGATTCGACTAACCAACATTTGGTCCTTCGAGCCGGATGCCGAATCCGGGGACCGGTTGAATTGAAGCCCGCCATTGTTGATCGGTCAACTAACGCGCGGATATCGCCATCGTACTCATCGGGAATCGCCATCATAAGGAAAATCACAATCGATTAATCGCCATCAAACCCAAGACGAAAATCGCCATTCACCAAGGATAAAAGGATAGCAGCTGCATTGTGTACATTCGTTGCGCCAAAACCACCATCATTTTGTGTTTGGGCTGATGGAAGCCTGAATCCTGTTTTGAAGTTGGACTAGGAGTTGGATTTGGACATCTTGCGCTGGAATACCGAACAGGCCGGAGTATCAGTTTGCCCAGGTAAATACTCATTAGTTCGGTATATGTCTTGCCGAAGCATATTTGCATGTTACTAATGCCAACATTTCGATGCATGCTGTTGGATTCATTGCATGAGAGGACTCGACAACCATTGTGAGTTAGTTCAGCGTTCAACCGTGGATGTTTAGACTGGTTCAGCTTGTGCGATTATTGGACAACCGGTGGACCAACGGGTACCGATCTCGTCACCCAGATCTAGTGGAAGCCTTTAGTGGACGGTTGCTGTGCAGGATCAAGGAAGAGGGAACGCCATCTTACTCCCTTCTAGGTGAGTGAACATTTAGTATGTGTACTGCCGAAGCAAGGCGTACGGATAATACACGTTTTGATTGGAGTTTTTGTGAATCCTCTTCATTTACTGCCACGCAAGCCCTGATATTGAACTGCTCGTTAGAGCAAGTCTGCTGAAACCAACCCAAATTGCATTCTCGACTGTTGGATCTACTTTGCGGAGTTGTTAGTCCTCCAGGTTAGTTTACGGTATATGTCCTACCGAAGCTTGTACCATAGATACTACATGCCTACTATTCCTCTTCATCCAACACAAACTACTGGAACTGCGCATTGATCGCTATGAGCTTACGTAATTGTTGATCGATCGCTGAATTTAATCGTTTTTTTTTGGATCGGAACTTCGGATTTGAATTGGTTCCGCTGTTGGTACCTCCAGGTAGGTTGCCACAGTATATGCCTGGCCGAAGCCAAGGTTCTCCTGGATATTACACCCCATCTTCTCCTCTTCTTTCAACCCCAACGTGAATTGAGCCCATGCCGTAACGAGATTGAAGTGACGGCCCTGTATTCTCGAATCGTTTTGAGTATTTGGATCATTAGAACAGTTACCTGTTCTCTCAGGTCAGTGAATTTGGACAGTATATGTCCGCCGAAGCAAGTTTTTACGCGGCATACTACACCATCTCTTCTTCTACCATCCGATTGACGTCACACCATGCCACCTATCACCAGGAAAGGATCCACCCTGAGGCAGTTGAGGACTCAACTGGAAGAAGTTACGGCTTCCTTTGACGATATCAAGATTTTTATTCAGAGGTTCGATGAGCATATCACAGCTTCTCAAGTTGAAGTTCGTTTAGAGAAAATCGACGATTTGTGGGAGAAATTCAGTGAGACATTAGTTGAACTGAAATCTCATGACGATTTTGAAGATGAGGAGAAGTACTACGATAAACTACGAATGAATATCAGCGAACAATATTACGATGGGAAGTCCTTTCTTAAGGACAAGGCCAAATCACTCCATGAGCCAACGGATTTGGAGCAATCAGTCCGTGAACCTTCAATGTTGGGCGTTCTCGACCATGTTCGGTTACCGCAAATCAAACTGCAAACGTTTTGTGGTGAAATTGATGACTGGTTGAGCTTCCGGGACTTGTTCACCTCTTTGATTCATTGGAGAACCGACCTGCCAGAGGTGGAGAAGTTCCATTATCTAAAGGGATGTCTTCAAGGCGAGCCGAAAAGTCTGATCGACTCGTTGAAGATCACGAAGGCAAATTACCAAATCGCTTGGGACACTCTGTGCAAGCGGTATAACAACAATAAATTGCTGAAGAAGAAGCAGGTTCAGTCCTTGTTCCAGCTTCCGATCCTAACCAAGGAATCCGTGGCCGAATTACGAACTTTAGTGGAAGGTTTCGATCGAATCGTCCAAACGCTCGATCAAATCGTGGAACCAGCGGATTATAAAAACCTTTTGCTGGTAAATCTCCTTACAATGCGACTAGATCCATACACCCGTCGTGCTTGGGAAGAATGTGCAGCTTCCAAGGACCAGGATACTCTGGAGGATATTACCGAATTCCTTCGAAGGCGAATTCAAGTTCTGGAATCCCTTCCGCCAAGGCCGGCGGACCCAAGGTTTCACCAACAACCACCCTCGTCAAAACCCAAACCACCAGCAGTGAAAGCCAGCTATAATTCGGTCCAATCAATCCCAGGAAGATGTGTGGCTTGCAAGGATAGCCACCTTCTATACCAATGTTCCGCATTCCAACAATTACCCGTGGCGGACAGAGATTCACTGCTGAAATCAAATGGACTTTGCCGAAATTGCTTTCGCTTTGGACATCAGGCAAGAGATTGTCAATCCAAGTTCTCTTGTCGGATTTGCAGAAAGCGTCACCACACTCTGTTATGCTTCAGAGCGGAGAAGGACAATCCTACAACGGTAGTATCGGTTGCTGGGGGCAACCACCCTTCAACCTCCCAAGATTCCCATAGTTCTATGGGTCCCAATTCTACCCAAGTGGCCAATATGGCGGCCACGAACGTTTCAGTATGCAATGTTGCTCAAGGGGTTTCATCAACGGTTTTGCTAGCAACAGCGGTAGTCGTTGTCGAGGATGACATCGGCGTCAGGTTCAATGCTCGAGCCCTATTGGACTCCGGGTCGGAGAGCAACTTTGTGTCGGAACGATTAACCCAACGGATGAAGGTCTCCAGGAATAAGGTAGACGTTTCGGTTCTCGGCATAGGGCAGGGAACCACCAAGGTGAAACATTCGGTGCAAATGGTTCTACGGTCACGAGTTTCGGATTTCTCGCGAGAAATGGCGTTTCTGGTATTACCCAAGGTAACTACCAATCTACCCACAACCTCAATCAATACGGAAAGGTGGAAAATACCAGACGGAATCCAATTGGCGGACCCAGCCTTTTTCCAATCCAAGGAAGTCGACATTGTTCTTGGTATCGAAGCGTTTTTTGAGTTTTTCGAGTCAGGAAGAAGAATTCCAATCGGAAATCACCTACCAACCCTCACGGAATCGGTATTCGGTTGGGTAGTCTGCGGTGGCTGCTCAACTTCGAAAGTATCCCAACAAATCAACTGCAATTTCTCAGCAACCACGGAGCTGGAAAGGTTGATAGAACGCTTCTGGTCATGCGAACAGGTGGAGTTCGCTAATTTCTACTCCCCTGAGGAGAAAATGTGTGAAGAAATGTACCAACGAGAAGTTCAACGTGGTTCAGACGGTCGATACACTGTTTCTTTACCTAAAAATGAGAGTACTCTTCGCAATCTGGGTGAATCGTGGAACATTGCCTACCGGCGTCTTCTTGGAACGGAACGGAGATTGGCCAAGGACGAGCAATTGCGGAAACAATACGTTACATTTATGGAGGAATACCTAAATCTAGGACATATGCGGAAGGTGGAACACATTGAAGATGACTCCGTAAAACGGTGTTATCTACCCCATCACGCGGTGCTGAAGGAAGCCAGCACCACCACTAAGGTTAGAGTTGTCTTCGACGCTTCATGCAAAACGTCTTCTGGAGTGTCCGTGAATGATGCGCTTTTGGTGGGACCCGTTGTGCAAGAAGATTTAAGGTCAATCATCCTACGAAGTCGGACGAAACAGATTCTTGTGGTATCCGACGTTGAGAAAATGTTCCGACAAATACTGATTACGCCAGAGGACCGACCTTTACAGTCAATACTCTATCGATTTTCTCCTAACGAGGATGTTGCGGTGTATGAGTTAAATACCATTACATATGGGACGAAACCAGCACCTTTCTTAGCTACCAGGACCCTTCAGCAGTTGGCAACTGATGAAGAATTGAAATTTCCGCTCGCAGCAAGAGCAATCCGTGAAGATGTATACATGGATGACGTCATCACCGGTACGGACGATGTTGGTATTGCCATCCGCATGAGAAACCAGCTATCAGATATAATGGAGTGCGGCGGTTTCAAGCTCAGAAAGTGGTCCTGCAATATTCCAGCAGTATTGGATGGTTTGCCGGCAGAGAACCTAGCCATACCGGATGGTAATGGAGTCAACTTGGATCCCGATCAAGCAGTAAAAACCCTAGGACTAACCTGGATGCCCTTGACTGACACCCTACGATTCCAGTTTGAAATTCCTCCACCCACACTGGACATTCCATTCACGAAACGCCGTATCTTATCAATAATAGCTACCCTGTTCGATCCCCTTGGTCTTATTGGAGCTACGACAGTATCTGCTAAGATATTCATGCAACAACTCTGGACGTTGCAAGATGCGAACGGTGATCGGTTGGACTGGGATCTCCCGGTACCTCCAACGGTGGGTGAGGATTGGCGGAAATTTCACGAAGCACTTCCACTTCTAAATCAAGTCCGTGTGAACCGTTGTGTCATCATTCCCAATTCCACTTCTATAGAGCTACACTGCTTTTCGGACGCGTCAGAGAAGGCTTATGGTGCATGCGTATACGTGAGAAGTCAAGACATGAAGGGAATTGTTCAGGTGCATCTGTTATCATCCCGATCGAAGGTAGCCCCACTCAGAACTCAGTCGATCCCACGGCTTGAACTATGCGGTGCTCTTCTTGCGTCACAACTTTATGAAAAGGTTAAGGCTTCTACAAGATTATCCGTTCCAACTTACTTTTGGACAGATTCAACGTGTGTCTTACGTTGGATTGCAGCTTCGCCCGCAACATGGACTACATTTGTAGCCAACAGAGTAGCGAAGATTCAAACCATAACCGATGAACATAATTGGAGACATGTCGCTGGAGTAGACAATCCTGCGGATCTGATATCCCGTGGAATATCACCTGAGGACATCATCAATAGTAAACTGTGGTGGGAAGGTCCGAATTGGCTGAAGGCAGAGAAAAATACGTGGCCTGGTGTAGCAATACAAGATAACGAACCAGGAGAAGAAGAGAGACGTCGCACAGCAGTTGCGTGCACGATGTCACCCGTTGCCGAATTCAACGACTACTATCTCAATAAATTTGGATCATTTGCTGATCTCATTCGGCGTACTGCTTATTGGCTAAGACTCATGAAGCTCTTGCAAACTCCAAGAGAGAAGAGATCAGGAAACGGTTTCTTAACGACGGCCGAGTTGAGTGAAGCCAAGCATGCTATTATTCGAAACGTTCAGCGAGAAGTATTTGCCGAAGAATGGGAGGCCTTAAGGAATAAGGATAACGTATCTAAGAGGTCAGCACTGAGATGGTTTAACCCATACATCGATAAGAGTGGATTGATTAGAATTGGAGGAAGATTGAAGCATTCGAGGGAACCGGAAGGCGCAAAACATCCAATAGTATTGCCAGCACGACATCAGCTAACTCGATTGATTGTTAGGCATTTTCATGAAAGGCTTTTGCATGCTGGTCCACAGTTTCTTCTAGGAGTAGTTCGACTGCAATACTGGCCATTGGGAGGACGGAAGGTCGCCAGAGAGATAGTACATCGATGTTTGAAATGCTACCGAATTAAACCGTCTACGGTAGAACAATTCATGGGAGAACTACCGTCCCCACGTGTTACTGCTTCCAGACCATTCACCAAAACAGGAGTAGATTATTTCGGACCTGTCTACATTCGACCAGCCCCACGGCGTTCTGCAGTAAAGGCTTACGTTTCAGTGTTCATTTGCTTGTGTACAAAGGCGGTACACTTGGAGCTCGTCTCCGATTTATCAACGGAACGATTCTTGCAAGCCTTGCGTCGATTTATAGCACGCCGTGGAAGGCCTTCCGACATTTACTCAGATAACGGTACCAACTTTGTCGGTGCCAACAACAAACTTTTAGAACTCTTCCGTTTACTAAGGGACCCCGTACACCGTGAACGAATTTCAACTGAACTTGCCGACAATGGAATCCAGTGGCACTTCAATCCCCCAAGTGCACCACATTTTGGGGGACTCTGGGAGGCAGCTGTTCGGTCGGCCAAAACGCATCTGCTAAAGGTGATCGGAGAAAGTATCATTTCGTCAGAAGACTTTTCTACATTACTAGCACAAGTCGAATCCTGCCTCAACTCTCGTCCTTTAGTTCCAATGTCGGACGATCCTGATGATCTGGAACCATTAACACCAGCCCATTTCTTAGTGGGTTCCTCACTGCAAGCCCTTCCAGACACTGAACTACTCAATATTCCATCGAACCGATTAAATCAATATCAACAGATTCAACAAAAATTGCAGCACTTTTGGACTCGTTGGCGACGAGAGTATTTGAACCAATTGCAAGCTAGAACCAAACGATGGAAACCAGCTATCCCTGTTGAAATTGGTAAACTTGTCATCGTCAAGGATGAAAACGTACCTCCGATTCGTTGGAAAATGGGAAGAATTATAGCCGTGCATCCTGGTAAAGATGATGTCATTAGAGTTGTTACTGTGAAAACTGCAACCGGTGAAGTTAAGCGTCCAGTGGAAAAGATTTGCATTCTACCGATCCCGATAAATTGCGAGGAAGATAAAGCATCATAAATTAGCCCTACTTCCCTTCCCACACTCCCATCCTGTCGAAGAGGATTCTCTTATTTCTTTTCAGAAATTCAACTAATTTCTGGGTGGGTGAGGATGTACAGTTCTGCACTGCTGGCCCCTACGACCCTGGTTGACCGTGGCGAGCACACATGCACTGAGCAAACAGCACCTAGGAAATACTGACCAAAACAAAACGCAACTATTGTTGACCATCGCCTTGATCATCGTCTGGATTGCTACAGTACTTATCACGATCAACCGAGAGATGAGAGAACGACGGAGAATCAAACTGTTCGAATCCCGATTGACCACCGATTGTTGAACTCCAGGTAGCAGTTTGTGGTTATCGAGAGTCTCTACACGACTTCTCTGGATGACCGCAGGTTAATCGATGACCGATGATAGTTTTTTTTAGTTCAATTCGAATAGCCGGCGCGAAAGGTCATCATTGGCCCAGTTACCCATTTTAATCTGTGTAGATGTAGTTGTTAACGTTAAATAAATGTAATTAGAGTAGATTGTGTTTAACTAGAAATAAATGTAGTTTTTGTGAATTCCATCCGCGTGTTGTGTCCGATTCTGTGTGGAAAGCAACCCCAAGGCCTATTACGGTCCCATCCAAGCAGCAATCATCATTCGTGCGAAGAAGGAGGCTTTAGACGAAGTGAATTGGATCCCAAGCTTCACTCCATCCCCAATTGCTGTACAAACCAATCCCCCCCCGTGTTGGAGTCGGAAGGCAAACTCCGCTGTAATCGAAGGAAGGTAGGATTCGACTAACCAACACTAATATTTCTTGGGGGACCGACCCATAACCAGATCCCCCCATTAATTTCTCTGGCTACAGAATTTTAATCGTATTCAGATATTCACTTCTCGCTACAATACCTTAATGAGAGTATGTTGTGAAAAAATGAAGCAGTTTGGTGCAGCCGTCTTTAAGTAATAAGCATTTAGGTTTCTGGAACAACGCTGGCCAAATAAAGATCTTAAAAACTTCATACAACATCATTTCGTAATTTTCAGATGTCTCCAAGAATTCTTAATTGATTTGTATGATTTTTTCAGAGTAGCTCCTTATTACATGGCATTGAATAGCCCACATTTTATTATTTTGATAAATTGGCCAAAAACAAAATGGCCGCCAAATACATTTTATATGTGAAATGTGAATCCACCAAGGAACATCGAAATATCTTTAAAACCTGATCACCAATGATCAATATCGACACGGATTCCTAAACTAGAAGAGTTTTTTGAGAACTGAAAAAATGATGCAAAAATATTGAAAAATAAAAAAAGTTATAACGATTTGAATATTTATTTTGCGGTAAAAAATTAAGCTGCTGGTAGAGGGGTTAATTGCGAATTCTGGTGTCAAGAATCCTTTGTACAGAACACGAGATGATGCTTGGCCATACAGTTTTTTTTAAGCATGTTACCATTTGTTCTGGAAAACCAAACTTTTTCAAAATCTTCCACAAATATGCATGATTCACATTATCGAATGCTTTTTCGAGGTCAATGCTAAGCATAAACCCTTTGAATTTCATACTCTCCATGGATCTTGTAAATATACGACGGACATCATTGAGATTATCAATACAACATAGCTCACGTAACCGTGCGGTCTGTCCAGGACCTAGTAGTCTGTTTAGAAAACTAGATGTTCTATTTGCTAGCAACTTAGTTAATAACTTGTAATCTGCATTAAGCAAACTGATTGGTTTGTGATTTTCCAATAATGATTGATCACCTGATTTAGAAGTCAGTGTTATGATGCTTTCATAGAACTCTTTTGGTGCTTGAATATTTCCGCTAATATAACTGTTGAATATCAACACTAAATCATCCTTCACAGTTTCAAAATTTTCTAAGTCAAATTCGTATGTAATACCTTCCGGACCCGGTGATTTTTTCTCGGCAAGACCAAGCTGAGTGTCGTGGGATCGAATCACACTAGTCGAGGATTTTTTCGTAAAAGAAATTTTCTCGACTTCCCAGGGCATAAAGTATCTTCGTACCTGCCACACGATGTACACATGCAAAAATGATCAAACGAAAGCAAAGAAAGCTCTCAGTTAATAACTGTGGAAGTTCTCATAAGAACACTATGCTGAGAAGCAGGCTCTGTCCCAGTTAGGATAATACGCCAAAAAGAAGAAGAAAGCCACATTATTGAAAATAAGTTGGACCAATCGATGAAAAATTTTGACGTTTGAATCAACACTCTTTTATAACTGCCTACTAAGATACAGCTATAAGATCGATAGGCAAAAAATGTCAAATGCGAATAACCCCTTGTTGTTTTATAGCGAGCGTAAAAAGCTAGATAGCTTTTCAATACGAATCCAGTGTTGCCAGTAATGCTTTACTCTTTTTACATACTTGATGTCCAGGAAGTATAGTAATACTTTCTATTCTTTCATTTTGCAGGTAAGCCCCAATTCAACGAATCGTTACTGCGCACATATGGTGACGCATTCATCAATCTACCAGAACCGGTCATCGCTAGACAGATTTCCGTACCGTAGGTATTCAATAAAACCGTAACTTTTCACGTAACCAGTACTTAAGGTCCATGTCGAACTGTTAGTCACGACTCACCATAAGAGACCCTTAAGAGTTAGGTCGAGCAAAAAGGTAGCATAAGACCAGTTTCCTGCGGACTTCCAGATTAAGCGATTCAAGCCGCGTTTCACTATCATTTCATCCGTTGGATCTTTGCCACTGAACAATCAACTATAGAATGCTTTTTAAACTTTTTTGTTGTGTGCCACTCCAAACTGCAACAACCGAGTCTAATATGTTGGGAAGGTACCGTTTTGTCTCAAAATCCGAACCGACTCATATTCCGAACACTCGTTTTTTGTGTGACGATTTGGTTGAAATGTTTCGCTGAAATATGTCACCACATTAGAAGAAAATGGCAGTCATTTGCAATTCAATTTAAACGTCCTCCAATCTTTTTTATACCTCGGGAGAAGTCTTTTGTTCTAGGGCAGTAAAGCTAGCTCAGATGAATTGATTTGCAAAATTATTCCCTTGAATATGATTTATTCATGCTGTTCGGAATTTGAATCCAGGTGTTCGGAATATGAGACAGAATGAACACCGTGTTCGGCATTTGAATCAAAATGTGGTTCCAAATTTTTACATAAAAACAATATTGAACAAGTTTAAATAAACACTCAACTAGGGTTGTCATGTCTATTACGGCTTAACCAGCCGACGGTGTTTTGAAAAAACCTAGAAGGCGTAGACACAATAGTCAATTTGGACAAAAAAATATAAATAAACATTTTTAACGACACACCCAACAACTTACAGTTAGACTTTGCAAAGAAATTTGAATTTAAACGAATATCAGCTAATTTATGCCTATCAGTTGTATTTCAAGTCACTGTTGGCCTTAAGTGTTCGGAATATGAGTCAAACGGTATATTTCAATAGAATTGCAACAAAAAGTAAAGAGAGATCTCAGCTACCCCTGATCTCGGCCGGATTCAGCGCTGACTCACACCCATAGTACATACTTTCAGCAATCGATTCACCCAACCATAGAGGCTGCTTCGATTTGATGTATATGGGAAATTTGTCAAGAACATCAAACTGATTGCTCATTTCGATGCAATTATCAGCATTAACCATTTGACCCTTTTGAACAAAGCGTGCATTACGCAGAAATGTTCTTTCTTCCATTTTTACAACGTTTAGTGACAGTTTCAAATCCCAATTTGTTTGGAAGGAAGTTGTGAGTTTAGAAATTCACCCACGGATAAAAATCTGATTCCCACACCATGATTTACAAGTCATGAAATTCATAAATTGGTTAGGCCATGATATCAGGACTACAAATCATGGTACCTGGAGTCATAATCATGATTCTTCATAAACGCAACATTCAGAGCGACAACACAAAGCGGTGCACTTTGCTTCAAGTCACTCGCATCGATCACCCATCAATCATCACGATAGATTTGTTCTGTGGTAAAGTGCGTGATTCTCAATCAGAAGGTTCTTGGTACGAATCTTGCTCTTTCAAAATTTTGTTTTATTTATGTTTTCATTTTATCGGGTTGACTGACAAAAATATTAATAGATCCGAAATGGATGCGTGAATCATGATTTTCGAGCATTCGATGCATGATTTCGAGCACTCAGCTGCACCTTGTGTCGCATTACGACAATCTGACTCATGATATCGTGAGTCCAAATCATGGTGTATTTTCATAAGATGAAAACACACTGGAATCATGATATCCGGGTGCATAATCATTAATCATGATTTTGGATTCTAATTTCTACCCGTGTGAATATTTTTCGATTTTTTTATGAGCTATAACATTTTAATGGCACCCACCAATACTTTTAACCATTATGATATTTGTGAATGGGCCCATATGAATTCTGATATCCTCAAGTGTTCTTCGGAATTGCAAAAACAATGTACGCATCTTATTGCAGAACTCGATTTTACAGCACTCTTCATAATAATCCAAATAATTTAAATAATTTCACGACACGTGCTTTTAAAAATAATTTTGACACTTATTGTGTTAACTACTGTAATTGCACTGAGAAGTGATAATTTTGATCATGATTCACTCAAATTACTCCTGTGTGCGTCGTTTACTTCCACCACATCAGACGAGAGTATAGATCTGCTATCTCCGTTCGCCGTTTGGGGATGTAGATATGGCCGTGGAGCCATAAATCCCATTTGGATAACCGAAGAAAATGATCATCCCTAGGTATTAAAGGTCTTAGCCATATGCAAGAGGTTGATACTCACAAGCTGCTACATACCGCGGAATCGGCTGTGTCTTTCACGCCAAAAGCCGGCAAATGTGCGTGAGCCACCTCCGTTTGGGTAATTTATTGTCTTCGTTTTGTTTGATTGGAACAAATTTATTTAAGCAGTAGACGTGCTTCCATATTGGATCCTTTTCCCTCCATTCGGGCAGACCGCTCCTTGCCACGGTACGATGGTAGCAAGGTGCTTCCAAAGATTCTGTCGGTTCACCGTAACTTTCTTCCAAAACAACTGAATGGTGTAGCATTTAGGTTTGATGCCCGTGTCCGTTGCTGTATAAGAAGCAGACTCAGAAGAAGGTGAAGATTATGGATGCGGGGAAATTTTCATTTGCTTCGTCTTATGTAGATTTATGTGGCATGTCAGGGCTCTAATGGAAATTTCCAAGGATCACGTTACAGTAATAACAGTAAATTTTTCGGATTAATAACAGAGAATCTTATCTAGCTAGGACAAAATAACATCCATTTCGAGGCTATGTATACCCGATTCCTTTTGGACCTGGTATTTGGAATGAGCGTGGTCCTATTAATCAGTCTCAAATATTGTGCGACCATGTGTCGGTTTAGTAGACTCATTTCCATTATTGTAATGTTTTTGGATTATGCTACAAAATCACCTGCTTGCATAAATAATTAGGCCGCATTTCTTGTGATTCTTGTATCTAAATAGGCTTACTTTCTGGTAGTTCAACAGAATAGAGCTTCTGAATCTGAATTTAAACTATATTTATAAAGTATGAAACGTTTCAGCAGGATTTATCAGAATAAGTGAAAAACACTTCCATGCAAAAATTTGGGTTCACCCCTTAAAAATATTCAAAAGTGTTTTATCCATATCTCTAGGAGTACACGTCTTCAGTAGCGTAGCTAGGGGGGTGCGGTGGGTGCGGTCCGCACCGGGCCCCGACTTCATAGGGGCCCCCAAATCGTGGTAAGTGTTTCATTTACTATAAAGAATTTGATTTCTAGAAAACTAACAGATTACAAGCAGATGAAAACTCAGTTTGACGGTGATCTTGATCGGCAATGTGTAGGGCCCCATAATCAATGGTATTAATGATTAGAAAAGCTTAAATACCTCAAAATTCATTTTTGATAACTCGGTTTAATTTTGAAATTCATACGGATCTACCTAAATGTGCGGGCCCATAACCGTATCTGAAACTGATTTGGAGGTATGTTACAGACCTCACCGTATTTCATTTCAATTATAATTTAGAATAAAAATCAGTAACCATCTTCGGGACATGGTTTGTACATATTCAAGGCTGGTAGAAGATCTCTTTTTAGAGGCCTAGCAAGGCTCTATTTTTAAGAGATCTTAAAAATAGAGACATTTAAAAAAAAAAATTCCTGGTTCTTTAGGAATTTCTTTTCAGATTCCTCGGGAAAAAACTTCATAAATTCTGATAGTGAATTTGTTCCATAGATTCTATACAGATTTACAATACCCAATTGCCTCAGACGTCTATTCAATGGTTTGTTGATTTAAATTGATGATTTGACCTTTCTAACTACGATTTCCATAAGCTGTCCGGAATTCGAATCAAAGTGTCCGGAATACGAGGCAAAAGCGAAGAGGCGTCCGGAATAAGAATCATGAAAAGGCCACACATTTCCATTTATTTAAAATTATTCCTGTTGCGGAATCAAAATCTTCACCCAACATTCGAAAGTTAAGTGTTTTGAAGGTTCGATAACGCAGAAGAATTATACAAAATGATTTATTTTATATGCTTTCTGATGAGTTATACTTCACTGAGGCCTTAAGTGTCCGTAATATGAATCAGAACGGTATAGGAGATCTTCCCTAGCTTCATAAATGAGCTCTTTAAGAAATACTATACTGTCCATTTGCATTTGAGGATTTTGCAAAGAATTCCTAAGAGAATTCCTATGCCAGTTTCTCCAATTTGCCATACAGGACTTTTTACAGCAATACTTCGATATAACATAACTCGATTTTTATATTCGTTACGTTACATCGAGGTTACGTTATATCGGAGCAAGTTTTTTGTATCTAAATTTCGTTCAAAATGTATACTTTTGTTGGAAAATGAATCTTTCTTACATATTTTTGCGTGATATTTTTTTTATTTTTCTTTTTTTATAGTTACGTCTCTATTGCTGCAATTTGTGAAGAAATGAATTCCGTAAATATCTTTGGAGGAATCCTTGAACACTCAGAAAAAAACTCTGAAAGAAATTCATATACGAGATCTTTCAGAAACCCTGAAAAAGTTAATGTTGAGCCGTCCATTAACAGTTCTAGTATGGTCGTTGTACCAATAACCGCATAGTTAAGAACAAAAATTCGTATAAAATCGAAAAATAACGCTAGCGTCATTATTTTTACATCATCTGAAAGCTTTTATCTTGGTTTTATGGGAAAATATGAATACTACGAAAATTCAAATGATGTATTTATTATCGCGTGTGGCACTATAGGAATACATATGCCTATAGTAGGGTAGATGTACCAATAGTGGAGGTACTAAGCACGATTGAACTTCGTTTAACCGCCTAAACTCAAGAAGCGCAATTAATGTACATGTTAATGTTGCAACGGGAAGTAACGACCTTTGACTTAATGAGAAAAATGATTTCATCGCAGTTATCCACGTCCAGTCAGTGAAAAATAATACCTCCACTATTGGTACACTGTTCCTTTAGTTGCGGTATTTTTGTAATTTGTGTTCCTATAGTTGCGGTATCCGTTGTTTTCTTTATCTTTATCTTTCTTATGGGATCCTCCACTATAGGAACAATTTACCGCAACTATTGGTACAAGCAAGAAAAGTTTTAGCATTTTTAGTGATATTTCATCAGTTTTGAAGCAATTTGAACGCTCTTTTCAACTATTCCGTGTATCAATAAGCCAAACGTCGATTGACAGTGTCGGTTCTGTGGCTAATGTATTAAAATCAGAGAAAACGGCACTACCGCAACTATAGGAACACCCACAACTAAGGGAACACTTACCCTAGCACTATTTCTAATTTCTGTTCCTATAGCAGCACTAGGATGACGTCGTTGGCAAAATACTTATCAAAACAGTATTTTTACAAAACTTCTATATTTTTCCTACAAAGTGTGGATCAAAAGCTATCGTTTAATGTAAAAATGTTCTTAATTCATCAATTATTTCGTAAAATAAAAAAAAATAGTTTCTCTGCCGCATTCTCCGCTACTTTAGGAACAATAGGTTTACTATAGGCGCATGGAAGCTCAAATTTTAAGCAAAACTAATTATTTCGATAATTTTTTGAACAAATTCAATCTGTGTATCAATGGTACTTAGATAAATAGCTCCTGATCTTCATGTCAAAACATGTTTTGAAAAGATTTATATCAAAATGGCTGAACACAGAGAACACCGACCCTAGGCAATTATGGGACTTGAAGAATTTTGTTATGAGGAACTCTTGAAATAAATCCTTTTGTTATTTCTTGACAGAATTTTAGAATGAATTCCCCAAGAATTCTTTAAAAACGTATCAGTAAATTGATGAAGGATTCACTAGAAAACTCCATTCAAAGAAGAACTAACGTTGAGAGATTTTCCATGGAAAAGTTTCAGAACGAATACGTTGTGAGAGTATCGGCATTATTCCAGGAGAATTCTCTGGGGGATCTGGAGATCTTGATAAGTTTATGGACGAATTCCCGAATATATTTTGTAATACAAAATATCAGTAGGATATTCTATAGACGAAAACTTTAAAGATTACTTGGAGAACCTACTGAAAAAATCCTAAAGAACTTTCTTAAGAAATTCCTGATGGAATCAAATGGAAGGATTTCACAATTAATTTACTGACGATATATCGAGAAGATTGTTTTTTAGGTTTTTGGACGAATACATGTACGAGTTTTTAGAATAATTGCTAGGGCATTTCAAGAATCATTACTGGATAGTTCTTCGAAAGAGTCGCTGGAAGAATTCATGATAAACTACTGGAATAATTTATGAATTTCTATACTCCGGAAAAATTAAAGTATCGTAGGCAGAATGGTTTAAAGAATTTATAGTTGAATCTTCTTTATATCCTGGAGAAATCACTTGGTGAAATTCTTGATCAAAGGCATAGAAAAATTCATAGATATATTTGAAAAAGAAACTATTGGAGAAATTCAAAATCCGGAATTCTTTGGAACAGTTCTTGGACATATTCTGGATGAAATCCTGGAGGAATTTAATTACAATTTTCTTATGAAATTTCTCAAGAAATCCTTGGGACGGGAATCCGTTAAGTCAATACTGATCAAATGTTTCTAGAAACTCTTGGAGCAATCTCTGAAATCGCTTTGAAAAAAAAAATTTGGTTGAATCCCTGGAATTATTTTTGAGGAGTATCTCAGAAGTTTTTATGCATGGATATCATGAGGATTAACCAGTGGAATTCCTACAAGATCACTGTCGCAATTAAAAAAATCTCTAAGAACTCTATATTTTTTAATTCCCGAAGTAATCTTAGGGACAATCTCTGGAGTAATTCCTGAAGGAATTCACTAGTTAAAATCTGAACGATAATTTGAAAAAAAAAATTATAGAAAATCCTTTGAGAAAATACTATTTGAAATCATAAAGATATTGTAAACGGGAATCTTGGTGGAAGTTATGAGAAAACGTAAAATCATTGTAAACATTCCTGGAGTACTTATTTTCTTGAACAATTTCAGGAAGGTTTTTTGAAGAAATTTATGCTGGAATCTCTAAGGTAACTTTAATGGTTATCCTAAGGAGAATTCTACATTGGATTTTTTAGGGTTTATTATTTTTTTGGAAGTTCGTGAAAATCACAAAATGAACGCTTGAGAAAATCTTTGGTGTTCATTTTGTAATTAGTTAGCATAATTTAAGGCTTTTATGCCATCAAGAATTTCAAAATCGAACAAAACACAAAATTCGGGTAATGTCAACATTACGCTAGAATTTCCAATTTAAGCTGTATATGGATTATTGCTTTCCAGAGCTACTCCGCCAGCTAATATATCAACTTACATGATAATTCACTGAAAGTCCTCTCGATAATTTTAAGTAAACTAATGTATTTTTGAACAAGAATTAAAAAAGAAGAACTGTAGGCTCATTAACTGACATTTTTGTCATTTAAGGTGAAACAGTTTGGAATCAAATTCTAAGATTGCACTAAAACTTCAAAGGCACAAATCTCGCGAAGAAAGCATCCCACAACAGTGCACTTTTTATTTTGGCTAGCAGAAAGCTTAAAATAAGAAGATCAGGAACGTTTGCCAACTATTTCTCCAGTTTTGTGCCTTCTAAAACGTGAGTAGGGGGAGAAGTCGGCTATTGTGCCGGCCATCTTTGGATTCCGAGATGTTTCACCTTAACGACTACAGCAACATTATCAACATATCAATATAAGTTCCATTATTTTAGTCTTAATTCTATAAAAGCTATTTGGTCATCGTTTATTTCAACAGTTGATTTCACATTAGCGTTCGCATTTGAACGGCGTTCACATTACTTTCTTGAGGGCCCCTAAATGGAACACCGCACCGGGCTCCAAAAACCCTAGCTACGCCACTGCACGTCTTATACTAAAATCCCTCAAGGCTCTTTGGAAAAACTATTATTATGAAAATCTTTTGGCTTTTTTGGTGAACGTGAAACCTATACACAGAGTGAAAGGGAGTTACGAAAGTAATGAAATGACGAAATGGATAGAATCGCAAGCGAGCGACGAGAGAAATGAATAGAAGTTGAAAATTTGTTTTCACTGAGGGACATATGGCCCTCTGTGAAAACAAATTGTGATTGTTACTTGAAGTTGTGACTTCTTCAAAAAATACATTGAAAAGACATATCAAATTTTCTAAGCATTGGATCGACTAAAATTTTAAACTGGTACGGCATTTAGAACCGTTATTTTCTAATCTTTGTCAGCTTTTTGCGCTTGCAAAATTTTTGGCGGAAAAATCTGAAAACTATTCTAGTTCATTGAAACAGTCATTCAAGCCATCGTGAAAAAGTTTGGGTCCACTATCCACGTAAAATTGATAGCGGAATGACAGTTTATTCAGCTGAAATTAGCTTTAGAGTGGTTTGTTCGACTCTTATTCCACTTAAATGTTTGCTGAGTAGAACTTACATCATAAACGAAAATTCTGTGTAATCTTATACGGTATAAGATGTAGCCATCACCTTCGCTATCCTGACTCTTTGCGCCATTCAAAAGTTTGTGGTTGTGCTGCTTCCACCTTACGATCACCTCGCATTCGTCCATTAAGATACTCCCATCTTTATCCCGGCACATTTCAGCTCGCGACACCTTTGCAGGATCCGTTATGCTTCTGATCAGGGATGGGAAATGTACTGTAGCAAACATTTACCACCTCGATATTCACATGTTTCTACACGACCATCAAAATCCAAAGAAAACCATGACCGTTCAAAACAAAAAAATGTCACGGCTCTTCAAAACTGTAATGTTCTTCTTACCAACGTTTTTCAAACCCGAATGCGAAATGACTCGAGCACAGTGGTGACACGATTTTTCCGGTTTTCGGGGTTTTGCATTTTTTCTCGATAAAGGGAGCATGAAATTGAACTTGTTTATATGTATCGCAATGGAATAATTGTGCTCTTGCCATTAGCGCTAATAGATTTCAATTAGTTGAAAACACAAGTGAAATATTAGCGATTGAATTATTTAACAGTTTTTTCAATCATTCACCTCGAGATGGCTGCCCGAAAACAATGGATCATTAAAATAACCAAAACGGCCGCTATGGGAAGCATAGATAGCGCCACCGTAGCCTTGTGTGTTTGACAGAACAGCAATGCTGTCACAATGTTAAATCCCACAGTTCCCAAGCCTGCTTCTGATAGAACTTTCGGGTTCTTGAGAATGGTACAGCAACTCCATCTCTTGGCCTTCCACCACTTCCAGGCGGCGTTCGTGGCATTCCACCTCATCAAGGAATAGGTCAGTTTGCTGTTCCACGTTTTGCCGCATACCATGCTGCAGCATTGAAGCCCGCGCTGTATTCTTCTCCTCCAAAACCTCCTGACACTCCTCGCCGTACCAATCGTTTCTTGAATTCTGTTCCACGTATCCAACAAAAGTGGCAGCGTTGTTAATTGTACTGAGGCGGGCAACGGTACCGTACATCGTTCATGACGGGTAATTTTGAGCGCAGTTACCAAGTTAAGGTCGGAGTCAATGTTAGCGCCACGATAGGATCTGACATCGGTTATATCGGAGAAATGCCGTCTTTCGATCTAAACGTGGTCGATTTGCGATTCTGTCTACTGACGTTATCTTCAGGTGTACCGATACGGGAGGCTGCGCTGAAAATAGGTGCTGCGAATGGCCATATTCTTGGAGGGGATGAAATCTATCAGTCGTATCCCGTTCTCGTTCGTCAGCCGGTGGACGCTGAACTTTACAATCGTCGGTCTGAATTCCACCTCCTGGCCAACCTAAGCGTTCAAATCTCCTATGATGATTTTGACGTCGTGGCTTGAGCAGCGGTCAAACTCGCGTTCGAGCTGCGCGTGAAATGCACCCTTGTCATCATCAGTGCTTCTGGAGTGTGGGCTATGCTTGTTGATATTGCTAAAGTTAATGTATCGGCCTCTAATTCACAACTTGCACATTCTTTCATTGATCAGCCACTACCCGATCACGCACCTTTACATATCGCCCATCACTTTACAAGCTGTTCTTAGCTCACTTGTGTTAGCGCAGCTCTGTTAGATGGTATGGTAACTTCTAAACGGTCGCATAATTGTTTTTGTCCAATACACCTCCTGCAGCGTAATGACTCCAAAGTGCGATGGACCTTCATTACATGAACATGAGCATGATTGACTTCCCGCCGTTGCTACTCCGTTATTAGCTGTACTTACACAGGGAACCGGCAGACGCTACTCGGGATCAGTAGGGCTGTTTGGGCACGTCAGAAGTTAATCATCAATGTTAACTTCCTTTTCCCGATCAGCCTAGATAGCCGCGTAGTGTCGGTAGTAGTTGTTTCAATTGGCTAAGAATTAACACTACGGATTGCCTGTTCCGGTGGTAAAAGTCCATCTCACAGGTGACCCCTAATTCATGCGGCTTTAAGCTTACCGTGTCTAAAAATTAATGGTTAGGGGGGTCTAAATAAAACCTCCCTCTACAGTATTATGTTCTTCTTGTGCTACCCGGAGCAATGGTGCAGGTGACCTTGTGTTTCTACGAGATAATTAGCTGCCCTTCTTCAGTCTCAAGCATGCGTTTTACACAGTGCATTCTGTGCTTTTCGCCTTTGGTGACTTTTTAGATCTGGATTTTTCGCTGCCGGTCTTTTTCGTGCTGAGATTGCGAAAAGCTTCATCCTGCCTAGTTTTGGTAGTGGCTACGGTTAGGGTAGCTAAGATCAATCTTCGGCATAAAATATCAGCAACGATCATTCTTTGTAGACTTATGAAAATACAGCTCAAGTGGCGCTAGTTCAGAAACCTTACTGCTGTGAGGGGAACTTTAATCTAGATAACCTTGTGGACCCAGTTTTTGCTACTTTCAGAAACACGAAATGACAAACTCGCGTGCCAGGCCTCGTGCATGCGTGCTCGTTAATAGCGCTAACGTTGCTACACTCATTTCTGAGTTAACAACCAGAGATGTACACTCCCGTGCATATGTTTTGGTTCACCCGTTTAAAAACATACAAAAGTGTTCAGTTCATATCTCTGTGATTACACGTCCAATTGAAGATGTTGACGGCGGAAACGGAGGTGGTGCTGATCAGCAGCTGCAAGGCGGTTCAGCAGTTGGAGATCAACATCGGAGAGCACGCAATCCCATCGAAACGCTCTCTAAAGCACTTTGGAGTAATGGTCGACGACAGGCTAGGATCATGCCCAACATTGGAGGACCAAGAAGCAGCACGAAGCGTCTTCTGGCGACCGTATCATCGTCTATACTGAGGTACGGTGTTCCGGCTTGAGCTGCAGCGTTGGGAACCAAACGTAACCGAGATAAGCTGGCAGGTACGTTCCGGCTCATGGCTATACGGGTGGCGAGTGCCTACCGTACTATATCATCGGAAGCAGTGTGCGTTATCGCCGGAATGATCTCCATCTGCATCACTCTGGCTGAGGACATCGCATGTTACCAGCAAAGGGACACCTGGAATGTGAGGAATACCATTAGGTTGTACACAATGGCCAGGTGGCAGCAGGAGTGGAATAACTCGGAGAAAGGAAGGTGGACCCACAGGCTCATTCCTAACGTGTCGGTGTGGACGACCAGAAAACATGGAGAAGTTAACTTCTTCCTGACCCAGTTTCTGTCAGGCCATGGATGCTTCCAAAAATATCACAGATTCGGACACGCAGAATCTCCACATTGTTCGGCCTGTCCAAATATCGAGGAGACACTGGAGCACGTTATATTCGACTGCCCTCGATTTAGGGATATACAAAGCGAGATGAATCAAAGATATACAAAGCGAGCCAGAAATCGCAAGCGTACTAAATCCGGACAACATCGTGCAGAACATGTGCCAGCATGAAAAGACCTGGAATGCGGTGAACAGGGGGATAACGGCGATTATGTCGTTGCTGCAAAGGAGATGGCGTGAAGACCAGAGAGCTCTGGGTCGCGATTGAAGTAGGCTAGATCCTCCGTTAGGGACTAGACCGAGTAGATCGGGCGTAGAATTGTATCGGTTAATAGTCGTCGGGGCGCCTGCAAACCGGAAGCCATCCTCCAACCGGAATTGCAGAACTGACCCTGGCACTTGGCCAACTAACGTCGGCTCAGCCTACCGCCGGGGTCTAGCTGAGTAATTCGCGAAATAGCACCGGCAAATGGTTGTCGGAGCGTCTGTGAACCGGAAGTTTCCCTCCACCGGAATCGCAGGACCGACCTCGGCATCTGCCCGGCCAGCTTCGGAGTAGGCTAAGTCCACCGTCGGGGACGAGTTGAGTAGATCGCGTTGTTGCACCTGCAAATGGTCACCGGAATCGCAGGACCGACCTCGGTGTCTGCCTGGATAGCATCGGTTCGGGAGATCTTTCGCCGCCGGGGAAATCTTCGTCGGAATATGATAGATCCACCGCTGGGGACTACTCTGAGTAGTACGTAGCGTATCACCGGCTTGAGTCGTCGGAGCGCCAGTGAACCGGAAGTCATCCTCCAACCGGAATCGCTGGACCGACCACGGCATCCAACTGATCAACCAGGAGAGCTCGAACAGCAGCAGCGGAGAACGAGTCGTCGTAGAGCAACGAAGTGCACATGAGCGTACAGTAGAAATTCAACAGGGCTCTGACGCGAGGCCAGCCCAAGGGAAGTAGGCGTCGTCACACAGAAAGCTGTCCAAAGCCCCGGTTAGATCGTCAACCGCCAATTGGGCAAAACGAGAAGTCGCAGAGGCACCGTTGAAATGTCGTAGTGAGCAACGTTTTTGACGACATTAAGCTTCAACAGCGAACTAGCAGAACAGCTAGAGGCTGAGATTGACGAAGTGCATGAGCACAGCCCTCCCCCGATGAATTTGCTTGATGTAGTTCTGGGGGGATCGAGGCACAGGAGCAGTAGGGAAAGCTTTTTAGTGGTTAAGCACGCCTAACGTGAGTCCCACACCGTGCCAATACACAACAGGCCAGGCTTTTGAAGCTTTTTTGTACCCTACTATAAATTTAAAAAAAAAAACACAAAGAGTTATTATTACTTCGTAGGTATTTTTCCAAAAACATTTCTGTTATTCCTAACCCGCTGTGGTGATAAGCTATAGGCATTTTGGGGCGCTGTTCGAACCCATTGTGGTATGGAGCTACATGCTCTTATTTCGCTTATGCGATCCTCCCTCTTCAAGGGACCCAATCCTATTTCCTCCCACCTTTCCCTTCCCTTTCCTCTCCCATCGGGTAGATGATGAAATAGGCTCAAATATGGCGATGGCACAAATCTCCCAACTGGTGGGGAACGTGCCTTTGGAGCGGTGTCCGACCATTTGGCTGAACGCCGCTTGGCCAAACGCCGCTTGGCCGAATGCCATTTGGCCGAACGCCATTTCGCCGAATGCCATTTGGCCAAACGCCATTTGGCCGAATTACGAAAAAAATAAGAAATCAAACTGCTACAATTCTTTAATTGTTGATTTCCATGATGTGGTGGGACGATAATGATAAAATTGAACCGTCTATTCAGGACGAAGTTATGGATGCCACACATCGTGCAAATTTCTAAGCTGATGCTTGATTCGGCTCTGAATTATCAACGTTGTTCTAAGATTTCAAGTGTCTTTAATGATTTCATCATAAAATTTTCCTTCTTTAAACATAGGCTTTTCTTTCGAGTTAAACTGGTTTCATTCATATCGGCAATAATTTAGCTTATGTTCTTATTGGGAATTTTACCTTCCTTAAATCATCGGCACTTCCTTGTAGTTATACTGATAAAACAAATATTTGCATTTCACTTGCTGAAATTTTCATAAGAGATTATTCCTTCTTTTGATTATGGGCTGTTATTTTTAGAGTGAAGTATTTTTCATAGTTATTGGAATTTAGGCTTGTTCATAAAGAGTCTCTTTCAAACATATTTTTTAGCACAACGGTTAACTTAGGTGAGATGTCTTTCTCCTCTAAGATTAAGATTCCAACGTATGAACTGAACTCTGCACCGTTGCTTGCGTAAAGCAGAAAACCGAACTGGTTGTCCGTTTTGAAAAAAAGAAACAAAGACTTGTGGTTGCTAGAACTATGAAATATTTTACCAAGTATGATTCGAGGGCTCGAAGCAACCCGCGGAAGGGCGATTAAATCGTAAAACGTTTTAGTTACTATCAGAGGTCTACAAAACTACAAACGCGATGCGAAAACCTCTGCTGGCAGCTCTCACCCCTAGCAGAGAAGTGATTGCTTGACTGTCTCTTGAACTAACATTAAATTTTTTTTTTTTTTTTTATTAACGACACTTTACACCGATCGGTGCGTTCGTGTAGAGTAATGCTTTTATTTCAAATTAGATAACAACTTTACATCTTGATTTTTCTTAGACCTTGTATGGTACACTTTCCATTCTGAATCCTTCGTTTTAGGAGGTTGTTGACTGACAAGACTACATGGTCGTTTTGGCAAGTTTTCTTCTTCTTTTTCTTCATTCGCTTCATTCGACGTTCCAGTTGACAACCGCCGCTTCCCAGCAAGTTCAGTAACAATTTCGTCGGTTTCGCATTGACTTTTGCTTCCATCATAGTTGTTGTTGTTGTCGCCGTCATCGTCATCGCTGCTCTCGGTTGAAGCGGTTGAAGGGGGATCGTTTGTACTGCGATTGTTTTGCTCTCCGTTGGGTCTCAATTGCGATTGAGGTTGTTGTTGTTTGCGCGTCGTTTTTTCAGCTTCGTTTGGTGATGTTTGTGGCTGTGGTTTCACGTGATCTTTTGGGTAACTAACATAGCTGCTTTGGCCATTGATTACAATATTCGATGCAACTGGCTTATCCAACATCATACGAACTAATCTGACACCGTTTGGTACTCCGGGAAAGAAGTTTTTCCACACGTCATTCTGTATGGACAGAACTTTGCCATACTGCTGCATATAGTCAGAAATGTCAGAGTTGGCCATTTGAGGAGGAAGATCATGGATCTTAACCGTAGTTGTTGGACCGTCCACAAAGACCGGGATGAAGTACGTCATACCGTGATAACTGTACGAGTATCGTAGATGGTGTTGTTTTTGTATTCGTGCGGCTACTCCGGCATTGCACACTTCAATGAACAGGCAGTTTCGGAGGTTGTGTAGTTGGATGCTTTTAACATCAGCCATATCGATTTTGATGCAATCTTTTACAAATTCCTGCACTTGCTCCAAAATAGGTCGCTTTGGCAAGACACTAAAGTCGACGACGATGGTATTTTTCCTGTGCGTCATTGTGAAACGCGTGTAACACTCTTTAGCTACAACAGCTTCAAGGAAAAGTAAATGTAGATTTAGCTCCGTTAAAGACGTGCGTCGCACACGAAGACCGGCTGCCAACTGTGAACATTAAAATGCTAATTATTTGTATATCAATGATGATTAGTCTTTCTTTAAGGTCTGCTCATTCTTTGAAATTCATGTTAACTGTAGTTCACTATTGTTTTCAATTTCGGCCGAACAGCATTCGGCCAAATGAGCCTTTCGGCCAAATGGCGTTTGGCTTAACGACATTCGGCCAAATGGCGTTCGGCCAAATGACCCGGAACCCCGCCCTTCTGATACCTGATACCAACTGGTATTATCGGTAATGAGTCAACAAGGCACAAGGAACCCGGAAGTAATTCGCTATCAGGAATCACATGACCGATTTCGGCACTTGTCCTATTGGCATCGAGATATCGTAGCATCGGTTCGGGCGATTTTTGCCGCGGGGAACTACTCCGAGTACCAACTTCGGCACTCTAACGACTGGTATAGAAGTAAACAGGAACGCGTAGCGACAAAATTGTACCGGAACCGGTGAGTGAACCGAAAGTCATCTTCTAATAACATAGCTGTATCGAATTCGCCATTCTACTGATCAACCGGGAGAGCTGGGAAAGTAGCCACAAATGGTCCCAGAGCAACGGAACTATGTCAGCAAGCGTGGGTGAGATCATTTGAAGTTGTGCAGCGCTTCGGTGTGCAACCCAAAGCGTAGAAGCGTTCAGCAAAAGCTGTGCAAATCTCCTGCGAGATTCAGTCGATTATGGGTAAAACGAATTGTAGTAGAGACACTGTTGAAACAGTTGTAGTGAGCAGCTTTTTTGACGGCATTCAACCTCCAGTAGCGAACTAGCAGTATAGAGACTCAGATTGTCAAAGTGCATGAGAACAGAAATGCAGCCGTTTCTCGATAGTTACTTGGTGTAGTTCCGGGAAAAGTTAAGGCACATGAGCAAAGTGTTTTAGAGCTTAAGCACGCTTTTCTTGAGTCATTTGCCGTGGCAACATAACACAGTAAAGGCTTTTGATGCTATTCGTACCCTACTAAAAACAACATGTTATACTTTACTATGGACATTACGGCTCTACTAGGATAAGGCCTATTCAGCAGACTATTCAAGCAGACAAATGCAAAATTTACATTTTTTTGGAATAAAAAAAACTCGCAGTAAATAATAGTGGAAATCCTGGCCTTCAAGTAGATCAGTATTGACACTTCTACCAAATGGAATTAGTGAAGATATAAACACGCTGTGTCGTTCTGGCTTTAGCAGAAAACAATCGGTTTCTTTGTGCGTAATTCCGACGGGCAAAATTAGTTGTCATAAACTTTTGGTGAGCATTTTTCCTTTTATCTACTCTGCCCCGGGTGGTATGGAAAATATGTAGCATGGCATTTCTCGCCTAAAAGAGGAACACATTCTCTGCCATCCACATCGCACAATATATGCCGCAATGGGAAGCGACGACGAATTCCGTGATATCGGTTGGCTACGTCCATCATTCCCGAACCGGCCTGCCAATGGCAACTCCGACAGCGTGGAAAACAACACCACCAACCGCTGCCAGAAACTTTGGATGACGTAGAACAAAAACGCAAAATGGTACCGCCACTGCTGCTCACATTTAGAGCGTAAAATTTTCAAAAATAATATTTGAATTGTCGCCAGCAGGGGAGCCAGCACCAAAATAAATACTGACGTTGATTGGCTGTTTGGCTAACCCATATACAATTATCTCAGGACGACGTCGGCTTGCGGTGGAATCAGCGGGCTCCACAATGGGATGGAAGCGATGCAACGTGCAATCATGTTCTGCCCGCAATCATCGATGAAGTCGGAATGATTGCTACTTTTTGTCATGCTCAAAGCTGCGAAAAGTTATTCAATGGGAAAAATATACATTTGCGCGCTGAAATGTACGGGGATGAGTAGTTTTTATTTCAAACGGATCAAAATCCTATATAGGGAGAAGTGGTCTTCAATGGGTATCAGGAATCAGAAGGCCAACTCGAAAGGTACGTTCCCTGGTCATTTAGTGATTTGTACCATCGCCATATTTGACCCTATTTCATCATCTACTCGATGGGACAAAAGGGAAGGGAAAGATGGAAATAGCAGTGAGGTCCCTTGAAGAGGAAAATCACATAAACGAAATAAGAGCATGTAGCTTCATACCACAATGGGTTCCCATTGCTGATCGCTCACCCTTACTGAGTTGAATGTTTTCAACTCCAAAGTCAAAAATCATTTTTCATCTGTCATTCGATAAACGTATTCGTTATGATAACCAAATTGAAGCTAACTCGATGTAGAAACGAAGCATTTCATTTATACGTAGACATATTATGTATCATGTGGCATGAAACGGTATGTAGGATTATCACAATCAAAATCCAATTTTAGGAAAACTATTAGTGAAATCAGTGACCCGACTGAATAAATTCCCACAGGTTATTGAAGCACTATGTTCAACAGCCCTTTTTCTATATTTACAAATACTCCTCTTTTCGTATTGCGAAATTGTTGTATCAGCTCTGCTGAATCAGCTGAAAAGCACCCAATGATCCAATTAACAATAGGGAATGTACATTTAAAAACGCTGCAATATGCAACTCTATTTTTATAACAGCTCTGACTAAATGACCAACATTCCACAGTTTGCATTCGCCGCTGGAGCATTATGATGATTAACTCGCAGCCCCGCAATACCGCAATCATCCACCGCTTTGCCCATGAATCATATCCAGCGTACTGCAAGTTCATGAAAATTCATGGAACCATGAAAGTGCTGACGGCAAACTTCACTCCATAAACTAATGCGACCATGAACAACTCAACGGTTCCTAAACACAATCGGAGGCTGGCCGTAAATAAGGACTCACTACCACAGACATGTGAACCGCAAACCCCCGCAGTAAACTTGCGGCGAGAAACCCTGGTTCTTTTGCATAAATATGCTATTGCCTGGAGCTGAACCGACCAGCGTTCCATCTTCCATCGGCTTCCGAGCAGCAGAGCTTCTATGCGTAGTAACGACTGTGTTTGAGAATTGATTTCCACTTGAGTATGACGGAAAGCCTACGTGGTTCGAATCGAATCGAAGCTCACACATGGTAAGGTGGGGGTCAACGCGGGTAGCTTCAACATTGAACTTCAGGTTTCTTCTTTCGGAATAGGAACCAATCTTTTTCGGAAATCTATTAAATTTGGCGGTGTTCATCAAGACAAAACATGATATTGAAATACACGGAAGGATGTTGAAGGAAGATATCTAGTGTTCAATTACTATACAATCAGTGCGTGTATAGGATTTCGGGTACATTTTCCAATACAGTAATAGCTCGATATAATCTATCCTCGACAAATTGTAAATGTCATTTTTGCATTAGAAAATGAAGTTTCAATTACCTACCAATACCATGTCAAAGCAATGTCGGCGCTTACTATCACTAAATGCAGTCGAAAATAGAAAACTGGTAAGCTAAACGCTCAATGTAAAAACAAGATTGCTTCAAGAATTACCCTGGTGTCCTGCTGGGATTCCAGGGGTGCCTACAAAGATTCTTCCAGTAATTTTCCCATGGATGCCTCTTGAAATGCGTACAAATATTCTTCCATTGACATTTCCATAGTTTCTCGTGAGAACTCCTTCATGGGTTGTTCCAGGAATATCTTCATGTGTTCGACCAGGTATTCTTTAAAAAAATTCGACATGGGTCCCTCCAGAGATTCCACAAGGACTCATGTGTTAATCGTGTGGTGAAGTTGAAGATATTTTTTGGCCTGGAAAGTCGAGAATAACTTTCATTACGATCCGAGGGATTGTAAACCGCGATCCTTAGTATGATCTTGTAAAGAAGTTTTCCTTAGCCTAGTGGTAAAGTCCGTGGCTAAACAGCAATGCTGAAGGTATCTGGGTTCAATCCCCGATCAGTCCAAAATGTTTTTTCAGCTGATCATAGAGTATTACCATATCTATCATACCCGATATACGAATGCGGAAATGCCAAATTTTAAAAGAAAACTCTCAGTTTATTAATAGTGGAAGTGCTCTTAGAATACTTAGCTGGAGAGCAGGCTCTTTTGCAGTGGGGAGGCAATGCCAAGTAGAAGATGAAAATGGTATTACTGAATAGCTATTCAGTAAGACCATTTTCATCTACTTCTTGGCATTGAATCTGTCCCCATTTGGTATTCCTACAGATGTTCTTCTAAATTTCCTCAGAGATTTTTTCAGCAATTTTTTTTTTTTTTTTTTGCGAGATTCAATATCGATTATATGAGTATTAGCTTTACGAATTCTTCGAAGAATTTTATGAGAGATTTTTGCAGGGATTCCTCCAAGACGTTCCTTGTAATTATTCTTCCAAGAATCCAAGAACTCGAACAGCGATTTGTTTTTTATGTGCTGGAATTGCTTCCAACGAATTCTCTTCAAGGATTTTGAATTTCTTCAGTGATCTTCACGGATTTACTTCAGAATGCCTTTGAGCACATGATCAGGAATAGTCTCAAAGAAATAGTTTTTCTCCAGGAAGTTAAATGGGTTCCGCTTCTTCAATGAATTTTTTCCACGATACCTTCACTTTTTCAGGTATTGATGTGGTAATTTGTCTTCACTGAGAACAGCGTTGCGGTTGAAAATGCTATATTATAAATTAAATTAAATACGTAACGCCACTTGATTTATGCAGACTAAATTCGCATTTTTTTCGAATATTTTGTGCATTCAATTTTTCCATGGCACAATTCCCTTTGAAATGTTCAAGTGAAAAACGTAACTTTGAGTCTGTTTTTGGAAATTACTTATTGAGCTCCTTTATAATTGTTTTCAGAATTTCTCCGCAGATCACTTCCATAAAACGGGTCAAAATGGACAACAATGTACTAGAAATGGATCTTAAATGCTGCAAATTAACTCTTAAAAAAAAAAGAAATGCTGTAGGTATTTCTTTGAGAAATTTTACAAGTATTTCTTCAGAATAACTCCATTATTTTCAGGGAATATTTCTACCCATTTCTTTAGGAATTATTCTTGTTATCTCTGGCTCTATGTGATATTTCCTGATATTTCTCCATAAATGTTATCAAGATGTTTTTTTCTAATCTATAATTTTAGGATTAATCCCTGAACTCCTTCAGTAATACTTCAGTAATGCTCATCAGATATTCCATGCATTTTTCTAGAGACTCATTCATTTATTTATTTAACATTTCAACAGATAAAGCTGAATCAACAATTTCAATTGCAGGGTTGCTATCCGGTATTCTTGCAACATGCCCTGCCCATCGTTTCCTTCCAGCTTCGGTCACCTTCTGGATACTGGGTTCGCCGTAGAGTTGGACGAGCTCGTGGTTCATTCTTCGCCGCTACGCCACACACCGTTTTCCTGCCTACCGCCAAAGATCGTCTTCAGCATCCGACGTTCGAAGACTCCAAGCGATTGCAAATCCTCCTCGAGCATCATCCACGTTTCATGCCCGTAGAGGAGTACCATTTTGTATATGGTACATTTAGTGCGGGGGTGAATATTTTTTTGACAAGTTTGCCACCTTTTCAAATGTTCGGCTGACAATATCCATATCATCCGCGAAGCAAACAAATTGAAGGGATCTTGTAAATCGAACCCCGGCTCCCCGCACCTTCTAGCGCTATATTGAAGAACAGACACTCCTCCGATAGCTGTTCTGTTTCCCGGATTGTGTCTATCAGCCGGTGCAGACAAATGGCCAGCCTCTCCGGGCCCATCTTTATGAGTTCAGCTCCGATACCATCCTTACCAGCAGCTTTATTGTTCTTGAGTTGGTGAATGGCATCCTTAACCTCCCTCAAAGTGGGGGCTGGTTGGTTTCTATCGCCTGCAGAACTATGAAAGCATTTCCTCCATTGTCCCGTCCTTCACTTGGGCTTGTGCTCTCAACGCCATTCAGATATTCGTCGAAGTGCTGCTTCCACCTTTCCATCACCTCACGCTCGTCTGTCAAAATGCTCCCATCCTTATCGCTGCACATCTTGACTCACGGCATGAAGCCGACGCGGGATGCGTTGAGCTTCTGCTAGAACTTACGCGTTTCTTGAGACCGGCACAGCTGTTGTCCTTGGACTCCGTTTCATCCAGGCGACGTTTTTTCTTTGGTGTTCATCAAATACCCTTTCACAATTGAGATGTGATAGACATTGGTTGATGTGTCACACTGTCCCAACTGGGCACAACTCGTTTTATAAAGTCTATTACCCTATTAGGACTACCTTGGGAATGGTAATAGTAGTAGGCTTGAATTTCGCGAAAATCACGTGGCTCTTCCCAGTACAGTACACGGAGAAATATTTTTACCTAATTTTTGAGTTTACTTTACCCAAAATTAAGTATATCGATTATAGTTTTAACCCAAAATCTCTCGGTTTTCTCTTTCTCCCACACGAATGTTGTCAAACATGGAGAGAGCTGCATCTACCCAATGGGGGTACTTTGGCCCAATAAGCCAAATTTGGGTAAATGCAACTTTTCTTATGTTTGGGTCGAAAGAACTCAATTTTGCGTTAAATCAACCCAAAATTGAGTATATTTTTCTAATGGAATTAAAGCCAAACTACCTAGTGGGGACCTTGGAAATTTAGCCAAAATTGAGTTATTGGGCTCAACTACGGAATTGCGTTGAAACAACCCAAAATTGAGTTGAATTCCGTCTCCGTGTAGATCAAAAACGTGAATCTCATCAAGTAGCCTATGTTGGGTGAATGAATTTTCTAAATCGTTAGTGTCATTGAAGGCTCTAAATGCGGGAAATAGAACATTTTTCTACAGTAATTTTGGGTTGCCCTTAGCAACGGGTGTTTTGAAATTTTCAAGGTTTTTTGCCTACAGCAGCGATGGGCGTGAGTTTCACTGGCTGAGTTGGTAAAGCACTCGTCTAGCATACAAGAGTCCTGGGTTCGAATCCCAGCTGAGCACGTGGATTTTTTCATATTTTCACCTATAATTTATCCATCTTTACCACGCGTAATGAGTTAATTAATTCAATAACCATGCGGATTGGATTACCGACCATCTCAATATATGAGTCAATAGAGATTTTTAGATTATTCTCTCACCAAAGAAAAAAACTGCCTCTAAAAAAACGTTCATACTATTCTTATTGATGGCGTTCCATAAGCTTGCTTCTCAGCGTAGTGTTCTAATGAGCACTTCTACAGTTATTAGCTAAGAATATTATTTGCCAACTGATAATTTTTGCATTCGTTTATCGTATGGCAGGCACGAAAATACTCTGTGACATGAGAAGTCAAGAAAGTGTCCTTTGCGAAAAGATTCTTGACCGATGGGATTCGATCTCACGATTCTCAGCTTGGTCTTGCTGAAGAACTGTGCGTTTAGCGCTACGCACACTAGCGGGCCTTCATACAAAGGCCGGGCAAAACCTCAAATACGTCCCAAATCGCTCGATAATGGTAATCTATAAACTATCTTGGATATCTGATATCATCCCGTTGGAAATAACTGCCACATTGAAAATTCGATTTTCTAGTGAAATTTGTCCAAATTCAGTTTTGTCATCCGATCGAATGAAAAGGTTATTATTACGAAATAAAATAGTTGTAATGCAGAAATTTGTGTATAAACCTAAATTAGAGATACATATTTAAGTACCTTGTATTAATTTCAGAATAGGTTTAAACGAGTTGTGACACATTATACAGATTTGAATGATGAATTAGATAAATTAGAAAATCTTAAAATCTTCTTTTGTCACCTTCCATCAAAATGTGTCAAGGGGGGGGAGGGTGGTGCAAAAAATAATAAAATGGAAATTCAGGGAAATTTACCATTTTTTATTCTCATATGGTGAAAAACCATGTTTTGCCACATATATCCGTCAAATCGAAATGTTTTAGTAATAAACACTACATGTTTTATTGTTCTTAACATCGATCGCATAACATTTTTCATAAGACGGCTTTCAAATTGTACTCTAGCTATTAACAATTTCAAAAGGAGTGCGAAAATGTTGCACTTATATGCAACTTGAAATCAAAGAAAGCTCTCAGTTAATAACTGTGGAAGTGCTCATAAGAACACTAAGCTGAGAAGCAGGCTCTGTCCCAGTGGGGACGTAATGCCAAGAAAAAGAATTCATATAAATCATAAAAAATATATTTTCATGGGTCATACTGTTACAGTAAAACAAACAGATTGAGGACTTGTATTCCAATAACACCTGTTATCTAATGTAATGTAATATTGCTGTGTGCGTTTGAAATGCAAATATCAAATGCGGGAACACCAAATGCGGTTAGATTTTTCACAAGAAATACGATGTCAGTGATAGATTTTTCTTGCTAGGGCAGCTGTGATTTATGAAATCGTTGCTAGGTGTCCTTTGATTGTTTTGTGTTACCGTAATCCGGGTTAACATTGATCAATTTTTTGAATACTTCCTAAATATTTCGTTTGAAAATGCAAATGTAGCAAATTTTATATTTTTAAAACAAGTACTGCCACCCATAGCTCGTGGCTATATACTGCATTTTGTTTTTTGAAAGACTTAAGCATGTTTAAAAAAATGTTTTAAGTAAATTTTTGATTTACTGATATGGGGTAACATTGATCACCTATGTAAATAATGTTCGGTAATATTGGAAATGTCGTTGTTACTTAAATCATGGTTCCCGAAACCGAATATAAAGGCCAAACGCTTACAAGTCATTTACTTTTTAAGTAATTTTAAAATTAATAACACCACGAACCACGGAATACGCCTAAGAGTAGACAATTTCCTAAGGCAATTCTATATTCTTAACAGTAATTCGTTAATGTTGCCTAATTGAGCATACTTATGAAAGTTTTGACAACGGAATTGTTTTCAGCGATGCCATTTTTAGTAAGAACCACATTTTCCTTGCTCGTATTGTTGGAGAACTTATGTGAGACGTGAATTTTCGGTAGCGTCACCCTTACCCATTGAAATAATTGTTTTGAAAAGTTGACAAATTTACGCATAAGGTAAACGCAATTTGCGCAAAAATCTTCACTTTCATTAGCTTATAAATATAAAAAAGAGAAGCACCATTCATGATTTGAAAATGTTCTTCAATAAATGGCGATACGAACTTTTTACGAGATGGGTCATTCCGATCAATGTTACCCCGCTGGTCAATGGTACCCCGGATTACGGCACCGCATTTGGAGGACATTTAGTCAACATTTGCTTCTCAAATGCAAACAGCAATACAGTAAAGACGAATTACAAAACTAGCAAAAAACACGAAAAATAATGAAAATCAACACTGAAAATAAGATAATTTATTTATTTTCCCCTACTTACTTTTTGATATTTTTGAAGGAGGGGGGGACATAAGTAAAATTTCAAATTTGTTCCGGCCTTATAATGAGAAATTAAAATGGAATTTTCATCTCTAGGGGCAAGAAGAGGCAAAAAAAGTTATTGCCCTTCAGAAAGTATGGACCATTTGCTGCTTCATAGTGAATGACTCATTTTCACGAAACACTTCACATGAAACGGACGAAAATTTGAAAATTAATCAAATTTTAGAGGAGGATTGCAAAACATTTTTTTTTTACTACAACTAACAACGTGACGTGTTAAAATTTTTATCATTATAGCCAAATCGAAGGCTTGAGACTACGCTTTCAAATGAAGCCTATTGAGCTTAAATCAGTTATGATTTCGTTTAGACACAGCTGTTTGAAGTTTGCTAGGTGAACCATAGTTGATTTCAGCAGTCCAATTTTGCTGACTATCCCACACTTACGATGCTGCCGAAAATCGAAAACAAAACAGATCAATCTCAAATTTTGAAAAATCGTCACTCAATAGTATAGAAGTCTATAGAAAATATTTTTTGAGGTTTTGTCCGGCCATGCGCCACTGTGCTACGGCTACCCGAGCAGAATAAAATAACTTCTGAATACCAAACTAACTCAAGTAACATTGATAGCTGAACAACAGCTAATTCAGCTAAAATGCTGTTCATGCAGCCATTTTTCAGCTGAATAAGCTGTTATTCAGCTACCTCGTTACTTGGGAAGGTATTCCATACCAGATAATTAGATCAGGTATTGTAAGACCTCAATAATACATAATGGATTTTCATATAAAAGTAAAATATTTCAATAGTTGTTCTATACCTCTAGCACCAGAATATGGTATGCATAAATTATTGCGAGTTATTTGTTCCTCCTCGAGTATCTGGTCCCTTACATATAACATAACAAGAATAAAAATAGGGTCATGTTAAATCCAGGTATCACTGTACCTTACTTCGAATTTTGGGCTTTCTCACTGTGGGAAAACTGGCACTTCGCCTTCAGTGCCAGCGAAAAAAAAATCTGCAGACCACGGCATGTGGGATTCACGAGATGGGGTTTGCCGTGTGGGAGGAAATCTATTACTCTGGCATTTTCCATAGGACTTATCGAGTTACACATTCTATCCATTTGGAAAAGGGTCCCGAGAAGCTGTCAACGATCAGCACGCTATTGAAGAGAAAAATAACGACGAGCATCTGTGCTAGACATATTTGGCATATGTGTAAACGTACAGACGCACATACGAATAGGTTACTGGGGGATGGCAAGGAGAGCACAGAAGCAGCAATTGAAAAGGATTTCCAATTTTCATAAACCGTACGCTTTTTTGCTACTTGTAAGATTGAAATGATTTCATTTGTGCCTGATTACGACGTGCTCATGTATTTTTTCTGCGGAGACTTCTATGAAAGCTTATTGGAGACCTATGTGGAGACATATTTTAGCATGCTTCTTCTTCTTGGCATTGACGCCCAAACTGGAGCAAATCCTGCTTCTCAGCTTAGTATTCTTATGAGCACTTCCACTGTTAATAACTGAGAGCTTTCTTTGCCAAAGTTGCAATTTTCGCCTTTGTATATCGTGTGGCCGGTACGATGATACTCTACGCCCAGGGAAGTCAAGGAAATGTCCATTACGAAAAGATCCTGGACCGACCGGGAATCGACCCCAGATACCCTTCAGCATGGCTTTGCTTTGTAGCCGCGGACTTTAACCACTCGGCTAAGGAAGCCCCTATATTTTAGCATACATTGAAATTATATCTCGTTTAATAAAATATCATTCATAGTTTTGTGTTTAGTCACTAATGATCTTAAGATTATGATGACGACTTCTTTTGAAAAGGGAAGAAAATCCGTTGGTCCCGAAATGAACTAGTATAAGACAAAAAAAACTAAACACTTAGAGAAATAAATCAACCCTCGCGAGGTAAACCCGTAAGTCAGTTTTGGAAGGAAGCCCCGAAGGTGAACGTTAGATGATAGAGGAATGAGTTTAGCATTTCTGTTATCGCGATTCTGAGTCAATATAATTGAATGAAATCAGCGTTTCATGAAAGAAAGTCCCGCTGCCCAATATAATTATGGATCCGACAGAGAAACTATCAGATGATTAGATCAGATTTGTTTATCTAAGTGGAAACCTTCCTTTGTTGGCACTTGTTGTGCCTCTGCCGCAATCAGAAGCTAATCTGACTTCTGTGGGGAACATATTGGCAACAGCTTCTTGGCAATGATATCAAATATTACTATGATTTATGAGCCTTTGGGCTACCACTCCTCGTCTCTCTCTCCCTATCTGTGGTATTCATATGTTGCACTCAGAGAAATAAGTAAATAGTAATATTTTGAATAATAAAATTCTCAGACAAATTTGCGGGAGCTCCTGGGTATATGATATTATTGAATGAACTGCACAACTTTAAACAAAATGAACTAATTTAGTCTTTGCCAGTTTTAAAAGATCGATTGTTTATTTTGTACACTTTTGCTGATTCTTAACTCACAAGTTTGAAGGATTAATTAATAATAATTAATAATATTAATATTAATTAGTATTAAGAAATTAGAATTGAAAATTGAAAACAAATCTTGTTTTTATCAATTGACACGAAAGAACATGTTCTTTCAATTACAAAATTTACCCGCATAAAAAAAGCTAATTCATAGTGAAACTTTAATTAAAAAAAGGCGTTGAAATTTCATCATAATCACTTTAGATCATGTTTGACGTTCACATCACCCATAAAAAACACTTCTTCTGGTTTTTCTTTTCAACACTGGGGTTTTTCTTATCTGACATTTTGGGAAGGTACACGGAAAACATTATTCGCTCAAAACCTGAGTGGAAATCTAGGGTTGCCATATTCATTCAAAAAACAAAAGAATTTGGTTTTTGGACTGGCACCAATACAAAACATTAGTAAACGTAGTAAAAGTAAACGAGTGTTTCTGACGTAAGCTCAAGCGTTTGGCACTACAACAATTGAGAGCTAAAATTTCATATCAAAACGGTCACGCAAATAAAAAAAATATACAATTTGATTGAGTTACTCAGCAAGCTTCCGATCGAAATTTCAAATTTAAATTGCCATTATGATATTGTTCTGAAAGCTTTGACATTGATGTACACACAAAATATTTGGATTTGTCCAACACGCGTCACTTTTCCCTGGGTGCACCAGAAAAGGGACCAGCCGATTTTGTCACTTGCCGTTGCTGTTTGCGGTGAGCCCCATATGGTTTGACGCGATGTCCTTTGCTTCGGCAAACATTTATTTATGATCCCGGGATTATTTCCGTTCGTTTATTTATGCGGCCCTGCGGCAATTTGGGAAACGAAGTGAAACGTGTTGGCCATCGAATGGGGCTGGCTGGTTGGTTGGTATCGGTGCATGGTGCTTAGCAAATTGCATATATGTAGGGTGTGTGTGTTTGTTTTAGCTGTCGTTACGCTGTCACGTTGAGGGTTTCGCACGATCAGTCATATTTGAGGATTTCCTCCAGTCACTGCCTGGGTCATGAGAGGTTGTTGAATTTTGCTCTTTGATTCAACTGCGTTTTAAAAATGAATTTAATTCAATCCATAGTCGTTCGGAATTGTTTTATTGTTGAAGATCTCGGAACGGAATATTAGTGCTCATCACATGTGCTTAAGAGGAATATTCTTCTTCTGGTTTTTCCGGCATTAACTCCCTCCTGACTAGAGCCTACTTCTAAGCTTAGTGCTCTATAAGGAGTTCCAGAATTATTTTTAAAGAGATTCCTAGTCTGGGTTCGCCGTAGAGTTCTAAGCACCCGACGTTCGAAGACTCCAAGTGTTTGCATGTCCTCCTCGAGCATCGTCCACGTTTCATGCCCGTAGAGGACTTCCGGCCTTATGAACGTTTTGTACATGACACATTTGGAGTGGGTGTGAATCTCTTTTGACCGCAGCTTCTTCTGGAGGCCACAGTAGGCCCGACTTCCACTGATGATGCGCCTCCGTATTTCACGGCTAACGTTATTGTCAGCCGTCAGCAAGGATCCAAGGTAGACGAACTCACTGCTACCTATGCGAGCCCTGTCGCGCTCGGCCCCACCTGCCTGTACTTGTACTTTGTCTTGGTCACATTCACCCCCAGTCCAACTTTTGCTGCCTCGCATTTCAGGCGGATGTACAGGTCTGCCACCTTTTGAAATGTTCGGCCAACAATGTCCATATCATCTGCGAAGCAAACAAATTGACTGGATCTCATAAAAATAGTACCCCGACTGTTAAGCCCGGCTCTCCGCATAACACCTTCTAGCGCAATATTGAACAACAGGCACGAGAGTCCATCACCTTGTCGTAGTCCCCGGTGGGATCCAAACGAACTGGAGTGTTCGTCTGAAACCTTCACACAATTTTGCACACCTTCCATCGTCACTCTTATCAGTCTCGTGAGCTTCCCGGGAAAGCTGTTATCGTCCATGATTTTCCATAGCTCTACGCGGTCGATACTGTCGTATGCCGTCTTATAATCGATGAAAAGATGATGCGTTGTGACCTGGTATTCACGACATTTTTGGAGGATTTGCCGTACAGTAAAGATCTGGTCCGTTGTCGATCGGCCGTCAACGAAGCCACCTTGATAACTTCCCACGAACTCGTTTACTACAGGTGACAGATGGCGAAAGATGGTCTGGGATAATACTTTGTAGGCCGCATTTAGAAAAGTGATCGCTCGAAAGTTCTCACAATCTAACCTGTCGCCTTTCTTGTAGATGGGGCATATTATCCCTTCCTTTCACCCCTCTGGTAGCTGTTCTGTTCTCCAGGTTGTGCCTATCAGCCGAGGCAGACAAATGGCCAGCATCCCCGGACCCATCTTTATGAGTTCAGCTCCGATACCATCCTTACCAGCAGCTTTATTGTTTTTGAACTGGTTAATGGCATACTTAACCTCCCTCAAAGTGGGGGCTGGTTGGTTTCTATCCTCCGCAGTACTGACGAAGGCATTTCCTCCGTTGTCCCGTCCTCCATTGCCTATGCTCTCAGCGCCATTCAAGTGTTCGTCGAAGTGCTGTTTCCACCTTTCGATCACCTCGCGTCCGCCCGTCAAAATGCTCCCATCCTTATCCCTTTCACATCTCGGCTCGCGGAACGAAACTCCGTCTCCTCCAGGCGGCGTTTTATCTCCCGAAAGAGGCGGGTCTGCTGTTGCCGTTTCCGTCTATAACGTTCCACGCTCTGCCGGGCTCCTTGCTGCAGCATGATCACCCGCGCTGCTTTCTTCTCTTCCAAAACCCCCTGGCACCGATCGTCGAACCAATCGTTCTGTCGACTCCATCCCACATTTCCAACGGGGAACTTATAAGAGAAACAGGGTATTAGGGGAACTGGCATTCGGGAAACCGACATTCGGAAATGTAGCACATCTACTATATGTAGATGCTAATACGGTAAGAAAGCGTTTATGATCAATACGTGAGTTTGTTGTCAATTTGTGTAATAATATTCTCCTCTTCAGCAGCGAAAATCTGTTTAGAAACTATTGAGAATATTTATTATTATCTACTATTTACAAGATTTTGTCTATTTGCATACGAAAGCGGTAAGAGAAACATCTCTAAACATATTATTACTACCATGACCCCACAGTTATGGATCAAATAGTGTGGAGTCACGAGCAAACGGCTTCTGGCGACATTCTCAACGTCCGGCACTCTTCATCGAGCCAGTCGTTTCGTCTTCATTTTTTCATAATTCCACTCATAATTTATCGTTATTTACCACGCGCAGGGATTGAATCCTGAGAAAATTGAGAGAATCTCTCACGTATCGCTCTCTGTAACTATCATAACATGCTGCACATTATGAGAGACTGTTTATCGTATACTGCTACAACTTTGATCAGATTGGGGGGATAGCAGTAAATGATAAAACCCCTCTAAACATGCTCCAAACCTGGGGGACACTATTGCTATTGGAAGTTGGTGGATTGTTTTTCGTGCCAGTAAAGAAAAACACCTATCCCCAACGGTAAACAAGCGAGAAAAATGGATTTTATCATCGCTCTCTCTTTGGGGCTCTCGCTCGCTGCTTCCATTTATCAGAATTGTTACACCTTGCGATACAATGACGATCGTGGACCGCAACAGATGGGATGTTTTTCTTTGCTTGCTTTGATCGTGCTTCATACTCAAATGAGAGCGAAATCTGCAATGCCTGACCACGCGTAATACTGAACAGATCAATATAAACGTCAATACATCTTTTGTTTCATTAGGGCTGTAGATCTGATTCTAAACAATTTCAAGTTCTTTCCGAAATGCCACTATGGTCAACCGATATGCGCTAGCGGTGTTAGAGACCCGGAAAAACTCCAACATAGTGCTGAATTCTACATTGTTCATTTACGACTAACAACTTTTACAGTTTTTCAAGTGAACTGAGAGTGGTTTCAAAAAAAGACAACAATGAGTATTTGGAATCATCAAACACAAATTCGCTTCTATTGACCTTAAACAAATAAATGGTACTTCATAAATTGAAATTTGTCTGGACAATTCTAACATAACTGTCTTATGCATATTTCAAAGAGTATTTGCGATCCCAAGGGCATACCTTCATATTTTAGCTTGTACCTCGTGGTAATATAGCTTGGTTTGGCTATCAAAATTCCCCGCAAATCCTCTCCGCCTAATTTAGGTAATTAAACGATTGCTCCCTCGTAGAAATTAATTTACGATCGTTCATCCAATTTCAAGCCATTTGATTTATTGTCGATTCCCCATCCCACGATGTTTTCTTGCGTATATTGCTGCCACCAGATCTACTCGTTCTATGCAAACTGTAGCATAGGGACCTTCTCTAGCCAAGTGGTAACGTCCCATGCTGAAGGTGCCTGGGTACGATTCCCGGTCAATTCTGGATCTTTTGGTTATGGAAATTTCCTTGGTTCGAATGTAGCAATGACAATATAAAATAAAAAGTTCAGTTAATAACTGTGGAAGTGCTCATTGAACACTGAACTGAAAAACAGGCCATGTCCCTGAGGGAACGTAATGTCAGAAGCAGAAGAAGCATAGTGCTAGGCCAAGCCAAAACCGATTGGAGCAGCCGATGGGTAGCCTCAGGTGGAACTAATTCACTAATTGATGACATTTCTTTGCTCTCTTTCTCTCGATTGCAGGCGGTAACACCGACACCAGCAAGGACCACTGCAATAAAACGGTGGACATCTACGAGGATGTGGCCTCGCCGGAAGTGACGAACACCAACCGAAACAGACCCCTCACCTGCTGGTATCGATTCCGCAGCTTCCGAGGGGCGCCAAGAGATTTCGTCATGCGGTTGAATTTCAAAAAGTTCAAAGTTGGCAACCTGCTCAATGCAACGCACTGCGAGGGCGGCTATCTGCAGGTGAGTTTTGAATACTGGCGAACGAGAAAGACGTGAAAGCACAGATCCATTTCCGGTGTGCATCGACGGATACTTTTTGTCATGGTCGATTGTGCATTCGGGACGTATTGTGGTGGGAGGAAAAACTCGATACAACTGAACAATTCACGCAAATGGTTTCGTGTGCTACTGATGGACTTCACAGAGTGAATTGGAAGCAGTTCTACATGCTCAGATTCCAAAATTAAAATTATCAAACTTTGTTTACAAAATAATAAAACTAAAAGATTGAGAAGAATTTCTAACTAATATTGCAATTGAAAATTTCCTCCGATTCCAAATTTGTGTCTAAGTATTTACCTATATGACTCTTGTACCTTTCTAACGAATTAGCTCCAAAAAATAGATCAACTTGTGATGCACTTTCATTGTACCGGTCAAACAGTGCGATGATATAGTCACACTTGAAAATACTCACATGAATATGCACTTGAACTGATTATAGTCACTGACAGTTGAATATTTGATAGGGATATTTTTAAAACATTTATTTTATTTTCAAATACACTAAAACATTTGTCTGATTTCTTGAAATAATTTCCAAATTTAAAATAACCTGACTAAATTAGGTGTCAATAAGATAAAATTTCAATACAAATTAATTATTTCAATTATTTTTGATAATCTCAGACGATTGATATTTTAAGCGACCTTTTTATCGTTCTCATCTCAACACAGCTTTCATACACAAAATGAGGTTAAGGGAGTGTTCAAAATTTTTATATGCATTTCTCAGACCTGCAACTCGAGGGATTTACACTATAACAGTGACAACGTGAATGATGTTATAACCATACGATGTGCAAACGATGTTTAGCGTGCTCGCAGGACAATTCATGTTTCCGTTCCACACCATTCATCAAGCTGTAAATATACGTGTAAAAATTTGTCACTCCACCACTCGATGGTGAACTTAGAAATCCGGAAAACTCGCTGCGCTACCATTCCGCTCAGACAATCCATCTCATGCGGATTTTTTTTTGTACTCTGGTACTCTGCCAACAGTGGAAGTTTCATTCCAGTACGATAGTATCTTTCTTCTGGTTTGCACAGTTGCCGTCCCAACTCGTAAAGCAGATTTATGTGCAATGAACTGTAAATTATTTATTCGATCGTGCAACTCATCACGACACCACTTTTGGTTCTGCGAAAGAATTTCACTCATTTCGGGTGCTGCTCTCTGCTTTCTTTGGATACTTTTCTTTTTTCGTGACACGGCTAAGCTTTCCGATGGGAGTCGTCATTCTGTGGAAGTGCATTGCGTGAGAAAGTACATCTTGTAAAAGTATGGTGCTTTCGTGTCGTGTTTCATGCATTTATGATCAGATACTCAGTTTCGATGGATAAAAAGGATAATAAAGTTCGGAGAGTAGAGTAAGCTGTGTTGTGGGGTAACTAAAAAAAATATGACATCAAGATCTTGAATAGGGTAGATGTACCGTTATGCATCATAGTCTCAGTATTCTGCACCTGGGATCAGGATAACTGTCTTCTTCTTATTCTTCTTTTCCTTCTTCTTCTTGCCATTACGTCCTCACTGGGACAGAGCATGCTTTTCAGCTCAGTGTTCAATGAGCACTTCCACAGTTATTGACTGAGAGCTTTTTTTGCCAATGTTGCCATTTTCGCATTCGTATTGCCCATTGCACGGTGACGTCATCAGAAAATCGCTCTCTTTCCCTCCTTCGGAAAATCTGAAAACAACGGTGCCTGTACCTGTCAAAGTTAATAAATTAATAAAGGTTCATTTTCAGATTGAAGCTCAGTAGTTTTCAGAACTAATCCTTCAACCATTTTCTCATCACTCTCAGGAATTGCTCCATAATTTCATCCATGCATTATTCCACAAAATCTATTGGGAATTATTCAACGGTTTTCACAATGGACCATTGAAGGTAACTATTTTGGCACTCACCGCTTCAAAACAGAGGCAGCACCGTACATGGGTTTTAACATTGTGACAGCATTGCTGTTATCACGGCGTGTCTGGTAGAACAATATTATCACAAAAAATAGGCATCGCTAAATCTTTCACCATTCGAAAATATAGGTTTTTTGCTTTCATGTGACGTGTTCCCCAAAAAAATCCACCGAGGGATCCCGAACATTTTTTTAATTTTAAATGTTGGTTCCTTTAAGTACACTATTTTCAAATGTAATCATGGTAAAAGGAAGTTTTTTTTCTCTGAAGCTCGATGGTGGTCTTAATTTCAATGAAAGTTGATAGAACAAAGATATATAGGGTTATATGTTGTAATAGACATCACTGTCCTATGTGATCTTGTGCATTTAATGAGCCATAGGACACTTATTCGTACAGTGGAAGTACACAGTCAGTTGAGCCCGGGAATTTTTCATTTTTTTACCAAGATCCGCACAACCGAGCGATCAGCACATGAATTTTAACAGATATGTCAGCAAAAAATCAAGTTTATTTAAAGCAGGATACTGCTGACAACAAACGTAATTTTTGCTGAGATATCAGCAAACGACCTTTAACCAAGATTTGCACAGATGAGATCGCCTTTCCGATTTAAGTGTGTATTTGATTCTAGTGTATAACTGTTTCTTTTGATGGTTAGAATACATGAACTTTGTTTTCTTCTGTCTGGAATTACACCCCTATTGGGACAAAGACAGCTTCTCAGCTTCTGTTCTTATAAGACAATTTACACCGTCTTCAGCACATAGGCTGCACAGACTGAACGATCACTAACATTAGGCAACGGACTACACGAAACATCCAGTAGCCCAGCGATGAATTTTTCGTTTGACGAAAAGTTTCCACCGACTGGAGCGGGAATCGAACCCACACCTCGTGGCACAATACGCCTAGACGACTGACGCCGCTAACCGCAAGGCCACGAAGCCCACAATAATACTTATTAACTGAGAATTTGTGGGATTCGTGGCCGAGCGGTTAGTGTCGTCAGGCAGTGAGCGCATCGTGTCATGGGGTGTGGGTTCGCCACTTCAGCCATCGAAACTTTTCGTCAGAAATGTTTCGCGGTTGTTCCACTGGAGCATGCTTGTCCGTTGTCTAGTGTTAACTTACAGTCTGTGCAGCTAAATGGCTGAAGACGGTGTCCGTGTTTTTTAGAATTTGCTTCGCCAATGATTCATCAATGTGTTATGTGTTTTTATAATTTATGTAAGAAAAATATCCTCCACCGGTGAGATCGAACCAATCATCCAGAAAAAATACGTAATTCCAGTGAATCAAATTGTCATCAGAGAAGACGAAAAACACGCAAGAAAGCGAACCCTCTCACAACCGTTTATCCTAACTTTTGCGGATTGGGATACAAACAAAAGCATAATTGTCATGACAATCCCAGGGTGCAACTTTTTCAAATCGCAATTAATCAAATGTTTCAATTACATAACCAAATTTATTTTAGGAATGCTATTCGATAATGTGCCAATGTTTAGCAACACAGGTAAAGTCGATAATTACAATGAGAAGCCCAGAAAATCGTTGCGTACGTAGTGATCGATCATTGTTATATTCTGTTCAAGTGATGATAAACTTATGTTGCGGAATAGAATGGTTGCAACAAGAATAAAAGATGACAATGTCTTTGGTGCTGCGTGTTGGTTGACAATTGATTCACTGCGTATTTCAGTGTTAAATTCCGTTCAAATTTAAGCTGAAAACGATTGATACGATATAGAGTTCTTATAAACAATTTTTTACCATAAATAAAACTTGCTGCTGTGTTGATATTTTCAGCTTTTTCATAATTAACATGATACACGAAGATGCTTGATTTACTAATTTAGTAATGGAAAAATAAGTGAGAGGAGATAAATCTTTTAGTCTGTTGAAAACTGTGTATTTTATTTTGTATAATGGTTGATGTGTTCTATGTTCCATTTGTCCCGGGCTATCATCTACTAGATGATAGCCCGGGGCAAATGGAACATAGAAATTAGGAATTTCATTAGGGCCCATTCACAAATTTCATAACGCTCAAGGGTGTGGGTGGGTGTCCTTGACGTGTTACAGCTCATACAAAATTTTTTGAACACTCATATAAAAAGCGTTACAAGGGGGTGGGTGGGTGTCAAAAATAACCATTTTTGGCGTTATGAAATTTGTGAACAGGCCCTTATAGCATCCTCCCAAAGTTTAAAGTGATTCGGAAGAAATTTGACTGTGCACGCACACGCCATTTGAAGTTTGTACTATGATTACTATGGAAAACGCCATCCTTTTGTGTTCTGCCCTCTATCTCGTCGTCATAATATTTTATGAAAAAGTTAACAAACTCTACTCATATGAAATCCTTTCAGCTACAACTTTGCCGAAGACCAAATTTCGATTGGACTTCAGGATAAATTAGTATTCATAATCATAAAGTGGGTTTGCATTTTGCATGCTTCGCCATCCGCTCGGCAGGCAACAGTGGTGCTCCTGGTGGGAAGAGTAGATCAAAGTAATCCTGGCTACTATGTTCTCCAGCAAAAAAGCAGTGTTGCTCTGAAAGTAATTGAATGATCATCTCAGCATGATTTAGACTTTGTTATCAAGATAACAAATTATCCTTACGTCCAATCAAAATGTGGTCTTCGGCAAAGTTGTAGCTGGGAAGAATTCACATGAGAAGAATATGTTCACTTTTCCATAGATTATTATAACGAGCAGTTAGAGGACTGAACACAAAAGGTTTCCCTGTTTCATAGTAATTTCCATACAAACTTCAAATGGCGTGTGCACAACCAAATTTCTTCCAAATCACTTCATATTTTGGGAGATTTTTTTTTTTTTTTTTTTTTTTAATTTTTATTAGTATCATTCTAAACATTACATTCATTTCTTATATCTAGGTGTTCTGTGTTATTAGACAACACTATCATCCTAATTTGGTAAAACAAATTTAAGATTTAATTAACATTTTGTTAACAACATATTACATTTCATTTGCCGTAGCAGTTCAGATTTTTTACAGGTGAGTTTATTTCACCTGCTTATAAGAGAAAAAAAAAGCTTTGAATGTACTTAACCTAACTTAACCTAAACATATAACGCATTAATCGTTGCAATAGAAGATTGTAACGATTTTTGCCTGAAATTATTTATTATTTTATTTGACATTTGTTCCAATGTTTCAACATTGGATATTCTATGTAACTCATTGGTACTATACCAGGGAGGAAGCCTCAGAATCATTTTCAAAATTTTATTTTGAATTCTCTGCAGAGCTTTCTTCCTGGTATTACAACAGCTAGTACATATTGGTACAGCATACAACATGGCTGGCCTGAAAATTTGTTTGAATATCAAAAGCTTGTTCTTAAGACAAAGTTTTGATTTTCTATTAATAAGGGGATAGAGACATTTTACATATTTATTACATTTGGCTTGAATGCCCTCAATGTGATTTTTGAAAGTTAAATTCTTATCTAGCATGAGCCCTAGATACTTAACTTCATCTGACCAATTTATTGGAACCCTTCTCATCGTGACAACATGTCTACTTGAAGGTTTCAAATAAAGAGCTTTTGGTTTATGTGGGAATATTATTAGTTGAGTTTTGGAAGCATTAGGAGAAATCTTCCATTTTTGCAAGTATGAAGAAAAAATATCCAAACTTTTTTGCAATCGACTACAGATGACGCGCAAGCTTCGTCCTTTGGCGGAGAGGCCTGTGTCACCCGCAAACAAAGATTTTTGACATCCCTGAGGTAACTCAGGTAAGTCAGATGTGAAAATATTGTATAATATTGGTCCCAAAATGCTGCCTTGGGGAACACCAGCTCTTACAGGAAGTCTTTCAGATCTGGAGTTCTGATAATTAACCTGAAGTGTACGATTTGACAGATAACTTTGAATTATTCTAACAATGTATGTTGGAAAATTAAAGTTTTTTAATTTTACGATCAAACCTTCATGCCAAACACTGTCGAATGCTTTTTCTATGTCTAGAAGAGCAAGACCAGTAGAATAGCCTTCAGATTTGTTGGAATGGATCAAATTTGTTACACGTAAAAGTTGATGAGTGGTCGAATTTAATTTTCATTGATGTGGACTGACAACACGTATATGTGACATCGTTTAAGCATAGGGGAGCAAAAACTTCAAAATTTGCATCAGTCTAATGTTGATCCATTCTACTTTTTATGAACCTAGTAATAAACCAATATAGACAGCCATTTATAAAAAAAACTGTGTGAGGCATCTGTGAGTTTTATCGCGCATTGTATGAGACGATGACCAGGAGAATTCGCAGATAACTCATTTCAGCATAAGCATAGCCTGACAAGATCGGATTCATAGACCGCACTATCAAATGGCAGATTGATTCCCATGCACAAAATACAAATGCACTAACGGTTGATTGGCAAGAAAAACTCTCAATTAATAACCAAGTGCTCAACGAACTTTAAGCTGGGAAGCAGGCTATGTCCCAGCTGAAGTGTAATGCCAAACAGAAAAGGAAGAAGAAGAAATTTAATGTATTCTTACCAAGATAGGAAACAGTGCTCGGATCAATATACCTCCACAATACTAATAAGTGTCCAACAGTCGAACTTTCAACATACCTAATCGAAAAAGTGTCCTGTGGTCTATTAAATCCTCAAAATCACATAGGACAGTTTTGTTTTTTTTTTTACAAAATAAAACCCAATATATATTTATTTCATGAACTTTTATTTGGAATTGAAGTTTTAATCGAGCTAAACATTAATGAAACAGTCTTTTACAATGATTACATTAAAAAAAAAGTACTTTAAAGAACAAAAATTTATAATAAAAAAAATGTTCGGGATCCCTCGGTGGATTTTTTTGGGGAACACGTCAAATGAAAGCAAAAAACCTATATTTTTGAATGGTGAAAGATTTAGCGATGCCTATTTTTTGTGTGATAAATCTCTCCCATATACACGCCATGTTATGTGAAACACGCAAGACTATGGTGGCGCTATCTATGCTTTTCATAGCGGCCTTTTTTATTATTTCAATGATTCATAAATTCAATTCAATTTCGAATTCTTTTAATGATACTTTGAGTTATTTTTGAAGTAAATTATCAATGGGTTCTCTAATTCCAAATTCATTTAAGGTTTAATACCACACAATTCGAAAGAAATTACTTTTAATTTATAAGATTAATTCACTGCAAGACTTTAATGTTGTAGAATTAAATATAGAAGCCAAATTGCATTGAAATTTCACTTCAGTTTGCATAGGATCACTTGGGCAAAATAGGAGTATGCGAGATGATGCACAAAAATCAAATAAGTAACGTGACTTTCGTATAAATCTCCGAAAGTATGCCAACGATCGATAGAACTGTTATATACAGTTATGTCCCAACCTGCCAAACATCATTGTACAAGTTCTTCCACAACATAGTTTCCACGCCAGAGTTAGCGCCAGGCAAAACAACAATAACGGACATCCGATCCTGTACGTGACAATTGGATGGGACACATCGCGCGCCAGCGATTCCCAGCTGACCTCAGCATCACAAACGTGACATGGGAAACATCTCGCCGTCATCGATGGTCCCCAGCTGACCGTAGGGCTAGGTAGGTTACTAGTTTACTAGTTAGGGAAGATCAGGCAGTGTTAGTTTAGAGCTAGGACAGTGAGGTTCTCTAAAAAAGTGTGTTTGACTTGTAATTCAAAATAATTATATGTGAATAAAGGTGATTATGGAAGTTAGTTCCTTTTTTTTTTAGAAAGTGATGAACACACTTCCATAAGTATACGCCGAACAATATAGTTAACAGGTCGAGGCGACAAATGTTTACTTGTCTAGTATTAGTAGCGACTAGCACTTTTAATCTCCTTTGCACTTTATCTGTCTCAAAAAATCAAAATAAGTTGGGAATTCAGGAACAGAAATTAATAACACGGTGAATACTGGTGCAGGTGATCACTATTCCAATTTTCAATATAAAAACAAAATTTGTGATCAGTTTCTATATTTGTCCAATAAAACATGAATTGAAAGCTTCTGTTTAACGTGTTGAAAGTGTTAGGAAGTGTTTTAACTGGGTTATAAATTATGGGTATTGCAAACTTGTGTGGCTTAATTTAGCCGAATTTAGAGCTGTTTAACGAAGATATAATTTAGATTTAAATAAAGGCAATTTTCCTTTAAATAAACGAGTTGTTATTGCTTATTTAAATCTTTAAGGGACGGTTTCTTCACCGTTGCTTAACCCTTTGGGGCCGGCGCGGTCATATATGACCGCAGTACAAAAAAGGCTGTAAAAAAGAACCAATGAACAAATGTATATACTGTCTTCGACAAAGTTGTCCCAAATATACTCTTTTATCTGAGAAAAATATGAAGTGTATGCCTTTATTACCTAATTGACAACCTAGAACATCCTGAACATCCTGAAGTTTGGAAAATTGAACTATAAGTACATGCGAAGCGTGAAATGCTGTTTGTGAACATAAATGATGTTCAGGCTAGATAATACAGAATTACTCTTTTAACGAAAACACTATTTCACTTGCTTTGCTATGTCATAGGATGTTCTAGGACGTCCAAACTGTCCTGAAGCACACTCTTTGAAATCTACAACCGTAACAGTAATTGTTTGGGTTAAAAACAATAACATTACAAATTCAAATAGAATCTACCAACCTCTGAGAATCTCAAGAGCTATTTCAAGAAACGTTTGGGATATTATAGGTGCTCCAAATTACCCTGGAGTTCAGAACTTCAGGTCAACACTTGTTCCAGTAGTTATTCTCGCTAAACTGAGTGAAGTTATATAATCTACAATGTTTACTGAACCTTGTCACGGATCAAAAGGCTACTTCAAGAAACGTTTGAGGTATTCCAGGCCCTCCAAATTACCCTGGAAATCTGAATTTCATGTCTATATTTATTCCAGTAGTATTTCTTGCTAAACTGGGTGAAGTTATATAATCTACCATGTTCACTGAACTTTCGCACGTATCAATAGGATGTTATAAAGAACGTTTGGAGTATTCCGGGCCCTCCAAATTACCCTGAAGTACAGAACTTCAGGGCTACACTTATTCCAGAAATTTATCTCGCTAAACTGAGTAAAGATATATAACTTAGCGGAATTTGGGGCAAGTGTGCCACCTTAAGCAAATTGATCTCTAACTTTGTCTAAAGCTTATAAAATCCACCAATTTAGCCTCATGATGTTAGTTTCACATCTTTTCATAACCACTATGCCATTTAGAAAGAAAATTATTTCAAAAAGTATTTGTTTTGGAGCTTCTCAAATATCATCCAAAATAACCTATTTTTCGACACTATGGGGCAAGTGTGCCACCCATATGGGGCAAGACGGCCACCGAATAAACATCGCATGTAATTCTAGTTGTAATGAAATTTTCTTTATTTCATATTAATATTACTTACAAAGCAGACGCTAATCGATAGTTTAAGAAATAATTTTAAGTTTACCGTAATAAGGGGATGCTTTATAACAATGTTCAAAACATGCGTAACTTCCTATTACTCAATTCGAATAACTAAAATGGTTATTTTTGTATCCATTTAATACAATATATGTATTACCCTAATATTACGGCGAATATGTATAATATTAAACTAGATCAGCACTAAATAACGGTAAAATATTGATGAAGTTATGTAAAACGGTACTTAATAAGCCGAAAAACATGTAATTATTGAATGTATTGAGAAAAAATCACTTTAGGGGCAAAAATGTCAGTTATTGCCCTACTATACTCCAGAAACTACTACTAGTGCCTCATTTTGGTTTATTATTATGATTTTGTTGATGACGTTTACATTTTTATAAATTTCACTCCAACAATTTTTGCTTACCAAATAGGTGGCACACTTGCCCCAATAAGTATACATTTCAATCAAACTGGATTTCGTATGTAAAACTAAACAATTTTTTCGTTCAAATGCCACAATAACTTACACATTTGAATTGTTTCACGATGTACAGAACGTTAGAAAAATCTGGTAATAATTTACCCTCCACCATGCTGTTTTGAAACAACGGAATCTTATAAAAATTCACTCAAATTTGGTTGTCTTTGCACAAGTCGATGTAAATACGTGAAAAATAAAGCAATTTTTATCATATTTTGATCATCGTATTGTGAACTATAAGGGAACATATTGTTGAGCTCAAAGAGAAAATAAATATGATAGTTTTTATAAAAAGCAGGGGTGGCACACTTGCCCCAAAGTCCGCTACCAAGTTTACTGAACCTTGTCACGGATCAATAGGCTAATTCAAGGAACGTTTGGGGTATTCTAGGCCCTCCAAATTACCCTAGTGTTCGTAACTTCAGGTTTACATTAAATTAAATTAAATTTTGTTTCAGTAATTTATCTCACTAAACTGAGTGAAGTTATATAATCTAACATGCTCACTAAACCATCTCATGGCTCAATAAGCTCTTTCAAGGAACGTTTGGGATATTCCAGGCCCTTCAAATTACCCTGGAGTTCAGAACTTCAGGTCTGCACTTGTTCAAGTAATTTATCTCGCTAAACTGAGTGAAGTTATAAAATCTAACATGTTCACTGAATTTTCTCACGGATCAATTAGCTGTTTCAAGGAACGTTTGGGGTATTCCGAGCCACCCAGATTACCCCGGAGTTCAGAAATTCAGATCTACAATTGTTCTAGTAATTTTTCTTACTAAACGATTTAATGTTCACTGAGCTTTCTCACGAATCAAAAATATATTTCAAGGAACGTTTGGAGTATTCCAGGCCCTCCAAATTACCCTGGAGTTCAGAACTACAGGTCTTCCCTTGTTCAAGTAATTTTTCTTTCTAAACTGAGTGAAGTTGTATGATCTACTATGATGACTGAACCTTCTCATGGATCAATATGCTGTTTCAAGGAATGATTGAGGTATTGTAGATCCTTCGAAATTTCCCCAGGACTTCAGAACTTCAGGTCTACTATTTTTCCAGTAATATTTCCTTCTAAACTGAGTGAAGTTATATAATCTACCATGTTCACTGAACCATCTCACAGACCAATTGGCTATTTCAAGGAACGTTGGTGATATTCCAGGCCCTCCAATTCACCCTGGAGTTCAGAACTTCAGGTCTACTCTTGTTCCAGTAACTTTTCTCGCTAAAATGATCAAAGTTTTCCCTTTGGGGCCGGCACGGTCATTTATGACCGCAGTCGGAAAATGGCTGTATAAAAAGGAACCAATGAATAAAATTTACTGTCTTCGGAAAAGTCCTTGCAAATATACTTCCCTGTCAGGGAAAAATTTAAGGTGTATGCCATAATGTCCTACTTGGCAATCTAGAACATCCTGAACATGCAGAAGTCTGACAAATAGAATAATTAGTTTAAAAGTAGCTTAAAATGCCTTATGTAAATAAAATTGATGTTCGTACTTGGTAATACATACCTATTATGTCAAGAAAAAAGCTGCTTCACATGCCTTTTCATGTCCTGGGATATTCTACGACGTTCAGACTATCCCGAAGCTCAATTCTCGAGATTTACAGCAGTAGTTGCTTGCGCTAGAAATAATCAGCGATGCCAGATTTCTTTGGAAATCATTCCGTAGACGAAAAGTGATAAGCGGGGGGGAGAGATCCCCGGCATTGCAATTCCGTAGATTTCCGTTGAAAAAATCCGTAAATTATTCTACGGTAATTTCCGTAGCTTTCTGTAGAAAATATACATTTTCCGTAGAATTATCTTACGGATCCGTAGAAAGTGCTCAATTTCGTAGATCTACGGAAATTTCCGTAGATCTGGCAACGCTGCAAATAATAATATTTTCAACACAAACGGAATCTATTGACCTCTGAGAATCTCAAAAGTTTTTCCAAACTATCCTGGAGCTCAGAACTTCAAATCTGCCCTTGTGGCAGTATTTTTTTTTTTTCGCCAAATATAGTTCAGTGATTATATAATATACCAGGTTATATAGGGCCCCCAAAGTCGAAGCTGTAAAGACGCGGGTATTCATCATGACCATGCTGAGGGTTCCGGGTTCGATTCCCGGTCGGTCCAGGATCTTTTCGTAATGAAAATATTCTTGACTGCCTTGGGCATAGAGTAAAGGGTGTCCACGATGAAATTGCCACACACAAAATTGATTCGCAAAATTCGAGTTTTCATCCGATTGCCATCAAAACTTCAGGGATTGAGAAATAACTATTAAGCTTCATTTTACCTTTTTACTCGTATTTTATTTACAGTCCATACGCAAATGCCCGCACCTTGGCCTCAACCCCGGCCATGAGATTCTGCACAACCTGTGAATCAACCGTTTTTTGCATGTAAACCCCTACTTTCTTCAGTTCATCAACACTGTCTGTCATGATGGATTTTTAGTTGACGTTTGCCTAACACGCACACTACTACACGAATTGCCTGTAAGTTTTGTTCGCATCATTCAGCAACGTGTACACCATCAAAAGTCAAAGCGGTCGAACACTAGTGCCTCTGGTGGAACGATCGCGTCGGTCAAATGAAATTCAAATTCATCGTTAAACGCATGTACCATGAGCTTCTCAAGAGTGTTACGTCTGTTTGTCTGTGACAGTACAGTAGTGGAGCCTCTACACGGATAGTCGTGTTGCACGATTGCAAAAAAGAAGTAGAGCTCGAGATTTGTATGACGATTACCGGATCTTTTCGTAAAAGAAAGAGTCTTGACTTCCTTGGGCACAGAGTATGGGCGCATAACTGCCACACGATATATCCATGCAAAAAGGTCATCAGCTGAGAGAGATCTCAGGTAATAAATGTGGGAGTGCTAAACTAACACTAAGCTGAGAAGCCAGCTTCCTCCCAGTGGGAACGATATGCCAAGAAAAAAGAAGAAGATTCGTCGACAAACACATATATTCAAAACGTGTTTCTACTCGATTACGCATTTAGACTCTACTGACGTTTTCACAAATTGTTCTCAAACAAAAGGTGAAAAGCAGGGGGGTTGCAAATAGTATATTTTTACGTGACATAATTTATGGAAGCTTCCCAATAGATGTCGCTAATTATGACTGGAAACTTTGTCGAATACACCATGTTTCGGAAGTGCTTCGTTTCGTGGTTATTAATTTATTACCACTACATCCTGACCCTCATCGCGTTTTAGATCTTATGTACGGAACATCCCGACAAGTTAGATAATCTAGAACATTCGAAATGATCTGATAATATTTGCTGAACACTCAGAAGGTTCAGAATATACGGTAGATTACAGTTTATCACCTTGTATGATGAACAAGGTTGTTATTACAAGCATAGACTTCAAGTTATGAACTCAAGAGCAGTTTGGAAGACCTAGCACCTCCCAAAAAAATATGTGTCATCATTTCTTGTTATGTTTAGCATTTTGAGCACTAAAACTATTGAAAGGCGTTCAAAAAACTGTATAATAGTACTTGGAAAAAATCAGGCCCCAAAGGGTTAAGCCGTAAGCCACGTTTACCACTACGTTTAAACCAGGCCTAAGCGGTGGGGAAGAAACCGCTTTTAAATCCAATAGATCATGATTTTGTGAAATATACATACTAAATTCGTAGATCTGTTTTTGATGTTTTCTATGAGGTGTAAAGTTTGTGCCACTTAGTATTTGACCGCTGCTTTTTCTAATGGTAAATATTTCATGAAGATTCATATACTTTTGCAAAAGTTATCGAATTTTACCTTCCAGAATATAAGAAGGATGTATCGGGTGAGTTCGAATAAGTTTTTTTTTTCAGATAAATTCATTTGCAATTTGATGATTTGACAAGCTATCTGCGGTTATATAAGAAAATCATCACTGGTTTTTTTTTTTCACCAAAATGGACAAGTTTAAAAAGAGAAGTGTCTTTAGAACAGAATTTTCCTATCCTTTTAATCGAGCAAAGGTCCCGTGAAGTTCTGATCTCACTAAGCCAGTTGCCATTAAAGACCTGACGTCAAAGAATGGTTGGTATGATATGCTAAGGGTATTAGCACGATAATGTCGGTTTTAGTGAAAAAGCATCTGTCCACTAAATTGTCCAAATATCCAACAGATCTAAAACTTTTGGACAATAACCAAGCGTAAATTTTAGAAATATGACAAAATAATTTAAATACTTTCTGGTTTTGCTAAATTGAAAGATAAGGTTATTAATGGTACTGTGCAAGATTTTGTTGTTTGTCGTTGTGTTGAGTGTTTGTCGTTCTACTTCTAAGCTCGTGAGAGAAGAAAAAGCTCGACTGTTCTCGTCACTTTTGAACCACTTTGGCTGGGGATTATACCTACCTTGAAACTTGATGGCTTAAGCGTAGCGCTACGCCATTGCCGGGCATATTGTAGAGCCACATCTTCGTTGGTCTTGGGCGACTTTTCCAGCTACCCCGAAAGTTGTAGCAGTATACGATAAACAGTCTCTCATAACGTGCAGCATGTTATGATAGTTACAGAGAGCGATACGTGAGCGATTCTCTTAATTTTCTCAGGATTCAATCCCTGATCTGGGACAATCGGCAAAAACCACAGCGTCTTAAAGGGACTAGGTATTAGAAGCTCGGTACGAGGAACTGTAAATCGGATGGTGGCCGATCAATGAGAGAATGTGCAAGTTGAGGCTCAAAGGTTGGTTCTTCAACTTCAGCATAATAAACGGGCACATCCCTCACTCCGGAAGCACTGATGATGATAAAGACGCATTTTACGCGCAACTCGAACACGAGTACGACAGCTGCCCAAGCCACGACGTCAGAATCGTCATAGGAGATCTAAACGCTCAAGTTGGCCAGGAGGAGGAGTTTAGACCGACTATTGGAAAGTTCAGTGCCCACCGGCTGACGAACGAAAACGGCTTACGACTAATTGATTTCGCCGCCTTTAAGAATATGGCCACCTACTTCCAGCACAGCCTTCCATATCGGTACACCTGGAGATCACCACAGCAGACAATTACAAATTGACCACCTTCTGATTGATGAACGGTACTTCTCCGACACTGCGCCCAAAACTCTCCGTCGTCAACAACGTACGGTATCGACGGCCGCCCCGGTATGACCCAGAGCGGCTTAAGTAACCGGATGTCACAGCTGCGTACGCGCAGCACCTCGAAGGAACATTACCGAAAGAGAATTAGCTGAATGACGGAGTCGACGGAACGATTGTTTCGACGAGGAATGTGGGCAGATTCTGGAGAAGAAGAATGCAGCGCGGGCAGTCATGCTGCAGCAAGGGATTCGGCAGAATGTGGAACATTAGACTGAAACGGCAACAGCAGACCCGCCTCTTTCAGGAGAAAAAACGTCGCCTGGAGGAGACAGAGTGCGAGAAGATGGGACAACTGTGCCGGTCTCAAGAAACACGTAAGTTCTATCAGAATCTCAACGCATCCCGCAGCGGCTTCATGCCGCGAGCCGAGATGTGCAGGGATAAGGATGGGAGCATTTTGACGGACGAGCGTGAGGTGATCGAAAGGTGGAAGCAGCACTTCGACGAGCACCTGAATGGCGCTGAGAGCACAGGCAATGAAGGACGGGACAACGGAGGAAATGCCTTCGTCAGTTCTGCGGGTGATGGAAACCAACCAGCCCCCACTTTGAGGGAGGTTAAAGATGCCATTCACCAGCTCAAGAACAATACATCTGCTGGTAAGGATGATGTCTGAGCTGAACTCATAAAGATGGGTCCGTAGAGGCTGGCCATTTGTCTGCACCGGCTGATAGTCAAATCCTCCAAAAATGTCGTTATGCGTTATGCGGAGAGCCGGGCGGAAACGCGAGGCAGCAAAGGTTGGATTGGTGGTGAATACGGCCAAGACAAAGTATATGCTAGCTGGTGGGGCCGAGCGCGACAGGGTTCGCCTAGGTAGCAGTGTTACGATAGACGGAGATACGTTCGAGGTGGTCGACGAGTTCGTCTACCTTGGATCATTGCTGACGGCTGACAAAAACGTTAGCCGTGAAATACGGAGGCGCATCATCAGTGGAAATCGGGCCTAATATGGCCTCCACATGAAGCTGCGGTCAAATTCAGATTCACACTCGCACCAATTGTCCCATGTACAAAACGCTCATAAGGCCGGTAGTCCTCTACGGGCATGAAACGTGGATGATGCTCGAGGAGGAGCTGCAAGCACTTGGAGTCTTCTGATCGACGTTCGAAGACTCCAAGTGCTAGGGATTATTCAAGAAATTTATACAATTATTTCATAAGTTATGTCGTCCAACTCTGCTAGTCAAAACCTTGTAAAGCTTCATACAGATAGATGGGCAGACATGACGACAGAACTGTATTTAAAATAGGGATGATGAATGCTTGGTCAGCTGCATTAGTATTCACTTAGGGAGTGCGAGCTGGATACCAACAAGCAGCCAGGCTGCTGTCAAGCTATAATTTTCATCAAAATGATCCGAGTATGCCTAAGAATGTGTAGTCATTACTTCGTCACTTTAAAAACTGGTATGCATTTTATGTGACATAAATACTATCAACTGTTGAAAAAACAGTTACTTGATCTTATTTTTACGCAAGTTTTTCAGAACTTTTGTTAAATATATTTTTAACTAACATAGGTCAGAAACTATCTGATTCAGCTGATTTATTGGACTAATTACCTGCATCAAATTGCAGAAGCTTTGTGTGAAGTATTTTAAGTGTGCATCTTGAAAATGGTTTACTGCGAGGCAACCAAACAAACAACGGTTAGCACTGGTAAAAAAAATTTGTGTTCAAATCCAATGACCAAAATTTTCGAGACCACACCCCCCACGAGCTCGCCCAACTCTACGGCGAACCCAGTATCAAGAAGATGGCCAAAGCTGGAAGGATACGATGGGCAGGGCATGTTGCAAGAATGCCGGACAGCAACCCTGCAAAGATGGTGTTCGCTTCGGATCCGGTTGGTACAAGAAGGCGTGGAGCGCAGCGAGCAAGATGAGCGGATCAAGTGCGTATCGATTTGGCGAGCGTGGAGCAGAACCGAGGATGGAGAGATGCTGCCACGTACCGAGTATTATGGTGTGAAATTTGTGGGCTTCGTAGCCGTGCGGTTAGTGTCACCAAGGCATTTAGGCGTATCGTACTAAGGAGTGTGGGTTCGATTCCCGCCACATGCCGAAAAACTTTTCGTGAGGAATGTTATTCGTCTGTGCCACTGGGCGTTGCATGCTAGTCCGTTGTCTAGTGTGGTGCTTCCTTCAAAGGGCGAACAGCCCACTGGAAGCATTATCGTGTAGTGTCTTTAAAAAAAAAATGTTGATTCAGTGTTATCTGTGTAGATGTTAACTAAATAAATGAAATGAAATGAATGAACCCCTCAGGTATTCACCATGTTTTTCATTTTGGTGTCTGAATTCGCCACCTTAATTGATTTCTTATGTTGAAGAAATGGTGGGGGGAAAAATAGGAAAACTGATTCTGTGAAGTGTGATAAAAATCTTCATGAAGGCGTTTGGTTTCAAATCGCGATTGGTGCATGATCTATTGGTAATGGAGATTTCTTTGACTTCCCTAGGCATCAAGTATCATCGTACTTGCCACACGATATTTGAATGCGAAAATGGCGAAGTCGACAAGAGTAAACATACTATGTAGCCGTGGGGACGTAATTCTAAAAAAGAAGAAGAAAAAATACGAAAAGAGGAAGCCAAAATATATCATTTATGCAACTCTAAACAGTACTCTGAATTTTGTGGTCTGATAACAATAAAACGATTCCAAACGCCTTGAATGAAAGCATTTACCTACAGAGCATGCTTTTTCATCTCTGATCTAAAATTGATACATTTCAATAATGAACCTCTCTGATCTCCATCCTTCCCTTGCCCCATGTGTCCTGATTTGTTTAACTGGTTGATTTTAGACAAAGTCGTAAACCACTCGGGTCATGCCAGGAGACCCCCTTTCGATTCTGGATTCTCGACTCGTTATTGTCAATCAATCTTCGTTAGTTTCAGTTTCCGTCTGGCCATAATTTGATTCCGATAATGCTGCACGTTGGGATTTCTTTCCAGAAACATTCACCATGTGCCAACTCAACTATCGGAAACGATAGCTAGCAATCCATATGCGGTAGTTTCTATTACGGACTTCCGACTGCCGGACCACACGTTGCACAGCTGGAAATCTTCGATGGTTGTTGGAATGAGCGTTGGCTGACCTCTCTATCTACTACTATTTACGAGCCAGATTCTATATCTCATTAAGAGGATCAGCCCGGCATTGACGTTGGATTTGCATCTCAAGCAGGATGATTTTCCATTTTCGAATAGTTCGTCTGCGGTACGCCTTATTTTCAAATTGAATCCCAGCTTGAGCATCCAACAAGCAATCAATGAGCCATCGGACCAAATCAAATAGTTGCTAGCTATGCGATGGGAGCCAACGGAAGCTGGATTTATCGGAATGGTATGCGGCTGATGATGATGATGATGGCAATGCTGATGAAGATAATGCTAATGGGTATGAAATGGCTGTACGCAACTTATTGAGACAAATTGAGATTGGTGGAACAATGTGAAATCCATTGTTTCGCAGGTGGAATCAATAGTTATTTTCAAAAATACCTGCATCGAAAGCTATATGATTTCATTAATATCTTCTTCTTGGCATAACGTCCTCACTGGGACAGAGCCTGCTTCTCAGCTTAGTGTTCAATGAGCACTTCCACAGTTATTAACTGAGAGCCTTTTTTTTCCAAAGTTGCCATTTTCGCATTCTTATATCGTGTGGCATGGAATCTATGGCGATGATACTCTGTGCCCAAAGAAGTCAAGGAAATTCCCAGTACGAAAAGATCCTGTCGACCGGGAATCGAACTCAGACACCTTCAGCATGGCTTTGCTCTGTAGCCACGGACCCTAACCACCCTAGCCAGTCTCCGAACGATTAAAACGAATTAAACGTTTCGAAGGTGTCATCTCTATTTTTGTTTCTTTTGTCGATTTTTGTCTAGTGTTTGGATTAACTTTAATTGTCTTATGTCTGACGGATTTACTTTCACTTAACGTATTTTGAGCAAATCTCAAATCTTTTTTAGTCATACTCATACAAAGGTGTTCTGTGTAAGGCAACCAAATTTTTATATATTTGTTACATTTGACTTGCATGTCTTTTGAAAGGTTCATTTTCATCTAGCATGAGCCCTAGATACTTAACTTCATCTGACAAACTTATTGGAACCCCTCTCATGGAACCTCTCTGACAACATGTCTTTTGAATCAAAATGTAGCGTTATTTAAGGACTGAATTTACTAATCGAATATGCTATAAGGAGCCAGTATCTATGTAGTCATCTTCCCGCTCACCGATAAAACCCTATAGGAGTTAAAGATCAGACTTAGTTGCAAATAAACCTTCAATAGCATCAAACCGAATACCTTCGCGTATACTCAGTAGAGCCAATAAAGTGTCGCTATTCCGTTCCCCAAAAAATCGAAGCACACTATAAAAATTCGAAATCCTACATAAATTATGGTGCTTCGAGCCGGATGAATGAAGCTTTTGGGAATTGTGCTTGCGATTTTGTCCTCATCGGTAAATGATCTCGAGTGATTTGAGCTTGAGCTTGATTGACCGCCCGTGGATGCTACTTCAGTATCGCCAGATCAGCTGCACTTACACAAGGAACCAACCGAATGACTGTTTGGAACGAACAGACACCTTCAGTGTATAAGTGCTGGTGATATTCTATTTTTAGGCAACAATGGCGCCTGCCACGTCAAAATGCAGACCAATGTAGGATGGAGGGAGGAAATGATGTTGCACTTATACTGGCCCACTGTAGACCGTGGAGTCCGACTGCATCTGGGGGAAAGGCATAACAGAGAGGTTTTGAGGTTAGCAGACTGCCTATGTATCAAGCGTAAAGGAAAGTCATGCGCGTGGAAGAATGGAAGCGTTAGGGAAACGGTTTTCTCGTCCGTCTCTTGTTCTAGCGTTTGCTATGAACGAATAGTTTGAGTGTGATAAATTAAGAATGGAAGATATAAGCAAGTAAGAGATATACAACTACAAAGTACGAGGAAAGGGACGGGCCTGGGATTGAACCCATGACCTTCTACTTATGGAGCAGAAGTGGTAGCCATTAGACCACTAATCCCGTCTCGTAAATGATCTCGAGTGATTCCGTGTAAAAACTGTGACTGATCGAGAAAAGAAATTCTCATCAACGGACGAGTGGGTAGTGCATATTAAATCGAATTGAACGATCGAATGTTGTGTTGCGTGGTCGCTGTACATACACCGAACTCATCGATTTCCCAAGCAGCCGCAGCCTCGAATCAATCGTCACTTCCAAAGGTCGACCATCCGATCCCTCTCGCTCCACCACACACCGTCCTACAGTGGCGGGCTTCCATACATAGGTCGGACAAAACCTTAAATACGTCCCAAATCGCTTGATAATGGTAATCTATTAACTGTCTTGGATGCCTGATCTCATCCCGTTGGAAATAACTGCCAAATTGAAAATTCGATTTTCTAGTGAAATTTGTCCAAGTTAAGTTTTGTCATCCAATCGAATAAAAAGGCTATTATTACAAAAAAAAAATAGTTGTAATGCAGAAATTTGTGTATAAACCTAAACGAGAGATACATATTCAAGTTCCTTGTAGTAATTTCAGTATAATTTTAAACGTGTTATGACACATTATGCAGATTTGAATGAGGAAATAGATAAATTATAATGAAAAATGAAAATGAAATTTTCGACAAAGAGGGGCAAGAAAAACTATTGCACTTCAGAAAGTTTGGATGATTTGCTGGTTCATAGTGAGTGACTCATTTTCTCGAAACACTTCACATAAAACGGACGAAGTTTTGAAAATTTATCAAAACTTCAGAGAAGGATTGCAAAAATCATTTTTTGCTACAACTAACAACTCATTGTGTTAAAGTGTATGTTACTATAGCTATAATCTAAAGCTTAAGACTACGCTTTTGAATAAAGCCTATTGAGCTCAAATCGGTTTTGATTTCGTTGAGGTACAACTGTTTGAAGTTTGCTTGGTGAACCATAGATGATGAATTTTAAGCAGCATAATTTGGCTGACTTTCGCGCACTTACGATGCTGCCAAAAATCGAAAACAAAACAGATCAATCCCAACTTTTGAGAAATCGTCACTCAATAGTATAGATATCTAGAGAAAATATTAACAAGCGATTTTGAGAATATGAATTTTCGAGGTTTTGTCTGGCCGTGCGCCACTGTGCGTCCCCCGTCATAAGTAACCAAGGGGCCGCCCATAAATTACGTAGCATTTTTTCACTGATTTTTTACACCCCCCTCCCACCTCGTAGCATTTAGTCACAAATTCTCATACCCCCCCTTGGAAAATACGTAGCATATCAAGTACACCCCCACCCCCTGAATTTTTCATTAATTCTTTTTTTTCATAGATTTGGCAAAATCGAAATATTAAAAGAAGAAATTCAAAACAAAGTTTGATATTAATTACTGACTGAAACCAAGGGAAGTACTCGCAGCTCTATCTTGCTAGCCCATTGCGTCAAAATCATACAAAATAGTGGTCAAATAATGGTGAAGGCGTAATCAATTTTCTCGAAAACATCTATTTTATGAATTTAGCAGAATTTGCTGATTAAATTGTCAACTGCGCACTGCAGTAGCTCGTAGTATTTAACTGCTTGCAAACAATATCTTTCAAGTGCATTGTTAAACTGAAATTTTACGAATTATGGTTAAACTGGTTATGGACTTAGGTGATCGGCTTTTCAATTTTACTCTTATTTGACAGCCGATCTCCACCCTTGACTGAAATGACAGGATTATCTGACAAATGATAGTTTGATATTTTTGCTCTCAAAAATCATTCGGAAACAGGTTAAACAAGCTTTTTTTTCCAAACTACGTAACTTGAATTTTGGTTCCCAGTTTATACAGGTTGAATATAATTTTTAGTACTTTTGCTGTTGTTCAAACCTAAAACAAGATTAAAATCAAAATGTAGAAGAATGTTACGTAAATGTAGGAAAATGTGTAAATATAGTAAAATGTGTTTGGATTGATAAAGCTAACAGCAACGAGAAAGAGTTCAAAATATTTCATAATTTATTAAACAGAAATTTTGTTATATTAGAGGATTATATCTTTCAATTTGAGAATGTTATTATTAATTCGAATCCATTACCGAGTGATTTAGAAAACTGAATGATGGAACAATTTGAAAAACATGCGAATTTGATGTCCTCACTATTATCCAGGCTGTGACTGAATGAAATTATGGAATGGAAATAAAACGGTTGATGCAATGTCTTGTTAACAAATGGAAAACCAATATTTTTCGATTCGATAAGGCATTGATTTTTACTTAATATGCTGAACTTTTTTTTTGTTTATTTATAAACAACATAATTTGGACACGAATTTAATATAATATTCACATATCTATTTAAAGCTTTATAAAATCTGTTCCATTGTATTTATCATATTAATGTTTTGAAACTGAATCATCAGTTTATAACCCAATTTTAATAAGTCAGACAATGAAGTTTGATTAAAAAAGCAACTAAGCTATTTTTAGCGATCTTATTTAAAATGCTACGTCCACTAGTTGAGACCACTCCCTCCCCCTCGTCACACATCGTCACAAATTCGTTCAGCCCCCCTCCCCCCTAAAATGCTACGTCATTTATGGACGACCCCCAAGCTGAATTTAGCACATTCAGCCATTACCGTTCAAAAATCCTGCCCCTTGTGTAAACAGGTAGGGGAACTGTGGGTAAAATGAACAGGGGGGGTTAAATGAACAGGTTTGTGTTTTACGGTAATTATGCTATAAATCTATGCAAAACATAGCACCATCCTTAATCTTCAGACTAATGAGCTATTTCGACAACTCAAGTGCGATCTTGAACTGTCAAAAGCTGGAAAAGTAAACAAAAACAAAGTACGCCTCTTTGTTTTCTCATATGATGTAAATTTTCACTCGTGGAATTTAAGGTTTTTATGACTAAAATCATGAAAAATCTATTAAACTGCGTAGCACATCATATCTTTAAAGTATTTATGATAGGTAGACGGAAATTGAAAGTATTTTTATCTTCTTAATTCTTAGAACAAATGATAGGAATATGTTGTTTCTTTGGGAGTAAAATGAATCACTCGAGATGGGGGTAATATGAACACCATGGCAGGACGAATGCTACCGGATTTTATTTCAGATATCAAGAGTTTTCCGGAAGAAATATGAAGACAGACATGAACAGCCATCCAAATGATCGCGGCTAAGCGTTCCATCGATGCCGGAATGTCTGTGAGATATGCATTAATCATGTACCAGAGGCCGAGCATCATGCCGCAACCCGTTCAATTTGAGTGGTGTTCATTTTACCCCTACTACATGTTCATTTTACCCCCAGCATGTGTTCATATTACCCCCATTGTATGTTCATTTTACCCCCAAGTATATGTTCATATTACCCCCGTTACATGTTCATTTTAAAATTATATTTCCATCACAGTATTTCAACTTAATGCATTGCATAAACATCCTTCTTCAATTCTGAGCAATTAAAAAAGAATATGATAGTTTCATAAGCAAGAAAACATGAAAATTGCCTAGAGTGCTCATTTTACCCTCAGTTCCCCTAGCTCACTTGCCTTTCCAATGCGAAGTGTTTGACCCCTGCACAGCGGTTTGAAGCCACGAAGAAAAACGCTCTTTGCATCAACTGTCTGTCACCTTCGCATATCGGCAAGGCGAAGATGTATCGAAGCGAAACCTCGAATGTTCAAGAGCACAAATCTTGGATCGATTGGTCCCCACCAGCGAGTGAGTTAAATTTTCAGCACAAGCGGTTGTCTGGTTCTCTAGATTTGTGCTCTTGGAAATTCGAGGTTTGGCTTCGATGCATCTTCACTTTAAAGCTTGCATGAGTGGAACCTGCAGAGTATGTATGCCAGCAAAGACATCACACGATGTTGCATCAGAGACCCGTTGTCGCCTCGAATACCCAAGTAACCTGTAAGCACGATAATGCGGCACGGTAACAGCATTATATGCGCATATGGGGTAATCATTTGATGCATGTCAGTTTTATATAAGCATATAATGCTATTGTAATGCCAGAAAAGGCGAAATAGCGTGCCATTATAGTGCCAAGATATAACCGTGCTTCTATGCACCACTAATGCTGATATAAGACCACGTGAGAAACGTCAGTTGTTTTCGCCAGGTTTTTAGGGCGAATATTTTGTGCTTTCGCGTACGCAGCCAGAGAGCTTTCGCGTTTGCGGCTAAGCAACTGGTACACGAACTAAATAAATGAATGAATGAAAACGGAAACCTATAATAGTATGCAAAAAAATGTAATAAAATGATACAGATAGTACTTCTCCGTATCAGACATATTCGTTTTGGTAGTTTTCATCCTTTTGAGGACATGCAATTGCCACATTTTGATCCTCGTTTTATGATGATGAAATTCCTCATTTTGCGTCTCGAACCTGCGACACCCGTATTGTTGAGTTGTTGGCCTGCTCCTTTGCTCCTACTGCCACATAAGATGAATAGTATTGAAAAGAAAAGTGACCAATTTAAACCATCACTTTTCCCCGTAAAAAAACCTGCAATTGTAGTAGTGAGAAGATTTATGTTTGACTCCCTCTTACCACTATATGCAAACACAAAGCACGTGGTATATCTTTCAAAACTCTGGATGGCATTTAAACATGCCCTGTATTCGAATATAAAGCCAATATAGTGCTTATTTAATGCCTGTATGCATCAGGCTTAGATGCTGTAATAGGGTTTCTATGCAGCGGAAGTGCTGTTATAAAGTGTGTAAGCATTTGTGGTGCTATTATAATGCATGTACACATCTATGATGCTAATTAAGGGCTTATTATTAGTGCTTATGGTTACTTGGGTCGTCCTCAACTCCGACCAACCGTCCTCAGTCTAGTCTTCTGCATAAATAGTCTCAGCAACCCAAGTAAGCTTATTCAGCTAAAATGCAGTTTATACAGCTTTTTTCAGCTGAATAAACTATTATTCAGCTATCAATGTTACCTGGGAACTTGAAATCCAATCCCAAGCCAAAGCGGTCCCTGCCCACCAAACCAGCCATTTTCCGATGCCTTTTATTGAAGCCCAGCGTACTGTTCCTGTCACCGTTCTTTTGTCGATGGTGAAAGTTTTTACTTCTCTGATTCTTCATGTGGGCCCGTGCTTTGCTGGATTCTGGATCGCAGCTGAACTTCGTTTCGGAGAATCACGCCCAAAACCTGAAGCTTCGTCGAACAAAGGAATTCGTCCCAATCAGCGGGGTCGGCCTTTCGTCCAAATACACCAAATCTATCCGTATGCAATCCTACTGTGCTGATTTCGAAGAGACTTGGAAATTCAATGTGTTGTCTAAGCTAACGTTGGAGCTGCCGAATCCAGCTGTCGATGTTTCCGATCCAATTGGCCTTCGGATATTGTATTAGCGGACCCAACATTCTACCGCCCTGGATCAATCGAATTGATACTAGGCGTGGACATCTTCTACGACCTGCTACGTGACGGTCAGCGCAATTCTGGATGGGTGATATCCGAAATGGTAGAAGTGAAGGTTCTTGTGTCAGTCTCCCACCTTGCCCATATTTCGTCTAGTTCAACAATAGAGGATCAGTTAGCGCGGATCTGGGAAATAGAATCGTGCTACATCCAAAGCACGCATTCCATCCGATGCTTTTGACAGATAAACATTCTCTCACCGACCTAATACTGGTCCATTACTACTGAAAGGTCTTACACGCCGAATCACAGCTTCTCGACACGGTTGTGCGGGAACATTTTTGGCCGCTTTGGGTCAGAAATCTTGCCCGACGAGTGGCCCACGCTTGTACCCGCTGCTTTCGCTGCAAACCGAAGGTTTTGGAGCAGTTTATGGGAGAACTACAACCTGAACGTGTGCAGCCAACTTTCCCATTTCTTCACACCGGAGTCGACTACTGTGGCCCATTCATGTGCCGTTCTACTCACTGCGCCACGGCAGTAAAATGCTACGTCTCGGTGTTCGTCTGTCTTGTGACAAAGACGCTCCATTAGGAGTGCGTAGCAGATTTGACCACCAACTCCTTTCTAGCCGCCTTGAAGCGTTTTGTTGCTCGCAGAGACAAACCGGAGCTGATTCAAATTATTAATGCTCTAAATTTTCAAGGAGCTAAGCGGAAGCTCGAAGAACTAGCCCGTCTGTTTCGGTCTCAACAGCATCGAGATAAAGTCACCCGTAGTTGCTTGGAAGATGGAATTACTTTCAAGTTTATCCCTCCCAGATCCCCAAACTTCGGTGGACTCTGGGAGGCGGCTTTTAAGTCAACAAAGGACCGTTTTAGTCGTACCGTAGGGAATGTGATTCTCTACCAGGACGAATTTCGGACCTTGCTAACCCAAAGAGATAACTGCCTTTATTCTCCATCCAAACGACCTAGAGGTGCTTAAGCCTGGGCATTTCTTGGCCCATCGATCGCTCACTGCCATAGACTGGACCGGACAGACACATGAGAACGTCCGTAGAATCTGGAGGCAATGGCAGTCCGAATATCTGTCCGTGCTGCAGCCTCGTAATCGGTCGACCAAGCGGCATAACAATATCCAGGTCGGCACGTTGGTACTGGTGAAGGAGGACAATCTTCCTCCGCTAAAAGACGAAGATTGCATCCGATGTGAGGACGAAGGACGGAGAATATCGCCGAGGTATCTCTATGCGTGTTGCCAAATCAACCCGAAGCTGGCGACGTCGTTGAACCCCAAGAAGGAAACTAGGATCCTTTCATCGAACGCTGTTGGGAAAAGACGGAATAGAAGTTACCTGCGGCGGCATAACCCGTAGGAAGATAATTTGAAGAGGAGGAGCTGGATTTAATTGCGACAATATTGGTATGGGAATTTACTATAACATTTCCATTAGAGTGGTTACCCGATGGATGAGAATTAGCTTTTGAATGCGTATGATTACAACTTACCTGATGGGTATGGTTATCAAGCAAGCGATCGTGAACTAAAAAAAATAGAAGTGTTGGAGAATATGCTTGGGCTATTCAGGCTACGATAAAAAGTTTCCACTCATCTGCCTGGTACAATCTTCAACAATTAATTTGCGTGAAGGGCAATCCCAAAAGTTAGGCTTATGGTTGCCCCGCAATTTGCGCATACAAACTTTTTGGTAACTTTCTTCACATGACAAGCATCCTTAGCGTAAGAAGAACTTCTGTAAATGATGCAGTTAGCATCCAATGCTTAGTACCATCACCAAATAGATTTCTCTTTACCATTATGATTATTTGAATTGAAAAGAATCCAAGAAAATTATCTATATTATCATTTCTATTTTCATATGATTCATTATCATTAGACGTAGTAAGTGAAAATGTATGCATCTCTCTTCAAGAAGCAATTTTGTAAATTTTCTAGATAATTATTAATGATGTCAAATTGATATTTCTAAGAATTTGTTCAGGAGTTTTTGATTAAGTATTCTAGTATTATCCACTAAAAGTTTAGGAATTGCTTCATTTTGCATTCTGAAGGGCCCACACTTTGGCACCTCTTAAAGATTGGCGATGGTTCTCCTGACCAACTGCACGCTAGGTCACTTAGCACAATAGGATACTTTAATGAAGGATTGTTAAGCTTTAAATACATAATATTGCTTCTCTGTTGCGACAATGAAAGATTGTAGCATCATTGCAGTCGAAAATCATTTGTGTATATGTGAGTAACGTAAGCTTATCGAGACATTATCAGATGCAACATATAGGCAGTGAATGCATTGACACCACGTTGGTCAAAAATAATGACGGTTAACGAATAATAATTTTAAATAAAGGCATGAACGGCAGGAAACCCGAAGCAGAAAGCCATCCCGAATAGGTGATAGTATCAAAATTATGTTATAAAATGTCATGTTGAGATTCAATTATTAATTATACAAGGGGCCCAGAAAGTCGTAGCAGTAAACGCACAGCTATTCAGCAACACCAAGCTGGGGGTCATGAGTTCAAAACCCACAGTTTAATGATCTTTTTGGATTAAAATTTTTCTAAATTCCCAGGCAGGCTTGATAATACTCCTCAACATCATTAGAGTTCGGTGAGATACTCTAGAGCAGCGTGCTGCCTTTGCCTCTTTGCGAGGGAGCGAAAAAAAATGCTAAGCAAAGAGGCAACGAAAAATGAACGAGGAAGATGCGGCACAGAACACAACAGAGTAAAATTCCATCAAAAAAGGATGCTCTCACAACTCCCCAAAGGCTGTCTTGTTCGGGCGGCAGACACAAGAGTTCTTTTGAAGTGTGAGTAAAGGTGAGCATCGCAACAAGGGAGAGAGAGTAGGGTTTTGGCCACCCTAAGAGAGAATGTCAATAAAAATTATATGAGAAGCCGTATTTATTCAACAAATATGTCAAAAGCAAGCTTTCAATCCATTTTATGTAAGTAAAATTTCAAAACTCAGCTAAAACCATGTTTTCGCTTTGAAATTTTCGTTGGTCAGTATAGGCCACCAGAACCAGTTTTAGCCAGAGGTTTAAGGTTTGATGGGCTTCGTAGCCGTGTGGTTAGCGGCGTCAGTCGTTTAGGGGTATTGTGCTACGGAGTGTGGGTTCGATTCCCGCCCCAGCCGAAGAAAACTTTTCGTCAAAAAAACGAAAAATTCTTCACAAGCCCACTGGTCGTTCCGTGTGTCCGTTGTCTAATGTTAATCATGTTCAGTCTGTGCAGCCTATGGCTGAAGACGGTGTAAGTTGTCTTTTCTTTTTAACTTTGGTTCCAAAAGTGGCCAATCAAATTGATTTCTTATGAGAGTGGCCAGATTAGGAGAACCCTGCCAAATTAGGTGTATGGGTGTTAAAATTATGAGGAAAATCAATTGTTTTTCCTATGTTTTGAATCAATTCGGACGAGTAAATGAATGTAGCTCTATCGTGTGAATATGATCTATTGAACACAAAAGGTTTCATTCTGATTGGCTTTGTGAAACGGTGTATAATCCGCTTTGGTTACAACTGGCGTATGACCAAAACCGGTGCTTCTACCCTACCTTAAAAAATCATCGCATTTTTTTGCACTCTCACTCGAATTGCTTGAGGATCTGTGTTGAACATTTTGAGTTCATTTTTTTCTCCTCAGAAAAACGGCAAAATTGTCTCCTCTTTGCATCGCAGAGGAGTTTCTAATACACTGTCTATCAAGCCTGCTCCCAGGGCATACGCGGTTAAAAATATACAACCGCGATATACACATGCAAAAATTATTAATTTGCAAAAAAAAGCTCGCAGTTGATAATTGTTAAAGTGCTCATAAGAACACTAACCGAGAAGCAGGCTCTGTCCCAGTGGGGACATAACGCCAGAAAAAAAGGAAGAAGATTTAAGTACCTCACGTTGATACAATTTTAATATGACAACTTTTTCTATTGATTAATAACTGAACCGTTTGTTCAAAAAAGACGACGGTCTCTCTAGTGACTATAAGTCACCTGAAGAGATCAAAAATTGAATAAATGATTAACTTGGATTTTTCCCAGTTCAACTACCGTTTCGATTCGAAATATGTCGGGTTAGTTTCCTCATTAACAAATCAAGTTCTACTTCTGATACTATCAGCTAGTCAGGCTGCGTATGTGACACCCGAATGGAAAAGTCCCTTGGGGATTACTCGCGAAAAAAAATGCATATCAGTCGATTAAAACCAAATTTCATTCAATGCATATAATCAGCGGCCTGTTTTTCCTCGTTTCCATTTTCAGATTGTGGACGGAAATGCCAAAACCGATGTGTCGAATCGCCGTGAGCCGGGTCAGTTTTGTGGCGAGTCCGAACAACCGCAAACATTCATCAGCGAAACGAACGCCGTCAAAATCGTCTTTCATACCGATAATTTCACCGATCAGGTAAGTTGATTCGCAAGTTCCACTTCGATGGACGAAAACAGAGAAACTAGGTTGAAGAAGCTTGTCCTCGATTTCATCCCATTGTCCTAGATGTCAAAACTAGTAGAACACGGCTCCCGAAAATATATTTGGACATACAAGCTTATCCACTTTGTGGCGTTGTAAATAATAAATGTGCCACCATTTGAAAGTGCTTTCCACAATCGTCGGTTGACAAAAGTTTTCTTTTCGGTTGGGTGTGGTAGATTCCGACATGGTGCATGGTAAAAAGTTTTCCACAAAAGTTTCGCTGACGGTTGTAGCTTTTTCTGGTTCACAAGAACGACCTAGAGAGGGTGAGGGTATGCGATATTTTTGAATGATTTAAAGGGAACGTTTACCATATCAGTGTTAGAAATCCCATGCATTATTGCATTTCATATCGGTATGAAAAAACTGCATATCACATACCCTAAATAGACCGAGAGTCCTACGGAGGGCGACAACGACACACAAACAAGCTCTGGCAGCACAAATATAGTGCATCGAGGTGAGAGGATGTCGTTATGCAATGGTGCGGCTGACTTTAGCGACAACGGATGCTGTGGTCAGACAGACACTGAAATCCCGGCCATTCGAATTCGGAATGAGCAAAACTCCTGCTCCTGTGCTCTGGCTGGGAGGAAGGAAGGTGAAAAATTGTGCGGAAATTGGTGTGAAGGATAAAAAGTAGGAGCGATAAATCAAGCAGAAACAAGACAAATAACTTGCAGACACTTGCCTCGTATTAGAACAGGAGTTTTGTTTTAGCGCAGTTCGGTGGACAAGATAAAGCACTCAATTAGCGGACCACTTCTTGCGATACTCCGTGGAGAGAAGATGTATTACCCCAGAAGTGAACCAAAATTGTGTAGTTTTGTTCGTGATAGCAAACGCCTGAAAGGATCTTCGCATTTATCATTTCTAAAATTGTTTTCCATATACGGTTGTGACAAGCAAATTCGCTGACACTGGTTTACAACTAATCGCTTACAACGAAAAGTGATTTAATTAGTCTCATGTTTCATTATGATTATGTTTTGATTTCATAGATCGGACTAAATCGTTGTACCGTAATCCGGGGTAACATTGATCATTTTTCTGAATGTTTCTTCAATATTTCGTTTGAAAATGCAAATGTTGCAGGTTTTATATTTTTAAAACAAGTACTGCCACCCATAGCTCGAGACTATATACTGTATTTTGTTTATTGAAAGATTTAGGCATGTTAAAAAAAATGTTTAGGCGATTTTTTGATTTAGTTGATATGGGGTAACATTGATCACCTATATAAACAACGTTCGGTAATACTGAAAATATCGTTACTTACTTGAATCATGGCCCGTGAAGCCGAATATGAAGACCAAACGCTTACAAGTCATTTACTTTTTGAGTTATTTTAAAATTAAAAACACCTCGAACAGCGGAATAAGCCTAAAGGTAGGCAATTTCCTATGGGAATTTTCGAATTGCTAACAGTAATTCAGTAATGTTGCCTAATTGAGCATACAGTCAGGTCTCCTATTAGACACATGGTTGGGGGGCGTAATAGGAATCTACGTTATAGGAGACCCAGGGCTTATGGGATTTCATCACTTTGGGGGTGTCGTTGAATATCTCGTATGCCAAAAGAGATAGAACAGTACTGTCTTCGGCGAAGTTTCAGTACTAAGTACGATCTACCTTTAGGAGTTGAGGATCATCCTTTTAGTTGAGAACTTGGCCGGTAGGGGCGCTTTTTTCTGATTTGCACTATATGAACCATGAGGGATAAGAATGCAAAATTTTGTAACATATGATATCTCTGAATCCTGATGATTTGGAAGGTTGGTGTCTTCGGAAGAGTTGTTCAGTAGCTCAAGGGCTGACATGGTACGGAATTACGCCACCAGGCGGCGTTAGTGGGCATAGAATTTTTGTTTTGCGCATAGCTCAGTTGCCTGACCACTTAGAAAGATGACGTCTTCGGCAAAGTTGCTCAGTATCACAAGGGCTAACATTATTTGAGCCAAAAGTTTCGAAATGGTGCCACTAGGCGGCGCTAGTGAGCAAGGAATTTTTATTTCGTAGATAGCTCAATAGTCTGACCACTTAGAAAGTTAGCGTCTTCGGCAAAGTATCTCTGTATCACAAGGGCTAACATAATTTGAGCCGAAAGTTTCGAAATTTTGCCACTAGGCGGCGCTAGTGAGCAAAGCATTTTTGTTTTGCGCATAGCTCAGTAGCCCGACCACTTAGAAAGATGGCGTCTTCGGCAAAGTTGATCAGTATCACAAGGGCTAACATTATTTGAGCCGAAAGTTTCGAAATTTTGCCACTAGGCGGCGCTAGTGAGCAAGGAATTTTTATTTCGTAGATAGCTCAATAGTCTGACCACTTAGAAAGTTGGCGTCTTCGGCAAAGTTTCTCAGTATCACAAGGGCTGACATTATTTGAGTCGAAAGTGTCGAAATTTTGCCACTAGGTGGCGCTAGTGAGCAAGGAATTTTAATTTCGTGGATAGCTCAGTAGCCTGACCACTTAGAAAGTTGGCGTCTTCGGCAAAGTTGCTAAGTATTACAAGGGCTAACATTATTTGAGCCAAAAGTTTCGAAATTTTGCCACTAGGCGGCGCTAGTGAGCCAAGAATTTTTGAACAAAAATTCTTGGCTCACTAGCGCCGCCTAGTGGCAAAATTTCGAAACTTTCGGCTCAAATAATGTTAGCCCTTGTGATACTGATCAACTTTGTAGAAGACGCCATCTCTCTATGTGGTCAGGCTACTGAGCTATGCACAAAACAAAAATTCCTTGCTCACTAGCGCCGCCTAGTGGCAAAATTTCGACACTTTCGGCTCAAATAATGTTAGCCCTTGTGATACTGATCAACTTTGTCGAAGACGCCATTTTTCTAAGTGGTCAGGCTACTGAGCTATCCACGAAACAAAAATTATTTGCTCACTAGCGCCGCCTAGTGGCAAAATTTCGAAACTTTTGGCTCAAATAATGTTAGCCCTTGTGATACTGAGCAACTTTGCCGGAGACGCCATCTTTCTAAGTGGTCGGGCTACTGAGCTATGCACAAAACAAAAATTCCTTGCTCACTAGCGCCGCCTAGTGGCAAAATTTCGACACTTTCGGCTCAAATAATGTTAGCCCTTGTGATACAGAGCAACTTTGCCGAAGACGCCATCGTTCTAAGTGGTCAGGCTACTGAGCTATGCGCAAAACAAAAATTCCTTGCTCACTAGCGCCGCCTATTGGCAAAATTTCGAAACATTTGGCTCAAATAATGTAAGCCCTTGTGATACTGAGCAACTTTGCCGAAGACGCCATCTTTCTAAGTGGTCAGGCAACTGAGCTATGCGCAAAACAAAAATTCCATGCCCACTAGCGCCGCCTGGTGGCGTAATTCCGTATCAGAATGACCACCACATGTCAGCCCTTGAGCTACTGAACAACTCTTCCGAAGACACCAACCTTCCAAAACATCAGGATTCAGAGATATCATATGTTACAAAATTGTGCATTCTTATCCCTCATGGTTCATATAGTGCAAATCAGAAAAAGCGCCCCTACCGGCCAAGTTCTCAACTAAAAGGATGATCCTCAACTCCTAAAGGTAGATCGTACTAAGTACTGAAACTTCGCCGAAGACAGTACTGTACTATGTCTTTTGGCATACGAGATATTCAACGACACCCCCAAAGTGATGAAATCCCATAAGCCCTGGGTCTCCTATAACGTCCTGGTGTGTCTTATAGGAGTGAGCGTAATAGGAGTGCACGTTATAGGAATGCGTTTAATAGGAGACCCGACTGTACTTATAAAAGTTTTGACAACGGAATCCTTTTCGGCGATGTCATTTTTAGTAAGAACCACATTTTGCTTGCTTATATCGTTTGCAGCACTCATGTGAGACACGAATCTTCGGTAGTGTCATCCTTAACAATTAAAATAATTATTTCGAAAAGTTGACAAATTCACGCATAAGGTAAACGCAATTTTCACAAAAATATTAACTTTTATTAGCTTATGAATATAAGAAACACAAGCACCGTTCATGATTTGAAAATGTTTCATCAATAAATGATAATACAAACTTTTGATGAGGTGAGTCATTCCGATCAATGTTACCCCGCTGATCAATGATACCCCGGATTACGGTACCTCGATACCTGAAGGACTCGACATCCTTTTCTACTGTGACCGCTTCCATTGATTCTATATTAGTCAGCTCGGTTTTATTCAGAGAGTTCAGTTCAGAGTTTTCACAAGTGTCGGATTGTTTCGCGGTCTTCGGCAATATTCTTCATCGTAAAAATACCTATCGAGGTCTATGTTCAGAATTTTTATAGAGGACAATGGACGACCTCTGGCGATTTTTCTTTGTAAAAGTAAGTTTTCCCATAGTAAATCCCATACAAACTTTGAACGGCTGGCGCTAAAATATAGTTTCTCCGATCGAGCTGAAATTTTGCACAGTTGTTATGGGACCTAAATGCAATCCAAAAAGTGGACTGGAGCGAGAATCTAAATTTAGTCCCACACTAGTGGACACACTAGTCAATAGACTTCTCTTACTGCGTCTCGTCACTGAACCATTCGATATTATTCTTTACGCAGGCATAGCCGACGAAGCTATTGAAGTTTGGCATTTCGTCGATCACATTTATTTTTTATTTTTGTTTTTTACAAGGAGGAAATCTGCAAACAGACCGCCTGAGAAGGTTACTCAGGGAGTGTGGGGATACCCTTGGCCTCAGTATCTCACCCCTTACCCATATAACACAACACATAAATCAGAAGTAGCCTAAGCAAACTGCTTCTCCTAGCTGACTTAAACAATGTTACAAGGGACCAGGCTCGGCAGAGCTAATCATCTGCAGCCAACTCTTGGTCGACGCGCCATAAGTGCTGCAATTCTAACATATTGTGAGCGACAGCCGTAGTTACTGCATTCCAGCACTCAGCATCGGTACACATTCTCTGTGTGATATTGCCAGGGGAAGTGTGCACTCCGCATTTAGTGCATCCGATCTCTCACGGCAATGAAACGGGGGCAATCGAACACGACATACTCTACTGTTTCCTCCACACCAGAACATTTGGGGCACGCAGGAGATTCTAAGTGCCCGAACCTATCCAGGTACTATCTATAGCAATCATGTCCTAACAGATACTGCGTCAGGTGGAAGTTCACTTCCCCATGGTTCCTTTCATACCTATTTGACACATTTGGAATTAACCAGGGGGTCAATCTACCTCTAGTGGAGTTATCCCATTCCTGCTGCCAACCTCTGAGCTTTGCCTCTTTACACGCGTTGCGGACTCCATTTTTATATATATAGAAATTTCGCACTTCTAGCACAGCTAGAAACTTTCACCTAACCCGGAGCACATGGGGTTTAAGCTCTGTGGTTCTCACTTAACGGTCTATCACGGTCTATTATTCAACGTTCTACTGCGGCTGCACGTCTCGAGTGCGGTAACAGAGAAAAAAAAGGGGAAACCAACTCTATACCACGCCCTTTTCTTTGGCATAGGCTTCAAGTCAGCTGTCCCCCTGGAACTACCTCATGGTACTACTTCAGGGGGTGGAGGGCTTGTTAATGCTTCTACGCCTTTTCGTCACTTCTTGCTCTATTCGATCTGGCTGCAATTTGTCTCTTCAACGTCACTCACATTTTGGGGCCGACCACACGCCTTGACCATGTGGGACTTTATCGATAGATGCTGCTGTGTTTTGTTGGTGCACTTGACTCCATTTTCTGATCGTCATGCTCAACAGGCGGACCAATTGGAAGCCGAGGTCGGTCTTGCGATTCCGGTTGAGGGGTGACTTCCGGTTTGCAAGCGCCCCGACGACCCAAAGCCGGCGGTTCGTCGTAATCCATACTACTCGGCTTAGTTCCCGACAGTCGGCTAGCCAACTCCTATGGAGAGTACCTAGATGAAGGAATATCTCCCGAAACCGGTAACGTTATGCGTTGTTCATACTCCACTGTTGGCCGGTAGAGTGCCGAGGTCGGCCCAGAGATTCCTGTTGAAGGATGGCTTCCGTTTTACTGACGCTCCGACGACTCAAGCCGGTGATACGCTCGCACTACTCAGAATAGCCCCCGACGGTGGATCTATCCTACTTCGACGAATATTTCCCCGGCGGCGGAAGATCTTCCGAACCGATGCTATCCGGGCCGAGGTCGGTCCTGCGATTTCGTAGGAGGAAAACTTCCGGTTCACAGGCGCCCCGACGACCATTTGCCAGTGCTGTTACGCGATCTATTCAGCTAGTCCCCGGCGGAGGATCTAGCCTACTTCGACTCGATGGTGGTCGGCCAAGTGTCTGGGTCGGTTCTGCAATTCCAGTTGGAGGATGACTTCCGGTTCACAGGCATCCCCCCAAGGATTAACATCAGCTGTACGGCACAGCTCTTTGATGCAGTTAGACTTGCTCAGTTTAATCTCACGTTTGAAAGCAGATCTGGCTTGCTGGAACACAATTCTCCGCTCTTCTCGGACTTCCTCGGGTCTGGCTCTATGATATCGTCTCCTGACTTTAAGACAAGCGGCGCGAAGAGTGCAGAGTGCCTCGTTCCACCAGTATACGGGACGCCGGTTGTTTGATGGCTTCCGTTTTCTTGGCATTGTTATGTCAGACGCCCTTGTCAGCTCCATCGCATCGCGTTCCGGGATATCGCTGTCTACACGAAGTGCTTAGACGAAAAGGCCCTTGTTGCAGGCATTCGTCAACCACTGCTGTACGATAGGCACGGTTCTCGGCGTTGCCACGCAGTCCCATCGACCAATGCTATAGAGGATTGCCTGGTGATCGCTATGGGTATACTCCACACTTACCCACCAGTTCATGTTGCCCACCAGCGACAGACTACACCATGTAAGATCGATGATCGATGCTCGTCCATTTTTCCTAAATGTGCTAACGGTACCTTCATTGCACAGCTGGAGATCTAGCTTTGCCAGGGCCTCCAGCAGGCTGTAACTCCTGGCATTGGTTACCCTGCTATCCCACTCCACGGCCCATCCAATTAGTACTGGCTTCCAACCGACAACTCACCGGTTAATTCCTCTAACATCCGCCTGAATTCGTCGAGCGTCCTTCTCGGAGGAGCTACTACGCCTACGTAGACACCATTGATTTCCGTGATCACGATTCCTTCTTTGGTGCTAGAAACTACTTCTTGGATGGGGAACCTACCCATCACCTGTATCATCACTATTCCCGTGCTGTCCGCCACCCAGTTGACATAATCGAGCGGTACTCAATACGGCTCAACTATAATCGCAACGTCTTCCGTTGTTGACTGCTGCAACAGTTGCTGTGCAGTGTCACAATGATTCAAGTTGATCTGCATCACTACTGTCGTGATGCGATCGCCTTCTTATACGCAGGACACTTAAAACCGCCCGTCCATGCACTTGAAGCACTTTATCGGTGGCCTCTCGGCTCGGCAGACGAGTCTCAGCGGACAAACCGACCATCCAATTTTCACCTTTTCCTTCTCCACTAGTTTGTTGGCTGCGACCACTGTGTGCCATTGTACTGTGTGCCATCGTACGACTTTGAAAGTCGGATTGTCATGGCCACATCTCCAATATCGCACTGTGATCGCAACTCCTGTTGCAGATCATCATTGGATGTGATCTCGTCCAGGTATATGCACTCAACAACTGCCTCCTGAGTTAAGGCTTTTACACGTGACTCGTTGGCCAACGACTCAGCAATCAACTCCTGGTAGGCCAAACTTTTGATCATCGGATCGTTTTTCTGCTCAAAGAGCATTTCTCTTCTCTGAGTACGCCTCGGATCATCTCTGACCGTACGAAGAATAGCTGCGTACGTGGTTTGGTCGTTTGCCTTAACTAGTATGGCGTCCCCTTCGAGCACTCACGCCGTTGGCGGTTAGTCACTTTCTTCGTATCCTCCTTTTTTCTTTTCTTCTCCATCGCCATGTTTCGTCCCTCTGTTCTTCTGGCTGTTCGTCCTTCTTCTTTTACTGCTCCGTTCAACAGGCATTGTATTTTCCTTAGCATTTTAAAGTGCCTTTTCGGCTGCCTCGGCTCTCATTTTAGCGCTTTCTGTTCGTTTTCGGCTGCGTCTATGGCGGATTTTATGCTCATTACTAGATTCCTAATCTTGTGATGCACATTAGTCCTGTCCATCATGTACTCGTAGAATTCATTGACCTTCTTTTTGACCTCCATCATCTTCGAATTCCCCGTTAGGCCTTCCTGACAAATGCTGTTGCTCGGTTTCGGTGTAAACAATGGGCTTTGAAACTCTAGTCCTGCATGGAGTCTACAATTCTCACCTTGCAACGCCCTGCTGCTGCTTGCTGGTGTCTTCTGTAGCTTTCCGCTTCTCGCGAACGTGTTTGCGTTCTCACCCTCTGCTGCTTCAACCTCCATTACAGTATTGTCTGAGATGTTCTTCATTTTTGTTGGGTCCTCCCACCAAGCCGCTGTCTTCCTCCATCGTAAGTAGTCGCCTTCGTGATTCCATGGTGATCTTTGCAAGTAGTGAGAGCCATGCTAGGGTTGACACGGTCCTTCATGTGGTACCGTGTTCAGAGCCAGATCGGCGCAAGACAGGAAATGTTCAACTGTTCCTACTTCCACCGGCTAAGGGGCGGATTCGGAACGTACTCGGAGGCTTGCCAAAGTTTTAACGAGACGGGGACAACCGCACTATTAGCCCACTCGCCGTTTCGGGGAGCTGTCCCCAAGTAACATTAGTAGCTGAATAACAGTTTTTTTCACTAAACTTAGCTTGAGAGTGAATTGTTTGCTACTCGGTATGCACTTGCTACTCTTAAGCGTTTGCTGGCAATTACAGCAGAGCTGTAAGACATCATCCCCGATTGCGCCGCTATAGCCGTAGATGCCTTTTTACAGGCATATTCAACGTGGCTAGCGAAGCTGAGCTTGTCATCGATCATTAACCCAAGATGCCATCGAGTCGGAGTAGGCTACATCCTTCGCCGGCGACTAGCTGAGTAGATCGCGAAACAGCACCGGCAAATGATCGTCGGGGCGCCTGTGAATCGGAAGTCATCTGCGCGTATAACATCGGTTCAGAAGATCTTCCGCCGCCGGGGAAATCTTCGTCGGAGTAGGATAGATCCACCGTCGGGAGCTATTCTGCGTAGTGCGAGCGTATCACTGGCTTGAGTCGTCGGAGCGCCAGTGAACCGGAAGCCATCCTCCAACCGGAATCTTTGGCCCGACTTCGGCACTCTACCGGCCAACAACGGAGTATGAACAATGCGTAACGTTACCGGTTTCGGGAAATATTCCTCCGTCGAGGTACTCTCCATCGGAGTAGGCTAGCTTCACCGTCGGGAACAAAGCCGAGTAGTATCGATCACGACGAACCGCCAGCTTTGAGTAGTCAGGGCGCTTGCGATCGCGTGACAAAAAGGCGTAGATGCATTAACAAGCCCTCTGTCTTCTGAAGTAATACCATGAGGTTGATCCAGGAGTTGAGTAATAGACCGTAATAGACCGTTAAAATAGAACCACAGAGCCTAAACCCCATGTGCTCCCGGGTTAGGTGAAAGTTTCTTGCTTTGCTAGAAGTGCGAAAATTCTATAAAAAAAACCCCCAAGATGCCTAAGGGATCGCTTGGACTCTATGGTGCAATCACCTACCGAGATAAGCGCCAGTTGCTCGAAATTATGGTTATTGACCACCACCACTCCAGTCTTGTGATGGACCAGTCCTAATTTCCTAGACCTCATTCATTCCTCAACTATGTAAATAGAGTGCACTGCTATCAACTGTACTTCCTCCATCGATCCACCATAGACCACTAGGGTGATATCGTCGGCGAAGCCAACAATCTTAACACCTGTAGGAACGGCCGGCCTTAGTACGTCATCGTACATCGCATTCCATAACAGCGGGCCCAGGATTGAACCTTGAGATAGTCCCGCGGTAATTCTAACGCTTTTCTGTCCCTCCTCTGTGTCATACAGTAGAATCCTAGTATCAAAATAACTTTCTAGAAGCTTACACAACTGCACCGGTACCTTCAGGCGATGAAGTGCGTGGGCTATCGCTTCCTAGCTTGCACTGTTGAACGCATTCTTCACATCCAGAAAAACAACCGCGCAGTAACGAATGCAGCTCCTTCTACCTTTCCTGAATCCAAACTGGTTGGCTATACGTCGACGGGTAACCTGGTGGTTTACCATCCTTTGGTAGTTGCACCAATTTCTGTCGCTTCCATACATCCGGAAAGATTCCTTGATCAATGCAGCGTTGCATCGTGATTCTGAGGCTTGATAGAAACTGATGGCTCTGCAGGCTTGATAGAAACTTCTCTGCGAGGCAAAGAGGAGGCGATTTTGCCGTTTTTCTGAGGAGACAAAACTGAACTCAAAATGTTCAACACAGATCCTCAAGCAATTCGAGTGAGTGTGCAAGGAAACGCGAGAATTTTTTCAGGTACTCTCTCTTTCTTGTTGCGATGCTCACCTTAACTCACACTTCAAAAGAACTCTTGAGTCTGCCGCCCGAACAAACAATCCTCGGGGAGTTGTGAGAGCACCCTTTTTTGATGGAATTTTACTCTGTTGTGTTTTGTGCTGCATCTTCCTCGCTCATTTTTCGTTGCCTCTCTACTTAGCATTTTTCGCTCACTCGCATAGAAGCAAAGGCAGCACGCTGCTCTAGAGTATTTCGACGAACTCTAGTGATGTTGAGGAGCATTATCAAGCCTGCTTCTCTGTGGTAGATAGAGTTGGTAGATTTAGATTTAGTGTTGTTTCGAACAAATATAATGTTATTTGCATACATCTTGCGAGCATTGATGAGTGCTGACTACAAATATTTGAGCGTGTGTTTATTATGTCTTTATAACCTTCATAATAAACACATTACATTGAGTGTGTATGATGGACAGTTGACAAGCGCATAAACGTCACGCATGTTTGTCGCGTGACCGAGAATCAAGAAGTCAGTTTTGTGAACATTCTTGTGGCGAATAGATGTGTCGTAGTTTTCGAGATCAATCATTCGGCTTATGGTCGAATCGGCTAAAGCTAGATTGATTTGATTCACAGATACTACATTCTCTTGGGGCGCTATGGTACATTTGGTCTTAGCAATTACCGCTCTTTAGGCGTCATCCCACGGACTCAAGTTGTCACTCTGGCATAGACTATCAAAGCATGTCCGTTTTCGACTCTTGATTCCCTTCTCGAGAGTTAACATGGCCTATCTGAATGCTGCACTGCGTTCTTCTCTTTGTGTTTTTGTGCGTGCACGTTGCAATCCTCGTCTAGCCTGAAGGCAGATTGCTCGAAGATTTGCAATTGATTCACACCGTACGCCGGCGCCCTGTTCTCTCTAGGAGCGGCTTTTCTTGGCATAGAAGCATCATACGCTCGTGATTGTGTGACAATGAATGCACATTGCCAAATACGTTAGCTTCCAAACCTCTTATGATAGTTTACAACCAAAAGCCTATTAACAGGATTCCTAGAACGTAGCATCAGATCGCACAACAAACGATCTAGTAGGCATGGCAAATCATAGAGGCGGCTCTCTTCCAGTAACGTCAAAGCAGAATGTTGTGCTCTTAGTGAAGCTCCCGTTTGCTTGCCACAATACTAAACTCCACAGTGATATCAGAGCAACTAGCTCTACAAGCTTTTGATCTTCAAACAAAATTTCCGGGCAGCCATGTTGTATGCTGTACGCTGTACCAATATGGACTAGCTGTTGTAGTATCAGGAAGAAATATATAATTTTATATAATTGTGTATCTATTAATATATAATCTGTATAATTCTCATTTTTGCTACTGTTCACTACAGAAGAAACATGCAAATTCCCACATTTTATATTTGAAAGAAGCTTAACATTTTTCTCGAACCCTCATTTTTTCATTCATCTCAAACTACAAAAGCCGAATAAACACTTGTCGGTAGACCAATATCCAGAATTCTGACGCAGACAACAAAAAACACCACATCTCTGTTCAGTACATCAAAGAGCCATGTTTCATGAGCACAATACGATTATGGCCCTGCAAACTACTGCAACATAACGTAATAAATTTGGAATCGATCCATCCTGCATGCTTCATTAGTCGTGAAATGAACAAGCACTGACAGAACTCCCAACTGCGATTCAATGGCAATTCATCATCACCTCTAGAAATGCTCCCATATCGAACGAATCTCTGGATGGGATAATCCAACCGAACATTGACTGCTCAGCTCATTATGGGCATTGCAACCGACAAACAAAGGTTCATCGATGGAATTCAATGCTTGATTTTTGAATTTCGCGCGATGCATCACCTTCCAAGTGCATTTTATTCGACTGCTGCATTTCGATGATGATGTTGATGATGATTCCATAATACAGCAACCCGGGAAGAAGTAAATGGCAAACCAAAAACAAAATGAAAACCAAATTTGTCATCAGAACTTATTTAGATATTTTCAAGTTATTCATTAAAAGCTGCAAATGTGTTTGCAAAGGAAAATTGTGTTATAACATATCTTGAGGTTTTATTGGCAAATCCTTGGAGAAATTTTGGGTTCATGGATACAAATCCTGTAGTTATCTTTTACAAATAAAAATGGAATGGTTTTTGTATGTCACGAGTTAGCTTGAGTTCCAAACGTGTAGGTCACCAAAATAACTGATTTTGTTTATATTCCCAATAGTTCAAAAATGTTTTTTTTTTTTCATTCATTCATTAGTATTTTCCCACTTGTTTGTTCTTAGATATGATTTTGTCGAACAGTCAGTTATTATTTTTTCTTTTTGGCGCTTAGATCAAGAAAACCAAAGTCAAAATTTGTCCTCTTGTTATTTTACTTAAATGGCATAACTTGCCGTTAGCGAGCATTTTTTGTTTCTACTCGGGAAGGACGCCCGATGCATGTGGTGCAGCAGCATCGCCGTTGTTCGCCATTGTACTACCTCTCGGGCTCAATATATGCACAGCACTCATGTTAAGCGATCCTCATCACTGAAACGTATCTCTCTTGTTTTTCCCCAACTGCAGACCTATTTTGCGTTTGACTCCCGAGCGGAACAGCAGATGGAAGTGTTCAATCGATACGGTCCCCATCCGGAGCTCTACCCGAACCGACGAGGCGAAGTGGTGCAGGGGTAAGTGTGGCGCTTTCAGGGGGAAGAGGGGGGAAGATTCAAGGGAAAAGCTTGTGTTTCTGAATTTATGCTTTGTGCTCATTAGACTGGTTCGTGGATCAACGTTTTTTCTTGAAAACTTGAACTTTCTGCAAAGTTAATCGGCAGATCAGTATTCATTCCGGCCATTATGTATTGTGGATTGAGTCGGTGGTAATAAGAAATTAAGATTCAATTATGTTTTAGAAAAAATCATCAAGTAGATGTTGAAGCATGGTTTCAAAGTTGTCCAAAATGGCTATTAATGGTTTCAAATTTTGGCTTCCGATGGCAACACTGTTCGGTTTTTATCAAAAAACCCTATTTCATGGATTCTTACATTATGGTACCGTTGATTTATAATGGGTCGAATTAACTGGGTTATGACGGACCAACATCCCACTGCTTCATTTTCTCATCCCCATTTCTTCTCTCCTCCAAACATAGATTCTTCGGGTGCATCGGAATTCTCAGTTTACAGCTCGGATTTCCTTAACTGCTACCTTATTTGCATTCCAAATACCCAAAACATCAAACGATCTACTTAATGTATGCCTGTTGGTCCAACTACTGCTCACCACCACGTTGATCCATCTAAATCTGAATGCCAAGATGCGTGGCCTCACCCAGAGCTTTATATAGATCCTCCACACCAAGTCCTTCAGCTTCCTCTTCAATTGTCGGTCGTTCGTGAAAATCAACAGGTCATCCACGTATATCAACACGAAAGGCATTTCCTCCCTATTCAGTATCTGACATTGGCTGAATTCCACCCACTATCTATGCAGGTCGAACTCTTGCGGCTCTCCCTCTTGCTTCACATTCATACTGAGCCATGAATATTTGCTCATCATCCAGTTCACCTTGCAAGAATGCGGTAGCCATTTACATTTGGTCCATATCCTAGTTGAACTTCTTTGTCACTGCCATCAGGCACCAAACGTCCAAACTTCGTACTACGCGAGCTTAGAGCCAAGCAGAGTCTTGCAATGCTTTAGACATCGCTTCGTTGCAAGAGATGTTTTGAATGGCTTTGCATCTCTCGGGTAGTTTCGATTACATGCAGACCTGGTTTTCGTTCAGCGACGCCACATCGCCGTAATCTAGCAATAACGATCAGGTCACCGGATGAACTCATTGAATCAAAGCTTTGTGGAACGTCCTCCACAAACGTTGATGGAGTAGATTGTTTGGAGGATAAGCCGCCTTCTTTTATAACAGAAACAACCAGCACATCGTCCACATTCAGTATCTCACAATGGTCTGCAGTGAACTTAATGATAAGACCTCCCTCTCAGACCGAACTTACAGTCGTTTTTCGTGCCTTTGCTATATACTATTATGCTAAATAACAATGCCAAGAAAATGGAAGCCATCAATCACCAGGCGTACGGTATACTGGTGGATCGAAGCACTCTGCACTCTTCGCGCCGCTTGTCGTAAAGCCAGGAGACGATATCATAGAGCGAGACACAAAGAAGTCCGAGAAGAGCGGAGAATTGTGTGCCAGAACGGCTTTCCAACGTGAGATTAAGCTGTGCAAGTCTAACTGCTTCAGAAAGCTGTGGCGAGCAGCTGATGCTAATCCTTGTGCGGACAAACTGAGAGCTATCTTCGAGGGTCTGTTCCCAAAGCATGACCCTACAATGTGACCCCCATATGGCAATGAAGATGTAAGAAATTCCGAAGCTCATCAGATCTCCAACGAGGAGCTTATAGCAGCTCTGAAAGCGCTGAAGCTGAACAAGGCCCCGAGTCCGGACGGAATCCCCAATGTGGCACTTAAAGCAGTGGTCCATGCGTATCCAGATATGGAAAGGGAGATTATACTGAAATGCCTGTATGACGGTCAATTTCCAGAAGCATGGAAATTCAGAAACTGATACTGTTGCCGAAGCCAGAAAACCGCCCGGGCATCCAGGATCATATAGGCCTATATGTTTACTGGATACAGTCGGTAAACTCGTGGAACGGGTTATCCTCAGCAGGGTAATGTACAGAGAGCGAGAACGGGTTATCAGAAAGGCAATTTGGATTCCGGAAAGGAAGATCGACTGTGGACGCAATTCGGACAGTGCTGGAGAGGGCCTAGAAGACATTGAAACAAAAGCGTAGAAGGGATCGCCGTAGTCACGATAGAAGAACGCGTTCAACAGCGCCAGCTGGGAGGCCATTGCCCCAGTGCTGCACAGAATGCAGGTTTCCGACTACTTGTGCCAGATGTGGAAGAGCTACTTCCAAAACCGAGTACTGAGGTATGAAACCGACGCCGGCCCGAAGAAGTTAAGAATAACGGCTGGATTCATACAAGGTTCCATACTGGGTCCAACGCTGTGGAATGCGATTTACGACGGGATCCTATCGCTGGAGCTACCCAAGGGGGTCGAGATCGTCGGCTTCGCCGATTACGTCGTCCGATTGTAGGTGAGACGCAAGAGGGAGTAGAAATGCTGGAAATGGAGGCAATTGGTCAGGTCGAAGATTGGACGGAATCATGCTGAAGATAACCACCACAGAACGGAGGTGCTACTAGTTAGCTACTGCAAAGCAGTCATGAACGGTGAGATTACTATCGGGGGCATGCCATAGCATCACAGCGTAAGCTGCAACACCTGGGCGTAATGCTAGATGATCGGCTAAACTTCAACAGTCACGTCGATTATGCATGCGAGAAAGCGGCGAAGGCGAGTAATGCGCTCACCAGAATTATGCCCAACATAGGTTGTCCTGGCAGCAATAAGAGGCATCTTCTGGCTGGCGTATCAACGTCGCTACTAAGCAGAACCGACCCTGACACTTGGCCGACCAACATCGGAGTAGGCTAGATCCACTGACGGGGACTTGCTGAGTATATCGCGAAATAGCACCAGCAAATGGTCGTCGGAGCGTCTGTGAATTGGAATTTTCATTCCACAGGAATCGCAGGACCGACCTCGGCATCTGCCCGAATAGCATCGGTTCGGTAGATCTTCCACCGCCAGGGAAATCTTCGTCGGAGTAGGATAGATCCACCATCGGGCATCCAACCTTTCCTCCCGTAGAGCAGGAGTTAGTAGTTTACCCATAGTTTTACGCTTCGCTTAATCCTGGGCCTTACCCTGGGTTTGAGCTTGGATCCGACCGACGTATCGCTGGACGTGTACCGTGCCCTAGTAGCACACATGTTATAATTGAATCAGAATAACTCTTATATAACTAGATCTGGTCATATAAGAGTTACTCAGCTTCAATTATAACATGTGTGCTACTTGGGTGGCCTTGACATACCTTGGAGTAGGCCTCACAAGTGTGCCACTCCGTAGACTGTCACCACAAGCCGATAGGCGTCACCAAGTTGGTGCATAGAGGCGGCCATTTTGTGAACAGCCCAAAATTAGGGAGCCGAAGGCCAGTGTGAAGGAGAGAAGGGCCAGCCGGTCTTTCACCCCGAACGAGGAAGCAGAAGTGAAAAAGCTGTTGCTCGGGAATAAAGTGGGTTTGTGTTAAGCAAAAGTAATTTAGTGTATTCTTGGTGACGATAGTCAAGTGCGTACACCGACCCTGAAGCAGTTGAAGAGAGGGGAGTCTCATCAGTGCTGGGTAGAGGTCACCCCATTAGTTACACAATGTCCATAATGTCTACACTCCCATACAGCGAGGCGACATAACAAAAGTAGAGTTTGTCTGTCCAGCCTTCTTAGTAGTATGGAATGGCATAGAGTAAGGTGGGGCAAAAGTTCGACCTTAGTGGTATAATCAAAGTTTCCAGGAAAACAGTAGCAGTTGAAACAAAACAAATACCATACAGTGAACCATCAACATATTGGCTATAATTTTGCTGAACAAACTTGTGTCAAAACATTTACCCATTTTTAGTTATAACAGTTTCAAAATTGATTGTCTTATTCGAACTATTGCCCCACTGGTGGGGCAAGAGTTCGAATCTAGTGTAGGGCAAAAGTTCGCTGGCTAAAACACAAAATATCGATCCTTTTATGACAAGCGATTTTTTACCAGCCGTAAACTTAAGTTTGACGAAAAATACACACTAAATTTTCATCAAAAAATTGCCCAAAACTGGGTTAATTGTAATATACTCAAAAATAGCAGTTTTTCGCAAAACTAAGTGGAAATGTAAAATTTTGGTGAAAATTTTCACACGATCAGACAAATTTATTTAAATTTGAAGATAATATGTGGATAATAGGCAATTTGCATTTTTTTCTGTGATTTTACACATGGGTCGAACTTTTGCCCCACTGATTTGAACTTTTGCCCCACTATGAGCCAAACATTGTTTTCAAGCATTTATGCAAAAACTAATACACCTCAAAGCGAGCTTATGATAGGCCTAGAAACGCCCTTACATAAAATATTGAAAATGATTTTATCTTCAACTGGTTCCATGCAACGAAAGTTTGACCAAAAATTACAATATTCACGTCAAAAAACAACAAATAGCCAAAACTTTTCCAAATCTCAATCGATTTTTATGATATATGGATTGAAAGTCTCTTACTTGAATAGCATTCGAACCACCATGACATTTATAAGATTTGTTTTGAATTGAGCTAGACATCTTAAAAAGAAACTCTTTCCCCACTCGAACTTTTGCCCCACTTTACTCTACTAGGAAGCCGTTGGGTTATAGAACAAAGCTGATAGTTGTCATTGGCAAGCAAAAAGCTGGTGTTGAGCCATGTGGGGTTAGGGATCACCAGGTCTTAATAGCAACACGATTTTTGCGTTTGTGAGCTTAAAGCTAAAAATAAATTTTATTTCAGCGAATTCATTTAATAATCAAGGAACGAACTTACATATTTGGTGTACCAAACTGAAATTAGGGATGAGTCGTATCTACAATTCCACTGGTTATAGTTCACCTCTAGAATAACAAATTTTCCAGTTATGTTGTGTTGCATATTTCATTGACCGTACTTACTTTACTGTAATATTTCAAATTTCACGATATTGCATGGTAGATTTAGGTTTTAACGTATAATGATAGATTGTAAGCGCTGTAAATAGTATTTTTAAGCAAAATTGTACATAAAAGGTAATTAAATTAACAAAAAACCAATCAATATTTTCTTACGTTATCACTCGGCTTGCTTCGCTGTATGATGTATTGTTCGATCTTATACCTATCCTGCTAATCATCTAGTTTGACAACTGTGAGCCGAGTACGGATGGAAAGTGGTATTATTGATTTGTGGCAGTGCCACCAGAATTACGGGTCTTGTCGTTACATACCCCCTCCCGTAAACCATGGTGAAGGGTTGAACTCTCAGGCTTTTCTTCATTTGGTTTACAACGATCGAAAACGTCAAGAACCGCTAGTTTAACCGCAGCTCTCTTAAGTATCCCTGTTGCTGTCTTCACTAGGGCTTGTCGGACTCTGCCATCCCTACCAGGAAAGACCTGAATCATGCGGCCTCGGATCCACTGGTTCCTTAAGGTACCGTTTACAGCCAAAACTAGATCTCCCACTCTTAGATCCTTCACCTCTTCGTGCCACTTAGACCTGCGTGTGATCACAGGCAGAAACTCTTTGATCCACCTGCGCCAGAATTGATCAGTGATGTGTTGGGCAAGTTTCCAACTACTCCGTAACGTAGCGTGTTCTGGGACTGGTTCCGTAGGCAGGATCTTCGCTCCATTAGAACTCCCGAGGAGAAAATGATTCGGGGTAAGAGATTCCTCATCTGCTGACTCCAAAGGTACATACGTTAAAGGTCTACAGTTGATCATAGCCTCGGCTTCAAAAAGAATCGTCTCCAAGGTTTCATCGTCGGGGCGGCGAGGAGAATCTAATATGGTGCCGACTGCCGCCTTAACTGAACGCACAAGACGTTCCCATGCCCCACCCATATGAGGCGTAGAAGGTGGGATAAAGTTCCACTTTGTCTGTGCGCTCGTAAGTGAGTGCAATTGTTTCGTTGCGAGATTTTATCTCATTGGCCAATTCCTTGCTTGCACCCTGAAAACAAGTGCCGTTATCGGTGTAAAATTCTGCAGGGGTTCCTCGTCGAGAAACGAATCTGCGAATAGCCATAATGCAGGATACGGTGCTGAGACTGTGGACGACCTCTAGGTGGACTGCCCTTATAGTTAGGCAGGTAAATAGTGCCACCCAACGCTTCGCCTGGCTTCTACCGACCTTTACGAATACCGGCCCAAAGTAGTCCAAACCCACATATGTAAATGGCCGGATAAAGGGTCTGAGACGTACTTCTGGCAGAGGAGCCATTACCGGTGGTTTGGGAGATGCTTTTGCTACTCTACACCAGTTACAGTTTCGCATTATTCGACCAATTAATGCTCGAAGCTTGGGAATGTCAAAACGTTGCCTTAGTTCGTTGGTAATGGTTTCTCTATTTGCATGCCGAAATTTGCAGTGAAATGATTCCACTAGCAGTACTGTTATTGGGTGCTTATCAGGCAGAATAGCAGGAAACTTTGCCTCGTACTGTATGAAAGGCGCCGAACCAATTCTTCCCCGCATACGTAGAACTCCGTCTTCGTCCAGGAAAGGCCATCGCTTGTAAATACGGCTGGATTTTGGTACCGCGCAATGGCGAGCTTCAGGTGGTCCTTGAGTTTTCTGAAGAACTGTAATTTCGTCATGAAAGGTGTCAGCTTGTGCGGTTTTCCAAAGGAACTTCTCTGACCTTGCCAGCTCTTCATGACTAAGTATTCCGTTGATTGGTGGACGTCCTTCCACCCTGCATTTCAGGTTGTTAACATACCGCAAGACATATGCGGTCGTTCGTTGCAATTTAGTCCATTTGCTGAACCTTGCAGGATTTACAACTGAAAATTGAACTCGGTGAAGATGAACGGGGCGCAGTTCTTCCTGTGTTGTTGCAGCTTGCATTTGTTCTGGCCAACACCTTTCGATTTGCTTCAAGAAATCGGGTCCTCGAAACCACGGACTATCTGATTTTAGATTCGGTCCGTTCTTCCATTTAGTGGCTTCGTCAGCCGGATTTAGTTTAGATGGAACCCATCGCCAGTTATCTACGTCGGTGGTCAGCAATATTTCACCAACGCGAACTGCAACAAACTTGTGGTACCGCCGATGTTCCGATTGTATCCAAGCAAGCACCGTTTTGGAATCACTCCACAGAAAAAACTGCGGAATGGGGATAGTGTGGTTCTGTTTTACCGATTCCAGGAGACGAGTTCCAAGAACGGCAGCTTTCAGCTCCAACCGCGGCACAGAAATAGTATTAATAGGTGCCACTTTAGTCTTGGCTGTTACCATCGCTACCTGTACCTGCTCTCCAACTGGTAGTCTGAAGTATGCAACGCACGAATAGGCAGACTCGCTAGCGTCTACGAATATGTGCAGCTGAAGTCGATCAAAGCTGCTGGGGAAGGGGGCACGAAAATAACATCGGGGAATTCTTAATGACGCTAGCTGCTCGAAGAACCCGGTCCATTGCTTCCATCGTGCCAAGCTGCTCTCACCGATTGGATCATCCCAGCCAATTTTGGAAATCCAAGTCTCTTGGATTAGAACCTTTCCGTGAACCAAGAAGAACGAAATGCAGCCTAGTGGATCAAACAAACTCATCACTACTTTCAAGACTTCTCGCTTAGTCGGTACATTATGGTCTGCCAGCACCTTTTGCAGATCAGGACGAAGCGCAAATGTATACGTAAATGCATCTTCAGCAGGTATCCACCTCATTCCAAGAACTGATTCCGTCGATTCACCACGAGATAACAACAGATTCTTAGAGTTATCACTTGGTAGTTCCCCTACCATTCGCAATACATCCGCTGAATTTGAAAGAATATTGCGAATTTCAAATCCTCCCAGTGAGTGTACGAGTTTCACTTCATTTACTACCTGAACCGCCTCCTGGATGGTTTGGAAGCTATCCAAGTAATCATCCACGTAGTGGTTTTCGTGAATAGCTAGCGCTGCTCGTGGATATTGCTCTGCGAACTCCTGGGCGTTGCGGTTTTTTACAAATTGCGCTGATGCTGGCGAACAGGTAGAGCCAAATGTTGCGACCTGCATTACGTAGATTTGCGGTGTTTCAGAGGGATGTTCCCGCCAGAGAAAGCGTTGAGAGTGTTGATCTTCCTTTCGAATTTTAATCTGGTGGAACATCTCTTTAATGTCCCCTGTTACAGCCACTGGATGTTGGCGAAAGCGAGAAAGCACTGCCGGTAGTGGAGTCAAAAGATCCGGACCTTTGAGGAGTTTGGAGTTAAAGGACACGTCACCAACCTTTGCCGATGCGTCCCATATTAGCCGCAGCTTACTGGGCTTTTTGGCGTTTATTACGACACCTAGGGGGAGGTACCATGTCCGCTTGATATCGCAAGAGAACAGCTCTTCATCTTCTATTCGGCGGGCATAGCCCTTTTGTTCATAGTCACGTAGTTGTTGAGTCACCCGTTCTCCTAAAGCTGGATCTTGGCGGAATTTGCGTTCTAGAGATAGGAGTCGACGAAGTGCCATGCTATAGCTGTCAGGAAACTCTACCTCGTCGGTTTTCCACAGCAAACCTGTTTCGAAACCCTTATCGATGCGCCTGGTTGTCGTTTCCAGGAGCATGTTAGCTCGTTTGTCGTCTTCAGATTCGGTCTGGATTCCAGAAGCTATCATGTTGCTTTCGATGGCGAAATACTCGCGAAGTTGTTCGTTGAGCAATTTATCAACATTTGACGGAACAGCGACATGAATATTCACGGCCACGTTCCGAATCGGACTAGCAGGGACTCCACCGTATATACTCCAACCGAGATGACACTTGACAGCCACCGGATCATGTGGTCCTCCTTCACGCAGTTTCCTCGGCACGCATAAGCTGAGATTGTTGAGTCCGATGAGTAGCTTGGGCTGAACATTGGTATAGTCCTCGATTGGCAACCCCCGTAGGTACGGAAAATGTTGGACCATTTCTCCATAACGAAGCGTTTGTGACGGAAGAACCAGACAGCTTACGGTACGAACATGATGGAGATCATGAAGCGACGCGCTATTTTTTGCGGTGATTTTCAATTGTATTCTCTGCGAACTGGATTCCTCTCGGGAGACATTTCCCGTCCATTGTAGCGTTAACGGTTCGGTTGGCCCCGTTGCATTCAACTGTTCGGCAACGGTCTCCTCAATCAACGTTTCCGAGGAGCCTTCGTCAATAAAGGCGAAGATTAACAGTTTCTGTCCATTTCCGTGTAGCATGACAGGAACTATCCTGAACATACAAAACTGGCCAGTAGACAAATGGCTAGCGGATATTCCAGTTTGCGAATTCGTTGGTGCACCATGGAGCAGCGTGTGGTGTTTATGGCGACAGCCTTCCACTTCGCAACCTTTCCACGACCGACAAGGCCATTTACCGTGGTTATTCAGGCATGTACGGCAAAGGCTCTTCTGTTCCGTCAGTTTCCATCGATCTTCGGTATTGAGCGATTTGAAGCGCGCGCATTCGTTCAATCGATGACCCTCTCGGCTACAGCATGGACACGGTTTCCCAGATTTCCCGGTTCTAACCATTGATAAAGATGGCGTTGAAGTAGCTGCATATCCTGGAGAGTGAGTTTGAACGATACCTTTCTTCATTTTCACCCTCTCATTTTTTCCGGACCTGTCGAGTGTAGGAAGCTCGTAGGAAACTTGGCTTACAGTCGCAACCATTCCGGACATGAACTCCCCAAAGGATTGAAGCGTAGCTATCGGGAGACGTGACTTATAAACCGCCCATTCCATTTTCATCGATCCCGGCAGTTTTTCTACTAGCTCCTGCATGAGGGCCGGATTCGAGAGGTGTACATTTTGGTCTGCCGCAACAAGATGATCTACCAGGGTCTGAACTGCAATGCCAAATTCTATTACGGTCTCCAAACGATCGTACCTAGGCGTCGGGACGTGATGAATTTTTTCGAGCAGCGATCGTATCAGCAGCTCGGGTCTTCCATAGAGCGTGCGTAGAGTTTGGATAACGTGCGGTACGCTTGACGGGAGCAATAGCTTGCTACGCACAGACTCTAGTGCGTTACCTTCAAGGCATTTCTTAAGACGTATCAAGTTTTCAACGTCGGTGTATCCGCATGCCGTCGTCGACTGTTCAAAGCTTGTTATGAAGAGCGGCCAGTCTTCTGGTCGACCACTGAACTTTGGCAAGTCTTTCCCCAGTACTTGTCTTGCTGCCAACTGATTAGTGCTCAATTCTGCTGAGGCGCCAGATAGTGCAACGGGATTCCCACACGACTGAAGTTGCGATTGGCTTAATTCGTTTCCAGCGCTGGTGAACATCAATGAATGTTGCTGCGGGTTTCGAGCAGGCATCGACATGTTAGATTGAACGGGTGGCTGACAGGCATTTGGAGGCTGATAAGCTTGTTCGATGGCTGCCGAGACGGGAATTTGCGGAAGTACTGACTGCGGCGGAATATGCGATGTTCGGAGCATTGGTGCGGCGGAGGATTGAACGGGGTGCTGAATGGAGGACCTCATTAGTACAGGCATCGAGGTACTTGGCACGGTTGCAGAAACCAGTGTTTGAACGGGCGCCGGAAAGCTGGTGGGAATGGGCGATGCAACGGACACCGACGTTGTGGCAGCTGGTTGTATCAACGCGGGGGGTGGCAGGATGGTGTGAACAAGTGCGTCTGTAGGGAACGGACACGGGTCTTCTTGTTTTGCCAACCACGATGATACCTTCTCGATTGAATCAATATTCGAACCGGATTTGCTACCACATTCGGACATCTGTTTCAGAAGTTCGTTCTTTTTCTCCAGGGACTGCTGCTTCATAAGTTTGCGCTTTTCCAGAATTTCCTTCTCTTCCTTCAGCTTCAATTCCCGTAGGCGATTCTCCTCATCCAACAACTTCTTTTTTTCCTCCAGTTGCCTATGGGCTTCCTCCATTTCGCGCTTCTTAAGTTCCTCTTCCGCGTCTAAATCTTGCTTCTGCTGCATCTCCTGTTCTTCCAGTAGCTTCATCTGCGCTTCTAACATGGCCAATCGTGTAGCGGAACTGATACTAGATGGGGCTGGGTTGGCTCTCGTGGTTGTTTTCTTCGACGATGCTCTTGATGATCTCTTGTCTTGCTTATCCGGTGGTTTCAACGACTGCTTCGACTTACCTCCGGTGTTCTTCAACTTACATACGCTGCAGAAGTATGGTTGGTCCGTTATGCTCCTATCTACACCGGCGCATGTAAAGTGCTCCCATTCCTGACATGCATCGCAGGCGACCATCTGCTCTTCGGCCGAATCGGGACGCTGGCATTTCTTGCAACTGAATCCAGTGACATTGTGATGTCCATCCATATTTCTCCCTCGTACAAATATCTTTAAGATTTGTGGGGTTAGGGATCACCAGGTCTTAATAGCAACACGATTTTTGCGTTTGTGAGCTTAAAGCTAAAAATAAATTTTATTTCAGCGAATTCATTTAATAATCAAGGAACGAACTTACATATTTGGTGTACCAAACTGAAATTAGGGATGAGTCGTATCTACAATTCCACTGGTTATAGTTCACCTCTAGAATAACAAATTTTCCAGTTATGTTGTGTTGCATATTTCATTGACCGTACTTACTTTACTGTAATATTTCAAATTTCACGATATTGCATGGTAGATTTAGGTTTTAACGTATAATGATAGATTGTAAGCGCTGTAAATAGTATTTTTAAGCAAAATTGTACATAAAAGGTAATTAAATTAACAAAAAACCAATCAATATTTTCTTACGTTATCACTCGGCTTGCTTCGCTGTATGATGTATTGTTCGATCTTATACCTATCCTGCTAATCATCTAGTTTGACAACTGTGAGCCGAGTACGGATGGAAAGTTGTATTATTGATTTGTGGCAGTGCCACCAGAATTACGGGTCTTGTCGTTACAAGCCACGACCGGATTAAGTCAGTCGTCACAATTCTTGCTCAACCTGAACAACCAGTAACGAGTTACTGGCTGAATTAAAGAAAACTTCCACCAAAGTTGGTCTACCTCCGGGGACTTGTAGAGTGGATTCTGAAGTAGCACCTACAAATAATCTTTCAGGCGCCTGTGAAAAGGAAGTCACAATCTATTAGAATCGTTGGACCGACCTTGGCATGTACTTGGATAGCACCGGTTCGAAAGATCTTGTGGTTCACTGCATCATTACTGCACAATGAAATATTCTATGTACTTATGATTACATTTTTTGTCTTTCAATTGAATTTAGTAAAATAGTGTTGCCATCCAACAACAAAAACTTTTGCTGCCATACTTCACTATTTTGCAGAATATCATGAACGTCTTTCTTAATATCCTGACAAAAGATTGCTTTTGGACGCTAATCTGAAATTTGATCATAAATGGAACCATCTTAATAAGAACAGTCGTAACTAGAGATTGACATAAATCATTCTTAACTTGCTTCTTGCTGTGCTGGTCTATCGCACATGTTTATTGCGTAGTTCAAGTGAATCGCTGTGTGCCTCCGTTGTATATACATGAAGTTATATTTGCTTTGCTCCGGATAAGGCCTGACTGCTGCATATCATAATCAAAATGCATGGCGATGGATATGCATCAGCCTCTCAGTGAAGCGAGCTTTTACCAAAATTGATTTATTCAATGAATATAAATAACCTTTTAAAGTTGATGAAATTTATGCATATTTTTGTTTCATTTTGGATGTGCGATGACGACGACGACAAGTAGCTCTTACTGCGAGCGGGAATTTCGCGACTGCCGGCTGCAAACATGCTACGTACAATCGCCCGCCTATCCGGGAATTTACCCGCGGGCCCTCAAGTGTCGATACAGGCTGCAAACCAGATTGCCCTTCATTAAGCTCTACATCCAGAACGAACAGTTCGCCGTCGATGGTCAGAGGTGAGAAAACATCCTCGAGGTGTGCTTTGAAATTCATCGTAATTAACTTTAACCGTTTCCATGCTTGTCGTTCCGGGGATTCGCAGGTGTGAAAACATCATGACATGTCCGATGAAGGAGATTGGATCTGGCTCAGAACACTGCCCGTACGATTGGCTGGCGGTTTACGATGGACGCGATGAACACGCTCCGCCGATTGGCAAGTTCTGTGGGATGGGAAAGTTTCCTTTCAGCATCATAGGTTTGTATTCCTATGTCCAATTCTGGTCAATATTTGCTTATTGAGGATTGAATAATATCACTTCCCCTTCTACAGGAACGTCGCAATACATGTACGTGGAGTTTGTGTCGTCTCCGGCAGGACCGCTGCTCAACACCGGATTCCATTTCAACGTAGGAAACTGGCCGGGCCATGTGGAGACGGTTGGCACCAAGCACGGGGCCTGCGATTGGCTGCTCAGCTCTGACGCTCTGAAGGCTACGAGTGCTTCAGAAGGAATTTTCCTCAGCGTGGCACATTGGTATCCACCGAACACGTCCTGCAGCTATCACATCCAAGGAAATGAGGGTGAAATCGTTCGACTGTATTTTCCAAGGTGAGTGATGTGACACGTTGGGAATGAAGGTACAGTAGTCTCCGTAATGGTGCGTATGGGAAACACTGAATTGCATGTCATAGCATGGGGCCTTCCTCAGCCGAGTGGTTAGAGTCCGCGGCTACAAAGCAAAGCCATGCTAAAGGTGTCTGGGTTAGATTCCCGGTCGGTCCAGGATCTTTTCGTAATGGAAATTTCCTTGACTTCCCTGGGTATAGAGTATCACGTACTTGCCACACGATATACAAATGCAAAAATGGCAACTTTGGCAAAGAAAGCTCTCAGTTAACAACTGTGGAAGTGCTAATTCCAAGAAGAAAAAGAAGAAGAAGATTTTATTATTTTTACCAAAGCGAGTTCACTGTACTCTGTTGCCCAGGGGCTGAACCCACGTTGATTTTAACAGGAACATGGATGGCAGCAATGCAACCAATTCTCTAAAAAGTTTCTAATTTTAGAGGAAGATCTCCGTAGCCACTATTTAAACTGAAATGCTCTTGGAGGCCATTTTTTTAACGAATTAAATTTGTTACACGTAAAAGTTGATGAGTGGGCGAATATTTCAATAAAAAAAAACAAAGCTTCATAAACTTTGGTTTTAAAATGACAAAAAAGTTGATGTTTTATGGGCCTATGAATGATGATTGCAACTCAACCACATGCTCTATCCAGTCGATCATTACGATGAACAGAAATGTTTGGATCTCTTTTGAGTTTGGATCCAGGCTTCAAATCAGTTTCAGTAATAACTGTCATATAATATTCCTATGGCTCATATTCATATTCAATGGCTGATTGAAAAAGCAAAAGGTCACATGCATGAAAAAAAAGTGAACGACACCAAGTTTTTCGCACCCTTTAACCGCCCTACGCGTGGAAAAAGTGTGCGATAACGGAATCCATTGAATCCAAAGCTTCTGGGTTTGAGCAACGTTGAACGCCATTAATCTTCCCGATGATTTGACTTTTCAGAAAAGCAATTATATGAATATGATGTGGGGTACCTTAACAATGAAGTTACGTACGTGAATGGCTTTCGGTGATGGAGTTCTGCGTTTGTAGAAGAATTTCTTTGTCAGGCTACCATGCAGTAAGATTACCGTGAAGAATTTGATTTGGACTCCATTTATCAGTTTTTATGCTTAGATTAATATTATTAGGGTTTCAAACTTTGCAAGTGCTGTAAACTGGGGTATCTTTGATAATACGAGTAACTTTGATAGTGGGGGACTTATACTAAACGAAATAACATAATTTATGTTGGTCAACTAAGCAAAACGAATGCAAAGAGTATGACACTTCATGTCAGAACTATTTTTGTTGGAAGCAAAAACATGTGAAGCTTTAAATTCAAATATTGAAAATAGTTGAGATTTTATCATTTTTAAAAACCCTTATTAACAATCTGTTCTACGATCATTATATGATGCAGTTTTAAAGAGTTTGTCACTTATACCTGACAGCCTAATTATAGTAGGCCTTAAAACCGGTCTCAAATCACTTTGCAAAAATCATTTTTACAAATTGGGGCTGTTTTTGTAATCGAAGTGAGAAATGTCCATAAAAATATTAAACGTCTAGATGTATTATATTTTATAAAAAAAATCTAATCGACGTTCTCTATAAACATTCTCTAACCATATTCCAACTGCAATAATTCCAAAAAGCAATGTGGTTGTCTATTTTCATGTTTTACATACCCATTGTCAAAGTTACAAAAAAACCGAAAATAGACATTAAATTGTATGAAAAATTATCGGTTCAATTAAAATGAATCGTTATGCAATCTTTCAACTGCAATCGATAGCTAAGATATCAGTAGGGGCCCATATAGCCGTAGCGGTAAACGCGCAGCTATTCAGCAAGACCAAGCTGAGGGTCGTGGGTTCGAATCCCACCGGTCGAGGATCCTTTCGGGTTGGAAATTTTCTCGACTTCCCAGGGCATAGAGTATCTTCGTACCTGCCACACGATATACGCATGCAAAAATGGTCATTGGCACAGTAAGCTCTCAGTTAATAACTGTGGAAGTGCTCATAAGAACACTAAGCTGAGAAGCAGGCTCTGTCCCAGTGGGGACGTAATGCCAGAAAGAAGAAGAAGAAGAAGATCAGTATTGTAATCCGGGATAACATTGATCGCAATGACACACCTTGTAAAAAGTTCGAATCTACATTTATCGATGAAAAATTTTCAATGCATGAATGGTGATTATCTTCCTTCTATACAGTGGGGGACCGAAATCCGTACAGGCTCAAAATCTGTACACTTCATACAAATAGTTTCGTTTTGTATGAAGTGGACGGATTTAAATTCATTTCTTAGGTGCACGGATTTCGATTCCGCACGGTAAATGAGCTAATGAATATTAACGTTTTTGCGAAAATTGAATTGTGTTCATGCGTGAAATTCTCAACTTTTTGAAACAATGTGTCGGGGATTAGTCCGACCAAAATTGATTGTGACCTCCACTCGACCTTCACCAGATGTATCTCTTTTTTCCTTATCCAATCCAATCGGCTCAAATTCCTATGTCCTGGTCGTCCTTAATCCCTCAAGATCCTTGCCATCCGTTTATCTTCTTCCATTGCATGCAGAACAGAACACAACAATTTCACAAAAACACTTTATTACATTAAAACTACTGGACTTTATTCGCTAAACACTACAAACATTTATTACTAATCTAACAACTTAAAATCGAGCAGATGACCATCGATGACCGTTCGAGATGTAGTGGTGGTAGGTAATCGAGTAGCTCAATTTCAAATCCATCGCACAGGGAGTTCCTCGTACGGCGAGTATGCCTACCAGGAGTTGATGTAGCTCGCGGACAAATGATTCAAATGATTATGGACGACACGATCAAAGAATCATCTCTCATATAACCTCTAAAAGTGATATGAGCAAGAGAAATACGGTTGTTACTTAAAATTACATAGCTGAAAACGATTCCGTTATTACAACTTTTATAAATACAGTATTGGACAAAACATTTGCAACTTTTTCGATTTTTCATACAAAATGACCAACTTTGGTGAGTTAGATCTCAGTTATTTATGGACCGATTCGAATGAAACTTTCACAAAACATCAGATATAACTTGAATTTTAACATATATTTTCGAATATTTTTTTCCAATCACAAGTTTATAGGTAATAACGGTTTGACTATAGTGTAATTTTCGACGAAAAAATCAAAACTTTTTATCTCAAAATTTGATAGCCCTACACAAAAACTGTCTTCAGCAAACTTATTCAAAAATCATCAAAAAATTCACTTTAGTCAAACCGTTACTACTTTTCAACTTGTGATTGGAAAAATCGCTCAAAAATATATGTTAAAATTCAAGTTATGTTAAAATTTCATTCAAATCGGTCCATAAATAACTGAGATATAGTTTATCAAAGTTGGTTATTTTGTATGAAAAATCAAAAAAGTTGCAAATGTTTTGTTCAATACTGTATGTTCAGTTTAGCATGATTCACAAATTACTAAAAAGAATGCAGAATCTCCTTAAGAAATCGCCAACCTTTAGGCGTATTCCGTAATTCAAGGTGTTTCTTATTTTGAAATAAATAAAATAATACATGGCTACTAAAAGTTTGGCCCTTATATCCGGCTTCAGGGACCATGGTTTTAGTAAGTAATGACCCGACCAGAACCACATAACAAGATTATAACACATTTCTATCAGCAGCAGTTAAAAATAACAGAAGTTGATACAATTTTGTAATCAAGATGGCTTTGTTTTCAACTTGTTATATTTTTAGTAACACATTTATAACAACATTTGTTATATTTGTGACATCGCATTTATAAGTTTGTTGCAAATATCATCCGATGTCATAAACAGTAACATAGTTAGCAATAATTTTGTTATTTTGTAACATCCTTGCAACACATTCTGTAATAATTTTGATACAATTGTAACAGGGTTTGTTATATTTTAGTTTGATTTGGTGCAAATTTTGTTAGAATTTTTGTTATTTTAACTACTAACGGTACATGTTTTGTAACAACTGGTGATATAAAAAAAGCATATCAGGTGAACACAGTTTGTTATAATCTTGTTTCTTCCGTCTGGTCGGGGATATTTTCAATATTACCGAACGTTGTTTTCCTCGGTGATCAATGTTACCCCATATCAGCTAAATAAAAAAATCACTTAAAACCTTTTTTTAAACATGCTTCAAACTTTCAGAAAAAAAAAAACCGTATATAGACACAGTGGCGTAGCTAGGGTTTACGGGGCCCGGTGCGGAGTCAAATTTGGGAGACTTTCACAATAAAGATGTGTGTCAATCGACCAGGCAATTAATCAAAATACTATACTTTCAATCAACATAAAGATTTTTAATTGAAAATAATGGACCTTGTGTTCATCTATTGTTGAAATCGTTCTAATGTTTTATTTAGTAATCTAAACTGCCGTGAATCGCAATTCGATTTGTAAAAAGTAGGCATTGAGAAAATGGGCTCTGAAGTTTTCCAACTCGTTTTACATACGAATATTCAAAAAATTACAGAGGATTGTAACATGTTTCAATTTAATGAAACGTTCAAAATTTGCTTTTCACTACGATATCTTTCAGATAAAAATATAAAGATGATCGAAACAAGTTACATTTTTGTGTTTCACGGTGTGAAAGTCTGCAGTGGGACTAATATGCGGTTACTTTTCATTATGGGACAATTTGACTTGCTGTTTTTTTTCCTAATTTTTCCGAACAAATCATATTATTTCACTGGTGCTGCTGAAAGAGCTTTGGAAGAGATGTTGAATACTGAACTCAACTAAATATTGACGAAAATGCAGATGGGACTGACTTGCGATTTACGGCAGTAAAGCACATTGAAGAGTAATATGCCGATAAGACCACTTCAAAGCTGATAGCGGGCAAGAGATCTCAAGCCCGAAAATAATCTGAACGTTTCAATAAGGATTACTCAAATAATCCGACCAGACATCTCTCAAAGCGTGTTTCCAAAATGGGATTTTATGATTTTCCTCATCAATTTCATCAGAATGTAATTCAGGTATTTGCCTTCAATTTTCTTGAGGGTTTCTTCAGGAGTAAAAAAGACAATTTTTAGCCTGGGCTAGTTCATCTCGGGACCAACAGCATTACTTCTCTTCCGAAGGAAGTCGTCACTGAAAATTATTTAGTGACTATCTCGGAGATGGGATTCGATCCCAGGTCCTCGGCATGAGAGGCGTGTGTTCTAACCACTACACCAGGTCCGTCCCCTATTCCCAAGGAATTCATGTTCCTGAAATACCTTGAGGAAATCTACCAGATTTTTTTCCAACGGTACCCTCAATTTTTTTTTTTCTAATGATACCCTCAAAATGATTTCTAATGATTTCCCAAAAAAGTAATCAAAGCATTCTTACATGATTTCGCTAGGAATTTGTCCAAGAAGATGTCAAGGAAATTTTTCAGAAATTATTGGAGGGAATTCCAGAAATAAAATCAGGAAAATATTTCTAAACGAAAGATATCACTGATGAAATATATGATACATTCCTGCAAGAGATAAATCTTTCAAAAATCTCTAAATCTCTTCTGGATTCTTGAGAAAGTTTTGGTTGAGTATAAAGAAAAACTAATGAAATGGATTTTGTAATTTTAACAATAAGTGCAGAATACACTTAAAACAAATCCAATAATTTCTGGATTAATTTATGAGGAATCCTTGGTTGTGGTTGAGAAATTTCTGGAAGAATTACTAAAATGTTTGTGGAATAATCTCTGAAAGGATTTATGGTGTAATTTCTGGGATAATCTGTGAGGAATGTTTTGAAAAAAATATTCTAAAAACAACTAGAAGTATTGCTGAAAAATTGCCATAAGAGCTTTTCGAGGAATTCCTCTATGATTTCTCGAAATCATTTTAACACGAATTTCTTCAATGTTCACACGAATTTGCTAAAACAAACCATTTTTATTTTCCTGGAAGAATTTGTGTAGTATTATTTTTTAGATAACCCAATATAATATTTGGAGAAATCGGTACAAGAATTGAAGGAAAATTCTAGAAATTTTCGATGTAATTCCGTAAGGATCGGTACACAAATTATGTCACGCTAAATTTCATTTCTTTCGACCTACCCCCACCCCCTCCCATATGTCACACATTTTGTATGAGTCCTTAAATTTTTTTCTAAGGCTTTTCACACTTGGCTTGACCCCCCCCCCCCCCTTGGAGCGTGACATAATTTGTGCATGAGCAAATTAGGAAGAAATTCCACTAGGCATATCTTGAGAAACCAAACGTAGTCTTAGACAATGTAACAGTGAATATACTGTGAAAATTCATGAACCCTTTCTTAGGCCATTTTGTGACATACAAACACCATACCATTTTTATTAATATAGATTTTTAAAACCAATTCAACAAGTTCTTAAGACTAATATAACATTTTTTATGGTTCCCTGGAGAAATTTTCGAACCTATTTCCTAGGAAAGTTCTAAATGAATCTCTAGAAGAATTCGTGAAGATGAAAATCTATGAACTTATGGAGCAAAAGCTTAGATATCTGCAGAACCTCAAGAATTTACATCAATATGTTATGTAAAACAAAGACTTTTGAGATCTGTTCACCTTTGTTCGCATTATCGAAATATGCTTTGGTACTTTTCAAGAATGTATAAAATATTATATACAAATATTCATTTTAGCTTTTCGGCTTGGTTCAGAATATGGCTCATAACAAAATGTTCCCAAACAGCATAGGTTCGGGTGGGTCACTATTTTCTTGAAGCAGCTCTTTTATGGTTTTAGCAGCTCAAAACTGTAACGATTGTTTATTGAATTATTTTTCAGAATCATATAATCGTTACTTCACTTACACGAATAGCTTCCTTCCTTCAACCAATTCTCCTCTTCCTGAATATCCCAGAACCTTTTCCTCTTTTTACTGAGGTTTCCTTCCTCTCTGCTTTAATTATTGAAACAAATTATATTATGTACAGGAATCGACTATGATGGAGGTTATGTTTTTGGGTTTTCGGCTTTCAGTCTAGGAATCATAAACGGATTTCGGTTCTACACCTGACGTTTCGGTCACTTTTATTGTGCCTTTTTCGAAGGATAGACAACGATCACTCCGTACACTCGTTTCATGTATGTCTTAAACATAATTGTACGTCGGACCATAAGTGTTTCGAGTTCCCTTCTTCTACGATCGTTTTAAATCTACCGGTTGAATTTTGGTGTACCTCCTACGATAATTCACTACCGTCACTTTCGCGCCAGATATCAATTTCATATTGTTTTTTTTTTCTTAAACATAATTGTACGTCGGACCATAACTTGGGGACGTAATGCCGAAAAGAAGAAGAACTCTTAGGGCCGATTCGCTTAAGCCGTAAACCACGTTTACCCATACGATTGAACCAGGTTTAAGCGGGGTGAAGAAATCGTTTATTAGTTTACAGTAGGATGAACCTTGCAGCTATACTAATAATATTGCAATATCAACACTGCTTCGGTCAACCGCTACTTATCTCATGGTATACGCGAGCGCTCTGAACTCCAGCTTGGAAGAAGAAGAAGAAGCGGCCAAGTGGATGGCACCTACATAGACTTTTCCATGATTTAACAATGCGTAAACTTGAGCGGCTTGGATTTCCGGACTGGTTGATCAAATAGCTACGATCTGGGACAGCAGGTTCGGTTTCAAGAAACGCAGAAGTTCTATAAGAAGCTCAACGCATCCTGCAATGACTTCATGTCGTGAGCTGAGATGTGCAGATTTTATAATGAGAGCATCTGGTCGGACGAACGTCAGGATTTCCTTGAGGATCTCCGGGGATAATTGTTGAAGATAATCCTGAAGCCCTATTAGGACCGGCCTAAAATGTCTCATGGCGAACAAAAGTTCTTCCTGGCAAAAGCACTAGTAGAATCTCTGGATAAATCGCTGTATGGATTTATTTTGGAGGAATAACTGGTAAAATCCCTGGAGGCATTTCGAAAGAATTCCTGGAGAAATCCCTGGAAGAGTCTCTGGAGAAGGATTTTTGAAATAATCTCTGGAGGTTTTCCTGACGCCCCATTCCAACTTGTCCTAAAATTACGATTACTGACAAAAGGTCTGATTCGTAAGCATTGAAATATCGTTTAACTCATAGATAAATCTTCGAATTCCAGTCAAGGATTTTTTAGATTGGAAATGTTCTCGGCCTACCAGAGCATAGAATATATTCATATCTGCCACACGATATACACATGCAAAAATGATCAATCAGCAAAAAAAAGCTTTCAGTAATTATTTGTAGAAGCTCTCATAAGAACACTGAGAAACAACAAGAAGAATTCAATGTTTGATTTTTGACATGGTTTCTATAAAATATCATGGCTTTGTGCACATGGTGCTCTTGAAAATCGAAATGAAAACCCATGAAATATGAACCGCGTGCCATAAAGCGTATGAATATGATATGTGCCAGTTCCTTCTGAAACAGGTTCCAGGTGCTCTTATGCTTTCGTGCCCAGAATGGCCTTACTTACTAATATTGTCCTGGGATTCATTCAGTTCAAAACTGAGTTAATACTTAATGTGTCACTTTTTCGTAACGCCGCTCCTGAATTACAGCAATTTTACAGCTTCTTTACTGTGCCGTTTGGCCAAAAATGATCCCAATGCACAAGGAAGGCTGGCCAGAAACCAAACATTTAAACGAAAACACTGCCCAAAATACCTTCATGCAAAAATCATACTTATGACCATATTAGCAGTTTAAACCGTAAATACAATAATTCAACAACTTTTCTTATTTTTCAGCTTCCGTATAAATCGAATCGAAGCTCCCATAATCAACTACGAAGAAGACTGCGCCGAATCGCTCACCATCTACGATGCTAATCATCCGGATCCGGCGCGTATCATCAAAACTTTCTGCGACACATTTTCACGACCAATGGAGAAGATCGATTTCGTGAGCACCGGTCGATCCCTGTACGTGAAGTTCCTCAGCAAGACAGGCTCTTACAGTGGTAGTTCGCTGTACTATTGGGCACACTACGACTTTTTCAACAACACCAAATACGGCGATCCGGTGCAGAATACACTTTGCGATGAGATTTTTTACGCTTGGAAATACAACAAGGGCGAGCTGGGGTCTCCAAGAAACACTTTAATCTACAAGCGAGCTGCTGGAAGTGATGTGCGATGTCAGTACAAGTTCGTTACGGATCGAAGGCTGTTCTCGAGAGTCGTTGTTGAAGTCACTTCGGTTATGTTCAAAGAGGTACCGTACTCGATGACTGCTTGCACCAGATGTCATGAAGAACGCGTCGATAAACTGATTTTGTGGGAGGAGAAGGATAAAAATCAAAACCGGTTGGCATGCTTCTGCGACAATATTCCCCGTCCTGTTCGAGTAATTTCGTCGGGAGATCAGATGAACCTAGAACTGATCATTCAAGGCCAACATGCGACGACCAGTTATTTCAAGAATCCGAATACCTTGTTCGAAGCAAACTATGAATTCGCTCATGGTCCGATCTGTGGTCCAATTACTTTAGGACCGTCACCTGATGGAGAATTAGTATTCCCGTACAAGAATGCCCTAGGCATACAGCTGAATGAGAATCGTCGCGAGAAATGTATATGGGAGCTCAAGGTTGCTGCCCAAAGAGATCTGTGGCTTCATCTAGATAAAGCAAGGTTTGCCGAAAAGAGCTGTGAACATGCAAGAATTGAAATCTATCTTGCAGGAAGGCTGGAACCAAGATTCATAGTGTGTCCGGAGAATGTCACCCTTGCTCGAGACTTCGCTATCCTTTCAGCAGCTGAACTAGGATCTGTCGAAAATGAAAACGAACCACTGCCAGTGTTAATCCAGTATACGGGTGATAGCGCCATTGGCAAGAATGCATTCAAATTCGTGTGGACCGAACTTTTCCACCTGCCGAGAAATGCTGATGGAACCTTGGCGACTTCGTCTATGTTCAAGGATAGCTGTGATTTCTACTGTCCTGGAGACCAACACGTATGTATTCCAGAGTACCTGCTGTGCAATGGAGTTTCAAACTGCCCAAATGTGTCTGGTCTTCGTGTAGTCGAAAGCAATATCGATAAGAATTATGAATACATCGAAGAGAACTACATCCGTGCTGGATTGTTTGATAAGGAGTTCTTATTGAACATCCCATATCTAACGGACGAAGCACCAGAACTGTGCCGTACCAAGTACATTCCCAATACGGGAGACTACCCTGATGTGGTAGAGTGCTTCCAGTTTCCCGTCATTCAGATGGTGGTGGCTGGTGTTGTCTTATGTACGCTGATCATTCTCGCCTTCACCATATATTGCCGACTGTACGGCCAGAAATATTACGACTGAGACGTGCCTCCTTCGGAATGGAGCAGCAGTTCTCGTCCAAACTTTTCAGTAGATACTGTGTAGCCAAGTGAAACTCTTAGAAAAGGTTAAGTTTTAGCATAATACAATGCAACCAAAAGCAAGCATGCCTTCATTTTCCTCCCCCTTTTCGATAGTTTATTCGTCCAGTAAAGAAAAAACACACAACACTCCAATTAACGGATTCAAGTCACAAACTTTAAAGTGCACTGCGATGAAAATCGACTCAAAATATTAGAGAGGGAAGGGTTGCAATCAGGTTGGGATCGAGAGCATTCCTAATAAGACAGTTTTGCTAGCTTCGTTTCAGAAGTTTCGTTTGGCAGACAAGCTTACGGATGGGAAACAAAAACGCAAAGTGACAAAGCAGCCCTTCTCTCGACAAGTTAAGTTTTAGGCAACAGATTTTCCTAGTTTTTCCGTTTGTAGGATCAAATTAAAAAATAAAACATCCACTCGGCAGTTGAGTGGCAGCGGAAAGTTAGTCATTTACAGAGTAAACCAAAGAGAGAAAGAAAGCGCAGAGTGTTGACATGCCGTTGGTGCACTTGAAAGTCTCGCCAGCAACACTGATCAACCCTTTGTTATGTATTGTCAAGTAGAGAGAAAAGTTATTTAAAATCGAAAGTAAATACAAATTTAAAACCACACTGCACAATTTGTAAATATGAGCAACAAAATGAACAAATTTAACGAGATGAAATAGGAAAAACCAATTCAATTATATACAACTGCAGATAAACTTGTAGAGATGAAAAAGAAAGATGAAGGTTAATAAACGAGAAATAAAACTAACAACGGTAGCAAATCTCTTTTCTAGATATCACAGATTTATTCCATTATTCATACGTACTTGAACAATCAATTCAATCAATCAATCGGGGTTTTCAAAGAAGGGTGATCGAAAACTGATTCCGGGAAACTAGTCGAACATGCCTAATAATATTAGCTACAATATACAAATTGCAAGCTTCAAAACTACATATTTCAATAAATTGCATAGAATAAAGGATCTGATTCTAACAACAATCCACTCCTCATTACTAGATATTCCGTATCTTGATATCGTGTTAGAGAACCATGGTAAACGTTGGATTCCATGGCTAACTCGATGGTCCCTTGGATCGCAGTTGCATTGGTTTTGTGTTCTGTAACTAGATATTGCTGTGTGCGTTTGAAACGCAAATATGAAATGTGAAAACACCAAACGCGATAAGATTCTCTACAAGAAATGCGATGCCAAAGTAAGCTTTTCTATGCTAGGTTGGCGGTGAAATACATGGTTGCTGCTAGGTGTCCTTTGATTGTTTCGTCTTGCCGCATTTGAAGCACATTTAGTGAGGATTTGCACGTCAAACGCAAACAGCAATACCACCCTAACTCGATGTTTCCTTCAATATCGAGCTATGGAGATTTGATTCTAATTGAACGTCAATGTAACTACGCATGCCGTTAGCAAATTGATCTGGTCAAAAGAGGAAAAGGTGAAAATTAACCCTCTTACACTTAAGGTCTCCAACTGTTTTCAACTAATCTAACATAAACCAATTAGATTTAAACTTGTGATGTAGTTATAATAAGGCTTGCTAATACTCCTCAAGATCGCCAAATGCTGTCGTTGCCTCTTTGTAAGCGTGCGAAAAATACTTATCAGAGAAGCAAAATAAGCAAGGAAGAGGCGACACAAAACACAACAGAGGAAAATTCCATAAAAAAGAGAGCTATCACAGCATTGTTATGTATTTTACTCAGGTGGCGAGTAAAAGTAAAAGAGACTAGTGGCACGCATTAACGTTCAACGCTCCGTCTTCGTAATCATCGTCATCATCGAAACTTCAAAAGCAGTTTTTCTGTTCAAAACTAAAAATTATTTGATGAAAATGTGTTCAGTATGTTCCGGCTGGAGAATAGAATACAGTGACCACATTTTCCTGTGAATTTTCTTGATTTTAAATGAAAAAAATGCTTTTGAAAATTTTGAAATCATTGACGGATCCTGCCCCTTAATGATCTGCGGCACCCAATTAAATTCATTAGAGTTTTCAAAAATATACTTATTGGCCCAATAGTATCACTAGGGAGGTGGACCATTTTACATAAAGACGTTTCGAATAATGCCATTGTGCATAAAGTGGTTGCATACAAGAACAGGTAGCATTTTAAAGAAGACATATAATTCTCAATATGCTGAACGTGCATCATGCCAAAAGTCCATATAAGAAACGATTTTATGCAAAACGTTTTTATGCAGTTAACAGCTTTTGTTCTAGTATTTTTTATTCAAAATATGTTTTGTTATCCAAAAAATCCAAAATATTTTGGGCGAGAAGTGGCTTAGCAAATAATTCTACAAAACCAATCAGTTCTGATAAGCAATTTTCTAGAAATCTCTAAATAATAAAAACAAATATGAATCCATACTTCAAGTATAGTTCAGCCGAAAAAAATAAAATAGAGAATTGAGTGATGTAGACGAAATCTAATCTAATCTAATCTGAGCGCTTGCAGTTCTGAAGGATGTAACCAATTGCACTTCCGATCAACTCGCGGAACTAGCAAACAACTTACGGTACACACAATTCACTGCTACATGTACATCGAACTAATTGAAAAATATAAGGTACAGTGGGGGAAGTGTATCAGTGGGGTAAGTGGATCATTTGTCCATAGTAAGCATAAATACTTGAATATATTAAATGTTTTTGCACCATTGCTTCGTTTTAGGTTATATTCTTACGTCCACACTAATACTTTTGCAAAACTGGTAATACACGTACACTAACACAAGCAAACAACAAGTTGCAAAAATCAATTATATTCAAAATTGGTTTCTATTAATCAAAAATCCATTGTATCTCTGTCTAAAATCCAATACTATTAGTTTTTTCAGCACAGGGTGAGCATTTCAGTTCTAATTGAGTGACTCACAATGAAAAGTATGTGATTTTTATAAATAAATACAGATATAATGGACATGGTACACTTCCCCCTACTTTTTGATGGGATGGGGTAAGTGGATCAAGCATTAATATAGCATATTAGCAGACTGCTCATGCGAATTTGAATAAGTTTGAATATGCTGAAATATTGTTTTCCTTTAGCTTTTTTCATTCCCAGCTTAAATTTGTTAAAGCTCCATAGAAAATTTGAATTAATCCACCCAAAAGTATTTTCAATCTTTCTAGTTTTATAAAAACACAAAATAATGAATATTTCAAAATTCAAACGAACCTTATCGTGGTTTATTTAAGCTGAATTGTGAAAGGGCAAAATAAACAAATTTTCCAAATGAAATCATATTATCGTACCTTATTTGACGATATAAATTGTTCTAGACGGATGGTACTATTATATTCACGAATAGAATAAAAAGATTTCAGTCTGTTACACAAAAGTAAATGTAACTAATATTTTTAAACTACGAATGTTTTTCGAAAACATCATTAGGAACAATCCTACAATACGTCTGCATAACTTATGAAAATAAAAGAAAATACATTTTCTCCAAATTATTCTAGCTACAATATTTTTTTAGTGTGAATTAGTTTATATATATTTTTTATAATATTTAAAATAAAGATACTCTTTAATTTAAAAAGTATCAAAATGTAACATAACTTGCACCAATAACAAGAACGAGAGAAATATCATTTTTACCATACATAATTACACCGCATTTGTTGAGAGAATAGTTTTTTTTATTGGTGATCCACTTACCCCACCATAGTGGGGCAAGTGGATCATTTGGCGCAAATTTTTAAGTCCCTCATACTCAATAAATAACAATCAGAAAAATCAAAATAAATCTCGATTTGAAGTATATTAGTCCCTCATTTGTCATCCACAGAAAAAAGTTTGAATTACATTATTAAGGTTAGCTGTACATAACAATGAAGTTGACTATTGATTTTTCTGTATCCACTTACCCCACGGTACCTTAATTTGATGGATTTCCAACCGTACTCTTCGAACTAAATAAATTAATTTGGCAAAACTCTACACCTGAAACAGCCGTTTCGCGATTCTACCAGCCGAAATGAAAATTTGCGAAGAAACGATTAAAACGCGACAGAATTTTCAAAACACGTCAGCCCGCTCGCGTGGCTAGCTATGATCTAAGACAAGACGTGACAGGTCAAAGTACAAAAATGAAACCAATTGCCTGTCAAAAAAGAGCACTTCCCATTGGTCGTTTTGGCAAAGGCCTACTTTCACATCGTTGAATTGGATTGCAACAGGGCACTTTGTTGCTAGCCAGGCCGTGTTGCTAGTTCATAGATTGAAGTTTTTATCAAAAGTTTGTAAATTTTTCATGAAATCTTTTTGTTTCAAATCTATTTATATATGATGTTGAGCTCAAAACATGTGTTCCTACAATACTAAATTAAATTTAACATTTTAAATTGAGACAATTTAATGGAAATTATCTCCAATCTCGCTAAAAATACTGTCGGTGTTGAATATCAACCTGTTTATTTTTTATTCTAGCATCCTTTATTGCACTGAAACAATGAAGTGTGCAGTAAACAATCAAATTTTGATCCCTGATAATTGAATTTGTTCACAAGATTTGGCTTCTGTATCGTCAAGGTTATCGACTGAAAAACAACGGGGCAGTCTTAGTTGAGCTGTCACGTCCTGTCCTAGGCTACGATCAGAGAATTGAGTGATGTAGACGAAAAATCCTAAAGTAATTTTGAACAGCCTTTAATTACAGTATAAGCTTGGAAATATTTATAGGCAAATTAATATATATTGCCCAGTTTGCCTTTTAGTAATATTTGCAATTTGGTAGTTCAGAGTAACCCATTGTATGCTATATTTTAGGCCGCATTCTAAAAAGATGCCTAAAATCTGTGTCCGTTTTGATTGTTTGTCAGCTGTCTTTGAGAATATGCCAATGTTCCATGAAAGATCAATACTAATATTTCATGTACATTTTTTAAATCGTTTTTATTTTGTTTTTAGTCAATTTATCAATAACTCCGTTTTTGGCAACAAAATATATCCATTTTTGGCAACATTTTTGAATACCACTAAAATATAATAACTTTTGTAAGCATAATCGTGTCTTTTACTTTAGTCATTCAAACAGCAGGTAAGCTACACACCGACTACATTCCCGAGCTCAAACTTTTCCGGTATTCCTAAGTCCCACCAACTACTACGGGCTCATGTACGCGCTTATTTACTTCGGGATGATCATTGGTCACGCATTCTTAAAGCTTAATTCATTAATCTCCACCAGCATCTCAGCTAGAGACCAACCTCTTACTGTGTAACCAGCCTATTTTGGTCTGCCAGTCTTTATAATAAGTCTTTATAATAACCACTTGTCTTCAAATTGGGAACAGTTCGTTTGAACAAAGCACAAGCACAGACACAAGAGCAATAAAAACGAACAGTTGACAACTGATCTCCGAGTGTGATAGACGTATTGAAACATTGTTCCGCGTATCAAATTCCCGTGACTCCTGTTGTGGAAGAAGTTTTGCATCTCCAGGATGGTTTCACACAGGAAAAATACGCTCGTGGTGGACTTTAGCGTCCTAGTAAAGTGACCCGTGCTGGACCAAGTGGAGGAATTTCTCAAAAAGGTGATTAAACTAGACATGGCTGACGTGAATAATATTCAGCTCCATAACCTGAAGAACTGTGTATTCATCGAGATGAACAACGCTGGTTTAGCTCCTTGCATACAGAGGCAACCTGATCTGCAAAACGCATTTACGCATCAAGGAGTGACGTAACGTATTCCGGTTTATGTGGACGGTCCAATTACCACCGTGAGAGTCACTGACCTCCCACCCCAAATGTCGAATACTGTAATTACTGATCTTTTGCAGCAGTACGGTAAAGTGATCTCCATCGAAAATGAGCAGTAGAAGAACCTTTTTCACGGGAACCCAAACGGTGTCAGAATAGTTAGCGTTAGCGTTAGCGTAGTTACGGTATACTTCGTAGATTGGATACTAGCAACATTCATGTTTCTTTTTAATAATCTCATCCTGACTACTTTCAAGAACAAGGCAGGGGAGTATACCTTGTTCAAATCATAAACAAGAATACTAAAAGCATGAATATCGCTATTCCCGGCCACGCCCATCTTTACCGTAACTTGGGATAGGGGAAGGAAATGTTGATGTAGCACTTACTTAATGAGAGGCCACCGACTCAGCGACACCCTCATAAGTGCTACGGAGTTGGAGGTTGGGGAAGGTATATTGTCAGGATTCGCCTAGAAAGCTGGCGATAGACCATAAATATTTGTTGTTTAAGCGTTTTCAAATTAATCTTTTGAATGCCGGCAATCAAAAGAGAAAACAATAGCTTATTTATAGTATAATATTGCAGTAATATTTTTGCTCAACAACCAGTAAAAAGCAAAACCGATCCCTCCAGGGTCATCGGATTGTGTAACGATACGCGTAAAAAAAAAAAAAAAAAAAAATCACGCCTATTGAAAAACTGTACTGTGCTCATTGAGAAACTGTACTGGGTGGTACTGTATTTTTAGATAATCGAAAAACGAAAGGAAGCGCGTTCGAACTAAACACCCTAGGACACAGTCGGTTTTTCTGCTCAAAATTATACGAAGAGCAGGATCGATCCCTCCAGGGTCATCGAACAGTTAAAAAGCATCCACAACCGATTGTTAGTTGCGTTACACCCGCCCGGACAGAATGCGCAATCTGAACATAATTATCAAACTCCGAAAATAACATTTTCCGTTCAAGAAACGATCAGAAGTTCCACGACGCGAACAAAAACGATCCGGAAGGCTCACAAAAGAAAAAGTATCATACTGGAACAAACTCACCGGATTGATTCTCTAAATTTATGTGCTGCATGTCACTTCCGGATGGTTCGGTGAACTTAGGACAGCCAAAAACCAACAGTACTGAGGACACAAATCAAACAAATTACTTTTTCATTTTTCACTTTTCACTATTCCATTTCTGAATGTAAAAACGGTCCTGCTTGGGCTTCACGAAGCACTACCCAGCAAGACGCTCCAAAACAGGAAAAAAAAAAAAAAAAAAAAAAAAAAAAAAAAAAAAAAAAATCTCCGGCGACGAAAACAAGCGCGAAACCGTGAGCCAAATCTATCGGACGACGCAAAACCGAACTGTCCTGCTTGGGCTTCATGAAGCACTATCCAGCAAGACACTCCAAAACAGAAAAAAAAATCTCCGGCGACGAAAACACGCGCGAAACCGTGAGCTAAATCTATCGGACGACGCAAAACCGAACTGTCCTGCTTGGGCTTCACGAAGCACTCGGTGTCAGAATAGTGCGAATGAAAATATAAAAACAGATCAATCGCGGATTGTTGTAGATAACCACAGCACATACGTAAACTACACTAACAATAACGTCCAACCGGCGGCTAAGCAAAAACAATCACATACGACCGAGACAACAAAATCCGTTCAGTTGATCCTACACCGGCTCACACTGATACGAGCGACAATGATGACGACGACGAGAATCACGCACAAAATAACCAAACTGCAACTACAACAGAGCTGGAGTCAGCAAAGAGGCGGTTGTCAACCGAATCGACCAATGGAATGATTGAGGAGAACGAAGCCTAGAGATCGTGTAATCAGGGGGACCAGAAACCCGATTCAGAGTGGAAGGTGCACTATACACGATCGAGGAAAAAATGTACCTAATTTGTAAAACGTTGTTGATATGGGAAACGAACAAATAAAATTTACGACACGGATGCACTCTTTGAGTGTAAAGTGTCTGTAATAAACAAAAAAAAATGAAACGCATCAGTAAGGTTTGATCCGTTGAATCTGAATCAGGTCCGGTTCGCGTAGTAACCGGTATCGGTTATCCCGTTTAGGCCTGAGTGAAAGCAAAAATAATAAAATTCTCAGCGAATACGTAACGCATTCAAATAATGTTTTGTCAGTACACTGGTACACATATCTAGTTTCTAGAAGTGGCTAGAGGAATTCGGAAACATTAATGTGGCCGGAGTTATTCCGTTGGGTCACTGGGTCAAGTCGGGCAAAAAAGTGCTTATTTTTGGGACATGCCAAGTTATCCTTGTTTATTTGCAATGACAATCATATGATTTCGCATAAATCATAAAGATCTGATATTCAACATTATAAATGAAGAGGTTTGCACCATTTAGAATGTACCGGATGTGGCCACATGGACTTATTGCCCTGAAGAACCAGCAATAGATTTGGTGGATACTAAACCGTTTCAAGTCTCGAAAACTATAGATCAAACATAACAGTGCACTTAAATGCGGCCACGTAATGGTAAATTTGAGTCGTATTGATATGAGTTGCAAAATATTTTATTGTGACCATGAAAAACACGTTCTCTAAGAACTCCTCCATTCTCTGATACCAAACAAACTAAAATTTACAACGATACAGTGTCACTTTGGAAGGTGGAAAGTTCATCACCAAAGTATACGACAATCAGACGCTGTTTCTAGCTTTTGGCGGACAAAACCTTTGAACTTCTTTGCTTTATTACATAACTTAGGACAGTAAGAAATATATGACAGAGATTGTCCTAGATAGCGAAGTTATGTTACAATATACTATAATAACCAGAAATTACATTCACTAGCAAGAACAATGAAAATACCGCTTGTGGATGCTAGATTCACGTTCAAACAATTTTCGCATTTTTTATGGGCCATACTGTAATTATCCAACTCAATCGTTTCTCAAAAGGTTAACGCTGATGCGTTTTCCTTAAAATAGCTGATTTCGGAAATTATCTGTGACTTGAAATTTACCTACCTACAGGGGCACAGAAGCGCAGTACGCTTGCCATCCGACCTGACCCAGTGACCCACCGGAATATCTCCGACCACAGAATTATTTTCGAGATCCTTTCCACTTTTAGAAACTAGTTATGTATACGAGAATACTGACAAAAATAGTTAAAATCCGATAAGTGTTCGCTGAGCAGTGAGAGTTTTAGTATTTTTTTCTTTCACTCACACAGCTAAAATATGTTGTAGTTATAGTGTTGTTGTATGTTAAGTTTATTTTCATGCACATATTTGGAGCATCAAAATAAACCTAAATTTCAACGATCAATCCATTATTTTTCAATCAAATTCACTTTAAATTTACACGATCATGTAATATTCAACCATTTTTAGTTGAAAATTGAATGTTTATTAATTTAAATTTACATGACGCTGTAACAACACACGAATTCGATTTATTTTTACAGTAGACTTCAGTTTACATCACATTGAAAATTAAATATTTTTTTCTGTGCAGGCCTATACGGGTTAATCGTGTATATGCTCACGTATTCATTTCGAAAAGAGTCATTTGGCAGCAAGTTTTTAAATTCATCGGTGCAAATTATTTGTCAAATTTTGAAGGTTTTGTCATTGATTAAATTGTGTAAAAGGTATGCAAAATACTAATTGTCATGTTGGGCATAGGAATATTGAAATGTTGACAGTGAAAGTGATTTTAGAGCCAGTTTTGAGCAATTCTCGCTGAAACCAGACCGCCATCGGCACCCATCGTTAGAATTCCAATGTTATGTCACTGATCGCTAGTTTTCGATAAAACTTAATGGTGGTCCTTTCGGTTTTCTCAATTTGGTGGACCCTTCGTACGCCAGCTAGCTAAACAGTTTGCGAAAAAGCCCATTTTTTGATAAATATTGGGTATTTCTTCACGTGATATGTCGTATATTTCACTTGGAACACATAGCAAACTTAGCGGCATCGTATAGAGAAAGAATATAGCTTTAATTTGAAGTCAAAAATAAATTGGCGGCCATTTTTAATTCGGCCGCCATCTTGAATTGTGTTAGAAAAATCGTTTTTTCACCATAAGCGCACCGCTCGTTTTGAATTCTGAGATCAAAAGAGAAAATTTACACCGTCTTCAGCACATAGGCTGCACAGACTGAAATATCACTAATATTAGACAACGGACAACACGAAACACTACTGGGCTATTGGGCCCAGCGATGAATTTTTCCGTTTGACGAAAAGTTTTCACCGACCGGAGCGGGAATCGAACCCACACCCCGTGGCACAATACGCCTAGACGACTGACGCCGCAAACCGCAAGGCCACGAAGCCCACTTAACTAAATAATACTGACCACCATCATGAAGTTGATGAAAAATTGCGTAAGATAGGCTACACTGTTAAAATTAATGAAGATTACACGTCATGTAAACTTCATTTATGCGATGTAAACATGACGTCATGTAAATTTAAGTCTGAAATCATGTAAAAATTTGTTATATGTCATGTAATCACACAGAATCCTGCTGGATTACATGACATATAATTGAAGTTTACATAACATATCATGTAAATATCCATGATATTCCACGCTCCAATTATGTGCATTATATGACTCAGAAATTTACACGTTTCGTTCGAACTGTGTACAGAAACTAGGTGAGCAATGGTATTTACCCTATGAAATGAACGATTTTCTAAATCATGTTCTACTTTTTTGACGTATATGGCGAGTGCAATCAATGTAAACATTATTTTTTGTACAACAAAGAACAAGTTTTTAATCGTTGGTGTTTTATTCAAGTCTAGTGAAGAATAAGAGTATTATTTTGAGTGATATAATCTGGTGGCCATCATGGATTTTGACGCCATCTTGATTTTAAGTAGAATAATGAATTTTTGAAACTTTGATAGCACTCAGCATGTCGAATTTAGAAGCAATCAATAAAAACAAGGTTACGTATACCCTTCTTCTAATTATTCTTCATTTTCCTGACGTTACGTCCCTACCGGAACCAAGTCTGATAATCAGCTTTAGTTAGTTAGTTATAAATACAGGTTATTAAATAGAAATTTTCTTTTATAATGCGATTTAACATAACAGAATAATTCTTCGACATATATTTGAATTCAGTGACAATGAATAAATAAATTTAATGAATAAAAACCGTCTAAAACATTGATTGAAATAAACAAATATTTTTTTAACCATATGCATTTTTGTCATTGAATGAACTTTATAAATTACGCGTTGGGACATTAGTATGTTTTGTGGTAATATTTGTAGTTTTAATTGATTCCGATGGCTAGATACGAAAATCAATTGACTGATCACCTTTCAGTATTACAGGGTGTCCGCAAATTATCCGAACAGCAAAATATTGGAAAGATGACCTCGCATTGAAAACAATGAAAAATCAATGTCCATGTACCTTTTATAATATATCTATATGTTAACACAAAATACAACTTTAAAAAATTTCGAAATAATTGCTTGTTACTGATATAGGTAAATTTAAATTTTTCGGAGACGTTTTTCCTGAAGGCCGCTAGTCATACTGGAGATGTGTTATCCCTAAAACCTAAAAGAGATGAATCCAAATGTCCTATTATTATTTAAAGTAATCTACAAGTATGTGGCTTCGAGTTAGACTGGAAATAGAAAATTGTACGGTTCAAATCCAGTGAGTTGTATGGACATTTCTCTTCCGTCATAAAGCTCGCAAAACAGCTCCCTTTAAGACACCTCAATACATTTGGGTTAGTTTTGCAATTATTTAAAATTGGAAATGTGTTAAACTTACTTCTTAAGAACATAATAAGCCAATGTTTAAAATCATGCAAGAATATTGAATTTATTATGCTTGATTGTATAGAGCCATGTCTTCAAAGTTTGTACGGATAATTTGCGGACACCCTGTACAATGGAATTGTAGGAGTGTTATTGCTAATATCAACTCATTGAATTTGTTAATATCAGAAACTAATTGTGATATTTTTGCGTTATGTGAAACATGGTTGATTCCTGAATTGATGGTTGATATGATTGATTTCAATATTATTAGAGAGGACCGAAGCGATGGCTAAGGAGGGGTTTTATTTGGTGTTAAGAAATGACATTCCTTTTATAGAATTGATGTTTCTAATAAATTCAAAATAGAAGTTATAGCATGTCAGGTGAATATGAAAGGTAAGGACTTTTCTCTAGCTTCCTTTCATATACCCAGCCCTGTCGTCCTGCTTAGTCGACGACTAAGAAGCTTTTCTCAGATTTTTTTTTCAGAATTTTTCACCCGAAGACATAAAAAAATGTGCGAAATCAACACCAATCTAACGCCCCATAAAATATCAATCCAACCTGTACCTAACAACGCCCTATAGTAATTTAAACCTATTTGCATAGAATTTCATATATAACAAGGGCATATTACCGCCCTGTAGAAAATCAATCGAAATTTACGAGCTGTTTCAACGCCCTAGAGTAATTTCACCGCATCGAATGAATACTCGAGGCTTTATCAACGCCCTAGAGTAATTTGACCTCATTCCACATAGATCAAAATCGAAAACTCCAAGTAATTTGTCCCATATAAATCTGTAGCATCCTAACGCCCTATATGACATCAACTAAAAATTCATGCTTAATCAACGCCTTGGAGTAACTTGACCTCACCTTATGTAGACCAAGTGCATCTTTACGCCCCACATCACTTGAATGTTCCAAGCATTATCAACGCCCTGAAATAATTTGGACTCATGCCATGTAAATCAGTTGAATCTTAACGCCCTGAGGGACAAATGCCAAGATGTATAAATGCCCTTGACTAATTTGACCTTGTCTTACGTAGATCTGGTGCACCTCAATGCCCTGCATCGATTGAAAACTCCAATCTGCATTGACGCCCTAGAGTAATTTGAACTTGTCTCATATAGATCAGCTGCATCTTACGACCCTGTAGGACATTATTTAAAAATTTCAAGCTGCAATTAATTTGACTTCATCCCATGTAAATCAAGTGCATCTTGACGCCCTGCATGACATCAATAGAAACTCCAAACTCTATCAACGCCGGAGAGTAATTTGATCTAATCCCATCCATCAAATACATCTCAATGCCCTGTAGGACAACAATTGAAAATTCAAACTTTACCAGCGCCCTGGAGTAATGTGACCTCATTTTTCGTAGACCAAGTGCATCTTTACGCCCTGTAGGACATCAATCGAATATTCTAAGATTTAATAAGTGTGATTTCACCTTGTTCCATTTAAATAAGTTGCATTTTTACGCCCTGTGGGACAAATATCAAGATGTATAAACGCCACTTTGACTGAACTAAAGACCACCGTTTAGTGAGTTGGTTCACTCTGACTGAACAATTTCTAGGAAAATAACAATCATTTAATGCTTGCATGGTCAAACAGGGTGCATAGCTCTAAGATAAGCAGATTATCAAGACCGTTCGACACCAGTATCGTAAATTCTTCTATTCTATTCCTTCGTCTATACCGAGATCAGTGGCATTACGATAGCTTGAAAAATAAGATTTTGCAGGGACCTGAAATATTCAAATACACAGTTAAAAATAATGAGGATTACACGTCATGTAAACTTCATTCATGCAATGTAAACATGACGTCATGTAAGTTTAAGTCTGAAATCATGTAAAAATGTGTTATATGTCATGTAATCACTCAGGATCCTGCTGGATTACATGACATATAATTGAAGTTTACATGACATATCATGTAAATATCCATGATATTCCACGCTCCAATTATGTGCATTATCTTCTTCTTCTTTCTGGCGTTACGTCCCAACTGGGACAAAGCCTGCTTCTCAGATTAGTGTTCTTATGAGCACTTCGACAATTATTAACTGAGAGCTTTCTTTGCCGATTGACCATTTTTGCATGTGTATATCGTGTGGCAGGTACGAAGATACTTCTATGCCCTGGGAATCGAGAAAATTTCTTTTACGAAAAGATCCTCGACCAGTGGGATTCGAACCCACGACCCTCAGCATGGTCATGCTGAATAGCTGCGCGTTTACCGTTACGGCTATCTGGGCTGCATTATATGTCTCAGAAATTTACACGTTTCGTTCGAACTGTGCATGTGTTCAGTCAGAGTGGACCAAGTAAAAATCTTGAGTACCGACCAAAATATACTGGTCCAATAAGCGTTCTAGCACATTCCATACATACACCACAGAATTACCATAAGCTTCTGTTGGACTCTGAAATAGAGTCAAAAAATGCAATAATCAATCAGTTTATTGCTTTTCAACACTTGGTCCGCTCTGTCTGCACAGAAATTGTGCAATTTCGGACCACTCATCCAAATATGGTAAATGGTCAAAAATCAAAATCAAATACATCGAATTAAGTAATATTTATAAATTTCTATTGATGGTTAAGTAGATGAATCATTCGATGTCGAAAAATCTGACAAATCTCTTGAAATGTTTTTTATTTCCTTGCATTCCTCAGCCGGCCGACCATTTTCGCTATTCTGGTAATAAGCACTTGGTCCACTCTGACTGCACACTTTAATCGATTTTTATTGTTCATCCAAAGTAAATTTATTGCATTTCTCTTACAGTTTACAGCATTCATCAAATCTGGTCAAAGTAAAACGGAGGTAAGGTAATTTCGCATCTAATGAGAGAATAATCCAATTTCCCCTAGTTTTGTACTTGGCCCCCTCTGACTTAACGCCGACCATATATCAAACGATTGTGCTACTTTTTCTCGAATTTCGTTTCCGCTAATGACAGTTCCCAGAATAACCCTTTTCCTCGAATGCCATTTTTCCGAATGATTTGTCTCTTCAAGAAGTGATGCAGTTCATGATGGTGCAAGGATAGTTCTCAGTGTTAGGGTGCGTACCAGATGTCTGGTCCGTTCACTACCCTGAAATGTGGGAAGTTGTGAAAAGGGATGAAGATGTGAGAACAGACATTCAAGGGCCAGGCGTTCGAGGAAGTGGCATTTGAGAGATCAATATTTAAGACAAAGTAGCACAATCCCTTAATTTAATAGATATTACTATATTAAAGATATTTGCCTAAAGGGCTATATGAGCTTGATCCCTAGTATTCGGTATTGTAAAAGAAATTGTTGGTTAAATTATCTCGAAAGATCCTTTGATAAAAAAAGTTTGATGAAATATGGTATAATTCAAAAATGAAAAAAATCTTCAACTTATATGTTCTTAAGACAATCAGTTCATACCCTTGTTTATGCTGGACCAATAGTTTTCATGTGATAGTGATAAATTTCATAATCAAGTAGGTATGCACCAAGAGCAACATTTTTAGTTTTTAAATTTGATGGAATAAGTTTGAAGACCATCTGTAATTGATACTTGGCAATTTCAAGATTCACTAATATATCTAACGTAAAACTACAAAAGATAAAACCAATGCGAAATATATTGAAATCCAGAGAAATTGTTGAATTTTTTCTTTATTGTTATCACCTTAACAGCGATATTTTATTTGCAATTATAGCCATACAGGGTGTTAGGTTCGTGAGTGCAGACATTTTAAAGGATGATAGAGGACCATGTTAGATGAAAAAAATCGTTCTACGGATATGGTCAATTCTTAACTGTTATCGAGTTATTAAACATTTATTGTTTTAGGATATGTTTGTCTTCAAGTGGTTATAACTTTGGAATAGTTCAACGAATCTCAATTCTCTTACTTCCATTTGAAAGCTAATTAAATTTCCAATCTACTAACAACTTTACATCTAATGGGTTTTGCAAATAAATTCATTTTTAAGAGCAAATAAGTTCAAAGGTAGTGATTTTTCTCTTGTTTTTGTCAGTTTACTTTAAAAAAATGCGTAATAAATTTCATGTTTGTCTTAAGCAAAGTTGTGTGTTTTAAGCTGCTCTACAATTCGTTCTTTGACACCAAACTGCTATCTCTACGCGTTCTCTTGCAATTTTGATTTGAACACGCCACTTTGGGTCATAAATTTTGGTCCGTAAACGCAACAGGTAACAGTTCATTTCACCCCACTGTGTTGCAAAATTTGACGCATTGTTTGCATCCACGCACAGCACACTTGATCTCAGGTTTAGACAACAACAGCTTGGCGCGTATGATTAAGCACACGCTGCTGTGCGTTCTTTTACATGCTATTTGAAACTTAAAATAAATCGTTTTTGTCCGAAATCAACTTTTCAAAATGTTGAAGGAGTGTAGTAAAACATTGATCGGTTTGTTATTTTTCTGTTGATGATTGATCTGAATTGTAAGCAATAATTGTCATTGCTCGTAGAGTTAATGTATCAAAGTACTGCATAACAGTATTGAAGAAACAGCATTGAACATACAGAAAATGTTTATCTGGTTGATTCATATCAGTTTATTTGAAGGCTCTGTGCACTGTTCCAAAGACTGCAAGGATGCTGCTAAACATTTGAAAGCAATAACACGCTTACAATACTTCAATAGCTTTGAATGTATCCTAGTTTCAGTTTAACTGTGAATCTCATTAAATTGTTAACGCCGAGAATAGTTAATAGTTAGAATAAAACCTTTAAATCGGATGGTTTCGATGGTACCGGCAAAATAGAAGTAATGATCGTGAATTCGATAACCGATTCGATGACATCATGGTAAAGCATACAACCCATAAAATTTTATGAATTTCCTGCTAAAGTTGAAAGGCCAACGTAATAAACCATTTGTTTAAAAAAATTCAGCAATTATTTCAGCAACTTACTCCATGGGTTTGTTTAGTTATTCCATCACAGATTTCTCAATAGATCTTTTAGACATTCCACCATAGATTCCTTCGAGGATTCCACAGGAACTTTTCCAAAGATTCCACCAGGGGGAGTACTAGAAGATAAATCGAGACTACATAGTCTAGGTCTCTGCCAAGCATTTATAATTCTTTTCTCTTGGGATTTGCTCAAAAATGCGCCGGAAATTTCTCCAGTGATTTATTAAAGGAACTATTATAAAATTTTCTCTAACAATTACAATTGAAACCCCTTCATGATTTCATAACATTCTGCACGCTTTCATCAGAAATTCTTCCAGAGTTATTTTCAGCATTTCTTACATAAAACTCTCATGGTAATCGTTAAGGTATTCCAATTGTTTATTTTCTCGGGATCCTACAAAAGTTTTTACCAGAAACCCTCAAAGAAGTCAATCAGGAAATTTTCCTAGGAGTTTTTAGGGAATTTCTGGAAAGATACTGTTAGACACTCCTTAGTAAATTATTCAGCAATACACTCGTAGGATACTCAACTTTTGTTTCAAATATTTCTCTTATGATTTTATGATAATATTTTTTGAACATTCTTCAACCTCAAAACCTCATTTCGCCAAAGATTCATCAAGACATTTATTCGTAGATTTTTCCAGGATGCCTATAAAAATTTCTCCAGAAATGTTTACAGAAATAATTTTCAAAATTGTGCCAGTAAATAAATTGTTTAATGGTTCGTTCAAAAATAACCTAGAAACTTTGTTGGAAGTTTACTTAGCCATATTAACTATTCAAGAATACCTTGAGAAATTAATACAGGGATACATCCAGATATTAAAAAAAAATATGCCTACACCGAGGAATTGTCAAATAAACTCTTCTATTTTTTATAAACTTCATCTATTTTTGATTCTTATTTAACAGCTCTTATTTAAGAAAATGTTCATGATAACCGTCGCCAAATCTGAAGTGGATTTCGTTTTGAAGTGCTTACAAAATTCCTCCTGATATTTACTAAGGTATTCGTGTAGAAATTTATCTAGGGATTACACCAGGAATCTCTCAGGTTCTCTCATTAAACCAGGATAATCGTCAACAAGTTCAACATGGATATTTTCCAGATATTTTTTGGGGCATCCATGTCATTTTCAATTCAATTTTTCTCAAATCATCCAACATTTTTTTCAGAGAGGTGCTGAAAAATGTTTGAAGCAAGAAATCTCACGAGGAAATCAAAGAATGGAAAAATTGGATTCCAGGAATCCTTGAAAACTTCAGAAAAACCATCCGGACTGTTTTAGGAATTCTAACCAGCTACTCTAAACATTTTCACTCAAAGTGTATCTTGAGTTTAAAACCGAACAGTTTCAGCCCAATATTGTTAGATTGAAGTGTCTTGAATACAAATCAAAGATGTTAGTGAAATGCAATTTAAGAAAAGCAATGGAGTTAAGGTTTGAATAACTTATTTTAATTTAATTAATATTTTTCTCCAACAAAATAAAACTCTATTTCTGTAAGCTAGACAATATTTTGAAAAGTAGGCCGTGGGAACGTTAGAATGACAATCAACGTTCACGCTCGGTATCGGAGTCATTGTGTATCGTGTGCGGAATTTCAAGATGTATTCTTCTCAAGAATTGGCGCAAATCCATCTTTGTTACGGTTTTGCCAGATGTAACGCAACGGCTGCCCGACAAGAATATCGTCGTCGTTATCCCAACCGTAGACTGCCTAATGCAAGTGAGTAAAAACTAAGACTATGGGTACATTTTGTTGCTAATAGATGGATCACTTAGGAACTTTTTCCGCAACGCATCGCCGTTTTATGGAGGGACAGCTGTTTCGAACGGTACATCACGTGGATCAAGCTCAGCGTAGATTGAGGCCCGCTATGGAGGAGAGAATTTTGCAAATGGTTCGGAACGATCCGTCCACCAGTACCAGGCGAGTGGCTGCCCAGTTACCCGTTTCCAACTGGCAGGTATGGAGGGTTCTCAATAGAGACAAAATGCATCCCTATCATACAATGAAAGTGCAGGAGCTACTACCAGTGGATCTTCAGCGGCGGCTGGACTTCTGCTATTTGATGAAAAGGAAGCTGGAGGAAGACAACAATTTCATCAAAAACATTCTATGGACCGATGAATGTACGTTCACCAAAGCTGGATATTTCAACACACATAATGAACACACATGGGCAACGCAAAACCCAAGAGTTGTAAAAGTTACAAGAACTCAGTTCCGGTTCAAAGTTAATGTTTGGGCCGGTATTGTGGACCACCATCTAGTCGGACCATTCATCATTGACGGGAATCTCAGCAGTGAGATGTACATGCGCTTTCTAAGAGATGAGCTGCCCATTCTGCTGGAAAACATACCACTCAGTGTCAGGCGGCGCATTATTTTTCAGCAAGATGGAGCCCCGCCACATACGACAAACGCTGTGAAAGACTATCTAAATGACACTTTCACACAACCGTGGATTGGGCGAAATGGCCCGATTGTTTGGCCTTCACGGAGTCCAGATTTAACTCCGATGGACTTCTATCTATGGGGGCATTATAAACAGGAAGTCTATTCAACTCCTTCCACAACGCGTGAGGAGTTGATAGATAAGATTTATCTTGCTGCTCACAAAATGCAGCAGGCTTTGAACAACATGAACCTTGATAATGAGGTTCGCAGAAGGTTGGATGCTTGTATCGAGGTTAATGGAAGACATTTTGAGCAATATTTGAAATAAAACTGAAAAAGAAAATTTAGATCTTTGTTTTCATTTTATCAAACTAATAAAAAATGAATGGATGTGTGTCAAATGTCAAATGAAATCATTTTCAAGTTTATGTAGATTCCGCCATGCAGATAGTGACTTTTTCGAGAAGAGTAGAAGGTTCGGGAGAATTTCGCCATAGAAATTCATGAAAACCGAATTTATTACTATACCATTTAATTCCACTAAAGCTTGTATTCTTTGACAGATACGGGTATTTCGACTTTAACTTTGAGGTTGTTTTCAATGCCGTGTATTACACTCGAGTCTAGTACACGACTCTGAAGACGGCTTTACAGTTGTGGTCTAAATATGCGTATCTGTCAAAGGATACAAGCTTTAGTGGAATCAAATGGTATAGTAATAAATTCGAATTTCTTCTTCTTAACTCTGGTCGCGACTGACAAACTGTCTGTCGCGCTGTATAGGGATTCGAATTTCATGACACACACTCTAATGGAATGACTAAATACGGTTGACAGTGTCTCCGCGATATTATAAATCCATTTCTAGATTTATTCTACCTGTTACACATTCACTGCGTTAGCCATTGAATGAGATGTACACTATAAAAATGGTGACGTACTGCAAATTAACATGATTCGTGTCAAATGTGAAATTAACATGCTTTGCAAAAACAGTTTTTTTTTTAACTTTCCTAAGGATTTTATGCTAATACATGTTTTTACCATCCATCTTAAATTATCTCAAAATTCATCATGGATTTTATGTTCAAAGATACTTCCAGGATATTTTTAAAAAATTCTTCCAAGTATATTAACAGAAATGTTTTAAAACATTTTGCCAGGAATTTTTCATCATTTTTTTAAGTGATTCGTTGGAAAATAACCTGGAAAATATGCTGGAAGTTTCCTCAGCTCAATGAATTTTTCAAGAATGCCTTGAAAAAGTAATTCAGAAATAAATCCAGATATTTTCCTAGCAATTCTTTCATGCCTACAACCAGGAATTGTAAAATGGATTCTTTTATGAATTTAACAGATTTTCAACAAGAATTATCACGATTTTTGTAGTGGAATTCATTTAATAGTGCTCACAAAATACCTTCCATTTTTCTGAAAAAAGGAATTAAGGAACTATAGAAGAAAAACAAATCAGGAAGTTTTAGAATATCATTCAAGAAAGCTTTTTTTTTGCTGTTCGGAACATAAACCACTGCGACCAATATTTGATCTTGTAGTATATCCCTCATTTTACAATTCCTCGGTGTAAAATGTGCTCCAGGAATTTCTCCGGGGATTTTCTCCTGGAATTTCTTAGAGGCTTTCCAACAGGAATTCTTTTAAGGAGTTTTTCAGTGAATTGATCCGGGATCTACTCCAGAAATTTCGCTGGGGATTTGCACCAGAGATTTCTTTCAAGAATTCCTCCGGTGATTTCCACCAAAAACTCCGGTTGATTTTTCCAGGAATTTCTTCAAAAGATTTTGTCAAGAAATTCTTTCCGGCATTTATTCAGAGAATTTATCCGGAGTTTTCCCACAGAAATTTCTTCGGAAATTTCACTCAGGAATTTCTCCGGCAATTTTTACGATTCCTACGGGGATATCCCTCAAGAACTCATTCGGAGATTTTCTCCAGGAAATCCCCAGGAGATCTGTAATAGCAATTCCGCCGAGGATTTCCTCCAGAAACTCGTCTGACAATTTGCTCTATGAATTCCTCCGGGGATTCCCCCAAGAACTCCCCCGAGATTTTCTCCAGGAATTCCTCCAGCGATTTGTTTTGCGAATTCCTCCGGGGATTACCTCCAGGAACTGCTACGAAAGGTACCTCAAGTAGCACCTCCGGGGATTTCCTCCCGAGATTCCTCCTGGGATTTCATCCAGAAATTCCTCCGGAAATGTTTTCCAAGAATTCCTCCGGAGATTTTCTTTAGGAATTCCTCTGTGGATGAATTCTCTTTCTCCAAAAATTAAATCGGGGATTTTTCAGAGATTTTTTCCGGAGATTTCCTCCAGGAAATTTTTGGGATTTGCATCAGATATCCTCCAAGAATTACTCCGGGATTTTCTCTAGGAATTCCTCAGGGAATTCCCAATAGCGATTTCTCCGGGTATTTCCTCCAGAATTTGTTTCAGAAAACTTTCCAGGGATATCTTCAGACATTCCGCCGGGGTTTTTCCCTAGGAATTCCTTCGGAGATTTCCTCCAAGAACTCGTCTAAGTATTTCCTCCAGGAATTGATCCGGGGATTTCATCCAGAGATTTTGTCCATAATTTTCTTCGGGGATTTCTTACATCAATTCCTCCGAAATCTCTCCAGGAATAGCTCTGGAGATTAGCTACAGAAATTCATCCAGAATTTCCTTCAAGGATTCGCTCCAGGAAATTCATCCAGGGATTTCTCCTAGGAATTTCTGTGGGAATTTTCTCTAGATATTCCTCGCCGAGGATTTCCTTCAGGAATTTCCTTTAGAAATGCCTCTGGAGTAATTCCAAATATTACTCCGGGAATTCTTTTGGAGCTCTACAAGGAATTCCTTCGCATTTCTTACGTGGTTCCTCCTTTTTTTTCGGAATTTCTCCAGGAATTATCCAGAGTTCCTCAAATAGTTCCTTGGAAATGCTCCAGAGTTCCATCCACTAGGAATTCTTCTGAAGCTACTTCGAAAAATTTCCTACATTCCCTTCGAGAATTTCTGCAGAATTTCTCTGGAATTGTCTCAAAAGTTTCTACGGGAATTCCTCTAGACTTCCTTCCCGGAATTCCTCAAGAGTTCCTCGTGAAGTTCTTCCGGAGTTTTTCAAATGCTTCCAGAAATTATTCCGCATTTCCATAGGCAATCCCTCTGGATTTCAATCAGCAATTCTTCGGAAATTTCTCCGGATTTCCACTGGAAATTCTTCCAAAGTTATTTCAGAAAATCCTTTGGAGGTACTCTAGCTATTCCTCATCCAGTTATTCCTGAAAAGTTCCTCTGGAGCTCCAACGCTAACTCCTCCGAATTTTCATCCTTAGTTTCTCCTGGAATTCCTTTAGAAACGCCTCCGGAGTTCCTCCAGAAACACATCCGGAGTTTCTACAAGAACGCCTGCGAATTCCTACAGGAATTGCTCCGGGATTTCCTTTGGAGATTCTCTAGGAACTTGTCCAGTGTTCCTTCAGAGTTCCTCCGAGAATTCCTTCGTAGCTTTAACGATAATTCCTTCTGAGTTGCTCCAGAAATTCCTCCGGAATTTTTCCAGTACTTCTTCTGGATTGTATCCAGCTTATCCTTCAAAGCTCCACAGGGAATTCCATTGGATTTCCTTCATAGCTCCTTTTGGAGTTATTCCGTAGTATTTTCAGAAATCCTTCCAGGATTTTGTCCAGATTGCCCTCGTAAATTCGTCAGCAGATCTACAGCAGTTCTTCTGCAGTTCCTTCAACAATTTGTCCGGAGTTCTTCTGGCAATTCATCCGGAATTCCTCCAGGATTTTTCCTTCTGGAAATCCCCCAGAGCTCCACCGGGAATTTTTCAAAGTACTCCAGGCTTCCAAGTTTCTCCAGGAATTCTTTCGGATTTTCTCACGGAATTCTTTCAGAGTTTCTCAAGGAGTTCCATCGTAGTTTCTCTAGAAATTTCTCCAAGAATTCTTTCAAAATTTTTGCCGGCAATTCCTTTATGGATCTAGGAATTCTTTCGGAGTTCCTCCAAAAAATCCTCGGAGTTCTTCAAGGAGTTCCTTTGAAGATCCTCCAGAAATTTCTCCAAAGTTCCAAGACACCAACCCCGGGATGAAACGTAGGGCAAATTATAAACCTCGTTTCATTTTCTGAAAGACTGCGTAGCCGTTAAATCAGAACGATTAAGAGTTACAGTCAAACCCCGCCAGATTCCTTCAGGATTTCCTCCATAGTTCCTTCAGAATTTTTTTTCGAAGTTTCTCTAGAAAATATTCCGCAGTTCCTCCGGCAAATCTTTCGGTGTTCCTGCAGGAATTCTTTTGGAGGTCCGCTACGAATTTCTTCAGAGTTCCTCATGGAATTTTTGTCGGAGTTCCTCAAGCAATTCCTTCAGATTTGCTTCGGAAATTTCTTTGGATTTCCAGCAGGTATTTCTTCGGATTACCGCTAAAGTTCGGAGTTTTTCCAGGAATTTTCCAGAATTCGTGCAGTTCCTCCGGAGTTCCGCTAGAAATTCCTCAAGAGTTACTTCGGAAATTCCCCTAGATTTTCTCAGCGAAATATCCCAGAGTTCCTCCGCGAATTTCTCAAGAGTTTCTCCTGGTATTCCTCCGGAGTTCCTTAAGTCTTCTTCTTCTTATTGGCATTACGTCCTCACTGGGACAGAGCCTGCTTCTCAGCGTGGTGTTCTTATGAGCACTTCCACAGTTATTAACTGAGAGCTTTCTTTGCTAATGTTGTCATTTTCGCATTCGTATATCGTATGGCAGGTAAGATGATACTCTGTGAAAGTCAAAGAAATTTTCTATGCGAAAAGATCCTGGACTGACCGGGAATCGAACCCAGACACCTTCAGCATGGCTTTACTATGTAGCCGCGGACTCTAACCACTCGGCTAAGGAGTTCTTTAAGTGTTCTGTACGAATTTGTCCAGGGTTCCTTCAGAGTTCCTCCGAGAATTCCTTCGTAGCTTCAACGGTTATTCCTCCGGAGTTGCTCAAGAAATTCTTCCAAAATTGTTGCAGTAATTCTTCTGAATTCCATCCAGCATATCCTTCGGGATTCCTCCAGAGCTCTACAGGGAATTCCATTGGATTTGCTTCATAGAGACTTCTTACGAACTCAGGAATTTTAGGATGAGGTCTCAAGGAATTCTTGAAGGAACTCCCTATGAAAATTTTGAAGAAACTCCCGGGAAAGGAATCCTCAGAAATTCTTGAAGGACCTTTCAAAGGAATTTGTGGAAGAACTCCTGAAGGAATTTTTGGAGGAACTCCCGGAGGACTTCCAAGAAAACTCTCGGGTGGATTCTTGGAAAATTCTCGGAGGAACAACCGGCAGGATTCCTGGAGTAACAGCGGTAAAATTTCTGGTAAAGCTGTCAGATTCTTGAAGCAACTCGCGTGTAAATTCCTAAAGGAACTACAGTACAGTTCCAAAGGAGTTTAGGAAGCAACATTTGAAAAAAAAAATCAATGGAGCTTCGAAGGAATTCCAGAAGAAACTCCGGAAGAGTACCCGGATGAAGTCCCAAGGAATTGCCGAAAAACAAATTCTTGGTTGAGCTCTGGAGACTTTTTCGGAAGAACTATTGAGAAACTACCGGTGGAGCTCCAGAGGAACTTCGGAAGAATAACTGGAAGAACTCCGTAAGAATTTATAGAAAAATTCCTGGAAAAACTCTGGAGGAATTTCCACATCAATTCTGGAGGAATGGATCTTTAAAATAAACACAATTAACCAAACTTCGAGTGGTTCTTCAAGGAATATTATCAGACATTTTTCCATCGAGTCTATTGAAGATTTTTTCAAGGATTCCTGGAATTCAATTTTTCCATCAACTCATTCTTCGATATCCTCATGAGATTTCTTGTTTCAAACATTTTTCAGCACCTCTCTGAAGAATTTGTTGGATAATTTGAGAAGAATTGAATTGAAAATTTTATGTATTCCTCAAAAAATATCTGGAGAAAATCCAGTTTGAATTTGTCCTGGTTTTATAAGAGAACCTGAGAGATTCCTGGTGTAATCCCTAGATAAATTTCAACACGAATACCTTAGTAAATATCAGGATGAATTTTGTAAAGCACTTTTAAACGAATTCCACTACAAATTTGGTGAGGGTTACCATGAACAATTTCTTAAAGAAGAGCTGAAAAATTCATACAAGAGTTTATTTGACAATTCCTCGGTGTAGACACTTTTTTTTAAATGTCTGGACGCATCCCTGAATTAATTTCTCGAGATATTCTTGAATAGTTAATAGGTCTGGGGAAACTTCCAGCAAAGTTTCTAGGTTATTTTTGAATGAATCATTAAACAATTTAATTCCTGGCGATAATAGTTGAATGAGATTCACAGTAAAACTGGGACTGGGATACACTCAAAGCTTGTAAGTATCGTAAGCGTGTTATTGCTTTCAAATGTTTAGCAGCATCCTTGCAGTCTTTGGAACAGTGCACAGAGCCTTCAAATAAACTGATATGAATCAACCAGATAAACATTTTCTGTATGTTCAATGCTGTTTCTTCAATACTGTTATGCAGTACTTTGATACATTAACTCTACGAGCAATGACAATTATTGCTTACAATTCAGATCAATCATCAACAGAAAAATAACAAACCGATCAATGTTTTACTACACTCCTTCAACATTTTGAAAAGTTGATTTCGGACAAAAACGATTTATTTTAAGTTTCAAATAGCATGTAAAAGAACGCACAGCAGCGTGTGCTTAATCATACGCGCCAAGCTGTTGTTGTCTAAACCTGAGATCAAGTGTGCTGTGCGTGGATGCAAACAATGCGTCAAATTTTGCAACACAGTGGGGTGAAATGAACTGTTACCTGTTGCGTTTACGGACCAAAATTTATGACCCAAAGTGGCGTGTTCAAATCAAAATTGCAAGAGAACGCGTAGAGATAGCAGTTTGGTGTCAAAGAACGAATTGTAGAGCAGCTTAAAACACACAACTTTGCTTAAGACAAACATGAAATTTATTACGCATTTTTTTAAAGTAAACTGACAAAAACAAGAGAAAAATCACTACCTTTGAACTTATTTGCTCTTAAAAATGAATTTATTTGCAAAACCCATTAGATGTAAAGTTGTTAGTAGATTGGAAATTTAATTAGCTTTCAAATGGAAGTAAGAGAATTGAGATTCGTTGAACTATTCCAAAGTTATAACCACTTGAAGACAAACATATCCTAAAACAATAAATGTTTAATAACTCGATAACAGTTAAGAATTGACCATATCCGTAGAACGATTTTTTTCATCTAACATGGTCCTCTATCATCCTTTAAAATGTCTGCACTCACGAACCTAACACCCTGTATATTTGACTGAAAATCGAACACCTCTTCTTTATGTAGAACGTTTGAATCTATATGTTCTGCTTTTGGAAAACTGATGATTTTGATTCATTTTTTTAAAAGAAAATGTATCATATATTTCTCTAAGTAAGCTTCATATATTACTTTACGTACAAACATAATCAAGCATTTGAAACATCGAATCTTAGGTATTAATTTATATATGTTTAAGGTGATTATAGAACGAAGCCACACCTCAAATTTTCAAGAGCACAAGATTTGAGAACCAAACAGCGCTCCGCGTTGAAAATCTATCCCAATGGTTCCTACCAGCAAGCGAGCAATTTGATTGATTTTCAACGCGAACTGTTGTCAGATTCTCTCATCTTGTGCACTTGAAAATTCAAAGTTTGGCTTCCTTTTATAATCACCTTAACTTTAAAACTTTTCTTCGCATTCTAGTCAAGTCTACATTTTTTATTGTCTGACACAAAAACGGTTTTTAGATTGGCACTAGATGATTCCTTTCACACTGAGTGACAGGTTCTACAAGACTGAATTTATTTCATGGATTAAGATTTCTATTTAAAGCGCACATCGTAATTGTATTAGTTGTATGACTCTAGGAAATAGTCACATAGTTGTAACTCACGGCTCATCACCGGCAGCTACAGTCAGCTTAGGGAGGGATCACAGAAGGTGACCCTTCCCAGCGGCTAACGAGACTCTGTATTCCTCCCTCATCTCTAGGGTCGGCACGCTTATCCTTTGCTGTTTCGCGGATTCAGGAAAACACTTGGGTTGCCATTTCACACTCCTGTTTATTCTTCTTCTTGTACTTCTTATCTCTCTCACTGTTCTCTTCTCTAGCTTTCTAGCTTCGCTATCTACCTTTCTCTCTTCTTCACCCACTTTCTTAAGGCTAGTCTGACCTTATCTCTTTCATGTCTGGGGCCCCTTTCCTGCGACCTTTGCCGCCATACCTGGACCAAGAGATGAGCATATTGGACAAAATGCTTGCATCATCTGGATCTGCATCATCATCGTCGGCCTGATGTAGCGATGGCCGGAATCTGCCCAATGTTGGGAATAACCACGGTTTGTGGTACAACCACGGGGTTCTGTGTCCCCTATACACCACACTCACTGTCCCACCTCTATCACTGGTGGGAATACTTGGGCAAATGCCCGATTTCAGTCTTTGGATAGTTGAGGATCCAATCATAATCCATGGCCTCCATTTGCTACCAATGTATGCTACCAATATTGTATGACGCACACGCCATCTGGTTGTCAATTATGGAAGATATTTGGCTGGCTGCGTGGTTATCGGGTGACCAAACAAGAAGTAGAAACACACAACACAAACACTTTCCTGAATTATCAACATTCAAATGACACGAAAACTACACTAACCGCGACAAAACCTCTATAACCTGCTGAGGGAGTACTAAGAACCGTTACATAGCATATGCAGTAGGTATTGTTAAGGTAGATTCAATTGATACTAGGACAAAATAACATTCACTTTTTACATCAGCAATTTTTTCAACTAAACAATGTTTAAGCCCATATACTTGATCTCTTCGTTCCATTTTTCAATCAAAATGGAACACAGACTAAATACGTGCCAATGCATATTAGTTATCGTTCGTTAGGAATGTATATTAAAGTATTTATGATATTTGTAATTTTGATATATCAAAATGTTGCTAAGGGTTTTCGGATTTCCGTTTATGATCTATATAGACTGAAAGTCGAAAACCCATAGCTACATGACCTCCATCACAGTTGATCCCTATATATTAAAATATTTGTGATATTTCTTATGAGACGACATCATTAACGCCTGGGAATAGAAGCGCCCTCTGGGGTATAGCAACGCCCCCCTCAAAAAGGGACGACTAAGAAGCTCAAATTTTACGACGACAGGGCTGCATATACCTCCAGAAGTAACTTTTAGTTATAATGATCTTGAAACAATACTTGATACCTGGGAGGGAGAAACCGATCCGAAATTTATGTACGTCAAGGTAAGCCAAGATTCTGCTGTCACGAACTGTCACTGTGAGCCCAGATCTTAAAAAATGGACAAACATGATAAAAGCGCGTAATTCATCAAAACATGTTTTTGCATTTTATCAAATGTGACAAATAATCGATTGAAAAGCTATTCATGCTGATTAATGTCACGATAGCACCTTTTATTCTGATTGAATATAAAGTATTCAAATACTCATAATTTTACTTTTTCCAATGAAAACGAAAATTAACTGCATAGAAAACTTTGGCCCTTTTTCCATGTTTGTCCAGAAAGATCAAAGGTACACAACAAAAGGAAGCTAGCGATTATCATCAAGTCTGCCTTGATTGTCGTTGGCAAGTTGGATTTTTTTTTCTGTCTTTATTAACGAGATTTTTAGCCCTGGGCTAGTTCATCTCGGGACCAACGGCTTTATACTTCCCTTCCGAAGGAAGTCGTCATTGAAATTTTTAGTGACTATCTCGGGGATGGGATTCGATCCCAGGTCCTCGGCGTGAGAGGCGTGTGTTCTAACCACTACACCAGGTCCGCCCCCAAGTTGGAGTTTTCTTGCAGTTTGAAATAACTTTGTGTCATATTTCGTGTGTAGTATCGGTGCCTCCCTCCCAGCTTGATAGCATTCCTGCGCCTTAGGTAATCATTTTAAAATCAACAAATAAACATTAAAATACAAATAGTTATCTATTGGATGGTATGACATGAAAAGTAAATTGTGCTATACGATTCGTTTATAAAGAGAAAATCAATTATTTAGTTAAATGGGACTTCCCAGTAAATATGGAAATACAGGGAAATATGAGAATTCTGGGAAACAGAAAGCTATTTCGCGGAAAACGGGAATCCAGATAAATCTCATTTCCCGAGAAATCCTTCCCAGAATGGAAACCCTAAGCCAGTGTCATAATGAAATTGTTGTATCTGTAACGAAATATCATAATATTGATAACAATATCTAAAAGTTTCGATAGCAATAAAATAATTTGGATCATAATTCCGTCAACTATGTTGCAAGCAATGTTTTATACTATAAAAGCTTTATGTCAGAATCATCGTTTTGATCGGCAACTGAACAGATGCGAAATGCGCAAACGCGATTTGAAAGCCCTTTCGAAATATTTCATCACAGCTTTAACTGTAATACAAAGGCAAAAATTCGAGCTAAATGTGCCAACAGAGGCACGTTCACATTCAGAACCATGGGTAGGACAAACATTGGCAAAAGCTTTATGTCCATGGCAGTCAACAAAATCTCTCAACCCTATGAAATCCAGGACTGTATGCTGAAAGTAGCTATTTTTCGAGCCATTCGTTTTAACAAAACCGAGAACGCTTCAAAATCAGTAAGAAGATCAACTTAATGACTTAGTTTTTGGTTTATAATCACTTATATAAAAAAATGTACCGAACTGCGAAACGATAGCTAATGTTATTCTATCTGAATCTGTTGCACGAGCAGCGAGTTTAGGATCGTGTCCGGTTCGCGTTGTAACCACACTTTCGGTATTGGTCATCCGTGTATATACTCAGATATTTGTTTAAAATTATATCTTCATCGTTTACCAAAACGAATCATTTCTCATACATTTTTTTATGTATTGAAATATTGCTGGTCGAGGATCTTGTTAAGTGAATGTGTAAGTGCTTATAGAACACTAAGCTGGAAAGCAAGCTATGTGCAATTAGGTACGTAATGCCAGAGGAATTCTGCATGGCACAAGGTTTTTTTTATGAATATATATTACCATCGGGTTATTTTATTCGTAAGAGGACTATCTTCCTCTTCTATTTTTTTTTTGTTAGGATTTGAATCACTGCGACCATTAATTGATCTATACCACAATAGATCAATAAATGGTGGTCGCAGTGGTTCAAATCCCAACAAAAAAAAGAAGAGGAAGATAGTGTTACGAATATAATAACCCGATGGTAATATCCTGGGGGGGGAGAAACCAATAAGGACTGTTCATTTTATAAAGTGGACACTTTGGACATGCAATATCTTTTTAATTTATCAATGAAATCGAAATCGGTTTTCTGTACATCGTTCGACTAATATTGTACAATGCTGTGGTAATAAAAAAGTTACCAAAATAATATGATTTCACACAAATAAGGCACAACGTTTAGAACGGTCGATTTTTGGAGGTTATCAAAATCAAGGATTATTAAAAATCGGCAGGTAAATTCGACAATTTATATTTTTTATTTTCAAAAAAATGGTTGCTCTTAGAAAGCATCATCAATTAGAAGCTTGCTAAAAAATATCAAGTTATTTTTGGAGAAGCAATTTTGCAGATATCATAAAATCATTTTTTATCATTTTTTTTAAAGAAAAATATCTTAAATTTAAATGGAACTGATATGAGTAGAATTTTAAGGTTTAAAGTACGTCCAGACGGAAGTAATAATATAGTATTTATAATAAAAATAACTTACGCCTTCATAGAGTTGCTGATTTAGTCCCCACGTCATATTTTAAGCACAATAGAAAAACAAATAATTTATTTTCAGAAGACCACTCAAAACACAATGACAATCATCAAGATTGGGAACACTGCTTGAATTAAATCAAATTTATTTTGCATGTATTATTTTCAGAATGTGTTATTCTGAGACTACCTATCAAAATATTTTGAGAAAAACGCTTACAGTTTGCTCTAGATCGATAAACATGCTTATATAATTTTAAAAGTATGGGATTTTTCAATAAAACGATCATAAAGAGTAAATTTGGTACCCAAGAATGCGGTTAAAACTCAAGATTTTGCTTTTTTTATACATATATAGTTTCTTTAGTAATCTAAACCAGTTTTGAACACGCTTATTACTTTACTTTTTTGCTGGTAGTAAAAAAAGGGTGTATTAGCAAATTTGACCATAAGGAATAGATCACTAAAGTGACTCAGCGTCAGGAACTGATGGAATATTATTGATGTTTTTAAAAGCTCTACCTTAAGTTGAATAGTAAAGGATACACTGCGGAACACGTTTTTGTCTCCAGCACCAAAATACCGCTATTCACTTAATTAAGGGTTGCTGAATCCATTGCCGTTTTCAGAAATATCATAGCACGTCTAGTTTTTGAGATATCGACTGTTGAAAATGCACAAAATGACTATTTCAGCCAACTTGCATGCAAGTTTGCCAGCTTGTAAGGTAATATATTGGCTTAATTTGCCACAGAATTCAAACTTTATGTGTATAACAATACTTATCATTAAAGTTTGTAATACTTTCGATACGGAAAAGTTATTTTTTGATGGTTTAGAGAATCGTTGTATTTTGCCATATAGAAGAAACGAAGAATTTTGTATGGAGACTGCAAGCATGTTGAAAAAATCGATTTAATCGAAATTTAATCGTGCAATTTCAATCAAATTATGTCTGAAATGAAAGTTCAAGTTCTATTTTGCATGTTTGGTGGATTAGATTACAAAAAAGTTAGATAAATTGTACTTTAAATTTCATGTAAACATTAACAAAACCAATGTTTTATACAACTTTGGCGACCTGTAGCTAAAAATTGTGACGTGCTGGAACATTTCTGAGAATGGCACCAGATTCAGCAACCCCAAATCTACTAGAGACACATAATTTGATCCTTGAGACACGCAAAAATGTCATTTTTGTTACGCTGTGATACCAACATACAATTTGTTCATTAAATTTAGGATTTTTTTCATGCGAAAAATAATGCTTAAACTTGACGAACAGTTTTTCTTAGGAGTTTTGGCAAAAACTATTTAGTTCTTCAACCGAAAGCATTTTGTAAGTTTCTGTATTTTCATAACATTGAAAATAATAGTTGAACGATACACAGAAAACCGTTTACGATTTCATCAATAAATAAAAAAGATATAGCATAAACAAGGTGTCCACTTTATAAAATGAACAGTCCTTACAAAATTTCTCTACGTCATAGTGAGCCGAGATTTTGTTGTCACGAATTGTCACTGTGAGCCCGGATCTTAACGGACAAACAGGATAAAAGCGCGTAATTACCCTAAGCATATTTTTGCATTTCATCAAAAGTAGCAAAAATCGAATTAGAGTCAATTATTGCACATTCAAAAGTAAAGTCACGAGAGCACCGTTTATTCTATTTGAATGTAACGTACCGTTTTGGTTCATATTACGGACAGTTTCATATTCCGGACACTCTACTTTGTATGGGAAACATTTCACATGAAATGTTTCAATTTTTGCCGTTCAAAAGTTCTCAATTTTGAGGCTCATTTTAGTCAACATTATCCATAGATATCTATGAAAATTTTTAATACTCAATTGCTTCGGACGCCTCAATAGTGGTTTGCCAAATTCGAATAATGATTCGACTTGTCTTTTTATTGTAGCATCCCAAATAATATCATTCATATACCATTTCACTGCTCGAGTCATAATTTACATTAAGGCACTTGATTGCCAACATTCATTAGTGCATACTCAGATTTCACAACAGACCTCATTCAAAATTTATTGCATACACATGTTTTCATGAACATGTTATTTCGACCATATCATAACATTGAATTTGGGACTAGGCAGTTGACACTTGCCTGACCCACATTCAATGTTGAACAAACAGAAAATACCACCCGTGCAGTAAAAGACACATGTTGAACAAACAGCCTGCTTCATGACGATTGGCTATCGTCTTCACAAAAATAAGTCCAAGCTCCTCCCATAGAATTTAAGTTTGTGTAGACTTAAGCTTGAGTGTAGAGTTAAGGTTTGATGTAAATCAAAAAGAAAGATACAAGACAGATTGATTTGAACCAAGAACAAAAACGGACGTGTTTTCAATGTGATATCACCGCATATACTTTATGGCGACCTGACATTCGAACAGGCAATGTTCGGTACTAAAAAGTGAACTTTGGAAATCTGTGTTAAAGTGTTAAGTGTTAAAGTGTTCTTAAAAAATCTCGGTATTTTTCGTTAAAAGAAGATTAAAAATGGGTACCGAGGAGTCAAAGGCTCAGGTACAACACAACGGGGACACACACATCGAGATAGTGAACACTCAGAACGAACACTCCGCGAAACTCGATACGATCGAGACGACACTGTGGTTCGTGACTGCTGGAGTGAGTTTACAACTCGTGCTAAGCCTATGGGCTTTAATTCAGCGAAGAATAAACAGCAAAGTGTTGAAGAGGGCAGACAAGCTGTGCAAATTAAACGAACTAGCAACAGAAAAGTGAACAAGAAAAACACTTTGTGATTAAGGTAAAAGAAGAGAATGCTGGTGAAAATAGTAATCGCGGTAATAGTAACAATAGTGTTACAATTTACAATTTTACGCGGATTGTTAACAGTTCTAGAAGAAACCAATCTTTTATGGACACAGTTAGACGGTGCAGAAGTACAGGTGATTTGTGTGTAATGAGAGCAAAAACTAAAAGGCATCTACCTAGCCTCTAATAGGTAAACAGTGCTTAAAGGTGCAATAAAAACAAGAAGAGATGAGCAGAGACGAGGCAGACCAACAACGAAGCTGAAGTGATCCGAGTGATAACATGTGCCCACTCACGCTAGACCAACGGATGCAGTGGAAATCGAAAAAAGGACATCGGTCGGTGAGCGAAATATGAAAATCATGACATATATTTGTTTACACACCATTTTTGTGCGATTTGTTAGAAATTTATAAATATATTGTAAATCACTATATATATATAATTGTTTTACCCACCATTTTTGAATTTGATTGATCGGTTCGATATATATGAGCAGTATAATTGAAATGTGATGTTTGAAGTAATTGAAGAAAAAATCAACGAACTGAATCGAATTGCTACAAATTTTAAAAAATCTATAAATAAGTGTTATAAACCAGAGACTTTACTTGCAAAAAGAGCACAAGTCCAAGAACTTTTTATTCAAATTCAAAATTTGATTCGATCAAATTCAGATTTAACGCAATTACAACACGACTGTTTTATAACATTTGCGAATGAATCGTACCAAAGTACTTTAGAAATAATCAACAAGAAGTTAGAAAGCGGAAATTTCTTTAAAATAAAATTTAAAAATATAGTGAACAGAATAATAATAACAAATCGGAAACATAAAATGGCGCTAAATATCGAGACGGCTTCCAAAGTAGCGGAATTAATTCCGAACTATGATGGTGGCCCAGAAGGAGCAAAATCATACACTGACGCGATTAATTTTCTCGACGGTGTCGTAGCAGCAGCACAAAAACCTGGAACAATTCAATTGGCTCTGACTAAACTAACAGGCAAAGCAAGAGAATTGTTTACGGAGGTGCCTGCTGATTTAGCAACGATCGTCACGAAAATTACGGAAAACTGTGTTGATAAAACGAGTGCTGATTTAGCACTCAGTAACTTACAAAATTTGAGACTCCGCAATGATGTACAAAAATTCACCGCAGAAGTAGAAAAATTGTGCGACAAACTGACACGAGCTTATGTTAGGGAACAAATTCCGGCAGAAGCAGCGAGGAAACTCTCTCAAAAGGCCGCTGTTAAGACGATGATTAATCAGGCTCAATCTACTGAAACGAAAATGATGTTGAAAATAGGTAAATTTGATACCCTGAAGGATGCATGCAACATCTTGATTGAGAACGAAAATACCTCGACCACAACATCGCAAATTCTGCAGGCAGGGAACCAAACCAATCGCAGATTTGATAATGCGCCGAGGAACTTTAAACAATATTCCTCGCGCAGGGAATATGAAAATCATACAAACCGGAACCGATCTTTCGATCGCTTCCGAAACCGAAATTTCAACGAAAGACGACCAGTAAATCGCGATTTTTACCAACGTGGTAATCGCGGTAATGGCAATTATCGCGGCAGAGGCTATGGTCAAAATCGTCATCAAAATTATGGACATCAAAACGGTAACAGTCGAGTGTACTGCGCAAACGAGCAACCTCAAAGTGGAAACGTAGTACACAACAATACAGCAAATCAGGCACCGCCAACGTGTGCTCACGTCGGCGTCGTGCAATCCAACCAACAGTCGCAGCCTAGTCAAATGCAACAACATTTTTTAGGCCAGCGCATGTAGAAGTCATTCCGAACGAAATGCAAACGACCGTCCTTAACATAAATTTGAACGCATCAAATTTCATAACAGCTGGTGCGCTCATGGCAAATCGTAAATGCAGCTTTATCATTGACTGTGGAGCTGACGTATCACTTTTTAAAATGGATGTAATTGAATCAACGCAAATTATTGACACAGCAGTAAAAACTCGATTAACGGGTATTACTGACGGAGCTGTACATACGCTAGCAACTACGGTAACTGACCTATATTTTGATCATGGTTTAACCATTCGACATACTTTCCATTTGGTACCAAGCAATTTTCCGATAGCAACAGATGGAATTTTAGGAAGGGATTTTTTGACGAAGAATAAATGCATAATCGATTACGAAACATGGTTACTCAACTTCAATTTGGGAGATGTACAAATATCTATTCCAATCGAGGATAACGTTAATAATGGATTTATTTTGCCAAACAGAAGCGAAGTTATTCGAAAATTATCTAATTTGCCCATTTGCGAAGACATGGTTGTGCTTTCAGAAGAAATTCAACCAGGAATTTTTTGTGGAAATACAATCATTTCACCAGAAATGCCCTATGTAAAGTTTATAAACACAAGTAATGACCCTGTTTATATATCTAATTCAACATTTAAACCTAAATTAGAACCTCTGAAAGATTATTGTATTATGCAATTTTCTAGAAATAAAAATAATTCCGCAGAAAGAGTTCAAGAAATTTTAAAAGAGTTAAATGTAAGTAAACTGCCAGAATATTCAAGAAGAGAGTTCACCAAATTAATAACCGATTATGCAGATATATTTTGTTTACCCAACGAAAAAGTAACAACCAATAATTTATATTCACAAAATATAGTTTTGAATGATACTGTTCCTACGTACATTCCCAACTATAAATCAATTCACTCTCAAAATGTCGAAATTCAATCTCAAATTAAAAAGATGCTCAATGAAAAAATTATTGAGCCATCGGTATCCCCATACAATTCGCCGATACTTTTAGTTCCAAAAAAGTCTAATAATGGAGAAAAAAAATGGCGGTTAGTTGTCGATTTTAGACAACTAAACAAGAAGGTCATGGCTGATAAATTTCCGTTACCAAGAATTGATTCAATTTTAGATCAACTTGGTAGAGCAAAGTATTTCTCAACATTAGATTTAATGTCGGGATTTCACCAAATTCCTTTAGAAAGAGACTCGAGAAGGTACACTGCTTTTTCCACTCAGACTGGACATTATCATTTTATGCGACTGCCATTTGGACTGAATATCAGCCCAAATAGTTTTCAGCGTATGATGACAATAGCTATGGCTGGATTGGCCCCTGAGTGCGCTTTTGTATACATCGATGACATTGTAGTCATCGGTTGTTCTGTAAACCATCATTTAACAAATTTAGTAAAGGTTTTTGAGCGTTTAAGGCATTATAATCTTAAGCTTAATGTCCAAAAGTGTAAATTTTTCCGTACTGAGGTGACATATTTAGGACATCATATAACTGATCATGGAATTTTACCCGACAGTTCAAAATTCGATGCAATAAAAAATTATCCAAAACCCAATAATGCAGACGAGGTACGAAGGTTCGTAGCTTTCTGCAATTATTATCGGAAATTTGTGCCAAATTTTGCCACTGTGGCACATCCTTTGAATCAACTTTTGAAAAAGAACGCGCAATTTCAGTGGACTTCGGAATGCGAAACAGCATTTCAAAAATTAAGAGAATATTTAATGTCACCAACTATTCTCCAATACCCAGATTTTTTGAAAGAATTTATTCTCACGACAGACGCTTCTGATGTTGGATGCGGAGCAGTCTTGTCCCAAAGATTTGAAAACAACGACTTGCCTATAGCATTTGTGAGCAAAACTTTCACACAAGGCGAAAAGAATAAACCGGTCATACTTAAAGAATTGACAGCCATACATTGGGCAATAAAATATTTTAGAGCTTATCTGTATGGTCATAAATTCACAGTACGAACGGACCATAGACCACTTGTATATTTATTCGGAATGAAAGATCCCAGTTCTAAGTTGACTCAAATGCGTATTGACCTTGAAGAGTTTGATTTTACGATTGAGTATATCAAAGGTAAAAATAATACTGGTGCGGATGCATTATCACGTATTGTAATGACTTCGGATGATTTGAAAAGAGGCAATGTTCTAGTAGTTAACACTAGATCAATGACTCGAAATAAACAACGCCAAAATGACAAAAGCAAACAAGTTCAAAATACACCAGTGCGTAGCCAAAAGATTGATCACCTTTTGACTTACATTACTGAGAACCCATCTGAGACGAACAAATTATGGAAACTCCATGTGCACATCAAAAATAAAATTTGGAGATTTATCCTAAAAAAAAAAAAAGAAGAGCGATTTATAGCGCATCTACGGCAAGATAATGAAAATGGAAGTCAGATATTCGAATTTGTACTTCCAATAATCGAGAAAAATGCAAAAGTTTTAAATGTAAATCAAATAGCGCTTTCTATTAATGACGATATATTCCAAAATGTCTCATTGAATTCGTTCAAGACGATAGTGAATAATACGTTGAAAAATTTACAAATCATAATTTACCAACCACCAAGATTCATCGATGATTTACAAGAAATCCAGACAATACTGCGAAACTACCACGATACACCAACAGGAGGACACATAGGACAACATCGCTTGTACCTCAAACTCCGTGAACAATACACCTGGAGGGACATGAAAAGTTCAATTTCTCGATTTGTGAAGGCCTGCGAATCGTGTAAAAAGAACAAGATAATTAAACATACTAAGGAGAAAATGGTTGTAACTACAACGCCATCCTCACCTTTTGAAATAATATCGATAGATACGGTAGGACCTTTACCAATTAGCATACAAGGAAACAGATATGCCATAAGCATACAATGTGACCTTACTAAATATATAATTTTAATTCCCATTAAAACTAAGGAAGCTCAAATTATAGCTAAAGCCTTAGTAGAAAACTTCATTCTTATATATGGTTCATTTATTGAGTTAAGATCAGATCAAGGTACAGAGTATAAGAACGATGTACTTGATCGTATATGTAAACTTTTAGGTATAAGACAATCATTTGCAACTGCCTACCATCCCCAGACAATCGGATCATTAGAGAGAAATCACAGATGCTTGAATGAGTATCTGAGATCGTTCATTAATGATCAAAAGAATGACTGGGATGAGTGGATGAAATTTTATAGTTATTCATACAATACAACTCCACATACTGACCATGGATTCACACCCTACGAGTTAGTATTTGGACGGAAATCAAACTTGCCACATGAAATATACGAAAAAGGAATTGAACCCGTTTATAATCTGAATGAATATTACTACGAACTAAAATACAAAATTCAAAGAACAAACGAAATAGCAAAAGAAAACCTCATCAAGCACAAAATTTTACGAAAAGATCAATATGAAGCAAAAAGCAATTCGATCCAAGTTCATGTTGGAGATTCAGTGTATTTGACCAATGAAAACAGGAAAAAACTAGATGAAATATATACAGGTCCTTATACAGTAGTTGAAGTTTCTGAACCAAACTGCAAAATACAAGATCCAATAACAACAAAAATTACAGAAGTACATTTGAATAGACTAATAGTTTAATTTTATTTTGATTTTTATATTAATTGTGATACTTGAAATCCAAATACATTAGCATTATATAAATAATATTTAAAGTTCCACCGAGTTAGACATGAACCAAATTTCAAGGTTAGATATAAATTCAAATTAGTTTTATTCCAATTGTGGAGGTGTTTGGATAAACTCTTTAGAACGATTTCACTTCGTTGCATCATTCTTTTAAAGGGGGAAGGTGTAGCATCCCAAATAATATCATTCATATACCATTTCACTGCTCGAGTCATAATTTACATTAAGGCACTTGATTGCCAACATTCATTAGTGCATACTCAGATTTCACAACAGACCTCATTCAAAATTTATTGCATACACATGTTTTCATGAACATGTTATTTCGACCATATCATAACATTGAATTTGGGACTAGGCAGTTGACACTTGCCTGACCCACATTCAATGTTGAACAAACAGAAAATACCACCCGTGCAGTAAAAGACACATGTTGAACAAACAGCCTGCTTCATGACGATTGGCTATCGTCTTCACAAAAATAAGTCCAAGCTCCTCCCATAGAATTTAAGTTTGTGTAGACTTAAGCTTGAGTGTAGAGTTAAGGTTTGATGTAAATCAAAAAGAAAGATACAAGACAGATTGATTTGAACCAAGAACAAAAACGGACGTGTTTTCAATGTGATATCACCGCATATACTTTATTATGATTTTTATGAGCTGTCCGGAATTCGAATCAAAGTGTCCGGAATATGGGGCAAAAGTAAGGAAGCGTCCGAAATAAGAATCATGGAAAGTCCACACATTTCTATTCATTTAAAATTATTCATGTATCAGAAACAAAATCTTCACCCACCATTCGAAAGTTAAGTGTTGAAGGCTCGATAACGCCGACGAATAAAACAGATTGATTTATTTTATATGCTTCCTGATGGGTTATACTACATTGAGGCCTTAAGTGTCCGTAATAGCTTAGCTTAGCTTAGCTTAGACTGACTACACATATCAATGGTTGCTATTCCGTGATTGACCGAAGTCAGTGAAAATGCACAAAGAATCAACTAGAAGATCGGCTGGGATTGGCCATAATCTTCTTCAGTGTGCATAATTCAGTGCCTCTATTTATACATGGTCAATAACGGCGCCGGCCATGTCCTTGCAGTCAGGTGGGATTGGAGGAAGGAATGTTAGTGTGTAACCTTTGCTATTTGGAGACCGTGTTTGCCTCTGCATCTCCACAAAGGTTACTGGGAGGGATGTTTGTTAATGGGGAGGATCGTTGGGTCACAGGATTCACTTTGATAAGCGATTAGACCATGATAAATAAATATTGGTGAGATATAAACATGCTTATATGTAAATATAATATTTTCATTTGATATGAACAATACCTATGTAGAGAAAAATTATGCCGACACTTGACGTGACAAACCTTTCAAAGTTTGTTGAATAAAGTGAACCTTTCGCAAGTCTACACTGGTAGTGTTGAACCATTCAAAGTTTTTTTTAATTACAAAAATAAAGATAAAGAGAAAAAAGTGTTTTGAAAAAAAAAAAAATAGACATAAATAATTTATGAATCAGAGTTTATGTCGACACTCACAGTGACGAACCTTTCATAGTTTTTTGAAAAATCATTTTTACGTCTCACCATTGTAATGATTAAAGGTGCAGTCATACATATTTTAAAGATTAGAAATAGTAGCATGAAACGAGCTCACCAATTGAACCGTTATCCTTGAGCAGAAACAATCTACTTTCAGCATCACTCGTTTGCTCGGCTATATAAAACCACTCAGAGAAAATAGGCGCCTCACCCGAGAGGTAAAACAACTGACGACTGTTCGGGCTTTCTTGACGCACTGCCCAGGAGCAATTGCTTAAGCGTCAACGTCGAAAGATCAAAAAAGAACTAATCGAACTTTTTCACTTTACTCGACCGATGCGCGACATGTTTGATCCTGCCCTCATCGCCGGCCCCCGCAGGAGCAAGCGTCAAGGTCGAAGGATCAAACACAACTCTTGAGGCCTTAAGTGTCCGTAATATGAATCAAAACGGTATTGGAATGAGGCTCTTTTTACTGTTTTCATCAAAACTGAAAATTAAACGCATAGAAAACTGTGGCCCTTTTTCAATGTTTGTCCAGAAAGATCGAAGGTACATAACAAACGAAAACTAGCGATTTTTACTAAGCCTGCCTTGATTGTCGTTGGCAAACTGGAGTTATCTTGCAATTTGGAAAACAATTGTAACCAATTTCGTGTGTAGTATCGGTTCTCAGGTATCGGTGCCTCCCTCCCAGGTAATATCCATTCATAAAAAAAACCCTTGTGCCATGCAAAATTTACGTTTTCGTGTTTTGGATTCGAATCCACCGCAGAGTCAATGTAAACAGATCATTTGAAGTTATCAATCTTGCCATAAACCATGTAGATACTACGCATCCAATTAATTTATATGAAGATGGCATGCGGGCAAAAATGAACGAAAGCGTGCCGGAATTAGATACCGTTCGAGTTTAGGTGCTAATGGGATCAAGATCAATCAACACTAATAGAGACGCAACCGGATGCAAAAGAAAACCGTGATGTGGGTGGTATGTAGCTTTGAGATCTAATCTTACTTCCGTTTGATGCGTTCATTCATCATGCGTAGGTAAACCGATGATATTTTCAGCTGGCTTCAGACTTCTTATATGGACTATCATTGTGTTTGCTTTTTAATGCCTGATTTTACAGATGATCCTTGCTTTGCGATTAAGAATATGCAGACATTTGTACCGAAAAGGACACATAGATAACGTATAGACCCGGTACGTAACAGTTCCTACCGCATACAAATATAGAAACATGGTAATACTAGGTGACTCAAAATAAGAAGAGTAAGGTGTGGGCCCAGATAGCCGTAGCGGTAAACGCGCAGCTATTCAGCATGACCATGCTGAGGATCGTTGGTTCGAATCCCGCTGGTCGAGGATCTTTTCGTAAAGGAAATTTTCTCGATTACCAGGGCATAGAGTATCTTCGTACCTGCCACACGATATACACATGCAAAAATGGTCAATCGGCAAAGAAAGCTCTCAGTTAACAGCTGTGGAAGTGCTCATAAGAACACTAATCTGAGAAGCAGGCTTTTTCCCAGTTGGGATGTTGAAAACAGCAACTAGGGACACCGATCTTCTAGCAAGGCAATGAAAAGACACAGTTTTTCATTTGGCCTATGCTGTAAAGCTAGAATTTATTAAATATTTAGTTTTAATTCTAACATTTAATATATTGTATACTTACAACTTCGGTGCTTTACATCCGTGCTATTGCTTGTTTTCATTTACTTTGACAGCACGGGTGCAAAACAAAACCGAAGAACACAACATAAATAGTCCGACAAAGTACAGGGGTTCACAAAACATTTCTCACGTAACATGGGACGTAACGCCAGAAAGAAGAAGAAGGTGTGTTAAAAATTCGAGTTACGTTTTAGGATTAAAAATAAGTATTTTCAATGTCACTGAAGTTCGAACGCTATTCAAGTCATACACTTTTACGCCAAAAATTAAACAAATCGATTGAAATGCGGAAAAGTTATTAGTTTTTTTTCTGACTTGAAAATTGTATTTTTTCAGTCGAACTTTTATTGCATGGAACAAAATTAATATACAATCAACTCTTCATAACTCGATATTTGAAGAGACTATCAAGTTACGGAGGTGTCGAGTTACAGAGCACAAAACCAGTAAAACTGTGATCCCAGGAACCATCGAGTTAGCCATGAAAACCTACTTTTACTATGGTTCTCTAACTCGATATCGAGATACAAAATATCGAGTAGATTAGAGTTATCTTACATACGAAGGTACCGACCGTGATAATTATATTTAATTTGATTAAGGCTAAAGGGCCGTCCATAAATGACGTAGCATTTTTTCACTGCTTTTTTACACCCCCTCCCCCCTTGTAACATTTCATCACAAATTCTAGTACTCCCCCTGGAAAACACGTAGCATATCAAGCACCCCACGGGGGGGCCCCGTCCTATATTTTTTTTTTGTTTTCCTTAGTGACTGGGTTGAAACAAAAAATTGGAATTGAGAAGTGCAATACAAAGTTTGATATTAATTACTGACTGAAATGTAAGGGTAATCTTATCTAACAGTTTGATATACAGTAGCGCTCAAAAGTAATTTGGGAAAGTTTTAAATAAACATTTTCCTTGGTTTTGGTTTTCAGTTTCATATAGGCTAAACTATATTACTTTTGCTGTTCTTACCATGAAAAAAAAGTTTACTATAAAAAAATGTGAAAAAAATGTTGATTGGATCAATGAAGCTCGTTACTGTCGAGCTAGGGTTCAATATATTTTATAAAATATTGAACAAAAATTTCATTATATTAGAGGATTGTTTTTTTTAATTATTCGTAGTTAGGAAATAGATTTCAATGAAGATGATCAAGAAAATATATTAATTTGAAATGAATCATCGGTTATATTATCCAATTTTAAATCTTTTTAGCAAACAGTGGCCAGATACATAAAAGATTACACTTGAAATTATTGGAATGTTTAGAAAATTTTTGCGATTATTATACAAATACAATAACCTCTATTAATATTTCAATTGAACTTCATAATTCTTTCCATACTGAAATAATCTTACAGAACCTATAATGAAACAGTTAAATAATAAAAAAAATATTCAAATTACCGAGTTATTAAGAAAATTGAATGATAGGACAATTTTGATAACACTCGAATCTATTATACTCATTAATATTCAGGCTATTCCAACCAGAGCATTGATATATCAAAACAAATGATGAGTTGATTGGGTGGAGATCTCCTGCAACATTGAAGGCATAATTCACGGAATAAGTATCTTGTTTTCAATGTAATATTTATGTTATTTTCTTGAAGAAATAAAGCTCCAACAGAAAATATGGATAAAACTAAAACGGCTGACTTTATGTCATGTTAACAAATGGCAAAAAAAGTACTCCAGTTAGAGCATTGATTTTTAATCAATTTATTGTTATTGTTTATTTATAAATTTATTAATTTAGACACGAATATAATATAATATTCACAAACTTATTTAAAGCTTCATAACATCTATTTGATTGCATTTATCAAAATCTAAAGTTTCATAGATATTTTTGCAATCTTGTCATATGAATGTTTTGAAGCTTAATCATAATTTTATAACCCAAGTTTATAAGTAAAAAAAAAAGAAGATTGAGAAAAAAATAGTTGCATACAATTTTTTTCAGCGCCTTTCTTTTAACGGACTTGATTCAAAATGCTACGTCCACTAGCCAGGACCCCTCCCTCCCCCCTAAAAAGCTACGTCATTTATGGACGACCCCTAAGCAGCCCGTCATTCGTTTTGGCAACAATGATTACTTTTCAGCTTGCATTTCAAAGTGATGTAACTCAGTCTTGATAGTTTATATTGACTTGAAAAAGTATCACTGTACGCGCAAACATGCATAAAGTATGCTGATACTTTTTCAGCTGTGTCAGTGCAAAACCAACTGATTTTCTTAGATTCGAAATCATGAGATGAGCTAGCAACAATCATCAACGACGCGTGCAAATTTCAATGACGGCCTACTTCGCCTTAATTATAATTAATTTTGTTACTGGCATATCGGTCTGTTTTGCTCAAAGTAATAGAGAGCAAGGATAAGAAAGCAATGAAAACTAAATGGATAGGTGTTTGTTGAAGAGGGTATACCATATGAAACAGTATTACTCGAAACGTCCTTCCTTCTTACTAACGTCCCTATGGAAACGCTTGGCGTGTTGTTCGAATAACACTACCAAGACAGGCTGTCTAATTCTTCTAATTCGAATAAAATTGTGAAAAACAAAAAAAGGCAGAAACATTTAGAAACAAACGATTTTACACCGCTGTACGAAAATGCTCCGCAAATCGTTTATCCGAATGACGTTTATCCTTAGAATTTTCCTAACATTCCTAAATGCAGGACTCAGAAACAGTTTAGGCAAGTGAGTTCTACATGTTTAATCCCTCTATAGGCACCTTCAGTTTTCACCACAAAATTATTCAAATCGCGATAGCTTTTTTCCTGTCGGTATTCACCACCAGTCATCTGGTTTTGTAGATATTCAGATATTTTTTGGGAGACTGACAATACCCATATCAAATTTCTTTGCCGATGAAAAGCACTGGTTTTATGCGCTCTTTAAGGTACCTACGTGAATATATTTGATTTTTATGTGATGTGAGCTTATCATCAACAATAAGCATCCATGTATGTTATATCGTTCATTGCATAATACCAGCAAGATTTATGTTTACCGACTGATTCCCTATATTATTGACCCAAGGTTTTTTTTCTTGTTTTTACAAATGGCGACTACTGCTCAGTTGCGAGGGAACGGACAGTGGTCTTACCACCGTTTCGCGGTCACAATTGTTGCCGGTAACACGAATGGTCCGTCAGATTTAACCCCCAGATTTTCTATTTTTCTTCGAAAGACAATCATTTTTAATGAATATTAAGCCCTTAAGATTTTGTTGTTGCACTCCTGATTTTCTTACAAATTTTTGAAAACATGGATACTCACCACATTTTGAAATAAAATTCGAGATGCGGCACAGTTTGTTCAACCCTATGGGTATACATTGTAGTAAATTTGGATCACACCCCTGCATTAGGATGCTTATTTACATTTGGAAACGTCAAATCATCTGAGATCCCGGTCAGGGCGCCCCAGACAGGAGAGCCAACGAAACTAATCTCAAATAACTTAGTTTGCAGATCTCAACTTAGAATTCTCACCGGCCGTATCTCAATTTTTCTTAAAACTTTGGAATAATATGGAAAACAAGCAATAGTAGAACATTCAGTATGAATTTTTCCACCCTTTATACTAAGTTATAGCCTTGTAAATCGTTTTCCATCGGGAAATTATAATATTTCCCTCCACAGATTCGAAATTTAAAAAAAAAGTCTCCAAAAAACTAAACTTTTATTCGCCCAACAGTTGCGGTACCGCTATTTTTCATTATGGGTTCATTCATATGTTTCATAACGCCGAATTTGGTCATTTTCGATACCCACCCACCCCCTCGTAACGGTTTTTGAATGAATATTTTTCAAATTTTGTATGAGCCGTAACAACACCAGGACACCCACCCACCCCCTACAGCATTATGAAATTTGTGAACAAACCCTATGAATGACTTTAGGTATCATAATTTTTGCTACTCATGCTGACAAATACCTGACCAAACTGTTGGCTGATGGTCCGGAAGATTTGCGCCTTGCTGCACATTTTGCGCGTCTGCTGCTGTCTCAAATCGAAAATCTTCCGGATCATACGATCTCGTTGACATGAAACAGAAAGAGATCAAGCATCTGTTCTGTTTGAGTAGCACACTCCTTGCGTTGATTAACAGCAGCCACAATGTAGAAGTCGGCATGTATCGTGCCCCGGGTGCGGGAGAAGATGGAATTAATTCTGGCGACGTTGACGGACATAAAACGATGCTTTGGAGTCCGTAAGGGCTGTTTCCGCGGAGATTTCTGTGACCCGGTATCGAAACCTGCGAAGCCCATTATGATGAATGTAAATATAAACAAAAATCATCTGTCATGCCAGCTGGTGAGTTTTTGACCACAACGTGATGGCAACATCATAGGGTAAAAAGGGGTCTGCGTTTTTTCGAGGCGAAATAAATTGTAGGGGACCGAGGGGAGAACTAACGTGCCGCCAGTTTTTCATTGTTTTCTAATAGTTATAGGCTCCAAAACACATTGGTTCCTTAGAAAAGTTTGTTCAGTAAAATAACAGGAAGCATATGGGCCAATATAAAAAATTGACGGAATTTTATTATTATTATTATTATTTATTAGCGACACTTTACCATTCGTTTGGCATTCGTGTCGGGGGCAATTGACGGAAATGGTCTATTGTCATCAAAACAGACGAAAAACAAACAACAAAACACGCTCGCTCACAACCGTTTGTCCCAACTTTTGAGGATAGAGATACAAATCAAAAACAAAATTGTCATGACAATCACATGGCGCAACATTGTTGCAACTTTTTCAACTCGCGATTAACCTCTCTACCGGCAGCTTCATTTTTTACCGCTTGAAAACATTCAAATCGTGATAACTTTTTTGTTTCGCAATATTTTTGCACCATTCTTTCACAAGTTCTTGAAAAACTCTTCTAGTTTCAGAATATGTGTCGATATTGATAATTGGTCATCTGTATTCAGAGAAATTCCAAAATATCTTGGGGGACCGACGCGTGGCCATAACTCACGTAAATATCTTAAGCTACAGATTTTTTATCGTATTCGGATTTTCATTCCACGGAATGATACATTAATGCGAGTATGTTGTGAAAAAATAAAGCATTTTGATGCAGCCGTCTTTGAGTAATAAGCATTTATGTTTCTGGTACCTACCACGCTGGACAAACAAAGATCTTGAAAACTCTATAAAACCTCATATCGTAATTTTTAGATTTCGCCAAGAATGTTGAACCGATTTGTATGATTTCTTCAGGATAGCTCCTTATTACCTGGTATTGTATAGTGCATATTTTATTTTTGACGAACTCCATCCAGAATTAGTCGAAAATAATAAAAATCGTGCTCGATAGTCTTCGATTTGGATTAAATTTTGCACATGTTTTTGGTATGGTAGAATAAGTGTTTTCCATAGCAAAATTGATCATTTTGACTCAAGTGTAACTTTTGAAAATGGCCTATAAATTTTTGCATGCAACTTATTTGAAAAATTTTCACTCCGAAACTGTTGATTTTAGAGAAATATGTTCAATGAAGAAGTTTGGACTATAAGAAAAAAATATACACAAAAAAATATTTTATTTATTTAAAAAAAAAAAAATCAAAAATAAAACTTAAATTTTAACCCCTCTACCTGCAGCTTCATTTTTTACCGCTAAAAAAAATCAAATCGCGATAACTTTTTTGTTTTCCGATATTTTTGCACCATTCTTTCACAAGTTCTCAAAAATCTCTTCTTGTTTTCGAATATGTGTCGATATTGATAATTGGTTTTCGGAATCCGGAGATATTCCAAAATTCCTTGGGGGACCGACGCGTAGTCATAACCCACGTAAATAACTCGGGCTGCAAATTTTGTATCGTACTCGGATATTCACTTCTCGAAATGATACATTAATGTGAGTATGTTGTGAAAAAATGAAGCAATTTGGAGCAGCCGTCTTTGAGTGATGAGCATTTAGGTACCACCCTGAACAAATAAAGATCTTGAAAACTCTAAAAACCTCATATCGTAATTTTCAAATTTCTCCAGGAATACCGAACCGATTTGTATGATTTTTTCAGAGTAGCTCCTTATTACATGGTATAATAAAGTACATTTTTTAGTTTTTTGATAAATTGACCAAAAACAAAATGGCCGCCAAAGACATTTTATATGGAAAACGTCGGTCCCCCAAGGAACATCGGAATATCTTCAAAACCAGATCAACAATGATTAATATTGACACGGCTTCTTAAACTAGAAGAGTTTTTTGAGATCATGTGAAAAAATGGTGCAAAAATATCGAGAAACAAAAAAGTTATCGATATTTGAATATGTTTTTGGTGGTGAAAAATGAAGCTGCCGGTAGAGGGGTTAAATTACACAAAACCCCATTTTTAATATTTTTTATATTTTCACCATTGAATCTTGATAGTAAGCAGATGTTTGGGACAAAGTTTCATGATGGAGAAATTTTTAATATAAAAATGGAATGGTGTTTGTATGTCACGAAATGGCTAACGAACGGGTCACCGGATTTGAATGATTCTTTCTCCGTTTTGTTCGTCAAGGGTTCCGACGTGTTTGTGTGTATAAAAATCCCAGGATATTCACCGAGAAAGTTGAAAAAAACAAGCGTGAACGAAACTGTCATTTTGTATGGGACGATCAATAGCGTATTTCAACAGCCTACTTGATAGCAAGACGAAGTTTGCCGGGACCACTAGTTTTTAATAAAAAAGTTTTTCTAAGAACAACTTTTTCTCGATTTTAAAATTTTGATTTTTTTTTTTGTCAAAATAAATACGTTCTGATGATCTAGTAAGCATCTTGAAATGATTCTAAGCCATGATGATTATATTAATAATTTCTCTAGAAGTAGTTATTTACGAACTATATCGAGTTTAATGCCAAAAAATATTATTTAAATATTAAAATAGGCCATTTTCATTAGTTATTCGCGATTCTCCATCAAGGAAAATAAGTAAAAGGAAAAAAATATGGTCTTTACTCTCAAAAACGTATTATTATTAATGGAGAAACGCGAATAACTTATGAAAATGGCCTATTTTAATATTTAAACAATATTTTGTGCATTAAACTTTATATAATTAAAATAGGGCTACTTCTAGAGAAATTATTTATATACTCATTATGGCTTAGAATCATTTCAAGATGCCTACTGTATCATCAGAACGTATTTATTTTGATTAAAAAAAAAACAAAATTTTGAAAATCGAGTTGTTTCTCGGCAAGTCTTGTAGGATAAATTTACGACTTGTGCTGTAAAAATCATCATTCTGCAACTTGTTCCGTGAACTACTAGTTGAACACGGGTGGAACCGAACAATCAGGGATTAGAAGTTTACGCAACAAGATGCAGAATGATGATTTTTACAGCAAGAATAGTACATTTATCAAACGAGGCTTGTCGATGCAGATAATTAGGACGGGTGCTGTAAAAAATCGAGTTCTGCAACGAGATGCATACAACTTTTTTTTGCCATTTCGTAGGAGACCACTTGAGGGTAGGGGAATTAGGAGCATAATCACGTTAAGCAAATGTTCATTTTAAGATCATAAAATGGCAATATTTTTAGTTCACACCTGGCTTGTTTTCAAGTTTGATGTTAGTACGACGTGCTACATTCATGGTAATAAAAATCATATCATATTTCAGACAAACGAGATAGAAAATTGGGTCGAAAGCAAGACTGGTAAAAATATATCGGGGCAAAATGAACACTTCCGTGAAATTTAGTGATTCCAATGAAGTAAATGATTGTTAATCGTTCCGATATGTAAAAAGTCTCTCACTCAATCATAATAGCTAAAAAGAACGTTTCTAGGTTCGTTACTTGCCTCAAGAATTATATTCTTCCACCGTCTTGCTTATATGCCAATTTAAAACTGAGAAAAACTTGAAGTCAAATTTCAAAGGACAGTTGGAGCAAAAAATAAACTTTGCTACCGTCAAACATTTCAAATGCAATACAGACTTCATGCAGTGTATGTAAGTTTTGATGAAGTATGCATATTCTTAGAGATTTTGGGAGTGTCCATTTCGCCCCGTGTGTTCATTATGCCCCTAATCCCCCTACTAGAAATCATAGCGAAATCCATTTACTATTGGTTTGCATTTTTTGAAAATTGTTTTGTAATGATTCATTACGCAACTCAAAACAGTCGCGTAATAAAAAAGCGTTGCGGAATAGTCATTAAGCAACTGATTTCAGTTGCATAATGACTATAACGACATTGCATAATTCAGTGCAAGAGAGTCGGCCGCCTCAAGATTGATTGACGTGATGAAAAACAGCCTATTACGATAAGAAATTTCAAAAATATTCTAAACATTTTGTTTCATCATATTATAAGGCGCAAAAAAATTTCTCTCAGTCGAATAGATAGTTCTTTAATATTGCGGAGGCCTCTTACTATTCATATTAGCAAACGAAGTAACGTATTGAGTTGTGTCAATATTCTTGGAATTCCAAGGTCTCCACGAATTATAGACCTGAGTATCTACAAACGTAAGCAGTTGTACATTGATGATATAAAGGTTTGGCACAAATTTTAACACTTTATGTAAGTAAATGGATTGGTTCTTCAAGGACTCCATGTAATACAAGCCTTAAGATCTACAAGTGTAACAAGTGCTCTAGCAATAGTTTTTAGTTATGGCATATAACTATAATTCTTCATATAAATTACGTAGTATTGTACTGATTCATATGCATCTTCTGCATGGGTTTCCAACGATTTTCTCCAACTGGAGGTCATCTTTGATTTCAAAATGGCATCAGGCATTGATTTTCGTCATCCCCTTGTTTTTCCCGTTCTGGAATTACCCATATTACATCGGTTCAGAACGATTTTCCCCAACCGGAGGTCATAACATTTTATAATTTCACACATAATTGTCTAAGCTCAATTTACGCACTTTGTAAAATAAGAAGTTAATTTAATTTACTTCGTAAAAAAAGACGTTGATTAAATTTACGTTAAAAAAACTTCGTAAATTGAGGTTTGTGTACTAGAAACTAAAACCTTTTAGTCATCAATGGAAACTGAAAGAGTAGATGTGGAAAAATTATATTAAGAAGGTGATATATTCCGAAAACCGACAGCTACTTGACGACCACCTCAAAAAAATTTGCGAAAAAAAAATGATCTATGGGTCCGGAAGGTATATGGTACGATAGGAGTGACGTCACATGTTTACAATCAAACTTGAAATTAACATCAGTAAAGATCCTGCCTTGTTAATTTTTATGCCGTGGTAGAAATAATGTCCCAGAAGAATGCAACAGTTTCAACAATCCCATTTGCAATCCCTGCCCACGTGGCCACTCGTATTCGTTCGGTTTGTGTACAAACATTGCTTCCCCTCTCCAATGAAGGTTCATTTTCATTGAGAACTGACCTCGACCATGCGCACCAGTTTTCCCGCCTTTCAAGCATGCACAACCGACGATAAAGTTGGGAATATTCATTCATTCATGACGTCAGTTTACGTGTAGCGATGATGGGTGGCCGTGGCAGTGGACGAAGATGCAAACGTTCCGATGGAGAGACCCAGTAGCTTCACAGAAGCGCAGCATTCAAACGACTGGATACAGCCGGTAGCAGCGGTTGTCTGACGGTGTAACGGATCCAGAATTATACCTTTTACGTTAATTCTGCACAAGCAGCAAATCCACGCGATGCTCTTCCGTTTTATTCAGTAGTGTTTTCGATTTCATCCGAGACGAACGTAACTACTCGAGAGCTCCGCCGGATTTACAGGATGCTCTTACTCGGGATATTGCTATGAAGTTTGAAGACTACAGATGATCATCTACTAGTGTTTGGGTTGAAGTTTGCTGTGCGATCAGATCATCCCATTTTTGTTAGACAACGGGAAATCAACACGCGAAGCCTTCAAGTAAACTAAGTGGTTTTACATCAAGCGTTTGTATCCGGCAAAAAGTGTGTTCAGCAAATAAACAACGGGGTTCCAATTGAAAGAATCAACAAATTGAATGAGGCGTGCGTTTGATGAATGCTTGAGTGATAAATGACTATTGCTGTCAGAAAACGAAGAAAGTGAAGCAGTTATTCAAATCTTCAATAGGCGAGGCTGTAAAAACGCCCGATACTGAATTTCAATCGCATCGACCATCGTCTCAATCATCATCAACGGAATATTTACACGATGAAATGAAAAAAAGTTTTCCGCTACCAGAAAGAGTGTTTACCTAAAGATTCCAATATCAACCGATTGAGAAGAAGCAGTTAAGTGTAAGGCAATCGCAGTTAATATAGACATGGGCATAGCCAGGATTTCTCGAAATCCATGCAAAACCGGTAATTTAACTATGTAAGATATTGTTCTGACAGTGAGCTAAGTGGAAAGCAAAATGTGTCTTGGTTAAATGTATAAGCTGAGTAACGGCATGAAAATTCACGATTGGAAAAACCATGAAGATTCGATTGATGGTCATTGCCGGAAATTTAGTTCTGAACAGTTGTTTTTATTTTGTAAGGATTCTTCAAGAATTCTCTTAGCTCGATTCCATCAACACTTCATCCAGAAATAACTTCCGAACTTCTTCAGGTAAACCTTCAACAATTTTTCCAGAGTGATGAAGTTGATCACGATTGAGCGACTCTGTTCTTGTAGGATGCATGTACTATCATCCAAATATTTTTGAACCAGGACTGGTTCGATGTTTATTTAATTATGTAAACGAAGTTTATCTAAAATGTTACAATAATAACAAAAACAAATTTTAGAAATCAAAAAGTGAAGTTTTTGATTCCGGGATTTGAGTTTTTGATACCCGCGCAAGGTAAATATGCAATAACTAAATCGGATTCGGTTTCAAAAATCTTAAGTAAATAGGTCGGATGAATCGGTCAATTTTAGAACAAAATTTTGTAAATTACAGAATAAACCATATTAAATTTCTTGAAATAGTCAATTTTCTGTGAAACACAGAGAGAACAGTTTTTTTTGCTAAGGGAATTCTAAGCTGCGTTTAAAAACAAATCTGGAATATATGAAACAGTAAATTAATATGGTGTCCCAATATGGCTATGCATTAAGTCTTTTGTTTGGAGAAGGGTTTTAGGGTATTTGGTCGAGTGACGTTTGGTCGAATGACATTTGGTCGAAAACCTTTGGAACATTTTGTCTAACAACATATAGTCGTTCAAAGTTTTGTAGAATGGAAATTTGGTCGAAAGTTTATTTTGTAAAGGTTTACTGTTTGTACAACGGAATGCATGATTTCAACTTTACAACATCAAAAGCTCATTTGAGACGAACTTACAACTGATCACAGTTAAACAATGAGTTATGTTATGTATCAATTATTATTTTCTGCATTATGTAACTTTGGTGGAATGGTAAATACTCAGTACCACAGCGTGTGGTTGGCCAGGTTGGCACCTGCCAAGAGCGCCAGCCTTCAGAAGCGCCAAAACGCGTGACGTACTTGGTAAAATATTTGGATACATATAATTTGTAAAAGTGCCTCTTAAAACTCAAATCTTCTTCATAAGCATGATATGTTGGAACAATTTCTCAATAGATTTTGACAAAATATGTTCTAAGCATCCCAGATGATGTGGCAAAGGATTCATTGATCGCAAATGTTTGAGAAAAATTCTTAGCCTTATATATAAAATACATTGGAAATTTGTTCAAAAATAGTTCTAAATAACACAATTTATAAACAATACACATGGTACTCGTGGTGAAAATTGTTTAGAGCAATCAGTACCTTGAAATATCCATAAAACGTTTATGCTCTAACAACTTAAAGTAAACACAGCTGAAGTTCACAGAATTTTGAGCAAAATTCTTAAGTATAAGCAGATGGTGTTCTCATGAAATCTCAGAATCCGGTAATCCAATACCAACATTTCGATGAAACCCTGTGTCCAATACCAACTTTCCGATGAAACTCAGAGCTTATTAGTACATTGGAATGATAACATTAATGAAAAGCAATGGAATTGGTTACTATCCATTGCATGCTCCAAACTAGCTGATAACCGTTTATATTATCGAAAATATTGTAAGTTGAATGAATGCTCGTTCGAAAAAAATTCTAATAAACCAGCGCAGAATTCTTAATTTCAAGAAAGGTTTCATTGATTAATAACAGGATTTTATATTTATTTCAATCTTGCTGATCCAATTAAGCTTCTAATATCCTAATATCTCTAATCCTTGGCAAAATTTCCATAGAAATCATGTTTCGATCTTTTTAGGTATATTCTGAAAGAAAAAAAATTCCTATTTTTTTTAATACAAAGTATTTAAGCTAAAGTAACAAACATTTTTAATATTATTATATGATACAAGGCAAACATATTTCCAAATTTCTTGCTTATTGAAGGAGTTGCTTAAAAAAATCTCCAAAAATATTTTGATCTTGCGCGGCAATGTTCAAGTCAACAAAATGTGGCTAATATATTGTATTGAAGAACCAAGAAATAAATAAATGGTTTAGCGATTACCACTTTTATTTATTTCAGTATACATTTAACTGAAATCCCAATAATGGTTTTAGTAATCAAATACAGTAGTTTCTGCAAATGTATCTAACTCATAAATTTCATCAACTATTTATTTGAAACGTCTTCCAGATAGCCTCAAGGCCTCAGGCAGACAGTTCATGTTATATGCCTTCTGCAGAAGTCTTACCAGTATTTTCTGATTGTTTATTATCACTTGAGCATTATCGTAACACTTTTTGAGAATTTTGATGCATAATTATTACACATGTCACCAGAAGCTTTCAAAAATAATCTTTGCATTTTTCTGAAATGTTTTAGGTGAACTTGTACAACGCAAAAGTAGACTATTAATAGGGGGCGCTCAAATGGCGATTCGCCAAGGAGGCTCTGAAGCCACGATACGGCTCTGCAAATACTTTTGAATAATTTTAATTATCAAATATTCTTTGATAGAAATACGAGACATGTTATGTTTTGTTTTTGTAATATAAGTCCACATGTTTGTAATTTGACAATAATGCAACTTTTTTCAAAATCTTTTTTGTTTACATATTGACTGAAATATTTATCTGTAGTGAATACAATACCCAAATAACCACAAGCATTATAACATTGCACGTATTCTACTGCATATCAACAAAATTGATGCAACATTGCTTTTATTCGACAAATTTCAAGAGCTGTCAGACAATAACGCATTAACTTTGCATGATAAATGTATCAATGCATAAATATCACTTTATGAATTGCACTATTGCACCTAAGACAAGACAAGTCAGGTCAGAGTGCAAAAACGAAACCAATTGCCTGTCAAAAAAGACCACTTCTCATTGGTCGTTTTGGCAGAGGCCTACTTTCACATCGTTGAGTTGGATTGCAACAGGGCACTTTGTTGCTAGCCTGGCCATGTTGCTAGTTCATAAATTAGAGTTTTAATAAAAAGTTTCAAATTTTTTATGAAACTATTTTGCTTCAAATTCATTTATATTCGATTTTAGGTTTACCACATGTGCTTCTACAATACTAAAATGAATTAAAAATACTTACTTCAAAGCAATGTAATGGAAATTGTTTCTATTTTCTCAAAAAAATATCGCCGTTTTTAATATAAACCTGATTTTTTAATAAGCTAGCATCCTCTATTGCACTGAATGAATGAAACGTATAAGAAACAACAAAATCATGAACCTTGATGTTTGAATTTGTTCACAAGGTTTGCTTTAAAAGGATTCTGGTTGCACTGGCTTCTGTATCGCCAAGGTTATCAACTGAAAAACAACAGGGCAGTCTTAGTTGAGCTGTCACGTTCTGTCCTAGTACTGTACTAATATTACTTTATAAATTGATTGATAGCTTTATCGAAGTTCTTGCATTAATTCGACTGTAAAAGTGCCCATTTCCACTTTAAGAATACTTTAATGGTAGGCTTACGGTAATGCAGCTGCATTATATATGTAATGATGCTCCATGGTTACTTGGGAGTTCTTTTAAATATCATCAAAAAGCTCAACAACTCAAAGACTTTTCAACGTACATTTCCTAAAATTGTTTGGAGTGTTAGTTTAAGCCAGAACACTCATCTCACAAAAAATGCTTGGGGTTTAACATCATAATATTCATAAAAACAACGATTTTCATTCAACATTTTGAACTCAATCATAACTAAATTAACTGTTACTTTGCTATCGACGAACAAATTTGAGTTTACAATTTTTTTATATTGGCATTTATGTTATTGGCTATCAGCCGATGCAGACAAGAGGCAAACCTGTCCGAGCCCATCTTGGTGAGTTCGGCTCCAATATCATCCTTGCCAGCGGCCTTGTTGTTCTTGAGCTGTTGAACGGCATCTTTAACTTCCCCCATCGTGGGAGCTGGTTGGTTTCCAGGTGTACCGATACGGGAGGCTGTACTGGAAACAGGTGCTACGAATGGCCATATTCTTGGAGGCGGAAAAATCTATCAGTCGTAAGCCGTTTTCGTTCGTCAGCTGGTGGGCGCTGAACTTTCCAATCGTCGGTCTGAACTCCTCCTCCTAGCCAACCTGAGCGTTCAAATCTCCTATGATAATCTTGACGTCATGGCTTGGGCAGCGGTCGAACTCGCATTCGAGCTGCGCGTAAAATGCGTCCTTGTCATCATCAGTGCTTCCGGAGTGAAGGCTATGCACGTTCATGATGCTGAAGTTGAAGAACCGGCCTTTGAGCCTCAACTTGCACATTCTTTCGTTAATCGGCCACCACCCGATCACGTGCCTTTGCATATCACCCATCACTATAAAAGCTATTCCCAGCTCACGTGTGTATTGCCTTGGAGGTATTCTAGGTGTTCTAGAGAAATTACTAAAAGAATATACTTTGAGGAATCCCTGGAGGGACCTCTGCAAGTATTTCTTGAGAAGTCCTTGGAGATATTGCTGGAGGCGTCCATGAAGGTATTCCTAGAAAAATCTCTGGAGATATTTCTGATAGAAACTTTGTGGTGGGATTTAGCGCATTTAGTTATTGAAAAAGTTAGGAGGAATCAACACCCGCATCTCTGAGTACCGTCTTGCCTGCTCAGATTCCAGTTATGATATGTATGCTTTCACCGAAACATGGCTAAATTGCGATACAATTTCCAGTCAAATTTTTGGTCATTCATATAATTTGTCCCATGCAACGATCCAATTAACTTGCCCAGTTATGAAGATCGTTGCAAGTTAATCGGCTTAGAGTTGTTGAGTGTTCGCCGTGAAGTTTCAAAAAGTCTTTTTGTTTCCGACCGTCTCTAATCGAGAATAGATTGCGCTTAACTATTATCTCTCCTCAATGTAAATGTTCCATACCGTCAACTTCGATCGTACTCCTTCCTATTTTTGCACGGTGCTCGCACAAACTACGGGCATCACGAACCATTTAAAAGTATGTGCCGATCGTTCAACAGTTGTTTCAATGAACTTGATTTTCTTTCCCGTTCAACTCTTCGTAAAAAAATCATCTCGTTCTGGCAAGCTGACTAATATAAGTCATAGTTATTAAATAGATTTAAGTAATCTTTGTATCAGTTGGAAACAAATCTAATAGTCTATTGATACGAAAAGAAGAGGAGGTTTTGCGCCCATTTGAGAAAGAGCTCAATATTGCTCAGCTCAAATGGGCTTTTTCCTGCTCCAAATAAACAAAATAACAATAAACAAAAACTTCATAAAAGTCACCTAAATGTTTGAAAAAATAATAAGAGCGCTAAAATGACGCTAAATCTCACACAGTGCAGAGCGGCATAATTGTGCTTGAAACTTTTGCACAATGACTTGAATGACTGTTAAAATTGTTTTTAATTTTTTTCTATTTTTTCGCCAAAATTTTGTAAGGGCCCCAACTTAAAATTTTGGTCAACCCATTGCTGAAAAAATAGCCATGTTTATTGAATGTTATTTTTGAAAAAATAATGTCACATCTTCAAGTAAACATTAAATGGTTATATTCAAAAAATGGATTAATACTTATAAAGCAAGATTAGTTTATTGCCTTTCGAATGAGCCAAGAGATTTCGTTTGGGTCATCCCTTGACGGGTTGTAGTAGATACTTTTTGAAGAGTCTCAGGAAATTCTGGTAAAATATTTAAGCTTTCTTGAAAGAGAAAGCCTTGATAGTTTTGTTTGAATACAACTAGTGAACCTGCTGTAATAGTTTTTATCTTGACTTTTTGGTGGAACTATGAATATGAGTGCTGAACACAATCTTTGAAATATTCTCACATAATATTTCCCACAGTCATTTTTTCTACAAACCTAGGATTGATCACTTCTTCTCATGCCCTCTTTGGCTACGCCCATGATTATAGATTTATCCCATTCCCGATCAGATTATTGATACGAGTGTTTACAATTATAGCTTCCGTGATCTTTAGATTTTTAAAACCACATTTTCGCCCAGCATGAAATGGCAACCGATGGAAAAAAAACGGAAAAAGGCAAGCAGCAATCTGTTTCCGCATCAGGGGGCAGAGTTCGAGTCCAGCTCTAATTCTAGCGCCAGTACCATCCAAGTCAACAATTAGTGTAATAAAATTTGTGTTTTGCTGCCGGGCAAACAAATCGGTGCGATAAACATTCTGATTGAAATAAAAAAAAATACTACATTCTAGTGAATTTGTTTGAAGCTACGTGTGCGGTTAACGATCGGTATCTCCACCTGCATGGGAGGGAAGGGAAATAAAATCAACGACGTGTGATAAATCAAACAAAAATAGCCAACCGGGGTTTGCGTTGAAGTGCGAAAAATAAATTTACTGCGATAAAACAAAAGTTCGGAAAACCAAACCGTTGGAAGTACGTTCCAGACCTAGCAAGTGAGAGTGCGGGTGATGTGATAATTGATGACACTAGATCTGTGCTAAGTTATAGTTTTCAAGGCAATTTCATCGGTATTTCATTTACCTGCTCGCAAAAGTAAGTACAAATTTCTAGTGTGCGTCATTGGATGTGATAGACTGTTGGACAAAATACTACTTTGTCACATGGCCCCGTTTGTACTCAATGTTTCGGTTCATCGAATGATGATTCAATTAACAGAAAATTTTAATTTCATTTTATTTGTGACAGTGTGACAAAATTTAAATCTTTTGGTGTTTTCAATCTGGGGAAAACAGTAAATACATAGAATTTACAATTTATTACAAATTCAAAGCTTGCAAATAAGAAGGGCTGAAAGCAACAAAAAAACATTTTCATTGAATAAAGTTAGCAAGGCTTGCAATCTGCAGAACGAAAATAAAGTAGATAAAATGTTAATTTTTGTGGATAGCCAAAATCTGCAATAAATTATCTCGGCATTACAAGTTTGTATCGAGTGTAATATTAAAAACCACCCATGTGCACAGTCTGGAAAAACTGCACTCAAGCCAGAGAACAAAGAACGTTTTAACTGATTTGAGCCATCCGTGCCGTCCTCATTCCAATTGCTTCAAAGAAAATCTCAGTGCCTAAAATTGATGAACCAAATATAAACACTAACAATCTGTTGAGTGCTTTTCTCGCGTAGTGATATACCAGCTGGATACTCAATGTGCATGGCAAAAAGGCACGTCTGGTGTTTTTTTTAGTTTAAAACACATTGTCATTGTATTCTTTAGGGTACAATTTTTATCGTAAGCTGTAGAACCTTATGATATTATAATATATGTCATAAATAAACTTTGTAATCTATCATTAGGGAATCATTCAGAAAGATCGTGGTCAACCTTTTAAGCGAAGCTCATACACAAAATATTTTATGTGTCTAACCAATGTTCGTGCTTCAGTTTAGATATGGTCAAATGTTTGACTTCGTCTACTACAAGCTGCGATGCATACAGTTTTCAATGTTAAAAAACGTATTGCCGAATCCTTTCACAGCGAAATATGTATTTTGTAATCTTTTTTCTATCAAACGCTTATGTTTTATCAAAAATACTAAACATGAACAGTATACTATGCCTAATACACGTAACTAATCCAGATAATCGCCTGTTGGGCAAACTGCAGGATTTCAATCGTACGGAAAACCAATAAACATTCAACAACAAATAAAATAATCATTATTGCCACATTAGCGCGTTTCATCACAGCGGAGCCCAGTTTCAAGGAAGACTGGCACCGAGCAGCTCTAAGAGGATTACAGCAAGCCTCGAGACAAACAAGCATCGGCCAGCGTCCGCTTGGATGGCCTATCATCACAGGAAATTCAATTTAATTTTCCACTAACGCAAATATCACAGCTTTTCATCAAGTTCAAAGACACTTCTGTTTTGCCGATCCGCTACCAGCAGCTGCAGTAGTGAAAACCGGAATTCAGAGGTGAGGGACGACGATTTAATTTGGACCGCTAACTGTTTCTCAAGAAAGGTGAAAGAATTTCTTTTCTCATTTCCATAGCCGTCGTATGGCCCTGACATTACATACTGAGTTTGACATTTTGGGGCACGTTCGGAAGAGACAAATTGCTGATCTAGTAGTGTGTGTCCAACAAGAGGTGTAATGCGGCTCAAAGCGTGTTGTATGAAATTTATTTTTACGTAAATTTTTCTAACATGGTCATTGTTAAAATTAAACGAATGTGTAAAAAACTTGGAAATTCATAAGGAAATAATTGAAAACAACGACAAGAAGGTCCCACAAAGTCTCCCTACTTACCTCGTTTATTTAATAGGCTAAATAGGAAGAGCACTATATTAAGATCCACAAGAATTCTATCCCAATTTTAGGATTTTCATACGAAGTAGGCTAAAATCGTATGAATTGGTTGAAAGTTGGTGCTTTTACCCTAGTTGAATAATTTTGGATTGTGAAACATTATCCTTTTTGGTTGGTGAATGCGGGGCATTGCCTTTTGCACGGTGACGTCATCAGAAAATCATTCTCTTTCCCTCCAATAGAAGGAATCGAGTCCAGCAGTCCTGTACGTAAGGGAGAAAGCCGTTAGGCCAAAAAGGTTTAAAGGCTTCGTTAGGCCGAAATAACATTTGACTATTTAAGGTGAAAAATATATGATACTATTACTGTTGGGGACACTGGCAACTGGGGATTTTTTTTTATTTCCGTACGGGTTTGGGCCGATAGGTCTCAGTTTTCATGAAACTTTTTCCACAGGCAGGGCTCATCAATATATGAATAAAAAAAAATTGAGAAAAATTCAGGGTCGCCTATTTTCCCGGAAAACTCAGTTGGACATTTTTTGTTTTCCCCTGACACTACTTACTTTGAAAAATCATAACTCAAGAACAAAGCATCATAGAAATCAACTCGTGGAAAATTTTCAAAAAATATTTTTGAGAAGATAATTTCATAAGCTTTAATCGCTGAAATTTTTGAAATCTACTTTTTTTCGTTTTTGAGTTATGGCCAATTTTGTAAAAAATGTGCAAATGTGCCATTTTGAGCCTTTTCTTTTAAAAATCATAACTTAAGAAAGAAGCATCGTGGAAACAAAGTTTTTTTTTATGAAAATGAAAGCAAATTTTCTCAGGAATAAAAAAAAATTACTGGAAACAGTTTTCCACAAAATTTTCCACCGTTGAGAAAATTCGTGAAGAAAATCCGGAAAAACTATGTTCCAATCAGTAGAAAACTTTCAAAAATATATTTTTGAGAAGTTTATTTCAGAAGCTTTAATCACTGAAATTTTTGAAATGAACTTTTTTTTTTTGAGTTATGGCCAATTTTGTGGAAAATGACCATATAAGCCTTTTCTTTGAAAACCCATATTTCAATCGAAGCATCGGAAAAACAAAGATTTTTTATCAAAGCAATTGCAAATTTTCTAAAACATCTGAAAAAAAGATATGGGATTGGTTGTATTGAAGTATAAGTCGGAATGGATGATATTTTTCATGAAAAATTACTCCGCTAAGAAAAACTGAAAAAAAAAGTTTCTACCTCAATTTTTCATTACACTGAAAAGGGATTCTTTCTTTTCTATGGAACAAATAAGATTATTATTATTATTTTTTTAATTTTATTTATTCAATTATTCAGTATATAACTTACATTTTCATCTTATTAGCTACTATCTATTTTTTCAACCGGGATAATTGTCTTTGGTTTCTAACACCAGAAGATTTTCATTTCTTTGTATTATTAAGAATAAAGCATGCTGTATTTTCTTGGTTTTCATGTGCATCTGAGAATTCACTAGCAAAAATGCTTCGTTCGTCTTTTGGTATAAATGAGTGATATTTTTTTGTTCCAGGAATTGGAACAAGGTTAGAAAATCTTTCCTGAAGAAATTTTTCAGCCTCTGAATAGTCATTTTCAGTTGCATAGATAAATTCCCAATCTTTTTTAAATTGGTCTTTCACCTTTTGCGACACAGCCCAGTCGAAAAATTGTTTGGCGTTATTAGTTTCTGCTGACTTTCTAATACTAGCATCTCTAGCATTCCCTTAATGTTGCCACCGATACCATCACAAGGACCTTTTCCATGTGAGGTTGGGAAAAAGTGCCATTCTGCTTTTACTTTAAAATCATTTTCATGGTTGCATACATTTTTGAAATTTGACATTAGGCGAATTGCTGGAAAGTCAATATTTTTTTTTATTCCTGAGAAAATTTGCTTTCATTTTCATAAAAAAAACTTTGTTTCTACGATGCTTTGTTCTTGAGTTATGATTTTTCAAAGAAAAGGCTCAAAATGGCACATTTGCACATTTTTTACAAAATTGGTCATAACTCAAAAACGAAAAAAAGTAGATTTCAAAAATTTCAGCGATTAAAGCTTATGAAATTATCTTCTCAAAAATAATTTTTTGAAAATTTTCCACGAGTTGGTGCATAGTTTTTCCGGCTTTTCTTTACGAATTTTCTCAACGGTGGAAAATTTTGTGGAAATTTTTTTTCCAGTTAACATTTTTTTTTGTTCCTGAGAAAATTTGCTTTCATTTTCATAAAATCACTTTGTTTCTACGATGCTTCGTTCTTGAGTTATGATTTTTCAAAGTAAGTAGTGTCAGAGGAAAACAAAAAAAAATCCAACTGAGTTTTCCGGGAAAATAAGCGACCCTGAATTTCTTTCAATTTTTTTTATTCATATATTGATGAGCCCTGCCTGTGGAAAAGGTTTCATGAAAATCTTCGGCCCACTTTGTACGGAAATAAAAAAAAAATCCCCTATTGCGTCACCTGGGAACCAACAAGCATTATAGGTACGTAAGCTATATTCTTCCAAGTACGTCGAAAGACTTCACTTTCGACGTCACGGTACAAAAGCTCACGGCGCTGTTCCGGACCTCCGAATCAATGGTGAAGAAACGCTACAGTACACTTTCCATCACCAAAGTCCCGACCGAAGATTACGTCACTTTTGCATGTCGGGTGAACAAAATGTGCGTAGAATTCGAGCTATCGAAGATGTCCGAGCTGCAATTTAAATGCTTGATGTTCGTCTGCGGCTTGAAGGGACAGTGCGACGCTGATGTACGAACCAGGCTGTTAGCGAAAATAGAAAGCAACGATGACGTCACCTTGGAATCGATGATCGAGGAATGTCAGCAGCTTATAAATTTGAAAAACGACACAGGTCCACAGCACCACAATCAGTTCCGCAGACATTCGAAAGATCGGCGGAAAGCTTCTCCAGTGCCAGCTGAGCAGAAGAAAACTCCAGCCACTCCGTGTTGAACTGCGGCGCAATGCATTTTTCAAATCACTGCAGTTTCCGAAACCACCGATGCAGCGAATGCAGACAGCTTGGCCACAAGGAGGGTTACTGCTCCAGTGCAAAACGGTCATCCAAGCCAAATAAGCAGCGAAGCGGTAAGTTCTCTACGAAGCCCATCGCACTATCCGTCGGCAATGTCCAAAGCAAGCGTAGGTTTGTGCAGGTGCAAATCAACGGTGTGCCTGTGCGTTTGCAATTGGACACAGCATCGGGCATAACCATTGTGTCCGAACAAGTTTGGAAGCAACTTGACCAACCAACAGTGGTTCCAGCAACACAGATCGGGTGAATAACTCGAATTGGAGTACGAATTTGCATGTGAGGTGTCGTTCAACGGTTTGGCTCAGCAGGGCCGAATTTTCGTCTCCAAGCGTTCACTCAACTTACTTTTCATCGATCTCATCGATAAGTTCAACCTTTGGTCACTGCCGATGGACAACTTTTGCAACCAGGTAAGCGGTGTACCAGTTGATGTCAGTTCCTTGCAGAAGGCGTACCCCAAGCTGTTCAGCAATTCTCTTGGCCTGTGCAACAAGTCCAAAATCAAATAAGCCCTCAAGGATGCCGACCGGTTCACCGCCCTCGTAGACCAGTTTCCTACGCCATGCTCCATGCTACAGTGGATCAGGAGCTCGATCGTTTGGAACGGCTGAACATCATTTCACCAGTGGACTATTCCGAATGGGCAGCGCCAATCGTGGTGGTCAGGACGGCAAATGGTAGCATACGGATTTGTGGGAACTACTCCACTGGGCTGAACGAGCGGCTTCAACCTCACCAATCCCCTTTTCCCCTACCATAAGATATTTTCTCCAAGTTAGCGGGCTGTACGGTATTCAGCACAATCGATTTGTCCGATGCGTTCCTGCAAATCGATGAAGGTTCTCGCAGCATGCTCACCATCAATACACACCGAGGTATGTATCAATACAACAAGCAGGGTTGTCAATCATCCAAGATTGCATTATGTTCGGGGACCGATTGGTGATCTCCACATCGTACCGGAAAAGATGCTTGAATCAACTTCACAAGGGTCATCCAGGTGTGCAACAGATGAAAGCCATAGCACGCAGCTATGTTTACTGGCCGGGATTAGACGAAGAAATAGCCAGTTTAGTTAAGAGTTGTCAGCACTGTGCATCAGCAGCACGGTCTCCTCCAAAAGCCAGGCCAGAACCGTGGCCATCTACAACTGCTCCATTGCTGCGCGTTCATGCTGATTATGCGGGCCCTTTGGACGGAGAATTCTATCTCATCGTCATCGATGCTTCCAGAAAATGGCCGGAAATATTTCCAACCCGGCATATCACGACGAAAGCTATGTTCGCAACTATAGCTGCGAAAATGAACCGGGCCTGTGAATTCAACCCTGTTTCCCGACGCTCATTTCCCACCCGTCTTATGTATGTAATCACAGTGTAAAAATCATGTGCAAGTGTGAAGGTGTGTGTGCGCATCGATCATCCTTACCAGTCGACCGACCGGCGATGCGTGTTGCGACAGCGAAGCTTCCAGAATATCCTCGCCGAGTCGGAGCGATCATTGTCATCATCATCATCGTCGCTGCAGCAGCGAGCTGACGGTTGACGCGTCAAGCAGTGTACCCCACCAAAGGAGAGATGGAACATTCTAGATCCTTGCATTCAACTATAAATATAGACGTGTTGTGCAACTTTGAGTTAGTTACAGTCCACATTTCGAAGAGTATAAATCGCGAATAAAATCGAAGTTTAAGTAGTTACTCGTGACTTTCCTTCTCCAGCTAAATCAAACGGTCTTTTTCAAGACCAAAGAGTTGTTGGAAATAATTTCTTCCGAGGTTGAGCTATCACCCATCGAGGCCACCTTCAACCGAAGGTTCCGCCATTCCCTCCAATGGTCTAGGACAGACCAAGCTACACAGCAAAAATTTATGAATATTAAGCAGCACGCAATTTGGATATCGACGGAAAATTGTGGCATGCAATTGAAAATTACAAGCGTTATCCAGCTTAAGCAAATATGATATTATATTCCTAAGCATGTTAACAAATAATCGTTTATCATGGTCTAATCGCTTATCAAAGTGAATCCTGTGACCCAATGATCCTCCCCATTAACAACCATCCCTCCCAGTAACCTTTGTGGAGATGCAGAGGAAAACACGGTCTTCAAATAGCAAAGGTTACACACTAACATTCCTTCCCTCAATCCCACCTGACTGCAAGGACGTGGCCGGCGCCGTTATTGACCATGTATAAATAGAGGCACTGAATTATGCACACTGAAGAAGATTATGGCCAATCCCAGCCGAACTTCTAGTTGATTCTTTGTGCATCTTCACTGCCTTTGATTAATCACGGAATAGCAACCATTGATATGTGTAGTCAGTCTAAGCTAAGCTAAGCTAAGCTAAATTTCATTTTTATATTTTTTGATTTGGATGAAATTTTGCACATGCTTTCTTTATGCCCAAAAATGCCTTTTTGCATCATCAGTTCGCCATTTTGACTCTAGCCTTACGTTTGAGAAGGGCCTAAGAAAAAAATCCTTAATAATTTTCAAAAAATTATAACTAAGAAACGTTTGTCCGATCAGTTTGGTGTCTTCCGCAAAGTTTTAGGTTATTGTTGGGACTATCTGGAAAAAAATGTACACTGTAAAAATAAATGTCGTATTTTTTATATTTCGACTTAAGCTTAAAATCCATTTTCTCAACGTATTTTTATTTTTATTTTTTATTTTTTATATGTTAAAGTAGACAAAAAATGAAGACTTTTGCACAGTGGGTCAAGATATAGAAATCATGGACAAAAAAGTTATGATTTTTTGAAAATGGTCATAATAAACTTTTTAAATGTTTTTCAACTCGATTTTATGAAAATACGCAAAATTTACAACAAAAAAGGAATACAGGAAAATCAGGCTAACTTTTACAGTTTTAAAGACACAGCGATTTTAATACAAAATTATGATATAATTTTCAATTTTCGGTCATTTTCGAATGTTTTTCGAGGCTCATAAGCCTAGAAATATGTTGATTGTCTGAAAGAGCAGATAATTTTTGACTAAAATGTTTGAAAAAATATTGATTTGGTAATTTTTCATGGTATGAGGCGAAATAACAAATGTGCCCTGTAAAAATGATTTATTTATTTATTTAACGAAACACAACTTCAGCATTCAACATTGTGATATTTTGATATTTAATTATCAAGAAAATATGGAACAAAATGTTAAAAGTTAAAAAATAACAAAATAACGAATATAAAGCAATCAATACTTGAAATGCATTTATATCGATTTAAGATAATTAAATATTTACGTTCGAAACCAAAAGCTTTATGAGTAGAGGAGTAACGTGCCCAGTTGTCTCACACAAATATACCTGATGTTTCATAAAGTACAGCACGTTGGTATATTTTTGTGGTCGAACAGAAACGTGCCAAATAGTTGATTCAAGTACCCATGTTGGTATAAAAAAGAGCTGATGCAGCAAAGACACAAGCAAGTGATAATCAAGTGAAAAGTAAAAGATAGCTTAGAACAATGAAGTATAAAATGAACACCATCAACAAAGCTTGTGTAAATGTGTTTTCAATCAAGTGTTCAAAAAGTTACCAAAATCTCACGGAAAGTAATATTGCCAAATTAGTTGAACTAGGATTTGCAGATGAAAATCAGCTTAATAAACAATTTAAAATTTGCGATTCGTGTCGTTTACAATCGGCCAAAAGAACAGCATTATCAAGCAGTGATGACTTATCAAGTAGTGAAGAGAAAGAGGAAACAATAGAAGCATCAGCATCAGCAACTTCAATACAGTCAACGGATTCCTATATGAATATTCCTAGTCAGGAGTCATTGGAAGCAACGTCAGCAACCTCAATAGAATCAACGAACTCCAACTTGAAGGTTTCTAGTAAGAAGACATTAGAAGCAACGTTAGCAACATCGATTGAGACAACGGATTCCAACGTCCCTGAATACATCCAAAAAGTGAATATCGATATTTTCAATGAGTCAATATCAAGTTTACTTGTAGCGCCGATCGATAAGACAAAAATTAGTTCTACTAAATATGTCACGAAAAAATATCACGAGATAGTCAACAGCATTAGACAAAACATCTTTGCGCTAAATAAGGAAGCTAAATTGGATGAAAATAGAACCGGCGAATTATATGAAATATTTGAGCAGCTCAAAGAAAAGTTTACAAGTGAAGGGACTACAAGAGCAGAGCAATTTCAACTCTTAACTGTATTGCCTAAATCATGGACAGCCGAGACAATTAAGAACACATTTGATACAACTTTATACATGGCAACGGAAGCAAAACAATTACTGAATAAAAACGTATCAAAATAGGACGCTCCATCATTGTATAAGAACATGAAATAAAATGCTTTCAGAAAAAAAATATTCTTTATATTATCAACTTGAAAAACATCCAAAAACAACCAAAAGTTGTGAATTTTCAGTAAATTTAATTTTAAAATCGCTGTATCTCGGAAATGGTAGCAATTAGCAAATTTTTCCCATGTACCTTTTTTGTTGCAAATTTTGCGTACTTTCATAAAATCGGGTCGAAAAGCATTCAAAAAGTTTATTTAGACCATATTGAAAAAGCAACCTTTTTTTAAAAAATCATAACTTTTTTATCCATGATTTCTCCATCTTGACCCACTGTGCAAAAGACTACATTTTTGTCTTCTTTCACATATAAAAAAATTTAAAAAAAAAAACAAAAAAACGACTTTTGAGAAAATGGATTTTTAAGCTTTTTTTTTCGAAATATAAAAAATTACAACATATTTTTTACAGTGTATATTTTTTTTCCAGATAGTTCCAACAATAACCTAAAACTTTGCGAAAGACACCAAACCAATCAGACAAATAGTTTCAGAGTTTTATTTTTTTGAAAATTGTTAAGGCTTTTTTCTTAGGCCCTTCTTAAAAGTAACGCTAGGGTAAAGATGGCGAACCGATGATGCAAATAGGCATTTTTGGGTATAAAGAAAGCATATGCCAAATTTCAGCTAAATCAAAAAATACAAAAGTAAACCGATATTCGAATTCAAATGGAACCGCTCCTGCGAGCTTTCTTTGCAAAAAGTTTTTCGCATTTAAAAAAAAAAGTTTTTCGCAATTAATTTTCGCATTCGTATATCGTGTGGCAGGTACGATGATACACTATGCCCAGGGAAGTAAAGGATATTTCCATTATGAAAAGATCCTCGACCGACCGGGAATCGAACCCAGACACCTTCAGCATGGCTTTGCTTCCTAGCCGTGGAATCTAACCACTCGGCTAAGGAAGGACTACCGCCAGATGCTAGTTGGACCCTAAGCAAAGAATTATCTTAAAGGTGAATTAGTACAATCCATAACTTTATTCCTTCGACAAATATACTATCCCGAGTTGTATATATTTGATGTAGAGAAATCAACATAACTAATATTTGTAAACTTGCTTTGGTCTGCTGCTATAAAGGTACAAGTTTTAACGCTCGTTTATCCACAACTGTTGCACTTCGCCATGGTAGGTACCTGTGGGATGTCCCGCCAATGCATGCATCGTTCTATAATCCTACTGCTGGCCATCGGCCACATGGTGCTGTTCGAACTTTGTACGGAAAGGTTTCAGAACAATACTGTTTCTCACTGCAAAACTGCTGTATCAGGCCAAGATAAATAAATGGGCAATAAATAACAAAAATACCTCTTCTCGTTCGAAAATCCCTTGCCAGCCTGGTTGGGAATTTGTTTATGGGACTATTAAAGCACTCGCTGTGTACACGTACATACATGCCCATATCTAAGCTCGCGCGAATTATCTGAAATACCAGCATCAAGGCGCTATTAATGTTAATTTATGGCTCAATACGAAAACCGCGGACGATTGGCATGTTTGGATTAGTAATGCGGAGGGGCAGTGCGTAGGGTTCCGTTTGACTGCGTTTCGTTCGTATCTGCTGAGCTTTTATGCGGTTGAGTTATGACACCCGACACTTGTGTGAACTTCATGTCAGGTGGATTAAGTATAATTCCATGAAAGGAGATACCAATGGTTGCCAGAATGATGTATGATAAATATTGATATCAGCGCGATAATGGCGTTGAATCGAATGCTCGATTGGAATTGTTGGTGAGATGATAGATGATTTTTGCGTGATTTTGATGCATCAAACGAGAATTGCTGAGCCTTGTAGTTGTTTGCAATGAGTGTATTCAAGATAATCAACAGCCATGTAAGTGACCAATAGAACGTTATCAAAAATGTTACGGAAAATGTCTATTAAAATTGTTTAAAAAGACTACCAATATACATGAGTAGGTTTTGTATTTGATGTGATCAATTGCTTTGGGCAGAACCAAACATATGGAGGCGCGTGGTTGCCCTTCGTTATGATACACGCATAGGACAAGGTGATGTATTTTTTTTTCTGACTGATCAGAATCACTTCGTTGTGCTTGAAGGTGTTTTGAGATAAATAAGTTTCCACAATGAGGATTATATTAACTTACATGCTACGCTGTTCACGTTCATATTTTTTTCTTTTCGTATGATTGCTGAGTACCGCAGATTGGAAAGCAAAAAGGATTGAATAAATGATAAGCTTAAATATACAAGACTGAACACTAGCTAGCTTTAATAAGCAAACACGATAAAGTTCGTAAAGGTGGAAAATCGGTAATCGCATGAAATACATTGCAGATGGTGGATAAGTTTGCTTCCATCGAATCATTGACGGCGTCTGATAACAAAATCTATAGATAAATTTGGGATTTAGAAGGCCTGGCACCAGTAAAAAAATGTGTCGAAATGAAAACAAAACAACACGTTTAATTGGATTGGATTGGCATTGGATTTAGATTGAATATTTTAAGGTTGACTTCCCGGTCGTATATTCTGATACAAGTGATTGAGCATCTAACAGAAATCGCTGATAATGAAAATTCTGTATTGCAGAAAATTATGCACCACGATAGTTACAACTTTTCCTTAACTGTTGCTTTCCATCATAATGACTAACGCTTCGTAGGACGAGAATTGCATAAGTGAACGATAGTGGTTGTAACCATAGCACATGGCACATTCAACACGTGATTAATAGCCAGGGCAAACTCGTTAGTCGACGGCTGCAGAGTTCACGTTTCATTGCTTTATTACTGCAAACGTTGTAAAATATAAAGTTTCAGGTCAGCACGGTTAGGTCATGTATACTTCCAGTGCAGAAACATTTTCAGAGTTTTCTTCTTGTTGTTGGTATAACATCCCCAATGGGACAAAGCCTACTTTCCTGCTCAATGTTATACACAACCTATTCTACGATTACACAACGTTTTACTTGTATCAAGGATTAAATTATGCGTCTTCAGTAAATTTGGCTGATGTGGCTCTTAAAAACGTACCGTAATACGGGGTATCTTTGCTAATGCGGATAACTTTGATAGTGCGTTACAATTCTGTTAATTGGTTAGGCAAAAGGAATGCAAAACTAAAAAATAGTAGTATGACACTTCATGTAAGAGCTGTTTTCATTCATGATAACATGGGAGGCTTTATATACGAATATTAAAAAATTGATAAGATTTTAGCATTTTCGAAACTATTACAAACAATCTGTTCTACGATCAATATTTTGTGTAGTTTTGAATAGTTGGTCACTTATCTTTGGTGGTGGGAAATATAGGTTCAATGCATAAAAGCATAGCGAAAACGACATTAAATTTTACCCTTTTGGGAAAACACGATTTCAGCGACTCCCTATGTATTATAAAAACCTATATAGCCGTGAAATTTAATATGTCTTCACTTCGCGAGATCGCTTAGCAGCTTCTATTCTCACCGGCCAAATTAGAGAAAAAAAAAAAAAAGGAACCGAGAAAAAACGTGACAGCAAAAGCAAAACCAACCGTCCGCGATCACAGCCTGCTGCAATACTTCCACAGCATGATCTGCGATACTTCCACAGCATGATCTTCCTGATGGGTATAATTCACAATCATGCGATTCAGTTAACAAAATGAGCATTTTTCGATACTCTACCAAGGGAATTCCGGAAACAATCGGCAACAAAGTTACAAATTTTCCTTCCTAAAAAAAACAAAAGGTATTCCTTATGCTAAAATTAAATTGTTTTCAATCCCTGCCTAAATCAAATTCAAACCTCAGCAGCATACGAAATAAGCCCTCGTCTAAATCCACAGCGAAAGCGTTCCCACTCTCTGATTCATATCCAATGCAGATTAAAGACAGTTCGAGTTGGCGGTTTTCGATACCGAAACTGAACGGATGTAAAGCATGATCACTAAAACAATAGCCTCGCGAATCGATTGTAGGATGAAAGGTTCAAAATCCAGATTGAACGTGCTCTTTGTGTCTCACCACCGCGGAGTAAGGTTGGCAAATAGTGAAAATAAAAGTGTCCAAGTTAGAACCAGTAGTGGGAGGCAAATATAAGCCCCATTGAATTAAATAGTGACTGGAAAAGTGAAAACACTAGTGAAGTTAACAGTGTGAACAGAAAGTGTGTTGCTTGGTGCTCTAAACCAATACAGGGCTTAAGGCCCCTTCCTTAACCACGTTTTGTGGATAACAGATTTTCCTTCAAACGAAGGTCTAACCCCCAGGACCAGTCTAAGGCCGTAGTGTATCGCAACCCGTGACGCCCCGTGTGAAAATCGTTAGTAGTGACGTGAGGCGAACGTCATTGCGTCATCAATTCTGTGAACGGACCCTCGCCCGTGACAGTTAAACGGAATAAGCCTATGCATGCTATAAAACGTTTGACTTTTACTGTGCGCCCTGTTTTCAAGTTGCCCAAGGCGGCTCCAGTTCTCTAAGGGGTCCTATTATGCTCACATTGTGGAGAAAATTACACAGGGTAGGTGAGGAAGGGCTGGCGGTTTTGTTTATAAACATCTGAGACAGGTAGTCGAGGGATTGACTACTGATTGGTTGGAGAAACAGTGTTGTCAAGAATTGTTGTAATCTGGTCGCCCCTGCTTCTTGTGTGCTCTACTACTTTCTATCTTTTTTGACAATTTCGTCCGCACTGATGGCAGTACAGTTGCTTTAAGTTTCAGCATCATCCAGGCAAGGCAGTAATGTTTGTAAACAAAACGGCCAGCAAGTTAAAGATGGCCTCCTAGCCGCTTTCGCCAAATGATAACACCTCACTCTGGCTACAGAGTAAACTGCACACACCTTGAAGTTGCCCGTGGGAGAAAGCGAGACAGTACCAACACACGGCGAACAGTAATGAGAACAAAAGAATTTATGGCATGTACAGAGGTTCATAGCCACTAGTCCGACTCCCCACGGCGAACGGAATCCAACAACGATCGTAACGGGGTCACGAAGGTTACGTTCGGCACTGAGAAGCACCACTTGCCTATCGTAAGGGGCAACCACGTGTCACAGGAAGCACGACTACCACGTGCCGCTGGCATAGAGATTGCAGAAAATGGGCAGTAGCATATGCAGTACCGTAAAACGGGGTAACTTTGATAATGCGGGTAACTTTGATAGTGCGAGATCCCCAACATAGTAAACGAAATATCGAAGTTTCTGTCAATCAGTTAAGGAAAACGAATGCAAAAGTAAAGAGTATTGGTATAACACTTTATGTCAAAGCTATTTTCGTTGAAATCAAGTGCATTTGAGGATTTTTATGCAAATATTAAAAATTTACAAGATTTTAGCATTTTTGCAACGCTTACAAACAATCTGTTCTACGACCACTATTTGTTAAAGTCATAATGAGTTCGTCACTTACCCATGACAGCCTAGTTATAGTAGAACATGAATACGGTCTCAAATCTCTTAGGGAAAACCATTTTTACAAACTGGGACCATTTTTGTAATCTAAGTCAGAAATTTCCATATAGCGTTAAACGCCTAGAGGTATGCAATGCCCTATAAATGTTCCGTGATTCATTCAATCTTGTTCGATTTATACTCCATTATCAAAGTTACCCCAAAACAGAAAACCGACTTTCGATTATATGAAAAATTATATATCCATTCAGAATAAATCTTTTGGCAATCTATCAAGTGCAATCGATAGCTAGGATGTCAGTACTTGTTTTAAAAATATGAAATATTATTCTTTGATACAGAATGCATAAATATTGAAGTTTTCTTCGAAAAAACTATCAAAGTTACCCCGTTTTACGGTAGTACAAAAGGGCAAATAGCAGGAAAACCGAAAAATTGTAAATCGCAAACTAACACTAGATCCTAAAAACGCATCGATGGAATAAGGCAGAGTAGGTATTGCATAATAGTTGCACGAATAAAAATCTCGAAAAATGTTAAACAACCGTTTCAGTACCATTGTGCAGATTTGATGAAAAAGTGGTCGTACAAAGGGAATTTTTAATCCAGTTTTACTCCGGGTTCGACGTAGAATAGGATCTGGATTTGAAAAACCTTTAAAGGAAACCGGTACACACTGCATTGTTGAAGTTAGCTCCTGCGTTCAGAAGTCTCGGTTTTGGATTGGAGATCTAAGACAAGGACTCGCCCTGAGGTCTCAGTCGGGTACGGGATTTTGAGATAGACATGCTCCTTTGCGGTAAGTCTCTGCACTTGCCTGGCACATAAGCGAAGGCTGTTTCGCTTCTTCCTTTTTCCACCCTCCCAACTCCCGTTACAGACCGTTATCGTAACGGACATTACCGTTCATCTTCGTGGCACGAGCCTCGACGACTCGCCTACGCAAAGGGCAATCCCAAAAGTTTGATTTGTGAGGGCCCCCGAAATTCGAGCATATGAATTTTGTGGTATCATCCTTCACTGGACAGACGTCCTTAGCGTGAAAGAACCTCCGCAAATCATGCATTTAGCATCCATGCGGCAATGTTTTGTTCCATGACCCCACTTTTGGTACCGATGGCACAAAGTGGGGTTCAGAAAAATTTCTCTAGGTTACATGGGAAACACACGGGCATAGAAGATAAGCTTTTTTCTAAAGCTTCAATATTGTTTTAATTACTTTTGTTTAAGTGAACTAAATAATATTCTTGAGAAAGACTTTTCCACAGAATGCCAGATTGAGTTCTCTTTTTCATAATGCATGCTTGGGATTGGGAAAAATCAAGTAAATAATTTATTCCAATTTTCATCTCTTCAGGTGACGTATAGTCTAGTATGGGACAAAATTAATATTGTTGAGTGTAGTATTACTGGCCAAATCAATACAACCCTAGATAGGTAGGATTCGATGTTTTTTTGTAGAGTCTCTCCAGTATCATTTGTCCTTATCACTCTGAGTTTCAATGTATTGTACCCCAATAACGACATTACTCGACCCCGAAGATACGATCGACTAGACTTAGCTAAGGAAAACGAATAAATAATAAATCAATTGGCTCTTGACCACCTCACGTTACTGTCGTATTATTAAAGTCCGCGCGCTTCATTTCAGTGAAGTCCGAGTGTCCCGAGTTCCTCCGTTTTCCGTGGCCACAGTCTACGCCGCGTGTGCAGCTATTGCGAAGGGTTGAACATATAAAAGTGGTCCTTCGAACCGGATTTGACCGGTGGATCTGTGTCGGACATTTGAGGCAGTTTGGTGAAGTGACCACAGAAAAAGTGGAATTCGGACGGGAGTGCATGGGCATTGTGTGATTGTGAAATGGACGCTGGACATTGTGCGCCTTTTGTGTGGAAGTGAACAATTAAACAATTGAAAAATCGAACGTTCCATAAAAAATTGAACTGGTTGGATGCATGTGTGCTTGCGGAAAGAGTGAAAAATCAACGTACAGAGATTGGGAAAACGTGCTGTGAAGGTCAGAAGCCTGCGGTGTTGTGCGCAATTGAAAATTCCAGCTGGATCGCCGCGTGGTTTGATCGCTGATGCATGTATGCCTTTCATGCCTTTCAGGTCGGTCCCCTAAGTGGAATTGGTAAGGTTAGAAATCAGGTAAGATCGTGCAAGTGGGTGCGTTGTTTCCGGGAGTAAAGTAGCCAACGATGGCCGCCGAGAAAAGGATTCTCTTGTCTTCATATTCTCGCATGATGGACAGTATTGAGTCCCGTGCCAGCAAATTGCTCATTTTCGTGCGTTCTTTCGATTCCGAGAAGCAAGACAAGTCTCTTCTCGAAGACAAGCTACAGTCGGTTGATGAAATGCGTTCCTTTTTTCATGAGACAGAAATGAAGTTGTACGGATTGTTGAAAGAAGACGAGGTAGAAGATTGGCAAATGACCAGTGAAAGGGTAGAAGACATGCTCGACGAGATCCGCCATCTTATCCGTAGCCAGTTTCGTGATTTAGATCCCCCGAAACCCGTTTCTGCTCAAATTTCTGGGACCTCGGCTCCGGTTTCCCACCCCAAACTGCCAGATATACCCCTACCCAGGTTCAACGGTCAACTCGAAGATTGGATCAGTTTCAAAAGCCAGTTCAATGCCCTTGTGAAGCGTCGTGAAGGTCTTTCAGAAAGCGAAAAATTGTTCTGCCTCAAAGCCGCTATTCAAGATGGTGCTGCGCGCCATGTTCAATCGTCCGAAGATTCCTTTGCGTCCCTTTGGAAGGCTCTTTGTTCGGAATTCGAGAACAAAAGGATCTTGGTGGACAAACACATTGCTCAGTTGTTCCATGTGAAGCCCATTCCTCGCGAATCTGGCTCAGCCTTGCGTAGCCTACTTAATGACGTCACTCGCAATATTCGAGCTTTAGCCAACCTCGAATTGAAACTACAGCCACTTTCGGAACAATTTTTGATCCATTTAGTCTGTACGCGTCTCGATCCCCGCACACGAAAGGATTTCGAGCTTCAGTTGACCGATAATACCCTGCCATCTTGGGAAAAATTGTTGGATTTTCTGCAGTCTCGCTGTCGCTGTTTGGAGAATATCGAACAAGACGGAAAAGATTCCCACGTAGTGCGAACTTTTCCTGAAAAATCAAACTCTCAAAAACCAACTTTCACTAACGTCACCTGCTTTGTCTGCAAGGGTACACATTTTTTGAATCGATGCGACCAATTTTTGAATCTGTCTCCATATGATCGTTTTGCCAAAATCAAGAGCATAGGTCTCTGCTTGAACTGTTTCAGCAATAAGCACTACGTGCATGAGTGCAAGGGCAGCTCGTGTCGTAAATGTGGCCGTCGACACCACACATTACTTCACGAATCCGATTCAAACTCGTTGACCACAGTAAATGATTTGCGCCAACCATCTGAACCAACACAGAGATCTACTGCCCCGATTACATCGTCGATCAACTCTTTGATCGGCTCTGTCTCTTCGTCGACTACACGATCATGTCAATATGTTCTCTACACAGCAGTCGGGCTGATAGAAGATGCTCATGGAAACTCCATCGAATGCCGAATTTTGCTTGACTGTGGGTCGATGCACAACCTGATCGCAGCACGACTTGTCAATGTGTTGAAGCTACCGAAATCTAAAGCGAATGTTAATATTCTCGGGATCACAGGGTCAGCACAATTGATCAGAGACAAGGTCAGAGCAACGATTCGCTCCACCTTAACTGATTCCTCGTTCAATTTGGAATTTTTGGTCATGAAAAAGGTCACAACTGATCTACCAATGAAATCGTTTCAGATAGATACCGATCGGATTCCAGCAGATGTGGCACTAGCAGATCCTTCGTTCAATCGATCGCGACGAATCGATATGCTGCTGGGAATTCAAGTGTTCAATGAATTGTTCACTGGTCAATCGTTCTCGTTGACAGACGATCAAACGTTCTGGTGCAAGAAGACCATTTTTGGATGGGTGGTTGGTGGTGCAGTAAGCGAGCAGGAAGCAGAGCAACCTTCCTCGAACATTTGTGCAGTCGTGACCAATGAAGCATTATGCGAGCAGATGAGCAAGTTCTGGGAAACAGAAGCCATCCCCGAACCACGAAAGATGACCGAAGATGAACAAGCTGCAGAACGAAGCTTCCAAGAGACATGTCGGAGGCTTCCAGATGGACGATACGAAGTTGGACTGCCACTCAAGAAGAGCATCGATGAGTTGGGCGAAAGCGAGACGATGGCACTGCGCAGATTCGTTCAAGTTGAGCGGAGATTGATACACAACCCGAATGTATACGAACAGTATCGAGCATTTATGGCAGATTACCATGATCAAGGGCATATGGTCAAGACGAATCAGAAGATCGACGGTGCGTATTTCATGCCCCATCACGCGGTGTTCAACCCGGCGAGCACCACAACGAAGACGAGGGTCGTTTTTGATGCGTCAGCCACGACCACGACAGGAACATCACTGAACGATCACCTCTTTGTCGGTCCCGTAGTACAGCGAAAGTTGGCAGATACCGTACTGAGATTCAGAATTCCAAAAATTGCGTTCACTGCTGACATTACCCAGATGTTTCGGCAGATCGTCGTACGGCCACAAGATCGCAAATGGCAACAGATTTTTTGGCGTTCTCATCCAGACGATTTTTTGGAAGTGTACCAGTTGGCAACAGTCACCTACGGCACGGCATGTGCATCATTTCTGGCGACGCGTGTACTGAAACAACTATGTGAAGACGAGATCGAGCGTTTCCCCTTGGCATCGAAGGCGGGAACTGAGGACTACTATATGGACGATCTTTTGAGCGGAGCGGACACAATAGAAGAAGCAGTGGCGATGCAAGCAGAATTCGTCGAAATGATGGCGTCCGGAGGATTTGTGTTGCACAAATGGGCCTCCAATCACCCGGCGTTGTTGCAATCCGTTCCCAATTCCGACAACGAACAAATCGCATTCTTCGAGGATGAGAAAACCACTCGAGCTTTAGGGTTGACCTGGCAACCCAAAAACGACGTTTTTCTGAAAAAGCTTCACGAGATCCAATTCCAAACCGGCCAGCCTACAAAACGATCTGTGTATTCGGACATCGCAAAATTGTACGACCCTCTAGGCTTGCTGGGTCCGTTGATATTTGCTGCAAAAGTGAAACTGCAAAAACTGTGGCATCTGGAATTAGACTGGGATGAAACCTTGAGCACCGACGAAGCCGAATCTTGGGAATGTTTTCGCAACCAAATCATCCAAATGGGCGAAATCTCAATTCCCCGCTGTGTTCTACCGTACAAATCACCAACGCAAATTGAACTACATGGCTTTTGCGATGCGTCCGACCTGGGCTACGGCGCATGTGCTTATATTCGATCGGTGGATTGGACTGAAGATTGTTCGATACTTTTGCTCACTTCTAAGTCTCGAATCGCACCCCTTAAGAACGCAAAACTGACTACCGCACGTCTAGAACTATGCGGTGCGCTTGTACTTGCACGATTGATTTCTAACATAACGCAAAACCTGAGCCTTACCTTTTCCAGAATCACCCTCTGGTCCGATTCCACGACCGCTTTAGCTTGGATAAGGACCGACCCAAGCAGACTGAAAACCTTCGTCTCCAACCGTGTTATCGACATCCAAAATCTGACTCCTAATATGGAATGGAGGTACCGTAAAACGGGGTAACTTTGATAATGCGGGTAACTTTGATAGTGCGAGACCCACAACATATTAAACGAAATAACGAAGTTTCTGTTAATCAGCTAAGCAAAACAAATGCAAAAGTAAAGAGTATTAGTATGACACTTTATGTCAAAGCTATTTTCATTGGAATCAAGTGCATTTGAGGCTTTTTATACGAATATTAAAAATTGACACAATTTTAGCATTTTCGAAACGCTTACAAACAATCTGTTCTACGATCACTATTTAATGTAGTTTTGAATAGTTGGCCACTTATCTTTGACAGCCTAGTTATCATAGAACTTGAATACGGTCTCAAATCTCTTAGCGAATAGCATTTTCACAAACTGGGACCATTTTTGTAATCTAAGTCAGAAATTTCCATATAACGTTAAACGCCTAGAGGTATGCAATGCCCTACAAATGTTCGTTATTCATTCAATTTTGTTCGATTCATACTCCATTATCAAAGTTACCCCAAAACAGAAAACCAACTTTCGATTTTTTTTTTTTTTACTTATCTCGTTTATTTGGTGGGCTCGGGCGCCATAGGGCATAACAGAGCCGAAATCATTCAATCTTTTACATTTATTTTTTTTTTACATATTATATTTTGTAATTACTTTAAAACTATGTTAGTTTGGGTAACCGAAGTACTCGCGGTTGATTCGAGGTTAGGGATTACATTTGAACAATAGGAAAGGAAAGGATTTCTTAGGGTTTCTGTTGTACTTTTATAGTGATACTTAAACTACTTAGACTACTAGCTTGATAAGGTTCGATGGGACAGGTTGTCCAGAACTGTAACGAAACTAAAAAACGTATTAAACGGGGGAGACAGCGACAAGACGAGGACAATTTGAACGGGAAAACGATAGACAGGGGGACGAACGACAATCAAACTCTGACATCAATACGTTTCAAAAACATATAGATCGCATTCATGTATTCTAAATCAAGGCTCGCCAACACTTCCCTAACAGGTTTCTGTTGTTTTCCTCGGACCCGGAGTGTTTCAGTCAGTTCAGATCTGATGCCACGGTGCTCATCGCATCTCCATACGACATGTTCAATATCCTGGTAAGCCTCGCCGCAAACACAGAGATTGCTTTCCGAGAGCCCAATACGGTAGGTATGCGCGTTTAACGAATAGTGATTGGACATAAGCCGACACATAACACGAATGAAATCACGACTCATGTCCAATCCCTTAAACCATGGATTTTTCGACACCTGTGGAAATATGGAGTGCAGCCATCTACCCATTTCTCCGTCTCTCCATTTCTGTTGCCAGCTGATCAAGGTCTCTTGACGGGCCAATGCAAAAAATTCATCGAAGGTGATTTGACGCTCGTAAACATCACCTTCTATTGCGCCCACCTTAGCCAGAGAGTCCGCTTTCTCATTGCCCGGAATGGAGCAATGAGAAGGGACCCAAGCCAGGGTAATAGTATATGAGCGATTTGACAAAGCACTCAATGCTTGGCGTATTCCATTCAGGAAGTACGCTGAGTGCTTTACCGGTTTCATTGACCGGACAGCCTCCAGAGAACTTAGACTGTCGGTAAAAATGAAGAAATGCTCGGGTGGAAGAGAACTGATGTACTCTAAGGTGTAATGTATAGCTGCTAGTTCAGCAACATATACAGAACATGGCTTTTGAAGCATGAAGGAGGCGCTATGGGAAATGTTGTAAACACCGAAACCAGTGATATCGTCCATTTTTGATCCATCAGTGAAGAACTGTCGGTCCTCGCTGACATGCCCGAATTTACTTGCAAACATGGGAGGGATAAACTTTGAACGTAAATGATCTGGTATTCCATGGATCTCTTGCTTCATGGACAGATCGAAAACTACAGAGGAACGGTCGAAGTCAGGGAAGTCACCTCGAGTGGTATTAACCGAAGATGGACTGACCTCCAGCGTCATGTACCAGTAGTACACACTCATGAAACGAGTTTGAGGGTTATGTTCAAGCAGCTTTTCGTAGTTTTCAATAACCAATGGATTGAGAACCTCACAACGGATGAGGAACCTGAGTGTTAACTCCGCGAAACGATCTGTCAGGGGCTGTACTCCTGCAAGTACCTCTAAAACTCATTGTGTGAGTCGAGTTCATGCAGCCTAGCGCGATGCGAAGACAGCGGTACTGAATCCGCTGTATCTTCAGCATATGTGTTTTCGCCGCGGATTGAAAGCAAAAGCTACCGTACTCTAAGACCGACAAGATGGTTGTTTGGTACAGCTTGATCAGATCTTCCGGATGGGCTCCCCACCATGTTCCGGTTATAGTTCGCATGAAGTTGATTCTTTTTTGGCATTTCTGTGTCAGATACACAATGTGCTTCCCCCAGGTGCATTTGGAGTCGAACCAGACCCCGAGATATTTAGAAGACATGCTATGAGAGATTGTCTTACCCATGAGTGTAAGTGGAAACTTAGCAGGTTTGTGTGTTTTAGAAAAGACAACCATCTCAGTTTTCTCCGGAGAGAATTCGATACCCAGCTTTAAGGCCCAAGTAGACAAATTGTCTAGAGTATCCTGTAAAGGTCCTTGCAGCTCGGCTGCGGTTGGTCCTGTGACAGAAACAACACAGTCGTCTGCAAGCTGTCTTAACGAACAATTTTCCATGAGACAACCATCGATGTCCCTCACGTAAAAATTATAAAGCAGGGGACTCAGACATGAGCCCTGGGGGAGACCCATGTAGCTTATTCGTGAAACTGTCAAGTCGCCATGAGCAAAACTCATATGCTTCTCTGACAACAAATTGTACAAAAAATTATTCAAAATTGATGAAAGGCCACTTGCGTGGAGTTTGTCTGAAAGGACATCAACACAAACTGAGTCAAAAGCACCCTTAATATCCAAAAATACTGAACCCATCTGCTCTTTTTGAGCAAAGGCAAGCTGAATTTCTGAAGAAAGTAGCGCAAGACAGTCGTTCGTTCCTTTGCCTCTGCGAAAACCAAACTGCGTATCTGACAGCAAGCCACTCGATTCAACCCATTTATCCAGTCGAAAGAGAATCATCTTCTCTAACAACTTGCGAAGACATGACAACATTGCGATTGGACGGTACGAATTATGATCCGACGCTGGTTTCCCAGGTTTTTGGATAGCTATCACCCTCACCTGCCTCCAATCATCCGGAATAATGTTACACTCCAGAAACTGATTAAACAAGTTCAATAAGCGCCTCTTCGCGACGTCAGGGAGGTTCTTAAGCAAATTGAACTTTATTCGATCCATTCCTGGAGCGGAATTATTACATGAAAGGAGGGCAAGTGAGAATTCAACCATCGAAAACGGTCTATCCATGACATCCCTATCATCTGGAGGGGCTCGACGAACGCGATCTACTGGAACTGAATCCGGACAAACTTTCTTGGCGAAATCGATAATCCACCGCGGACTGCTCTCTCGATCTTCATTAATCGACGACGCGTTACGCATTCTTTTTCCGACGGTCCAAAGCGTTCTTAACGAGGTCTCGCGTGATAATCCTTCCACGAAATGGCGCCAATAACCACTTTTCTTCGCTTTGACCAAGTTTTTAAACTTACGTTCAAGGGAAGAATAGTGCTCATAGTTGTGAATTGTACCACGTTTCCGGAAAATTTTAAAAGCGGCGGATTTCTCGCGATAGAGTTCCGTACATTCGTCATCCCACCACGGATTGGGAGGTTTTTTACGAATCGACGGACCTAGCACAGGACGACGTTGTGCTTGAAGCGCGCTGTTGAGAATCAACTCGGATAAAAATCGATACTCTTCCAACGGAGGAAGAACTTGTACCGCATGTTCTCCATCAATGATTGTTTCAGCGTACTTTCCCCAGTCAATGTGTTTCGTGAGGTCGTATGCAAGATCAATGGATGAAGGCTGATGTGTTCCATTAGTAATTGACACTACGATCGGCAAGTGATCACTACCATGGGGATCCTGGATTACCCTCCATGAACAATCCAGTGATAGTGAGCTCGAACATATGGAGAGGTCTAAACGGCTATCCCTTGAACTTCCATCTTGCGCTGGAGGTGCAACTCGCGTAACTTCCCCAGTGTTTAGAATTGTCATATTGAAGTCGTCACAAAGGTCATATATCAACGTTGATCGGTGGTCGTCATACAGTTCCCCCCAGCCTGTTCCGTGGGAGTTGAAGTCCCCCATGAGCAACCGTGGCTCAGGCATAACTGAGCAGATGTGAGAAAGATCTCTGCGAGAGATCGCAGTTCTCGGCGGAAGATATATGGAGGCGACACTGAGGCTTTTGCCTCGGATAGTCACCTGACATGCAACGACTTCAATGCCTGTCATCGGTGGCAGATCGACTCGGTAGAACGAGTGATGCTTTTTGATCCCTAAAAGCACCCCTCCATACGAGTCGGGACGATCCAGGCGAATAATATTAAAATCATGGAAAGGAAGGGTCGCATCAGGTGTTAGCCATGTTTCTGACAACGCAAAAACATCGCACTGCAAATTACTAACTAAAAATTTAAAACTATCTAATTTAGGCATAATACTACGACAGTTCCAGTGTAGAACAGAAATCACATCTTCGACCTCGGTGGATAAGTTATCCATCAAAAGATATGATCGTTGCAAGGAGGGGCATTGTTGAAGCAAGTTGCTTCAAAAGAGGAGTCACACAAGGAAGAAGACCGTTAACAATGTTCTTCACTAGGTCGGAAGCATTGAAGAAATTGAGGATGATATCCACGATGCCAGAGAGCGTGAACATTGCAGCACCCTGAGATTGCTCCTGATGCTCCATATGTGGGCTTTCTGGCTGAGAAGTCTGAAAAGTTGGGACATCTGGGATTTTTGATGTGCCCGGTAGCGACGGAAAGTCTCTTTCCTCTTGGAGTTTGTATCCAGGAGGTGAATACTTGGAGACTTTCTCGGCAGGCTTAGAATTTTTCATGGTTGGTGGGTGGTCACTGCTAGACAGATTACGAGGCTTTTTTGTGGGTCTCTGGAGCCTCACACGCTTCCTCGTTGTACCCTTGAAAACGAAGGGAACCCCTTCACCAACCTCAGAGTCAGAGCCCTGATCATCAAGAGGCAGAGAAGAGTAGATGTTCCGAGAATCAGCAGACGGAGCAGCCTTTTTTAGTATCTCAGCGAAGCTTCGCCGAGAGCGCTGCACTAAAGACCGTCGCTGATGTTGCTGCCGGCGTACGTACGTCGGGCAGTTTTCGAGAGCATGTGGAGGCCCTTCATTGCAATAAACGCATTTTGGAGGCGCACTGCAGGCACCATCCACATGTCTCTCCCCGCAAGAAGCACAGCGGGGTTTATTGCAGCAATACTGGGCAGTGTGGCCCAGCTGCTTACAATTGGTGCAATTCATTACCTTCGGTACGTACAACCGAACAGGTAGTCGAAGTTTGCCGATTACGACGAAATCCGGCAAAGCAGATCCGGAGAAGGTCACACAGAAGGAGTCTGAATTAGAATACACCTTCTTCTCTCCCACCAGAGACACCGAGTGTAATTGCTTGCACTCCAGTATTGGGACTGCCGGAAGAGAAGGGTTTTTGAAACGACCACAACCCTGCATCAACTCTTCGCAGGTCATACTTCCTTCGGTGACAACTCCCGCGATCTCGACCCGATGGCTTGGCAGATAAACATGGTACTCTCGTGTAAAGAGCTCATAGGCCACAATCTCATTGGCCTGTTTACGGTCACTGACGGTGACGCGAAGCTTACCGGTACCTACTGTGTCAATGGAGACAACGGTAGAAAACCGCTTAGTCAGATCCTTACTGATCTGACTAGTATTCAACCGTTTGCCTTTGGGTCGGAAAAAAACAACATACGGCCCGCTAGAGTCGGGCGGGTAGGCCTTGAGGCGGGGGCACGTTGGAGATGGTACATTACTGGTGTCCATTTGAGATGCACCAGATTGAGGAGGCACACAAGTATTAGGCGCATAGTTTGTGTTCTGTTGGCTCAACACATTCGGATCCAACAGCAACGACTCTGTGAGGGGATACAATGTACCCCCGCCATCGTTACTTTCGCCCATTGCGGTAGCTCAACACCGCAAAGGGTACACAAATAAATTTAACTAACACTAATCGCAGGAATGATAATTGAACCAAATTGTAAAAGAGAAAAAAAAAAACAAGCACACACAAGGGAAAGGGAGAAGAAAAAAAAAAACTGCAAAAAATCTAATCAATTGAGACGGAGGAGGGGGGGAACAACGAAGGTTACTTATCTTTTTACTCTCTACGCAGGCGTCGTCGATGCGATGAGCGCTACTATGTTGAATGTATTGTTGTTGCTCTCTGCCTTTCTCTCTGCCAACAAACAACCACTGACGTCGACCAACGATACGAGCGCACGGCGCGGGGAACAGCCGCCGTCCACGCGGTACGCGCTGCTGGTATCGAACAAACCACTACAGGCGTCGATTACGATGCACGATCACTCACTAGGTCAAACACGTGGCGTGGTGAGCCGCAGTAAATGATGCACGGATGACGAAAACCACGTCGTCTCGCGTGGCTGATTCAGCACCAAAACTTGATTGGCCAAAAGAATACCGCTTCCAATCTGAACTTAGGCTTCTCACTGCACAGAAAATAACTTTGCACCTCGAAAAAAAAAACCACGATTGGGAAAAAAACCGAGAGAGAACCGGGAACAACGAGAACTGTCGACTGTCTCGCACGGTAGCTCGACAAAGAATGACAACTTTCGATTATATGAAAAATTATATATCCATTCATAATAAATCTTTTGGAAATCTATCGACTGCAATCGATAGCTAGGATCCCAGTACTTGTTTTAAAAATATAAATTATTATTCCTTGAAACAGCATGCATAAATATTCAAGTTTTCTTCGAAAAAACTATCAAAGTTACCCCGTTTTACGGTACGTCAACACCCACGACAACCCTGCTGATGTCCTCTCCCGAGGTCTAGTACCAAGTGAGATCAAAGACTGCGAACAATGGTGGACAGGACCACCGTTTCTACGCAAAAACGAGACCTTCTGGCCGTGCCGACCCCAAAACACACCCGCAGAGCAGCTCCCGGAAACGAAAAACATTGCACTAAGCCTCACAGTCACTGACCCCCCTGTACCGTTCCGGCTGTTCGAGACCGAAAGCGAGTTCCGGAAAATGCAACGAAAAATGGCATGGGTGCTACGATTCATCGACCGCGTTCGTAAGGGAAACAAGCGAGAGCATCGACATGGAGAGCTGACCGTTCCTGAACTCCAACAAGCAACAGTGGCGCTGACCAGCATTGCGCAGAGAGAGGCCTTCCCAGATGACATCAAACGCCTACAATCTGGAAAGGTAATTCATCCTAAAAGCAAACTAATCACCTATTCTGTGTTCTTAGAAGAGTCTCAGTTCAACGTTCTCCGAGTCGGTGGAAGAATCCGCCATGCAACTCTCCCCGTGGGTCAGAAACATCCCATGGTCCTTCCGTCTGGTCATCCGTTCACGCTGGCTTTGATCAGAGCATACCAAGTCGAGATGCTGCACGCCCCTCAGCAAATGCTGCTTGCAACACTACGACGACAATTTTGGGTTCTTCACGGTCGCAGCACGGTCCGACAAGTCATCCGAAAGTGCGTCACGTGCTTCAGAGCGAAACCAATTTCGATGCAGCAGAAAATGGGAGATCTACCGAAATCTCGTTTGGAAGGAGTCTATCCTTTTCTCAACACTGGTGTGGACTTTTGTGGGCCAATTTACATCCGTCAGCACAACAAGCGATCAACCGTCACCTACAAGGCATACGTAGCGGTATTTGTGTGTTTCGCTACCCGCGCCATACACCTAGAGCTGGTAGGAGATCTGACCGCAGACGCTTTCATCTCGGCCCTACATTTTTTTTACATTCGTATCCCGAAGAGGTAAATGTGCCAAAATGTTTTCGGATAACGGTCTTAATTTCGTCGGCAGTAAAAACAAGCTCAAGGAGATGTACGACATGTTCCGATCTCAGCAACTGAAGGGCAAACTAGATGACTTCTGCACCAAATCAGCGATCGAATGGCACCTAATTCCCCCCTCCGCCCCACACTTTGGAGGATTGTGGGAGGCCGGTGTGCGTTCTGCCAAATATCACTTGAAACGAATCACTGGAACAGCCAACATGAACTTCGAGGAGTACACTACCGTGCTCACCCGCATAGAAGCCCTGCTGAATTCTCGACCGATTACCGCATTAGCAGAAGACCCAAGTGACATCAGCCCGCTAACTCCTGGCCATTTTCTGGTGGGACGTCCGTTGACCGACATCGCCGAACCTGACCTGACCGACCGCAAGGAGACTACATTATCACGCTGGCAACGTCAATCACAGATGGTGCAACATTTCTGGGCTCGTTGGTCGAATGATTACATCACAACACTGCAGAACCGGAATAAATGGCACAACCCTTTCCCAGTGAAGCCTGGTCAGTTGGTGATCATCCGAGAAGACAATCAGCCACCGATGAGCTGGAAGCTAGGACGGATCGAGCTAGTATTCCCTGGTCCCGATGGATTGATACGAGTGGCCGATGTACGATCAAACGGCAAGCTGGTTCGGAGGCCGATTGCGAAACTGTGTCTACTGCCGGTCGACGACAACGATGTGCAGCCTGCCGATGACCTTCACGCAGATGCAAAAGATGGCGAATGACGAGATTGAAATCTGTTAATTTCAATGGGGGCAGCATGTTGAGTGTAGTATTACTGGCCAAATCAATACAACCCTAGATAGGTAGGATTCGATGTTTTTTTGTAGAGTCTCTCCAGTATCATTTGTCCTTATCACTCTGAGTTTCAATGTATTGTACCCCAATAACGACATTACTCGAACCCGAAGATACGATCGACTAGACTTAGCTAAGGAAAACGAATAAATAATAAATCAATTGGCTCTTGACCACCGCACGTTACTGTCGTATTATTAAAGTCCGCGCGCTTCATTTCAGTGAAGTCCGAGTGTCCCGAGTTCCTCCGTTTTCCGTGGCCACAGTCTACGCCGCGTGTGCAGCTATTGCGAAGTGTTGAACAAATATTCTTGCTCCAGACCACCTTTTGGATTGCATTTAAGTCCCATGATAACTGCGCAAAATTGCAGCTCGATCGGTGAAACTATATTTACGCGCCAGCCGTTCAAAGTTTGTATGCAATTTACTATGGGAAAACTTACTTTTGCAAAGAAAAATCGTCTGAAGTCGCCCATTGACCTCTATAAAAATCCTGAGCACAGACCTCGATAGGTATTTCTACGATGAAGAATATTGCCGAAGACCGCAAAACAATCCGACACTTGTGAAAAAAGTTATTCAATGAAAACCTATTAGCAATGTGACGTTTATTATAACCACGTTAACACGTAACATTAACACGATAAATTATTAACACGATAGGAATTATTCACACGATAAAGGAATAACAATAATCACAAAATTTGGCAAAATTTACGTATATATACTATAATAACTTTTTTCAAAGGCATCGACAATGTTGTTCACCATAAAAATACCTATTGAGATCTGTGTACAGGATTTTTATAGAGGACAAAGGGCGACCTCTGGCAATTTAGGAAATAGGAAATAGGAAATCTCATACAAACTTTGAACGGCTGGCGCGTAAATATAGTTTCACCGATCGAGCTGAAATTTTTAACAGTTGTTATGGGACCTAAATGCAATCCAAAAAGTGGACTGGAGCGAGAATCTCAATTTGTATATAACCGTGTCCCAGGCTAATAGTCACTTGAGAGACCATTCAAGACGACTTTAAACAAACGTTCATTTTTGTCACCATAAGTGAAAAAAATGTGCTTCATCTCTTCAAGATGTCTGAGAAGAAGTTCTCGATCTTTAAGAGTTTTCGGTAAAACGCGACAATCACCTTTCTTTGCGATACGGAAAGAAACCTTGATTCTCCTAATGGAGCTCCAGATCTCCTGTTAAATCCTCCAAATTCGGAACAACTGACTACGATAAGTAGCACATTTAGTTAAAAACCACTTTTTTCGAAAGAAATTGTGAGTTCAGAGATTCACCCTTCCTTTTGTTTGTAGTTGCAATCACGTTTAGCGAATAAACGAAAGAAGAATAGACCTTCCAAGAGGTTTTTTTAAAGAAGGATTACCATCGCTAGCTTTTACTAATGAGTCCAAGGCACGGGTCCAAACAAAGATGAAAAAGGGATCAATAGTAGAAAAAATACTACTGAATAGTTTTTTTAGCATTGAAAAGTACTGTTTTTGTAGCACTAAGAAGTACTGTTTTATTGCTACAGGTAATTTTAAAAACTCCCAAGAGCAGAGAGAATTTGTATACGCACATACGCATGAAGGTACGATGCGCACTGAAAAAAAATATAGTTGTACAACGATTGTTTTTTACCATTTACATTTTTTTCCTTTACAGATACGATATAAGGACAACTTTCCAGAAATGTCTATTCATAACGAGGTAAGTTGTTTTTGTGGTTTCCCAAAATGATAGTAATCTTGTATAATGCCAGACGGCCACACCACAATTCGAACTGCCGAAAAAGTGCCTCCAATGCAATGCCATGATGTCATGTTCTATCCCGGGAGGGTCTGGTCTGGGATTCATGGAAATCAAATCAAACCAACCAACAAACCGAATGGATTCACATGCCTTCTCTTGTGATGATGCGGAAAGCAATGTGTCAAGATACCACTGCTTTATGGTTCAGTGCTAACATCTGAGACAAATCGGGCACCGTTGCACAGTGGCTGCACGACATACATATGTTGGTCAAAAGTACAAATCTTATTCAAATCGTTCAAAAATCCAAAACCATTGATATTTCAAAGGCACATTTGGTAAAAACGTAATTAATTTAAGAGTAGCCGATAATTTTAGACCGTTTCAATGAAAGAATTTGCAAACATCATTTTTTGTTTACTTTTGGCCAGCTTTGGGCTACTGTGCATTGATTCCAGAGGGGCGCAGGATTGAGAGGGGAAATTAAAGGGTACGAACAAAACAAATCCTTGCTTAATTAAGTGAGGCCTTTCGGAATGCTGATGAAATCTGAAGGGGAGCGAACCTTCATAAATTGTGGGGATGGAGCTTTGGTGACAGTAATGAGCCCAGCTTATAAATCAACAATGTGCAATAATAAAATACATATTAAACTCACCCAGCCGTTCAATCCGCTTATAATTGTCGCAAATCTGTCGCACAATTGACAAACAGACAGCATCAATATGTTGCCAACATGCCACACAACATAAAAAGTGTGGGTGGCTTTGGGGATAAAAATTTAATGACCTTGCAATTTGAAAACATCTGAAAAGCCATTCAATCATGATTTGAATGGTTGGGCTCGCTGAGAGAACTGTAAAATATATTGAATGTTACTTCCTTGAAAAGGTCAAATGGCGTCTCTTTTTTTTCTAGGAAGTACTTAATACGCTTTAGAGTCGTAAATTTAATGGCTTCTCGTAGGAGTTTTTACTATTGCTTAAATGTTCGATAGATTATTGATTGTCGTCGTAACATTAATGGTTTTAGGATGAATGGAACAGTGTTTATTTGAAAAATCCACACATAAACAACTTTTGATCCGTTGGGTAACAGTATTTTAAATTTTGCGTAGACATAGAATAATGTGTTTTTTCAACTTTGTGAGTTTATTTCATCAGGTGTGCTAGAGTTTTCAAAATAGCGATGAAAGAACAGTGCATATGCGAAAAAGTTTTGCATGAGTACCTTTTTTTTATAAAGAATTTTTGCACTTCTAGCAAAGTTAGAAACTTTAACCTACCTCGACTATCTGCGATGCTAATGGAGTTTAAGCTCTGTGGTTCTCACTTAACTTATTACTCAATGGCCTATACGGATGTACGTCTCCTCGAGTGTGGTACTGAGAAATAAAGGAGGAAACGACTCTGTACCACGTCACCTTTATTTGACTTGGGTTACAAGTCCGATGACCCCCGGAAATACCTCATGCTATTACTTCAGGAGGCTGAGAACTTGCTGATGCCTCTACGCCATTTCGTCACCTCTGGGTCTATTCGCTATGGGTGCGATTTGTCTCTTCTCCGTCATTTACATTTCGTTGCTTGCCACACGCCTGGGCCATGTGGGAATTTTTAAGGTAGATGCTCCTGTGCTTGTTGGTTCTCTGAACTTTACTGCGCTGCTCGTCATGCTCTTCGGGCGGACCGATTGTATGCCGAGAGCGGTCTTGCGATTCCGGTTGAGGGTTGACTTCCGGTACGCAAGCGCCCCGACAATCCAAAGCCGGCGATTCATCGTGATCATACTACTCGGCGTAGTTTCCGACGGTGAAGCTACACAGTTTAAAATAATGAATATTTCACGTCATGCAAACTTCATTTATGCGATGTAAACAGGACGTCATGTAAATTTAAGTTTGAAATTATGTAAAAATGTGTAATATGTCATGTAATCACACAGAATCCTGCTCCATACAACTGAAGTTTACATGACATATCATGAAAATATCCATGATATTCCATGCTTCAATTTTGTGCATAATATGTCTCAGAAATTTACACGTTTCGTTCGAACTGTGTAGGCCTTAGTCCAACGGAGAGTTCCCCGACGGAGGAATATCTCCCGAAACCGTTAGCGTTACGCGTTGTTCTAAGGGATGGTACACAAATTATGTCACGCTAAATTTCAACTTTTTTGACCCCGGCCCCCCCTCCTATGTCACGTTTTTGTATGGGTACTTTGAAAATTTTGTAAGGCTTGGCACGCTTGGTTTGATCTCCTCCCTCCTTGGAGCGTTACGTAATTTGTGCATGGCCCCTTATTCTGTTGCTGGCCGGTAGAGTGCCGAGGTCGGTCCTGCGATTCCGGTGGAATTCGAATTCCGAACAGCAAGAAAAAATCGTATTTAAATGAATATTTTTGCAAATAAATTTATCTGAGCTAGTTTTACTTACCTCAAACTAGAGAATCATCATTACTTTCGAGGTCTTAAATCAATTGGAATATGTTTAAATTGATTTGCAATTGGTTGCCATTTCCAGGTAATTTGGTGACATATCGCTATACAAAAACCAAATCGTCATAAAAAAACAGGGTGTTCGGAATATGACTCTGTTAGGAATTGAAGACAAAACGTTAATATGAAAGTAAAGTAAATTGGCCGTTTTGGTCAGATTGATAATGAAAACATTGGTGTTGGAAGAGAATTTCTTCAAAGGCACTTCTAGAAATTTCTCAAGGATTTTTTGAATTTGAATTTACTACAAATTTATCCAAGATAATCTCTACAGACGATTTCGCCAGAGATTCTTCACGAAGAAGTATTGATGGCAACCAGATTTTTTTTAGAACGGATCAAATAGGGCTCCAGGAGTACCTTCAGCAATTCCTCCAGGAATTCTTCTATGGACTTTTCCAAGGGATATTCCAGGGATTCCTCAACAAAAATTTCTACAGTGATTTCTGTAGAGATTTCGCAACAAGTTTATTTATTTATTTATTTATTTATTATCTTATTTATTATCTCGAATTGTTATATTCCACAGACTGTTTCTTAAGCTAAAAATCCTTAAGCCTATTCTTAAAGACATACTTAGACACATTAAAATCAAACAACGCACTCGCACAATTGAACAAACGAAAACATCTAGACAACGGATTGTTGAATCCGTAAGAAGTATTGTGACGCCTTATCTGCAGCAAATCACGTTCCCTCAGTTGACGAAGCGGCGCGTAGAACTGAACGTCTTCCAGAAGTGCAGGACAATCGATATTTCCCATGATGAGATCAAAAACGAAGAGCCTTTGTAGGTTGTTACGTCTGGCGTCCAACATCTCCAGATTGATGAGCATACATCGTGCTGGGTAATCCGGCAAGTTGACGGGATCTGACCAAGGCAGCTGTCGAAGGGCGTACCGAATAAAACTTCGTTGAACTTTCTCCAGCCTGACGATTTGAGTGGTGTGATGCGGTGCCCATACACATGCTGCGTACTCTAATATGCTGCGAACTAACGAGCAGTACAGCGATTTGAGCGCATAAATATTATTGAAATCGTTTGTACTGCGACGTACGAACCCAAGGGCCGCGAACGCCTTAGCATTAATTACAGAGATATGATCGTTGAAACGCACTTTTGTATCGATGATTACTCCAAGATCACGAATTGATTCCACGCGTTCAAGCGGTTCCGATCCGATCTTATAATCGAATTCGGTGCGTGATTGTCGACGGGAGAAAGCGATGGATTTACATTTTTTTTATATTGAGCTCCATTCCGTTCTCCTGGCACCACAATTCAAGTTCATTAACATCAGCTTGAAGAGCGCAGCAGTCCAGGTGAGATGCGATGGTTCTATAAATTTTTAGGTCGTCGGCATAAAACAGCTTTCCGTATTTCAGACGAAAGCACAGATCGTTTATGAACAAAACGAAAATCAGAGGCCCAAGCACACTTCCCTGCGGCACACCAGACGTTGCAGAGATGACGCGAGAATATGTGCCATTGATGTTAACAAATGCCTTTCGGTTTGTCAGATATGACCGCAGCCAATCAGCTATTCAATTTGGAAAGCCCAAGTGTCTGAACTTAGAAATGGCGAGATCATGGGGTACCTTGTCGAATGCTTTGGAAAAGTCAAAGTATATGGCATCAACTTGGTGCTTATTTTCAATTTCCGTCGAGAGGAAACTCGTAAACGTCATGAGATTCGTTGTCGTTGACCGCTTTTTAACAAATCCGTGTTGGAATTGAGATATCAGCGGTTGAGATGCAGTGTACATGACATTATGAACCAGTTCTTCGAAAATTTTCGCCAGACAGCACAGAATTGAAATTGCTCGATAATTTTCAACACCACGAGTAGAGCCTGCCTTAAAAATCGGGATGACTGAGGCTGTCTTCCAAATCATCGGAAAAGTTCTGCTTTGGAGCGACTTGTTGAAAATGATTGTCAATGGAATTTGGAAAGAATCGGCACATTCCTTGAAGAGTAACGGCGGAAGATTGTCGGTACCGGGGCCTTTACTGGTGTCCAATTTTTGCAAGGCAGATAATACATCCTGCTGAGCAACGTCAAAAGGCTCGAGGTTTAGATCGAAAGTGGGACAATTCCTGAGACTGTCCGGCGAGAACGTCGGCGGGTTTGTGCAGTGTACGTTTTCGAGAAAGTCTGCAAACAAATTAGCAATACCTTCGGGGGAGTTAGCGACGGTGTCTTGAAAAGCCATTTCAGCTGGGAATTTGTTCACACGTTTGCGATTCCGTATGAAGGTCCAGAAGGCGGAGGGATCTTCCTTTGCAGTCGTTTCCATGCGAGCAACGTAGCGTCGGAACGAGGCTGTTTGACAGTTGATATAGCTGGCTTCTAGGAGACGAAGCTTGTCACGGTTCTCAACAGTTCGTGACTGAAAATAACGCCTTCGAGATTTACGAACAATATTACGAAGGTGCTGCAGCTCGGATGTCCACCATGGATGTTTGAAAGGATGTGTACGTCTTCGTCGTTTACGCGGAACGTGCTCGTCCAGAATGCGATGCAGAACTTCATAAAAAGTACATACCGTTTCGTCCGTGTCCTTACCAATGAACAGTGTAGCCCATTCGACGGTAGCGATAGCGCTTTTCAGCTCGTCGAAATTACAATATCGAAAGTCAAAATCGTCGGCGTGATTTGAATCACCTACTTGCGTGCAGCTATCGTTAACGTCAATGCGGAGAACAAACGGCTTGTGATGGTTGTCCATTCTGGGGAGAGGAGTCGGAGGCTCAAGTAGCTCAACGTCGTTGTTGTCATTCACGAAAGCGAGATCCAGAAGGCGTCCATTTGAGTTAACAATGTTGTTGATTTGCTGAAATCCAGAAGCAACCATTGTTTCAACCAGGTTGACTTCTTGTTCGGATGAGGCGTTGGAAGGAAGTAGTCCATTGATGTCATCATCAGTCTGCCAGATTAGTTGAGGGAGGTTATAATCTCCAACGACGACGATCGAATCAAACCGCGCGATCCGTTCACTGAGCTGTTGGATTGCTGCAGAGTGCGATGAGTACAATACAGGTTGCGAGTTGGGACGAAGATAGATTCCGCAGATGAAAATTGACGACTTCTGCAGCTTTACACATACAATCGATTGCTCGAGATTGTCCCAGTGTTCTAGATCAACTAACATACAATTCAGTGATGCTTTCACTGCAATTAGAACTCCGCCGCCTCTACTAAGGTCGCTGGTGGCTAAGCTTCGATCACAACGAAATATAATGTAGTTCGAAGCCAGTTCTGCATTCGAGATGTCTGGACGCAGCCACGTTTCAGTGAGTACTATGATGTCATAATCGGAGGACGATAAGTTTAAAAATAGTTCACGCGTTTTAGTTCGGATGCCTCTTACGTTTTGATAATACAGTATGAGGTATTTCAACTGGATGGGTACGATGGGCAGCTTTCTAGATCAACGTGATGGACGACTGCGTTGACATTGCTTGACTGGTCAGGGCCTGGCTCGAAGAAGATGCTCCCGGATCGAAGCGCTGCGGGGGCTTCCAAAAATGTCGAACGTTCGAGTCGTGATCAACAAATTCGCGGAACTGTATTCCTTGGGGCCAGGTCGCGGGATCCATCGCTTTTTCTTTATGATCATGAGGAACTCCAATCTTGAAGGACACAAATGAGAGCATCGATGCAGGTTTTCCTCTAGGAACTATAAGCACAGCTGTTGCAGATTTCCATCGTTGCTCCTAACGGTCTAATCAAATCAACGGTCAGTCGCAAGGCGTCACTCAAGCGTTACACCGACAAGTAGATCGATGTGCCAACGAACTGGCAACACTGGCGTTGACAGATGAGAACAGATGAGAATATCTCTTCTCTTTCTCTATAAGCCATTTTACGAGACGGTTCGGAACAGCTGATCGCCGCAACCGCGTCAATTGACAGGAGACCTGGGATTAAATCCAGCGTGATTTTCAATAACGCCTCATCTTACCAAACGAGGACATGGAGAAAATGACAAAAATGAGATCCAAATATCCGTAAATGGCTTATAAGCCATTTTACGAAGCCTGGTCAAATGACAGGAGACCTGGGATTTTTCAATCATTGGCGTCAGTTTTCGCGATGATGATGGTTGATGACTGTGCGCATTTCTAGCGTAGCTTTTCATCCAGGCGAAAACTTAAATGGAGAAAAATTATTAAAATATTTCTGATCAGAAAAGTGCTTTTTTATGTGCAATATGGGTAACAAAGAGGTAGCTGATACAATAACTAGGTGTAATGTTGCAGTAACGAACATTTTTGGATCTCATTTTTGTCATTTTCTCCATGTCCTCGTTTGGTAAGATGAGGCGTTATTGAAAATCACGCTGGATTTAATCCCAGGTCTCCTGTCAATTGACGCGGTTGCGGCGATCAGCTGTTCCGAACCGTCTCGTAAAATGGCTTATTCCGCTCTACTCACAAACTTGTCGGTGATATGTTTGTTTACCTTTGTAATGTTGAACGTCGGTGGAGCGGACGATGATGAAATTGAAGCGATGTGGAAAATTGATGCGTTTTAGGACCTCGATGCAACTTTGGCGGGATTTTCGGATTGTGGATCGATAAGACAAGCAGGAGTCGGTAAAGTATATTGGCTCGACTGATACAGGTTGGTGAATTTGTTGCGATTTTTACTGCAATTGCGGGTGACACAGCGGGAGCAATGGGTGTTTGTTTTGATTTGACGGGCGGCACTGCGCACGTAGCTGGGAGGTGCAGTGCAGGTGGAGAGCGGCGAGGTGGGAGATTTTTGGGGAGCAATGGCGGGGGCGATTTTCTCGGACCACACTCTAGCCGACTCGGAATTATGCAAAATCCACTGATCCTACCTGACTGAGTGCTTCAGCTAATTCGTGCGGTGATAAATTGGTCGGTTGTGGGCGATGTTAAGTGGCGAGGAGCAATAGCGGTTGTTGTTTTTGATCACAAAATGATGAAAAAAAGATAGCACGTTGGAATACACAGTTTCAAACACAGCAGGGTTGTCAGAAAATGTGAAAACAAGTTTCTTAAAGAGTAGCAAAAGGACTATGTACCTCCAGTGATATCTCCATAGAACCCTTCGGTAATATTTTTAATGAGATTCCTCCTGGAATATTTTTTAGAATCCCTCCATGAACTTTTTCAGGGATTTTTTCAGGGATTCCTCCAGAAATTCTCCCGATTTTTCATTATGCTTCTCCAGAGATTCCTTCAGAAATGCTTCCAGAGACTTCTCCAAGCAATCGTTAAAAAAAATATCTAGAGTGGTTCTTGTAGAGATACATCCATGGATTTCTTCAGAGATTTCTCTAGGAATTGCTGTAGGGATCCCACCTGTAATTTCTCCTGGGAATCTACAAGTAATTACTTCTCGAATTCCGTAATGGATTCCTCAAAAGTTTTCTCCAGCAATTCTCTTTGAGGTAGTTTCAGCAAAATCGCTACAGAAAATACTTTAAGGATTTTTACAACTACACAACTATTTTTACAAAGCCACAAGGGATTTACATAGAAGTTCGGAAATTTTTCCAAGAATTCCTATTGTAATTCTTTCAGAAATTCCATCACTAATTTCTCCAGAAATTTCATCAGAGAATTACTTACTTTTACTTTTGCTGGCTCTACGTCCTTCAAGGCATGACCTGCGCCACAATGTTACGCCAATTAACTCAGTCCATGGCTGCTATCCTCCAGTTTCTCGATCGCCCCACACTTCCAAGATCCTGCTCCATTTGGTCAAACCACCTAGCTCGTTGCGCTCCCCTTCGTCTTGTACAGGCCGGGTTTGAGGTGAACACCATTTTTGCGGAATTTTTGTACGGCATTCTCACAACGTGTCCCGCCCATCGTACCCTTCCAGCTTTGGCGACCTTCTGGATACTGGGTTCACCGTAGAGTTGCGCAAGTGGTTCATCCTTCTCCTCCATACGCTGTTCTCACATACTCTGCCGAAGATCGTCCTAAGCACACGTCGTTCAAAAACTCCTAGCGCTTGCAGGTCCTAACTGTGTGTCTTCTAGAATTATCTCGAATATTTGAATAAAAATCATGAAATTTTATCCGGCGTATCATTGCGTAAGAATTTTTCAATATGATATGTACCAGTTCCTTCTGAGTTAAATTCTAGGTGCCATTGTGCCCACTATAATAATTTTATAAACAATCTCTAAAAGCATTTTGTCGTTTCAATTTTTGTTGGAGTACCTTAATAAAAAATGGAATGTATTTGTAGAGGAAACCATAGGGATATTTCTGGAATCAATTCTTCGAGAAAATCTGAAGGAATGTTTGGCAATGTTTTTGAAAGAACCCGAAGACGTTTTAACAAAAACATCCAATAAGAAAAATCCATATAACTTGAAATTGAAGATTCAAATTTTAAATTATTGGACTTTAAATTTATAGACTGTTCTATTAGTTGACTGTATAATTCGTTCACATATAAATAAAAATAAATAGCAATATTTCCAGGAAGTAATTACAGGCTTCCTTCAAAAATGCTTTTCAATTATCCTGCTTAATAAGATGGATTAATTTCCAGTATTACTGCAAAAACTCATTCAGAATTTGTTTCTCGGATTTTACTAGTAATTACTACTTAATTAACTCAAAACTAAGAACAATCAAGGAAAACAAAAAAATGAAAACAATCCTGAAGGTTGCTGGCAATTTTCCAGGTACCGTAAAACGGGGTATCTTTGATAATTCGGGTAACTTTGATAGTGCGTAACCCACCACATACTAAACGAAATATCATTATTTCTGTTAATCGGTTAAGCAAAACGAATGCAAAACTGAAAAATATTAGTATGACACTTCATGTAAGAGCTATTTTCATTTGAATCGAGAACATTTGAGGCTTTTTAAACGGATTTTAAAAATTGACACAATTTTAGCATTTTCGAAACGCTTACAAACAATCTGTTCTACGATCACTATTTGATGTAGTTTTGAATAGTTGGCCACTTATCTTTGACAGCCTAGTTATCATATAACTTGAATACGGTCTCAAATTTCTTAGCGAAAAGCATTTTCACAAACTGGGACCATTTTTGTAATCTAAGTCAGAAATTTCCATATAACGATAAACGCCTAGAGCTATGCAATGCCCTACAAATGTCCGTAATTCATTTAATTTTGTTCGATTCATACTCCATTATCAAAGTTACCCCAAAACAGAAAACCGACTTTCGATTGAGCTTGAGCTTGAGCTTGAGCTTGATTGGCCGCCCGTGGATGCACTCCAGTATCGCCAGATCAGCTGCACTTACACAAGGAACCAACCGAATGACTGCTTGGGACTAACAGGCATCCTCAGTGTATAAGTGCTGGTGATCTTCTATTTTTAGACAACAATGGCACCTGCCACGTCAGAATGCAGACCAATGAGGGGAAGGGGGAGGAATTGATGATGCATTGAACTGACTCCCACGTAGACCGTATATTCCACTGCATCCACGTCAGTTCATGCGGGAGTGTATGGATTGGGGGAAAGGCATGGCAGAGAGGTTTGCTTTTGTGGTTAGCAGACTGCCTATATATCAGGCGTAAGAAAGACGTGCGCGTGGAAGTAGGAAGCGTTAGGGAAACGGTTTCTTGTCCGTCTCTGGTTCTAGCGTTTGCTATGAACGAATAGTTTGAGTGTGATATATTTAGAATGGAAGATAGAAGCAAGTGAGAGATATACAACTACAAAGTACGAGGAAAGGGACGGGCCTGGGATTGAACCCATGACCTTCTGCATATGAAGCAGAAGCGGTAGCCATCAGACCACCAACCCCGTCTAAAAAACAGAAAACCGACTTTCGATTATATGAAAAATTATATATCCATTCAGAATAAATCTTTTGGCAATCTATCAACTGCAATCGATAGCTAGGATGCCAGTACTTGTTTTAAAAATATAAATTATAATTCTTTGAAACAGCATGCATAAATATTCAAGTTTGCTTCGAAAAAACTATCAAAGTTACCCCGTTTTACGGTACCGTAAAACGGGGTAACTTTGATAATGCGGGTAACTTTGATAATGCGAGACTCTCAACATACTAAACGAAATAACAAAGATCATGTTAATCTGGTAAGCAAAACGAATGAAAAAGTAAAGAGTATTAGTATGACACTTCATTTTAAAGCTATTTCCGTTGGAATCAAGTACATTTGAGGATTTATATGCAAATATGGAAAATTTATAAGATTTTAGCAATTTTGAAATGCTCTCAAACAATCTGTTCTACGATCACTATTTGATGAAGTCATAATGAATTCGTCACTTATACTGGATAGCCTAGTTATAGTAGAACTCAAATTCGGTCTCAAAACTCTTAGCGAATACTATTTTTACAAACTGGGACCATTTTTGTAATCTAAGTCAGAAATTTCCATAAAGCGTTAAACGCCTAAAGATATACAACGCCCTATAAATGTTCCGTAATTCATTCAATCTTGTTCGATTTATACTCCATTATCAAAGTTACCCCAAAACAGAAAACCGACTTTCGATTATATGAAAAATTATATATCCATTAAGAATAAATCTTTTGGAAATCCATCAACTGGAATCGATAATTAGGATACCAGTACTTGTTTTAAAAATATGAATTAAAATTCTTTTAAACAGCATGCATAAATATTCAAGTTTTCTTCGAAAAAACTATCAAAGTTACCCCGTTTTACGGTACCGTAAAACGGGGTAACTTTGATAGTTTTTTTCGAAGAAAACTTGAATATTTATGCATGCTGTTTCAAATAATAATAATTTATATTTTTAAAACAAGTACTGGCATCCTAGCTATCGATTGCAGTTGATAGTTTTCCAAAAGATTTATTTTGAATGGATATATAATTTTTCATATAATCGAAAGTTGGTTTTCTGTTTTGGGGTAACTTTGATAATGGAGTATGAATCGAACAAAATTGACTGAATAACGAACATTTGTAGGGCATTGCATACCTCTAGGCGTTTAACGTTATATGGAAATTTATGACTTAGATTACAAAAATGGTTCCAGTTTGTGAAAATGCTATTCGCTAAGAGATTTGAGACCGTATTCAAGTTCTATGATAGCTAGGCTGTCAAAGATCAGTGGCCAACTATTCAAAACTACATCAAATAGTGATCGTTGAACAGATTGTTTGTAAGCGTTTCGAAAATGCTAAAATTGTGTCAATTTTTAATATTCGTATAAAAAGCCTAAAATGCACTTGATTCCAATGAAAACAGCTTTAACATGAAGTGTCATACTAATACTCTTTACTTTTGCATTTGTTTTGCTTAACTGATTAACAGAAACTTCGTTATTTCGTTTAATATGTTGTGGGTCTCGCACTATCAAAGTTACCCGCATTATCAAAGTTACCCCGTTTTACGGTACCGTAATTTCGGGTGAAATTAATCATTTTTCACGTTTTTTCTAGTCTGTTTTCTATAATGTTAAAAAAGCAAAACAACTAAATGCAGGAAAACAAGTACGAAGGTGAGCCTCATCGACTCATGTACCGAAATTTTCTAACAAACGTCCTTTTAGTGTTAAAAAATATATCTAAAATAAAAAAAATCAGCAGATCTCATTTCGAGGTGAAATTGATCACTTGACAATGCCATTATTGTTAGTTTTCAAAACAACTCTACATGATAAATTTGAGCTCCCTGAATCCGAATATGCTTGTCAAATTCTTAACCATGCAATATTTATATAAATAACGAATAGTTCAATTTCAAGAATTACACGGAAAACGCCTAAATGTATGCAATTTCCTAAGGAATTCAATGATATCTAACAGAAATTCAATTATTTCAACCATCTGAGCTAATTGGTACGAGTTTTGGTGATAAAATCTGGTTTGGGGATATATCTCAAGCATCCTCACAAAATTTCAGGATTATACCATGTTCAAATCCTTGCTTAGAAATAGAAGTTCATAGGTGTTTGTCAATACTTCACCGTGTTTGATTTTGAAATTTTACATTATTTTCATAGTAATAAACATTCTCTAACGCAAAAAACTTCACAACACACAATTCGACAATAGTTACGACAAACAACGTTCACTTACTCCAGCTTACATTGATATTTGTGCTCCATTGCGAATAAATAAAATCGTGTGATACGGTGATCAATTTCACCCTTCTGATCAATTACACCCGATTTTACGGTAATTCACTACTAACCCCACCAGGACATTTTCTTAACTTCTAGTTCATCCAAGTTTCAGGAGTTCTAAAAGAAATTCTCCCCTGTTTCTCTCAAACAAAAATCATTGAGGATAACTCAAAAAAATATTAAAGATTTCTCGAGATAAATTGGGAGGAATGGGATGTGGTAAGCTAAGTATTATAAAATTTTACGTAAATGAAAAAGATTCTTCCGAATATTCGCAAAAATATTAGATTTATTAGAAAACCTTGATTTTTGTTTTGGATTGTGTGGTAGCGCCTCTATTAACACTCGTTTCTCGCGTACTTTATGGTAGCCCGACCGACATCCTTCCGAATGCCTAGTGATGCATTCGATCAGTCGATCAAACACGTTGAACGAGGATAGTTCGTTTAGCATCGCAGCGCGCGTGTCATTTCAATTCAGAGTCCCAAGGTCGTTACCACAAGATGGCGACGAGGATGTAGAATCCTTATTTAATGTTAAGAATATTGTTCTTGTTAATTATGTAATAATTTTCGTGAGTGAACGATATCAAATAATAGAATATTTAAAGAAATTGTTTTGCAATGATGTGCTGAGTGGATAATTGATTGCATCGAAAAAAAATGGGAACCGGACACACAGTGGAACGAACAAAGGTGCGCTTGGTTGATTTGTTTTCCTTTGTTGCGCTGCTACGTGAGCAGCGTGCGGTTTGTTTTGTGTGAAGGTCAAATGTGCGAGAAGGCGAATCCGGATCTTGTATGTGAAGAAGCTGTTAGTAATTAATATCATGTGATGTGTTTGATTGATGTTTTATGCATTGTAATGCATTGATGATCGTTTTGGTAAGTTGCTATTAACACTGAGATTTATTGACCATGATTGTTGTTTTGTTTTACATTTGTTATGGCTGTAACGGTCATATGACTCAAAGTTGAAGGGAGTCTGTAGAGGATATTTTCTAATATGAATTTGGTGGATTGACGTCGTAAGGGCGCGACACGATTGAAATTTAATTAAGTGGTAAAAAGTAAGCCAATGCTGTGAACTTTTCTACCGGTCAGGACGGAAGAATTAGAAACTCGGTTGCATTGCAGAAAAACCACGGAATATTTACGCTCATTTCATGAGATCGGAAATCCCATTTCGAAAACAAATGTGAATAAATACAATAAGGTGGATTTATCGATCATCGCTTTACTTTATGAGTATTGTTGGGCGGTTGTCGTAAAATAGCATCGTTCACTGTTTCCGAGTAAAACGAATGGGTAAGTTCTCCAACGTACAATGGAATCATATATTTTATTGTAGCAGAAAGACAAGAATTTCACTTGATTTTAATGATAGTCGGCATATTATGTGAATCATTGAGAAGCATTAATGAATTGATTTTTGTAATAACACTATGTGCAAATGCTTTCTGAAGGCGAGATTACCTTTATTAAAAGGGATCACAATGGCAATGAATTGCGCAAGGTAGACATATGAAAAATACAAAGATATTGACAAATTATGCATATTGGATTCCAGAACATTGTGATCACTGAGCACGCGACTAAAACTTATTGACCTTAAAGCTTAGAAACTTCAAGCTGTAAAATATGTCAATAAGTTTCAATAATGTACCGTGATGCTTGCTTATGGAATTTAATCTTATCGTTTGTAATTTTGTTAAGATTTTTATTTCTCTGTTTTATAAGATAATACATATGAACTTGTTATATTTATTTATCTAGTTATATGTTCAGTAGTTGCTGTAGTAGTTATCGGTACTGCTGGTTTCAAAAGATCGTATTATGGATAATAGTCCTTGATAATTGATAGATAGTATGAAATCGTTTACTCTGTCTGCCAATCGCATAGCGTAATCAAAACTTTCAGTAAGACGAAAGTAAGCAAATGTTTGCTGTTAAATGAAGTGCAAGAAAAATCAACTGACGCAAGAGGAAAATCTTCAATAATGCAGAACAAAAACAAAAAAAGTAATCAAAAATCTATCTATTATTATTATTATTATTATTATCTTTATTAACGAGATTTGATCTTTCTCAAATTTTACGGAAGAGATGGAAAAACAGATCGCTATTGAATTGTGTGAGTGAAACAGATCGCTCTTGAATGATGCGAAACATGAGCAAAGAAGAAAAAAATGCTCATGGATGATGCAAAACAAAGAAAAGAAAGTTCTTGAACAATGCAAATCAGAAGACTGAAAAAAAATGAAATGGATGATGATCGTTCTTGAATGATGCGAAACATGAGCAAAGAAAAAAAATGCTCATGGATGAAGAAAAAAAAAAGAAAAAGTGATCGCTCTTGAATGATGCGTATGAAAAGAAACGAGAATAAAGAACGCTCTTGAATGATGCGAAAGAAAAACAAGGAAAATAGAGAATGCTATTGGATGATGCAACTGCAAAAAGAAGTGATCACTCTTGAATGATGTGAAACATGAGCAAAGAAGAAGAGAATGCTCATGGATGATGCAAAACAAAGATATAGTGATTGTTCTTGGACAATGCGAATGAAAAGACTGAAGAAAAAAAAATGAAAATAATGATGATCGCCCTTGAATGATGCGAAACATGAGCAAAGAAAAAGAAAATGCTCACGGATGAAGAAAAAAAAAAGAAAAAGTGATCGCTCTTCAATGATGCGAATGAAAAGAAACGAGAATAAAGAACGCTCTTGAATGATGCGAAAGAAAAGCAAGCAAAATAGAGAACGCTATTAGATGATGCGACTGCAAGAAGAAGTGATCGCTCTTGGATGATGCGAATGAAATGAAAAGAAAATTGAGTACGCTCTTGAAAGGGAAGCAAAGAAAAATTTAACGCTCTTGGATGATGCGTCAGAAAGAAAAATTGATCGCTCTTAAATGATGCGAATGAAAAGAAAACAAAATGGAGATCACTCTTGAATGATGCGAAAAAAAGTTAAGAAAGTATGGAACGCACTTGAATGATGCGTCAGAAATAAGAAGTGGTCGCTCTTGGATGATGCGAATGTTAGGACAATTATCGCTCTTCAATGGAGAATGTTATAAACGCTGGATGATGTGGGAGCAGTGATGCATTTTGAACTGAACGCGAGCCAAAAATGAACGGAGCCCGAGCCAAATTTACATGAGAACGCAGTAGACAGTTAGCTTCCGAGCAAGAGCTAGCCGATGCTCAAGAACGGCCCATTCAGTTTGCATTAATGATCGGGGCTCTCGTGTAGTAAATGAATGAATTAATCGTTGTAAATGTTCATGGTTAGGGAAATCATACAGCCCTTGGTGTTTGGAATACCAGAAAACATATATCTGCCAAAGTTTACTATAATAATCAGTCAAAATGAACTGGGTTCACAATGTTCAAGCCTACTTGATCGCTGCGTTAAAAAAAAATTGAACTGGAACGCGAACTGAACGCGTTCAAATGCATCACTGTGTGAAAGAATAAAAAAATGAACGCTCTTATATGAGAGGAAAAAAAATCAGATTATCACTTAAAATGTGATCGAAGATGTAAGTTGGCCGTCCTTCTTCTTCTTCTTCTTCTTCTTGGCATTAACGTCCCCACTGGGACAGAGCCTGCTTCTCAGCTTAGTGTTCTTATGAGCACTTCCACAGTTATTACACAGAAAAAAATCCGTTCTCGTATCCGTGAACAGCAGGCGTGAACTCGTCAACAAGCAAAAATACACCGTGAACTAGATCATGTATACGAGACCAATCATGGTAGTTCACGGTGTATTTTTGACAGTTCACGTTTTCCAGAACGCTTTTTTGAGCGTGTAACTGAGAGCTTTCTATGCCAACATTGCCATTTTCGCATTCGTATATCGTGTGGCAGGTACGATTATACTCTATGCCCAGGCTAAGGAAGGCCGCCCTTGAAAGATACAAAAATAATTATTGAATGCCTTTCCTAGAGGCAGTAATATGTATTCTTCTATGTTGCCATCGTTCATGAACAAAATGAAACAAATACTTTCTAGAATGGATTGATTACCTCTCGAATGAAACGTAGATCTGTCAGATGGTATACAATTTTATTATGTTTGTACGATATGTCATAAATGAGATGTTTGGTACTGAGGAAAATAAACAAAGTCATTTTATAATGAATATTATGTATAATAGTAAATGAAGAGTCATACTGTTTCAAATTTAGAGGGTTATTGATTGAACATGTTGTATAATGCAAGAGCCTTAAGTTTTATTCCACATGTACGTTACTACCAAATAATTAGTAGAAACAATTACAGTTATGAAATTCAGTTAAATAATCGTTTATGACATAAAAGTTGGAGGACTCGTGTTTTGAAATTTGCGAAGATAGTCATTTTTGTTTTTGTTTTATAGGAAACTTTCAATTTATATGCTGGACTTAAAGCTGACAAATGTTTGTTCGGCCTGTTTCGGTACGTTTTGATGATATTGAATAGTTGTTAAACACTCTTAATTTAATCGAAGACATGATGCAAAAAAAAACAATCGCATTAGTGTAATACAAGGTTAAGTAGACTTGTGGAAGTCTCGTTTGATTTGTAGCTCATGCCAGGCAAAAACTAGAAAAAAGCAGGTTTACAGGTGCATAAGTTTTTGGTATTCCCGCAGCTCAATTATGTTGAGCAGCACTAGTGAGTTGCCACAAAGATATGACCATCGTAATAAATACAGAATGATAGACGTAATAATTACAGTACGACAGACTTATTTGTAATACGTAAAAGTGGCTCACGTAGAAATGGAGAAATGGATTGAAACTAACAGGATTAACCGGGCGAAACTTTACAGTAAATTTTCAATAACTTTCACTGCAGTTTAGAAATTAAAAATCCATAACCATACACCCCCATTTCAAAGAGATCTCTGCCGTTACAAATCAGAAAACTGAGACCCTAGTTTTTCTCACGAAAGAGATAATGGTGATATCAAGTAGCTTATGGATTGATAAGCAAGAACCAAAACAACAGAGGTCAGCCGATTACCTAAAAGGTAGGATTCTTAATTATATTGCAAAACATTGTTTAGATATAGATGGAGTTTCATGAATATTTGGTAATCTCGATACTTGAAATCTGTCCCGTTAACGTAGAGTACGACAAAAGGATAATCATTTGATATATCATGAAGATTGATGACGATTGCACATCATAACGTTGAAATTTTATTGACATTATCAACAGAGAATACATGGTATACAAGAACTGATGTTTACATATTTCTAGTTCCATGAGATGAAAATAGTATATAGGTAGAGGTGATTTTAATAAGTGAGCACTTTGATGTCATTCACCGATGGAAAAAAAAGTCGAAAATCTTAAATCTTCAAAGAATCACAACTTGAATAACGTTGGATTATTGGCAAAAAAAAAAAAACTTTACAACTGTAGAGTTTTCTGCTTCAGAGTTAGGTAAAGTATGCAGCGCAGCCACTTATGTTTTGAAAAAAAGAAGATTGATTTATTGACGAGATATTCACATTATTTCAAACAAACCAAAAAAATATATCAAATCTATTGAGTACTTTTCCGTGACATTCGATACAAAAAAAATCAATATTGAGTCCAATAAGCTATGTCAGCATTTAAATGAAAATTTAGAAATGTCAGCGCTGAGGCATCATAAACTGTTATAAATTAATGATGTAGGCCATATTTGTTTTTATATGTATTCCTATATTAAGCTTCTATAAAATAACATAGTTCAGTGTTGCAAAAGATAAAATAAAGCTACTACTTTAAGAAGAAAATAGTAAAATAAGAAACTCGGAGGTATCGAAAAGACAGGATATGTTGTCGAATTCCAACCAAACGAGCAGCTTGCAATGGAAAAATAAAGGAGGAATCAATAGTTGGATCATGTATAAATAAGTAACATATGCTGTAAATTGTATTCATATTTGTTACCGTTACTGATAGTTTTAAGTAGTTTGAAATCAGGGCAACATTAACTCGTGAAAGGAAGCGTTGATGTTTAACCAATTTGTTTCACAACAACTCAGAAGAAATTCTAGTGAACTGTATTCTTTTTTTTTTAGAGAAAAGGGGATGTGGTAGCGCCTCTATTAACACTCGTTTCTCGCGTACTTTATGGTGGCCCGACCGACATCCTTCCGAATGCCTAGTGATGCATTCGATCAGTCGATCTAACACGTTGAACGAGGATAGTTCGTTTAGCATCGCAGCGCGCGTGTCATTTCGATTCAGAGTCCCAAGGTCGTTACCACAGATTGAGTCTTGACAATTTACCGAGAAAATTCCTGAATGATTGTTATAAAATATGTAAATTCCCCAGTAAAACCTTTGGGAAGCAAAATTGAAGGAAACGCTGAAAAAATTTAATATGCAATGTGTATTAGCCTATGCATGCTGTAATACGTTTAACTTTAGTGTGCACCCTGTTTTCAAGTTGCCCGTGAGAGTGAGACAGCATCAATACTCGGTGCACAGTAAAAGTCACACGAACAAAAAATTTGTTGCACGTATAGAGACTCATATTGGTATGGGAGGATATGCTGTAACATTAAATAGACGATGTCCTAGCGGAATTTCCAGAAATCGTGAAGTTCTTGAGTTTGCGATGAAATTATTTCCTCGAAATTTCTATTGAGTGATTACTGAAGACAATCCAATACATTCTGGCATGGATTTTTCGAAGGGTCTATGGTGGGATTTGTAGGAGAATCCATAGAAGCACAGACGTGTTTGTTCGAACCGTGTAATATATGGGTGAACAGTTCGTTCATACAGAACCTCGAACAGTTCGAGCGAATATTGAACGATTTTTTTTTTGAAAAAAACTCGTGCATTGTGCGCGTAGTGTAATCAAGGCGTAAGGGAGAGTTAACCGTATTTCAATGAACATTCATTTTAAAATTCATCATTTTGTTCTAATGATAAAACAATTGTTATTTGAATTAAGTCTATTGGGAGTTGAATATTTTAGAAAACTAAAAAGATCCTCATTGAATAAAAGGCAAATGTCATGGGACTCTAGTTATCAAGGGCTTTGTGTTATTTTGTTCATCTAAAAGGTAGTCTAAATCCATGGTTTAAAAATTGATCAGGGTCTAGTTATTTTATTTTCTGTATTTCAAAATTGATCTCCCACCATTACAGTTGTAATAGACGCTTATATCATATCAACAAAAAAATATTCCAATTTATGCGATTGTGAGGAATCCATAATTTGTCGTTGTACTTAATTCTTTATAAGTACCAAAAAATACATGTTTAAAACATGTTAAAAATTTTGGTCATCCCATTCCAATATCTGGAAATATATTTCAACCAATTTCAAAACTTCTTTTTTGGGTTTTTTTTAATGAAATCTTATTCTATGTGGACATTTTAAATTTTTCAATAATTTGGTTCTGCCAAGGATCAATGCCGTTTGATCTTATTATTATTATGATTGTTCTTATGAGAGTATTTTTAGAAAAGATAAAGAGATTTTGTGTCTTTTTAAAAAAGATTACAGTAAGGGGTCGTCCATAAACCACGTGGGCATTTATGGAGGGAGCGGGAGTCTGGCCAATAACCACGGTCCATACAAATTTAATTTGTTTTTTGTATAGACAAATGACCACGAGGGGAGGGGGAGTCCCTGAGAAATCATTCAAAATTTGAAGTTAATAAATAAACAACTAAATTACTAATCTTTAATAGTAATGAAACTTAACACTTTTCATAACCCATATCCATCCGTCTCATGTATATTACACACGCGCGCAAAACAAGTGCGATTTATTTACTGCCCATAACTGCATAACAGTCACATTCGACATTTTTGACAAATTGGAGTTAATACCATGGAGAGTCATCAAATTATAAATACTTTCGATCAATTTCCTGAAATCTGTGAGACTGTTCTAGAAAATTCGAAAAAAAATTACAAGTTGTTTTGTCACATTGACAATTATAATCGCATAACAGTCACATTGCGATTATAAATGAGCCTCGTAATATAATAGCAATGAAATTTCTATCAGAATATTTTTCTGACTATTCATCTAGTATGCGATATGAGTTGTGCAAAATTTCATCCTGAAATAAGCACTTTTGAGTTACTGGTAATTTTTAGAAATTTCAGTTTTCTCCCATACTGCCATAAAATGCACACTTGGTATTCCATTTACTCAATGCCTACTTTTGTCGAATGTTACAAATATGCAGTTATGGGCAGTTTAGTGTTTAAACTTTTTGCTTATAATGCTACAACGCGTCCACAACGGGTGCAGGTCGTTAGGCCGGATGTCGTTAGGCCGAAAGGGCCGTTCGGCCGAAAGGGTCGTTAGACCGAATTAACATTTGATCATTTACTTCTACAGTCGACTTTCCACATCTCGATGTCTCTCCCTATGTCGATGATTGCTTCGGTCCCTTAATTCTGCATACGATTTCTCTCTCCACATCTCGATATCCTCCTAATCTCGAGATCTCCATATCTCAATGTGTTCCTGATAATTTTATGTTCCCAATTTTCTCTACATATGTTGGTATCTCGCATAACTTATGATCTCGCCCTGAAAGCCATTGGTAGCCATGTGTGTAGCTCGTTGTTTCTTAGAATTTGAATTGAGTTACACGTTATTTAACATCGTTGTAAAGAAGAAAGCATCTGTCAGTGGTGTTGGTTTCGATGCTTATTCATTCATTTGCTCAGAAACAACGAGCTACACACGTGGATACCAATGGATTTTAGGGCGTTATCTCAGATTATGCGAGATATGAATATTATTGAAGGTTACTAGACCAAATTTAAGCGATTCAGAACAATTTGGATACTCCAAATGAAGTAGTTTGTTTGTTTATTATTTTCCTAGTAACGGAGTGATTTTCAATCTAGTGTTCATTTAATGAATGTTCTTTTTCTCGATCTCTCCCTAACTCGATGGTCTCTTCGATATCGAGATGTGGAGAGGTGACTGTATTTAAAATAGTTAACTCATTCATCAATGTTTTTTCCTTCTTTTAATCAAAGGCTGTTCTTTCTAATTATATTTCACAATGGTTATTGTGGGCTTCTAGGTAAAACAAATTATCCATTTGACCTGAAAATTCATCCGGACGCTTCTAGGTGATACAAATTATCCCAACATATCCCTGTTAATGACCCATTCGCCCTTACGGTTCATTAGAACCATCGTTCATTTTCGGCCTAACGACCCTTTTGGCCTAACGACCCTTTCGGCCTGACGGCATTCGGCCTAACGACATTCGGCCTAACGATATTCGGCCTAACGGCATTCGGCCTAACGGGGTAGCACTGAATTTTAACTGATATGTCAGCTAAAAATGAAACTTGTTCATAGCAGTACCTTTAGGTGTCGCTCGCATCAAACATCACTTTTGCTGAAATGACAGCAAACAAACTTAAACCGAGGTTTGCATTCTATTTTAAGTGTGTACAAGTAAGTATATATCACCTTCAAACAAGAACTTATCCAAGTTTCCTCGAATAAGAAGAATTTTCAAATCGATATCGAGTTATGGAGACAAATTTACCTTTCACGTGACTTCGACAAGTAGAGATATCGAGTTATGGAAATATCGACCTATGGAGAACACGGTGTACGTCAATTTTAAGGGACAAAAAATCCATGGAGTTGAAGATTATCTAGTTGTAGAGAGCTGACTGTATTCTGGTTGTTCCCGATCGTCAGAACAAACACCATTCTTATAGTTGCCGAATTAGCAGCTACAAAGCTGTAATTTATTAAACTTAGTATTAGTGCGTATACAAACGGGTAAGTATAAATTTCTCTTACAATTTCAATGTTTTTGTATTCTTTTCAGGACTTCAACAACCATCGAAAACGTGGAATGTATTATCTACAGGTAAGTTACATGGTTATTTTAATTTTCAGGTTATAAATTCTCTAATGTGATGCAACTTCAGCTATATGGTAAGTAGCGTAATCCGGGGTATCATTGATCAGCGGGGTAACATTGATCGGAATGACTCATCTCGTAAAAAGTTCGTATCATCCTATACTGATGAAACATTTCGAAATCACGAATGGTGCTTCTCTTTCTTATATTCATAAGCTAATGTAAGTGGGGATTTTTGCGAAAATTCCGTTTACATTATCCGTAAATTTGTCAACGATAAAACGATTCCGTAGTCAAAACTTTCATAAATATGCTCAATTGAGCAACATTAACGAATTACTGTAAAGAATATAGGAAATTGCCTACCTTTAGGCGTATTCCGTGGATCGAGGTGGTCAAAATATTAAAATAACTTAATAAGTAAATGACTTGTAAGCGTTTTGCCTTCATATTCGACTTCGGGGGGCATGATTTAAGTAAGTAACGACATTTTCAATATTACCGAATATTGTTTACATAGGTGATCAATGTTACCCCATATCAGCTAAATTAAAAAATCACTTAAAACATTTTTTTAAACATACTTAAATCTTTCAAAAAACAAAATGCAGTATATAGTCACGAACTATGGGTGGCAGTACTTATTTTAAAAATAAAAAACTTGCAACATTTGCATTTTCAAACAAAATATTTAAGAAATATTCAAAAAAATGATCAATGTTACCCCGGATTACGGTACATTTTATTTCAGAACAAACGTACCTCGACTGACAAGCTTTTCGCCAACGACACGCTGCTGACTATCCAAAAACTGTATTTATATATCCAAACTCAACGGAATAAATTCAATAATATGATCCAACAACTGATTATAAACTTACTTCGAAGAAAACAACTGAATTTTCACTGCGGATTGAATGCTAACTGTCTTGTGTAACGTGTGATCTGATTGAATCTATCTTTCCTATTCTGTCTGTTCCAACCGCGAACTGTCATTCCACTCGGCGACAACCGCTCAGTTGCGAGGGAACCGACAGTGGTTTCACCGCCGTTTCGCCGTCGACAGTGTTGCCGGCCACACTGGTACAAAAACCAATTTCATTGTGAAAAATTGACTGCGCAAAGCTTTAAAGCACTTAAGCCTATGAAAAATCTCTAAACTTATAATCATGGTTCGTTGTTGACAACATTTGAACATTATAATCGGTATTATAATGCCTTATTGATCGGTTAAAAATTTAAACCTATCTCGAAATTTTGTGGATCTTTTAATGCAAAACTTCGCCTAGATGTTACAAACAAATGAAACAATCAACTTTGAACCGAGTTTTTATGGTGTATTCTCCTGAAAATCACGGTAACGGAAAACCGGATTAAATATGTCTGGTTTCCTTTGAATTTGAAGAAAAGTACCATCAAAATGACGTAACTTGAAAACAGGCCCTATTTTTTCTCCAACATATTGCCGAGAGATGCTGATTGGTGAGCATAGATTTGATAAAGATTTTTTTTATCTGAAAATAACAGTCAGGGGAGCACCGTGACCTACGCTATGCTATGAAGAATGGATGAAGGCATTAGCATGCCACTGGTCCTAAGCAAAAAAAAAAGAATAACATTTTATCACAATCTTTGTCAATACATTATTTAAAAGCTTCTGGTTCACCAATTGCGATGTTTCGCGAGCTTACTGTTGATATTGTGTTTCCTAAACGTGCGGCAACCTTGACATAGACACTTTTCTTGTCGCATTTTACTGGAAACGTTGAAGTAGCTTATTTTTCCCCAGATCAAACACTTTTGGCTTCGCAACTTTTAGCTGGGTTCGTTTGGGTTTAGGTGTGAAAATGCTCAAGTTACCGTTCCGAAAACAACAGTTTATAAATAAATGGCCATCAAACTTCAATTGGTACCTTGACTGGGGAAGAACCTTTGGGTAAGTGCTTTCCAATTCAAATAAACTCACGGACAATGTGCTGCAGAAAGACGCTCGTGCCGTTTTTCCATGAATTACATTTTCGGCACCTTCCAAATGAGGAGAGAGAAAAACATTTTCCGTTTTTGGGCAAATGATATTCACCACGCCGTTGGGTTCTGGTGGTGATGATGATGATGGCTGCTCGTTAAAACTGGCACAATTTATACTTTGATGGCAATGGCTGAGGACACTCAAAAGCATTTTTATCCCCGAACCTGGGAGCGAGTTGGAATGCTTTTGTGAACAAAGTATTTTTGAACATTCTTCGCGGGGGGTATTTGAGTTGTGTAATGAATGTCAAAAGCCGTAATCCGAACATGATGGCGCGAACTTTGTCTGACACGATGGCGGAAAATTGATTGCTGCGTCAATAAACTTTACGGATGAATGCGTTTGATTTGTTTGTTCTACAAATACACGCGGCCGAGGGAATATTAAACGCAATAATAATTATTTGAAGTAATTGGCTAGATTTAACTAAAACAGCCATTTGAGATCTAATTACGCTAATAAACCGTTTTCAACCTCTACTTCGCTATAGCAGTAGGGGAACTGTGGGTAAAATGAACAGATTTGTGTTTTAAAATAATTATGCTATGAATCTATGCAAAACAAAGTACCATCCTTAATCATCAGACTAAGAAACTATTTCGACAACTCTAGCGCGATCTAGAACTGTCAAAAGCTGGAAAAGTAAACATAAACAAAGTATGTCTCTCCGTTTTCTCATATGATGTAATATGAGAACTATGTTTTCACTCGTGGAATTTAAGGTTTTTATGGCTTAAACCATAAAAAATCTACTGAACTGCGTAGCACATCATATCTTTAAAGTATTTATGATAAGTAGACATAAATTTGAAATATTTTTATCTTCAAAATTCTTAGAACAAATGATTCGAAGATGTTGATTCTTTGGGTGTAAAATGAACCACTCGAGATGGAGGTAAGGGATGGTACACAAATTATGTCACGCTAATTTTCATCTTTTAAGACCCCCCCCCCCCCCTTTGTCACACTTTTTGTATGAGTCCTCCGAAAATTTTGTAAGGCTTGTCACGCCTGGCTTGACCCTCTCCCCCCCCTTGGAGCGTGACATAATTTGTGCATGACCCCTAATATGAACACCATGGCGGGGTGAATACTACTGGATTTTATTTCAGATGCTGAGAGTTTTCTGGAGAAAATACAATGACAGACATGGACAGCCATCCCGGTCTGTAAGGGATAAATCCATTATCGTGAGAGTAAGTGAGAATTCGGAAGCCTGGTCGCTGCTAAACGTTCCATTGATTCCGAAATTTCTGTGAGATATGCATGGCAATGTGCTTTAATGCATGAATCATGTACGAGATGCCGCAACCCGTTCAATTTGAATTGTGTTCATTTTACCCCCGTTACGTGTTTATTTTACCCACATGTTCAAATGCTAGATAAAAAAAAATAACATTCAAAAATCACATTTAGGGTATCCACTTATCAACATAAAATCGAAATTTGGTTTTAAGAACAAGCTTTTGATATTCAAACAAATTTTCAGGCCAGCCATGTTGAATGCTGTACCAATATGGACTATCTGTTGTAATACCAGGAAGAAAGCTCTGAAGAGAAGTCAAAATAAAATTTTTAAAATGATTCTGAAGCCACCTCCCTGGTATAGTACTAATGAACTAATGAACATTGGAACAAATGGCGAATAAAATCTATATAAATAAAAATGGAGTGGTGTTTGTATGTCACGAAATGGCTTACAAACGGGTCAACCGATTTGAATGATAATTTCTCAGTTTTGTTCCGACGTGTTTGTATGTATAAAGCTCTAAGGATATTCACCGAAAAAGTATGGAAAAACGAGAGTGAATGGAACTATCATTTTATATGGGGCAATACATAGCGTTTTTCAACAGCCTACTTGATGGCAAGACGAAGTTTGCCGGGACCACTAGTTATTAATAAATTTAGACAAAACCGTTCCAATCTTCTATTGCCACGATTATTGCGTCGTAAATCAAGTTTATTTTCTTATAACGGTCTGGCGGGGCATCGTGGCCCCTATTGGAAGTTCATATTGACACCAGCGCCACGCGATAAAATTCTATACTAAACAAAATTGTTACCCATATGAATGTCCAACTAATAATAATAAGCAAATTTGCCGAAGACTCGGATTATAACCTCAAATCTAACCCATGTGGAAGTTCTTGGTCCCCAAAGCAAGTTGCTCAAGACAGTACGTTCCTGTATGACCTGCATCTCGACCAATTTTGTGATGACTGCAGCTTTCTGGACTGAGTATACTGTAATTCCACATTCCCAACATGGTCCCCTTCGTATCTGATTCCCGGTGGCCACTGGAACCGGAACCGGTAGTCCAAGTAGTGATTTCAATCTTGAGGAGTACCGTCAAGCTACCATTCACCGTGCATTTAAGAAAAATTTGCACTTCAAAAAATTATATAACTTTTCCAAATAATTTAAAGCGTACTAGAATACCACTACGTAGCGGGCAATTATGTAATAATTCAGGAAAAATCTAAAACTAGTGATGCATAACAAAAAATTACTCAAAAATTATGTTTGAAAATGTCATGTTAAGGTCGCCTCGTACCGTTCTATGTCACCATTTACCGTGCATACTAGTGCACCATTCACCGTGCGTATAGTTTTCGTCGTGATTTGATTTTGTATCTTGAATAAACGTTGTTGATGGAGCAACTATGTTGATAGTAGTGTGCGCATTCATTTTTAAGAGTATTCAAATCTTCATTTACAATAAAAACTATAAAAAGTTTAAAAATTGGCTAAATTATTATTTTTCAATTAAAACCGTTATAGGAGGTTTGACTGTATTGTCCAAACCATTCCATATTCACTTAAATTCTAAATATGAAGTAGTTTAATGACGACATAACAATAAATCTAATATTATCGCATAATTTCATGCCTTTTACACTAATGCACGGTAATAGGAACCATATAATTTGAAAAGGATCCATTCACCGTGCATTTGGGTTTCGACTGAAACACAATAAAAATTCTAATTTGCATAAAATCTCATTGCTCATACGATGAAATACATCTTACTAATAATATCCACAGTGAAAACTTGTTGAAATTTTGAAAAATTTTATACTCTATCGTTAAAATAAAAAATGTGATTTTTTGGCGTTTCTACTAAGATTGCTGCAATATCTCGTTATCAAACAGAATTCACATAGGATTTTCAAAATGATTTGTGACAAAAACTACTTCGTTTCATCAGTTTTATCTTATTTTGCTGACCAAAGAATAATTTGTGAAAATTGTATGAATATTCTGTAGGAATTTGTATATGAGCACGGTGAATGGAGGCCGCACGGTGACTGGTGACTTAACGGTATATCTTTCGAAAGCGGTTTAAGTTTCAAAATTTGTTTGTAAACTTTGCTGATTTATAGAGGTAAACCTTTCTGGGTAATCTTATTCGGTTGTATTTCTTAACATCCGCAAATGGCTGAACACGTTTAATTTTTTTTTATTGAAAACGTTCAATAGTTTCCCAATTGATACAAAATATAAGCTGAATGTTTTCAAAGACATTGGAGCTATTTAACATATTTTTCACAATACAATATTTTTAGCTTTCCTCTGACGTTATGTCCCAACTGGAATAAAATATGCTTCTAAGTATAATGGCTGTTCAATAAAAAAAAATTAGAAATTTTTCAGTCACAAAGTAAAACATATGGTTTTGTTAATGAATTCAGTATTTTTATTTAAAACATAATGTTTTTTATCCAAATAACGACAATTATCATTTGACAAGGGGCCGTACGACGCAACTTATGTCGAATTTGTTTTTGAACCAACAATTTGCTTGACGTTGGTTTGTTCATGTGTTAATCACCGACCCAGTTCCTAAAAACGAACGATATTAGTCGCGATGCTCTCACAAGAGCGCTGGACGACACTGACGTTCATCTTCCGGATACAAAAATCCTCAATGGGACGGCACTGGGGCAAATTGGTCGGATGCTGGAAAATACACTAAAACCTGCAAGGTGACTCCCAGATCTTTACCTTATCCCACTAAACCAATATCCTTCCCATGACAACTGTGGAGATGCAGAGTTGTGGTTGTCTAACTAACATTCCTTTCCTTCCCCGATGACCGCATTGGGCGTGGTTGGCCTAAATTTTTAACTCTCGTTTTGTGCATATTGATAATGGTTAGTTAATCCCACGTCCATTCATTAAATCTTCGTGCAACTTCGATTGTTTTGGTCAATCACGGAATGCAACTACGAAGCGGTCATACATGCTCATGCTCTTAATAGATTTAACTGAAATTTTCAGAAGATCCCGAGAACTTCTTCTAGTTTAAGAAAGTTTTGGAAATATGGTCCAGGTTATTCCGGGTTGTCTTGGGGTACAAAAATTGGTCACATCATCCCTTCAACGGATATTTCAGGATCCTGATGAGCTAAATGGTTGGTGTTTTCAGCAAAGTTGTTCAGCAAAACAAAAGCCTTCTGGCGGTGAAATTCGTGCGCTAGGTGGTGCTAGTAAACCATATTAAAACCTCTTTATCTCAAGATCCCGATACACCAGAAGGTTGGAGTCTTTAGCAAAGTGATTTAGCAGATCAAGGCGGTAACATATTTGTTTGTGGAATTTATTCGCTAGGAGGCGCTTGTAACATTTTTTTTTCAATTGAACTACGAATACTTCTTCAAAAAATTTTGTCAGCCGACCAGTGGATCGTGGGTGTATACTGAATCAAAGAAGAAGAAGAAGTGGAGGAATCGTTCTTTAGCGATCAAGACGGAAGTTTTTCCTGTTTTTGCTGGTGGAATTTTTCGGCCACTTGTTGAATATTCAAGATTGGCGTTCGTTAAGTATAATTTTTATTTTTATTTATTTCCTATATTGTTTCTTTTTGGTTCATTATTAAGTTATTATCCAACCCCGTCATTTTCCTATCATGGAGACTGACGAGGATGGAGACAATTCTACAGAGAATATAATTCCAAAGGAATCATGTTCTTCAGAAAAATCATTTCGAGTCAAAACATATCCCTCAACATTTTTGGGCCCATTCGTTGTTTATTTCCGTAAGAAGGATAAACCGATAAATGTTTTATTGATTTCTTATGAAATTTATAAAGCATATAAATCTGTCAAGGAAATAAAACCTGAACAACTTTATTTCACTGATGGTTCTTCAATTGATAGTACAGCAGGGTTTGGCGTATTTAATATTGAATTAGCTCATTTTTTTCAAGTTAGAATTCCCTAGCTCTATATTCATAGCTGAATTAACTGCTTTATATTTTGCATGCAATTTGATCAGATCTTGCTCTCCCAATATATACATAATATGTTCTGACAGTTTAAGTTGTCTTCGTGCTTTGAATGCTATTAATTTTCATTTCAAAACACATTATATTATATTTATGTTAAAACAAATTTAACATGAATTACATTCCAAGGGATTTTTATTTAAATTAATTTGGGTTCCAGCTCATTGCAATATATATGGCAATGAACAAGCTGATTGTTTGGCAAAATTAGGTATTTTCGTGGTACAACATATAAACGTGTTATTTACCCTTCTGAATATTTTTCTAAATTAAAAAAAGATTCGTTAAAAAATTGGCAGACTTCATGGGATACAAGAAATCAAGGAAGATATTATTATTTTATTTGTTCTAAAATTGGTACAATTCCTTGGTTTAAAAAATTATATGTTGAACGTAATTTCATATGTTCGTTTTCTAGATTAATGTTCAATCATTATATTTACAATTGTTATCTACAGTGATACCTCCATGAGTCGATGTTCCATGACTCTATATAGACTCATGGAACCATACTAAAAGCAAAATTGTATGGTTGCTATGATGGTCCCTAGGAGCAGCTTTCCAAAGGATTGCTGTTCCATGACTCGATATTTCCATGAGTCGATGGTGCCTTCAATGTCGACTCATGGAGGTTTCACTGTATATCGTATGAATTTAAATGATTCCAATCTTGGAGAATGTGGTAGATTTTATGAAGATATTGACACATTGTATTAAAATGCTCTCGTTGCGTTTTGCCCTGAAACAAACTTTTCAATAAAATAATAAATTTAGGATATGAAATAACAAATTTTGTAAGAGATGTTTTGGCTCAGAAATGTTTTCTGATAATGAAAAATATATTTGAATTTTTAAACGAAATCTCTTATCATGTTTGATACTCTCTTTTTTGTACATGTTTGTTTATTTTTACTTTCAGATTGATTAGTTTATTGGCTACCTCATTGCCTACTACCATGGGGATTTGCATCCATTATCTGACAACTTCGGCTCTGCAATGGATCCTTTCCGGATGGGCTTTTAGTTTCAATTTTTTTTTATAACGTTTTCGAAAAGAAAAAGAGGTTTTGCACCCTTTTGAGTAAGATTTTAAAATAAAATCACTCAAAGGGGTTTTTCCCTCTTTCTAAATTAAAAGTCAAAAAAAAATATAAATAATATATATGGGTCTCCTGAATCTGAAAATGATGTCAAAAATCATTATCTCGAGTATTTGTTCATTTTATTGTGAAATTTTACATTGAAAATCTGCCTTATACGCCTAAATGTATGCAATTTCCATTTAAATAAGCACATTATCTGAGAATAAACGGTTTTATGAGCAAAAAAAACTATACTTGCTATGCTGTATGATATCAAAAATGCGTTCAGTAGTTCATACTTAATCTTACACAATATTTAAACACTCAAAGTTTAGGCAGGCTTTGGAAAATTTAACCCTTTAATACCCAAATTTTTATTTTCGATTTAAATATTATTTTTCGTTATCTAAAATCGTTCTTAACACGTTCTCGGCAATTATTTATTTTTATTTGTGAATTTTTGAATTTTGGTTTTTGATTTTTATAATTTTTATTTTTGAACATCTCTAGCTTTTTTCATTTTTTCTTGAAGCCTTTTCTAGTTGTTGATTTTTGGCAATGATAAAAATTTAATTTTTTGCGGTACTTTTAAAAATATTATATTTTTAATTTTTTTTCGGAGCGTATTTTATTTACCGTGTAACTAACGGAAAAACCCGGTTTGAAATTATTTTGATACCACCAGGCTCTTCTTTTGTGATAGGTCGATCGTAGAAAAATATAAAAGGTATGATTTTTTATATTACACGTTAAAACAGCCACGGGCATTTAAAGGTTAAATAAGAATACAATTTTTCGAACAATTTTCAAAAATACAACGAAGTTCCAAAAGTCATAAAAACTTTTCTTATATGCGTGTTATGAGTCAAGGTTTAAGCCAAAAATAAAATAATTTTGATTTCCGAGCTACGAAAAAATATACAAAATTCCAAAGTGTACCCCGTCTAAAGGCGGGGTTGGGTATTAGAGGGTTAACGATCATTGACACACAAGCCATAATTTCATCCCATTTATTCGCCTGCATTCATACAACACACATAACATTCATCGTTCGTTGAAGACAACGAACCATGAATGAAAACAAGACAGACAAACACCACCCACTGTTTGGCGCCGATCATTGTGTGTCATCACCCGAGGAGGAAAGAATAACTCGGCAATAACTTATGCATACCATATTTTGGTATCATACCCCAATTAGGTATTGTTCAGTTATCAATACCTCATTTTGGTATTATAATGGTGTTTGAAAAAAATGTTTAAAACAATTAAAAATACCTCATTTTGGTATTCGATAGCTATTGAGGACTGCTGGAGGTATTGAACTACTACCCGAGCAGAAGAAAATAACTACTGAATACCAAACTGAGGTATTCCATACCAGATAATTTCCAATACTTACAACCTAAATGAGGTATGAATGAGCCCTGCATAAGAGGTAAAATACCTCAAATAATACCTTCTGCATATTCTACAAATACCAAGCTGATAACTAGAGCAGGTATTGTAATACTTAAATAATACTTGATGGATTTTCATATAAAAGTGAAATTTTTCAATAGTAGTTCAATACCTCCAGCAGTCCTCAATAGCTATCGAATACCAAAATGAGGTATTTTTAATTGTTTTAAACATTTTTTTCAAACACCATTATAATACCAAAATGAGGTATTGATAACTGAACAATACCTAATTGGGGTATGATACCAAAATATGGTATGCATAAGTTATTGCCGAGTTATTCTTTCCTCCTCGGCAGGGCTGGCATCAACTCGCACAATGCGCGCAAAGAGCAGAATTTAACCACTGCACAAAGAGGAGACAGACGCGCGCAAAGTGTAACAACACGAACACAATGAGGGCACGCAGTAGGAAAGAGAGTGTAAGCGATTACGCAAAGAGTAATGCTGACGGAGTGTGTTGGCAAAACATGCTCAAAGTGTACACAATTTGGCTCTTTTTACCTTATTACATGGGTAGTTTTAAAACGAGACCAACGAATAGATGTCGGATATCGATGTCCGTAGTTGTTTTGGAATTCAAGATGGCGACTTCCGGTTTGTGAAAAGCGCTTCAAACCCATGCAATATGGGTATTTTTGGAACAGGGCCGACGACTGGATGACGGAAATCGATGTCCGACGTCATTTTGGAATCCAAGATGGCGACTTCCGGTTTGTGAAAATCACTTTGATCCCATGCAATATGGGTATTTTTGGAACGGGGCCGACGAGTAGATGACGGAAATCGATGTCTGACGCCATTTTGGAATCCAAGATGGCGACTTCCGGTTTGTGAAAATCACTTTGGTCCCATGCAATATGGGTATTTTTGGAACGGGGCCGACGAGTAGATGACGGAAATCGATGTCTGACGCCATTTTGGAATCCAAGATGGCGACTTCCGGTTTGTGAAAATCACTTTGATCCCATGCAATATGGGTATTTTTGGAACGGGGCCGACGAGTAGATGACGGAAATCGATGTCTGACGCCATTTTGGAATCCAAGATGGCGACTTCCGGTTTGTGAAAATCACTTTGATCCCATGCAATATGGGTATTTTTGGAACGGGGTCGACGAGTAGATGACGGAAATCGATGTCTGACGCCATTTTGGAATCCAAGGTGGCGACTTCCGGTTTGTGAAAATCACTTTGATCCCATGCAATATGGGTATTTTTGGAACGGGGCCGACGAGTAGATGACGGAAATCGATGTCTGACGCCATTTTGGAATCCAAGATGGCGACTTCCGGTTTGTGAAAATCACTTTGATCCCATGCAATATGGGTATTTTTGGAACGGGGCCGACGAGTAGATGACGGAAATCGATGTCTGACGCCATTTTGGAATCCAAGATGGCGACTTCCGGTTTGTGAAAATCACTTTGATCCCATGCAATATGGGTATTTTTGGAACGGGGCCGACGAGTAGATGACGGAAATCGATGTCTGACGCCATTTTGGAATCCAAGATGGCGACTTCCGGTTTGTGAAAAATCACTTTGATCCCATGCGATATGGGTATTTTTGGAACGGGGCCGATAAGTAGATGACGGAAATCGATGTCTGACGCCATTTTGGAATCCAAGATGGCGACTTCCGGTTTGTAAAAATCACTTTGAACCCATGCGATATGGGTATTTTTGGAACGGGGCCGATAAGTAGATGACGGAAATCGATGTCTGACGCCATTTTGGAATCCAAGATTTGTGAAAATCACTTTAAACCGGAAGTCGTCATCTTGGATTCCAAAATAGCGTCAGACATCGATTTCCGTCATCTACTCGTCGGCCCGTTCCAAAAATACCCATATTGCATGGTATCAAAGTGATTTTCACAAACCGGAAGTCGCCATCTTGGATTCCTAAATGGCGTCAGCCATCGATTTCCGTCATCTACTCGTCGGCCCCGTTCCAAAAATACCCATATTGCATGGTATCAAAGTGATTTTCACAAACCGGAAGTCGCCATCTTGGATTCCTAAACGACACCGGACATCGATTTCCGTCATCTACTCGTCTGCCCCGTTCCAAAAATACCCATATTGAATGGGTTTGAAGCGCTTTTCACAAACCGGAAGTCGCCATCTTGGATTCCAAAATGGCGTCAGACATCGATTTCCGTCATCTACTCGTCGGTCCCGTTCCAAAAATACCCATATTGTATGGGATCAAAGTGATTTTCACAAACCGGAAGTCGCCATCTTGGATTCCAAAACGACAACGGACATCGATTTCCGTCATCTACTCGTCGGCCCCGTTCCAAAAATACCCAAATTGAATGGGTTTGAAGCGCTTTTCACAAACCGGAAGTCGCCATCTTGGATTCCAAAATGGCGTCAGACATCGATTTCCGTCATCTACTCGTCGGTCCCGTTCCAAAAATACCCATATTGTATGGGTTTAAAGTGATTTTCACAAACCGGAAGTCGCCATCTTGGATTCCAAAACGACAACGGACATCGATTTCCGGCATCTACTCGTCGGCCCCGTTCCAAAAATACCCATATTGAATGGGTTTGAAGCGCTTTTCACAAACCGGAAGTCGCCATCTTGGATTCCAAAATGGCGTCAGACATCGATTTCCGTCATCTACTCGTCGGTCCCGTTCCAAAAATACCCATATTGTATGGGTTTAAAGTGATTTTCACAAACCGGAAGTCGCCATCTTGGATTCCAAAACGACAACGGACATCGATTTCCGGCATCTACTCGTCGGCCCCGTTCCAAAATACCCATATTGAATGGGTTTGAAGCGCTTTTCACAAACCGGAAGTCGCCATCTTGGATTCCAAAATGGCGTCAGACATCGATTTCCGTCATCTACTCGTCGGTCCCGTTCCAAAAATACCCATATTGTATGGGATCAAAGTGATTTTCACAAACCGGAAGTCGCCATCTTGGATTCCAAAATGACATCAGACATCGATTTCCTTTACCTACTCGTCGGTCCCGTTCCAACAATACTCCCATATATTCCAATAGAAGCTCCTATAGAAGCATTCGGTAGGTACTCAATGAGCCACACAAAGAGTGTGTGTTCACCATTTTCCATCAACACTTTGTGTCGAAGGATGCATTGCAGCGAGAGCAGAAACACAAAGAGGCGTCAAAGAGGGAAGAACCAGTGAGAAAGTGTAGCTGTCGCACTGCACTCAAATTCATGATCAACACAAAGTGCGCGCTCTTTGTGTTTTTCTGTTTTCACTGAGGAGATGCCAGCCCTGCTCCTCGGGTATTGAAAAATTTCACTTTTATATGAAAATCCATCAAGTATTATTTAAGTATTACAATACCTGCTCTAGTTATCAGCTTGGTATTTGTAGAATATGCAGAAGGTATTATTTGAGGTATTTTACCTCTTATGCAGGGCTCATTCATACCTCATTTAGGTTGTAAGTATTGGAAATTATCTGGTATGGAATACCTCAGTTTGGTATTCAGTAGTTATTTTCTTCTGCTCGGGCACTTGTAACATTCGTTGACCCACTCTCATTCTGTTCAAGAAACAGAGGTGAATATTTTATATTTTTTGTGCTATGTTTGCAATCAAAAAGGTGGTCAGTGGTCCAATATATTATAACACTGTTCGACAAAAAAAAATTTTTGGCTGGATCAGGGACGCGGTTATAAGGGTCTTGAAGTGCAAGAAAAGTGTAGAAACCGGCCGTTTTCAAATGATTTGCAGCACCCCTGGATTAGTTTTTGACAAAGTTTGAAAATTTTGCATTTTTCATCAAAAAAAGCGTAATAAGCAAAATATCAATATATTTTCAAATTCAATTATTGAACCATTGAATTAGTCAAACCAATATTTTTTAGCCCTAGATCGCTTCAGGGAAACGTGCACCATTTCAGAAGAATATTGGCATAATTTTTATATATGAATTTGGAATGTTAACGATCATGAAACAAGCATATGAGGATGTGCACCATATAAATACTACTTATTTTTCTATTCCACACATCTGGTTCATTATATAATAATTATCATAGGTTCAAGAAGACGCTTGATTATGATTAAATTTTTTGCTCCATTTTATAGAGCAATGAGCAATGCAATCCAGTAACAGTTGATTTCAACAAGGATACGACTACGGAAAATTGATGTGTCTGTGATGTGATGTGATGTGAATATATGGGCTGGTTGGTCTAATAAACTCTCAGCAGAAATACAAAATTTGTATAGGTTGGACACTGACATGTAAGTGGTCTTACATGCGCTAGTCGGTTTATCAGGAGACGATGTCTGTAAAAAAATGTGATAACATTGTTATTTGCAATTTCTAAATATTTCGATAGGTACTAATTAATAATTGTTTACTTATCGTGACATTCATTTTCCTCGGAATACCCCTAGGAAAATTACAGAATAACATAAAATAGCAACAAATAATTTAGTAATAATCATTATCACATTTTTTGCGAAAGCCCCTCAGGCAGGCATGAGCTCTTTTAGATTCAGTCTGTGCACAATACTTATCATTTGTGAAAATTGATTTAGTGGTAACATGCCTGCTTCTTACTTGTAAGATGAAACAATTTCTGGTTAAACCATTTCCGATATTTTTTTATTTTTCGGTTCTAAATTTCACATGTTTTTTGGCAATTTTAATCAAACTTTCAGTTTTGAGATTTGGAATGAATTTCACAAATAATTGCGATATATTCAAAATGAGTAAAACACTTGTTTTTCTATGTCTTCTTGTTTAAAGATAGAAAATTAGAAATTACGTGAAGTTTCGCAAAGTTGTTTATCACAAATGTATGGATAAATTTTTTCTTCACTTAATTGAAAAGCATTTTTACTCGTTTCGAGGCTATGGGAATGGGGGTTCATAAATGAACACGTCTGTCCTTATATGGGAGACGAGTTTAAAATTAACCTTAATGGTCGACTTCTTTATGTTTCCAATATGCTTACAACTAAACCCATTTGAAGAAAACATCCCATTGAACAAGAAACTAACGCTCCATTTGAAAGTTTGATTAAAATTGCCGAAAAAAATATAAAATGTCGAACCAACAAAAAAAATGGGAAATAGTTTAACAAGAAATTGTATCATCTTAAAAGTAAGAAGTAGGCATGTTACCACTAAATCAGTTTTCACAAATGATTAGCATTGTGCGCAAACTGAATCAAAAAGATCTCATGCCTGCCTGAGTGGCTGTTAAATGTTGTCACAAAAAATGTGGAAATGTTGATTACTGAATTATTGGTTGCTATTTTACGTTAGTCTGTAATTTATAGGGATATTCTGATAACAAATGGACCTCACGATAGGTAATCTATTCTTAATGAGTACCTTTAAAAATCTTTGGAAATCGCAAATATCATTATTATGACATTTTTCACAGACTTTGCCATCGGCTCCTGATAAACCGACTAGCTCATGTAAGACCACTTACATGTCAGTGTCCAACCTAATTTTGTATTACTGCCAAGAGTTTATTAGACCAACCAGCCCATATAAACATAACAGACACATCAATATTCCGTATTCGTATCCTTGTTGAAATCAACTGTTACTGGATTGCATTGCTCATTGCTCTATAAAATGGAGCAAAAAATTTAATCATAATCAAGCGTCTTCTTGTACCTATAATAATTATTATATAATGAACCAGATGTGTGGAATAGAAAAATAAGTAGTATTTATATGGTGCACATCCTCATATGCTTGTTTAATGATCGTTAACATTCCAAATTCATATATGAAAATGATGCCAATATTCTTCTGAAATGGTGCACGTTTCCCTGAAGCGATCTAGGGCTAAAAAATATTGATTTGACTAATTCAATGGTTCAATAATTGAATTTGAAAATATATTGATATTTTGCTTATTACGCTTTTTTTGATAAAAAATGCAAAATTTTCAAACTTTGTCAAAAACTAATCCAGGGGTGCTGCAAATCATTTGAAAACGGCCGGTTTCTACACTTTTCTTGCACTTCAAGACCCATATAACCGCGTCCCTGATCCAGCCAAAAAAAATTTTTTCTCGAACAGTGTAATAAGGTTGTTAAAGGCAGCATTATCAGAAAATATGAAAGTTATTACCAATTTTGTGCAAAACGTAAATCACCCAAATACTGTTGCAGTCTGAGATAGTTGCTGCTCTTGAACGCTCTCGTGCCACGTACCAAACAAGAGAGTGAATGTTTTACATTCATAGGGCTCTCCGAATGCGATGTGCCACGAACTGTTATGGTTCGCGATCTGTTACACTCTCCGAATATGATTCGATCGGCTTATTCGGATCAAAATCCAAACACTGCATGTGAGCTTAGCACCAATGAATTGTTCAACACCGACTCTAATAAAAATGAAATAGTTCAAAATCATCATTAGGCACCTATAAACTAGAAAACATGGAATGTCTGTGGTGCTAACGAAACCTTCAGCAGGGAGGAAATGTTTGTTTTTACCGACCTGATCAAATTTTCCCCATTGGCGGTATGTTATTTTGCTTCTCAATATAGACCAGCTTTAACATACATTTAATGCGTAGTCATGATTAGTCAACGAAAAATATGTTTGCTTTTCTATCATAATTTATTTTACTACCATCTTTTAAAGTCATAGCAGTCTAGTCTATTCAATGCTTGCCGCATCATCATGCTCAGTACTCGGTACTGCTCATCCATGACTTTTGACGGTCGAATGAAGAAAAAATCACATTATTAGACATAAACAAACCATAAAAAAGCAAAACCTTATAGTCACTGTCTGTTGACAGGATTCATACTCCAAGACTTCCCCATACACTTTGGCCAACTGCTTGACCCGGTTTCTCACCTTACATTATCGCATGCTATGAAAACGCTATGAAGGAAGCATAAATGAAGGATCCCATACTGTCGTCTGAGAGCCTGAATGACCAAGCGCAATAAATAAGATGACGATTACTCACGGTTCATCGACGAGGATGAGAACAGTTAAATGTATGTAATCATCGTAAAAGTACACTCCGATCTGGCATTCTCTTCAATTGTGTGTAGGCACAATCAAATGTTAAGGAATATGTGCACCATGAATGAAAACTAAAGACGCAACTAGTAAGTTTTCAAGGTGTAATTCTTTATCTGCAGCATAACTCGGTCGTTGTCATCTTTGAAGCAAACTACATCATATATATTATTCTCAGCTCATCTTTGAAGTGATATATAATAATACCTCATCCCTAATAAATATTTTAAATGAACTTTCACCGTGACCTATTTCTCATACTAACAGCTGTCAAAACATGTTCAGAGCCAGCTGCAAAATGTGCCACTAGACCCAAATTAACACCCAGCAATCAACCCCCTCGGAGGGTGAAATATGGCCCAAACTTTCAAATCACTGTCGGAAAATGGCTCCAGTTCTTGTTTTAGGCAACCACCGCAAAAAGGCGAGAGCGACTCTAGAACGAACAGTAAGTGCACATTTTGTACGCCTCGAATGGCTGCGAGGTAAACACTTCCGAGAAGTTAGACTTTTTATGGAGATCGGATTTTGGTTTCCGTTATTTGGCAAAAGGGCGATATTGGTGACAGTAATGGATAGCAACAGCGTCACCTGTGCACAATGGCAGGATAATCAAAAATGCAAATGATCCAAAACAAAATGAATGCTGGAAACGTTCGTTTTGGCGAGAAAAGAAAAAATCTAATAATGAAACGGATTTGAAGCAATCAGTTGAAATTAATTTGATAAATGGTGTAACAGATGCGATAACGAAAAGTGCGAAATTGCTTTCTATGAATCTTCTTCGGTACAATCTGTTCTACGAACATTATCTGATAAAATCTCATAGTCCGTCATTTATCCTTAACAATTGAGTTAAAGTAGAACTTTAATTCGGGCTCAAATCTCCTAGCGAAAAGCATTTTCGAATTTGGGTCGTTTGTTAATCGATGTCAGAAATATGCAAAATTAGCATATTTCCGTTAAACTTCTAACGGTATGCAACATTCAAAGTACTTTACGTAATTCGGTTACTTTTGGTTGGCCATATGTGGTTATCTTATATTCCGCAAGGGAGAGTACTATAAGCATAGCATCTTTAGAAAAACTTCTTCATTTAACAGCACTGCTTATAATAAACCTTATCCACGTTTTCAATTAACACTTTTCAAACCAGTTCCAACTGATATGATGTTAAACAGTAATGGATTGTCATATATTTACATACACTTTATCAAAGTTAGCCCAAAACCGAAAATCGCCTATATGGTCGTTACGCAATCTTTCAACTGCAATCAAAAACTAAGATATCAGTGCTTGTGTAAAAATATAAAATAAATATTGTTTGAACAAAATGTACAAATAATCAGATTTTCTTCCAAAAACCTAATAAAAGAACCTCGTTTTGTTGTAAATGAATAATTTCCCAAAGCTTTTTATTTAATGAAATAAGACAATAACGATTGTAATTATTTAACCGAGGAAACATTATTTTTCAATAAACATATCTAAAAATACTCTCTGGAACTGCGCATCTTGGTTACTCAACGGCATCATCCACCCAAAATTTGATCGAAAACAAGCATTTCGCTAGAAACGTTTCTTATGTTAAATTTTGATTTCACAAAGTTTGCATTTTTATCCTCATTCTGGAAGTTAGCGGCAAACAGCACTTTGTGACGGCCTTTTTTAAGCCTTGCGTTTAATACCTACATCGTGGTTTGAAGCAAATCACATGCTTTTGAAAACAGGCCGAGTACTTACTTCGATTGCATGTGAAAAAGACAATGATTGCTTTTCGGAACTTTTCAAGAGGATCATTGTTGTGGATAGATGCTAAGTGGCAGACTAAATGTAATAGGACTGTTTACCGAAGTAATCAAATATTGTTCTACGAACTTTGGAAACCAGACACATGTGTGTTACTGGGGTGAAACAATAAATCTCAAACTTGTCTAATTTGGTTGAAGATTATTAGCCTTCTGTGCGAAAAAAAAGGTAACATCATTATCGCACGTTGTCTGTGCCTTGAGGTCATATTGATCCCAAATCGTAATAACTTCGTCAAATTTGAACGGATTCTCGATTTTTTTTCAGGTTTCGAAAGCAAATTTAATTGAGCTTTACTAAAAAAAAATATAAGACAATTTAAAAGGGGGATGGTTTATCACGTGGAGAACCCCTCCACTGTGAAAAAAGGTCTAAAACTAGCGAATTCTTGATTCTTTGGACGCTTCTATCTCATAAGGAGTTTTATACAATATTATACTTTCTTCGGTGAAGATTTGCAACAGGAAAAGGGCTACTATATTATGCATTGATTAGTTGGGAATTTTACCGCACGATGGCGCTAGCTAAAAAAAAAAACAATGTTTTCTGATTCCCCAAAGCGGCTATGATGTTCTGTAACTAGATCTAACGATGGTTCTAAATTCCGATGATTTGAAATATGTCTTCGGCAAAGTTGCTCATTAGTCTAAAGGCTTGACACTACATGTTTGCTTAGTTGAACATTCTACAACTAGGAAGCGCTAGTGAGCTACAAATATTGTGAGTTTTATATATCTCACGATGTAGAACAGATAGAAAATCGGCGTTCTTGGCAAAATTGTCCGTTAGGTTTAGGACTATGTACTGCATGCTTGGTTCTCAATTAGTTTATTTATTTATTTATGTGTTCCATAAACAGGCTTAAACTAAGCCCTAATGGTATTAAATCTACAAAAAAAAACTCTTTTAAAATTTTGCTTGATCGCTTCTCTAGATAGATGGAAATCGAAATAATCTGCTACTCTATTAAAAAGCCTTAGAAGACCAACAATGGTCCCATAAGATCCGTAATTCGTACGCCGAAGAGGAATTTGTAGAAAACTCCGGTTTCGTAGGGATCTTGGTTGCACCTGCAGCTGGATACTGTTGAACAATACCTGGCACTTGATCCTGGAAGTGAAGACATCCGAAACGAATAACGCACGAGCAACATTGTCAGCGTTTCCAACTGTATGAGCTGACAGCGGCTCTCGTAGCTGGGTAAACTGAATGGGTTGCTCCATGGAAGGCGCCGGAGGGCGAAACGGATAAACCTTCGCTGTACAGCTTCGATACTTTCCACTGCATTATTGTGATAAGGATTCGAAACCGGCGAACAATATTCCAGGGTGGAACGCACCAGCGAGCATTAAACATTCTTCAGGCAATAGATATCAGTAAACTCCTTGCCGACACGAAACAGAATGCCAAGGCTTCTGTAGGCTTTCCCGACCATGTATGATATGTGCTGCTGGAAAGATAATTTGCTATCAAGCTGCACCCCTAGAATGTGAGCATCAGCGATCGATCTTACTTGAAAATAAATTTTCATATCGTCGGCGAACGATAAACGAGGAACTTTCATTTTTTTTTTATTGATGTCATTGAAGTAAAGAAAAAATATCATTGGACCGAGGTGGCTGCCTTGAGGAACGCCTGACTGTGCAGCAAATTTGTGTGAGGTGACGTCTCCAATTCTCACTTGGAGCTGCCGACCAATAGGGTAGGAGCGCAACCAGCCAAGAATTCTGCCACCGAAACCAAGCTTTTCTAGTTTACTTACTTGATACTTGATGGGCTACAATTCGCTACGATGAATCTGCGCCAAATGGATGAGTCTTCTCCACTGGGCTCGGTCCTGGGCCAATCGCTTCTAGTCGCTCTGAACGTTAAGTGCCCTTAAGTCCTCCTCAACCGCAAAAAGCCATCGTGTGCGCGGCCTACCACGAAGTCGGCGGCCTTGTCCGGGTTCTCTGTTGAATATTATGTTTGCTTGTCGTTCTTCCGGCATACGGGCAATGTGACCAGCCCAACGCAGCCTGCCGTGTTTTATGCGCTTGACAATATCCACCTCTTTATACATTTGTTACAACTCGTGATTCATACGACGCCGCCAGATGCCGTTTTCTAGTTTACCGCCGAGTATTGTTCGCAGCACTTTACGTTCAAACACCCCGAAAGCTCTCCGGTCGACTTCCTCCAATGTCTATGATTCATGGCCATAAAGAACAACCGGAAGGATCAGTGTCTTGCATAACACGAGTTTTGTTTTCGTTTGCAGGCTACGGGACTTCAGCTTGTTACGGAGCCCGTAGAAAGCCCGACTCGCAGCTGCAATACGTCTTTTCACCTCGCGGGTAACATCATTATCGCATGTCACTAGTGTTGCAAGATACACAAATTCTTCCACCACTTCAAACTTTTCACTACCTAGCACCATTTCGCTACCACTAACACGTCTGGACCCACGTTGACCACCAGCTATCATGTACTTTGTTTTTGTGATGAACGGTGTGCCAGAAACCGTTATTAACAGAAAAATGTCCAAGAATTTGGCACCCACCATTCGAAAGATATATCACTCAAGCATTTTCTTCGTGAATTTGAAAATATTCTAACGAGGGAATCGAAAGTTATCGTGATTTGATAGTTTTGAGTTATTTTGGAAGGGAAATTCACATGCTTATAAGCATTCCCTAACGGTGCATCATTATTAACTTGTAAACCAGCCAAGTTATCACCAGCTTTGCATTAAGCATCCAAAACATGTGATATCCAAGCACCTTCTCTACAAATTTGAAATCATTTGGTCGAGAAAATCTGAAGTTACAGTGATTTACATTTTTATGATTATTTATATGAAGTATAAGGTGAATATGAATCGAAGCCAAACTTCAAATTTTCAAGACCACAAATCTGGAAAACCGAGCACTCGTTTGAGCCGAAAACTTAATCGATTGGTCACCACCAGCTATTACGGATATTTGGTTCTCCAGATTTGTGCTCTTGAAAATTTGAGGTTTGGCTTCGATTCATCTTCACCTTAATTTTGAGCTTATTTATATGTCTTTGTTATGAGTGTACATAATTTACAAATAAAAATGTCTATACGACTGACCTTCGGCATTCAAAAGATACAGTAGTCAATTATCTCCGCCGTTAGTTTGAGAATATTTTATAAAAACACAACATAACTTGAGTACTTTGAAGTTTTGGAGTCATTCAGATTTTTTTTCAATCGTCTAAAATAGTGTTTGCAAAAGGCATTTAATAATTGCGACACAAATTAACTTAACAGATTTGCATTTCACTTGTATCTTTCATTGAAGAAATCCAGTGCTTCGTTAAATCACAAGCAAATGGATTCGTTTTTGTAAATTTTGTTTCATTTCCGCGCGTTTTGCGGGGCAGTGTTTCGTTATGGCCCAAATAAGCATATTGGTGAAACTGAATAATTTGAAAGTGGCACCTTGTTGCTCAGTCGAGTTTGGATAATCAACTGGTGAGATCGTTATAGGCTAGTATTTTGAATAAGCTAAATATGATGATTCACATATAAATCATGACAGCGAAGGGGATACGTTTATATATGTGTTTGTTTGATTAATAGTCAGTAGGATTTTATTGTATGAATTAACATTGTTTCACGTTTTGCAAAATATGTGAATGCAACAAGCCTTATATTTTGTTTAGTTCCTTGAACTATTCGATAATATGAGTGTCGACTTTTCCTTTAGATACTGATAGATTACTTTTTTGGATTGATGCTGCATGATTTGTATCATGCAAAATCTTTGAATGGTTCGTCATCAAAGGTACCGTTATATTGATTCTTCAGTCATGTTTTGTGCATATAAATATATATTGAAGAGGCTTTAGAATACAATTCATTCGCCTCCCAACTTTTTATTTTATTTTATTCATTATGTTGTTGACTTCATATTGTTTTGAGGGAGGTATAACAAGGTATAACCAGTGAAAATGATGTGATGATCCCTAGGACTATACTGTAATTAAGCGTTTTGTTTACCAAGACGAATATGTAATATAATCCCTTCCAATTTTCCAAACTCCCATTGACTTCTCGTGGAAGTGCAAAGGATTCCAACGACTTCCTCAAAGATAGTAACACGTAAATATTTATTCCATAACCCCAATTGACCTGTATTCGGACGCAGCAGGACGAGGTATTACTTAGTGCAAGGCATGAGAACTCCATTACTTACATACTAAGAGTGCTGCGGTTAAGGTGATTATAGAACGAAGCCAGAACTCAAATTTTCAAGAGCATAAGGCTTGAGAACCAAACAGCGCTCCGCGTTGAAAATTAGATCACCACAAGCAAGCCAGTAATTTGATTGATTATCAACGTGAACTGTTGTCAGATTCTCCAGTCTTGTGCACTTGAAAATTCAAAGTTTGGCTTCGTTTTATAAACACCTTAATTCTAAGTAGCATCCGTTGGTTCTTTGTGCATGTATTGTTTTTGTAATAACGGAGAAGCAACAGTAGGCGGTCAAATCACGCTATTAAATCACATTGATCAACATATCGATAAAAATTTGTTGCAATTAGTAGTGGTAAAAGCATTGAACATGGTAATTTAATAATCAAAATATACTTCCAAAACTTCAAAGTACTTTAGTTATATTGTCTCTAGATAAAGTATTCTTGAACTAGCTGCGAAGATGCTTGAATAATACATCTTTAGAATGCCGAGTGTCAGTCGTATGGACCTTTTTATTTATAAAATCTGTGCATTAATATTACAAAGCCATAAAAAAGCTCTAATTAGAAAAATGGTAAATATACAAATCACTGTAACTTCTGATTTTCTCGACGAAATGATTTCAAATTTAATAATGATGCACCGTTGAGGAATATTTATAAGCATGTGAATATCCCATTCAAAATAGATCAAAACCTTCAAATCACGATAACTTTCGATTCCCTCGTTAGAATATTTTCAAATTCACGGAGAAGATGCTTGAATAAGATATCTTTCGAATAGTAGGTGCCAAATTCTTGGACATTTTTTTTTCTGGTAATAACGGTCTCTGGCACACCGTGGATGTTGATCGTGAGCCCGATCCTCGCTGTCTCCCTCTTGAAAGGCACGAACGCCTCTTCCACTGCCCGACGGTCAATCCCGATGATGTCGACATCGTCCGCAAAGCCAAGGAACATATGAGAACGTGTGTTAATGGTGCCGCTTCTCTGTACACCGGCTCTCCTGATAGCACCTTCGAGCGCTATGTTAAACAGCAAGTTGGAAAAAGCGTCACCCTGTTTCAATCCATCTAAGGTTACGAACGATGAAGAAATCTCGTCCACCACCCGCACACTTGATTTTGATCCATCAAGCGTTGCACGAATCAGTCTAATCAGCTTCGCCGGAAAGCCATGTTCGGACATAATTTGCCACTACTCGTTTCTCTTCACTGAATCGTACGCTGCTTTGAAATCTACAAACAGATGATGAGTCTGCAAGTTGTACTCCCGGAATTTATCTAGGATTTGACGCAGGGTAAACATTTGATCCGTCGTTGATCGGCCCTCTCGAAAACCAGCTTGGTATTTGCCGACAAAGGACTCCTCATACGGTCTCAATCTGTTGAACAGAATTCCAGACATGATTTTGTACGCCGAATTAAGGAGTGTTATCCCTCGGTAATTGGCGCACTCCAGCAGGGTTGGGAAAAATCTGAAATTCACTCTACAGAAGTCAAACAAAGCCAATCACAGTCAGCGAAGCCAGTGAAACTCACGCCCATCGCTGCTGTAGGCAAAAAGCCTTGAAAATTGCAAAACACCCGTTGCTAAGGGCAACCCAAAATTACTGTAGAAAAATGTTCTATTTCCCGCTGCATTTCCCGCATTTAGAGCCTTCAATGACACAACTGATTTAGAGAAAATCATGAACCCAAAATAGGCTACTTGATGAGATTCACGATTTTAAGCTACTGTAGTGAGAAAGCCACGTGATTTTCGCGAAATTCAAGCCTACTACTATTACCATTCCCAGCACTGCACTCCAGTCGATGCCCTTTCTTGCACAAAGGGGAAATGAGACCTTCCAACCAACTAGTAGGCATTTGTTCTTCCACCCATATCCTCGAAATGTCAGGGTACAAATCAGTGCGCATCGTACCTTCGTGTTGTGCGTACACGAATTCTCTCTGCTCTTGGAAGTTTTCTTAAAAACTACCTAAAGCAATAAATCAGTACTTTTCAGTGCTACAAAAACAGTACTTTTCAGTGCTAAAATTAAAAACGGTACTTTTCAGTGCTACTAAAACAGTACTTTTCAGTACTATTTTTTTCTACTATTGATCCCTTTACGATCCGTGTATGGACCCGTGCCTTCGATTTTTCGTTGGACCCGTTGGCGAAAGCTAGCGGTGGTAATCCTTCTTGGACACCGTCTTGGGAAAAAACCTCTCAAAGGTCACGTCTTCTTTCGTTTATTAATTAAACATGGTATCAACAACTAACAAAAGGAAGGGTGAATCTCTGAATTCACTACTTCCTTCCAAAAAAGTGGGTTTTAAAACTGTCACTACACGTGGCAAGAATGGAAGAAAGGACGTTTCCCCGGAATGCGAACTTTCTTCCAAGGGTGAAATGAATAATTGTATCGAAATGAGCAATCAGTTCGATGCTCTAGACAAATTTTCCGAACACCAAATCGAAGCAGCCTCTAGCCCAGGCTCTTTGATTCAAGTGAGGAAGCAAAGAGTGCCGCCTATCGTGGTCAGTTGTTCCGAATTTGGGGGATTTAGGCAGGAGATCTTGAACTCCATTAGGGGAATCAAGGTTTCCTTCCAAATCGCAAAGAAAGGAGACTGTCGCGTTTTGCCGGAAACTCTTAAAGATCGTGAGCTTCTTCTCAAACATCTTGAAGAGAAGAAGCACAATTTTTTTACTTATGACGACAAAACTGAACGTTTGTTCAAAGTTGTCTTGAAAGGTCTCTCAAGTGACTATAAATCACCTGAAGAGATCAAAAATGGAATAAATGATTTACTTGGATTTTCCCCAGTCCAAGTAATCATTATGAAAAAGAGAACCCAATCTGGCATTGTTCGGAAAGGGCTTTCTCAAGAATATTATTCAGTTCACTTTAACAAAAAAGAACTAAATAATATTAAAGCTTTAGAAAAAGCAAAACTTTTGTTTGATGTCCGTGTGACATGGGAACATTTCCAGAAACCTGGAGGAAATTACCAGAACCCCACTCAGTGCCGTCGGTGCCAAAAGTGGGGTCATGGTACAAAAAATTGTCGCATGGATGCTAAATGCATGATTTACGGAGGTTCTTCTCACGCCAAAGACGTCTGTCCAGTGAAGGAAGATACCACCAAATTCATATGTTGTAATTGCGGGGCTAACCATAAGTCCAATTTTTGGAATTGTCCTTCACGCAAAAAGGTCATTGAGGCTCGTGCCAGGCAGATGAAAGATAATATCCGTTACGATAACGGTCGTTTCCGGAATTTGCCTGGTAGAGTATCGAACAATGCTCATTTTTCAGTTAACGATCGCTTGATCATGAATCATACCCATCAGGAAGATCATAATCATGCTCATTCACAAACTAATTTTATTCCGTCGGGTAGCCGTTCGAATCTTTCTATTTCGAATGTATCTACCCACGGTAAATCCTTTGCCGATATCGTAGCAGGAAATTTGAACTCCTCCCCTGTTCGATCCATGGGTACCCATTCTACTTGTTTCAAATCAAATGGAAAAAACCCTACCGCCACAGGTAACTCCGCTTCTTCGTCTACCGGAAATTCCAATGGGAAATCACATGACATGTCTGCCTCTGATTTTAATTTTCTAACTGAACAATTGAATCTAATGATTGATGCAATGTTCAAAGCCACCACTATGACTGAAGCAGTCCAAGTAGGTGTAAAATTTACAAATCAAATTGTTATTGGATTACGTTTTTCTAATGGATCCAAATAATAATTTAAATATTTTAAATTGGAATGCTCGTTCTCTGAATGGTAAAGAGGACGAGCTGTTTAATTTTCTTACGGTTAATAACGTGCATATAGCAGTTATTACCGAAACGTATTTAAAACCTGGATCTAAACTCAAAAGAGATCCTAACTTTTTTGTTTATCGTAATGATAGACTTGATGGGGCATGTGGGGGAGTTGCAATCATCATTCATAGGCGTATAAAACATCAACTGTTTTCATCATTTGAAACTAAAGTTTTTGAAACTTTAGGTGTTTCTGTTGAAACACAGTTTGGTAAATATACTTTCATAGCTGCCTATTTGCCTTTTCAATGCTCGGGGCAGCAAGTTAATTTGCTCCAAACTGACTTGCGTAAATTGACTCGCAATAAGTCAAATTTTTTTGTCATTGGTGACTTTAATGCCAAACATCGGTCATGGAATAATTTTCAAAGTAATTCCAACGGCAGAATTTTATTTGATGAGTGCTCTTCAGGATATTTCTCAATTCAATACCCTGATAGCCCCACATGTTTTTCCTCTTCTAGAAATCCATCTACGATTGATTTGGTCTTAACCGACTCTAGTCATCTTTGTAGCCAAATGATTACTCATGCTGATTTTGATTCTGATCATGTCCCTGTTACATTTCAAATATCCCAAGAAGCGATTCTCAATCCTATCAGCTCCACTTTCAATTATTTACGAGCCGACTGGAATATATATAAAACGTATGTTGACTCTAATCTTGATGTTAACATTTCTTTAGAAACTAAACTTGATATTGACAATGCTCTTGAAACTTTAACAAATTCCATTGTTGAAGCCCAGAGCATTGCAATTCCAAAATGTGAAGTAAAATTTGAATCCGTGATTATAGACGATGATCTTAAACTCTTGATCCGTCTTAAAAACGTGAGGAGAAGGCAATTTCAACGCACTCGCGATCCTGTTATGAAAATTATATGGCAGGATTTGCAGAAAGAAATCAAGAAACGTTTTGCTCAATTAAGAAACAAAAATTTTGAAAATAAAATTTCTCAATTGGACCCTGGCTCTAAGCCCTTTTGGAAATTATCGAAAATCTTGAAAAAACCTCAGAAGCCAATACCGGCATTGAAAAAGGAAAACAAATTATTACTAACTAATTTCGAAAAAGCTCAAAAACTTGCTATGCAGTTTGAAAGTGCGCACAATTTTAATTTAGGACTTACTAGTCCAATTGAAAATGAAGTTACTCAGGAGTTCGAAAGTATTCTCAATCAAGAGAACGTTTTCGAAAATGCCTGGGAGACTGATTTGGAAGAAGTGAGAACTATTATTAAAAAATTCAAAAACATGAAAGCTCCTGGCGATGATGGAATTTTCTACATCCTCATCAAGAAACTTCCAGAAAGTAGCTTATCATTTTTAGTTGATATATTCAACAAATGTTTTCAATTAGCATATTTTCCTGACAAATGGAAAAATGCTAAGGTTGTTCCAATTTTAAAACCAGACAAAAATCCTGCAGAAGCTTCTAGCTATCGTTCAATCAGTTTGCTTTCCTCCATCAGTAAACTTTTTGAAAAGGTTATTTTGAACAGAATGATGGCCCACATCAACGAAAATTCAATTTTTGCCAATGAACAGTTCGGATTCCGCCATGGACATTCGACCACTCATCAACTTTTACGTGTAACAAATTTGATCCGTTCCAACAAATCTGAAGGCTATTCTACTGGTCTTGCTCTTCTAGACATAGAAAAAGCATTCGACAGTGTTTGGCATGAAGGTTTGATTGTAAAATTAAAAAACTTTAATTTTCCAACATACATTGTTAGAATAATTCAAAGTTATCTGTCAAATCGTACACTTCAGGTTAATTATCAAAACTCGAGATCTGAAAGACTTCCTGTAAGAGCTGGTGTTCCTCAAGGCAGCATTTTGGGGCCAATATTATACAATATTTTCACATCTGACTTACCTGAGTTACCTCAGGGATGTCAAAAATCTTTATTTGCGGATGACACAGGCCTCTCCGCTAAAGGACGAAGCCTGCGTGTCATCTGTAGTCGATTGCAAAAAAGTTTGGATATTTTTTCTTCATACTTGCAAAAATGGAAGATTTCTCCTAATGCTTCCAAAACTCAACTTATAATATTCCCACATAAACCAAAAGCTCTTTATTTGAAACCTTCAAGTAGACATGTTGTCACGATGAGAGGGGTTCCAATAAATTGGTCAGATGAAGTTAAGTATCTAGGGCTCATGCTAGATAAGAATTTAACTTTCAAAAATCACATTGAGGGCATTCAAGCCAAATGTAATAAATATGTAAAATGTCTCTATCCCCTTATTAATAGAAAATCAAAACTTTGTCTTAAGAACAAGCTCTTGATATTCAAACAAATTTTCAGGCCAGCCATGTTGTATGCTGTACCAATATGGACTAGCTGTTGTAATACCAGGAAGAAAGCTCTGCAGAGAATTCAAAATAAAATTTTGAAAATGATTCTGAGGCTTCCTCCCTGGTATAGTACCAATGAGTTACATAGAATATCCAATGTTGAAACATTGGAACAAATGTCAAATACAATCATTAATAATTTCATTCAAAAATCGTTACAATCTTCTATTGCCACGATTAATGCGTTATATGTTTAGGTTAAGTTAGGTTAAGTATATTAAAAACGTTTTTTTTTCTCTTATAAGCAGGTGAAATCAACTCACCTGTAAAAAAAAACTGAACTGCTACGGCAAATGAAATGTAATATGTTGTTAACAAAATGTTAATTAAATCCTAAATTTGTTTTACCAAATTAGGATGATAGTGTTGTCAAATAACACAGAACACCTAGTTATAAGAAATGAATGTAATGTTTGGAATAATACTAAAAAAAAAAAAAAAAAAAAAAAAAAAAAAAAACACCTCGAAATGATACGGTGAAGGAGTTTGTGCAGCTGCTCACTTCCGTGTTTGAGAATTTAGGCCGGGAGCTCGTCCTTCCCAGCAGCCTTGTTGTTCTTCAGCCCATTGATAGCTTTCTTTACCTCATCTAGCGTTGGAGGTTCCACAGCCTGTCCATCGTCATCGGTTTTAATTCTGCAACCAGATCCATTTCCGTTATCTCCGTTCAACAATGACTCGAAGTACTTTTCCACCTGGCGGCCACCATTGTTTTATCCGTCAGCAAGTTTCCTTCGCGTTCGTTGCACATGGCAGGAGACGGCGCTGCTTTTCTCCGCACACCATTTATGGACTCGTAGAACCGTCGCATGTTGTTCTGTTTCATAGCTTCTTGCGCCTGTGCAATTACTGCCTCTTCATGCTCCTTTTTCTTTCTGCGATGGATCCGTTTTTCGGCTGCCCTAGCTTCCTTGTACCGCTCTCTGCGCTGATGGGTACCAGACACCAGCATCCGGCTTCTAGCCAAGTTCTTCTCGTTCGTCATTCTCTGGCACTCCTCGTTGAACCAACCGTTCCTTGGTCTTCGTTAAGCAGTACCTACCACTTCTCGCGCTATTGTGCTCACCGCTCCGTGGACTGACTCCCACAGATCGCTGAGGTTGACGCTTTCGTCGATTTCGCTAATCCGCTCGTCGAGCTTTTGATGGTAATCCGTTGCTACACCATCTGCTGATAGGCGTTGGATATTGAAACGCAACGATTGTCGATTTCTAGAACTCGAAACGGCTGATAATCGCGCTAGAATTTTGCTTACAACGAGATAGTAGTGTGAGTCGATATTAGGACCCCTGAAAGTTCTAACATCGATGACATCGGAAAAATGTCGGCCGTCTACCATAACATGGTCGATTTGGTTGCAAAGTTCGCCATTTGGGTGTTGTCAGGTGTGCTTGTGGATATCCTTGCGTGCAAAGTAGGTGCTACTGATGGCCATCCCCCTGGTGGCAGCAAAGTTCACTAAACGTAGGCCGTTGTCGTTGGTAACAGAGTGAAGGCTCTCTTTACCAATGATAGGGCGGAAGAAGTCCTCTTTGCCGACCTGCGCATTAGCGTCGCCAATGACAATTTTCACGTCGTGTTTTGGGCATTCTCCATAGGTCTTGTCGAGACAATCGTAAAACGCGTCCTTCACGTCATCGGGTTTGTCGTTAGTCGGTGCATAGACGTTGATCAAGCAGTAGTTGAAGAGCTTGCCCCGAATTCTCAATACGCAGAGCTGCTCGTTGATCGGCCTCCACCTAATAACGCGCTTTATCTGCTTCCCGATCACTATGAAACCGACTCCGTGTTCAGCTTTATCGCCACCGCTGTGGTAGATGTTTTATTTGAATGCGGTGTTAGCGACGGGGTCTACCGCTCTGAATTCACGTTCTCCAGATCTCAGCCAACGCACTTTTTCGCAATTCACGAGCCAAAAGGCAGATTTGTACTGGTAGATCGCTTAGGCAAGCTTAGAACAAGCTCGAAGAGTTTAGCACCTCAACTCAGAGCGGATATTCCACGGTAGTTTTGGATGTGCATTTTGTCACCTTTCTTGTGGACAGGAAACAAGAATGCATACTTCTATGAGTCTGGGAATTTGCCAATGGCTAGCGACAAACTAAATATGCGCTGAAGAGGAACAACCAAACTCGAAGCACACTTTTTCAGCAAGATAGGAGGGATTCGATGCGTGAGGGATGATTGTTAGGCGAGCTTTGTTCGTAGTTGACAGTCATATACCCACCCTGGAGAGAAGAGAGGTGCATGAAAACTGCCGAAAAATGTAAACAAAGCACACATGGTGTGAAAAATGCACCCGTCTGCTATGACGTCATGTTCTTGAAGCCAAGATGTTAAACGTCAAATTGCCAAAACGAAAGCAAAGAATGAAAACAAGAAGAAAAACAACAATAAGCCAAATTTGTATTGTTGACTCTTAGTTCAAGTCGTTCTTGTAGTATACGTATCAAAAAGTTGATATATTCAGATATTTTCAGCTTTCTTGTAAGATTGGTACTAAGGAATTGAAAGACCTCGTACCTGCGCCAAAGAAATTATCTCGGCTTTAATACTGTGATTTAGGGAAAATGGAAAAAGCGCATTGTAATCACGCGGAGTTTTGTTTGTGAGCCCTGTTCTGCGTAGTTCTTGTGGTTGGTTCCTTGAAAAAGATCTAAAGAATAACCATGAAGTGTTTTGTGTCCTTATGTGAAAGTGATTCCCACGGCCAACTAGAAGAGGTAGCATTTTCGGTGCACAGATTCCCAAAGAACTTGGATCGTCGATTAGCATGGCTTCAAGCCATTTCCAATGCCGAGAACAGAGTGATAAATGTTGACGCTATTAATTTTACCTCTGTTCGTATTTGCTCAAATCATTTTCTGGAAAGTGCATTTTTATTATAATCATGGCCGGAAAATGCTAACAAAAACAGTCGTCCCATCTGTATGTATGTTTGTATGTTTATTTATTTGTGACGATAACCTATTAGTTTAAAAACTTTTTACAAGGTCAAGGAAGCTGATTTTGAAATATATATGTAGGATGTGCAAACAGGACGTACAAAATAGTTATTAATTGAAAACTAAATTACAGTGTCAAACTAAAGAAGAAAGCAAGGGTAAACTCAAAATACAAGGCTAGACAATATTTTTGATAAAGGTTTTAAATGAAGCTAATGTTGGTTGTAGTTTGGCATCGAGGGGTATTCCATTCCAGCAGGTGGCTCCGTAAACCAGTACACTTTTTCCGCTTGCATTGGAGTGTCTGGGAATAATAAAGCAGCGGGTTCGCTGTAGCTGTCCACGTTGTAGGTGTTGTTGAATATAATCGGGCAGATCTCCACAGTACGCCTGTCTCATGAAACAGCATATTCTCAACCAGTAGTTCGATGGTAGGTCGACACCAAGAATAGAGTTTCTTATGGCTGCTGTTGTATCTCGTCGACGAAGATTGTGGATGAAACGCAAAGTTGCTTTAAAGCAACGATGCAACTGTTGTTTCAAGGCTGCCGAAAGTCCTGGGTAATAAACAACGTCCCCATACATAAAAATGGGCATCACTACTGCTTGAATTAGCTTTCGCCGAGTTTGCATGGATAGCACCGGGGCAAATCGACGAAAGGTGCGAAGAACATTATACGTTTTCAGGGTAACTTCATTTACTTGACGAGACCATGTCAAGTTACAGTCAAGCTTCAGGCCTAGATTCGTTACTTCACTGGACAGCGGTACGGTTTCCCCATTGAACTGTATACTGATTTGCGGAACAACGGTACTGGACTTGCTGAAGATGATAGCCTGCGTTTTCTTCGGGTTGGGCGCTAGGCAGTTGACGTTAGCCCAACGAACTATAGCTTCAAGATCTGCGTTGATGGCGCACACTAGTCTTTCAACTTCGGATATTGGGCCGGAGATATAAACTTGAAGATCATCGGCATACAGATGATAGTTGAATTTCAGCGAAGAAGACAGACTATTGATATAAAGGCTGAAGAGTAGTGCGCTAAGGCATGACCCTTGAGGTGTACCATCGTGGACATCTAATTCATCGGATAGTACATGTCCAAGGCGAACGGACTGCCTTCTGCGATCTAAGAAAGATGACACCAAGTCACACGCTGTCTGAGAGAAAAAGAACTCATTCCGTAGTTTAGTTCTTAGGAGTTGGTGGTTCACGCAGTTGAACGCTAAAGAGAAATCCACAAGAACCATAACGGTGCAGCGGTTGTCGTCTAGGTTTGAATACACATCGTGCATAATCTTGGTGAGGGCTGTGGTTGTGCTGTGTCTTTTCCTATAACCGGATTGGTATCTTGCCAACAAAGGTGTCTGTGTGCTATTCAACAACCGTCTCAATTCAGGGTAAATATTTGTTTGAACAAGAATGATCTGTTTGAAATAACACTGTTCGACAAAAAATTTTTTTTGGCTGGATCAGGGACGCGGTTATATGGGTCTTGAAGTGCAAGAAAAGTGTAGAAACCGGCCGTTTTCAAATGATTTGCAGCACCCCTGGATTAGTTTTTGACAAAGTTTGAAAATTTTGCATTTTTTATCAAAAAAAGCGTAATAAGCAAAATATCAATATATTTTCAAATTCAATTATTCAACCATTGAATTAGTCAAATCAATATTTTTTAGCCCTAGATCGCTTCAGGGAAACGTGCACCATTTCAGAAGAATATTGGCATCATTTTCATATATGAATTTGGAATGTTAACGATCATTAAACAAGCATATGAGGATGTGCACCATATAAATACTACTTATTTTTCTATTCCATACATCTGGTTCATTATATAATAATTATTATAGGTACAAGAAGACGCTTGATTATGATTAAATTTTTTGCTCCATTTTATAGAGCAATGAGCAATGCAATCCAGTAACAGTTGATTTCAACAAGGATACGAATACGGAATATTGATGTGTCTGTTATGTTTATATGGGCTGGTTGGTCTAATAAACTCTTGGCAGTAATACAAAATTAGGTTGGACACTGACATGTAAGTGGTCTTACATGAGCTAGTCGGTTTATCAGGAGCCGATGGCAAAGTCTGTGAAAAATGTCATAATAATGATATTTGCGATTTCCAAAGATTTTTAAAGGTACTCATTAAGAATAGATTACCTATCGTGAGGTCCATTTGTTATCAGAATATCCCTATAAATTACAGACTAACGTAAAATAGCAACCAATAATTCAGTAATCAACATTTCCACATTTTTTGTGACAACATTTAACAGCCACTCAGGCAGGCATGAGATCTTTTTGATTCAGTTTGCGCACAATGCTAATCATTTGTGAAAACTGATTTAGTGGTAACATGCCTACTTCTTACTTTTAAGATGATACATTGATTCTTGTTAAACCATTTCCCATTTTTTTTGTTGGTTCGACATTTTATATTTTTTTCGGCAATTTTAATCAAACTTTCAAATGGAGCGTTAGTTTCTTGTTCAATGGGATGTTTTCTTCAAATGGGTTTAGTTGTAAGCATATTGGAAACATAAAGAAGTCGACCATTAAGGTTAATTTTAAACTCGTCTCCCATATAAGGACAGACGTGTTCATTTATGAACCCCCATTCCCATAGCCTCGAAACGAGTAAAAATGCTTTTCAATTAAGTGAAGAAAAAATTTATCCATACATTTGTGATAAACAACTTTGCGAAACTTCACGTAATTTCTAATTTTCTATCTTTAAACAAGAAGACATAGAAAAACAAGTGTTTTACTCATTTTGAATATATCGCAATTATTTGTGAAATTCATTCCAAATCTCAAAACTGAAAGTTTGATTAAAATTGCCAAAAAACATGTGAAATTTAGAACCGAAAAATAAAAAAATATCGGAAATGGTTTAACCAGAAATTGTTTCATCTTACAAGTAAGAAGCAGGCATGTTACCACTAAATCAATTTTCACAAATGATAAGTATTGTGCACAGACTGAATCAAAAAGAGCTCATGCTTGCCTGAGCGGCTTTCGCAAAAAATGTGATAATGATTATTACTAAATTATTTGTTGCTATTTTATGTTATTCTGTAATTTTCCTAGGGGTATTCCGAGGAAAATGAATGTCACGATAAGTAAACAATTATTAATTAGTACCTATCGAAATATTTAGAAATTGCAAATAACAATGTTATCACATTTTTTTACAGACATCGTCTCCTGATAAACCGACTAGCGCATGTAAGACCACTTACATGTCAGTGTCCAACCTATATAAATTTTGTATTTCTGCTGAGAGTTTATTAGACCAACCAGCCCATATATTCACATCACATCACATCACAGACACATCAATTTTCCGTAGTCGTATCCTTGTTGAAATCAACTGTTACTGGATTGCATTGCTCATTGCTCTATAAAATGGAGCAAAAAATTTAATCATAATCAAGCGTCTTCTTGAACCTATGATAATTATTATATAATGAACCAGATGTGTGGAATAGAAAAATAAGTAGTATTTATATGGTGCACATCCTCATATGCTTGTTTCATGATCGTTAACATTCCAAATTCATATATAAAAATTATGCCAATATTCTTCTGAAATGGTGCACGTTTCCCTGAAGCGATCTAGGGCTAAAAAATTTTGATTTGACTAATTCAATGGTTCAATAATTGAATTTGAAAATATATTGATATTTTGCGTATTACGCTTTTTTTGATGAAAAATGCAAAATTTTCAAACTTTGTCAAAAACTAATCCAGGGGTGCTGCAAATCATTTGAAAACGGCCTCTTTCTACACTTTTCTTGCACTTCAAGACCCTTATAACCGCGTCCCTGATCCAGCCGAAAATTTTTTTTTGTCGAACAGTGTAATAATCATGAAACATTTTAAACAGATTTGTAAGCAGTAATCGAGATTCAAGTCAGTTGAGTATCGTTCATGACTCTGGTCTCGGTGAAACCAATGAATTTTCACTCCTGATTGAATCTGTACCGACTACCTACCGGAACCATGGTTTACAAGGGAGAAATTTCTTCTCTGAACCCATCTGTACCTGTGGTTGAATCCGCACCGATTGATAACGGTATATTTAATCTACTTACCGGAAACGAATGTAACGAAGCAGCTATCTCTACTCCGGAGGAGTATGTACCTAACGAAAAGCGTCGAAGGTATTTTTCACTCATGGTTCATAAAGATTATGATTTCTCAGCATGAAATTTTAATAAACTTCACAGATCTGATGATTTGGAGACTTATTATCGGACGCAAAGCACCAATGACACCGGATTCAACGATAATATTGTACCCAAGTTCCCTGCGGATCAACTTGTTCTTCGTGAAAATAATTCAAATGCCAAAGGACGCCGACTCATATTGTTAATTATATAGAACAATTCGATATGCCGGAGACATCAAGGATGATATAACTGCGGAAAAGGCCTTAATAGCTGTGTCTAAGCTTAAGAAACAGTCAAGTCGAAAAACTTCATTTCTGACTCAAGCAACACGATTCTGAAGGTACAAGGTAGACAAAGTTGTTCAATATTCGACAATCACTATTTTATTTTTCATTTTTCCCAGTATTATTCATCAAACGATAATCTTTTTAACGAATTGAAATCCCAAATGCATGGCCAACCGTACAGTGCTGAAATGCGAAGCTTTTCTACGACATTGCATTTTTATTTACCGAAAGCGTACAGATAGGTGCGCCACATGTTCAACAAAACACTACCACACCAGCGAACTATAATCCGCTGGTATGAAAGTGTCAATGGAGAACCGGGAATCACAAGGGAAAGCTTGGAAGCTTTGAAGGTGAAAGCAAATGAGGCCAAACTCCCAAGGAAAGTTGCTGCTAGGATGCCTTATGATGGACGAGATGGCCATCCACCAGCAAGTAATTTGGAATGAGCAGGCCGAAAAACTGGAGGGAGTGGCCTATTTGCATTCTACCCAAACAACCGAAAAAAGTGCCAAGTCGTCAGCAGAGCAAATACCTGCAGCAAAGGAAGCACTTGTATTCATGGTCACTGGCGTTCAAGACCCATGGAAAATACCGGTCGCTTATTTTTTTTATCAAAGGACTAAACGCTATTGACAAGAAGGACATAATCAACACCATACTTCAAAGCCTTCACGAAGCTAGTGTATATATTGTAGCCTTAACTTTTGATGGAACTTGCACAAATATTGCAGCTGCTAACGCTCTCGGATGAGATATCCGAGGCAGTGCGGACCCACTGGTAACTTGCTTCCCTCATCCAACATCCAATCATAGCGTACATGTGCTACTGGATACTGTACACATGCTCAAGCTCCTTAGGAACACCCTGCACAAACAGAAAGATCTAACTACTTTGAACAGCGTCGCAAAATGGCACTATATAGAGAAACTGAATGAGTACCAAACAGCGCTAGGTTTAAAATTGGCACCTGAACTATGTGATAAGCATATTCATTTTGAAAATTCCAAGATGAAAGTCCTGTTAGCAGTTCAAGTTATCAGCAATAGTGTTGCTACTGCCCTTGAACAGCTTAGCGACTTTGAACCAGAATTTGCCGATTGTTCTGCGACTGTAAAATTATTGAACCTTTTCAATGATCTTTTTGATGTTACTAACAGTATGGATGGGAACGCTACTGGTTTCCAAAAACCGCTATCTACCACAAATTTTGACTTATACCATCATACGTTTGCTTATATCGAGAAATTCATCAGGAACATCAAGCATAAGAATGGATCGAGTATCTTAGATTCACGCTGTAAAACTGAATTTTTAGGGTTTTCTCGTTGCTATTGAAAGCTTCAAGAACTTATATAAGACATATGATGCAGAAATGGGGGCTGTTGATAACGTTTTTACCTATTGGTACAGTCAAGACCACTTGGAACACTTTTTCGGTGCCATCAGGGCCAAGAGCGGTTCAAACAATAACCCGAACGCTGCTCAATTTAGAGCAAGCTACAAGTCATTTATAGTCAATAATTCAGTAATGACACCAACAACAGGAAATTGCCAAGATTTTGCAAAAGTAAACTCGCTCACAGCTCAGAACACTGTAACAGATACCCCAAGCTACCAAGAACACCAAGATCATGCTGATAACTGGAACACCGAATATTTGCTCGATTACAATCTATTCGAGACGGATGTGGCGTTATGCATATCGATTCAAAAACAATCAGATGAAGTTAAACGAAAGTTATTACGCATTCTGAAATGCGTATTGTGTGCGAGTTCCATGATCAATGATGGAATTGGTATCACTTCTATATGTAAGGCAACAGAATACGAATTCAAGGTAATAATTATACCACAGACAAACATACGTAACACTTAAAAAGACGAAGAGAAAAATATCGTGCATTCGGATGGAAATTTCGTCAGTGTTACGTCTGTTTGTCTGTGATTATTGCTCAATGTTTAAATACAAGAACAATTTGCAAATTAGTTTTTATACTTACAGATGCTCATCGACGAAAAGACAAACGTAAATATTGAGAAATATTATGACTCCATTTTTTTTTTCAAATTTATTTTTACGTGTCACAATTGGAAAACATTTTCAATCATGTGCCCTGTAGTGAAAACCATAAATCGATCATTCTCAAAAATATCATTGAAATTTACCTCAATATAATAATTAAATTATACAGCAAAAAAATGACCTCATTTAAGCCAACAAACAGACAAAAGCTAACAAAACTTATACTTTTCGAAGGAAACTAGCAAACATAATTGTATTGTATTGTATTGACATTGATGTATTATGATAATAAACATATATATATATATACATAATTTTGGTAGTTTTGTATACAATTTTAATGAAATTCACCACATGCATAGAATTTATATACTACATTTCGTTTCATCAAACGTGGATCGCGATAAGATACAGTCAGGTTTCCTATTAAAAGCTACCACCACCCAAGTAACTATGCCGCTCAATCTACAATGTATGCATGAATACGGTGTATTTAACCCGTATAGGCCTGAGTGGAAGCAAAAATTCTAAAACCCTCACCGCTCAGCGAATTCTTAATGGATTCAAATGGTTTTTTGTCAGTATACCGGCACATATTTCTAGTTTCTGGAAGTGGACAGAGGAACGCGGAAATATTCTTGTGGCCGGGTCATGTCGGGTGAGAAGGGTACTGTGCGTTTGTGCCCCTGAATGTAGGCAAATTTCAGGTAACAGATTATTTCCGGAATCGGCTATAATGTGGCAACTACATAACGGAATTTTAAGAAAATTGCATCAGTGTAAACCTTTTGAGAAACGATTGAATTGTATAACTATGAGTTTTGCATTTGATTAATCCTACAAATGACCATTTTCGAGTCCCGGAACGCCTCAAACTTATGATACAGTGGCCAATTTGTATCTGAACAACTGTGCCAAGCTTATGGGAACGCATTTTAGTGCACAGTCATGTTTGATTTCAACTTTTCGACAGTTGAAACGGTTTAGTATCCAACAAATCTCCAGTCGGTTTTTCCGGGCATTACGTCCGAATGGCCACATCCGGTGTATTTTGAACGGTGCAAAACACTTCATTTATAATGTTGGATATCAGATCTTAATGATTTATGCAAATTCAAATGATTGTCATTCCAAATAAATTAAGAAAACTTGGCATGTCCCAAAGTTACGGGGCCCAGATAGCCGTAGCGGTAAACGCGTAGCTTTTCAGCAAGACCAAGCTGAGGGCCGTGGGTTCGAATCCCACCAGTCGAGGATCTTTTCGGGTTGGAAACTTTCTCGACTCCCAGGGCATAGATTATCATCGTACTTGCCACACGATATACAAATGCAAAAATGGTCAATTGGCAAAGAAAGCTCTCAGTTAATAACTGTGGAAGTGCTCATAAGAACACTAAGCTGAGAAGCAGGCTTTGTCCCAGTTGGGACGTAACGCCAGAAGAAGAAGAAGAAGAAGAAGAAGGCATGTCCCAAAAAAAAGCCCTTTTTACCCGACTTGACCCACTGACCCACCCGAATAACTCCAGCCACATGAATATTTCCGAGTTCCTCTGGCCACGTCTAGAAACTATATATGTGGGCCAGTGAACTGACAAGAAATCATTTGAACCCATTAAGAATTCGCTAAGCGGTGAGGGTTTCAGTATTTTTGCTTTCACTCAGGCCTATACGGGTTACTATAGTTATTACTGTAAAAGCACAATTGAAGTTGATTTAAAGTGCGAAAGGAGTCATATTGAAATTATAATGTATAACATGAACTCGACATTTTTGGTACCATTTCCCAATTTACATCAACTTTAAGTAATGCAAGCTTTATATAGTATTTATGCATATATTGAAGATTGACCAGCATGATTACTTGAGCATCCTTTGCGTTTCTCTATTTTTTGATTATATGCATCAATTAGAGTTGATAATTAGTTTGTGGCATCCAACTTATGTTGAACATCCAACTTGAAAGTCGTGGGTGTATCAAGGTCGTATGGGTTTTGAATTTGAGTTCAGCCTATAGCAGTGGTTCTCAACCTAATGTTTTTTTTTTCTTTAATTACTAACAATATTTTAGGTTAAAAATAAACAATAGGATAAGTTTTAGTTATTTAATATCAAATGATAAGTTATTTTAACTAGTAAGCTAAGAGAATACCGTTATCCGGGGTAACATTGATCATATTTTTTAGTTTTTCTTAAATTTTTTCATTTTACAATACAAATGTTACAAGTTTCATATTTTTAAAACAAGTACTGGCACCCACCGCTCCTAACTATGTACTTTATTTTGTTTTTCGAAAGATTTAAACATGTTTAAATAAATGTTTTAAGTGATTTTTTGATTCAGCTGATATGGGGTAACATTGATCACCCAAGTAAACAGCGTTCGCTAATATTGAAAATGTCGTTACTTACTAAAATCAGGGCCCCTGAAGCCGAATATGAAGACCAAACTCTTACAAGTCATTTACTTTTTGAGTTAGTTCAAAACTAAAAACACCTTGAACCGCGGAATACGCCTAAAAGTAGGCAATTTCCTCAGGAAATTCTACATTCGTAATAGTAATTAGTTGATGTTGCCTAATTGAATGAACTTATGAAAGATTTGACAACGGAATCGTTTTTGGCGATGCCATTTTTAGTAAAAACCGCATTTTCCTTGATCACATCGTCTGCAGAACTCATGTGAGACATGAATTTTCGGTACTGTCAGTGAAAATGATAGAAATCATTGTTTCAAAAAGTTGACAAATTTGCGCATGAACTAAACGCAATTTTGGCAAAACCTTAATTATCATTAGCTTATGAATATACGAAAGAGAGGCACCATTCATGGTTCGAAAATGTTTCATTAATAAATCTTTATTTGAACGTTTTACAAGATGAGTCATCCCGATCAATGTTACCCCGCTGATCAATGTTACCCCGGATTACGGTACTTATACAATTATATGATGAAAAATCAAATTGTTGCCTCTATTGTTGCCGATATCGTCGGTAACACAAAAACATAATGTTTATTCTTCAAAAAAACATCAATGAATATTGGAGAAGGGGCGCTAATCAGAGATACGACGCAACTTAGTCGTGATGCTCTCATAAGAGCGCTGGACGGCACTGACGTCCATCTTTTGGATCCAATTCCAGATTGTCGTGGTCAACTACTTCGTATTCTTGGCCCGCCAATTATTTTTTAAGCACTGAGAAAGCCGAAAAAACCTCAAAAGGACGGCACTGGGGCAAGTTGGTAGGGTTCCTTTCTATCGGCACGTACTCATTGGGATCTTCGAGCTAGGGATCCAGTGCACCACGTATCGTAAAACAATGTGCGGTAAAAGTCACCTATTCGTGCATCTAAAATCAGATTCGCTCAATATGCCAAAATAAAACAAATGAATGTTAACACAAATTGTATATAATTCTCCACTACGATCTTTGTTGATAATAAACCATGTCGTAAAGAGAATAATCTACGATTGTGCCAAGTGAAGTAAACTTACAAATCGTATAATATTTTAACATACAGTGGAATGCAATCGCAGTAACTTAGCCAAAACTTGCCATTCAGGCTTGGTATCTTTTGACGATGGGCTACATAGGGTAGATGTACCAATAGTGGAGGTACTAAGCACGATTGAACTTCATTTAACCGCCTTAATTTAAGAAGCGAAATTAATGTACATGTTAATGTTGTAATGGGAAGTAACGACCATTACCTTAATGAGAAAAATTATTTCATCGCAGTAGCCCACGGCATGTCAGTGAAAAATAATACAGTCGACTCTCCACATCTCGATGTTCTGCATCTCGATATCTCTCCCTATGTCGATGATTTTTTCGGTCCCTTCACGCTGCATACATTTTCACTCTCCATATCTCGATATCCTCCTTATCTCGATATCTCCATATCTTGATGTGATTTTCGTTCCCAATTTTCTCTCCGTATGTCGATATGCCCATTATCAAAGGTTACTAGACTAGATTTTAGAGATTCAAAACAATTTGCGAAGACGAAATGACATATGTTTGTTTTTGATTTTCCTGGCAGCGGGGTAATTTTCAATCTAGTATTCGTTAAAAATTTGTTCTATGTCTCGATCTCTCCCTATCTCGATGGTCCCTTCGATATCGAGATGTGGAGAGGCGACTGTACCTCCACTTATGGTACACTGTTTTTTAGTTGTGGTATATTTATAATTTATGTTTCTATAGTTGAGTTATCCGTTGTTTTCTTATGGGTTTCTCCACTATAGGAACACTTTACCGCAACTATTGGTACAAGTAACAAAGGTTTGAGCGATTTTAGTTATATTTCATTAGTTTTAAAGCAATTTGAACGTTATTTTCAACTATTCCGTGTACCACCGCAACAATAGGAACACCCACTACTAATGGATCAGTTAACCTATGTCGGATTCCTTTTTACAACCCAGGTTGGAACCGAACAACAATTTGTTTGACGTTAGTTTGTTTATGTGTTGATCACCGCCTTAGTTCCTAAAAACGAAAATGACATTAGAATGATAAAACAATTATCGCTGTGTAAGAAACTTGCATTCGTATTGGCAAATAATCGATCCGTTACAATGTATCACTTGGTGATTTAGCAGTTAAGTATTGTTAAGTTAATCTGAATCCAAAGGTCGCGTGCTCGAAACTGGGTGGCAGCTTTTTTTACTTTCCCCGAAATTTTGTGGCATCGTATTGCTGACCACGGAAAATCTAAAAAAAAATCGTGCGAAGTGCGTATGTGGCCTCCATTTTGGTATGTACACTCCCGTGCATAAGTTTGGGTTCACCCCCTAAAAAACATGCAAAAGTGTTCAGTCCATATCTCTGTGATTACACGTCCAATTGTAACTCTCTAAGCCGCATACGAAAGACAAAGAGTTATTCTGACTTCGTATGTATTTTTCCAAAAACACATTGTAAAAACATAGCTAATTTCCTCAGCATTGGATCGACCAAAAAAAAACAAGGTGTCATTATAATCGTAATCTTATATTCTTTGAGGTAACCCTACGAAATTTTGGCGGAAAAATCTGAAAAGTATTCAAAATCAATCAAACTTTTGCACGATTTGCATCATTATGAGGGGTGAACCCAAACTTTTGCACGATGACTTGACTGACTGTTTCATTGATTTTGAATACTTTCTAGATTTTTCCGCCAAAATTTCGTGGGGTCTCCTCAAAGAATATAAGATTACGATTCTAATGACACTTTGATTTAAAATTTTGGTCGACCTAATGCTGAGGAAATTAGATATGATTTTTCAGTGTGTTTTTTTGAAAAATGTCACAAGTTTAAGTAAAAATTTAGTATACAAAGCATAAGCATAAGCATAAGCATAAGCATAGATGACCGTTCAATTCGTAGTTGCTACTCCGTGATTGACCAGAACAATCGAAGTTGCACAGGGAATTAATGAATGGGGCTTGGGATTAGCTTACCATTCTTCAATGTGCACAAATCGAGAGCTCAAATTTTAAAGTCAATAACGGCGCCGGCCACGTCCTTACGGTCATCGGGGAAGGGAAGGAATGTTAGTGTGACTACCGTTGTTACTAGAGGCCGAGATCACCTCTGCATCTCCACGGTTGTCATGGAAAGGATATTGGGTTAGTGGGATAGGGTAGAGATCTGGGAGTCACCAATGTTTGGTGATGCGATCCATGATATAATCACGCCTAACCGGATTCGCGAAAAAAATCGATAATCATATTGTACGCCGAACAAGTGCTCGTCACTCGCCCACGCAGGAGCAAGCGACGCGATCAATAGATCAAACACTACTAACGAACCGATCACTTTTTTACTACTTCACTACCGACGCGCGACATGTTTGATCCTGCCCTCATCGCTCGCCCCCGCAGGAGCAAGCATCAAGGTCGAAGGATCAAACACTACTCTAAGTAAAAATTTAGTATACAAAATTCAAAAAATAATTTTTGGAAAAATACATACGAAGTCAGAATAACTCTTTGCCTTTCGAATGCGGCTTAGAGAGTTTCAATTGGACGTGTAATCACAGAGATATGGACTGAACACTTTTGTATGTTTTTTTAGGGGGTGAACCCAAACTTATGCACGGGAGTGTATATATTCTTTCCATGCATTTTATACGAGTGAATTAATTCATATAGAATAATGTTTGGCAAAAATTATACCAACTAAAATGGTGACTAGAAAGGTATCGAGTTAAAGAATACAAAACCAATGTATAAGTGTTCCAAGACACCATCGAGGTAGCTATAAAATCCAACTTTTACTATACTGCCCATAAACGCATGTCAATATCATGTTTGCTGGATTTCCTATTCACATGGGACAATTATGTGTTTATGGGCAGTATAGTTTTCTAACTTCACTGAAATATGTATTGTTTTATATAACGAAACTTTTGAAATACGAAATTTTGCGTTGTTTTCTCAATAAGGATGTACAATCATGTACTGTACAATCCTTTTGCTCATTGCTCGGTCTACTAACATGGAACATGTACAAACATAATCTATATAATATAATCTAAAACACTAGCCCACTCTACTTCAGAGGAATGATGCCTGGATCTTACGAAAACTCCTCCAGGTAGCTGCCGATCATTTCCGGAATTATTTAAATCTGTTCGAATATCTTACCATTGTAATGTTTCGCGGTCTTGACGATGGTCGGTTTCGTATTTCGTGGGCGTTTTCATGACCAGAAGCACAAGCAAGGTCGAAAAGCACTCCGCAGTAGATGAACTTACAGAACGCGCGCTTTATACGATGTGTTGTTGTTGTGTTTTATTTTTTTTTCCCCTTTTTCTTGATGTCCGGTGTGTACGAAACCTTTCGTTGCAGAAAACAACGAATGAGATTAACGATCAGTTTCGTAATGCTAAACAATTCTCGATTACTTTTTCAAACCGACTTAAATAACTTTCACATGGTTTGGAGAAAAAAATAATAATTGAGAAGTAATAAAACCTTACGTTTACTAAATCTTATTTTAAATAAATCGATGTTGGCGCGGTTACAGTTAGAATTAGCAGTTAGAATTATATATTGCACTGGCAGTGTCGAGATTTCTAATAGTTTGAATAGTTTATTGCGGAAGAAAACTGTAAATGGTGAGTAGTTATAATATTATTTAATTAGATATAAGTTATATGCAATAAATGAAATTTCAGTTTAAGCTGATCCACCGAAAACGGATTTGTATCTGCTATAATAATTAATTCCGTGATTGAATCACCGCAACAATCTACATTTTGACTTTTTTGTTCATGTGTAACCTAAAAACTATACATGCAAGCAACTCGCCTCCGAAATTTAGGATTTTCCAACACCTCCTCACGAAAACATAATAAAAACATGATAAATCAATTGTTCAATCACTCACGACGTTCTTGTACCATCAGTGCACTATGGATCAGATAGCAGATTTTTGCGAAAAGATGCATTTAGAGCTTTAGTATAGAAATAAAATAGAAGAAAACGATCTTCTTCAAAGTTGTTTGTGTTAGTCATGTTTGGAGTTATTCAAAATAAGGGTGGTCCACATTTTCATAGTATTGAAATAGCCAATTTTCTAATTTGTTGGAAGTTGGAATTATGGTATACAAGCTTCAGAAAGGTTGTAGCACAAGCAAACAGACACAACACTCGGATTTATTTTATCGTAATATTTGGCAGTGTGCCACCTACTTACTCCAGGCGTTCGTATCAATTTTGTTCCAGTGTAACGTTGGCGCATTACCACAACCTAGTTTCCTGATGGCAAAAATCAGTATTTTTAGCACAAGCCATAATTGCTCAGGTTACTTTGTTTTGAATTGATAATTATAATTAATAGATAATAATAAACTAAATAATCTTTAACACTGGGTACTGACATCTAAGTTTGAAAAATCAGTAAATTAGCAAACGTTCGATTGATTGCGATGAAATATCCAGAAAAAAATCATAAAACTCATTTATATTTTTGATTCATACATTGCAAATTTCAATTTCAGTGATGGTTTTGGACCAAATTCGATTGGATACCCAGGGTATTCTACAATGGAAATTATGGGGAAATGCAAGAAACTTTGCCTGAATCAGTGTTGATCAGACTCATTTCCCCGAAATTCGAATTGTGAAGCCATGTACTGTTATAACTGTGCGTTGTATTCCTGAGATGGAGGGGGAGGTGATTGGGCTTGAGTGTTGCACATGGGATCCGACAGTTTCGATCTCGGTGGGCCGCAATTCAAGTTTCGGTGAAATGATTCGCACTCACTCACTCACTCATTTCATTTCACCGAAACTTGAATTGTGGCTCTCTGGGATCAAAATTGATCGATTTTGTGTGCAGTACTCAAGCTCAACCATCTGCTTTTCTATCTTAGGAGGATAGAGCATGGTTGTAGTAGTTCGTGGCTTCGTAGTTCGGAAAATGTTATTTTCGGGGAAATGAGTCTGAACAACACTGGCCTGTATATTCAATAAATTAATGTAATATTGAATTACTTGACAGGTGATACATTCTGTTTCAGTTGTGAGTGAGACTATTGTGGTCGTTCCGGGAACATGGTCACCGGATCTTGGTTTTGGTAGGAATTCTAAAGGGATATATCCGAAATATAATGCACTAATACATTTCGACGGCTCAAAATTCATGATTTTCTACCCAGAAGTGAATAAATGCCATGCCATGAGTTATAAAGTGGTTCAGATAATTTTCGGACATTCCCAGTTCTCAATAGGGCTTCCAATGGCCATTTTCGGGACCACTTGTACAGTTGTCGTGGGACGGCTTGAATATAAATGTATTGAATATAAATATTCTCATTTGCTTATTTTTGTGTTTGGTCTGACAACCCAACCGCCATAGAGCCATTTTCTCAACTTATTGTTTTACAAGCTCTTCTACATTAATGTCCTTGGAGCTTTCTTTGCAAATTTACCATTTGTCGTATTTGTATTCGTCTTTGTATAAATTTATTGAGTTTTTACTTCGAAAAACCTTAGATACCGTAATTTCGGGTGAAATTGATCATTTTTCACGGTTTTTTAGTATGTTTTATATAATGTTAGCAATGCCAAACAACTAAATGCAGGAAAACAAGTACAAAGGTGAGCCTCCTCGACTCCTGTACCGAAATTTTCTAACAAATGTCATTTTAGTGTTAACAAATATTTCTAAAATAGAAAATCAGGGAATCTCATTTCGGGGTGAAACTGATCACTTGTCAATGCCATTATTGTTAGTTTTCAAAACAACTCTACATGATAAATTTGAGCTCCCTGAATCCGAATATGCTTGTCAAAATCTTAACATTGCAATATGTATGTAAATAACGAATAGTTAAATTTCAAAAATTACGCGGAAAACGCCTTAATGTATGTAATTTCCTAAGAAAATCAATGATATCTAACAGAAATTCAATTATTTCAACCCTTTGAGCTAATTGGTACGAGTTTTGGTGATGAAATGTGGTTTGCGGATATATCTCAAGCATCCTTACAAATATTCAGGTTTATACTATGTTCAAATCCTTGCTTAGAAATAGAAGTTTACAGCTGTTTGTCAATACTGTACCGTGCATGATTTTGAAATTTTACATTATTTTCATAGTAATAAACATTCTTCAACGCAAAGAACTTCACAACACACAATTCGACAAAAGTTACGACAAACAACGTTCATTTACTGCAGCTTACATTGATATTTGTGCTCCATTACGAATAAATAAAATTGTGTGATACGATGATCAATTTCACCCTTCTGATCAATTACACCCAATTTTACGGTACCTCAACACATTTGGTCCCATTGCATGAACTAAAAATATAACTCATACTCAACTGATTTTTCATGAAAATCGGTCGAACGATTGCGAAGTAACAAAATTTTCGATGTCGGCAAACAGTACTGTAAAGCAGGGCTGTCCATTTTCAATTCATTGAAAGTATTTTCAGTCCCCAACTGACTGACTCAAGCTTCCCTTTCGATTGAAACTCTACTGTTTCGTTTCAATCCGACAAACATTTCCTTTCATCGCAGCAAGCGTAGTCTTTCATTTCTTTCGTGCTGCCTGTGCGTCGCGCGTCATTTATCAGAGCCTCATCGCAGCAAGCTAGTCTTTCAATCGGTAGTCTCTAGCTTTAGGAGCTGATTAATTCAAATGAACGACGTGGTGGCCCGCATACTTTCTCTATCTTAATTTATTACCTAACCAGTTATATACATTACTATTGCAAAAAATATGTAAAATCCAATTTGAAACATTTTGATAGATTTCAATGAAATCAAATGAAACGAAATTCTTACTCTTTCATTCCACCTTTCTTGTTCGCTGCTTTCAATAAGGTAACGAAACGAATGAGTGGCGAAAGAAGAACGAAGCGACGCAGTTGTTCGTCACCATCGAGACGACGCAGCCAAGCCTTCGTGTTTCATAAAATGCTTTCGAAAATGCACAGCCCTGCTGTAAAGGTTAATTAATCACTTAACCAATTGTTCTAAATATACCTGTTTGCATGTTGTTGTATGCAATTTAAATAAAATTAAATAAAATTTGTAGCTCTTAATTTGACCGATTCATAACTTTCTGTAATGTTCACATAGGATGGTCCATATAAAATAGCTATGAGCATAGTAGCTGCCAACACAGCTTACAAATAGTTGAGTAGATTCGCCAGATATGTTGGTAAATGGAGCTAAAAGCTTTTGTTTGTATCTACAGCACATTTACTCAGCATAAAGCCGTATATAAGTTGGAAAAAAGCTTCACTAATACAAACAACTTTGTAGAAGACAATTTTCATTCCAAAGCTCTAAATGCATCCCCTGCGTAAATCTACTTTCTGGAGCACTGTGCATAAAATTGACTCGAGTATTGTTTTGTGTTAATTCGTGGCTACGTTATGATTCCGAAAATTAAAAGCTATAAAGTCAAAATCGAGTTGGTTTAGAAAAGAAATGAAGTTTTTTACCCTTCTGACTTACGACCGTTTGAATAACTGTTCGAGAATTTTCCAGTGCGATTAGCGTAGGTAAAAGACAAACACAAAAATACAAAAACGCTTACCAATCTGAGAAATGTGAATCTTGCATCTTAGGAATATTTCATGAATTAAGTGAAACGTGAAAATCTGACAAGTACAAATAATTCGTATGGTGAATGAAAATAGCGTTATATGTAAGAAATATAGCTTTGCGAAATCGATTTTGGAGAAAATACGAAGAGCCGTTTTCAGTGTCGATATCGTGATGCAAAATATCGAGTAAGGGAGAGTGTACTGTATACCATTTGTTTCCACTTGAATTTGTATCCTTTGACAGATACACGTATTTCGATGTCAACTATAAGGCCGTTCTCAGTGTTGTGTACTACTCAAATCAAACTCTAGTGGAATTGAATGTTAAAGTACTAATTTCAACAGAAAGTTTCCAAAAACCAAAACTGATCCACAGACATAAATTTAATATATAACATATTAATACTGTGAAAGGGTAGTAAAAATAGAACTCATAATAAAAATAGCAATTAAAATCCGTCAAAACCAAAATTGACCACATCGAAAAATGCCACTGGATAAAATTCATGTCACAGAAAGTCGTCTTCGATGAAACCACCAAAGCCATCACCGGCCGGTGACGATCAGATTCAACATATGTCAGTCACGATTGCTATGGTGTGGGAGCCAATAATGTGATTAATTTTCGCTGCAACCGATTGGAACTGTGGATTGAGTGCTAATGAAAAGCGTCAAACCGAGTTGCCTCATTATCTTTTACACAGTCGATGGAAAGCCTATAGGCAATAATGAGGGGCCCTGATGGAACGAAGCCATTTGGCGATGGCAGCTAAATTAATAATCGCTTAAAGAAGAGGAACACTTTCCGTTTCATCAAAAATTAACAACGCCATGCTAAAGGTGTCTGGGTTTGATTCCCTGTCGGTCCAGGATCTTTTCGTAATGGAAATTTAATTGACTTCCCTGGGCATAGAGTATCATCGTACCTGCCACACGATGTACAAATGCGAAAATGGCAACTTCGGCAAAGAATGTTCTCAGTCAATAACTATGGAAGTGCTCATAAGAACACTAAGCTGAAAAGTAGACTCTATCCCGGTTAGGACGTAATGCGAAGAATACGAAGAAGAAGCCAATAAAATAGCTAGACATAAACAACTTTAGCAATAAAACATCAAAGAAGCTCTAGCGTATATTTTTTTCCGACTTATAGATAAAAAATGATAAATTGGAAACTAGCAATAAAAATCAGTCGATATTACTTTGAAAAATTGTAAATAAGTAATGAAAATTTTAAAATAGCCAGTGAAAAATGTTCCAAGATAAAAATGATAATTAGCATTAATTAAACCAAAAATTTCAAATGAATAAGTCAAACAAAGCATTCAACATTTAAAAAAAAAATGCCAATAAAAAATAAAATAGCACTAAAACTTGAAATGTTCCCAATTACAACTGTAGAAACTATTGCTTCTTATAAATTTGTTTTTTTTTTATTTTTTCAATAATTTTTAATATTGTAGTGCTTATTTTTAGTTTAGTTTTTTTTTTTCTAGGAAAACATTTAGTTATTGAATGCTGATTTTTTATTTTTATTGTTTCCTTTGACGATTTTGTCAACAAAAATTAAATTATTAATTGCTATTGATAAATTCTTTATTATTTTTTTATTTTAATTTTTTTGCTTGATAATATTATTAACTGTTATTCTTTTCCTGGGGCACGATAATATTTTCCCCATTCGACGATGCTGGAACTCAGTTTGGGTGTCGCTTTATTTAATGCCAGCGACACACATCCGTTATAATGTGCGGCGACAGAATAATTGTAGTTGAATATCCTATCTCTGGGCATTAATAAATGGACCGCACGCAGACAACAATTAATCACAACTTAAATCTACGGCTGTGTCGTACATTAATGCTTGAAAGGGAAAAATCTTGCCATATTCTATTACAGGAAACGAATTTGATATATGTATCTTGTAAAGTATTTTACAAGAAAAAGACAGACATCATGTATACGCGCTTCACATCAAGAGCTTGAGATCAGCTTGCCATGAGCGCACAAAAATAATCGCGCGTTTGAGCTCGTGCTATGGTGAGACACATTATTTTAGATCTCATGTAGCAATGTACTAGCTCAAACGATCACATCTACACTGTGGCTAATGCGTCGTCTCATGAGAAAATCGCAATGTGACAGTGCATTTGAGACTCGCAGGCGAAGGTTTCAAAGGCAATGAAAGGGATTATATTATGGATTGAACTGCCTGTAAGCAGTTTGAAGGACTGACGCGGTTCAACGCGGTTGAGTTTCAAGCATTTGAATTGAAAACTTGTGCTGGCCACCGAAGAAACATAGGCATAGACCGAAGCCGTATGCTTCCGTGGGGTTATTGTACTAGGCAAACATAACTGCATAAAAGTACTCCTTGCAAGCGCATGTGCTGAGCCTCACGAGATGTCTCATGAGGCTCGCTCACTAGGATATATTTTGTACGTATCTGCATCTTGTGTCTCACATAATCTGTGAGACGCGATATGGAATATCGCATGGCACACTAGCTCATTTAGGTATACAAGAGAAATACGACACTCTGGTAAAAACTTGTTTTAGTATTCTTTTTGTCCCAGCCCCAATAGCAACGATTGTCTATAACTATTAATAATTTTATTCGACATTTGTTACAATTTTTCAACATTGGATATTCTGTGTAACTCATTAGTACTATACCCGAGTGGGAGCTTCAGAATCATTTTCAAAATTTTATGTTGTATCCTATGCAGAACTTTGTTCCAGCTGGTGGTGGTAAAATGAACAGGGGTGGTAAAATGAACAGGGGTGGTAAAATGAACACTGCCTTATACCGAGAAAAAACAAATTTAGATGAATTTTTATCACGCACGGACGATTTAGAGCATATATCTGAGTGATCAAGTTGATACGTATGTCAATTGAAGTGAAAATATCAACGAAAACTAAGATTTTAGAGAACCACGTTTCAAAATTAGAACTGACGTAAGTTTTAGCTCGGAAGACTTGAGGTTTTTCAGTGAGGTGGATATCGTTATGATATGATGTCAAATCTGATACCTTTAGAAATCTTTTTGAATGGGTTACAATAATTAATGGATGTATTTTCGGTGGGGCAATGAAAATTTTCTGAAATTTTTGTTTTGCTCACTTTTTTAGGGGCCCAAATAGCCGTAGCGGTAAACGCGCAGCTATTCAGCAAGACCAAGCTGAGGGTCGTGGATTCGAATCCCACCGGTCGAGGATCTTTTCGGGTTGGAAATTTTCTCGACTTCCCAGGGCATAGAGTATCTTCGTACCTGCCACACGATATACGCATGCAAAAATGGTCATTGGCATAGTAAGCTCTCAGTTAACAACTGCGGAAGTGCTCATAAGAACACTAAGCTGAGAAGCAGACTCTGTCCCAGTGGGGACGTAACGCCAGAAAAGAAGAAGACGTTTTTTGCATGGTGTTCGTTTTACCACCAAGCGCTGTTCATTTTACCCACATAGTGCAGGTAAATTGAACATTTGCATCGCTTTTTGATAGCGTTGAAAATATGTGAAAATTTAGCTATTTTAGTCCGAATCTATGTCGCTGCTATAGATTATATCCCTATTTTTGATGTTGTGCGATAGAACTATACAAATTTCTCGTTTTTCTATCAGAAACAAGATGATTTCCTTAAGGAGTTCATTTACCACCCCTTCCCCTACAGCAGCTAGTCCACATTGTTTTTATTTGAAGATCCAAAATTCGTTCTTATGACAAAGTTTTGATTTAATTTAACATATTTGTTACATTTCGCTTAAATGCCCTCAATGTCTTTTTTGAAAATTATTTTTGAAGTTTCTTAGCCTAAATGCGAACTAGTGGAGGTAAGAAGATTGAATTAAAATTGAATTTATATCCTAACATGAGATTTAATGTACACCACCTAGGTGCTAAAGTTAATCTAAAACGAAGTCAGTTGGACAGTGAAATTTGAGGAAAATTATAGTTTGAAGGGCCACTGAAAAGTAAGCTAACTTATAAACTTAATAGAACGCTTTACTGAACTAATTCACGTTACAGTTTTGAAGCTACAATAAATCAGCTACCAAAAATCGGTGTAGCCTTTCGTTTCTCGTCGCAACATTCTTCAAAATTTTCATGATGTGTCATCATTCTACCACCAACAAGAAAGATGGATGTGCTGGTTGCAACTGTCCGGACGAAGCGGATAATTTGATCCAATGCGATGCTTGCGATGTGTGGTGGCACTTCAGTTGTGCTGAAGTCACAGGATCGATCGTCGATCGTTCTTTGGTATGTACCCGCTGCAAACGATCATCTCGTGCTTCGTCGAGAGTCGATCGTCATCGCATTTGGTGGAAAGTATGGCCCGTCTACACGAACGTCAGGAATTGGAGAAACAGCTCACAGAAGTAGAACTGGGAAAGAAGTTCTTAGACGAGCAACGAAAGGTTTTGGAAGCTTCAATTATCGCCGAAGAGGAACGTCGGAGCCAAACAAATCGTGGTGATAGCCAAAGGAGAGTTTGAGACTGGGTAGGGAACAGCGCAGATCGGGTAACCGGTAATAAGGTTTTAGTCTTAAGGGAATTCATGGAGACTACTGTCAGATGAAAAAGATAATAATAAATAAATAAATAAATAAATATTCCTACATTTCTCGGGGGTCCAGCCGAATGACCGATAGGACCGACAAAGAAGGCCATAAACTTCGGGAATGCCAAGCGTTTAGAACGCTTTCCGTTGACGATCGATGGCGGCGTATCCGAACACTGAACGTGTGTCAAATCTGCTTGTTCAGTCATGGAAGAAGAGCCTACCGGATTAACAATCGGTGCAATGTAAGTGGATGTCAGTTCAAACATCATCCACTACTGCACGGAAAATCCACAACCCCATGAACACAGATTGGACATACTCACACTCACCAGCTTCTCGATTCGGGCGTCTTATTCCACATCATACCGGTGACGCTACATGGAAAGCCCGGGAGAATCATCACCTTTGCTTTTCTGGACGAGGGCTCTTCATCAACGCTAGTTGACGATGCACTGGTAGCGCAGCTTGGTTTAGTAGGAGAACCAAATCTTATTTGTTCAGGATGGACTGGGAACGCATCGCGGGTAGAGAAGGATTCTGAGCTGGTGACTATCACAATATCAGGAATGGAGCAGAAGCAATCATATAAATTAGTAAATGCTCATACGATTCGGAGCTTAAATCTACCGATTCAATTTTCCGAACTAACAGAAGCAGCGAAGAAGTTCGCATACTTGAAGCAGTTGCCGATCCAAAACTATCGCAACGCCAGACCGGAGATTTGATCGGAGTTGATAATATCAGACTTGCTGTGCCCCTTAAGATAAACAAAGAAGAAGGATCTGGACCAATTATCGTTAAGACAAGATTGGAGTGGTGCGTTTACGGTTGGCAAGAACCACAGAGTAATGAAGGATTTAGCTTCCATATTTGAGACTGTACAAAAGACGACGAATACACGAGACCGTAAAACAGTTCTTCGCCGTTGACTCAATGGCGTTGTAATGTTGTAAAAAACTCAATTTCTCATAACTCACGCTTGAGATTTTTCATTTCATCGCGCAACTCAACAGTCAAACAATTATGGATGAGTTGGCTCACCTTTTTTATTGATTGTCTCGTATTTCCGTAGTTTACTCACACACGGCAATAATTTCTTGTTAGTCTGGTAAAATTAAAGTAATCCTTCCTAACGTAAATAACAACATTCGAGTTTCACGAGTTTTTGACGGGTTTTACGACTGAATCATTTTTTACGGTTTGAGTTGATTGAGTGATTTTGAATCAAAATCTCAAGCGTGAGATTTGCTCTCACGGGAGAGCGCATTGATTGAGATTTGAGTGTCAATCTATCAATACTGCCGTTGAGGAAAGCGGAATACAGCATCTCGAAACTTCTCTCAGTGCAGAAGATAAACGAGCTCGAGAGTTGCTGGAATCGCCAACCAAGCGAGTTGGTACCCACTTCGAGACAGGTTAACTGTGGAAGGACGCCTTGATAGAGTTACCGGACAGCTACGACAGGGCATTGCGAAGATATCAGTGCCTCCAACGTAACAACGTAAGATGGAACGTCATCCTGCTGTGAAGGAAAATATTAATCGACAAATAAAAGAATACGTCGAAAAGGGCACGCTAATCGCGCAACTACTGTCGACCTTGAAATTGCGGACCCAATAAGGATATGGTTCTTACCCTTAGGAAAGGTACGCCTTGTATGGGACGCAGCAGCGAAAGTTTCTGGAGTATCATTGAACAGCGTCTTGCTTAAAGGGCCAGATCAACTTACATTGTTGCCAGCTGTACTGTTTCGCTTCCGGCTGTATTGCTTGTTTAGAGGCAACCATACCATCTACCAGAGCTGCGGCAACACACACGATAACTGCCCAAGCCATGACGTTAGAATCCTCCATACCGATACACCTGGAGATCACCACAGCAGACAGAATCACAAATCGACCAAGTTCTGATTGATGGACGGCACTTCTCCGACATTATCGACGTCGGACCTATCGTGGCGCTAACATCGACTCTGACCACTATCTGGTGATGGTTAAACTGCGCCCAAAACTGTCCGTCGCTAACAAAGCACGGTACCGACGGCCGCCACGGTATGACCTAGAGCGGCTCAAGCAACCGGATGTCACAGCGGCATACGCGTAGCACCTCGAGGCTGCATTACCGGAAGAGGATGAGCTGGAAGAAGCCCCTCTTGAGGACTGCTGGAGAACAGCGAAGGCAGCCATCAACAATGTAGCTGAGAGCAACGTCGGGTACGTGGGACGGAGTCGATGGAACGATTGGTTCGACGAGAAATGTATAAGGATAAGGATGGGAGCATTCTGATGAACGAGCGTGAGGTGATCGAAAGATGGAAGCAGCACTTCGTTGAACACCTGAATGGTGCTGAGAGCACAGGCAATGAAGGACAGGACAACTGAGCAAATGCCTTCGTCAGTACTGCGGTCGATGGAAACCAACCAGCCCCCACTTTGAGGGAGGTTAAGAATGCCACAAGAACAATATAACTGCTGAACTCATAAAGATGGGTCCGGAGAGGCTGGCCATTTGTCTGCACCGGCTGATAGGCACAATCTGGGAAACAGAACAGCTACCGGAGGAGTGGAAGGAAGGGGTAATATGCCCATTTACAAGAAAGGCGATAAGTTAGATTGTGAGAACTTTCGGGCGATCACCATTCTAAATGCGGCCTACAAAATATTATCCCAGATCATCTTCCGTCGTCTGTCATCTGTAGTGAACGCGTTCGTGGGAAGTTATCAAGCCGGCTTCGTTGACGGTCGATCGACAACGGACCAGATCTTTCAGAAGGCCTTCTCCAAAGGCCCGTTCCCAACCAGTTGGGAGATTTGTGCCCACGAGACTGATAAGAGCGACGATGGAAGGTGGGCCAAATTGTGTGAAGGTTTCAGCCGAACACTCCAGTGCGTTTGGATTCCACCGGAAACTACGACAAGGTGATGGACTTTCGTGCCTGTTGTTCAATATTGCACTAGAAGGTGTTATGCGGAGAGCCGGGGTACGGATTTTTACGAGATCCAGTCATTTTTTTTTTTTTGCTTCGCGGATGATATGGACATTGTCGGCCGAACATTTGTAAAGGTGGCAGACCTGTATACCCGCCTGAAACGCGAGGCAGCAAAAGTTGGACTGGTGGTGAATGCGTCCAAGACAAAGTACCGTAATCCGGGGTAACATTGATCGAAATGACCCATCTCGTAAAAAGTTCGTCTCGCCATTTATTGATGGAACATTTTCAAATCATGAATGGTGCTTCTATTTCTTACATTCATAAGCTAATGAAAGTGAAGATTTTTGCGTTAATTGCGTTTACCTTATGCGTAAATTTGTCAACATTTCGAAACAATTATTTCAATGGGTAAGGATGACACTACCGAACATTCATGTCACACATAAGTTCTGCAAACGATAGATGCAAGGAAAATGGGGTTCTTGCTAAAAATGGCATCGCCGAAAACGATTCCGTTGTCAAAACTTTCATAAGTTTGCTCAATTAGGCAACATTAACGAATTACTGTTGAGAATATAGAATTCCCTTAGGAAATTGCCTACTTTTAGGCGTATTCCGTGGATCGAGGTGTTTTTAATTTTAAAATAACTTAAAAAGTAAATGACTTGTAAGCGTTTGGCCTTCATATTCGGCTTCGGGGGCCATGATTTAAGTAAGTAACGATATGTTCAATATAACCGAACGTTGATTACATAGGATATCAATGTTACCCCATATCAGCCAAATCAAAAAAACACTTGAAACATTTTTTTAAACATGCTTAAATCTTTCAAAAAACAAAATGCAGTATATAGTCCCAAGCTATGGGTGGCAGTACTTGTTTTAAAAATATAAAATTTGCAACATTGGCATTTTCTAACGAAATATTTAAGAAATATTCAAAAGAATGATCAATGTTACCCCGGATTACGGTACATGCTTGCTGGTGGGGCCGAGCGCGACAGGGTAGCAGTGATACGATAGACGGGAATACGTTCAAGGTGGTCGATGAGTTCGTCTACCTTGGATCCTTGCTGACGGCTGACAATAACGTTAGCCGTGAAATACGGAGGCGCATCATCGGTGGAAGTCGGGCCTACAATGGCCTCCACAAGAAGCTGCGTTCAAAAAAAAAATCACGCACCAAATGTACAATGTACAAAACGCTCATAAGACCGGTAGTCCTCTACGGGCATGGAACGTGGACGATGCTCGAGGAGGACTTGCAAGCACTTGGAGTCTTCGAACGTCGGGTGCTTAGGACGATCCTTGGCGGTGTGCAGGAAAACGGTGTGTGGCGGCGAAGGATGAACCACGAGCTCGCCCAACTCTACGGCGAACCCAGTATCCAGGAGGTAGCCAAAGCTGGAAGGATACGATGGGCAGAGCATGATGCTAGAATGCCGGACAGCAACCCTGCAAAGATGGTGTTCGCTTCGGATCCAGTTGGTACAAAAAGGCGTGAAGCGCAGCAAGCTAGGTGGGTATATCAAGTGCGAATCGATTTGGCGAGCGTGGGGCAAAACCGAGGATGGAGAGATGCGGCCACGAACCGAGTATTGTGGCGTGAAATTGTTGATTCAGTGTTATCTGCCTAGATGTTAACTAAATAAATGAATGAGTTGTAACTGCCTGTTACAATATTGGCATACGAGTTTCCTTGGGTGAATCAATTCGAAATTAAGAGATTTGAACAGATACCCAACGGAAGAAAATTATCTTGTGAATAAGCATTATTATAGTTTACCTGATGGATATGATTGGTAGAGCCTCAACGATTCGTTTGCGAGAATGGAAAGTTAGTCTTATGGTTGCTCCCGCAATTTGCACATACAAACTTTTTTGGTATCTTCCTTCACAGGACAGATGTCATTAGCGTGAGAAGAACCTCCAAAAATCATGCATTTAGCATCCATGCGGCAATGTTTTGTACCATGACCCCACTTTTTGACACCAACGGCACTGTGTAAGATTCTGAAAGTTTCCTCCAGGTTTCTGGAAATGTTCCCATGTCACACGGCCATCGATCATAAGTCTTGCTTTTTCTAGAGCCTTTATATTTTTGAAAAAGCATTTCCGATGAACGCTGGATTTGGTTCTCTTTTCAATAATAATTTCTAGAACTAGAGAAAGTCGAAGTTAATCATTTATTCCATTTTCGATCTCTTCAGGTGATTTATAGTCACTTAAGAGACCTTTCAAAACGACTTTGTATAAACGTCAGTTTTGTCGTCATAAGTAAAAAATATTGTGCGTCTTCTCTTCAAGATGTTTGAGAAGAAGTTCGCAATCTTTAAGAGTTTCCGGCAAAACGCGAGAGTCTCCTTTTTTGCTATTTGGGAAGAAAACATTGCCTAAATTATTCAAATTCTGAACAGCTGACGACGATAGGCAGCACTTTTTGTTTCCTCATCTGAATTAAAGAGCCAGGGCTAGAGGCTATTCCAATTTGGTGTTCGGCAAATTTGTCTGTTCAATACTTGATTGCTCATTTTGATGCAATTATCCATTTCACCCTTGGAAGAAATCGCGCATTCCACAGAAGGATTACTACTGCCAGCTTTCACTAACGCGTCCAACGAAATCTCGAAGGGACAGGTCCGAACAAGGATTGTAAAGAGGTCAATAGTAGAAAAATATTACTGAAAATTACTGTTTTTGTAGCACTGAAAAGTACTATTTTTATTGCACTGAGAAGTACTGTTTTATAGCTTTAGGTAGTTTCAAAAACTTCTAAAAGCAGAGAGAATTTGTGGACGCACAGCACGAAGGTACGATGCGCACTGAATATTCCATGTTAAAACATTTAAACAAATGTGGTTTAAGATTATCAATAATTTCAGTCAAAAATAGTTATAATAGTTACAATAGTTTGTATCGTGGCAATGTGCTTTATGTATTTAGGTTATAACACGAATTGAATGAGAAATGAATGTAATATTTTGGAACGATACGTACATATAAGAAAAACTTTAAAAAGCTCTAAGTCGTAACAAATTCCAGACGCTGCCAATCAGTAGGTACTCCTCCACAAAACACTGCTCCACTGGGTTTTCAACTTGTAATACAAATTGCCCCACGGATACTCTAATTACAAACCAAATCAATTCATCATGGCTAATTTGTGGAAGCTAGCATAAATTTCACTTTACATCCGCAGCTCCGAGTTTCAAGGATTCCCAGTTAGATACAGCGAGTAGATATCACGTGTTTTTGTCGCTTGTCATTGTCAGTGGTTGTACTGCAGCAGTAGTAGTGCCACGAATGGTGCAGTTGCAGCTTCCGACGAGTTCCGCTGGAAAATAAGCACCCAACGCAACGCAAGCAAAAACGCTTCCTACTAATGAATAGCATTCCCTTGTCGCCTTAATTACTCCAGCCAGAAGCGAATGGTGAGGGAGAGTTTTTTATTAGCTTTTCTTGAGGGCACTTTTGTTTCCGCTGCTTATTGCCGGTAGAGAGAAACGGTGAAACGTGTGAAAACGCTTGTGAAAAGTTTAATTTTACGAGCAACATTTTACTTGTTAGTCACTAAAAAGCGTAACAAACGGCGCGGCGCAGCAATGTCTGGAGGTGAACGCAATGTTTATGGTGAGTGGGTTGTTAATTATTTAATAACGTATAGTAATTTATATTGGGAAGCTTAGGTACCTTTTTGATTTAGTTTGCAATGAGAAGATGTTTTGTTAAAATTCTGCCAACTTCGGTCATACGAGAACCCTCGTCAAAAGGTCGAGAAGAAAAGACAGACACCGACACGTTAATGCTTCCAGTGGACGATTTGCCCTTTGAAGGAAGCACCACACTAGACAACGGACTATCATGCAACGCCCAGTGGCACAGACGAAAAACCTTCCTGACGAAAAGTTTTTCGGACTGAAGCGGGAATCGAACCCACACTCCTTGACTCGATGCGGCTAAATGCTTGGTAACACTAACCGCACGGCCACGAAGCCCACGAATAACGTCGAAAGAACAGAAAGTTGTTGAATTGGAAAAAAGAAGAAACAAAAGGTCGAAATTCCTTTCGTAAAGAGGGGAAAATCCACCTAACAACTCATTTTAAGCCCTTTGTCATTTAAACCTTTCGTTTTTCAACCTTTCATTCTTACGATGTTTTATCTTATTCGGCAATTTGTCCCTAAGCCGCCATAGAATGCATTATTAAAGTTTCCTATATATAGAGTTTTATAATTTTTAAGGGGTCAAATAGACGTAGCGATGAACTCGTAACTATTCATCGACACTAAACTTAGGAACGAGGGCTCGAATCTTCCCATCTAAATTTTGTCAACGTCCCAGGGCATGAAGCATTCTTTAATATCCTGCCACACGATATACAATGCAATACAAGGTCATTTGGTAAAGAAAGCTCTCAGTTAACCTTTCTTGTGTATTTGTGGTCATTTTTGTCCAATCGGCACATTGAAGCAGCTACAACTTTGTGAAAAATGCTTGAATTTCCTGACTATTTCTAACTTTCTATAACTGGATAGTACCTGGGAGGGAGAAACTAATACTGAATTTCTGTACGCCAAAGTGAGCTAAGATTCTGCTGGCACAAGCTGTCACTGTGAGCTGGGATCATAAGCAATGGACAAACATGATGAAAACGCGTAATTGAACAAAACAAATTTTTGCATTTCATCAAAGGTGACACAAATCGAATAAAAATAAATCAAGCATTTCATAGAATAAGGGCGAATGTCGCTTTGTAGTTGATCTGAGAAAAATGCAAATTAAAATAAATGGAATGCTTATGCACACGAATATTTAATTATAAATAAATTTGTTGACACTTCTTATAAAATGTTATATTTTCATGTTAAGTGTGTTTTGAATCTTAATATTATGGGATAATATAAAAATTGATTCATTCCAACCCAGAAAAAATAATAAAAATGTTGTTTACGCCCTTTTAACTTTTCTAAGTGCGGAACACACTCACATGGCTTCGCCCGATTGGTTTGACAGCAGCAAATTCGTCGTTATTTTATCGCCCGCTTCTTTATCACGTCACGTTGCTCCTGCAAACCTGGAGCGTCTGTACTCCATGTTAGGAACGCCTCACAACAGCGTCTATTCCCCATGTCAGGGGCGGCTGATCATCGTCCGAGTGCCAGAGAAGGACTCTAAGCTAAACTGCGCACTATGGTCCTCCGAACATTTAGGGGGAATGGTCCTCCGGAAATCTAGGGGGTTGGTGTCAGGCTCTGCAAGCCAGCCGCAAAAAAAATCAAGCAACGAATAATCAACGAGAGAATACGAACCAGGACAGTCAGCGAAGACCACAGTGACGTAAAGGGACTAGCGATTGGAAGCTCGGTACGTGGAACTGTAAATCTCTCAACTTCATCGGGAGCATACGCATACTCGCCGACATGCTGAAGAACCGAGGATTCGGCATCCTAGCGTTACAGGAAGTGTGTTGGAAGGGATCAATGGTGCGAGCGTCTAGAGGTAACCATACTCTCTACCAGAGCTGCGGCAACACACACGAGCTGGGAACAGCTTTTATAGTGATGGGTGATATAAAGAGGCACGTGATCGGGTGGTGACCGATCAATGAGAGAATGTGCAAGTTGAGGCTCAAAGGCCGGTTCTTCAACTTCAGCATAAAAAACGTGCACAGCCCTCACTTCGGAAGCACTGATGATGACAAAGACGGTTTTTATGAGCAGCTCGAACGTGAGTACGACAGCTGCCCAAGCCATGACGTCAAAATCATCATCTAAACGCTCAGATTGGCCAGGAGGAGGAGTTCAGACCGACTATTGAAAGTTCAGCGCCCACCGGCTGACGGACGAAAACGGCCTACGACTAATTGATTTCGCCGCCTTCAAGAATATGGCCATTCGCAGCACCTACTTCCAGCACAGCCTTCCATACCGATACACCTGGAGATCACCACAGCAGATAGAATCACAAATCGACCATGTTCTGTAGGATATTGATGAAGACTTGTTTGAAGATTGATTATTTCTTTATTGAAGCTGAATCTCAAACTGACTAGAGTACAGAAATTGTATGGTTTATATAGCAGTCAAAATCAACAACCGGCTGGTTGCTAGGCGGCAACAGATCTTCAAGGTAGCAGTGCTGCATCGCCGCAATGGTTAACAACGCCACGCGCTACGCTTTTCGACGCCACGCTTGTGCCGCCTTGCTTGTTGCTGCAGCGCGAAAAAGCATTGCTTTCAGTACGCCACAACCACTATCTGGTGATGGTTAAACCCTAAGATAAAGATAGGACAACTGGGAATAAAATTGAATCCAGTTTGTGATCCAGTCGCTGATTGGTTGAATTTGATGTCTGCGAGTGTGTAGCTGAGTGTGGAAAGTTACCATCGGATGCGTTTGTTTTGGTTTTGCCCGTGTTGCCGGATTACTATATTGGGTCGTTATGCATAAAAGTTCGTAGCCGACTGATGTAAACCTAACAAACAAGTGAAACTAAATCAGATCGAAATGAATAAAAAATTTGAAACTGTATGTTGCAAAACTACAAGTAATAGTAACATTTCCAGGAGAAGACGGCACAAGGCGAAGTGACAGAACTTTTGCCTTTGATAGATATGCCTTTTTCTTCTTTTTTTGGCATTACGTCCTCACTAGGACAGAGCCTAATTCTCAGCTTAGTGTTCACTGAACACTTCCAGAGTTATTAATTATGAGCTTTCTATGCCAAAGTTGCCATTTTCGCATTCGTATATCGTGTGGCAGATAAGATGATACTCGATGCTCAGGGAAGTCGAGAAAATTTCGATTACGAAAAGATCCTGGACCGACTGCGAATCGAACCCAGAACCCTTCAGCATGGCTTTGCTTTGTAGCCGTGCACTCTAACCGCTTGGCTAAGGAAGGCCCTATAAATATGTCTAAAGTAAATATATGAAAAACTGAATTGATTGAAATTATTCGAATTGAAAAACCAATTGAAAAAACAAATTTTAGTGTCCGCAGCTACACAGCAAAGCCATGTTGAAGGTGTCTGGGTTCGATTCTCGGTCGGTCCAGGATCTTTTCGCAATGGAAATTTCATTTCCCTGGGCATAAGGTATTATCGCACCTGCCATACGATATACGTATGCGAAAATGGCCACTTTGGCAATAAAAGCTCTCAGTAAATAACTGGTGGAAGTGCTAATTGAACACTAAGCTGAGAAGCAGGCTCTGTCCCAGTGAGGACGTAATGCCAAGAAGAAGAATACACTATAATTCACGTAATCAATACAATTAAAAAATAAATAATAATTAGGAATATTTTTTTGTGAAATAATGTACCGTCTTCCATACAAATGGCAACACTGTTTTTACGTAACACGCAAGGGTGGAAAATTCACAACTGGGCTCATGGATGAAAAGAAGAACAACTAAAAGAAGCCAGGTGTCCGATCTTATCTTAGGTTAAACCAAAGACAAATTAAAAACCTCCATGTCCCTTGCAGTTGCGCAAAATTTTATGGCTCATAAGGTAATCTAGAATGCCGTGAAAAGTGTACTGCGATCTGACAAACTTGGGTACCTTTTGCACTAGCGAGGGACCAAATGCAGTACTAGAAGTGGTACCAAATCTGAGAACGTGGAGCGTTATAGACGGAACCGGCAACAGCAGACCCATCTCTTCCGGGAGAAAAAACGCCGCCTGGAGGAGGCGGAGTGCGAGGAGATGGAATAGCTGTGCCGGTCTCAAGGAACACGTAAGTTCTATCAGAAGCTTAACGCATCCAGCAATGGCTTCGTGCCACGAGCCGAGATGTGCAGGGATAAGGATGGGAGCACCTGAATGGAGCTGAGAGCACAGGCAATGAATAACGGGAAAACGGAGGAAATGCCTTTGTCAGAACTGCGGGCGATGGAAACCAACCAGCCCACATTGAGAGAGGTTAAGAATGTCATTCAACAGCTCAAGAACAATAAAGCTGCTGGTAAGGATGGTATTGGAGCTGAACTTATAAAGATGGGCCCGGAGAAGCTGGCCATTTGTCTGCACCGACTGATAGGCACAATCTGGGAAACAGAACAGCTACCGGGGAGTTGGAGGAAGTGCTAATATGCCCCATCTACAAGAAAGGCGACAAGTTAGATTGTGAGAACTTTCGAGCGATCACCATTCTAAATGCGGCCTACAAAGTATTATCCCAGATCATCATCCGTCGTCTGTCACCTATAGTAATCGAGTTCGTGGGAAATTATCAAGCCGGCTTCGTTGACGGCCGATCAACAACGGACCAGATCTTTACTGTACGGCAAATCCTCCAAAACTATCATGAATACCAGGTTTAACGCATCACCTTTTCATCGATTTCGAGGCGGCATGCGATAGTATCGACCGCGTAGAGCTAAGGGAAATTATGGACGAGAACAGCTTTCCCGGGAAGCTCCCGAGACTGATGAGAGTGACGATGGAAGGTGTGCGAAATTTTGTGAAGGTTTCAGGCGAACACTCCAGTTTGTTTGGATACCGCTAGGGGCTACGACAAGGTGATGGTTTTTCGTGCCTTTTGTTCAACAGGGCTCGCCTAGGTAGCAGTGTTACGATAGACGGGGATACATTCGAGGTGGTCGGCGAGTTCATCTACCTTGGATCGTTGCAGACGGCTGACAATAACGTTAGCCGTGAAATACGGAGGCGCATCATCAGTGGAAGTCGGGCCTACAATGGCCTCCACAAGAAGCTGTGGTCAAATAAGATTCACACCCGCACCAAATGTACCATATACAAAACGCTTATAAGGCCAGTAGTCCTCTACGGACATGATTTGTGGACGATGCTCGAGGAGGACTTGCAAGCACTTGGAGTCTTCGAACGTCGGGTGCTTAGGACGATCCTTGGCGGTGTGCAGGAAAACGGTGTGTGGCGGCGAAGGATGAACCACGATCTCGCCCAACTCTACGGCGAACCCAGTAACCAGAAGGTGGCCAAAGATGGAAGGATACGATGGGTAGGGCATGATGCAAGAATTTCGGACAGCAACCCTGCAAAGATCGTGTTCGCTTCGAATCCGGTAGGTACAAAAAGGCGTGGAGCGCAGCGAGCTAGGTGGGTATATCAAGTGCGTATCGATTTGGCGAGCGTGGGGCAGAACCGAGGATGGAGAGATGCGGCCACGAACCGAGTATTGAGGCGTGAAATTGTTGATTCAGTGTTATCGGCATAGGTGTTAACTAAATAAATGAATGTATCACGTCATCTGTTTCGCCTGTTTGCGTTCTTTTGCACTAACGATTATTAATATCGACCTTTTTCAGATTAGTGATTTCGTAAAGATTTTCTGATTTTAAAATTAAGATAGCTTAGTTGCAATTTCAACCCATGTGATATGCATAATTGTATTGATTGTACCTAGTGGATTTTTTGCTTTGTTTTAGAGTTCCATAGGCCAACTATGGTTGCCTCTTCCTGTAACGGGGACAGCAGAGTACGTTGTATAGCTTCATATCTGAGGGACCGGCCTTGTTGGAGACAGACGATTTTCTCTGCGGAACGCATGATTTAACACGCCCAGATATAGGTACTGGAAGATGAACAATTCTCACACAGACCGGGAGCTTTCCTGGTACATCGGTCGAGCTTAATGCGGAACGATTTGGCATCAATATGGGTGGAAAAACTGCAATACATATACATTATTTTACAAACGAGTTTGATTTGCATGTTTTATAAGAATTCGATGTTTCTGACAGGAATGGTGGAAGATGTATAGCGATGATGCACATAGGCGTCTGTGGCACGTAAACTAATCGATCTGGAAGATTAAAATTCAGCGAGTGCGCTAGTTATAAGACTTTATTAGAATTAGATTTTGAGTCATCTGTTTTTAAGTAAATGCACACCTGGAAGAGTTGTTGTTAGGGTCACTGGCAATATTTTCAGACGTCGATTTGATTTATTGAGATCCGCGAGACAAATGGTGTTGATCATGGTCTTTATAATTTCTGTCGGTGATCATTGTTTTAGTTCTTAGATCCTGGGGGGTATCTTTTGACCATTCTCGATCACTGGTGAAGCAGACTGGAGACGTTTGTTGTACAGGTGGACAGAATCGTAAATCAAGTGGTTCTGTGTTTTGCATCCATCTTTCAGGGTTGATGCCTGGATGCTCTTGAAGGAAATATCTCGAGAAATATCAAGCATCGTTCCATTTGCATTTTCGATTGCAGGCAAGCTCAAAGATAATTCCATGGAAAATTCCAGCAGGCCACTGGTACACACTTCATTGAAGCATCCAGCAGAAGGAATATTATCTGATGGTGGTATTGCATCATTCCGAGGGTTTTTAATATATTGTGAGATATTATCACACTCGGTTACCACAGCGGCGGCGTCTAACATTTTTTTTACAATGGAATTTCAACATCAACACTTAACAACGTTAATCACCAAAGAATGTCTTTATCGAGAAAAAGCTGAATTCCGGATAAATTCATAACTATACTTGCTTGTCGGGCTCGTTAGACGTTCACTACGTATTTTGAAGAAACATATTTTTACAATCAATATTGTGCAAGAAATGTGAAAAACAATGTGCTTCGCCGTTTGTTGGCAAGCTTTGAAGTTTTCGCCCAATTCTTCACAAAGGAGAAAGCGGACGAAAATGACAACGGGATTCATAGACGAAAAAAAAGTAGTTTCCGCCCTTATGTTTTTGTAAGATTTTGGAGATGTATGTTATTGTTTCATAAGTATTTTTAGGCAGTTTTATAGTAGTACATATTTAACAAGGTGATATATTTGCACAGTTAATTAATTGTCTAGTTATTTCCGCCTAAGGAATCTTGCTGTTATAAGGCTCCAAGTTTTGAAGTTTACATGTACACGACTTGTTGGACGACGACTACGCACTAAGTTTCCTGACCGATACCTAAGTGTAGGTAGCCGATAGACCGATTGGTAGTTAGCGAATGGGCACAATGTCGATGTCTAAAAAATATCATCTCTCTCGCTTTGATGTATACATGTACACGATGATGTATGTGTCAAATGTACATCTCATGCATCCGAAATGATGATTCCATGTGCTTTGGGGTACCGTAAAAAGGGGTAACTTTGATAATGCGGGTAACTTTGATAGTGCGAGACTACTAAACGAAATAACAAAGTTTCTGTTAACCAATTAAGCAAAACGAGTGCAAAAGTAAAGATTATTAGTATGACACTTCATGTCAAAGCTATTTTCGTTGGAATCAAGTACATTTGAGGATATATATGCAGATATACAAAAATTAAAAAATTTAAGCAATTTTGAAACGCTCACAAACAATATGTTCTACGATCACTTATGTGTTCGTCACTTATATTTGACAGCCTAGTTGTAGTAAAACTTGAATTCGGTCTCAAATCTCTTTGCGATAACTATTTTCACAAACTGGAAACATCTTCGTAATCTAAGTCAGAAATATCCATATAGCGTTAAACGCCTAGAGGTATGCAACGCCTTATGAATGTTCCGTAATTCATTCAATTTTGTTCGATTGATGCTTCATTATCAAAGTTAACCCAAAACAGAAAACCGACTTGCGATTATATGAAAAATTATATATCCATTCAGAATAAATCTTTTGTCAATCTATCAACTGCAATCGATAGTTAGGATACTAGTACTTGTTTCAAAAATATAAATTATAATTCTTTCAAACAGCATGCATAAATATTCAAGTTTTCTTAAAAAAAAAAACCATCAAAGCTACCCCGTTTTACGGTAATCGAGTTCAGTTCGTCTCGGAGCGTCAGGGTCTTTCGAGGGGCTTCGCAGCTTGTAGGTTGAAGTGCACATCTAGCGAATAGGGATTCGATCCCCACCGGAGCACGTGGTTTCTTCTCGCAGTTTCAATTTCAATTTGTACATTTGGCACGTGGTTTGTCGTGCACCTGTAAACTGCAAAACCTTATGCCCCCGGATTACGGTACCCGAAAAAGAATCGCTTATGTTTAGACTACCTTCCCATCCATTTATGCAAACACTACGGAAATTACTCCAAACTAATAAATTTTCCATAATACCTCAAAACGGAAGCACTGGTTGGCAACAAAAGAATATTTATCGACCCAACATCGCCTGACCGGTGGTCGTAACGGAAAACAATTTTCACATTTCACGACCCATTACGGCTTTTTTATCGCCAGGGTGTTAAAGCTCATCGCTTGTCGTTCGGAAACTCAATTTGACCGCATGAACAATCAAACTCAATTTTCCCCTCCCCTCGACGACGGCAATCAATTTCGAAGGCATTCATTGTTTTGACGCTCGCATAAAACGCTATTCTTTATGATGGACTCGTATATCGTGAATGAGTGTCAAATTAGCGATATTCCAGCAGGATAGTGCTAGTGGGGTGTTTAAACGTGGCAATTATGATGAATGTGAAGGTGAATAGGTACATAATATTGCATTTGCACGAACCAAAACTATGAGCTACTGATTTTCGATTAAATTAATTTGTTTATGAGGTAATGATAGCTAAATTACCACCTATAATTGATATGTTTTTAGAAACTTTATATTTCTTTACAACTTTTCACACAGATAGGGAAAACTGATGAATCTAGCGTTCTATTTCATTTGAGAGCTTCTATATTATTTATAGCTAGCACGTCACTGGTAGCGTAACTTTGGTAAAATAACCTATTGAAGACTCTCTTCGCCACTGAAAGAGGAAACAAATTATTACTAGCTAATTGCGAAAAAGTTCATAAACTTGCTATGCAGTTTGAAAGCGCGCACAATTTTTATTTAGGACTTACTAGTCAAATAGAAAATCAAGTAATTCAGGACTTCGAAAACATTCTCAATCAAGAGAACGTTTTTTTGAATTTCTGGGAATGTGATATGAAAGAAGTAAGAGCTATTAATCAAAATAATCAAAAATATGAAAGCTCCTGGCGATGATGGAATTTTCTACATCCTCATCAAGAAACTTCCAGAAAGTAGTTTATCATTCTTTGTATATATATTTAATACATATCTTAAGTTGGCATATTTTCCTGACAAATGGAAAAATGCTAAGGTTGTACCTATTTTAAAACCAGGCAAAAATCCTGCTTCTAGTACGTCCAATCAGTTCGCTTTCCTCCATCATCAACTTTAACGTGTAACAAATTTGATCCGTTCCAACAAATCTGAGGCCATTCAAGTGGTCTTGCTCTTCTTATAAAAAGCATTCGACAGTGTTTGGCATGAAGGTTTGATTGTAAAATTAAAAAAAAAAAACAAATATTCCAACATACATTGTTAGAATAATCCAAAGTTGTCTGTCAAATCTTACACTTCAGGTTAATTATCAGAACTCCAGGTCTGAAAGACTTCCTGGTGAACTGGTGCTCCTCATGGCAGCTTTTTGGGGTGAATATTATACAATATTTTCACATCTGACTTACCTGAGTTATCTCAGGGATGTCAAAAATCCTTGTTTGCTGATGACACAGGCCTCTCCACCAAAGGACGAAGTTTGTGTGTCATCTGTAGTCGATTGCAAAAAAAGTTTGCATATTTTTTCTTCGTTCAGGCAAATATGGAGTATTAATCCTAATGCTTCAAATACTTCCAATTAAGGCGAAGTAGGCCGTCATTGAAATTTGTACGCGTCGTTGATGATTGTTGCTGATTAATCTCACGATTTCGAATCAAAGAAAACCAGTTGGTTTTTAACTAACACAGCTGAAAAAGTATCAGAATATTTTATACATGTTAGCGCGTATAGTGATACTTTTTCAAGTCGATATAAACTATCAAGACTTAGTTATATCACTTTGAAAGGCAAGCTGAAAAGGCATCATTGTTGCCAAAACGAATGACGGGCTACTTAGCCTTAATACTATATTCATACAAGCTAACATTAGTTTTACCATATTAGGATAATAGTGTAGAACACTTCAATATTAGAAATGAATGTTTTGTTTGAAATGATGCAAATAAAAGAATAGAAAAAGTATACGCTTATCATTTTGATTCCCCACATTACATTCCTTTCCCTAAACGTTTCTTCATAACCTTGACCTCCATTTGATTGTGTGTAGATAAAATTCATCATTATTGTCATTTTCTCTCTTCAATTCGCAGATGAAGAAATTAATTATCATCCAATATCACTGCCACCGATTATGAAGCCATTGAACCTCCAAAACTAGCCGATATAGTCCCAAACATCCTTACTGTAGCACCCGAATCCCCGAAAAGCAGCGTGAGTCATGTTGGACCCAGGGGGTAAAAGAGAGTCAATTTTCGGTTCGGACTTTTTGCCACCGGACGATGTCATTAACGGAAGCATCCCGGACCGGGTGTACGGCAGTGTCATCTTTCAGGAATCTGCTGGCAGTGCACGAGACTACGGTGGCGCAGAAGAGTTTTCCCTGCTGGAGACCCTGTTCAACAACTACACCGCCGAAGTTGCCAACGTGTCAACGACGGAAGTTCCCTACACACCGTACGTGCGGAGACCGGAAACCTACATCGTGCCGATTCTGTTCGCTGCTATATTTATCGTTGGTGTGCTGGGCAACGGAACGCTCATCATCGTGTTCCTGCGACATCGAGCCATGCGAAATGTACCCAACACGTAAGTGCGGTTTTAAATTCAATAGTTATCATTTTGGTTGAACTTTTAAGAGCAGCGTATGAAGCTTTGGTAGAATAATAGAGTAAATCGGGGAAAAAGTTTGAAATGGGTATTTTTCCGCACACGACACAGAAACCCTGAAAAAAAACTGTATGTGTGTATTAAGCCATTTCTATTTTATATAGAGAATTTCTTCAATAAGAGTTTTTATTATCAGAAATTTGAAAAAAAAACTAAGAAATTCTTCTAGCTTTCAGAGTGTTATTTTATGATTATTGAGTGCATCTGGTTTGACAAAAAAATATGATTATGATGGAAATTCAGACGGTTCAGGGGGTTTGAGCGTTAATAACGCAGTTATCTTGTATGACTAGCTACGTACAAACCTTCACCCAGCATTACTCCATCACCTTTTTCTAAATTCAAGTTCCATACACTTTAATGAATTTAGTATCTTGTAATTATGCGTTAATGTAGAACATACATTGATGAATATCAAAGTGTTAGGTGTAAAAACCTCCGAAAGCATCTTAGCTCCACACTTTGTCAAGCAACTCAATTTTCTTAAAAGCAAACCCAAGGACAATGCAAACCCACTCGTCTGATTGCAACAGAACAGTGAAGTTGAAGGCAAAGCCCGTTCATCTCATCAACCGACGACGACGACGACGTCAGAGCTGCAAGCATGACGCTGATAAATTGTACACCCAATGGGATGTGATTTTTCATGCTTCCTTGCATGCTTTTTAGCATGTGCTGCGATCTGTTGATAATATGCATTCAATTATCCAACGGACATTGACGCATGCATTGTGTGTTCAGTTCCAATGAAAATCAACCAAAAATAACAAGAAACTGAGCGATGTACGTAGATGCCAAACTACAGAATGGTATCATTTGGCGACGAAGGACCAACGGCAGGACATGCTTCTTGCCAGTGGCAAGCTCTGATGTTTTTTTTTTCTATTGAAATCCAATCTATTTTTACGTTTGGAAAATGATTGCCATTGTCTATTCAAGGAAACGTTTTTCATCCAATACCATAAAAAAGGAAAAATTCGTGGAAGACTACCATCATGATTCTTTGGAATTATTTCTTTTGGTTTGTGAAGCATAAATGCTGGATTTAATTTAACACCTTTAGCTAAAATACTGAAGACTATAACAAAGTATAGTCCACGGTGGATCTTTCTTAAAAAATATATAAAGAAAACAATGTCGAAATATATAGATATAAACTAACATTTTGTGACCAATACTGAGTTGAATGTAAAAAAAAATGTTTTCTATTTTAAAGATCAAAGCTAAAATGCAAAGCTGTTTCCACTATTTGTTAGAAAACGTGTTTTTTTATTCGACCGTAATTAAAAAGAGCATACAATTATGTTTTACACATCTAAAATCGCTGCTTTCATGGGCAAATTACTCCCAGTTCCCCTAAACATAGTACGGGGGTGAAGTTTACCAGATCGCAAGGCAGTGAGACATCTTCGAGTTCCTCTGTTAGAGTTCTAATCTGACGTTACCAAAGATCTAAGGTGCACAAATTAATTGATCACTTCAAAATAATCTCCAGCAATCATCACTCTTCTGCCAACGCACTATGATCCAGAAAGCAGTTTTACGCGGAAAGATACATTTTGAGCTTCAGAGTGAAAGATTAGACGAAAACGGTCTTCTACAAAGTTGTTTGTAATCTGTGTGTACGAGCTTGCGAAAAGACGTGTATCACGCGCGGAGAGCGGTTGTCAACTGGAATGGCAAATGAATTCAAACAAACAAACATTCATTGTTAAAAATTGAACGTGTGATCGTAGCATTTTGCTGAGAGATCGCTGTAATGTTCAGTTTTAGCATAGTTTTATTAGAGTTGTACGGAATTCTACAGTAATACATAAAACAAATAAATTCAATCAGCTTTGAAAATGGTACTCAGTAACTTTACGATTTTGTTAGCATAATAACGATTTGATTTGAACTTCACTTTAGTAAAATCGTTATTACTTTTACAGTCGTGATTGGAAAAAATATTCATAAATGTATGTTTGAATTTAAGTTGAGATTATGTGAAAATTGCATTGCAATCGGTGCATACATAACTGAGATCTACCTTATTAAAGTTGATCATTTTATATGGAAAACCGAAAAGTTGTATCCACTATTGTAAGTTGTGTTCAAAACTTATAAAAGCGCCAACTCGAACGACTTTTGACGCTTATAATTTCTTTATTAGTATCATTCCGAACATTACATTCATTTCTTATACCTAGGTGTTCTGTGTTATTAGACAACTCTATCATCCTAATTTGGTAAAACAAATCTAAGATTTTATTAACATTTTGTTAACAACATATAACATTTCATTTACCGTAGCAGTTCAGATTTTTTTACAGGTGAGTTGATTTCACCTGCTTATAAGAAAAAAAATACATTTTTGATTCACTTATCCTAATTTAACCTAAATATAAAACGCATTAATCGTAGCAAAAGAAGATTGTAACGATTTTTGCCTGAAATTATTTATTATTTTATATGACATTTTTTCCACATGTAACATGTAACTCATTGGTACTATACCAGGTATGAAGCCTCAGAATCATTTTCAAAATTTTATTTTGAATTCTCTGCAGAGCTTTCTTTCTGGTATTACAATAGCTGGACCATATTGGTGCAGCATACAACATGGCTGGCCTGAAAATTTGTTTGAATATCAAAAGCTTGTTCTTAAGACAAAGTTTTGATTTTCTATTAATAAGGGGATAGAGACATTTTACATATTTGTTACATTTGGCTTGAATGCCCTTAATGTGATTTTTGAAAGTTAAATTCTTATCTAGCATGAGCCGTAGATACTTTACTTCAGTGATTCCCAAAGTAGGCGAATTCGTCCCCGGGGGGCGATTTTCAGATCCAGGGGGGCGAAAATTTGTAAAGTTGAATTTGGGGGGCGAAAGTGCTAGAAAGGGGGCGAAAGTGGGAGCAATTGAAAAATAAAAATAAATACAAAGTTTGTAAGAGACACTCATATTTTAATAAAAGCATATACATCTGAGGAAGGATACCTTCTTTAACACCTAACTATTTAATCTGTTCTTTACCTCTAAACGCGCTCATTTTTAAGTTTTGATAGACAAATTTGACGATTGTCATTGAGATCTGAATGGTTTTTGCCAAAAATAATATTGAATGCATTTTGAAAGCAGAAAATATGTGAGAACTTTTGGCTATGTTCGAAATTTATTTCCAATTCCAAAGTAAAATTTGGTGACTTTTTGTTAGGGGATCTTTAGAATAAGGCCATTTTAGTTTCGATTATTTCTCATGCATTTGGTAGACTACTCATATTTTTTATCACGCATTTTAATCAGTATTTATAGTACAGAGCATTTTATAAATAAATGTATGTGACTTTGGTGGACAAATATCGGGTTCCAATGATATAATCACTGAATGCCATATACGTAAATTACCCTACTCAGAAATAGGCCTGAGCGACATAAAATTGCATGGAGCAAAGACTAAAAACAAAACCAATATTGAACGTTATCTTTCAGTGAATGAAGAGTTGAAAAAAGTCTGGGTTCATCAATTTTTTTATACTTTATATATAGATTGGGCTATATCCAGATCAACCGAAAATATATTACCCAAAATTTCGTAAATTTATTTCTACAAATTAAGGTACATTAACAAAAGAAGACAAAAAAGCAGAAAGTGAGCCAAAACTTTTCCGATGATCGCACATATGCTAGGATGACAGATTTATTGATACAAAAGTATTTGATGCATATGATAGATAATGCATGCCTTTTTTATGGATATACAAGTGGAAGACACCCATTTTGGGATATTTTTATTGAAGCATTATTTTCGACTGCTACACCCTTTAAATGTGATTAATTTTCGGTATACTATATGATGAGATATTGATCAATACTTCAACGTAAGTTTAACGCTAAATACAATTATTCAAATTTTGTATTAGGGGGGCGATTCCAGAAAATATTGGTCTCAAGGGGGCGAAAGTCAAAAAAGTTTGGGAAACACTGCTTTACTTCATCTAACCAATTTATTGGAACCCCTCTCATTGTGACAACATGTTTACTTGAAAGTTTCAAATAAAGAACTTTTGGTTTATGTGGGAATATTATTATTTGAGTTTTAGAAGCATTAGGAGAAATCTTCCATTTTTGCAAGTATGAAGAAAAAATATCCAAACCCTGCAATCGACTACAGATGACACGCAGGCTTCGTCCTTTGGCGGAGAGGCCTGTGTCATCCGCAAACAAAGATTTTTGACATCCCTGAGGTAACTCAGGTAAGTCAGATGTGAAAATATTGTATAATATTGGTCCCAAAATGCTGCCTTGGGGAACACCAGCTCTTACAGGAAGTCTTTCAGACTTGGAGTTCTGATAATTAACCTGAAGTGTACGATTTGACAGATAACTTTGGATTATTCTAACAATGTATGTTGGAAAATTAAAGTTTCTTAATTTTACAATAAAACCTTCATGCCAAACACCGTCGAATGCTTTTTCTATGTCTAGAAGAGCAAGACCAGTAGAATATTCATCAGATTTGTTGGAACGGATAAAAATTTGCTACACGTAAAAGTTGATGAGTGGTCAAATGTCTATGATCTATGTCTATGTCTACCGAGATCTGTAAGTAAGTTTTCTCATATTAAATCCCATACAAACTTTGAAATGCTGGCGCTAAAATATAGTTTCTCCGATCGAGCTGAAATTTTGCACTGTTGTTATGGGACCTAAATGCAATCCAAAAAGGGGACTGGAGCGAGAATCTAAAATTTTTATATAATCGTGTCCTAGGCTACTGTTCATTGGCAAAAATTGAACTTTCGTTGATGTGGACCATCATTCTGTTCAAAATGACCTTTTCAAAAAGTTTACTGATGAAGGAAAGCAAACTGATTGGACGATAACTACCCAAGCAGCACACATTGCTACAAGTAAATTACAGCAACGGCTGCTTAACATATTCAATGTTAATCTTGCTGCAAAAACACTTCCGGATACCTGTTTGAAAACGGCCTATCTAAAATTATGACAACTGTTTAAAAACTGTTAGAGAGGCTGTAAATTGTGAATTCAACAATGGATCATTGAAGGTAGTTTTTGTCAGTGCTCACCGCATCAAAACAAAGGAGCCACTGTGTATGGGATTCAACATTGTGACATCATTGCTGTTCTGTCAAACACACAAGGCTACGGTGGCGCTATCTATGCTTTCCATAGCGGCCGTTTTGGTTATTTTAATGATCCATTTGAATTCATCAATGGGAAAAAATCTACGTAAACAATAGAATAGTAAAGTTCTTATTTCTAAATTCACAATACGTATGAAAACATGAATCGCATCACTTATCAAGGTGAATCCTGATCATGGAGCTTTGAAGCCATCCCACTAACAAAACTCCTTCCCATGGCAACCATGAAGATGCAGAGGTATACTCGGTCTTTAGTAACAATGGATGTCACTCTTACATTCCTTCCCTTCCCCAATGACCGTAAGGACGTGGCCGGCGCCGTTATTGACATTACTAATTTCAGAATCCTCGAAAATGTACATTAAGGATGATATGCTACTCCCAAGCTTCCCCAAGTAGCAAAGTTAATTTTATGCTATTCTTGAAGTATTCTCTTACACCAATTCTATAAAACAAGAAATAAAACCAGTAATTCTACAAACCTACACTAACCGAATGATAAACCTCTCATAAGACTAAAGTGGCCCATACTAGAGACGGTGTTGGAGAGCAACTGTCAAGTATCTCTTCAAACTTGTAATCATCACTTATGACAATCCTCAACACTTCCATAAACCTTCCACAAGTAGTTCTCAAGACAAGTTAAACTCACAATATGTTTAGCATGTTGGTTTGGCTAACGAATTTATAAATACTTCTTCATAAAATTATCAATCAATGATAAAACCAAATGCAAATTGAAACATCTGTGATTATAACTTTCCGTTTTTTTTTCGATACCTACGTGTGTTTTCGGTTGGCACGCTTATGACATCGTGAATATCATGCATGAAACACTCGAAACGCACAATGCGCCTCGACAATATTGCATTTTCAGAAAAACAATTTCATCAATTTGGTGCCCGAAAATGTTGAAGAATCCAGCATACATAGATTCTCCCATCATGGCTCCCTTGCTAAAGCATCGATAATTACAATCATGGCGGTAGTTTTACTCAACACCATCATAGAACCATTGGCGTAAATAGGGAGGGGCCAGGGGGGCCTGGCCCCCCCCCGAACCATGGGCTTGGCCCCCCGAAAAAAAAAAATGGAGAAGAAATGACAATACAGTTAAAACTAGTTTTTAGTATCAAACATTTATGATACTAGACGCATTACATGTACTTTGAATATAAATTTATGGATGACCATTGTTTGACAGGCAATAGCAATATGTAATTTTAAAACGTCACAAACTGCCATACTGTTTCCTTTTTGCCTTTCCCGATATTGAAATTCATTGAAGCATGTTCTAGAATCAGAAAAACTGGCTTGATCCATTTGTAGTGGTATTGTTAATTAGAAAACCAAAGTATTTTCATATTTTAAAACAAGCTACGATATTTTGTGATCTATTATCTAGAACGAATCGTTGTTACTGGGAAATGTTTAGGTATGAGAGTTATGGTAAAGTTCACAAAAAAAAATCTCGAAAATAAACAATGGTGCAGTAAACGAACTTTTGTTTGTATACATTTTTCGCGAGCTTCTAAATGTTTCATATTCAAATTTATAAGCCATTCGATAAATTTTTGTCTCCGAGACGTCGGGACCAGATATAATCTGCTTGTAAGTAGACGACAGTGAAGCAGTGGCACTCAAATGTGACAGCAAAACTGTGAACATTGAAATTCCTTTACATATAGTAACATTTTTTTTTTTTCAATGTTATGTTGACACCAATTTTCTTATGTTTTTAGATTGAAAAGGTAATAAGATCATGTTACTATTCGTTTCTATGGAATGAACGTAAAACTTTATTCATACTGAAGATTGTTTCAAGACACGCTTTTTATTCTTGTATAAGGGTTTATAATAATACAATTTATTTTATTTATTTTTATTATATTTTCTTGCGCCAATATTTTTGGCGTCTTACGTAGTTTATATGAACATTACATCAATTATTTTTGTTTGTCTTTGTTAACGAGATTTTTAAGCCTGGGATAGTTCACTTCGAGACCAACAGCTTCACTTCCCTTCCAAATGAAGTCGCCACTATAACTTTTTGAGTTATAAGTAACTACCTCCAGAATGGGATTCGATCCCAGGTCCTCGACGTGTGTTCTACACCAGGTCCGTCACCACATCAATTCGGTTCAGAGATGTTTTTTTTTCGTTATAAATATATATGCATTCATGTAAAATTTCTGTAATTAAAAGACGTTGCGTTATTTGTAAGAAAAATAGATAAAACTTGTTTCTAGATTAATGCTAAGATACCATCGAATGTTTAGGATTTCTAGCTCAAATCACAGCTTATAAATGCCATAGTGTAAGAGACTTTCACTACAAATATCATAAGAATCGATTGAGATTTGGAAAAATAATGGCTATTTGTTGTTTTTTGACGTAAACATTATATTGTTTTATCAAACTTTCATTGCATGGAAATGAAAAAGTATAAAATCTTATTTGATTATTTATGTAAGAGCGTTTTTATGCATCATAAGGATGCTTTGAGGTGTATTAGTTACTACATAATTGCTTGGAATCAATTTTTGGCCCTAGTGTGGCAAAAGTTCAAAACAGCGGGCCAAAAATTTGACCCATTTAATCTAGCAGAGAAATTTACAAATTACCCCAAATTCACATATTATCTTCAAGTTTAGCAAAATTTGCCTGATCGTGCGGAAAAAAGTCATCAATATTTCACATTTTCACCTAGTTTTGCGAAAAACGTTTTTTTTGGGCAATTTTTTGATGAAAAATTAGAGTGTATTTATCTGTAAACATAAGTTTATACAAAGTATGTCTGTCGTAAAAATGTCGAACCCTACCAATGGGGCGAAAGTTTGTTTAAGACAATTAGCGAAATTGTATATTGAAGGTTCACTGTATGGTATTTATTTTCAACTGCTATTGTTTTTTATAAAAATTATGATTATACCACTAAGGTCGAACTTTTGCTCTGCCTTACTATGATTGGATATTAATAATTCCATGAGCAAAATACCTTCCATCTTGTTTTCTTCAAACAACTGCTATCGTACGAATTTGCTGGCGACAGGTTTATTTGAATACAAAAAACTTCAATCCTTCAATATGATGGTAGCCAAGCAGCTTTATGATTTAAAGTTTTTAACTCTAACAAAAAAGGTATCGTTCAATCCTATGTACACATTTTGGTTTCGAGAGGTTTAGAGAAATGAATTGTTTGCTACAGAAATGCTGAGCAACAATAATCCAATATAAAACAGCAACAATAATGGCAATATAAAACGAAAACATAGATTTTTTAATACATTTTTACTATTTTCCCATAAAAGTGACATTTGGTATCAGAGAAAGTTGATCAGTCGGTTTTGGACGATTTTTAGGTTTTGATCTACCTCTGTATGAAAGTGCGCCACTATAATCGGTTCACAAATATTATCGAAAAAAGCATTGTTAAGTTAGCTAAATCCTTTACGACTTTTATCTCTTATGAGAAGGGGCCGTGGCCCCCCTCAAGTCTGACGGCTATTTACGCCCATGCATAGAACCATGATAAATTTTGCTGAACTCGGGCACGCGTAACAAATATCACTTGAGAGTTCTTAGGCTTAAGGCGATCTTGATGAAGACAAACTGATCTTCTTGAAGAACGTGATAAGATTCGTTCGTTTTTTTTTCTTGGAGGAATCCCCGAAGGATTCGTTGGAGGCTCAGAACGAGTTCCTGCTGAAATTCGTGCAGAATCCCTAGAGGATTATCTAGAGAAATCATTCAAATAATTCATGTCGCGATTTTCATTGTTAACTCTGGGAAAAATCCTGCAAGAAACTTGTGACCTGCAGGTTTCCTGGTAGAATCCCTGGAGTGATCTGGGGAGGAAGCCTGAAATGAATTTCCAGAATAATTCCTGGAAGAATCTTGAGAGGACTACTTGGGGATATTTTTTTATGTTTCTGTGGAGGAATCCTTGGAAGAAATTCTGAAGAAATCACTAGCTAAATATCTTGAGTAATCCTTGAAAAAAATTGTCATAGTGTAACTCTAGCAGAAATTCATTGAAGGTTTGAAAACCACTAAATGAACATTAACATACTCCATAAAATCATTAGTCATTAAAACATTAATTCCTTCAAAAAATTAAAAAAAAGTGTAGCCTTGAAGATTATCTGCAATAATCTTTGATTTTCTGAGGAATCTCAGAAGGAATACCAGAATAAATCGCTTGAAAATTCTCTAGAGAAATTCCGAAGCTTTCCTGTCAAAATTCCTGAAACAGATCTTTAAGGATTTCTGACAGAATCACAGTAAAACTTTTACTGGAGGAATTACTAGATACATTCCTGCAGAAATTCCTTGCGAAATCTATAAAGGAATCCCTGTAAATATTGTTTACAGGAATCCTATGACGAATTCTTTATCGATAACCTGGAGGAATTACTAAGATATTGATGGAGCCCTATCAGAACTGGTCTAAAATGTAACAACGAGAACAACAGTTCTTCCTAGAGGAATATCTAGGGCAAAATCCTGGAGAATTCTCTGGATATATTCAGAGAGGAATTCTTGAAGGAATCTCTTGAGGTTTTCCTCAAAGAACGTTTAGTGCCCTATTTTAGCAGGTCTCAAAATTGCGATTGGTGTCAAAAGTTATAATTGGTTACAATAAAATATCGTTTTACTTATCCAAAACATGTAGAATGATTCCGATTTCTTATATTACATTTTGTTTTCCAATTTGGTAATAACTGAAATGGATTCGAGTATGAAAACTTTATATTTGAGAGGCCCAATCAGCCTTAGCGGTAAACGCGCAGCTTTTCAGCAAGATCAAACTGAGGGGCATGGGTTCGAATCCCACCTGTCAAGGATTTTTCCGGTTTGGAAATTGTCTCGACTTCCCAGGCATACAGTATCATAGTGCTTGCCAAACGATATACATAGGCAAAATAGTTAAATGGCAAACCTTTCCTATAATTACTCTGGAAGTGCTCATAAGAACACTAACCTGAGAAGCAGGCGAAAGCGAATCAAAAGTACCGGAAATAGGATATATCATCTCCCTATGTTCGCAACAGTCTGTTAAATATTGCATTTAAATGAACTCAATTCTCAATGCCAATCAATCATTTGGCAGTAATTAGAGCAGATCCCAAAAGAAGTCCAAATGCTCATTCCGATATAGATTCCATTTCGTATCGCTTCGGGAACAGAATAATGATGTGCGAATATTAATTTTATTGCTCGTTATCCCCAAGTAATATAGCAGTGGTGAACGCATTAATTATATCTTATTCATTACTGCAGTTCGACACTCAGTTGCATAACTTGCAACCCAGTCAAACGTGTGCATACTTATGTACACTTAGTTGGATTCATTCCAAAGCGCAATTAATCACCAACACAAGAGACTATGTGGCGTCGTATTATGGATTCACTTGATACTGCTCGCATGGAATTCGATTTCTGTTCCACATTGGCAGATAATACTGGTACGGAAATGAAATCGCACTGGAATTGGATGCGTTCGGTACATAGAGTCTCATTTGACAACAAGCAGTTGGCATGGTTTCATTGTCAGCAGCCGTTTGCGGTTTGCTAAAACGTTAGATTTGTTTGAATATTATTATTCGTTTTTTTTTTGCACATATTTTGGAAAGATGTTGTCAAATACATTGTAAATGTATTATAACAGCGGTTATCATGTGGGTTTGAAAATCTCCCAAATTACATTCGCACGTTCAAATTCCGGCTCAATTGCTATTGTGGCATTTATATCATATAATAATAACATTTAATTATAACTTATACATGTTGCATGTCATACAGCCTAATGGCGCACAACCTGAACAAAGTCGGATAGCTGATTGATATCAAATTTATAGCAATTTTCATTATCACTTTTATCATTTTGATATTCTATTATCAATGATAACCGAATGTTATCAGTGTATCCGTGACAGACATGTTTGATAACAGGTTGATGACAAAATATATTATCACACATCTTTCCCATCCAAATTGTACAAACGGTGGTAATGAAAAAATAAACTTTTCATCATAAAAAATATTTTAAAATTATTTGGAGCGTAAGTTTATGCCAGAACATTCATCTCTCAAAAATTTGCTGTTATTTATGAACATAATATTCAAAAATAATAACAATGATGCACATTCATTATCAATCTAAACTCAGTGAAAACATAATTCACTGTTACTTTGTAATTCGACAAACAAGCTCGAGTTCTCATTTTTGTTATGTTGGCTGTAAATTCAACCAAGATAAAAACAAAATCAGTTATCGAATGAAGATAACTAGGTAACCAGATTTCTTTTCCTTTTCATCAATTTCTGCTGGGGAAATGTCCTTGCAGTTTAACAAGATTAAGTGAAGTTCCAATTCTCAAATTTTCAAAAAAAAAGCAAATGCAGATATGGTAAAACATTCTGTAAATAATTATATTCAAATCTTAAGCAAAGTTGAGGTATGCATTTTATGTTATTCATTGCGTTCTTAAAAATGAAACAAAATTATGTTTTGCCTTGAACTAGCGGAACGACCAGACCAAATAAGCGAAGAATGCCTGAAAAAAATTAACACAGCATAAAACTCTTAAATACTTTGAGCTTTGGTAAAATGTTGCATTGAAGAAATTTGAAATTAAACAAATTGTACTATCTATATGAAGTATTGCACGTCACTTCAAATTTTCACACCATCATTACGCGAGTATCTCATGCAACAGTATCTGGCTGTCATTCCAATGTGAGGCCAATGATTTATACAATGACGCAATAAATTACTCTTTATGTGGTGTGAACCCGAGAAGATTCTGAGATTGAACCGAAAGACCCAAAGGCAACGCGACAGCACATTTATCCTGGTTATGTCCACCCGTGCTTGCCAGAGAAAGAAAATTGCATTACATGCTCCGTTGTACCAACTTTACCACGATAATAGGGGCAATTATCAGATAAACAAGTTATCGCCTTTCGTTGCGGCGTAGAAAAGCTCTGTACGTGATTGCTGTGAAATCTTGGCGCCACTATGCTTGCCTTTAGTTTCTTTGCTCTGTGCTCATTCCTTTGGCGTGGAAATTTCCTCTGCTTTGCAAAGCAAATGAATTCATACTACTTGCAATAGCATATTAATTTCACAGATTTTATAGCACAACATTTCTTTTCCCCTTTCTTTCCAGATATATATTATCCTTAGCGCTGGCAGACTTGCTGCTCATAGTGACAACTGTTCCATTTACGTCAATTCTCTACACGGTGGACTCATGGCCCTGGGGTAGCCTACTCTGCACTTCGTCCGAGTTCATCAAGGACGTCTCAATCGGGGTGTCAGTATTCACGCTGACCGCTCTTTCCGGCGATCGGTTCTTCGCCATAGTTGATCCATTGCGAAAGTTCCACGCTCATGGTACGTCATCGGCTGGTCGGTGTGCCTGTTGCATAACAAACTCCCATAACAGATCCTTTTCTAGGTGGCGGACGGAAAGCAACGCGGATGACCATCACCATTGCCGTCCTGATATGGATACTGGCGATTATTTTCGCCATTCCTGCCATCCTGGGGTCGCATATCAGGGTAAGACAGTTGTACTCCCTGTGTCACACTCGGTGATATGCAATGGCAAGCGAGCGAATGAAAGCCAAAGTGGTTCATGTGTGTTCTTTGAGCAACATTTGCAATTAGCGTTTTAATAAATCCTTTCGTTATTTTCAAGCGCTTTGCAAATCCTACTCTTAAGCGTACAATAGTTCATCTTTAACTAAATCCAAAGTAAATTTTTATTTTTTAAATTATTATTCGTAATCTAAACTTCCGCTTATCAGTACTCGTCACTTTGAATTTTCCATGGAGCAACAGAAAAAAAACAGATAATATACATACAATATATTACTTATTCTTATTAGGGGTTTTGACATCTATATTTTTGTATGAAATAACTGCTATGCTTTTTGATATTCGGATCTGCATCTTAGCATAAGTGTACCAAAAATTGATCAAGCTATTAAATTTCTGTCTGTGTTTAGAGACACTTGTCTAGTTGATATTATGACTTTGGATTCCATTAATGTTGATTCTATTTTGATATAGATGTTTTACCAACTAACAAAGTTTTAATACTACTAAACTTGGCTTTGCAGTTTCAGCAAATCTACTCTTTTTATTATTTACTGTCATCTGAAAAACTTGTCGACACAGTTTCAACATAATTATCAAAATGTTCAATCGGTTAGTAACTTAATGTTGAAAACATTCAATTATTTTGCGTTTTTACAAGATTCCGAATCGGTTTTCACTCAACTGTGACTATCGATACACTTTTTGTCTAGTTGCTGATTTACAAATTTTATATAGAATTGCTAATGTTTCTGAAATTATTGAAATTACACCCCAACCTCTTTTTACGACCGTTATCGGGGGGTCGTAAAAAAATCAGGGTTATAATTATGTTTTTGAAAAATGCAACGTCTAGATGCGGAAATACTGATTCGACATATTCGGCAAAGTTGAAGCATGGTTTGAGAACTTTCCAAAATGGCCGTTCAAATTTTCATATTTTGGTAATAGATGGCAACACTGATCGATTGTTATCAAAAGAGCCAATTTTATGGGGGTGTGATATGCAAATACCAAAAAAAAATTAAAGATAACGATACCGAATGTTCACCAAAGTTGAAGGAAGTGTTGCGTGCCATACAGTCGACCGAATCACAAATGTTCATATGGCTGGCAACACTGTTTAGGAAGAATAAAGCAAAGATCAAAACCATCAAACTTGAGCGGAACAGAAAAATATAATGCTTAGCAACATAGCAATACTCTTCATCTGTAATCCAGTTTTTCATGAAGGGTTCAAGATTTTTTTCGTAGCTGGCAACACTGCTTAAGTGAAATTGCGCCACCAGACAGTTGCGGATATCTCAGGATCCTGACCACTTAGAAAGGTGGCGTCTTCGGCAAAGTTGTTCAGTAGCTCAAGGACTATCATTATTCTTGCCAAGAGATTCGAGATTTCGCCACCAGGCGGCGCTATTGAGCATAGAATTTTTGTTTTCCGGATAGCTCAGGATCCTGGCCATTTAGAAAGATGTCGTCTTCGGCAAAGTTGTTCAGTAGCTCGAAGACTATCATTATAAAAGCTATGAGATTCAGAATTTTGCCACCAGGCGGCGCTATTGGGCATAGAACTTTTGTTTTGCGGATAGCTCAGGATCCTGACCACTTAGAAAGATGGCGTCTTCGACAAAGTTGTTCAGTAGCTCAAGGACTATCATTATAAACGCTATGAGGTTCAACATTTTGCCACCAGGCGGATCTAGTGAGCATGAAACTTTTGTTTTGCAGATATCTCAGGATCCTGACCATTTAGAAAGATTGCGTCTTCGGTAAAGTTATTCAGTTATTCAGGTGGCAAATCTCGAATCTCTTAGCTAGAATAATGATAGTCATTGAGCTACTGAATAACTTTGCCGAAGACGCCATCTTTCTAAGTGGCCAGGATCCTGAGCTATCAGCAAAACAAAAGTTTCATGCTTACTAGCGCCGCCTGGTGGCAAAATTCTGAACCTCATAGCGTTTATAATGATAGTCCTTGAGCTACTGAAAAACTTTGTCGAAAACGCCATCTCTCTTAGTGCACAATGGTCGGAAAAAAATGAAGTTTGGCCAAAACTATTTTTATCGCCTTAATCGATGAAATATGTAATCTGAATGTGTTATTTGGCGTTTTTATTGTTTCAGAAGGGGTTATTCACAAATAACGTAAGGGGTCGTCCATTAATGACGTAGCTTTTTAGGGGGGAGGGGGGTCTTCACGAATTTGTGACGATGTGTGACGAGGGGGAGGGAGGGGTCCTAGCTAGTAGACGTAGCATTTCAAATCACGTCGATAAAATGAGAGGCGCTGAAAAATGACACACAATTATTTTTTATAAAACTTCTTTTTTCTTTCTTTGTTTGACTTATAAAGTAGGGTTATAAAATAAATATTCAGCTTCAAAACATTCATATGTAGTGTAATCAAACATAGTTTTTTAATGCTTTAAATAATTATGTGAACATTATATTCATGTATTAATAAATAAATTTATAAATTAACATCTAAAAAGATAAATAAATTAATAAAAAATCAATGCTTATAGAACTTAAACAATGTTTTCCAAATTGTTAGGAAAACATTGTTTCAGTTCTATTCATGTTATCTGTTAAAGCTTATTTCTCAAAAACATATGTTCGTTTTTGCAAACATTTTATTGAAACAAGATATTTATTCCGTGAATTATGCTCTCAATGTTGCAGAAGATTTCCACCCAATCAACTCATCGATTTGTTTTGATATATCAATGCTCTTGATGGAATAGCCTGAATACAACTTGATTGACAACAGATTTGAGTGTTATCGAAATTGTTCTATAACACAATTTTCTGAATAATTCGGTGATTTGAATAAATATTATTTTTAGTATTTAATTGTTTCGTTATAGGTTGTATAGGATTATTTCAGTATGGCGAACGATAATGAAGTTAAGCTGAAATATTAATAAAGATGAATAATTTGTTTAATTATCGCTAAGATTACAAATATTACAAGTGTAATCTTTCTACATCTGGCACCTGATTGCTAAATGAATTTCAATTTATATAATAATAAAGAATATCCATTTCAAATTAAGATATTGTTTAACCTTTTTTATTTTCATTTTAATATTGTTGATCATTTCAGTCAGTAATTAATATCAAGCTTTGTATTGAACTTCTGAATTCTATTTTTTTTAACCAAATTGCTGAGGAAAACAAATAAAAAAAACAAATGAAGGGGGGGGGGAGGGTTGCTTGATATGCTACGTATTTTCGAAGGGGGGTATCAGCATTTGTGACGAAATGCTACGAGGGGGGAGGGGTGTAAAAAATCAGCGAAAAAATGCTACGTCATTTATGGACGGTCCCTAACTTAAAAAAAAGTTTTTTTTTTCATTAAATTTGTTATCAAACTGGGCTGAAAGCACAAATTTTGTTTGTATTTGATCAAGTTCGATCAAAATATGTATGAATAGTGGTAAAACATATTTTAAATAAACTTTGTATGAAAAATGTCGTCAAAAGATATGTAAAATATTGAATTATTTAAATAGCTCTAACTTTCAAATCAGCAAATTTCTGCAAAAAATTTAAAGGTTTTTCGTAAGATCTAAGCATGCTTTTTGATGTGCAATATTCGAAATGGCGGCGACATGACGCGACAAGAGTTGTTTTTCATGTTCAATATCATCAAAATTACTAAAGTGTTATATTGAGTAGTATTAAAACTTCAACCAAATATTTTTTTCCATCTTCATGCCCGATAAAAGTGCTAAATCATAAGCTTTCAGATAGTGCGTAACTTTGGGGAAATATTGCATTCCTAAATTATAAATTTTGTGATTTATTTTATGATCACATTTTCCAATTTTTTGACTTCAGCCAGTTTGCCATCATAAAAGTCATAGAAATTTAAATTTTAGTTCAATTTCAGTTAAGGATCATAATAATATAACACATGAGGTGTATTTTAAAATTATAAAAATATAAAAAATCTCAAAAAAGTTTTTGGTAGTTTTGGCCGCCCGTTTATATGGAGCCCGACCATTGCACACTGGGCCAGGAGCAGAATTTAGCCAGACAAAACCTTTAGCGCTTTAGGAGTGCATTTTTTCGGGTTGGTGTCAAAGGAGACTTGTCTTGAATTTGTTTGTTCTTCAATTTGATGATAAAAGTTAGTTGGAAATTTCGCCGCATAGATGGCGCTGCGATGCAAACTTTTTTGTTTTGCGTCCTAGAGCTTTCGCGTCTTCGGCAATGTTTTAGAACGTGTAAAAATACGACAAGTTGTCGAAGACACCAAAGTTCTAGGACTTTAAATAACAAAGTTATGGTAAAAAAAATGTGTAAATCACTTAAATTTTACGTTTTTTCTACTTTTTACGTCAAAATCGTAAAATGTTTCATTTTAACAACCATGCGTCGCTTAATTTCGATAACATGCATATACTTTATGAAAAAAAAATCTTATTATTATATAAATATTTGAATTTTTGAACAAATTATTGTAAAAATATGATAATTTTTAACATAACTTAACTCAAAAAGTTGCAAATTTTTACAAAAACTTATCAATGATCCCAAATACGCTATATTTCATCTACCAAATGTCAAAGTTTGCCGGATGTATATTATGGTATATTTGATATATCTGAATTCAAAATAACCACCGTTTTCATATAAATAGAATAGACTTATTATCAATTTTATCATTGTACTACAAGATTGTTAGACACATTGCGTCAGTCAAGTTTTATTAATCAAATACTTTTTATTAGTCAGGTGTTACAGTATCTAGATATTTTCATATTGTTGTGTCATCTCCAGCAACTGTCTAATTAGAACTTCGCTATGGCCTGCTATAATTCATTTTTTACATCCTGTTATGACCGCGTCGAGACAGTTCTCTCTGACATAAATCACAATTTGCAAATCACTCGTATCAAAATTAAAGTATTTGATTAACAAATCTTAACTGACGCAATGTGTCAAAAACCTTGTAGAATAATGATAAAATTAATAATAAGTTTATTCTATTTATATGAAGAGATGGCTATTTTGAATTAAGATATCTCAAATATATCAAAATATACATCTGGCAAACTTTGACATTTGGTAGATGAAATATAGCGTATTTCGGTACATTGATAAGTTTTTGCAAAAACTTGCAACTTTTTGAGTAATGTTTTGTTCAAAATTATGATGTTTTTACAATAATTTGTTCAAAAATTCAAATATTTATATAATAATAAGATTTTTTTTTTTTCATACAGTACATGCATGTCATCGAAATTAAACGACGCACATCCTGTTATGACCGCGTCGAGACAGTTCTCTCTGACATAAATCACAATTTGCAAATCACTAGTATCAAAATTAAAGTATTTGTTTAACAAATCTTAACTGACGCAATGTGTCAAAAACCTTGTAGAATAATGATAAAATTAATAATAAGTTTATTCTATTTATATGAAGAGATGGCTATTTTGAATTAAAATATCTCAAATATATCAAAATATACATCTGGCAAACTTTGACATTTGGTAGATGAAATATAGCGTATTTCGGTACATTGATAAGTTTTTGCAAAAACTTGCAACTTTTTGAGTAATGTTTTGTTCAAAATTATGATGTTTTTACAATAATTTGTTCAAAAATTCAAATATTTATATAATAATAAGATTTTTTTTTCATACAGTACATGCATGTCATCGAAATTAAACGACGCACGGTCGTTAAAATAAAATATTTTACGATTTTGAGGTAAAAAGTAGAAAAAACGTAAGATTTAAGTGATTTACACATTTTTTACCATAACTTTGTTGTTTGAAGTCCTAGAACTTTGGTGTCTTCGACAACTTGTCGTATTTTTACACGTTCTAAAACATTGCCGAAGACGCGAAAGCTCTAGGACGCAAAACTAAAAAGTTTGCATCGCAGCGCCACCTATGCGGCGAAATTTCCAACTAACTTTTATCATCAAATTGAAGAACAAACAAATTCAAGACAAGTCTCCTTTGACACCAACTCGAAAAAATGCACTCCTAAAGCGCTAAAGGTTTTGTCTGGCTAAATTCTGCTCCTGGCCCAGTGTGCAGTGGCATAGTCGAAAACCCTGATGAAAAAATTTCCCGACTGAAGCGGGAATCAAACCCACACTTTTTGACTCGATGCGACTAAATGCTTGGTAACACTAACCGCACGGCCACGTAGCCCTCTATCATTAATATCTCATGAACACATTTATTTTTGGTGGAATAAAATATGATCAACTTTGGCTTTCAGCAGCTCAATTGCAGCAATATATCTTTTCTTCCACACTGGTGAACCCAACAACAAGACCGCAGCGAAAGTTATTGTCGTTATTGAAGTGTCTAGCGGAACCACGATAGGAACAAATAAATTTCGTCTGATAGCGAATCCGTCACGTCAATTTCTTATCACACGTTTGCTATTATTTTTCTCTTTTTTCCCAAATGCCCGCCCGTCTATTGGACTACAATCACTGTCACCCGGCGCAACAAGCTAGACGGAAAAAGTGAACAAGGACGTTACGATTGACTTTTGCTACCCATTTCCGGGCAAGTGGGGCCCGGAATATGCCCGCGGTGTCGTACTCGGAAAGTTTCTGGCCTACTACGCGGTGCCACTGTGCATAATAGCAATTTTCTACGCGCTGATAGCCCGCCATCTGATACACAGTGCCAAACATGTGCCTGGGGAAACGCAAGGAACGGTGCGGCAGGTAGGTGGAACAATATGTGACCGTTCTGTACGATTAGATTTCTGCACGGTGAACCCTAGGCAATTTTAACAAAACAAAAAACATTGCATATTAAAACTAGGTGCAGGGCTCAAGTTCATTTTGCACTTTTGGGCCAATTAAAGTAAATCCCTAGGAAGAAACTTGAGAAAATATGAATATTCTAAAATGATCCATCCTTTGATAACGTAACACTAAAATTAAAAATGTTTGACCCCCTACCCCCTCCGTAAAGCTTTTTGTACGAAAATTTAAAAAATTGTGTATGAGCCGTAACGTTTAAGCCTACCCTTTCCCCTCACCTTCGAGCGTCACGTAATTCGTGGATGCGCAAAAAAAAAAACAATTTATATATGCAAAAATATTTCCATAAGGTATGAATACAGCACATCTCGAAAAAAGCCTCGAGATTCCTCCTAGGGTTTTTCTTTAATTGGCTAAGCAGTGTAGAGTTTCCTTAACCATGTAGGGGAAGAGTGCTAATTTTCGGCCTACAAGAATTCCGTGCCATGTTTCGGATTTCCATACAAAATAGGCCGAAATCGTATGGATGGGTCGAAAGTTGGTGCATTTCCCCTACTTAGTTACGATGGAATTTTTTTCATAATAGTGGCCTAGCGGGGCACCGTGTTCCGAGCGACCAACCCACTGTTGCGTATGATAACTTGTAACACCAACTACTATAGTCGCTGGATTTTTTTTTCGAAGGTGCCCTATACGATGAAATCAGTGTCATCTGGTGCGGTGAAATTGGATTCGGGACACATGCTCAACACGCAGTCTGTTGGTCTCGATAATGAAAGCGAAGAGCTTTTATATCGACAGCCGTTGTGATACAGCAATAAAATTGCGTAGAAACAGTTGGAAGAATCGATCATATTGATTGGTTTTTATTTTTGGGTATGCACTGACAAATCGTAGAAAATAGTGTTGAAAATTGATTGATTCTTTTGACTACTTTTAGTTCAAATATACTGAAATTCCGTTCTAAGATTTTAGCGTCAATTTATTAAACAAAAAATAACTTACCTCGTAAACTGTGTTGAATATGTATTGAAATGGAAATTTCCATACAAAAAATGATAAATTGTTTTACTTTGTTTGCTTTGTGAGTTGATTCAGACATGTTTAGTATGTTACTCTAGTCTTGGTATTACTTGGCTTGAACTCCACGCCCCCCTTATACATCATTGGAAAATTTGCAATTTATGGTTGGGCCATAACATAGTTTTTACGTGTGGATCAAAATAAGGGTAAATTTGATTGTTAAACCTTTTAATCTCAGCTTTCCCAAACTTACGTTTGGGGTTTGTCTAGGGATATTTACAGAAAATCTCTGGTTGCAAAGAGTGATTCTTCAACTCACAGGTGGAATGAGTTCTTAAAACTGAAGAAGACAGATATTGGTTACTTTAAGGTGAAGATGAATCGTAGCCAATCCCAAATTTTCAAGAGCACAAATCTGTAAAACCAAACATCCGTTTGATGAAAACTTAATCGATTGGTCACTAGCTGCAGTGACCAATCGATGAAGTTTTCAGATCGAACTGGTGTTCGGTTCATTATATTTGTGCTCTTGAAGATTTGAAGTTTGGCTTAGTTTCATCTTCACCTTAATTCAATAGAGTTCAACAGTTAATACAACATAGAACTAGGGATGCTTCATAATTTATTCATCATTAATTCCCAACATTCAAACTCAATTCAAAATCAATCAAAATATAAAGATAAATAATTATTGAAAGTCTACTGCACGGAAAGGAACGAAATGTCATGACAACAAAAGCCATTCACCGCCATGCCAAGCTTGTTAGTATATGCCCAGAAGGAAGCCTTTCAGTGGCTGTCCCGATCCATCATTAGATTAGCAGCCTTGAACTCGGTGGATAATGGGATCTGATAGGACATGATGATGCCTGCCATAGATCATTTAGCAAATTACAAACAACTCATCCTCCACTAATCCTCTGAAGATTAGATTTAGTTCGAGGAATGCTTCACATTTGCAGGAAGTTGGAAATTTTCCCATTCCTTTCTCGCATGCGTACGACAGGTAATTGATGTCATTGTTCAGTCTTTGTTATTCTTGAGGCTGTGAGTTGCTGTACCATAACAGGTATTACTAAGGAAAGGCTTTTTTTCTACTGGTTATAATAGCTTTGAATTTGCAATTTCCTCTCTATCCTTGTTCAATTTTAGAAGAATTCATTTTTCAATAAGCAAGATTAAACACAACAAAACGAGATTGATATAATGCAGCCAACAATACAAGGCATTCGCCCCTCAAACATTTTAGTTGTTGAAGAACCACAATCTGATTGTTTAGTACATTCATTCATTTCTTAGTATTGGTGAATTTATGATCCTAGGTAATGCGTGTACAGTACGCTATGTAAATGCTGAATATCACACAATACTATTCATTTTTCGAATAACTCAGCACTTCCAGGGGTTTATTTATGCAATGGTTCACTAATTGGATGAAATCGCCCATGACAAGGTGTTGAAAAACGTATGAAATTAAACGTGGGAGCAGTAAAAGCGGGCAAGGGAGCGAAATGACAGTGAAGAAAAAGCCCGTTGAACGCAATACCCAGTCAACCATAAGCCGCATAAGAATTGAAAAATTAAGTTGTTTAATTATACATGTTGCATTACACCTGCACTGCATGGTGGATGAAATCGTTGACTGACGAGTTTCCGCGTATAAGATGCTCCTTTTTGGAGCGCATTCATACACATCATTTTGTCCCGTATTCTTCTTCTTGGCATTACGTCTTCACTGGGACAGAGACTGCTTCTCAGCTTATGAGCACTTCCACAATTATTATTTGAGAGCTTTCTTAGCCAAAGTTGCCATTTTCGCATTTGTATATCGTGTGGCAGGTACGATGATACTCTATGCCCAGGGAAGTCAAGGAAATTTCCATTATGAAAAGATTGTAGCGGTTCTGTAGCCGCAGACTCTAACCACTCGGCTAAGGAAGACCTGTATACATATACAAAATAAGTTGAATCAAGTGATGGCAGCTGTCAATTCTAGTTTGCTATCATAAATAAATCATAAATGTCGCATAAGATTACAGATTCATCAGATAAAATCTATACACTCGCATTGTATGCCATTTCAAGGTAGGTGTTAGTCACGACCTACAATCTAAAGCTATGGACCCTTCTACGTGGCCTTGTGAAATTGAGTTTCGTGAGTTTGTGGATCTGGGCTCGAAACCTCAACATTTTTGGAAGCCCGTACAGATCATCGATCCGGGAACGACATCATCGAATCAATCCCAGTAGCTAACGACACAATAAGCGATCCAAATACTACGTGTACCATCCGTTTTTCATCCGAAAACCAACAGCATTTAAAATCGACGCTAACTGTTTATTACCAGAACGTGAGAGGTCTGCGGACGAAAACGAATGAGCTTTTTGCAGCTCTCTCTTCTTGCGACTATGAGGTAGTGGCACTCACTGAAACTTGGCTTAACCTGAATATGCTCAATTCTGAGCTAACTGACGCTTATGAAATCTATCGTTGTGATCGAAATTCCAGTACTAGTCAACATCAGCGAGGTGGCGGAGTTTTGATCGCTGTTAAAAAGGCTCTACAAAGTAATGTAACACTAATTAACGATGCCAATCAGCTTGAGCAGATTAGCGTTCGAATCACCTTTGGAACTATGTCACTTGTCGTTTGTACTGTTTATCTTCCACCGAACACTGAACCTGCTCTTTATCAACAACATGCTGCGTCTGTTAATGAGCTATGCAAACTGTTGGGCACGCAGGATGAAATCGTAGTTCTTGGTGACTACAACATGCCCTACCTTCGTTGGAGATTTGATGATGACATTGGAGCATTCTTACCAATCAATGCTTCTTCAGAACAAGAGATTTCTTTGGTTGAAGACATTGTGGCTACAGGATTAATGCAGATGAATCACTTGCTCAACTCGAATGAAAGGTTACTCGATCTGGCATTTGTGAGTAACGCCAGTGTATGCGAATTACTGGAACCACCTTTACCTCTGATGAAAGTCGACCGTCACCATACGCCTTTTGTTTTGACCCTCGATGTTATACAAACTCCATTAGAAAATAGGAAAAACGAGACCTTCTTCGATTTCCGCCAATGTAATTATGGCGAATTGAATGCTGAAATCGCACAAATAAATTGGCGGGATATTTTAGCCTTTGGATCATTATTTTTTTATCTATTTCGTTTATTTGAGGCTCAAATGCGTTTAACGCTTTACGGAGCCGAAATTCATTTTTTTTTGTATTTTTATTACATACAATTACAATTGGCTTTTTCAGTTCAACATTAATATGGGATGGGGCCAGGGTACTCGTGGCAACTCGAGGTTAGTGGTCACATTTTTTTAAGGAAGGACAAGATAGCCTTTGGATCATTGGACGATGCTGTTACCAGATTCTACAGTGAACTGAATGTAATTTTCGAACGACATGTTCCTCGCAGAAGTCGTGCATGTCGACCTGATAATAAACAACCATGGTGGAATGCTCAACTTCGCAATCTTTGTAATCGACTGCGAAAAGCACGGACACGTTATTTTCGAGTGAGAAATCGTTTGAACAGGGATGCAGTACGTGATCTTGAATCTCAATTCAATGAACTGAACGTGTCATGCTTCCAGTCATACATAGACCGACTATAGAGAGCAACATGAAAGATGATCCGAAACAATTCTGGTCCTATCTTCGCAGTCGAACAACATCTCGTGGATTTCCTCAACTCATAAACTACGACGGCAAAACCGCAACGACGCCAGATGATGCCGTGAAACTTTTCTCATCTTTCTTCCAAAGCGTATTGAGTATTACCCCACCGCCCTCTTCAGCATCCTATTTGAGCGCTCTCAAGACATTCGATTTGAATCTGCAGCCTACATCATTCACGCAACACGAGGTTTACAAGAAGCTATGTAGCATCGATGGTTCCAAGGGACCAGGATCCGATGGACTTCAACCTTCCTTCATCAAAGCGTGCTCTGCGTCATTAGCTGAACCAGCAGCTCTTCTGTTCAACCGTTCTCTTGCTGAAAGTGTTTTTCCAGCCAAATGGAAGGAGGCTCTTATTACACCGATCCACAAAGCCGGCAACGTCCATGATGTCAAAAACTACAGGGGAATTTCTATACTCAGTTGTCTACCGAAAGTTTTTGAAAGCATGCTGCTAGATTTCTGTATCCTGCGGTCCGACACATTATTACTGAAGATCAGCATGGGTTTGTCAGAAAGCGATCTACAACTACGAACCTAATGAGCTACGTGTCGACACTGATCGATAAGATAGAAAAACGACAGCAAATCGATGCAGTCTACGTGGATTTTACTAAAGCCTTCGATAGAGTTCCTCATCAGCTAGCAGTTGAAAAATTCCAGCGAATGGGTTTCCCCGATTGGTTGACAATATGGGTTTTGGCGTACCTCATCAACCGCTCAGCATCAGTGCGACTTGGAACAACGTTTTCAGATCCATTCGAGATTACTTCCGGCGTCCCGCAGGGCAGCCATCTTGGGCCGTTTCTGTTCATACTATTTTTGAATGACCTCTGCAGCGAGTTGAAGTCATCGAAGGTGATGTACGCAGATGATCTGAAGATTTTTCGAGTAATCAATTCGCGTGTGGACTGTTGCGCCTTACAGATGGACATTGATAAGATCCTAGATTGGTGTTCAAGAAATGGGATGGATGTCAACATCGCGAAATGTAATGTTATCACCTTCACGCGGAAACGTTCACCGACGGTTTTTGAATATTCAATGCATGGTGCCACGATTGAACGAGTTAGACTGGTCAAGGATCTGAGTATCTCGCTTGACTGTAAGCTCCGTTTTGTCGAGCAGATTTCGTCAGTGATAGCAAAGGCTTACGCGGTTCTTGGAATTATCAGACGCAACACTAAAGATTTCAGAGACGTGTACTGCCTTAAGGCTTTATATATATCACTTGTTCGTAGCATTTTGGAATATGGAGTTATAGTTTGGGCCCCGTATCACTCTGTACACATCAATCGACTTGAACGAGTTCAAAAAAGTTTTATTAGGTATGCACTCCAGAGACTACCTTGGCGAAATAGGATGCTGCTGCCGCCATACGAGCATCGCCGTGCACTCGTCGACTTACCTACACTACGCAACAGGAGAACTCTTCTAAAGCAGCTTTTCATTTTTGATCTGCTCGAAAATAACATCGACTGCTCTGGTCTGTTAGGCAAATTAAGTTTCAACACCCCTGTGAGGCTCCTACGGAGGACTGCACTATTCCGACACGCTGCTCATCGAACGTTATATGGGCAAAATAATCCGCTTGATGTATGTTGTGAAATGTTTAATAATGTGTATCACTTGTACGATTTTAACATAGCTAAGGAAACATTTAGATTAAGGATACTACGGAATTGAAGTCTGTGCGATGTATTTTTATTTAAATCGAAGACCAAATAAATCAAATCAAATCAATTTTCCATCATATAAAATATGCACGCATATCGCCTCCACTTTTGTACCTGTTTTATGTCCTGTTCACTTTTTCTAAGGTACCCTTGCCACATCAAATTTCGAACTTATTTATCAAAACAAGTTATCTGCATTGGCGTAAATAGGGAGGGGCCAGGGGGGCCTGGCCCCCCTGAATCATGGGCTTGCCCCCCCCCCCCCCCCGAAAAAAATGGACAAAAAATGACAATTAAAACTACTTTTTGGTATCAAACATGCACTTATGATACTGAACGCGTTAAATGAATTTTGAATATAACTTTCTTTATTATTATTATTATTATGCTTTATTAGAGACACTTTACCACATATCTGAGTGGCATTCGTGTCTGATAACTTTCTGGATGATCATTGTTTGATAGGTAATAGCAATATGTAATTTAAAAACATCACATACTGCCATACTGTTTCCTTTTTGCCCATTTCCGATGTTGAATTTTATAGAAGCATGTTTTGAAAATAAGTAGAATTGGCTTGATGCGTTTGTAGTGGTATTGTTATTCAGAAAACCAAAGTCTATTCATATTTTAAAACAAGTTGCGATATTTTGTAATCCATTATCTAGAACGAATCGTTGTTACTGGGAAATGTGTATGAGAGTTATGGTAAAATTCTACAAAACAAAAATTCTCAAAAATGAACAATAGTGCAGCAAACGAATACCGTAATCCGGGGTAACATTGATCATTTTTTTAAGTTTTTCTTAAATTTTTCATTTCACAATACAAATGTTGCAAGTTTCATATTTTTAAAACAAGTACTGGCACCCACCGCTCCTAACTATGTACTTTATTTTGTTTTTCGAAAGATTTAAACATGTTTAAATAAATATTTTAAGTGATTTTTTGATTCAGCTGATATGGGGTAACATTGATCACCCAAGTAAACAACGTTCGCTAATATTGGAAATGTCGTTACTTACTAAAAACAGGGCCCCTGAAGCCGAATATGAAGACCAAACTCTTACAAGTCATTTACTTTTTGAGTTATTTCAGAATTAAAAACACCTTGAACCACGGAATACGCCTAAAAGTAGGCAATTTCCTCAGGAAATTCTGCATTCGTAATAGTAATTAGTTAATGTAGCCTAATTGAATAAATTTATGAAAGATTTGACAACGGAATCGTTTTCGGCGATGCCATTTTTAATAAGAACCGCATTTTCCTTGATCATATCGTCTGCAGAACTCATGTGAGACATGAATTTTCGGTAGTGTCAGTGAAAATGATAGAAATCATTGTTTCAAAAAGTTGACAAATTTGCGCATGAACTAAACGCAATTTTGGCAAAAACCTTAATTATCATTAGCTTATGAATATACGAAAGAGAGGTACCATTCATGGTTCGAAAATGTTTCATCAATAAATCTTTATTTGAACGTTTAACAAGATGAGTCATCCCGATCAATGTTACCCCGCTGATCAATGTTACCCCGGATTACGGTACACATTTTTCGCGAACTTTTAAATGTTTCATATTCAAATTTATGAGTCATTTGATAAATTTGTCTCCGTGACGTCGGAAACAGATACACTCAAAATAATCCAAACGTCGTTACTACGAGAAAACATACGTAGTTGTTTTCCATCGCATTTTTCACGTAGCACTTACGTCAATCGTAGGTGACCTAGAATGAACTAATGAACTTTCTCTCCGCCACTGTTCTCCGTAATAGCTACGTGATTTTCCCGCACCTTCCATACATAGAGGTCGTAGAACTTAGATGAAGTTCCGGTGAACTTTATCGGAGCTTGCAATGAAGAGTACTTGAAATGACGTTAATTTAGATCTGCAACTTTCATATACTTCATTTTTTTCGAAATAAGTTATTCCAAGAACGGAGATATTTCTTATATTAGCGTTTATTGTAAAATATGATTACACATTTTTTCAACTTCCGTAACTGGGATACCGCATAAATTTTGGTCAGAGAGTTGGTAAATCCTGTTGCTTGTGATTTCGGCATGCGGAACTACCTATACATAAGCAAGCCAAAGCGGTCAATGATTAAATATTTGGCTCCAGTAACATTCCAAATCCAAATAACACTGCGGCACTGTTAAAATGACAAAAATTAATATAATTTCATTATTTGACAAACGTGTTTATCTACCAATGTTTACACACTTAGTTTTTTTCTCGTTGTTCGGTAAATTTTCTTACCGGAAACGTACTATTTAACTTTATAAATATTTAACTGAGATATTTAACTGAGGTTTCGGTATTACGAACAAGATTTACCGAACAACCTTGAATAAATAAAAAAAAGCAAAACAATATTCCTCCACTATTACTTAAATCGTCATTTTATTACCGAAAAAAACTGTAAACCATTTAGATTCACCGTAGTCTGTAATTTTTTACCGTACATCAGTTCATAGCGCTCAATGGTTTACCGATCAAATTGTAATTTGAAATATCGGAGACAGCCATGTTTGTTTATAAGTGCTAATCAACAACTTCGCATTGCATCCGGCACAGTTTAATATTCTATTTTTGTGTTAATGAACACTGGTTTTCAAAAAACTACAGAAGCGGGATGAGGGTCTAGTACTTGTTTTCCGTAAGTATTACCTTTGAATTTCGGATTGCAGCGTCATAATAACCAGCATGACCACCCATACCGGGATCGGTGGCACCGGTATCCTTCATGAGGAGTGAAAAGCCCGGATTGTTGTTCAATGTCCCACCAGTGACCGTTGATGGTGTTTAATATCTTACCTCCATCAACAGAAAGCAACAGAAATGCGAAATAAATCGAATCATAAATAAATCAATATGAACTTCATTGTTTTTTTTATGATGACCTCATTCCAACTGCCTGCTGTTATGAACAATGTGTTCGGTAATTTGTTTAACAATTCGTTCGGTAATAGCTCACGAACATATTGTATTTTTTTGACAGCTGTGTGTCGATTAACATTACAGATTGTTCGGTAATTCTTAACTTTACCGAAAGCATTACCGAGCGGTTTATATTTCGGTTAAAAAATTACCGGAGTCGGTGAAAATTTTCTAAGTGTGTATCTTGAGAAAAGTTATGCTGAATTCCGTGTGACTTTTTGGCCCATAGTGTGTTCATTGTTGGCGCAAAGAATCAGCGGGGCAAAAGTTCGACCCATATAAGCTCGCAGAGAAATTTACAAATTATCCCAAAATTCACATATTATCTTCAAGTTTAGCGAAATTTGCCTGATCGTGCAAAAAAGGTCACCAACTTTTCACATTTTCACTTAGTTTTGCGAAAAACTGCTTTTTTTATGAAAAATTAGTGCGTATCTGTAAACATAAGTTCATGGCCGGTATTTTGTGTTTCGGCCTGCGAACCCACAGGTGGGACAAAAGTTCTTCTAAGACAATCATCGAAATCATAGCAAAGGTTCACTGTATGGTATTCATTTCTTTTCAACTGCTATTGTTTTAATGAAAATTTTGATTTTACCACTAAGGTCGAACTTTTGCCCTACCTTACTCTGATTGGACATTAATAAATCCATGAGCAAAATACTTTCTATCCTGCTCTCTTCAAACAATTGTTATCGGACGAATTTGCTGACGACAGCTTTATTTGATTCCAAAAAAAACATCAATCCTTCAATATGATGGTAGCCAAGCAGCTTTAGGATTTAAAGTTTTTAATTCTAACAAAAAAGGTATTATTCAATCCTATGTTCAAATTATGGTTTCGAGAGGTTTAGAGATATTAATCGTTCGCTACAGAATGCTGAGCAATACTTTTAAACTAGCAAGCGTTATTTTTTTTTTCAAAGGCTTGACTTTTTTTTATTTGTCGACTTCAAGAGGTTTGAATTTCACATTTTTCTTGAACCTTGATTGAACTGATGCATTTAAATCTTTATCTTGTTTTATAACTTAGCAAGAATTCTAGTTCAAATCGAATTAGAAAGGTAAATCCTGATTATCTGCTTTCAAATCCTTGTATTCTATTCGAGATCTATAAGATTGGGTTGAATACCATGGGCGTAAATAGCCATCAGACTTGAGGGGGGCCACGGCCCCTTCTCATGAGAGATAAAAGTTGTAAAGGATTTAGATACCTTAACAATGCTTGTTTCGATCATATTTGTGAATCGATTTCAGTGGCGCACTTTCATACAGAGGTAGACCTAAAAATCGTCCAAAATCGATTGATCAACTTTCTTAGATACCAAATGTCACTTTTATGGAAAAATATTAAACGTATTTAAAAATCTATTTTATCGTTTTATATTGCCAAGATGACGTATTAGATTTTTGGAAATAAGCCCCACCCTAGCCTACTACTCACCGAGGTTAGTGACGAGTTTCGAACGTACACGAAGGCCTGCCAAGGTTTTATCAGGATGGAGGCAGTTTTCTTATTAGCCTTTCAATTCTATTAGCCGTTTCAAATTGGTGTCACCCTTCCTTACTCAGGAAACAGTAGAGCACGCTGCCAGCCCACGACTGTTAGTCGACGTATCCAATCCGTAATCCGTGTCGTTCCCGTTATTCTGCGCTGTAACCAGTATACCATAATCAGGATTTTACTGGCATCCATCCTGATATGCCGGTTGCCTCTCCAGAGAGTTGTTCAAAGACAAAAGTAAGTAACCGAGATATATTTTGATATGATTAAACAACGGTAAGTAGCAAGTGATGTGTGTTCTGCAAGTCTGTGAAACTTCCGAAAGTAAACAACTTTGCCGAAAAACTATCCAAGTATAACTCACCGTGTTTGAATTAAATTAAAAATTCACTTGGTAACTTACTTTTTTCTTTGAACAACCATCTGAAACTTTCTGGAAAATATATGCATTTTAATGATATCACTGTACACAAAAAATCAGGTTATTTGTAGTTCGTCATCTAAACTTCAGCCAATTCGGACCACCAGAAGCTGAGATACAGATCTCCAAACTTGGGCATTTTGTATGGAAAACAGCAAATTACTAACTTTTGTCACTAATTGTAGCTAGCAATAAGGTGTGTAATTGGAACACAAAAATGTGTAAATTTAACACATTCTTTTTGTAGCAATATTTACGACTAGACACGATCAATCTAATACTTAATAATCTAATGATAATTAACTGTAATAATCACGATCGATGCCCATGTGTGCAATCCAACACGTGCTATAAAACTACTCTCAAACATGGAATTCATTGTAACAGTTTTTATACATCTTTTTCCGTCCAAAAAGTTATGATATACCACAACAATGCAATAATATACCTGTCTAGGTTGCATTTTTCTCATGCCAAAATAGTTATTCTGTTTATTTTCTTCTTTCCACTACTTCTCCTTCCAGGTCAAAGCGAGGCGAAAAGTTGCCGTCACTGTGCTAGCGTTTGTCGTTATATTTGGGATCTGCTTCCTGCCCTCACATCTCTTCATGCTGTGGTTTTACTACAAGTAAGTCCTTATTTTGCTTCCAGTGGCGTTTGGCTTACCGCTTGCACCGATACACTTTTTCGTCCTGTTGGGAGTCCTGGGGTAAAATGTACCAGTTGAGATTTGCCAAAATGAAGTCCAAACAACGCGCATGTAGTGTCTAAATAGATGATTTATGTATACCATGAGAGGTATTAGGCGAATTTATTACATTAGACTTATGGTAAAATAACCTTTCCAATTTCTAATTTTGCGTGGATTATTTGGTTATGCAGGGAGATAACACTCCATTTTGGAGCATAATGTAACACAACATTGTTCAATTATTCGAAATGTATTAAGTATTCAGGGTGTCTACCATCAATACTAAGCAGATTGATCAAATGATTTATATTACCAATCTGAGAACTGAGAGAAACTGACAAGGTGCGTCTTGCCCCGAAAGTACATACCGCCCCAAGCACCCCTAGTTGAGGTCGTATGGTTGGAAATTTTTCGTGTTGGTGTTTGCTTATCTGCCATAGCTCTCTATGGTCTTCGGTTGGTTCCCCTGGCGAGAAGCATTTTATCGCTCTTCTCTGGACAAGTTGAGTAATGGTTGTTGAAGTTGTCAACGCCGACCCACTAAGTTCACAGATTGACGATTCCGAGCCAACAGTGAACATATGCTCGGGAAAACTACGCCATAGAGGCAACATCTCCCCGGAGGGCGCAATTGCATGTTCTTCACTTAATGAATTTAGGAAGCTGAAGTGACAGTAAAATGCATTCTCTTGCATCGAGCAAAAATTCCACTTGATTCGCACTGGGAGGAAAGAACTTGATGCTTCGCAGAAATAAGAATCAGAGAGACTATACATTTCACAATTTTGAATGGAAAATAGTTGTAATACCAGTAAATCTTTCGGAACAAACCCGTGGGATTACCTATACTACTCGCTTATTCTTACCCATGCTACACAGCGTTTACTTTCCATAATTATAGTGGTTAGTTTTGTTGCATTACAACATGTTTCTATTATAGTAAATGCATTTTCACTAACCATCAAATCTAAATTAAAGGTATGGACGCTCAACCGCCACCAACTGTCATAAAAAGTGATGAGCCATGCGTCTCCATCAGATCAGTTTTATCTTATAAGCGTGACTCAGTTTAGACTTCAAGACAATTTCATGTCGAATCCACTTTTACTTGATTTCCTACTCACAATCTGAAAAAAAAACTAACTTACATTGATAGTGTTGTTCGTGTTAAGGCATTGTGAAACATTACCTACATCCTGTTTTCGTCTAGTTTGGATACTTGGGGAATTTCCGTAGCTTCTTTTAACTCATTCCAACCAGTTCCGGTTGTGGTACTAGTATGTGAAGTTCTGACACACGTGGAAAACCCACATTTTATGCAACTAAGACATTGTCCTCTCCTATTCTCTTTACAATAATATTATTCCAAAACAACAGTTTAGGGTTCATTCAAATATAACGTAACGCAAAATTTTCCAATTTTAGACCCCCTCCCTTCCCCACGTAACAGCTTCCGTATGGAAAATATAAACATTTTGTATGGACCGTAACACTTTGTAAAACCCCCTCCCACCCCCTGTTGCGTTACGTAATATTTGAACGATCCCTTATCAGAACTTTAGCAGAATATAACAATGATCGCTCACCAAGTCTTTATCTATATTTTAGGCTTCGCTGGACAATCATAAACCAAATTAGATTTGCTTTTGAAATAACTGTTTATTCACGAGTTGAAGTTGAAAAGGTTGCAACCAATGTTGCATTTTGTGTTTGTTATTACAATTCGATTAATTGACCTCGTACATCGCATTTCTTCTTCTTCTTTCTGGCGTTACGTCTCCACTGGGACAGAGCCTGCTTCTCAGCTTCGTGTTCATATGAGCACTTCCACAGTTATTAACTGTGAGCTTACTATGCCAATGACCATTTTTGCATGTGTATATCGTGTGGCAGGTACGAAGAACCTCTATGCCCTGGGAAGTCGAGAAAATTTTCTACCCGAAAAGATCCTCGACCGTTGGGATTCGAACCCACGACCCTCAGCTTGGTCTTGCTGAATAGCTGCGCGTTTACCGCTACGGCTATCTGGGCCCCTGTACATCGCATTTCTTAACCCTTAAAAGTCCGAGACGAACCTTGAATTTTGAAATGACCACAATTCGGAGACTAGTAGATCAATTATTTGAAACAAATATTGAAGTAAATGCGGTTAGTTGGTGAGACATCCTCCCTTCTCTTGGTAACGGAAAAAACGTGGACAGGAGGGGTCCAAAATTGGTTTCAAACGGATATCTCAACATCTAAATGAGCTAGAAGGATGGTGTCTTCGGCAAAGTTAATCAGATCAAGGACTATCTGGCGATAAAAAATCTGATTAAGAATTTATCCGCTAGGTGGCACTAGTTAAAAGTTTGATTCGATTATCTGTTTCTTAAGATCCTTATTAGCTAGAAGTTTGGTGTCTTCGGCAAAGCTGTTCAGCAGATCAAGGGTTATCTGGCGGTGAAAAGTCTGATTTAGAATTTTTCTGCTGGGTGGTGCTAGTGACAAATTTTCCGATCACGCTTCCCTTAGAATTTCAATCGAGTTAGACTAAATAATTAACACTTTCTTTATCATTTTAAAACCACGTTTATTCTTCCCAAAACACATCAACAAACTGATTCCTCTTTTCCTTTCGTTAACCTATGCCTACTATGATCTGAATTGATTCCATTTTCAGTGCTAGTTAAACAGTTCGTTGGCTCACGAACATTTTTGTTTTAACTATACTCTGCTTCTCATAAACCCTACAGTCTGTATCTCAAGATCCTTAGCAGCTATAAGGTTTCTGTCTTCGGCAAAGCTATTCAGCAGTTCAAGGACTATCTGGCGGTGATTCGAAATTCTTGAGATATTACGAGTAGATGGTTGAAGTACAATGTTGCCTTGCTGAAATTTTTAGCAAGATTCTGCTAAATTCAGCCAAAAAAAAATGGTTTGTTGAGGTAAAATAACCTAATGGAGAATTTATTCGCTAAGTGATTTTGTTGATGATAATGGTCCTGCCACATACCCCTACAAAGTTACACAATATATCTAATGCACATGAAGGGAATACCATAGATATCATAAAATTCTGCTTATATCGAAATGTACATGCTTTGAATTCATTTTGAATGTAAAATTTATTCATCGTGTAAATTTCAATCGCGTTGTGTTTGGGTTATGATGTTTGAACCAGATAATGATCAAGGAACGCAAAAATAACAAGGTGGAGCAACCGATACTTTTTTGTTTCGCATTTGAGAACAACCATATTTTATTAGTTTTTGTAAAAGATATTCTAGTACAAGATAAAGATTGTCGTTAGTGTTCCTATTGTTTGCTTGCCGAATCATCCTTGCATCTGGTGGATACATAACTGTCAAGTTCAAAAGCGAATGTGTTAAGGCGAAGTAGGCTGTCATTGAAATTTGTACGCGTCGTTGATGATTGTTGCTAATTCATCTCACGATTTCGAATCCAAGAAAATCAGTTGGTTTTGCACTGACATAGCTGAAAAAGTATCAGCATATCAAGACTGAGTTTTATCACTTTGAAATGCAAGCTGAAAAGTCATCATTGTTGCCAAAAAGAATGACGGGCTACTTAGCCTTAAGACCAAACATTTTGTTACTAGACAGCAATAAATTGCTATGAAATGCCGCTTACGCTCCTGTAGACGACACAAATCTCAATCGTTATTAAAAATATGCATTTAATATTAGTTTTAACTACTTGATAAACAATTTAGCTATAGGAAGAAAACAAATTAACTCTTGATATTGCTATTTTTGTGACGAATTTGTGTTTTTGTAAACGGTGCGCAGCAGAGGCAGTGTAAACTTTTGGACTCCTTACCCTTTGACCTTGAAAGTCGGCAGCGGAGTTGCCCCGTGTTTTGCTATTCTTCTTCAGACACGCTTAAAATTATAATCTTTCAGAAGCATGTTCATGATGTTCAGAAGCAAAACAAAAATGGCACTCGTTTTTTGAGCGGAGCAAGTTTAGCGTGAAAGTATAAACCGATTGACAGTTACCTATCGCCCCGGCATGTTGCCGACAGCGACGACAGCGCAATCTCTATCTTGTACTATAATATCTTTTGTTTTTGTAGCACAAATTTTTCCTGGTACAAACGAAAACAAACCGCGTATTACTGATAATATCATACATTCCATTTGTTTTATGCAACATTGGTTTAGAAAAAGTATGCTGACTGATGAACTTCCCGGACGGTAAATGTATAACAGCTCAAATTGCTCTAAAATATGCGTTTCATTGCATTTTCACCTGATAAATACACTTCCACAAACTATTAAACGTATCACATTAAACATTTTATTTTGAATCACGAGTGCACATCATAAATTTGGAAAAAAAATACGTTACACACTAAGCTCATTTTACCGGAAATCGAAGAATTTCACCGTAATCTCAATGGACCTTTGCACGTGTTCACTAATTTGACGTTTGAGCGGTGCCGAATTCACTGGTTGCTATGGTCACATAAATAACACGGCATCGCTAAAACGTCAAATAGTGAACTCGTGCATTGGTCCATAGCTGAAAGGTTCGGTGAAATAAAACACCATAATTTCGTCGGAATTTGACGGATTCCGGTGATTTTTTACCGAATACTGTAAAAATTTACCGTACTCCGTAAATTTATTTCACCGAACTGTTCAGCTGTTGAGATTTCACAGGAATTCGTAAAATAATTTAAGTGTGTAGGTATACCTTTCCGATTGTTTACGAACCGAAGCGAAGTAGGACACACTTTCGAAGATGGCTGACAGGCCGTGGAGCTCGCTCCGGTGCTGATCGTCGTTACACGCAAATCGTGTAAAATTAAGATATTGCGGCGCTTTTATTAAATCCACATCCAGCGGCGGCGGTAACGCGCAGAAGATATGCGCGCAATTCAAACGCAACGTCAAAATTCAAGTAGGCTTGGATTTTTCGCTCTTCAAGGACACAAATGTTTCAAATTTGCTAAATCTGAAACATTTGGTGATATTCATTATCACTGCGACGGTATATCGACATTTTCAGATAATCGCATTACGTGAATTTATCTGGCAGAGCACAATAATTCTTGCTAAAATTCGAAGCGCGTCATAGAGGTTGAAGTAAACTCAATGGGAATGCTGTATATTTAGATTATTTATGAAGCGATAAGCATGTGCATGACAGATCTCGTATTTTTACACTCGATGCATGGTCACGATAAGCGATTTTCTAAGATTTTCTGAATTCCGCTTTGGTGAACATACAGATTTTTTTCTGTTTAAGGACAAGACGATATACCTTTAAGATAATTCATTCTGATCATGTTAATCAGATTTGCAAACAATAAACGGTCTGATTATTTTGACAGATATAAAGAGCTTTATAAGTTTCCATAGTACTGATCGGACTCGGTTATCCTGAGTAGCGTTTTTTTCACTCCGGATAATCAAATACTTCGGATAATCGAACAGTCTAAATACTCAATTAAAATTTGACGTAATCAAACAGTTGTTGATATCTGTGTTAAGCGCGCTGAACTCAAACCTTTGTAGACTACACACAAAAAGGAATAACTTATAGCTACGTCTACTTGTATCTGTCACTAAATTTGGGTTTCAATTATTTGTAGACATTTCAATTAGCTCTAAGATTCATTATCGTGCCAAGATATTTGATCTCGTACACGTGATCAATTGTCTCCTCATCAATTTGTATTGAAACGTCTACAACAACCATTTACTCGCAATTAAGATAGTAACACATTTTCTTCAATTGCCTGTATCTCAAGAATTTTCAATCACCGCCAGATAGCCCTTCAAATGCTGAGCAGCCTTGTCGCAGACACCAACCTTTTAGCTGATAAGGATGTTAAGATACAGACAATCGTAAAAAATGTCACTAGCGCAACCTAGCGAATAAACTGTCATTCAAAAATCTGTTGTATATCTTTGCCAAAGACACCAACTTTCTATCTGTTAAGAACCTTGAAGTAGAGTAGATTGAACTTTTTTTTTCTAGCGCTACCTGGCGGATGTATTCTCAATCAGACTCTTCTCCGCCAGACATATCATATACTGAACATCTCTTCCGTAGACACCAGCCTTCTAGATTTCAAGGTTCTTAAGATACAGACAATTGAAGAAAATTTTCTACTAACGCCACCTAGTGGATACATTCTCTTTCAGAGAACTCTACCACCAGATACCCTTCAATCTGGTGAATATCTTTGCCGAAGATATCAGCTGCTAAGGCTTTTAAGATAGAAAAGATTTAAGATTTGTTTTTACTAGCGCCACCAAGCGGATGGATTTTCAATCAGACTCTTCACTACCAGATAGCCCTTGAATTGCTGAATAGCTTTGCCGAAGACACCAACCTTCTAGCTGTTAAGGATCTTGAGATACAGACAATTGAGGAAAATTTGTCACTAGCACCACCTAGCGGGAAAATTCTCAATCAGACTCTTCATCGCCAGATAGCCCTTGATCTGCTGAACAGCTTTGCCAAAGACACCAACCTTTTAGCTGCTAAGGATCTTGAGATAGAGATGATTGAATAAAACTTGTCACTAGTGCCATCTAGCGGATGAATTCTCAACCAGATTTTTTATTGCCAGATAATCCTTTATCTGCTGAATAACTTTGCCGAAGACACTATCCTTCTAGCTCATTTAGATGTTGAGATATCCGTTTAAAACCAATTTTGGACCCCTCCTTTTTTTCATCTCCACGCTTTTTCTTCTCTCTTTGAAGCGTTGTTTAATCGTTTTAAACCAAGTATATAATCAAAAATAAAATGAGCTACATACTTGGTTATCAATGACTTTTAGGACATAATTATAAATTATGCGAGATGTCTTCTATTCAAATATGAGATAGACAAGAGTAATCCCACATTTTTAAAGGTATTTTAAGCTGATATCTTTTGAATTTCATATTACTGTTTTTCTCCATTGGCCTAAGAGGCAGTTACCATTATTTTAATATTAACTGAACCATGACTATTGGCCTACCTTTTGATTGCTACCCAATTATCAAGAAGGTGGAGTCTAAGGTCCATTTCCATTTTCCATTATAGTTTATTTATTTTATCATTGAAATCTGTATAATGTGGCATAACTAATTCAAAACATTACTGAAAATACAACAAGGAACTTGAATATGCATCTCTAGTTTTGGTTTATACACAAGTTTCTATATTATAACCAATTTTTTGTAATAGAAGCATTTTTATTCTATTGTAATAATAACTTAATTTTGAAGAATTTTACTATAAAATCGAATTTTTCATTTTACAGTTATGTACAGTAGCCTGTGACACGGTTATATAAAAAATTTAGATTCTCGCTCCAGTCCACTTTTTGGATTGCATTTAGGTCCCATAACAACTATGCTAAATTTCAGCTCGATCGGTGAAAGTATATTTACGCGCCAGCCCTTCAAAGTTTGTATGGGATTTACTATGGGAAAACTTACTTTTGCAAAGAAAAATCGCCAGAGGTCGCCCATTGATCTCTATAAAAATTCTAAACACAGATCTTGATAGGTATTTCTACGATGAACAACATTGCCGAAGACCGCAAAGCAATCCGATGCTTGTAAAAAAAAGTTATTAAGCATAGACTATTCGGAAATTTTCCTGATTTTGTTGTTATTGTTATTCCTTTACGTGTTAATCAACGTCGCCTTGCCAAAAGGTTTTCATTGAATAACTTTTTTCACAAGTGTCGGATTGTTTCGCGATCTTCGGCAACATTCTTCACCGTAGAAATACCTATCGAGGTTTATGTTCAGAATTTTTATAGAGATCAATGGGCGACCTCTGGCGATTTTTCTTTGCAAAAGTTAGTTTTCCCATAGTAAATCCCATACAAACTTTGAAGGGCTGGCGCGTAAATATACGTTTACCGATCGAGCTGAAATTTTGCACAGTTGTTATGGGACCTAAATGCAATCCAAAAAGTGGACTGGAGCGAGAATCTAAATTTTGTCCCACACTAATGTACAGCTATTCGGGATGATATCATGTATCCAAGATAGACAATAGATTACCAATATCAAGCGATTTGTTACGTATTTGAGGTATTGTCCGACCTTTGTTTGAGGGGCCGCCACTGTGTGACGGCAACTCTCAGTTTATTTTTTTACACAGACACCATTTTCAGCCATTCAGCAAGTCAACAGACAAGCATGATCCCATGGCACAGCTGAGAATCGATCCTCTTGAAACGATTCAATGGTTGAAGCGGTAAAGGGCGAACATGAAATTATTGCGACACCGAAAATGTCATGCCAAGTTTCTTATAATGTTTAGAATCAAACCAAAATTTTAGGGTAGTTTTATACATATATTTACTTCAAAAATCAAAAGAAAAGTTAATCGATGGAACCTTGAGTGTAAAATTGAAGGCATTTTCGCTTGATGCTCTCCATCAAAGTCTTTACAGTGTCATCCGGTACCAGTTTCTCATTTTTTTCCATTTTCTTAACATGTCCTTCTTCTCTTTCATTGTCTTCTTGCTCTTCCGAAGTTCCCGCTTCATTATTACCCAGTACTGCTCCACCGGGCGCAGCTCCGGACAGTTTGGCGGATTCATTCCTTTGGAACAAAACGGACAGAATTGGCCTCATATCACTCCAGGACACTTTAAGAATAGTGACATGATGCCAAATCTAGCCATAATAGCGGAGCTTCGTCGTGCTGCTGCAAGAACGGCAAAAGGCGCTTCTCGAGGCACTCAGATGTGTAGATCTCGCCATTTGGTAGCCAGATGGCCTGCCAAATGAGATATTTGGAGGCAAACTTCAACATTTTCTTCTTCTTTAATTTGTCGTCCACATCGAACTTGCTTTTGCCGGTGAAAAACTCCAACCCCGGAATTTGCTTAAAATCGACTTTTATCATCGTCCATCATACATCAGCCATAGTTTGTCAGCATCTTCTCGTAGAGCTTCCGTGCCCGAGTTTTAGCCGTCGATTGTTGCCGCTCATCGCGGTTTGGGAAGTTCTGTACCTTGTATGTATGTAATCCAGCACTCTTCTTTGCATTCTGGACGTAGCTCTGCGAAATGCCGATCTTTTTAGCCAAATCACGGTTTGAGACGTTGGGATTTGCTTTAATCGTCCGCTTGACCTTTCGCTCCGTCTTTTTGTTCTCCGGTCCCAATTTTCTTCCAGCTCCTTTGCCGTGGTCCAACGTCAACCGCTCGTAGAACCGCTTCAACACTCTGGAGATGGTTGAATGGTGAATGTTCAACATTTTTCCCAACTGCCGGTGCGACAGGTCAGGAAATTCCAGGTGTTTGGAAACAATTCGTTCTCTCGTGTCGCGTTGGTTCACCTCCGTTTTCGTTGAATCGAAAAATACAACTTCAAGTTTGACAGCATGTAAACAATACTCATCAATGAGAAAGTGTGCAAATTTGGTTGATTCTTACCAGTCTTCAAAGATCATCATTGCTGCACAGATATTTTGAAAAGCATGCTTTGAAAATATCAATGCTTCGCGTAGGATTCGCGCCTTTTCAATTCAATTGCTCCTGTGCTCACTTGATCAAAAATAATGCATCATTGATTCAAATCATTCCACCGCAAACTGCATGCTCTAGACCTCGAATTGCCAGCCTCGGTAAGCATAAAAATAACCCCTTTCAAAAACGCGGTTTTCAGCGAGCTTTCAATTGGAACTTTTTGAAACCCATCTCAAACATATCTAAAGGGCAATGTAAACAGCATAGTAAATAAATAAAAAGTCTAATGTACTTACCTTGGGTATAAACTTATAATTTATATGAGTAATATCATTCGTTTAAAGATTGGCTCTTTCTACGAAAAAAAAACAGTTTGATGTAAAAGGTCAGTTATATTTTCGCTAGTTGAGGTCATTTATGTCGTCAGTATTCTGCTAGTACTGCAGTATTAGCTTATTATCACATAACCCAGAAACATATTTCCTATTGGCAAGAGACAATTTATACTGGGAATTCGCTTTCTGGGGGTCCACTACATGGAATGGCTCGATGGTTGGATGTTCGCTGGTTGGAAAAAAAAAATCCAACTTAAAAGCACTCGAATGCCAAGAAAAGATGTCAAACTGATTTGACGTCTGAGTACTGGCGCATGGAAGTATCCCTTTATAGAACAAATGTGTATGTACGCACATATTTCGTGAGAATTTGCGCTCCAGATGCGTTAGTCTGGAACATTTTCACCAGCTGTTAGTCGCTCCAACTAACGGGTCGGATTTGCTTGATGGAAGGCAGTCGTGTTCCAACCAGCGAATCCCCGCTGTATATGTTTAAAAATATTGCAGATCAGACTGTCAATATTTTAATTGCTTTGGTTTGGCACCCAGTCTTATGGAATCAGAAGAAATACATTGCGCCGATTCATCAACTGGATAGGTACTGACAATCACTTTTTGACCTTGCAATGAAAAGAAAACATTCTTGGTTGCTAAGCCTACCAACAATGTTTGTTATCCTCCTGCAGCCTAGTGCGCTAAGTCGAAGGAGCCACAAATGATTCAAATAAATGATGCAGTATTTTCACCGAAATGATTGGAGCAAATCAAAGCCTTGTTGGATTGGAAAATAAGGATCGTGAATTCTCTTTCTCCTTGTTTTATGCATCAAAGCAACGAAATGCAAAGGCAATTTTGAAGACTGATTCTTACCTAATGGTAGAAAAGTTATGCCCTGTTGAATGTGTCGAAATAATTTCGAGTTCGCCCTTCAATCATACCCACATCCCATAACAGGATGCGCTAAACTATCAGATGACACTAATTGCACGGCCACGAAGCCCCCAACTCTATCACATTCAGGACCTGGAACATTCGCTACAGTGAAACAACAAAAGATCCATTACCAGTGCTGGGAATGGTAATAGTAGTAGGCTTGAATTTCGCGAATATCACGTAGCTTTCCCAGTACAGTAGTTCAAAAACGTGAATCTCATCAAGTAGCCTAAGTTAGGCGCATGAATTTTCCAAATCGTTAGTGTCATTGAAGGCTCTAAATGCGGGAAATGCAGCGGGAAATAGAACATTTTTCTACAGTAATTTAGGGTTACCCTTAGCAACTGGGTTTCTGCAATTTTCAAGGCTCTTTGCCTACAGAAGCGATAGGCGTGAGTTTCACTGGCTTCGCTGACTGCGATTGGCTTTGTTTGGCTACTGTAGAATGAATTTCAGATTTTTTCCCAACCCTGTCCATTACATGCTTAAAATATTATGTCATCTGACATGAAAACTATACACTTTGTCTCATCTTAATTGTTTTTTATTGACTTTTGTCGCAGCACCTTGTGCCTCGGCTCTTTCTTTACTTTGCAGCTAAAACTGATTTTCAAAATATCAGTAGGCTCGTTTTCAAGTCCTTCCTTATGTAACCAGACTTCCTATTGTGATTCTTGGTTTAAATCAGTGGGCAAATGTTACTATGTCAAACAGTTTATGTCTTACAGATCTAATTCATGAAAAATCTACAAGATAAAACCCCTTTTCATGCCATTTTGTATCTAATTCCGAACATATATTCAAAATAATGGCAATTTCAAGGTAAGAACTGACATTGTTACAACTTTCAAAGGTCTAACATCATTTTTATTTATTTATTTATATCCACCGTCTTCGACAATGAGTCGTACAGACTGTAATACTTAAAACTAGAAATCTCCACATACATTTTACATCAGAAGATGATTTCTCATACACAACATATTTATACAAACAACAAATTGAAAAACGTAAGAGGTTGTTTCCAAGATACGACCGCCAAGTTGACGTTGGATAACGTTGGCCTCTTCTATTTCCTGGCTTGAGACCGTCATGAACTAATGAAAGATTTCTACTGCTAAAAATCCAATTAATTTTCACACTATTTGTTGCATGTAAATTCTGATTTATTTTAGACATTGTGTGTTATTATTTTATGTTAATACAAAATAATCATTTTACATGTATTCAGAAGCTTAGGCCATTATATTGAAGAATTTATTTTTTAGTGTATACTTGAACATTATTAATTTGGAGCAATTAATTCAAAATAACTCTTTTCCATTGATTTTTGGTTACGTAATATTTGAATCATTCCTGAACAAAAGAAAATATATTGCATTCCGACAGAACTAATGAAAGATTTCTACTGCTAAAAATCCAATTAATTTTCACACTATTTGTTGCATGTAAATTCTGATTTATTTTAGACATTGTGTGTTATTATTTTATGTTAATACAAAATAATCATTTTACATGTATTCAGAAGCTTAGGCCATTATATTGAAGAATTTATTTTTTAGTGTATACTTGAACATTATTAATTTGGAGCAATTAATTCAAAATAACTCTTTTCCATTGATTTTTGGTTACGTAATATTTGAATCATTCCTGAACAAAAGAAAATATATTGCATTCCGACAGCAGTGCAGCAGCAGGAAACATTCCCAAATTGTCGTTTTGTCAATTATTCATAACTAATCATATATTGTATGATGCTACGAGATGAATTATAGCAAGAATGTGGTAAACACATTAGCAAATATTACACAAATAACTCTTTAGGACACATTTGTTGGCCCTGAAAAGGGTCGATTGAACTGTGAGAATCGAGTACCGCGGACACATTTTGCCAACGAACAGGTTGAAATCCTCTTCGCCCGATAAGATTTGCGGTGGCGATGATGATGGGCGCTTGAACAAGCGGCTTGGGCTGATTTTCTTCAGCCATCTCGTAGCCAGCGATTTCAAAAACCGGACACTGGATTTGCAGCAGCTTAATGATTGTAATTTTTTGGTGGAATTTTACTGATTTTGGTAAAATGTTTACCGCAAATCACTTAAAATTTCGCCAAAACTATTATTTAATTCACCGACAGTTCTGTTGCTGCGAGAATTGCCAATAATGTTGCGCTTCACGGTAGAAATATTTTCAAAACTCTTTCAAAATTAAAATGTCGTCCTGAAGAGGACGGTTGGGTGAAGTTATCGTCGATCGCCATTCCATGCTCAGGTTTAGTGGATTCAGTGGTAGTTATGAATGGTGGTAGATCATTTGGCATAAAGTCGTTTGGCATTAAGCCGTTTGGCATAAAGCCGTTTGGCATAATGGTCATTTGGCATAAATTCGTTTGGCATAATTTGCTATTGGAACAAATTTTTGCACTGAAGATTTATATATATTTAGCACAAATTCACCCTTCTTTTAATTGTTCTTTTTTTCTAAATATGATGTTAACCATAATTATAGGTATGAAAACTGTTGATTTAAAATTTCAATAAATTTTCCTTCTTTTATGCATAGGCTGTTCTTTGGAGATATATTTTTTAAGTATTGTTTTTTGTTTCCAACTGACAAAAGGGCGGCAATAAATAACATTGATCTGCTCAAATTATCATCGAAATTAGAAATCGATTACTGCAGTTACTTCGATGGGTTGTGCTACTTTTCCCCAAATGTCGTTTTCCCGAATGCCAGTTCCCCGAATATCTCGTTTCCTCCACTAGCCCACTTCCTGGAAAAGTTTTTAGCACTCATAATTGTCGTAACTTTATAAATTTCGAGGTGGTTAACGAACTGACCATCTAATATGCACCCTTTTTATTTAATTGGCGGTTCTTCCGAGTTTTACCGTCCTCAGGTTTTTTGCCAACATGTGTATAACCGAGAATGACAAAATACTTCCTTCTTTTGACTGTTTATCGTTCTTTCTCGTCACAACTTTTCGGGGAAAAATAGCACAATCACTTTGATGATTCTGAACGCACTTTTTATGTCTTTTCGTTTTATTATGCCGCAATAATTTTTGGCGTCCATTCTTCTATTGGTTTAATTATAAATTCTGCCTTCTTTCAAAAATAGGCTGCTCTTTACATTTATACTGTTTCAAACTTTATTATTTTTTAAAGCTAAATGTTAACCATTATTATGTTTTGTTGTTGTTGATTTGATCTATGCTGTGAAAAGATTTTTTTGCGTTAGAGCCTCAAACATTTTACACGAAAAATAATCTGCTCTCGTATAAAGGCTATTTTTGCATTAAGTCGCATTGATATATCTTTGGATTAGAGCTTTTGATATTTGGCAAAAAAAAATCCATTCTTTTATCAAGTAATTATCATCGAGTGTTACGTCCAAACTGGGACAGAGCTTGATCTACAGCGAAATATTCTATGAGCGTTCCCTAGATGTATAACTGCGAACTTTCTTTGCCAAATTACTGTTTTCAAATATGTATATCGCAACAAGCTCAAAGATACTCTTTTTTCTGAGATGTAGAGACCCGTCACGAGTTTTAGTTAGTAATGCTCTCTAATTTCACAACAAGTTTTTAAATTCTTAGCTTGGAAAATCTCTGAACAAACACCACGCTTGTTTAGAACCTATCAAATTGTTTGGCTCCATCCCATTACCCCGAACGCCATTACCCCGAACGCCACTACCCCGAACGCCACTACCCCGAATGGGTCACTACCCCGAAAGCCATTACCCCGAATGGGTCATTACCCCGAACGCCACTACCCCGAATGAGCCATTACCCCGAATAGTATGAGATACAGTACAGTATCTTGTTTTGCGTGCAAAAATGCGTCTCAAATGAAGGCTGGTAATTAATGGCACGTAAAATTCGTCGTTAAAATGTTCATCATATAGGGAGACTTACGGCTTCGGCACCATTCGACTATTATCGGCAACCAAATTTCAAACGCTAAATACACAGTATTTTTCTATCAAAACACATCAGTGGAAACATTCAGATGATTCTTTGTTCTGCCCGCTTCCCGATGGCGAGATTTTCGAGACTAAACAAACGATATCGCCGGAGATGCCATCAATTCAAATGAGCACGCCTCAAAATGCGACTGATTTGGAGCTGCCGAAGAGATTCACCAGCAGTTGTTATGGGAAAGTTGCCGAAGAGAATGAGGCTGCCGAAAATAGTCACAAGGGATGTTCGCAGCGTTGTAAAAACGTTTCCAAAAGCATTTTGACAAGTCTGTCGGTGTAAATCGATAGAGGATTGAGCAACGCATAAATGTAAATAGACAAACACAGAATTTATCTGCTGATGTCCGAGAAAATTATAAAAGAAGCACGGCATCGGCTTAAGCTGCCGAGAATACGTAAGTTCCCCTATTTTCCCTTCTTTTATATGCCAGCTATTCTTTCGAAATATCTTGATGGCAACTATACTCTTCTCATTCTTTCTGAGACAGTGCCTGTTTATCAGCTCAGTGGGCACCTTCGCAATTCAAGGGTTCATTCACAAATTCCATTTCGTCAAAAATTGCCATTTTTAACACCTACCCACCCCCTCGTACTTTTTTTTGTATGGAAATTCTACATATTGTGAATGGGCTGTAACATTTTGAGGACAACCACCCACAAACTTTTTTGCTCCCTTCAGCGTTACGAAATTTGTGAATGGGCTTTAATAAAATAAGCCTTTTATTGACTGAAAGGAATTCGAATCCATAACCCTCAATATGATGTTGCTTAACAGATGCATAATCACCGGTATTTGGACTTGTTGGTGGTGTTCATATTTCAATTTTGTTTTTGAACAAATATTTTTCTTTCTTATGAATATAGGTTGTGTCATAGCATCACGTTGTTACAGTGATCATTCACGTCCTAGCTGCAAACATTTAACCAGAAATTTGCCCTTCTTTTTTAAATAGGCTGTTCTTTCACGATTTTGTTGGATAAGCTAGTTACTAATATTTCCATATAGAACAGCTTTTTATAAAGGAATATATCTTGAAGGCATTCACTTAAGTGATTTCTGCTATAATTATAATCGGAAATTTTCCCTTTCTTTTATCTCCTTGTATTAAAACAGACAGGTCTCTTATGGATTTACTCACCACTTTTCTGCCATCAACATTTCTTCATTATCTTGAACCAAAAAAAAAATTTTTTGTGGGTACCTCACAGAAATTTAAATAAATGATCCCACAAATCAACAAAAGTTCTTACTGTAGCGTCAATCAGAGGCCGCCGATTTTTCTATCATGTACAAGTATACAAGTGCGATAGCGAAACGGTCGTCTATTAGGTTGGTTTTTAGGCGGGTTCCATAGAACAAAACTTGCAGCGACTATCTCAGGGTGAACTTCCATTACCATCGTTTACGAAACAAAATCTTTAAGAAGATCTTAATCTTAATGCCCGACACCTATAAAAATGAGTAAAGGCTACCGACGTCCAATAAGAGAATTTACTACATATTATAGCTATCCTTCTCGTAATAAATTCACCCTTCTTTTCGAAATAGGCTGTTCTTCAGAGCATTGCAATGTGGCTGTGTGAATCTTCCCAAAATTAGAGGACAAAACTTAGTGTGTAAAACTTATTTGCTGAACAACTAGCTGCTTTTTTATCTTCAAATATTTGAAAATACATTTTTGACCCAAACTCGTAAAATACTCGAAAGGAATCGTACAATTATCTCCCCACTCTCTAACTAGAATATGTCTCAAAATGTTATTCATTCGGGGTAGTGGCGTTCGGGGTAATGGCTTTCGGGGTAATGGCGTTCGGGGTAGTGCCATTCGGGGTAGTGGCATTCGGGGTAGTGGCGTTCGGGGTAGTGTCATAGAATCAATTTTTTTTGCTATGGGCTCGGTGGTGTTGATCTCGGTAAAAGCTTAAAAAATGTCGATATTTATTTTAAGTCAATCATTATGCCCAACGGCCATTATGCCAAATGACCATTATGCCAAACGGCCATAATGCCAAACGACCATTATGCCAAATGACTTTATGCCAAACGGCTTTATGCCAAACGACCTTATGCCAAACGACTTCATGCCAAACGGGGTACAATCGTTATGAATTCTAGTCTCGGTGATGGAGGTGATTTAACCTCCAAATCTGTACAGCGTACGGCCCTGCCACTTCAGAGCGTAGCCGACAGAATTCTGGATGACTTCAGCACACCGCGGGTTTTCTCGTAGATGAGACCGAAGGTACGCTTGACGTCACCACGGCGAGCCAGACGGCGGATGGTGGGCTTGGTGGTGATGCAATGGATGTTGTCACGCAAAACCTTGCGATGACGCTTGGCGCTTCCTTTTCCGAGGCCGGTCTAACTTCGGCAATGGTTGCAACAAAACTGATGCTCGGCCGCCGCACACTGGGGCAGAATCGAAAAAACGCGGAAACAACCTGTAGTTCTTCGGAATGAAGAGATAGAGGTTTGGTGTCTTCAGCGAAAATGGTCCTTTCAATGAGGCCGATTTTTTGACATAAAGTCATATATTTTTGTATTAGTCGCATAAATGGCTCATATGCCATTTCGGTCAAATGGCATTTTAGGTGTATGGTTTCTTCGGCAAAGTTGTTCATTGTTTTATGCTGAAAATTATTGCTGAAGACGTCAAACTTCCAAGGCCAACTGTTTATAAAATATAGACATTTTTTTCTGAAAATGGTGCTAAAAACCGTAATATTTGAGTTTTGTTTGTATTTTTTCACATAAAATGCCATATATTGCCTATGACTATGAGATGTATTGGCATAAAGCAGGTCTGGTACAAATTTGATGGTAAAAATAAAATTTTGTTTGATTTTTCAAATAAAATTTCCAAAAAACAGAGATATTGCGAATAGGCCATTCTTGCGATCGGGCAATTTCGGGCAGGTGTTTTCGTCGCCATCCACTTACGAAAGGTCGGAGCATTATTGTCTATTATATTCTAGGATATGATATTCGATATATTTTTTTCTAAGCGATCTGGAAGTATGCTAAGCTTATAAAAAGTTTCAAAATTATTATAGCAATTTTGTACAAAATATTTATTGTTTTGCTTGATATTTTTCAGTTTTAATACCATATATCATCTAGGCCTATGTCATTTCTTGGCATGAAATAGAGCTGTTTGTTTGTTTGATTATTTTACGGAAGTTTCAATAAAAAACAGGGTCATTGTGTATAGGCTATTCTTGCGATCAGTCAAGTTCGGGCCGGTGTTTTTATCGCTATCCACTTATCCATTTTTGCCAAGGGCATAATGTTTAATATATTTTTTCAATGCTATCTGGAAGTTGACTGAACATTAGAGTGGTTCAAAAAATCGTTTTTGCTCCACACCGCTCATTCGATTCTAGATCAAATTCTGAGTGTCCTCCCAAAATTTGAACTCATTTGGATGAAAACTGAGACTGCACAAGTCCTTTAAAGTTTATATTGGAATTACTATGGGAAAAGCAAGCAATTCATTCAATCGATCATAGTTTTTGCTCATGTGCTCTTGGGGATTAGAGCTACGTTGATACTGTGCGATACATTCATCAGCTACAACTTTGCTGAAGACCGTTTTCAAATCGGACGCCTCAGTAATTAGTTATTGATTTATATCCAGTCACACATTCTTCAGCAGTGCTCATTTAACTTCTGAACAGGCAACATTGCTGCACCTGGCGCGAAAGATAGCACGCACAAATCATGGCTACTTTGTTTTACTGCATATATCCAGTGATGCCTGAAGAACAGCTCAATAATTGTAGCCAATGTTTTAAAACAAAAATCAATAACTAATTACTGGGACATCCGATTCAAAACCGGTCTTCGGCAAAGTTGTAGCTGACTATTGTATCTCACAGTATCAACGTAGTTCTAATCCCCAAGAGCACATGGGCAAACACTATGACCGATTAAATGAGCTGCTTGCTTTTCCCATAGTAGTTCTCATATAAACTTTAAAGGGCTTGTGCAGTCTCAGTTTTCATCCGAATGAGTTCAAATTTTGGGAGGACACTCGGAATTTGATCTAGGATCGAATGAGCGGTGTGGAGCAAAAACGTTTATTTGAACCACTCTAATAAACCTGCTTGAAGTAGAAGTTTTCCTATTAAAAAAGCTCCAAATAATGATGAATATTCTTGCGATTAACTATGTCAAACCTTGCACAGCTTTTCTATGTTGGACAGTTATTCATACCGCGTGCATGAAGTACTCGTAGCATATTGGATTTCAGCCAATGATTCCAAAACGAAAACTTATCGCAATGCACAGATGCATTCACTCTAATCGAAGACGAAATAAAGACGATTATTTCGCTTCAATTTGCCTAAAATTTGATGGCAGGTTAGGTAATATACAAACATATAAAATACTGAGAGTGTAACAAACAAACGAGTGCAAGTGTAACACAAGTTTGCCAAACTTCTGTACTGAGCGTAGTACGGAGAAACCGAATATAGTGCTCAAAACAATTTTATCAGTTTTTCAAAAATTGTGAGCTTTGGAAATTTTACATCTTTAGCAATTTATGTCATAAAATAACGATCAAATTTGCCGAAGAAATCATAAACATACCTTAATTGTCATTCGACCGAAATGGTTAGATATGAGTCTGGCGCTTAGGTCATTTTTGCGAATAGAGCAATGTAAAGGCAATGTATATAACACATATTTGAGTGAATTTAGCTACTAGTGAACCGCAAGAATGTTAATTATTATTTTGAAATTTTGTTTTGATTGGAAAACTGCTTCATTGTGATGTAGAATAATTTTTAACCTTTTTATAAGCTTAGCATACTTTCAGATCGCATAGAAAAAATATATTAAATATCATATCCTAGAAATTAAAAGACAATAATGCTCTGACCTTTTGTAAGTGGATGACGATGAAAATAACTGCCCGAACTTGCCCGATCGCAAGAATGGCCTATGCGCAATATCCCTGTTTTTTGGAAATATTCTTTGAAAAATCAAACAAAATTTTATTTTTAACATCCAATTTGTACCAGACCTGCTTTATGCCAATAAATGACATAGTTATAGGCGATATATGGCATTTTAATTGAAAAAATACATGCAAAACTCAAATATTACGTTTTTGAGCACCATTTTCTCAAAAATTGTCTATATTTTAAAAATAGTAGGCCTTGGAAATTTGACGTCTTCAGCAATAATTTTCAGCATAAAACAATGAACAACTTTGCCCAAGAAACCATACACCTAAAATGTCATTTGGCCGAAATGGCATATGAGCCATTTATGCGACTAATACAAAAATATATGACTTTATGTCAAAAAATCGGCCTCATTGAAAGGACCATTTTCGCTGAAGACACCAAACCTCTATCTCTTCATTCCGAAGAACTACAGGTTGTTTCCGCGTTTTTTCGATTCTGCCCCAGTGTGCGCCGGCTCGGTTGCTTTTAAGCGGTACGCGATGGATGAATTCTTATTGCTCGCTCGTTGTTCACTGTTCGTCTCGCTCGCTCGCAAGAGAAGGTCATAAAAGGGACCGATAGCCGCGCGAATTCAATCATTCGTTTGTTTCTATTCGTCCAGAGAACACTACTACGACGATGGCTTTTACCAAGCAGACTGCCCGTAAGTCCATTGGTGAAAAGCGGCCCCTCGCAAGCAGCCGGCCACGAAAGTCGATCGTAAGAGCGCCTCAGCCACCGGAGGAGTCAAGAAGCCGTATCGCTATCGGCCAGGAACGGTCGCTCTGCGTGAGATCCGTCGCTACCAGAATTCGACGGAGCTGCTGATCCACAAGTTGATTTTCCAGCGCCTGGTCCGTGAAATCGCTTAGGACTTCAAGACCGATCTGCGATTACAGAGCTTGGCCGTCATGGCCCTGCAGGATGCGAGCGAGGCCTATCTTTGAGGGTACCAACATGTGCGCGATCCATGCCAAGCATGTCACCATCATGCCGAAGGCCTTTTAGCTGGCTCGTCGTATCCGTGGAGAACGAGTTTAAATTGAATTGGGACACAATTTCAAGCAAAACGGCCCTTTTCAGAGCCACAACAATGCATTCCACGTAAAAGAGTTACGGCTAAAAATATTTCACCTATTATTATTACACCCGATTCTGTTTTTTGCACGGGGGATGCGTACCGTGCAAAAAAAGTTTTCAGTTCAAAATTTCAAAAACCGTGCAAAAAAAGTAACACCAGTTCTCGACGTTTCATGCAAAAATAAGGTTTTGTCGGAAAAAAATGTATGGAAACTTTTTTGCACGGCCGTGTAAAAAAAATCCGTGCAAAACAGAATCGGGTGTAATTTATTTATTTATTTAATTGCCAATTGAAATTTCGGATGATTAGTTTTACAACGGAGTGAAATGGCAAACAAAGTTTTACCTAGGTTCCCATCGAACGGCGGTAGCATTTTTTGCAGTCTTCTCTGTATTTGGTTTCGATCGACAATTTCTTACCAAATCAAATCATCAACAAAGCTGTTGCTGATAAGTTTTAGCTTTCAATTCGACAAGTTTATACAGATCGCTTTGACATGCATGTGGTTAGCGACGACGACAACGGCATTATTCAATCATCGCTAAATGCGAGGCAAGCCGGGATCCTCATTCTAGTGCCGTCCACAATTTATCTCTCATGCACACAATGTCGAAGATTGCCCTGCGAGAGCGCGATGGGAAATTGATTTCTTGGACCTGTGATTCTCGAAAAGCATCAATATTGACACTAATGAGTGATTGCATGCAAATGACTGACCGAAATATGAATCCATTACATCCATTCACCAGTAATGTCGCTCTTCACGGTGTAAAATTCTCATAACTCTCTTTCAAAATGAAATTGTCGTCCTGAAAAGGACGGTTGGTGGTAGTCACAATCGATCGAACTGCATTTTCATTCCATTTTTAGACCGAAACACACCAAAAGATTACCGAAGACGATTAAATTAAAATGCGGTCGTGCGCGTGCGCGTGAAGTGGAATTGGCTTCGACTGAACACGAGATAATAAAGAGAAGTTAGAAAAAGGCCGAAAGGGGCGTTTCCCTTTGAATGACGAAAGTGGCTAAGATATCGCGCAATGATGTCTGTGTCAGGAATACACAAGAAAAATGTTCTTTTCTATGAAAAATAAGACATCCTTCAATATTTCTCAATTTTTCAATAGTTTAGTCATGACAATCAATAGTTTTCATTGTTGAAGTAGATTCGTAGAAAGATTTCCAATCGATCTATCCGGGCGTTAGTAAGTTATTAACAGTCAAAATCTAACCACTTTTCGTGACGCAAGCTATTTTTCGTTTTTCGAAATTGTACCCCAGTATGTTGCCGTAAGACGTTATCCAACGTCAAAATAACAAAATATCCTAAACAACACAAACAAGATTAAACATATTCAAAAACAATCATTCAGATGAACCATTCATAATTTGCATCATTCTGTTTAACGATACGAACAATTACGCAGGTTTCCAATAATCTAAATACATTGCATTTCAGCGTTTTGGAATTAGCTTGACAATATCGTAGCACGGCAACGAAGTTCCCAGCTGCTCATACACCATCACGCTTAGTGGAATTCGGGGTAAAACCGACACCCTAAGCTTATTGATATAATGTGTGTACTTTCGGTTGTTAAACGAACCTAAAATTGTTGTAGAATCACATATTGGTTATAAATCTATCAATCCTTGAAATCGCTGGATGATATATTAAGGTTATATAGTGATTTAAATCAAATTGATATTTCATCACTTTTAGGTGATACAATTGAGAGTGCGGGTAAGATTGACACCCTATTGGGGTAAAACCGACACATGCACTTTGAGTAGAATTTATACGTTGTGAACATCACCATCACATGGCATATTAAAAAGAATGCTTTAAACATGACTTTAGACTTTTATGATCCCTTCCTCTAAAGGATGATTATTCACATATTACGTAAATTATTCAGGAGAGGCCGAAGATCCACTAAATATTTGTAAAAATTTCAAATGTCCCATGCTAAGATTATAAAGTTGGGGTTAATACACATGGATATGATTTATTTGTGTTCATGGAATGTTTACGAAGATGAAGTTGTGGCGAATGATTGGTTTTAAAAATATTATATTTTAATACGACAGAAAAGTGTAATTATTTTCAGTTATCAAAACTGTCGAACATCATGGTTTGGAAATTAGTAATAAGATTAGTTTATGTGAAAAAATTTCAAATTCTATTAATTCTTCAATTTCAAATGAGAAAAACTTCTTCAAGTTTTATCAAATAAGTTTAAACGTGAAACATAGAAATATTTCTTTTTAATATTTAATGATAACTTGTGGCATGTCATATAGTGTCATATTTTACCTGTTAACAAGTTCGCCATCCATGAACTTCACTGGAATTCGAAAATAAAGAGTCACATAAAGTACAGAGGAAGTCTTCCGACGAGAAAGATTCCCTGAAGTTAATTTATGAAGCAAAGAATGGTGTCGATTTTACCCCAAATGAAAGTGTCGATCTTACCGCGAGTGGACATTTATTTTTCAATAGCGTTTTCAGCTGTCGAAAAACCAAAAATTAAATTCTTCTTCATGTTGTATGAACGTCATAATAGTAAATGATGATGTAGACGCAGAACAAGTAATGACATTTTAAATATTTCACATGCGAAATAGTTAAAGAATAACAGCGAAATATTTCAACTGCTGTTGCTTCTATTTTATCCAATATTATTTTGTTGTTTATTTTGGCAGTTTATTGGAAGATTCAGTTGTAATGTCATCCGAAACACAACAGTCCACAAGTGAAGATAGAGCGTGGTGGAAACTGCATGAAAACCTGCTCAAATCATGAAAAATCAAAGGGTGTCGATCTTACCCACAGTGTCGGTTTTACCCTGATTCCTATATCATTTTCGGTGGCACGTCTGTCGATGTTTGATAAATACAGTGAGAATACATCACTCTCATGTTCGGTTATTTCGGAAGACGAGTCTGTACAATCGTGCTGTTTAGAACTGCTAATGTTTTCTCTGGAACCGTCGAATATCTTGGGCGATGAGATAGGCGTCGAACGATTTTTCGGGACAAACGAGTTTTGGTTTTGAACGACATTTGACAGCGTTTGGACGATTTCAGCAACAGTGTTCTTCAAAACGTTAACTTCATCCATTAGAGAACAGCGCAAGTCGGTATTGGTAGCTACATCGGTGAAATTTCGTTCCCTCATTTTACAAAACATCTTCATGCAGGGATCGCAAATCCAAATAATATTGGAAGACAGAGCACACAAGTCTGATTCTTGCACACCAACACATTCTGCGTGGCATAATTTCGCACAGATGCCTTCGAAAACAGTATACAAATCTGTATGCATATTGATTGCAAGTGTACATTTTTTGCAACAACGTTCCATTGTTCGATGACCAATGAGGTAGCTTCAGATGAAAACTTCTTGGCTCGATTTCCAGTGATGACCACAATTAATCAATGAATGACGTTTGATGTCAAGTTGTCCACAAGATCAGGTAACGGGAAAACGATGTTGATCAATTTAAAGAGTTCAAAACTTGCGAAATTCAACGTTTAAATATACAACGGAATGAACGGCGGAAGAATCAACACGCACACGCATAGAAGAATAAATCATTCTATGTACAAATTTCAGTGTTTTTTTTTTAAATAGCTATGAAAAGTCGAGTGTTCGGAATTTGAGACTTGAAGGTATAAGCATGATGGCATAGTCCGCTTCAAACTTAAATTAATGTTCCAGCACTTCGTTTTCTTTCACAATGTCGGGGTGCTTGTCGTATAAATGGTGGGCGACACTATATTATTCAATTTCGCGCGACCTAAAATTAGATTATTTTCCAAAGTGTTGGGAATCATTAATTTCCACTGTAGTCTTGACTATTTGAATTTGATGCCAGGGTTTGGGAGATTGGTATCATTCCCTAAAACGAAGTGCTGACAATTTAATGTTGACAAAAGGGGTGATTTTCTGCTATTCCAGTGACACTTTTTATTTCTCTCTCTCACCCCATTTCAGCCCAAATTCCCAGGAAGACTATAATCACTTTTGGCACGTATTGCGGATAGTGGGCTTTTGTTTGTCATTTGCCAACAGTTGTGCCAATCCGGTTGCGTTGTATTGCGTGAGTGGAGCGTTCCGCAAGCATTTCAATAGGTAAGCATTCAAAGCGAAATTTAATTTCCTGCCGGCCATTCTACCGTCCCTCTACAAGCAATTAACCACTAATGAAAAGCAATCAGCATTGTTCCTGTGCTTTCATAGGTTGGATGGGCGTACAATTTGTTATAGCTAAGCTTGCTAACGCAAGAGCCATATTTTATTTCAACTAGATCAGCCCACCAATAAATTCAATTCCAACTAATTGGAATACACAATACATGTTCTTCTTTCTTACTTTCCACAAACAACCAGGTATTTGCTGTGTGAGGGATCTTCCAGTGCTCGACGGCGCCGTGGGGATAACCTGGGCCACCGGGACACATCAATGACGAGCACCATGTCCAGGCGGTATCCTAGCAAACGGATTGGAACGCAATCAGTCAGAGTGTAAGTACATCATCAGGCGTGAATCGAATGCCAATTTGAACAGAAAGTAGCCATTTATAATTGTTACGTGATGAACTAATTGTAATTGTCGGAAGTATCACGTTTCGGCACGTACGGCGAACAGAGGGGACCCTGCTTCTTAGGTGAAAACTAAATCAGCATATTGTTTTACCTACTCTCTATATCCGGAATGAAAACTGTAAAGAGCTGACTGTTGATCCGATAACTCCAAAGTTCTAATCATTCCATCTACCAGTTTGACTGAAAATTTGACAATAATACATCGTAAATGATTTGTAAATGCATAGCGCAGCTTGCACCAGCTTAGCTTCCTGGCCCGAAATCCTGGGAAGATCCAAATCCAATTTCAAAATCTGAAAACCTACTCTTCTTTTTAACATATAAACTAGTTAGAGACCCAAATAGCCGTAGTGGTAAACGCACAGCTGTTTGGTCTGCTAAATACCAAGCTGAGGGTCTTGGGTTCGAATCCTACAGGATCGAGGATTTTTTCGTAAAGTAACTTTTCTCGATTTCCCTGCACATAGAGTATCAAGGATCGTAAAAGGATCAATAGTAGAAACAATAGTATTGAAAAGTACCGTTTTTTAGTACTGAAAAGTACTGTTTTTGTAGCACTAAGAAGTATTGTTTTATTGCTTTAGGTAGTTTTTTCAAAAACTTCCAAGAGCAGATAGAATTTGTGTACGCACAACACGAAGGTACGATGCGCACTGAATGCGTGAGTTGTCAACCACGCAACTCAGCAGGCAAAAACTCATTAATGAGTTGGCTCATCTGTTTGACTCATTTCCTCAGTATAACCACAATTTTCTCGCACAAAGCAATGATTTCTTGATAGCTTGGTAGAATTTATTCAATCCATTCTAACGTAAACAACATCATTTGGTTCACACGAGTTTTATAAATAAATCATTTTTGACGATTGGCGTTACATCCCAACTGGGACACAGCCTGCTTCTCAATTTAGTGTTTTTATTTTTATGAGCACCTCCACAGTTATTAACAGAGAGCTTTCTATGCCTATTGACGATTTTTGCATGCGTATATCGAGTGACAGGATGATACTCTCAGGGAAGTAGAGGAAATTTCCAACCCGAAAACCCGATGTTCGACCTGCGGGATTTGAACCCACGTTTTTCATCTCAGACCAACTGAACAACTGTGCGTTAATCGCTATAGCTATCTGGACTATCAAATGGATTGTCTCACTAGCAAAATGTTATATAGGTAGCGCAAACCTAGTTAAATAAGATTTTCACCAGTCAAGAATGCGGTGAAGCTCCATCGTGCCGTAGTTGCAAGGGTGATCATCGGCCAACCAATCGCCAGTGTCCGGTATATAAAAAGGAAGTGCAAGTGATTAAAATGAAAGTGAGCGGAGGCCAGAAAACGCGTAGAGCAACAAACTGGTAGCTTCGCCCATGTTGCGGCCCAACAGAGCGTTTTTGAGAGGAAGCTGAAGGAGCTCGAAGCGGCCATGCTCCATAAAGGTAAGGAAATCGACAGATTACAGGAAGACAACAAAAAGAAAGACCAAGCGTGGAAGGCCTCCAAACTTCATCTACCCCAAACCATCCACCTCGCCAGACACCAGCCCGCTCCCGAGGAAGACCGCACCCACCACCCATGACCTGACTAAGATGAAGAATTCCGACGAAGAGTCTGAGGTATCGGAGACACCCCCTAACCAGCGTCTTCGATAACCCCACCCTCGAACAACGTTCGGAATACAACGACGACCTTCGCACGAACACTGACAACGAGACTTTTCGGTTCAGACGCAAGTACGGCAGGCTGAAGCAGTCATTCAGGACGTCTTACCCCAACCCGTTGCTCAGTGGCCTAAGGCTGGCCAAAAGTCAAAAAAAATGAAATTTGCAAATTCCTTCTGGAATATTTTTTCCTGCTTTCTTCAGTATTGAATCAGAATGACCCAAAGTTTCAGATCGATCGGTGTATATTTGGATTTTTAACAGCATGTGACCTGGAGAGATGTCAGCTGAAATTGACCCTTTTGGATTTTTCGAATTTCGTTAAGGTTGTTCTATAGAAATTGCAGTTTCTGTACTAAATCATGGCCAAATCTTTCTCAACCGGTCTCATTCGAAAGAATATACCTAAGGCTATGTTTTGAAGATATTTCGAACCATATTTGACATGTTCACTATTTGAGAAAGTCAAGAAGTGTATAATATAGAGCTGCTTCAAAAATGAGGCATTTTTTCAAAGGTGGTGCAAGATATCTGGGAAACGCTCTAAAATGACCCCTTACCCCTCAATGTGTGGCAAATATTCCATAGTATTCGATGTACTATGGCTTAACTTGCGCTTTTTTGCGCCAAGATAAGAAAAAATATTTTTTAGTTACACTACGAATCAGCCCATTGGACCATTTTACTTGATATAAATATTGCATTTTTCTCCATTATAAGCTCCTGAATAGATTCAAAAACCACCTCGAGCTTGCCCACGATATTTAACTTCAAATTGGCATCGAAATAATGACGTTTCATTTGATTTTGATTTGGATACGGATTTCATTGCGTGAATTAAAAAAAATGTGCTATTTTAAAGTAATTATGTCAAATGTACCGGAAATATCGATTTTCTGTTTCAGCGACTATTTCTATCAAATTACCTCTAAAAGTCATGTTTTGTCATATAATTAGCATTTTTGAACGTTTTGAATGAGAATTGTACTTTTGGCCAGCATTTGTATGGGATGCGGCCACTGTGCGTTGATGACGAGTTCACCTCAGTAGCCGTTGGAATCCCACACGACACCACGACATTGCAGAACCACCGAGGTACTATCCACTATGTACCAACATCAAGCAACAGTATCGAAACCAACAACGAGAACACCGACGATACTACACAAAGTTCCAGTCCCAGTGCCAGCTTTTGCCGGTGTTTCTGGAATCAGTCGTGTAGTTGTTCCGACAATGGCTGGCACTGTGGGGCAAGACGTCCCATAGGTCAGTGTTTCTAATTTCCCATCGCAAACGGTTGCTGCTGCTGTTGTTGCTATCTTTCTCTCCCATCTCTCGGAGAAGGCCATTCTCTTTCTCCCACAACAGACCCGCTGATCCGAAGAACATCAACCTCGTCATCCACCACACGATCAGCAACGGATAGTCGCTCCGGCGGCTGCTTCGCCCTCCAGTGGAATATGGTCTTAGGGCCAACATCAGCGAGCTAAAGCTGCTCATCTCCGACCACGAACCATGCTTCGTAGCTTTGCAGGAGACTAAGGTAAACCGGACTGTTGTTTCGCCGGCCTTCTTTAAAAAAAACTACACGGTTCTGCTACAGTCGAGGAACACTAACTACTGGCAACTTGGTGTAGGTCTTGCCATTCGGCAAGGCATACCGTTCGAACGCATCCAAGTCGATAGCTCTCTGCATCTTGTTGCTGCTTGCCTTCACGCGCTGATCCAGGCAACCGTTGTGTCAATATACGTTCCGTCGAGTTCAGCTCAGTGTCAGACCGCAATGGGGGAACTATTCGATCAGTTAGAGTTAGAGGGTCCGATTTTCAACGCCCATCACATCGCATCATTCAAGCGCGCTTGGGCGATTCATAGCTGAAACAACGTCGACAAAGCAAATGGTTATCCTGAATGATGGCTCAGCAACTCGCATCGACCCTGCTTCTGGCAACACTTCGGCGATTGATGTGACCATCTGCTCAGAGTTTTACCTGCCGGATCGTATCAGACACGCACGGCAGCGATCACTTCCATTGCGGTGTCCATACCCGGGTGGTCATGTCAGCAAACAACGCGGCGAAAATGGCTCTACAGCCAAGATGACTGGACAATATATGAACAAATTACAGCAGAAACTATCCGTCCAGAGATCGAGTGGGATGTAGATAGCTTCACCGAAAAAATATTTTCAGGAGCGACTCAGTCCATCCCGCGAACTAGTGGCCAAAAGCGGTACCGTGGTGGTGCCCCGAGGTAAAAGCAGCAATTTTTCGGCGAAGAAAGTGTCTTCGATTGCTCCGACGTCTACAACAGGTCAACCCGGAACAGCCTGAAGCGTTGGCGGAATTCCAAGCAGCGAAAGCGGAGGTGCGAAAGGCAATTAAAGAAGCGAAGGAGAAATCGCGGGAAAGCTTCGTAGGGAAGATCTTTCCGCACATTTCGACGACCGAACTGTGGCGCACGGTTAACACACTGCGTGAAAATCGGACGAGACGCTTAGTTGCTCTTAAACGGCTAAACGGATTCACGGACAGCCCCGAAGAAGTAGCGGAAGTACTGGCGACGTATTACGGCGAAAGATCGGCGACCTTTAGCTACCCTCCATCGCTTCAGATGGCGAAAATGGCAGCTTCAACGTCTTCCCGTGTCCGTAAAGTTTGTACTGCTGGAGCTACTGAACAAAATCTGGCGCAATGATGAGTTTCCTGCCAGCTGGCGGAATGCCCTCGTCGTTCCAATACCGAAGCCGAACTGTCAAGATTCCGGTACTGCTGCCTTCCGATCTATTTCGCTGACAAGCTGCATTGCGAAGACACTTGAGCGAATTGTCAACCGTCGTTTAATCACGGAGCTGGAGTCGAACGGACGACTTGACAAGCGTCAGCACGCCGAGCTGGAGAGGTCGATACCGAACGCCGACGAGCACTGTTTGATAGCGTCTCTGGATCTGTCGAAAGCATACGACACCACCTGGTGACACGTTATACTTCGCACCCTGAAATCATGGCGGATACGTGGTCGGATGATGAACCTTCTGCAAAGCTTCCTCTCGGAGCGAACGTTTCATGTGTCGTTGGGTGGTTACACGTCCAGTACAAGCTGGAATATGGTTTGTCGCAAGGATCAGTGTTATCCGTAACGCAGTTCCTAGTGGCGTTGCAGCCTATCTTACGGATACTGCCGAATGGAGTTGACATACTCCTATACGCCGACGACATCCTCCTCGTCGTTAAAGAGGCAAAAATCTAAGGGCTACACACGAAGTTGCAGGCCGTCGTGAAGACTGTATGTAGATGAGCGAAGAGTGTCAGCTTCGCAATGTCTGCTGCCAAGTCGCATGTGTTCTGCTGCAGCCCGAAATCACGTCGAAAATCAACCGGCTGAGGGTTCTAGGTGTCACTCTCGATCGCACCCTGACATTCAAACCGCATTGCAAAATGGTGAACAAAGCATGTGAGTCACGTCTGCGAATACTCCAGATGAACGGAGCCAAACTACCGCGTGGCAATCGGACAAGTCTGCTGCAAGTCGGATCGACGTTAGCAACTGCAAAACTGGCGTACGGTATCAGATTGGTGAGCCGAGGAGGACCAGCAACATTGCAGATCCTCGCCCCGGCATATAACAAAATAGTCCGCTATGCTTCTGGAGCGTTTATTACCAGCCCTATAATTTCGGTCATGCCCGAAGCGGGCACCTTACCGTTTGAACTGTTAGCGGTTCAGTGCATAGCGAGGACAGCTATCCGCATTCTAGGGAAAAACAGGCAAAACAACTCTCTTCCCTTGATTCGGCACGTTTCGGATCGTTTGGAGGAGCTTATAAGCAACACACTCCCTGCTGTCGGTCAACTTGTGAGGCAAGGCAACCGTGCTTGGAATGAACGGAAACCCTCGATTCTGTGGGACGTGAAGAGGAGAATACGAGCCGGGATCCACCGAAGAAAGTACGCCCAGTCGTCCAGCAACTTTTGTCGACCCGCTTCCACAACTCGACCGTCGTTCGAAGTGTAGAGACACGGTTGGAACCGCTTCTTATTACAATGGCATCTCCGGAACTTTTAGTCTTCCGAAGGAATGCAGCGCTTTCTCTGCAGAAGCGTATGCAATGAATAAAGCGGTTTCAATCTCAAACATTCGAAACGAGGTGATCATCCTAACGGATTCGGCAAGTTGCCTGCACGCCTTGGAGGACAGCAACCAGCTGTTGACACTCCTAGCCCCGGCGATGCTCTGAGGGCAATAACATAAACCATACGTTGCCAATGGGACATGGTAAATGGCTGAGCATGGCGTACCATTGATACCTCGCGTACCTACAATAATAAAATAGACCCAATTATGTGGTCCTTAGCCTCTTGCCCAGCAACTCCTATCCCTACCTCCTCGTGGTACTGGCAAGGGTATGAGTAACCTTAGGGAAGATTGGGTAGCCAACCCCGGTGATAACTCTGGTTGTATGCTGACAGGAAAGGGGGGGTTTGCTTTTGCTTTTACTTCTGTAAACCTTGAGCGTTTGTACTCCATGTAAGGAGCGGCTCACAACAGCGTCTGTTCCCATTGTCAGGGGCGGCTGATCATCGTCCGAGTGCCAGAGAAGGACTCTAAGCTAACTGCGCACTATGGCCCTCCGAACATTTAGGGGGAATGGTCCTCTGAAAATCTAAGGATTAGTGTCAGGCCCTGCAAGCCAACCGCAAAAATACACCAGCACAGAAACGTCAACGAGAGAATACGAACCAGAGCAATCGGCAAAGACCACAGCGAAGAAAATAGGCTAGCGATAGGAAATTCGGTACGTGGAACTGCAAATCTCTCAACTTCATCGGAAGCACACGCATACTCTCCGATGTACTGAAAATCCGCGGTTTCGATATCGTAGCGCTGCAGGAGGTGTGCTGGGCAGGTTCGTTGGTGAAAACGTTTAGAGGTAATCATACCATCTACCAGAGCTGCGGCAACACACGTGAGCTGGAAACAGCTTTTATAGTGATGGGTGATAAGCAAAGGCGCGTGATCGGGTGGTGGCCGATCAACGAAAGAATGTGCAAGTTGAGGCTCAAAGGCCGGTTCTTCATCTTCATCATCATAAACGTGCATAGCCCTCACTCCGGAAGCACTGATGATGACAAGGACGCATTTTACGCGCAGGTCGAACGCGAGTACAACCGCTGCCCAAGCCACGACGTCAAGATCATCATAGGAGATTTAAACGCTCAGGTTGGCCAGGAGAAGGAGTTCAGACCGACGATTGGAAAGTTCAGCCCCCACCTCCAAGAACATGGCCATTCGTAGCACCTACTTCCGTTCCGAAATGTGTAAGGATAAGGACGGAAGCATCTTGACGGACGGACGTGAGGTGATTGAAAGGTGGAAGCAGCACTACGATGAACACCTGAATGGCACGGAGAACACAGGCGCAGAGGGTCACGACAGCGGAGGAAGTGACAACGTCAGCACGACGGATGAAGGAAACCAACCTGCCCCCACATTGAGGGAAGTTAAGGATGCCATCAACCAGCTCAAGAATAACAAGGCCGCTGGTAAGGATGGTATTGGAGCTGAACTCATCAAAATGGACCCGGAGAGGTTGGCCGCCTGTCTGCACCGGCTGATTGTCAGAATCTGGGAATCAGTTCAGCTGCCGGAGGAGTGGAAGCAAGGGGTCATATGCCCCATCTACAAGAAGGGCGACAAGCTGGAGTGTGAAAACTATCGTGCGATCACTATCCTGAATGCCGCCTACAAAGTGCTATCCCATATTATCTTCCGTCGTCTATCACCATTAGCAAATAAGTTTGTGGGAAGTTATCAAGCTGGTTTCATCAACGGCCGCTCGACGACGGACCAAATCTTCACTGTACGGCAAATCCTCCAGAAATGCCGTGAATACCAAGTCCCAACGCATCACCTGTTCATCGATTTTAAAGCGGTTAATGATAGCACCGACCACGAAGAGCTATGGAAAATCATAGACGAGTACAGCTTTCCCGGGAAGCTCACAAGACTAATAAGAGCAACGATGGACGGTTTGCAAAATAGCGTGAAGATTTCGGGCGAACACTCCAGTTCGTTCGAATCCCGCCGGGGACTTCGACAGAATGATGGACTTTCGTGCCTGCTGTTCAAAATCGCGCTAGAAGGTGTCATGCGGAGAGCCGGGTTCAATAACCGAGGTACGATTTTCACAAGATCCAGCCAATTTGTTTGCTTCATGGATGATATTGATATTGTCTGCAGAACATTTGGAACGGTGGCAGACCTGTACACCCGCCTGAAACGTGAAGCGCCAAAAGTCGGCCTGGGAGTGAATGCATAAAAAACAAAGTACATGCTGATAGGCGGAACCGAGCGCGACAGAGCCCGCCTAGGAAGCAGAGTTACGATAAACGGGGATACTTTTGGTTAACCTCGGATCCTTGTTAACGGCTGATAACAACGTTAGTCGTGAAATACGGGGACGCATCATCAGTGGAAGTCGTGCTATGGGCTCCAGAAGAAGTGTGGTCGAGAAAGATTCACCCCCGCATCAAATGTACCATATACAAAAACGCTTATTAGACTGGTGGTCCTCTATGAACATGAAGCATGGACAACCCAGACAACCAGAATGACGTATAACGAAATCACCTTTTGCGTTATGCGATGCTTATATGCGCAAAGTTTCACGTATAAGATGTTGCGAAAAAGCTTTATACGTACAAAAGTGGAGGCGATATATGTGCATATTTTATATGATGAAAAATAACATGAAATGCGAGTGCGTAAATTTTATTGCGAACTAGTTTGTACACTTATGCGACTTAGTTTATGAAAACTGTTATGCGACTTCTGGTTGTCTGGGCATGCTGGAAGAGGACCTGCAAGCACTTGGAGTGTTCGAACGAAGGTTGCTTAGGACGATCTTTGGCGGAGTGCAGGAGAACGGTGTGTGGCGGCGGAGAATGAACCACGAGCTCTCTGGGCTCTACGGCAAACCCAGTATCCAGAAGGTTGCGAAAGCCGGAAGGGTGCGCTGGGCAGGGCATGTTGCAAGACTACCGGACAACAATCCTACAAAGATGGTGTTCGCGTCGAATCCGGTTGGCATAAGAAGGCGGGGAGCACAGCAATCGAGGTGGCTTGATCAGGTGCAACAAGATCTGGAGAACGTGGGCCAAAAACGAAGTTGGAGAGACACAGCCATGGACCGAGTAAATTGGCAAAACATCGTTAACGAGGTTTTATCCTAATGCTTGAAAAAACGATATACTGCGTCGAGAAAGGATTTATTGATTCTTGATTTTGATAATGTAACACCCATTGTGAACCTACCTTTAGTAGTGAAGCTTTACAAGCGAATGAAGCTTCATTTATTTTCAAATGCTGAGTGCGCCACACAGTGCTTCGTCCCTTGGACAAAAGTCAAAAAATCAACTTTCATATTCGACAGAATCAAGTAGGCCATGATGTTGACATATATTTAGAGCGTGTAGTACTAGAGTGGTTCAAAAAATCGTTTTTGCTCCACACCGCTCATTCGATTCTAGATCAAATTCTGAGTGTCCTCCCAAAATTTGAGCTCATTTGGATGAAAACTGAGACTGCACAAGCCCTTTAAAGTTTATATGGGAATTACTATGAGAAAAGCAACCAATACATTTAATCGGTCATGGTGTTTGCCCATGTGCTCTTGGGGATTAGAACTACGTTGCTACTGTGAGATACAACAATCAGCTGCAACTTTGCCGAAGACCGTTTTTAAATGGGACGCCCCAGTAATTAGTTATTGATTTTTGATTGAGTTGTAAAACTTTGGCTACAATTATTGGGCTGTTCTGCAGGCATCACTGGATATATGCAGTAAAACATAGTAGCCATGATTTGTGCGTGCTATCTTTCGCGCCACGTGCAGCAATGTTGCCTGTTCAGAAGTTAAATGAGCACTGCTGAAGAATTTGTGACTGGATATAAATCAATAACTAATTACTGAGGCGTCCGATTTGAAAACGGTCTTCGGCAAAGTTGCAGCTGATTGTTGTATCTCACAGTATCAACGTAGTTCTAATCCCCAAGAGCACATGGGCAAACACTACGACCAATTGAATGAATTGGTTGCTTTTCTCATAGTAATTCCCATATAAACTATAAAGGGCTTGTGCAGTCTCAGTTTTCATCCAAATGAGCTCAAATTTTGGGAGGACACTCAGAATTTGATCTAGAATCGAATGAGCGGTGTGGAGCAAAAACGATTTTTTGAACCACTCTAGTGTAGTACGGATACTAGAAAGTTCGTGCGCTTATCAAAACAAACCAAAACATCACGTTTTGACAAGTAGTATCATCGTTATATATTATTCATTGTTTTTGTGTCAATCCAATCCCTCTTCAATTCGCTTTATTCCTATTCTTATTGTATTTTCAAAGTGAAAATCGTTATGGATCGTGTTGAAACAAGCAAGTAGGAGTCATTCCATCTAATTTTCTGTGATATATTTGAAAAATTGTAGAAAAAGATGCTTCTGAAGAATAAGCTCTTTAATACAGTTGAAAATTAAAACGCCTATCTTCTTCTAGCCCATACAAAAAAGTACCTCAAAGTACCTTTCTAAAATCCACTTTAAAATAAAATTTGAAATATTTTTTGAATTCTGAAAGTGATTCCAGCTGCATATGTTTGTCGATTGTATGTCATTTTATGATTTTTGGGTTATGCTGCCACAATTATCAATAAAGATTGTTTTGAGCAATAGTATTCTGCCGATCCGAAAAAAAATCATGTTGTGGATTTCATGTAAAGTTGTTATGGCACTGATTCCTTCCTCCAGATATTTGAGAACATGCTAAAGACGATTTGCAAATTTTATTGTTTGCAAAACACACCAAAAATGGGCTAAATGTACGATATTTTGTGAAGCAAAACTCCGACTGATTAGCAAAGCCAGTTTAGCTTCCGCGCATTCAGAAAATTGACGATGCAGAGTTTTCCAGTTCGGCTGCATGGGAAGGCCTTTCGTACCGTTCAATGAATGTTCAAGAAAACCCTATATAAATACCTCATCAACAACAATGAACCTGAAGAACTCGCGTTCGTAACCTATGTATCAAATTGTTTCTAATAATCATCAAACAGAAACCCACAACATTTCAATTTTCTTTGTAGAAAAGAAAATAATGATTCGATTAATCTGTTTTGGATGAATAATAGCTGGTAAATGAATTGTATTGCTAATAAAAATAAAATTTATATAACCTTTTTAATTGGGTTTCATTTTATTCGATGTAATAATCCGTGCTTCAATATTTCATAAAAAAATGGTTTTTGAGACACTTTTATGGTTACGCATACTACATACATCGTTTATGCAAACAACTCAAGTACTTTTTCATGCGTTTTAATTTTAAACATTTATTCAAAAGCGAGCACTGTTCTATGGTGTCAAATGTAAAACGTGGCGTATAAGCCACTTATGCCATTATTGATGTAATAAGTGTCATTCATGCCAATAATGAGTTTTTTTGTGCATAACGAGTTCCTCCTCAACTTTGTATGTCAAAATCGCATTAAACATCCAATTCTGACTTTTGTCCCCAAGTGCCATACGTCAAAGCACTGTGCGCCATCTCTATGTGAAACGAGGAACTGCTTTGCGCACGAAAAAAAAACATATTGCTGTGAGTTCCACCCGCCGATCTCATTTACGCATGCACACTTTGCAGAGATCCGAAATTTTGGGGAAAAGATAGGCTAAAAATGACAAACAACCCAAGTAACAATTTTAGTTTTACGAATTACTTCCAGGGTGCTATAAATAAACGCCCATAAAACCATGGTCAAGGCACGGTTGCCTTCATCGCATCCCCCAAAACCTCTTGTAGATAAGAACGTGACTAGTTGGCCCACTCTGAAAGAGGCTATGAAGAGTATAATTAAGTCACACGAATAAAGCAAAATAGCATTTGTGGTAGCTATTTTGAGGCCACCTTTTCTGGATGAATGTCGCTTCATCTTGAAAATGATTTTATCATAACTATTGCCGAATTTATTCCAACGTAAACAAAACAAAATAATATTTAAAACACGTCTGTGATAATTTATTTCTCAGTGCTTTTCATTTGCAGTGATTTATTTGGATATAGTGCTCGAACCGTTAGTGCCGAGTGAGATTTACTGTGAAATGTGATGAGAAAGAAGTAAATTTGCCTGTGCCCCCTCTGAAAGTGGCATATTTCTAGTTATTTAGCATTTGCTAAAATAACCGCCAGGTGAAGAATTCAACATTTCTTGGTTTGACTGGGCAGTAAATGTGCTTTAAATTATATTCAGTCAGTTAAATCATCACACCATAGCATCTCACGAGCGAATTCATGGAGATAATATGATTTGAAAAAGTGAAATTGTGGCAACCGAAGTGTAATTAATATGGCGGAACCATAATTGATAGATTGCCATCGACAAATGCTGTTTTGTAATTATAAATACATAAATAAGGGCACACTGTTATGATTCGGCATTTGTTGATGTAAAATCGCTTTTTATGGTGACTAAGCAGCATTTAACATAGTTTGACAGTTCGGGCGTGCTGTTTTGAAGAAAATACGCAAAAAATGAAAACGCATATCAGTTTTGCATTCTACCATTAGGAATATGTGTTCCTTGGTAATAACACAATGTTAGTGACGTTATATTGGTGTGGTAAGTATTAAATTTGCAATGCAAATAGTGTTTTCACATCTTATGAGTCCTAATACTGTTTTGAAGGAATAAATAAGGTAAGTTATCAGAAACCAAGTGGAAGTCATGCAGCTTAAAAGCAGCTTTTATGACAACAAGATGTATTATATGAGTCTTTTATCATATACATAACAAATAAAAGTCGTTCAGCCATGGCAAGCAGTTGAAATAAGGTATTGTATGCTGCAATAAAGCAGTTTTTGTAGCCACAAAATTTTGACTTTATGTTTTGGCTCTAAAAGGTTTTGAAAACAGCCAGGAGCCGAATTACAAAATATCATCCGAATTATCAATATCATAAATGTCGCCTCTAAGTATTAGAGCAATCACGTAACTGTCATAAAACATTAATAAATCCTCACGAAAGCCAAGTTGCTGTGGAATTGTTACTTGGGAACTCAAGGACACCCCGTTTCGATTCGAGATGTTTGGGTAAAGGAGATAGCCTCAAATAAGTAGCAGGGTAAATGAGATGCTAATTTCTTTTCCGCAGCGCCGATACAACTGTGTATTGTTTGAAGCGATTAAAAGATCAACAATCGCGTGATCTAAACCGACCACCAGGACCGACCAGGTCAGGGTGTATTTCGGAGAGAGAACCAGTTAGCACCAGTGTACGGTGCCATTTCCCAATTGAACGAAACTCTTCTCCCACCGGCCCACGTACGTAACACCACCCAAGAAAAGTCACGCGGTACACCGTCGAATCTAGTGGCGCCCTCCCGTGGTTGGAATACGAAGCAATCGTCGTTACACAAAGTATCGGACACACACCGCCTCAGAATTACACCGCCAGCGCTCGAATCATCACCGTGCGAGTCTCCTTCGACGTGCTGTTAGTGTTCTGCACCGACACGAGTGCAGCAGTCGAATACTTCCGAGCCGCTGTCCATGCCTTGCCCATACAACCAACAGCCGACCATAGCGATCCAGTAAACCAGGTTTGACTAGATTTAAGGTACCATTGTAAAACCATAGACACAGTGACGTCACTGTGGGGAATGAACCGATAGCTAAAATAAAATACCAGACATTCAAGAATAGTTAGGATTTGTGGCTCAAGGTTCCTCGTCTTATCACGTGACGCTACCACTAGGGTGTTGGGATTTTCAAAATTTTAGATCACATTGCTGCGGGGAAATCGATTAACCTCTTATTATTTCGATTATTAGATTAGGGACCCAATTTTTTGGTACCTGTTTTGTGGACTGCCAAGGTGGATTCGGGTGTTTGAACCGTAACTACCCGCCCTGATTTAGAGTCTCAAAGCCGAGCTCACCAAACGCAACAGCAGTCTCTCAATCTCTGAGGGTGGCGCTAAAGCTGCTGATTGTAGAAACTTCGCATTCGTTACAACAAATGAATTAAATTGCTTAGGCGGGCGGTTTTACTCCGTCTTCCCCTACATGATACCAGACTGTATGTGAAATTGTAAATGAATTGAATTGTGAAACGTGTATTTGTAAATAAGTTATGTTTTTAATTTCATCCGACACGAATGCACCCTTCTGGTGTAAAGTGTCATTGATAAACAAAAAAAAACCAGTCAAGGAAGGCCAAAATTGAATTAGTGTTTTACTAAATTAAAATGGCCTTTAGCGTATAACTTCATGGAAATCATTGTATATTTTGTCTTAGTTACTCTAGACTCTGTAAAAAAAATCCATCATTCCATCACATTCATTACTTTTCTTTCAGAAATATCCAAGAAACCACAATCATCATGCTACCGAACGGAACGAACACCAACGGAAACCATCTGGGTACCAATCAACCGGATAGGGATGAAATCTGTCCCTCGTAATAGGAGCACTATTTTCACATATGAAACGCCTCCGGATTGGATTCACCGAGCAACCCAGATGGACAACGGCACGTTCAAGTACTGTGACCAAAGCGTACAACTGTAACTCCACATGACTTTCCACACCGAAGATAGATACTGTAGGAAACATTTTCGTACACATCACAATTGACGGTATCAATCACGAAAACTGTCAACCGCACAACGCATTTCGTCTGTTTCCCAACGCCCACATTCTAGCAAAGGACCAACTAGGGCGGTATTTCACTTAGTTAGAATTAAATGTGAAACCCGAGCGAAGATTTATCTAAATTGAGAAAAAGCGTCAGTCTCCTGGAATCTGCTCCAGCGCAATCTGGCTGTCGGGTCCACTTTGATGGTCATACAGACAAAACCGGGTGCGACCATTGTTCGGAGACAAAGCGATAAGTTGTCGGTAAAGATGGTATAAAAACGATGAGTCCTTCCCGGTTAACCAGAAGGCTCACGTACGAAATACGAAGGGAGGTATATACCTTCTACACGGTGCTCCCCGGAACTTTATTGTCAAGAAAAAAGAACTCTATCAATTCAGTGCTCATCAGTCAATTTCTAAATTTAAACCGCATGCCCGGGAAAAATGAAAAAAAAATCGTAATGTTCGTTTTGAAGTTACGCCCAGAGTTGCACAATATCAGTCATATCAGCTGATGGCTGATGTACTGAAACTATCAATATCAGTTGCGAACTATCAATATCATTTTGATCTGACAACCAACAGCAGTGATGCGATATCGCACTCTAGATCATAATCACTGCAGAATGAGTGGTAATTATCCTCGCCAATAATGTTTTTCAGTGACCAACACACAGTTTTCATCCATCTGCAGCACTACCAAGAATATTGTACCAATAAATTGAAAAAAAAAAAAGACACTACACGTTAATGCTTACATTGGGCTATTTGCCCTTTGAAGGAAGCACCACACTAGACAACGGACTAGCATGCAACGCCCAGTGGCACAGTCGGAAAACATTCCTCTCGAAAAGTTTTTCGGCCTGAGGCGGGAATCGAACCCACACTCCTTAGCACGATGCGGCTAAATGCCTCGGTGACACTAACCGCACGGCTACGAAGCCCACAAATTGCCATTTAATTAGTTTAATTTTAGGCTCAATTTAACCCATCAGTGATATCCATAGTCTATCGCCATCAATGCACTGGTGATGGAGTAGACAGCATGATGTTGATGTGATAAGGAATGATCCGAATTGTATCGCAGTCGGCCTGTACAAATCAGCAAATTTGCATTTGCATTGCAAATTTGCAATCAGCAAGCGTTGATAGTGACAGCGAGCAACTCTGGTTACGCCCTTTTGATTGTCAAACGGTGGGGTAGGGTTAGCATTCTTCTGCTGGAAAACCCTCGTTCTCGACCGAGTCTGGCGCACGTCACTCTTAAGCTTCATTATGGTCCGGAAAAAATCTTTAAGAATCTGTGAAGAGTTTCTTTCGGAGATCTTGTAGCAGAAACTCATCTTTCCAGAGTATAATCGGCTCAAAGCTGTATGTACATTTTCGATATACGCAAACCTCGAGTAAAAATTTGGGTATCTCAAACTGTAATATACTGCTATTAATAATAATCAGCAAATAGTAATACTTTTGATTTTACCTTAGTTATTCACAAATTCAATAACTTTATAATATTTCTATCGATCTATTGATCACTAACCAATACAACTCTAAGCACGCTAAGTATAACTATCATTGATCTCCAACAAAATTGACATCGGCTCGTTGTTTACATGTAGGTAGTGGATTATGTTGGCTCACTACAGGGATGTTTGATACGAGGCTATTGCGATTAACAAGCGCGTAACTTTTAAAAGGGCCCGACGTTTTTTTTAATTTTGCCCAAACATACAGTATAGCTATAGAAATCGACTGGTGAACACAGATTTGATGGGGACTTTTTCTGATAATAACGGTCTGTGGAGCACCGTGTCGTAGCATTTCTGAATGGTGGTTGAGCGCTTACTACTTCCTGGTATAAGTAGGAATCAGTCTGCACAATTTCAGAGCCAAAGGTTTGTTGCAGGGCCAAATGTTCCACTGGCCGAGCAATCTCAAAAGAGACTTTTCCAAGAAACAAACGGAATGCCGGGTATAGCCCAGAACAGCACGAACAGATAACAGAAAATAATTGGGTCTAATTACACTTCTTGCCGGCAGTTCATTCGAATTGTGGTTCTGTGATGAGCGTTACGCTATACAGTGTGCTTCTAGCCTTGCCAAAACGTTGTGCCAGAAAGCATATCAGATATGTTTGTCCTGTGGAAGAGGGAGAGATAGTCAAATTTGAATTTTAAATTGTAAGTTTTTTTAGGTTCTGCTACTGAGTAGTAATAAAGCGAATACGATAGGCTTTTCATCCATCTATAAAGTTCCCAATGTACATTTGCCTCGGAAGATTCCATCGGTACCTGGATGAGTTGAATGTTATTGATGATGGACTAGTTAATGGGATATGAAAAAAGTTGCAAGTTTTCTTAAAGTAGTGTAAGGTTGCGTATGTATTGTAAAAAGTGATCCTTTTTACCCCAGACTGGAGCTTGAATAACACTAGCATCAATAGATAAGTACACCAAACCATCTTTTATATGCAGGGCTCGGTTTTGCTAATAACTTATGACCGTTATCTCTTGAGAGTTTTAACGTTCAACGCTCCGTCATCGTAATCATTGTCATCAATAAAACTAATAAAAACAAATTTTCTGTTCAAAACTAAAAATTATTTGATGAAAATGTGTACACTTTGTTTCGGTTGGAGAAAAGAATACAATGAACAAATTTTCCTGTAAATTTTCTTAATTTTGAACGAAAAAATGTCGAAATCAATGACGGATCCTGCCCCCTTAACAAAGTAAGTAAAATCCGATTTAATGAACAGACTATAGCATATAATCCTGAAATTTTAGAGCTGCATAGTACATTTCAAAATTTAGTTGTAGAATTTTGACCGTAAAAATGTTATTTTATCCGGTTTTCAGTTTTTTTGATATGAAGGTTGTATTGATGAGCTTAAACTTTCAGCGTTACCGTCTTCAATCTCATTTTTCGTTTGTTGTCTAAATATATGCTGTTTTTTAAAAATTGATTGATTTAAGGAATTTTGAATTTATTATTTATTTATTTGGTTCTGACGACGATTCGAGCAGGTGGAACAGCACAGCAGATCAGCGAAGCCGCAAATTCGGATTTGTTACGGGAAATTAAACACGCGAGCTAACTTTGAACGGTTTAATTAATCGAGAAAATGAAAATCGTGGGAAATGTGCTTTTAGGAATGAGTATAAATGACAAACGTATCTGGGGGTACAACAATGCGCTAGTAATCATAATCACGGGGGTGCTTGGATACACCGTATACTTAGTCGGAGATAATCATCGTTCCTCTACACTCCTCCTCGATGAGCAGCCTCTGCACTCCGGAACTCCGTTACTCCAAGCCCAACATAATGCGGAAACGGTCATGCTTCAGGGTTCCCAGCGCCTTGGTCAGTATGTCGGCTGCCATTCGATCTGTCGAGTGAAATCTTCCCCGTCGAACACAGCTTCTGCACGAACTTCTGTCTGGTGTCTATATGCTTAGACCGGCGGTTGACACGCTCCGTTATCACGAACGCGATACAACCTTGGTTGTCTTCACGAATCGTAGTAGCTTGCTCCTGACGCTCACCAAATCCACCAATAGTTGCCTCAGCCAGATCGCTTCCTGACAGGCCTCGCTGAGGGCAACATATTCCGCCTCCATAGACGAAAGGGTTACGCTTGCTTGCCCACGACTTGCCCACGAGATCGTTCCGCCGCAAAACATGAAAGCGAATCCTGAGGTAGACCTGCGACTTGCCACGTCGCCGACCAGTCGGCGTCTGAAAAGCCTTGCAATGCTTGATCTGCTTCACCACCCAAACGTAGACAATAGTAATTCGTCCCCTTGAGGTAACGCATCACTCTTTTCTCCGCCACCCAATCTTGCTCCGTGGGTGGCCACGACCGAAAGTTACAAGAGACATCCGGCGACACTTCTGAATTTGGAGATGTCCTTCAGCAACGCACTATTATCTTCGCTCTTCATGTAGTCCGGATTCATCGGCACCTTTGCCGGTTTTGCTTGACTCATACCGTTGTCTTCGAGCATATACACCTCTTCCTCCAAGATACCGTAAAGATATGCTGTCTTAATGTCGAAGTGCCTTACCGCCATCTTCCGCTTGGATGCAATCGATAGTAGTGTGCGAAACGTTGCGTGTCGGGTCACCGGCGCGATCACATCTTCAAAATCCTCGCCGAATTTCTGAGAGAATCCTTGGGCGACGAATCTTGCCTTATATTTTGCAATGATCCCTGCCTCGTCACGCTTCAGCTTGTATACCCACCTGCGACTTTCCTTCCTTTCGGCAATGAGACAAGTTCCCATGTCTGGTTCCGCTTATGGGAGTCAAACTTATCCTCCATCGCATCTCGCCATTCCTTGGTCTCCAGCGCTTCTCGAACGTTGACTGGTTGCACCAAAGCACACGCTACGTTCCCAACAGCAAAGTCGAGAACGTACTCTTCAAGGTTCCGTGGTGTCTTACCACGCGTTTGACGCTGCGAGCGACGAACTGGTTCCATCTGAGCAGGCTCTTTTTCTTCGTCGTCTTCTGCCTCTGAATCCAGGGAACGCTTCCACTCATCTTCAAGCTTCAGTGGAGCTCTCTCCTCCTCAACGGTTGCTCTCTGCTTCTCGTTGGCTTCCGGCTTCAGTGGCATATCTATCGAAGAACTACCGTTCCGCAGTTCCACAAAGCGCGTCGCGGCTGACGGTGATGAGGCCAGTCTCGCAATCCACAAAACGGTAGGCCTTATGGTCCATCGAGTAGCCCATAAAACGTAGCTTCCTCGATTTGCTTTCTAGCTTTCCGCGCTCCTGATCTGGAACATGAACGAAGACCTCTGCACCAAAGATGCGAAGGTGAGCCAGATCCAGCTTACGGCCCCACCTTAGCTCATAGGGAGTCTTCGGGACACTTCTTGAAGGTAAACGGTTTTGCAGATAGGTAGCGGTTAACACTGCCTCTCCCCAGTAACGCTTATCCATGCCAGAATCGATTAGCATACATGTGGCTTTCTCCGTAATTGACCGATTCTTGCGTTCAGCCACACCGTTCTGCTGGGGAGTGTACGGCGTCGTGAACTGCGGCATGATCCCTTCGGCGCGATAGAAGCTCTTCAGGTCGTTGTTGCAAAATTCGCCCCCTCCATCGGAACGAATGGCTCCAGGCTTCCGGCCGAAAATATTCTGAGTCCAACGAACGTAATCCTTAATGTGCTCCGCTGCATCCGGGGGCTTCAACAAATATGTCTCCGTAAAGTGGCTATAATCGTCAATCAAGTGCAGAACGTACCGATTTTCACTAGGGGTCGTGGTTTTCATCGGCAGGCACAAGTCGGTATGCACGATGTCGAGGATCCTTGGATTTACGGGGAAACAGCTGCCTAGCGGACTTCCCCTCGATGCAACATTCACAAATAAGACGCATGCTACAGTCACCTACTTTAACACCTGTTGCTAAGTTTTCCTTGATGAGTCGTCCAGTCGCTGCCCAGTCTCGATGGCCGAATCGCCGGTGCCACTGGTGCTGGCAATTCTCACGATGCTCACCAGCGACGGCCTTTTTGGAAACTTCCAGCGTTCGAAGGTAGAACAAACCTCCGTAGCGATAGCCTGTTGCCACCACGTCTCCTCCTGCATCAGCAATCCGACAGCCTTCGCCTTCGAAACTCACCGCAAAGTTCTTTTCTACCAATTTGGCCACTGATATCAGGCTTGTCGAAAGCCCTGGAACAAACTTCACACTCTTCATGTCAATCTTCACCGGCTGACCGGCACCGTCCACACCACTAATCACTCCACTGCCTTCTTCGAGGATCTTCATCTTCTGTCCATCAGCGAGTGTGATCCACCCGCCAGAAAACTCACTCAGCGTTTCGAAAAACTCGCGACTGTTAGTCATATGGGCGCTGGCCCTACTGTCAATGACCCATGATGACGACCGAACACTTTCCGAACCGGTAAACGCCCAGATAGCCGTAGCGGTAAACGCGTAGCTATTCGGCATGACCATGCTGAGGGTCGTGGGTTCGAATCCCGCTGGTCGAGGATCTTTTCGTAAAGGAAATTTTCTCGATTCCCAGGGCATAGAGTATCTTCGTACCTGCCATACGATATACACATGCAAAAATGGTCAATCGGCAAAGAAAGCTCTCAGTTAATAACTGTGGAAGTGCTCATAAGAACACTAATCTGAGAAGCAGGCTTTGTCCCAGTTGGGACGTAACGCCAGAAAGCAGAAGAAGAAGAAGAATCGCCACATACACACTCAATCACGATTTGCTTGTTCGGTAATTTTTTATACTGGGTACGAATTGTAAATCATAAAAAATACCGAACCTTCAGCTTTTTGACTGAAAACTTCTGAGGTTCAGTAATAATTTTTACTTTTTACTGAACTACGGTAGCTGTCAGACCCAATTTTGCAACATTACCGAACAGGCTGAAAAGTCAGTAAAAACAATTACCGACTCTTCAGTAGTTGATTTTTTTTTACTGACTTGTCGTCAAAATCAAATCAAAACAAACTGATGCGCATGCGGGAAAGTGTCAAATCGACCGGCGCCGGAAGACACGGCTATTGCAACCAAACTTTTCCTGCACCTATTTTGCGCTTTCTCGTGGTAAGTAGTCGAAATTTAGTGAGAAAATCAACCATTTTAAGCAGCCAAAAGGCTTAGCACGATTTTAACTGCTTACGTTGGAAAATTCGGTTGGTTTCCATACAGGAAGTAAATTCATCTGCATCATTGAGTTTGCCTCTTGTATGCAAACCAACCAAATAATGATTTTGTCACACATTCTTCGATTACTTCCACTATGATATTAGCATACCGTAGATGTTTATTCGTACGAAAAATGCATGTCGATGTTCATTTTCATGTCGATTGGGTTTTAAATTGTACCGTTTTGTCTCAAATTCCGAACAGACTCATATTCCGAACACTCGGTTTTTGTATGGCGATGTGGCTGAAATGTTTCGCTGAAATATGTCATCAAATTACAAGGAAATGGCAGTCAATTGCAATTCAATTTTAACGTCTTCCAATCTATTTTATACCTCTGGAGTAGTGATGATTCTCTAGTTTGAGACCAGTAGAACTAGCTCAGAAAAATTTATTTGCGAAATTATTCATTTGGATACGATTCATTCGTGCTGTTCGGAATTTGAATCAAGGTGTTCGGAATATGAGACAGAATGAACGCAGTGTTCGGCATTTGAATCAAAATGGCGTTCCATACTTTAACGTAAAAACAATACTAAATAAGCTAAAATAAACAATTTTATCAGCACACCCAACAGCTAACAGTTAGACTTAGCGAATAACTTGAAATTTTCACAAATGTAAGCTAATTTATGCCTATCAGATGCATTTGAAGTCACTGTTGGCCTTAAGTGTTCGGAATATGAGTCAAAACGGTATTGATTTCTGAAAAAAACAGTATCCGGAGAAGCAAAGCATGAAGCATGGGAAACTGGAAAGCCAGTAAAAACGCTCAACAATTTTACTGACTATAAGTCAGTTATTTCAATCAATCGAAACATATTTTGGATTACTGTTTTTTTTCGGTAATCGTAAAAATTACCGAAAAAAACGTAGTTCCAAAACCCAGTAAAATTTTACTGGGGTCGGTAATCTGAATTGGCTGTGTATCTTCCGTCGCTCTATGCGGCTTTTGCTTTGGGAGCTTCTTTTTCCCCACTACCTTCTGCCTTCTGCGCCTTAAACTTCCGGCAATCACGCAGAAGATGACCCGGGCGTTTACAGAAGTGGCACACGCGAAACTCTTTCGTTTTGTTGTCGACCGACCGCATTGCTTTCTCCGATTTCGAACCGGAATTGCCACACTCGCGCTTCAAACATCGATGATATTCATCCATTAGTTTGGATTTGACGATATTGAGCGAGATATCATCATCTTCATGGCTATCCATAGCCGCCAAAATCAAACGAGGGAGGCAAACTTCGCAGGAGCATGCACACTTTGGTGTCTTTGTTCAGCTCCGTGCCGGCCGCGTCATCTATTTCGCGCAAATGTTCCTCCAAATTCCGTGCTCGGGGAGGTTTACCGCACACAACTTTTTAAATAATGAAACTCGCACCGTACGCGTTGTCTTTTGGTGGTACGCAGGCGTTGCAGAATTCGCTCTCATTTGAGAATGAAGCACGATCAAAGCAAGCAAAGAAAAACATCCCATCTGTTGCGGTCCACGATCGTCATTGTATCGCAAGGTGTAACAAGTCTGATAAATGGAAGCAGCGAGCGAGAGCCCCAACGAGAGAGCGATGATAAAATCCATTTTTCTCGCTTGTTTACCGTTAGGGATAGGTGTTTTTCTTTACTGGCACAATAAACAATCCACGAACTTCCAATAACAACAGTGTCCCCCAGGCTTGGAGCATGTTTAGAGGGGTTTTATCATGCACTACTATCCCCCCAATCTGATCAAACTTGTAGCAGTATACGATAAACAGTCTCTCATAATGTGCAGCATGTTATGATAGTTACAGAGAGCGATACGTGAGAGATTCTCTCAATTTTCTTAGGATTCAATCCCTGGTGGTACGATTTCAGCGCGCGGAACACGTCATGAGCACTAGCACAATGTTTGATGAGTGGCAGCTGGTTATCTTCAATCAGCAACACCAAAGTGGCCTTCGCCTTTCGATCGGCAGTCTTCCACTCATCGTTCTGTCCCTCTTCATCCGGGACGGGTTCACTCACAACAGTCTACAAATCTTCCCGTTGCAACAGCATCTCGAGGCGCACCTTCCAGGTTTTCTATCTTTCTTTCTTTCTAAAACCTCCCCAACATTATATCACTAATTCACTCGGTTCATGACAGCCTCTTTGTGGGCTGCTTGGGCACGTCAGGAGTTAATCATCAATATTAACCTCCTTTTCCCGAGCAGCCTAGATAGCCGCGTAGTGTCGGTAGCGGTTGTTTCAACTGGCTAAGAATTAACACTACGGACTGCCTGTTCCGGTGGTAAAAGTCCACCTCACAGGTGACCCCTAATTTATGGTGTGATGCGTACCGTGCCTAAGAATGAATGGTTAGGGGGGTCTAAATAAAACCTAACCGCAAACGGAGCCTGTGGGGTACCAGGGCGCCCTCCACAGTATTGAGTCCTTCCTGTGCTACCCGGAGCAATGGTGCAGGTGACCTTGTGTTTCTCCGAGATAATCGGCTGCCCTTCTTCAGTCTCTATCCTGAGGCTTAATAAGGGTGGGATTATGAATATGTTGACATTTAATTTAAATTATCACCTATATGGATTCGCATTATGCGTTTTACACAGTGTATTCTGTGCTCTTTCGCCTTTGGCGACTTTAAATAGATACCGATCTGGTTTTTTCGTTGCTGGTCTTTTTCGTACTGAGATTGCAAAAAGCTTAATCCTGCCTAGTTTGGGTAGTGGCTACGGTTAGGTTAGCTCAGATCAATCTTCAGCATAAAAGAACAGCAACGATCAATCTTTGCAGACTCATGCAAAATGGTGCAGCCCAAGTGGCGCTAGTTCAAGAACCCTACTTTCGTAGAGGGAACTTCTATCTAGGTAACCTTGTGGACCCAGTTTTTGCTACTTTTAGCAAACTTGAAATGGCAAACTCGCGCTCCATGCCCCGCGCATGCGTGCTCGTTAATAAAGCAATCGTTGCTACATTCATTTCTGAGTTAACTACCAGAGATGTATGTGCTGTCACAATCGATGTTTCTGTTGGTTACCTCAACAGGAAATACGTCTATTGTTCGGTATATTTACCACATGATGAACCATCCCCAACGGATGACTTCAAACGAGTTGTCGTACACTGCGTAACAAAAGGCCTTCCGCTGATTGTGGGCAGTGATGCCAATGCTCATCACATCATCTGGGGCAGCTCAGATATCAATTTGAGAGGCTCCAGTCTGATGGAATACTTAAGTAGTACAGACCTTGGATTACTTAACATAGGCAATCGCCCAACCTTCATGGTTTCTAATAGAGAAGAAGTGTTAGACATAACGCTCTGCTCGAATAGAATCAGTCACGAGTTGACGAATTGGCATGTATCAGATGAGGAATCATTATCTGATCATCGCTACATCTTCTTTGAACATTCAAATGTAACTGCGCAGACTTTGCGTTTTAGGAATCCCCGGTCAACAAACTGGGAACTCTACATTGAATTGGTTGCGACCAAATTTCATGGATATTCTCCGTCCATTGAAAATCCAAGTGATCTGGATGATGCCGTTGATACTACAACATCCTACATTATGGAAGCTTTTGAAGAAGCATGTCCTCTGCGGTCTGTAAAGACTACAAGAGGGACCCCATGGTGGAATTCCGATCTGACTAGACTCAGGAAACAATGTAGAAGGAGTTGGAACAGACGCCGTTCAGCTGGATCAGAGTCGTTCAAGTCAGCTCGCAAGGCTTACAAGAAGGCTCTTCGTTCTGCTGAACGATCCGGCTGGAAAAACCTTTGTACAAATGTTTCCAGTTTGAGTGAAGTCAGTCGGTTGAACAAAATTCTTGCAAAATCTAAGGATTTCCAAGTGAACGAAATTCGCTTACCTAATGGTGACTTTACTTCTTCCGATGAAGAAGTTTTAGAATGTTTATTCAATACACACTTCCCCGGATGTGTGGACATAGCATCTACGGATGAACCAAATGTCTTTTCATGTAGTTACGAGTCTCTGGCCTCGGCTCGCAGTATCGTAACTACTGAATCGATTCAATGGGCACTTAATAGTTTTGCTCCTTTTAAATCTCCAGGAGCGGATGGGATTTATCCTGTTCTGCTCCAAAAGGGATTTGAGTTTATCAAACATGTTTTGAAAAAGCTACTTGTAAGCAGTTTTGCTACCGGGTACATTCCCAAATCCTGGCGTGATATTACTGTAAAGTTTATCCCAAAAGGAGGACGTGCGTCGTATGAGGAAGCGAAGAGTTTTAGACCAATCAGTCTGACCTCTTTTCTTCTGAAATGTCTGGAACGCATTATCGATCATCACATCCGTGATGTTTATTTGGCAAACATGCCTCTTCATGTGAATCAACATGCTTACCAATCTGGAAAGTCCACTGTGACTCTTTTACACAAAGTTGTATACGATATCGAGAAAGCATTCGCTCAGAAGCAATCCTGCTTGGGTGTTTTCTTGGATATTGAGGGTGCCTTTGATAACGTGTCTTTCGATGCCATATTGGAAGCCGCACGAAACCATGGGCTACCTACAATGATTACCAATTGGATTCATCAAATGCTCAAAAACCGACATCTCTTCTCGACATTGCGTCAAGCAGCGATTCGAAAATTGAGTGTTTGCGGATGCCCCCAAGGGGGAGTCTTATCACCACTTTTGTGGAATCTCGTAGCAGATACGCTATTGAGGCAACTCAATAATTGCGGTTTTCCAACCTATGGATTTGCCGACGACTATCTAGCTCTGATAGTTGGTATGTGCATAAGCACCCTATTCGACCTGATGCAAAGTGCTCTTCAGGTAGTCGAGAGTTGGTGTCGCCAATATGGCCTTTCGGTTAACCCGAATAAAACATCTATTGTTCTTTTTACGGAAAGACGAAACCGCGATGGAATTCGACCTTTACGTCTTTTTGGCACTGAGATTAATGTGACTGATCAAGTAAAGTATGTTGGAGTCATTCTAGATTCCAAACTTTCATGGACACCTCACATTGATTTCAGAGTCAAAAAAGCTTGCATGGCCTTCGGTCAATGCCGGCGAACCTTTGGTAAAACTTGGGGCCTCAAACCCAAATATATCAAATGGATTTACACAACAGTTGTTCGACCAATATTGGCATATGGATGTCTTGTGTGGTGGCAAAAGGGCGAAGTGAGAACAATCCAATCAAAATTGGGCCATCTCCAAAGGATGTGCTTGATGGCGATGTCTGGTGCGTTCTCTACAACTCCCACAGCAGCGCTCGAGGCCCTTTTCGACGTTGCGCCACTACACATATATCTTAAACAAGAAGCACTTTCTTGCTCTTACCGTTTATGGGTACTGGATCTACTGGAGAAAAATCCAGTGAATCGTAGATCTACACACACTTCGTTGTTTCCACTTTTGGTGAATTGGGACAAAATTGTCCTTGCTCCAAGTGATCTCACAATTGCTTGTAACTTTCCTTACAGGACATTTACCACACAATTCCCTTCACGGGAAGAGTGGACGTCTGGCTATTTGGAAAGAAGTATATCAAGCAATATAGTATGTTACACTGATGGCTCCCTTCTTGAAGGTAGAGCTGGTGCAGGAGTATATTCTCGTGAGCTAAGGCTGAATCAGTTTTACTCACTTGGTAGAAACTGCACCGTTTTTCAGGCGGAAATATTTGCTCTTATGTGTGGAGTGCAATCAGCACTCCAACAGCGCGTAATGGGTAAAGTCATATACTTCTGTTCAGATAGTCAGGCTGCTATAAAAGCTCTCGCTTCGGCCAACTCAAGGTCGAAGCTTGTTATCGCATGTCGAACTCAAATTGAGGAACTGAATTCAGTCAACTCTGTAAACCTTGTATGGGTACCTGGCCATTCTTCCATCGCTGGAAATGAATTGGCTGATGAGCTAGCTCGCGATGGAGCATCGCATGACTTCATTGGCCCTGAGCCGGCTATTCCAATTTCGAAGTGCTGGGTGAAGCTTCAGATAAACTCTTGGGCGGCAACTCAGCACAAGCAATATTGGAATAGTTTGGAGTCGTGTCGTCAAACAAAATTGTATATTACTGAGCCATCTCCAAAGGTGGCGAAGTATTTAACAAATCTGTCAAAGCAGAATTGCAGTCTCTTGGTCAGAGCGTTGACAGGCCACTGCCGACTCAACTATCACATGGCAAATATTCAGCGTGCTGACTCATTTGTGTGTGATAGTTGTGACTCCGATTATGGAACTTCGTATCACCTGATATGTAACTGTCCAGTTTTTGCGCAAATGCGATTCCAATTACTTGGTAAACACTTATTAAGTGAAACTGAATTCAGAAGCCTGAATCTTCAGGACATTCTGTTATTCTTAACCCGCTGTGGTAATGAGCTATAGGCTCTCTTTACGCTCATGCGTTTTGCAGTGCCCTTTTTAGGGCGCTGTTCGAACCCATTGTGGTATGGAGCTACATGCTCTCATTTCGCTTATGCGATCTTCCCTCTTCAAGGGACCCCACTCCTATTTCCTCCCATCTTTCCCTTCCCTTTCCTCTCCCATCGGGTAGATGATGAAATAGGCTCAAATATGGCGATGGCACAAATCTCCCAACTGGTGGGGAACGTGCCTTTGGAGCCGGCCTTCTGATACCTGATACCTTCCAGGTTTTCTATCTTTCTTTCTTTCTAAAACCTCCCCAACATTATATCACTAATTCACTCGGTTCATGACAGCCTCTCTCGATCCTCGACTGCGACTCACGCTCTCCGGATACTGGTGCACCTGGTCAATCCACCAAGCACGCTGTGGTCTACGCCTTTTTGTTGTCCGGCATTCTGCCCTGCCCAGCGTTTTCTTCCAGCTTTGGCCACCTACTAGATAATGGGTTCGCCGTAGAGGTGGGCGAAGTCGTGGTTCATTCTTTGCCGTCACACACCGTTCTCCGAGCAGTGTAACTACCTGTTGAACGGAGCAGAAAACGATGAAGAATGGCAAACCATTAGGAGCCAGAAGAACAGAGGGAAAAAACATGGCGAAGAAAGAGAAAAGAAAAAGGATGGTACGATGAAAGTGACTAACCGCCCACGGCGTGAGTGGTCAAAGGGGGACGCCATACTAGTTAAGACAAACGACCAAACCACGTACGCTGCGATTCTTCGTAAGGTCAGAGATTATTATTATTATTATTATTATTTATTAAGGAGGTTTTAACTTCAATGTCATTCGCCTCCAGCGGTAAGGTCAGAGATGATCCGAAGCTAAAAGACCTCGGAGTGAACGTGGTCAGAACGAGGCGTACTCAGAGAGGACAAATTCCGGTGATCAAAAGCTTGGCCTACCAGGAGTTGATTGCTGAGTCCTTGGCCAACGAGGCAAGCGTTAAAGCCTTATCTCAGGAGGCAGTGGTTGAGTGCAGATACCTGGACGAGATCACATCCAATGATAAGCTGCAGCAGGAATTACGATCACAGTGCGACATTGGAGATGTGGCCATGACAATCCGACTTTCAAAGTCGTACGATGGCACACAGATAGCGACGATTTAGCTACCAGTGGCCGCAGCCAACAAACTAGTGGAGAAAGAAAAGGTGAAAATTGGATGGTCGGTTTGTCCGCTGAGACTCGTCACCCGAGCCTTCAAGTGCATGGACTTCGGACATCAGGTGGCAATCTGTAACGGTCCCAACCGATCCGAGTTGTGCAGGCGATGTGGGGAGAAAGGGCACACTTACGGTTTACTCTGTAAACCGGAGGAAGGAAACGCCAATGTAACGGGCGGTTTTAAGGGTCATGCGTATAAGAAGGCGATCGCATCACGACAGTAGTGGAAGTAACGCAGATTAACTTGAATCATTGCGTCTCTGCACAGCAGCTGTTGTGGCAGTCAACAACCGAAGCAAGGTGCGACGTTGCGATTATAGCTGAGCCGTATCGAGTACCGCTTGATAATGTCAACTGGGTGGCGGACGGAACGGGAGTAGCGGCAATACAGATGATGGGTTCCCCATCCAAAAAGTGGTTTTTAGCACCAAAAAAGGGTTCGTGATCGCGAAAGTCAATGGTTTAGGCAGCTGCTACGTTCCTCCAAGGCGGACGATCGAAGAATTCAAGCGGATGTTAGAGGAATTAACCGATGAGCTTGTCGATCGAAAGCCAGTACTAATTGAAGGAGACTTCAATGCATGGGCCGTGGACTGGGGTAGCAGGGTAACTAATGCCAGAGATTACAGCCTGCTGAAGGCCCTAACAATGCTAGATTTCCAGCTGTGCATTGAAAGTACCGTTAGCACATTTAGGAAAAACGAACGAACATCGATCATCGATCTTACATGGTGTGACCCATCGCTGGCGGGCAACGTGAATGTAAGTGAGGAGTATACCCATAGCGATCACCAGGCAATCCGCTTATACCATTGGCCGAAGGGACTGCGCAGCGACGCCGAGAATCACAACTATCGTACAGCAGTGGAAGACGAAGGCCTTCGACAAGGACCTTTTCGTCGAAGCACTTCGTATAGACAGCGATATCCCGGATCTCGATACGGTGGAGCTGACAAGGGCGATGGTCAGGGCGTGTGAGATAACAATGGCAAGAAAACGGAAGCCATCGAACAACCGGCGTCCCGTATACTGGTGGAACGAGGCACTCTGCACTCTTTGCGCCGCTTGTCTTACAGCCAGAAGACGATATCAAAGAGCGAGGCACGAGGAAGTTCGAGAAGAGCGGAGGATTGTGTTCCAGCAAGCCAGAACGGCTTCCAAACGAGAGATTAAGCTGAGCAAGTCTGACTGCTTCAAAGAGCTGTGCCGAGGAGCTGATGCTAATCCTTGAGGGGATGCCTACCGAGTAATAATGGCGAAAATCAAGGGCCCGTCAACGCCGGCCGAAACATGTGCGGACAAACTGAGAGTCATAGTCGAGGGTCTATTCCCAAAGCATGATCCTACAATGTGGCCGGCCACACCATATGGCAATGAAGAGGTAGGAAATGCCGAAGCTCGTCAGATCTCCAACGAAGAGCATATAGCAGCTGTGAAAGCGCTGAAGCTGAACAAGGCCCCGGATCCGGACGAAATTCCCAACGTGGCACTCAAAGCAGCGGTCCTCGAGTATCCAGATATGCTAAGGAAGGTTATGCAGAAATGCCTGGACGGAGGACAATTTCCAGAAGTATGGAAAATTCAGAAACTGATACTGTTGTCGAAGCCAGGAAAATCGCCCGATGATCCATGATCATATAGGCCTATATGTTTACTGGATACACTCTGTAAACTCTTGGAACGGGCTATCCTCAGCATGGTGATGAAATGCACTGAGAGCGAGAACGGGCTATCAGAAAGGCAGTTTGGATTCCGGCATAGGAAGGTCGACGGTGGACGCAATTCAGACAGTGCTGGAAAAGGCCGAGAAAGCATTGAAACAAAAGCGTAGAGGAGATCGTTACTGCACCGTGGTCACGATAGATGGTCACGGCTGCTTCAAGCAGTATCTACATCGATTCGGCCATGCGTCTTCACCATTCTGTCCTGAATGTATGGAGATTGAAAAAAACGTCAGAACATGTTGTCTTCGACTGCTCGAGGTACAACATAGTACGAATCGGGGCGCTTGCGAACCGGAAGTAACCCCTCAACCCGTAGAGCATGACGAGCAGAAAAATGGAGTCAAGCGAACCAACAAAACACAGCAGCATCCATCGAAAAATTCTCACATAGCCCAGGCGTGTGGACGGCCCCAAAATGTGAGTGACGTTGAAGAGACAAATTGCAGCCAGATCGAATAGAGCAAGAGGTGACGCAATGGCGTGGAGGACTTGTAGCCCAAGCCAAAGAAAAATGGCGTGGTACAGAGTTGTTTTCCCCTTTTTTTCTCTGTTATCGCACACGAGACGTGCATCCGCAGTAGACCATTGAGTAAAAGACCGTAATAGACCGTTCAGTGAGAACCACTGAACCTGAACCCCATGTGTTCCCCAGATAGACGGGTTAGGTAAAAGTTTCTAGCTTTGCTAGAAGTGCGAAAATTCTTTATTAAAAAAAAAACACCGTTCTCCTGCACGATTCCAAAGATCGTCCTAAGCACCCGACGTTCAAAAATCCCATGAGCTTGAAAGTCCTCCTCGAGCATAGTCCACGTTTCACGCCCGTAGAGTGCTACCGGTCTTATGAGTGATTTATACACGGTAAATTTGGTGCGGGATGAATCTTTTTCGACTGCAGTTTTTTTCTGGAGCCACGACTTCCACTGATGATTCGCCTTCGTATTTATCGACTAACTTTGATGTCGGCCGTCAGCAAGGATTCGAGGTAGACGAACTCGTCAGCCACCTCAAAAGAAGCCCCGTCAATTGTGACACTGCTTCCTAGGCGGACCCTGTCGCGCTCAATTCCGCCTACCAGCATGCACTTTGTTTTCGACGCATTCACCATCAATTCGACTTTTGTTGCTTCGCGTTTCGGGCGGATGAACAAATCTGCCACCGTTTCAAATTTTCTCCCAATAATATCCATGTCGTCCGCGAAGCAGACAAATTGCCCGGATCTCGTGAAAACCGTGCCCCGACTGTTGAATCTGGATTTACGCATGACACCTTCATGTACAATATTGAACAGCAGACACGAAAGTCCATCACCTTTTCGTAGTCCCCAGTAAGGTTCGAAAGAACTGGTGTGTTCGCCCAAGACGCAGTTTTACACACCGTCTATCGTTGCTTAATAAATTCCCAAGAACTCGTTTGCTATAGGTGATAGACGCCGGAAGATGATCTGGGACAGCACTTTGTAGACGGCGTTTAGGATAGTGGTTGCATGATAGTTTTCACGCTCCAGTTTGTCACCTATTTGTGGATAGCACATATATATTGACCTGTTCACTTTTTCTAAGGTACCCTTGCCACATCATATTCTGAACTTATTTATCAAAACAAGTTATCTGTCCAAAAATGATACAATTTGGTAAAGTTTTAGAGGTGTATCAAATCGATTTTGTGTTTTTTGGACTTTTTCCCCGAAATGCGTTTCTGAAACCCAGAAATATCATTGAAAATGTTTCGAAAATACCACTAGCCTTTTGCTAACACAATAGTCTATCACTTAGCCGAAGACACTAGGGTGTTTTGACCGCTTCTTCATTATGCTTTTAACGTAATTAGTCAAAAAATCTCGAAAAAAGCAATATATTTTTCCAGTTTGCCTTATCAATTTCTATAAAAATCTTATTATATTTTGTATCCAATTCAACTATCTATTTGATCTAAGTGTATACGTTCGTACATCATTTTCATGTGAGAATTGAATATCACTTCGAAATAATTGAAAGTGTATCACTCTATACCCTAAAATCTCATAGGGTTGCCAACACAAATACACTCCATGAGAACCACAGTTACCCATGATTTAGACGTCATGTCTTTGAACCCTACTGTCCATCATCATCGGCTCAAAATAGAGTTGATGGTAAGGTTTGGGTCTATGGATCAGAAGATCCACGGTCCAAGTGCAAGGAATAATCTTTTTTTCCATAATCAATAGTAATCGTAGCTTATCATCACAATCTTCGGTTAACAACATCCCTCCATCGTAAAGATTTTTGTGTGAACATTGTACAAGTTTTGTATGAGCCGTAATATCATGGAGTCACCGAAGCCCCCTTTTCAGCGTCATGGAATTTGTGAATAAGCCCGTGCAATTCGATCATTGATTCTATGCTTGATACATTATAACTATTAGCATTATTTAGGTTATGTTGTGGTACGATGTTGGTTTACTCTTCAAATACTGGAAGACTCATTAGAGCTCTAGTTCTCAAGGTTGCTGCTAAGATGATTTAACTTGAGTCATCACTTGTAGTTGCCATTATGTATCAAAAGGTAGTTCTTCATGTAACGTGCTTTTTAGAATGGTACTGTATTGAGGAACAATATATTTCATCCCGTGTGAGTGAAATTTAAGCATGAAAATGTTGATTGGTGTAAAAAAAAGCAAAAAAGATTATCACTTGTACTTGAACCTTGAATCTTCTGATCGTCAGGCCCAAACCTTACCATCGAATCTACATTAAGCCGATGGCGATAGACTGTAGGGTTCAAAGACAAGACATCTAAATCATGGGTAACTGTGGTTTTCATAGAGTGTATTTGTTTTGGCAACCCTATGAGATTTTAGGGTACAAAGTGATACACTTTCATTTATTTCGCAGCGAAAATCAATTCTCACATGAAAATGATGTATGAACGATATGTTCGTAACACTTAGATCAAATAGATAGTTGAATTGGATACAAAATATAATAAGATTTTTATTCGAATTTATAAGGCAAATTGGAAAAACATATTGCGTTTTTCGAAACTTTTTGACTAATTACGTTAAAAGAATAATGAAGAAGCGGTGAAAACACCCTAGTGTCTTCGGCAAAGTGATAGACTATTGTGTTAGCAAAAGGCTGGTGGTATTTTCGAACCATTTTCAATGATTTTTCTGGGTTCCAGGAACGCATTGTGGGGAAAAAGTCCAAAAAACCACAAAATCGATTTGATACACCTCTTAAACTTTACCAAATTGGTTCATTTTTGGACAGATAACTTGTTTTGATAAATAAGTTCAGAATTTGATGTGACACAGAGAGTCGGATAACTTTTTCCACGCCTTATTTCCACTCCTCTGGTAGCTGTTCCGTCTTCCAGATTCTCCCGAAACATGCAGGTCTGCTGTTGTTGTTTCCGTTTATAAAGTTCCACGTACATCCGGGAGCCCCCTAGTATGAAAACATAGTTTTCTCTTGGTATGATCACTAATTTCGGCCTTCGTTGTTCTCAGTCTAGATACTTAATAGGAGTCACACGCAAATTATATCCATTCTAAGGGGTGGTGGAGGTCAGACAGAAGCGTTAAAAAATCTTCGAAGGTCTGACATTATGATTTCATTTCTATTCTTATGCAGCCATTCGTTCATTCGTTTCCAGTTAACGTTTTTGTCACTTTCGTCATTCAGTCACATACCATATTCCATTGAAATAGGTTACAACTAATAATGGTCAAAACGTCGAGTGAAATTGAACAGCTCGTTAACTAAGACTAAGCAAGCCAGCAACCAACCTCCAGTTGCACCCAAATGTAAAAATTCGAAAAAATGGCGTTATCACCCACGGGTGAATCATCATTTAGGGAAAAACCTCGGAATCAAAAACAGTTGAACTCTCCTCTCCAGCAGGTACCACCATACAGCCATTAAAAGAAATCGAAACGAATGGTGCCATAACTTTGCTGACAATGTTAGTCAACAGCATCTGAACTATGTCTTTTATCACATCATTAGGATGCTTTTAAGTATAAAAAAAAACTAGCGAAATCATAGTGCTTATATTCATTTCAGAAACTGATATGGTGGAAGGTAGTCACTCAATTTGTGATAAGGTAGGATATTTAGTATGGAATCAAAACAGGAGATCGTAGTCTTTATAAAAAAAAGATGCATCCATTGATTTAACTTGTAAGCTAATACTAAGTAGACCAAAAACCATACGAAATAGCCACCGTTATTATTTATTCAAAATTGTATAATTCTGAGATTTTAAATCGCTTTAACTGACCGACTAGATGTTGAGTTACTATCAATGTAAATGTTACCAAAGGAGAAATGGCGTTACAACGTTTTTGTACAAGATAACAAAGTTGAAAATAAAAAAAGATTTATTGATGCACTTTTCTAGATGGGTGAATTATTGTGTGGTTACTCCTGAAGTAGTAGTAATATCACGTCAGACACAGGGAAAGAAACTCCCAAACCTTGTGCCTTTTGCATGGAAGCTGAAAGCTGTTTACTCAGCTTAAATGTTGTAAATTCATGTTGAAAAATTTCGGTTTCGTCAAAGTCTTTACGCCTAGCAATGTTGTCACACGCATCACTCGCGTCACCATAAAACATACGCCCGAAAGATATGCAACCAGTAATGCATATCCCAATCTTAATATGTTCACCATCGTGCTGCTTTCCAGCTTTGCCGAACAAACAAGTAATCAACTGTGGGAAAGAGATCAACCGACAACAGCACACCACTGACTGACGCACGCAAATAAGCTGAAAAGCTCTCAGGTAGGTAAGGTGTGCTAAAAAAAACCTTTATTCGGTTAGGAAGCGCGGTTTTACCCAGGGCGTTAATGATTAACGGATATCAGTGATTGATTAAGTGATTAATGATTAAATTTAATTTTACTATGATTAATGTTTATGATTAATGATTGAAAATTTTGAAGTTATGATTAAAGGCTTTGATTGATTATTAAACCAAGGTATGAATAATGATTATGATTAATAATTAAACTTCAATTTTAAATGAATAATGATTGATGATTGATGATTAAACTCAGTATGATTGATGATTATGATTAATGATTATGATCAATCCTTACGTTCCTGATGTCAAATTTGATCAAAATTTTCGATTTCACAATAATGTTTCTCAACCGTCTTTTAACCAAAAATCGCAATTTCTTCAGGATCAATCACAGAATAATTATAATTCTTAGAACTAGTAAATTTAGTAGGAATTTTCTTATGAGATCTCTGTCACTCTGTGAAAAATTGGAGAAATATTTTTTAAACAGTTTTGTAAATGAATTACCTTTCTTCCTTGATTTTTATTGAATCAAGCTCGTTCTTAATCGTTTTACCAGGAGAGCCAGATACAGTTGAATCTCCATGAGTCGATACTCAAGGGACCATCAAGTCCCGGGAATAATTTTACGAGATAGGATCAGCAAATAGCAAAACTAAGAAAAATGTACATTTGAATTATATTGATATACGATTGTCCAGTAGTGTGCGAATCAGAACGTTAATTATTAATTATAAATTTAGTCTCGATTTGCAATTAAACAAGGAGTAAGGAGGAGTATCCAATGCAGCTTTCAAGTTTCCCAAGGTCCATAATAAATTGTAGAAGTAGTTCATACAAAGTTTACTGTATGGTCTTTTACCGGTGCATAAATAGGCAGTGTTGTTGAAAACTTGTTGATTCGTTGTTCAATGATTGATTGATGATTGATTAAATTTTTGACTTGTGATTAAGATTATGATTACTGAATAAAATTAGCGATCTCTATGATTATGATTAATGATTATTGATTAAATCATAATATTGCAATGATTATGATTAGTGATTAATGATTAACTTTTATATGTTTGTGATTAATCCCGATTAATTTTATGATTAATCATTAACGCTCTGGTTTTACCTTTATTCATGACTACGATAGCATGGTACGCATAGGTTAAAAGGAGCTTAGACGTTTCACCGCGCAAAAAAATTGTTTAATTTTTCTACATATCACAAGATATCACAGTATTCTGAAGTATGTTGCTTATAGTTGATGATATTATTTTTTATCACAGCATGCAATTCGTGACAACGAAGATAACTACCACATTTGATCATATGCGTGAAGTTCCGATTTTTTACATGGCAAAGCATAGGAAGTCAATTTTCAAATGCTTCTTAAAAAAACCAGAACACAATTTAATTAAATTTTATTTAGTGTACGGGATTGACAAGAATGTCTATAATGTGTACATAATATGTCTATAATGTAGCCCATCGAAAGTCTATCAACATAAACTGAACAATTTTTATTAAACTATTGTAGTTAATTTTATAAAAGAATTAGTTATCTGGCTAAAATTTTCGACGTTTTAGAATATAGTCTCGCGATTATGTTCGCCCAATTCTAGAGATACCGGGTACCCCCGTTGGTTTGACCACTTTTAATCTGAACACTTTTTAATCTGTACCCCGCTAATTTGCACTTCGTTCAGATTAAAAATGGTTCAAACGTCATTTAGCTCATGGAACGGAGTAAAGTGAAATGGAACGCTGTGGAACGGAATGCAGAATCAAAACATAACAGCCAGAGGGGTAACCAGAAGCACGGTTCTAGGGTGACTAGATATTCAAACTAGAAATGAACCCCGATGGTTTGCATGAGGTACAGTTCAAATTAGCGGGGGTGCACGGTACTGTATTTGGTCAATCGAAAACAAAATATCGGTAATGAGCAAACACCAAACTCGTACAAAAACGATGCGAGCACCACAAGTGAGCCGTTAGCCAAATACTAAATATCCAGCCTAGGTATCAGCCCAATAATCACCCCCACAGACAAACAGACGTAGCACTTAGGACGAATTTCTATAAAATTAATCGCCCAGTTCACACCACCATCATCTGGTGAGCATATTGTACAAATTACTGTTTCGTATAATAAAGGTAGTGGTAGTGTGAAATATCAAACACAAAGCGATGCGTGCGCCTCTGGTTATGAGGTTTGGAACATAACGAATTTGAAATAATTGTTGAATGAAAGGTCGATAGTGTCAGTGCTACGTGCTATCGTCTGAACCCCAAGAAAACATCGAACAAACATTTGCCAGTTGAAATGATGAGTTCGTTTTCCCAAATAAATTCCCATGAATTTGAAGGTGTTCTGCATTTTAAGTTTCAGTCTGAGCATTGTAAGCTTGGGCTTGAGCTTGAGGCTTGATTGGCCGCCCGTGGATGCACTCCTGTATCGCCAGATCAGCTGCACTTACACAAGGAACCAACCGAATGACTGCTTGTGACTAACAGGCATCCTCAGTGTAGTGCTGGTGATCTTCTATTTTTAGGCAACAATGACACCTGCCACGTCAGAATGCTGACCAATGAGGGAAAGGGGGAAGAATTGATGGATGCATTGAACTGACTCCCACGTAGACCGTATATACCACTGCATCCACGTCAGTTCATGCGGGAGTGTATGGATTGGGGGAAAGGCATGGCAGAGAGGTTTGCTTTTGTGGTTAGCAGACTGCCTATGTATCAGGCGTAAGAAAGGCGTGCGCGTCGAAGTAGGAAGCGTTAGAGAAACGGTTTCTTGTCCGTCTCTGGTTCTAGCGTTTGCTATGAACGAATTGTTTGAGTGTGATATATGATATATGTGATATTTAGAATGGAATATATGTGATATATGTGAATATTTAGAATGGAAGATAGAAGCAAGTGAGAGATATACAACAAGTACGAGGAAAGGGACGGGCATGGGATTGAACCCATGATTTTCTGCATATGAAGCAGAAGCGGTAGCCATCAGACCACCAACCCCGTCAGTATTAAGTTTCAGTCTGAGCATTGTAGAACAAAAAGTTTGTTAAGAACCGCCCTGATTCATATTCAGAAAAAATCCCACTGTTTCTTAATTCGTCCAAGTAATTTTAAATAATAACTCTTAAGGAAATACACATAACGTAAACATTGAAAAGAAAACATTAACTACACTCGAAAATATAAACTGATTCAACATGTTAATCAAGAGGAGACTTAAAATGTTTCTTCTATTTTACAATCCTATCCCACACTGCATACATTTGCAAGTTTGAAGAGGAATGTTTGTATGCGGAAGAAAAAGGTAAATATTTGTTCCGATACAATAAAAACAAAATCAAACCGTCAGATGCTCAAAAGATGTTGGTGATTCGAACAGGAGCTAGGGACGAGAAACTGAACAATGCATAGACAATTTTCGAGCTACGTAGGTGAACACCACCGGCGCTACATGGTTTCCAGGTACGTTTATGAAACATTCACACTGTGTACCACATTGTAGCAAATTCCGTATTGTCATTGGCGTAGGAAATATTGTATAACATTGAATATGACAAACAAAAATGGAACTCACTGATCTGATGTGTGCCAAAAAGTGAGATTAAAAAAAAATAATTACATATTAAAGTGAAACATCTCCGAACCCAAGGATGGTTACAATACCCCTAATCACAATTTCAAAATACTGAAATAATGTACCACTTATCCCAATCTTCTGGTTTAGAGTTTTTGCAAGTTCACAAAGCTTAAGAAATCTCTCATTTGTTAGTTACATCTCTTGAGGGCTTTGTATCCTTCAACTTTTGGTGCTTTGTTGCATGGCTCCACCTTTACATTTTAGCTGCTACTTAATTATCCATCACGCTTATGCTGTTTACGATAAGCGAGGAGGTTTTGGATAAATTGTACCTTATTTAAGGTACCTAATAAGGTACATAATACCTAATAAGGTAACATTAAGGTATTTTTTCAAGACAATTTACCACGAAGCTTAAGTAACGACTTCATTTGGAATTCCTTAACCGGGAGCTGTATGTCCCGAGTTAAACTATCCAAGGTCTTTAAATCTCGTTGATAAAAAAAAATAAAAAATGTAATCTCACACAGCTTTTTTTTCATGAAACAGCATCTCCATGAATTTTTCAAAACAATCAATAGTATATATTTGTTCTGACCTTTTTTATCAGCATAAAACTTCCTCTACTTGAGTAGGCAGTTCGATAAAATTAGAATAACTAAGAAAAAAATGACTGTGAAACAAAAGTATTTTTATAAATTTCATAATTTTATACATCTATTCAGTTTGAGACAATACCTTAAAATTTTGCAAGTATTACAACAATCCAAACGTGCTTCTCAATATCTTCCGACTAGTTTCAGTACAGGCTATGGTTCATTGTAACACAGTGCACACTGAGCCAGGAATAGAATTCAGCCAGACAATATCTCTAGCACTTTATGACTGCATTTTTTCGAGTTGGTGTCTTTGATGGCTTGGATTTAGTTGTTTTTTAATTTGATGATAAAAGTAAGTTGGAAATTTCGCCACATAGGTGGCGCTGCGATGCAAACTTTTTTATCTCGCGTCCTAGTGCTTTCGCGTTTTCGGTTAAAGAACGTGTAAACTGCGACAAGTTGTCAAATACACCAAAGTTCTAGGATTTTAAATAACAAAATTATGGTAAGAATACGAAAATTACAACACTTTTACGTTTTTTGTACTATTTACGTCGAATTTGTAAAATGTTTCATTTTAAACACAATGCGTCAATTAAGTTTGATGACATGCATGTGCTGTTTAAACAAAATCTTGTATCTGATTGAAAATTTTAAATTGTGAACAAATTTTGTGAAATCATTATTTATAATATCACTTTATTCAAAAATATGCAAGTTTTTGCAAAATTGTGGAGAAGTTACAAGAGCATAAGGGGCCTTACTTAGCCGAATGGTTAGAGTCCGCGGCTATAAAGCAAAGCCATGATGAAGGTGTCTGGGTACGATTCCCGGTCGGTCCAGGAACATTTTGTAATATATATTTCTTTGACTTCCCTCAGCATAGAGTATCATCGTTCCTGCCACACTATGAACGAATGCGAAAAAGGCAACTTTGGCTAAGAGAGCGCTCAGTTAATAACTGTGGAAGTGCTTATTGAGCATTAAACTGAGAAGTAGGCTCTGTCCTAGTAAGGACTTAATTTCAAGAAAACGAAGAAGAAGAAGACAGGAGCATAAACTATACAACTATATTGAAATTTCTAGATATTTAAACACCTGGCTAACAAAAAGTATATAATTAGCTTCTTCTTTTGACTTTCGATTCACATTGTGTCGTGAAACATATTGTTCCTTATCCGAAATAAGGATACATGTGTTTTTGGATTTTTTTTTATAAGGGTGACCATTTCTGAAATAAAAAGACCAGAAAAATCGCGACTCCGCAAAATTTTTATTTTTTTAAAAATCATAACTTTTGAACAAATTGGCCGATTTACAATTACAAACATACATCGCTGAAAATTTGACATTAAACGTAAAATTTTCTGAACTTTCAAGAAAAACAAAACAGAAATACCACCTTTGGTCTCAAGGCCTTCAAAACACACAAAAAAACGGAAATTTTTATTTTTTTTCATGTAAAAAACATTTTTTGTGAAATTTTATATTTTTCTTGAAAAGTCAAAATCTTTAGCTTTCATTTCGTCCAAAAAATTGATAATCGGTCAAGCGGTTTAAAAGTTATGATTTAAAAAAAATGGTGCGGAGTCGCGATTTTTCTGGTCACCCAATCAAAAAATCCAAAAACACATGTTTCCTTATTTCGGATAAGGAATAAAATAGCAAATTTTCATGGAATTCGGTGACCCACTAGATCAGTTTTTCAAGGAATGGCTGTAGATCAAAACATATTTCCGGCATACTTTGACATTTTGTAGATGAGATAAAGCGTATTTCGGAAGGGACTACCCATTAACCACGTAGTCATTTTTTTTACAGAACTCAAGACAGCCCCCTCCCCTTGGTCATTTGTCCTCACCAGTGAATCAATTGTCACCCAACACGCAGCAACAAAGACATTGTCACCTCCTATTCTTGTTGCAACAATTTTATTCCGCAACATGAGTTTGTCATCACTTGAACAGAATATGACAAAGATCGATCACCACGTGCGCAGCGATTTTCTGGGCTTCGAATTGCAATTTTCGAGAACTTTCTCCGTGTTGGTAAACCTTGACACATTATCAAACAGCATCCATTAAACAAGTTTGGTTTTGAGTTTAAAATAACTGATTAATCTCGAGTTGAAAAAGTTGCAACAATGTTGTACTCTGTGATTGTCATGACAATTTTGCTTTTAATTGTGTCCTTATCCGCAACAGTTGCGACAAACTATTGTGAGCGTGCTTGCTTTGTTGTTTGTTTTTCGTCTATCTTGATGACAATTTGATTCACTGGTCCTCACAAAAATTTTAAAATTTGTATGGACCGTGGTCATTGGCCAGACCCCCTCCCTCATAAATAACCAAGCGGTTCATGGACGATCCCGTTCATTTATAAGTTTTTGCAAAAACTTGCAATTTTTTGATATAAAAATAATAATAATTTGTTCAAACATTAAATTTTCAATGAAAAGATTAATTTATTTCAAACAACATGTGCAATTTATCGAACTTGAGTGAAGTACTGTTATTAAAAGGTAATATTTTACAATTTTGATGTAAATAGTACAAAAAAAAACGTAACATTTTTTACCATAACTTTGTAAGTTGAAGTCCTAAAACTTTGGTGTCTTCGACACTTGTCCTATTTTAATACGTTCTAAAACTTTGCCGAAGACGCGAAAGCTCTAGGGCGTGAAATAAAAAAGTTTGCATCGCATCACCACCTATGTGGCTAAATTTCTAACTAACTTTTATCATCAAACTAGTGGTCCCGACAAACTTTGTCATACCATCAAGTAGGTTGTTAAAAACCATCATGAAACGTCTCGTACAAAATGAAATTTCCGCTCACTCTGAGTTTTTGGATTAAGCTATTAAATATCCTGTGCTTTTTATATACACAAACATGTCGGTTAGTGTGAGGAACATAATTATGGAAGAACGAAGAACTTTCAAAATCCGATAGCCCGTTCTCAAGCTGTTTCGTGACAAACCAACACTACTCAATTTTTGTTTATATAGATTGATAGATGAAATGCCAAATAAATCCAAGATAAGTCTATGAAGACATCAACCCGAAAAAATGTTCTCCAAAAGCGCTAGAGGTTTTGTCTGACTAAATTCTGTTCCTGGCCCAGAGTGCAGTGTAATCTGAGGAATGCTCCAGGATGGTAAAAAATAAATCTAATAAAACTAATATTCCGTGCGCTATAATCAGAATTCAAAGCTAGTGGATGCAATCGCATACAATACCCAGCATAAGTATGGAATCGCTTATTGCGACGTTCATACTTAATATTGCATCACCTTGAAAAGTTTAGCATCACCTAAAATGAAAATTATCTCGTGATTCTGAGGTGCTAGATCAGTGATTCCCAAAGTGGGCAAATTCGCCCCCCGGGGGGCGATTTTCAAGCTCAAGGGGGCGAAAATTTGTTAAACAGAATTTGGGGGGCGAAAAATCCAAAAAGGGGGCGAAAAGACTAACACTGGATTATTTGAAAATAATTACGCATAACCTTTGGAGGACACACATCTGAAGGTTAATCAATTCCAAACTTAACTATTTTCAGGAATATTTTACCTTAGATTTTTGTTTCTTTTTTTATTTCTTTATTATTGAGACTTTCAGCCATAGGCTGGTTCATCGCATTTATATCTAGAGATATAGCTAATAGTGATCATTTTAAAATTATGATAGGCAACACTTGATAAATGTCAAACACAAAATGTTTGTGTTGTGCATCCAAGTTTTTTATATCATGTTAATTTTCAAAATGGTCGGTATTGGAGATTTTCACAAGGTCGGATGATAAGTCACAGATTGTGTAAGAACTTTGAGGTTAAGAAGCTTATATTTCTTTTATTGGCATCCAGCTTTTAACGGAAAAAATCTACAGTACCCATTGCGAAATTTCGGCTCCACTATTTTTTTTTTTCATTTCTTATGGTACAAATCATTTTGGAGACAATTTTTGAAAATTAAGCAGACAAAAATCGGGTTCCAACGACAAAACCGTTCGATACCGAAGACGAGTAACACTCTATTTTAAAATAAATTTGAAGAAATTTCAGAGATGCGTCGGATTATGTCCAAAGAAATCTGAGTTTTTCTTTGTGTTACAAAAAATACCATCATTGCATCAATGAAAAATAAGTTGAAAAACATTCTGTCCATATACTTTTTCAGTATTTTTCTATTACATAAAAAAGCATTCCAAGAAATAACAGACATTATGGCAGTAATTTTAGAAATAGCGGATAAATCAGTATGAAATCACAATTAACGAATTATCCCCCAACTACGTCACAAGTTGGCGCATTTGCATATATTACATTAAAATTGTTTGAACTGGGCCGAACTTGTATCGAAATCTGATTCAGTAGCCTGTAATGCACGCAAAATATTGTGAAAATTGCTATTATAAATTGCAGTCTAATAAATTATTCCAAACTAGCGGTCCCGGCAAACTTCGTCTTGCCATCAAGTAGGCTATTGATAAATGCTATGAATCGTCCCATACAAAATGACAGTTCCGTCCATTCTCGTTTTTCCGACTTTCCCGGTGAATATATTTGGATTTTTATACACACAAACACGTTGGAACCCTTGACGAACAAAACGGAGAAATAATCATTCAGATCCGCTGACCCGTTCGTAAGCCATTTCGTGACATACAAACACCATTCTATTTTTATTTCTATAGATAATTGGGGGTTATCGATATTTAAGAAAATATTTTAAAATGTACATATTTATTCAAATTAAATTAAAATATTGAATTCACATATCAGGGGGGCGATTTCAAATAACTATTGGTCTCAAGGGGCCGAAAGTTGAAAAAGTTTGGGAAGCACTGTGCTAGATCAATATATTTTTTAGGTCATCTTTAACAATTCGTCTTTCAGCCCCTGCGATTTTTTATTTTAGTTGAAGAAACTTTTATCACTGGATTTTAGGATGCTACACTTACAAGTGCTGCAATAACAAAACTGGTCGATATATTTCCATCAGTAGCGCATAGAATGTGGAAGTTTTTTTCTCTTCCATTATGCATGACGTCACTTATTCTGTTTCCAGTATACACGCTGTTCAGTATCTTTTGATTGCAAGATGCACGCATGTCCTTTTTGAATATATTTACATTTAAGTTGTACAGTTATGTCTCCTGTTAGACGTTGCCGTTAACATTTTGTTAACATATTACATTTCATTTGCAGTAGCAGTTCAGAACTTGGACAAATGAATTGAATTAACCTGCTTATAAGATAAAACTAGTCTTTTTAATACACTTAATCTAACTATAATCTAATCAATGAGGCGACAGTTGTGGCAATAGAGGATTGTTACGATTTTACTTTAAAAATTAATTGATAATTTTATTCGACAATGGGGCTCTCTACTGTTTTAATTTTGTATGGGATTTTGACGTTTACTGGCCTTGTTGTTTACAAATTACATCAAAGAGTGAAAGAGAGGGATTGATTTTTGTGCAGAGCCCCATTGAAGAAAGATAGTACACACAAATCCTGGCTACTATGTTTTACTGAATATATCCAGTAATGCCTGTAGAAGAAATTTTTATTTAACTGCCAAAGATTTTCAATTCGTATTTGATTGTATTCATTTTTTTATACCTTGATGAATCCGGACGGCACCAATATCCGGATACTCAATCAGTAGTCATGAATTTAACGATGAAAATCCACAACATTATTTTGACATATTCTTAGATTTAATCTAATTTCATAATTTAATTATAATCAACAATCTAGTAAGCTTTCAAAAAATATTAAGCATAAAAATAAGCATTGATGACCATACAATGGGTTACAAGCATTCCCTGATTCGCTACTCGCCACACCGTAACCCTAGTGTCTATGCACGAAAAATCGCTAAAAGGTAACGCAAAAAATATTTGTATGGCTAAATTAATCTAATGAGTTACATCTCAAAATTGGGAACTAATTTCGAAAAAATATTTGGTACCGGTTGTACGTAATGATGATGGCTATCACGCCTACCAAATATTTTTTCGATTAAGGCTCAAGAATCCATCATTCAATCATCAGCAATCATTAAATATTAAAAACCAGTTTTTTCCTCTAAATTTAAAGCAATCCTCATGACAATCTATCATTGCATTACGGATAGTAAGTGCAATACAATGATAGATTTTCATGAACAGTGCTTTAGTTTTGAGCAAAAAAACTGGTTTTGAAAATTTGTAAAACGATGATGGTTCTTAAAGCTTCCATTCACAATATATTTGAAGTTAGATGCCTTTCCCCATACAAAATTAAATGAGAAAACTTCTGCTGATGAACTGTGAACAAGAGCAAAGCAGGTAATCCATCCGTAGTTGCTACTCCATGTTCGACCAGAATAATCGAAGTTGCACAAGAAACCAAGAAATTCAGCTTGGAAGTAGCTTCCATCTTTATTTTCGAGAGCTCCAAACATTAAAAAGTCAATAACGGCGCCGGCCATGTTTTTGCGATCATCGTGGAAGGGAAGGAATGTTAGTGTTGCTTCCATTGTACAGTCGGCTCTCCACATCTCGATGTTCTACATCTCAATATCTCTCCCTATGTCGATGATTGCTTCGGTCCCTTCATTCTGCATACGATTTCTCTCTCCATATCTCGATATCCTCTTTATTTCGATATCTCCACTCAAAAAAATCCATACGTCATTACTACGTGAAAAATCACGTAGATCCATAATAATCCCTGACTCCACCTGACTATCGTAACAGCTACCGGACTTCTGGTGGTTTTCACTACGATGAACCCATCGATTCTACGTGGAATTTACGTACATGATTGGGTTCATTCCTCGATTCATTTTGTTTTGCAATGAATCGTAAAGATGGCGTCAGTTGGAAATAAACGTAAATATTTGGGAAACTTGCCATCAACTTGATTAAATTCTAAGGTAACTTTTTTATTAATGTGACAGTGAGACTTACATTGAACTGAATTCTACTTCTCGACAGATCTTCGGGCCATTTTTCGGGCTGCATTATTGTTAGCAATGCAAATCACATTGCTATATAGTTCTGGAAGAGCTGGTGGCTATCCCGTTGGTGAAGTTCAAGCGTGAGTAAACTATTTTTATTTGGCTATGCTTCTAATTAATTATAACTCTGTTTGTGATATCCTTTTCTTGAAACAGGAAAGTAATCTGGAACTATCTGACGAAGGATTCGAGGATCAGGCATCCAGTACGAGACTAACCTTAATATCAGATGTGTCGGCATTGTTACGCCCAATGTGTAATACTTATTGTGTGCCAAAACGATGATTCAATAATGTTATGTTTTTTTTTTAACAAGTGTTTTTAGTGAAAAATAATTCGATTTAAAAATAACAATGCAAAGGAAGACGGATAGCACCTATACAAACGTTTAGTCAAATTTACTGGAAACATACCTTAGGCTCCATGCAACTACTTAGGAAAATTTACGAACAAATCACGTAGCTATTACGCGGTTCTCCGATAGAATGATACGCATTCATTAGTTCATTGGTCGTCATCTTCGTCATCTATGATTCCCGTAGAAGCTACGTGAAAAGTGGGATGGAAAAAAACCACGTATGTTTTCACGTAACAATGACGTTTGGATTATTTTGAGTGTCCATATCTCGATGTGTTCCCGTTAATTTTTTGTTCCCAATTTTCTCTCCATATGTCGATATGAACATTATCAAAGGTTACTAGACCAGATTTAAGTGATTCAGAACAATGTGGAAACTTGTTATGAAGTTTGTTTGCTTATTGTTTTCCTAGTAAAGGAGTGATTTTCATTAAATTAATGTTCTGTGTCTCGATTTCTCCCTATCTCGATGGTCCCTTCGATATCGAGATGTGGAGAGGCGACTGTATTATTAAAAAAATCAAAAATATGAAAGCTCCTGGCGATGATGAAATTTTCTACATCCTCTTCAAAAAACTTCCAGAAAGTAGCTTATCATTCTTAGTTGATATATATAACAAATGTTTTATGTTGGCATATTTACCTGACAAGTGGAAAAATGCTAAAGTTGTACCAATTTTAAAACCAGACAAAAATCCTGCAGAAGCTTCTAGCTATCGTCCAATCAGTTTGCTCTCCTCCAGCAGTTAACTTGTTGAAAAGGTTATTTGGAACAAAATGATGGCCCACATCAACGAAAATTCAATTTTTGCCAATGAACAGTTTGGATTCCGCCATGGACATTCGACCACTCATCAACTTTTAAGTGTAACAAATTTGATTCGTTCCAACAAATCTGAAGGCTATTCTTCTAGACATAGAAAAAGCATTCGGCATGAAGGCTTGATTGTAAAATTTAAAAACTTTAATTTTCCAACATACATTGTTATAATAATTCAAAGTTATCTGTCAAATCGTACACTTCAGGGTCATTATCAGAACTCCAGGTCTGAAAGACTTCCTGTAAGAGGCAGCATTTTGGGACCAATATTATACAATATTTTCACATCTGACTTACCTGAGTTACCTCAGGGATGTCAAAAATCCTTGTTTGCGGATGACACAGGCCCTTCCGCCAAAGGACGAAGCCTGTCATCTGTAGTCAATTGCAAGAATGTTTGGATATTTTTTCTTCATACTTGCAAACATGTAAAATTTCTCCTAATGCTTCCAAAACTCAACTAATAATATTCCCACATTTGAAACCTTCAAGTAGACATGTTGTTACGATAAGAGGAGTTCCAATAAATTGGTCAGATTAAGTTAAGTATCTAGGTCTCATGCTAGATAAGAATGTGACTTTCAAAATTCACATTGAGGGCATTCAAGCCAAATGTAATAATTATGTAAAATGTCTCTATCCCCTTATTAACAGAAAATCAAAACTTTGTCTTAAGAACATGCTTTTGAAATTCAAACAAATTTTCAGGCCAGCCATGTTGTATGCTGTACAAATACGGACTAGCTGTTGTAATACCAGGAAGAAAGCTTTGGAGAGGATTCAAAATAAAATTTTGAAATTGATTCTGAGGCTTCCTCCCTAGCATAGTACCAAAGAGTTACATAGATTATCCAATGTTGAAACATTGGAACAAATAATTTCAGGCAAAAATCGTTACAATCTCCTATTGCCACGATTAATGCGTTATATATTTAGGTTGAGTTAGGTTGAGTAAATTGAAAACATGTTTTTTTTTTCTCTCATAAGCAGGTAAAGTCAACTCACATATAAAAAAATCTGAACTGCTACGACAAATAAAATGTAATTTGTTGTTAACAAAATGTTAATAAAATCTTAAATTTGTTTTACCAAATAAGGATGATATTGTTGTCTAACACAGAACCCTAAATATAAGAAATGAATATAATGTTTGGAATAATACTAATAAAGAAATTAAAAAAAGATTTTTTAATTATACTTCATACACCGTTATTTGAATCATGAATGGAATAGTTCAATGAAGATTCTATTAAAGTGACGGTTTGAATTGATTTTTATTATTATCGTTATTTATCATAGAGGTTTCGATTGAGGTCAATTCCATTCAACACAAAAACAACTTGCTCTGATTCAAAAGAGTAGAATTAAATACCTAATTTGGTGTTTACTGCCAGCTTCGATAATATTAACACTTATTCAGTGAATTCTAGTTCTTTCATGTGTGTCCGTGTTTTGTACGCTGAAAACGTACAATTATAAATTCTACAGATTTCTCGGAGCGTTTATTCGGCATTTCGGTAGGTACATGTGCAACGAACCATCCATCGTCAATGAACTGCCACTGCCAGTTGTCGCACACTCTCTCCCGGTTTTCATTGGACAACTTGAAACATTATTTTCCAGGTTTCCTTCGTTCTCTATGCTTTCGCCTGGTTCTTCAACACCGGGCGCAACACATTGTAAACGGCTTTCGATGTGTTGGTTTACTGTTTGCGTTGTTGCTTCACATGCTTATGCTGCGCGAATGTTTTAGGGACCTTAATTTATGCGAGCCGAAAAAAAACGCATCACATCTGCTTCACCACCTCCTTCTTCTCGCTCGTTTACTTACTTTACCTCGCAGGGACCATGCGGTGCTAATGCTCTTGAAATTGTTCGCTTCCAGCACACAATGGCATAAAGTCGATCTAAAATGGTTAAAACGGGATGCGAGGTGAAAAACATTTAGTCGCTTTTCAATCCATACTATTCTGAACACCTAATAAGAAATAACTCAGTTATTTTGGACGTAAATCTACTAACATGAGATTTTAAATATTTTCTAAAATATGATTGATGTGCATTGTCCAGATTTCCAGTTTATAAAAAACACGAATTTAAAAGTCTATTTTTTTCTAAGCATACCATGAAATATCACTAACCCATATTTGAGCAAATAGAGTAAAGTGGGGCAAGAGTTTATTTTTAAGATTTTTTAAATCAATTTAAAACAAATATTATGAATGATTCAAATGTTATTCAAGTGAGAAAATTTCACAAAAAATATAAGAAATCAATTGATATTTGAAATTGTTATGGAAATTTGTTGTTTTTGACCACGATGCGACGATAGAAAAAGTAATTTTCCCGGAAGCGACAGAAATTGATGCTACTACCAAAGGCGAAAAACCACCAGGTGACCCGTCGGCGTATATGTCAAGGGTAATGTCTGTCTACTCTGTACACCACTTGAGCAATTCAGCGAGAATTTCTCATGTACAGCGCATGGAATGGTTTTAGTGGGTCGTCGTTGGTGCAGCATCCCCACACTCTCTGAGTTACATTCTCAGGCGTCTGTTTGCAGATTCCCCCTTGTAAAAACAAAAACCAAAATACCGAGGTGGGCGTCGATACTGTACATTGTTGATAATGGATAGTTTTGGGCGCAGTTTCACTTTCACTAGATAGTTAGCGCCACGATAGGTTCTGACATCGGTCATATCAGAAAAGTGCCGTCCATCAATCAAAACGTGGTCGATTTGTGATTCCGTCTGCTGCGGTGATCTCCGATACGGGAGGCTGGGCTGAAAGTAGGTGCTACGAATGGCCATGTTTGTGGAGGCGGCAAATTCTATCAGCCGTAGGCTGTTGTCGTTCGTCTACGGTGGGAGCTAAACTTTCCAATCGTCGGTCTAAATTCATGGCCATGACCAACTTGAGCGTGATGATCTTGATGATGATGATCTGATCTGAATGATGATCTTGGGCCACGACTTGGGCAGCGGTCGTACTCGCGTTCGAGCTACGCGACTCATTTCCTTGTCATTATCAGTGCTTCCGGAGTGAGGGCTATGTACGTTTATGATGCTGTAGTTAAAGTCTTTTGTCAATAGTCACCCCACAGTTTTGAATCAACTAAGAGACAATTTTCAAACCAAAATATGCTTAAAAAACATGATCACGCTGTACAAAACAAAATAACCTTCCTGGCACTGCAGAATATAGTTGTTATTGAGAATACACCTAAAAGTTCACGGTTATTTACGAAAAAATGTCTATTTCGTTAGAAATTTCAAACGATGTCTACCCCAACAAATGTGAATCAGTGGGAGAGGATGATCCCTATTATGGATCAAATCGGCCCATATTATGGATCAAAACACTATAACAGCAATTGATCTGCGAGGTAAACGAATGGTGTGTTAGTGAAAATATACGTTTCGGCGTTTCTTGCGGAATCGTCCTATCTTTGATTCATAACTGTGGTATGGATTTCAATGCCCCACAGTTATCAATTAACGCTTCTGGGAATACGGTTGACATTTCATTTTCTACGTACGGAAAGAATATGCTAAAGCGTATTATTATTGAATGCGATGCTGTACAGATTGATGGTTCACGTAGGAAAATGTGTTCTCCGCAATTGCAATCCTATTTGATGAGTTCTCCTTTTAATCAAACTCTGATCCATATCTGTGTGCTATCCATAACTGTGGGGTGACTGTACCAAAGCTTAAATGTGGTAGCAATCATATTCAGTGAATATGTGAGTATGTAGTGACTTTGTTAGAGGTTTTCTTTCAAGATCCAAGATTACCACACTCAACTTTCGCCAATGTATACAACGAAAAATCTTAGACACGGATCAAATTAAGGATACAAAAGTGAGTTTGGAATCAACTTTTAAGATTGCACTAAAACTTCAAAGGGACACATCTCGCGAATAAAGCGTCCAACAACAGTGCACTTTTTATTTTGGCTTTGTGCAATAACAGAAAGCTTTAAATAAAAAGATCAGAAACGTTTGCCAACTGATTCTCCAGATTAGTGCCTTAGAAAATGTGAGTAGGGGCAATAGAAGTAATAAACCATAGAAGAAGAATGTCGCTGGCGTCGCAGTAGGAACATCTTTTGCTGGCGGAGATAGGCAGGGCTATAAATGTCAACGCGAAAATGTATGCAGTTTGACACTTATATACCCAACATGTTTCTGAGCGAGAACAAAGGGAACACCAGCGACATTATTCTTCTATGGTTTATTATTTCTATTGTAGGGGCACAAGTCGGATATTATGGCGGCCATCTTTGGATTCCGAGATGTTTCATCTTAAAGGGGATATAAAAAGTAGCACTGAAAAATACTATTTTTGAAGCACTGAGAAGTACTGTTTTATTGCTTCTAGATACACCTGTTCCCAAACGGCAACAAGACGGTAATCAGATTTCCGCAAACTTAAACGACTCGCCAGAAAGTATATTTTCTATTGCTACAAACTACCTTTATTGGCTTATACGTTAAATTTTTCCTGTAAAGTTTACATTAGATGTTTTAGTTATAATTTGTATATAAATAGTTCAATGTTTGTTTACTCACGTTTAGTGTTCCCGCCTAGTTCGTTAAGTCCGGAAATTAGTATTTGTGCGGTAGTTTTGGAAATTTTGCTCGATGATCTGAACTGCTTACAAAAAACGGCAACTTATGCTTGTTAACTGTGATTTAACTCTGCTATGGATATGATTTTTGTTTATACTACAAAACAGCACAGATTCAATTAGATTTCGTTACCTTTTGTATGCCACTGTTTCAGAAGACTCAACTTAGATTAAATAGACCGGAATGCGATCACTAACTTTAGTTCTTATACCGTCAATTACGATAGATATGCTCACCAAGATGCTCACTAACTTTGCAAATTTAATTAGTTCAATTTAGACTTCAAGTAAATATAAACACTGGATTTTCTACTCACTCATACACCCTCATTCTTCTTATTTCGACATTTTACACCTCAATGAATCTGTTTGTTTTGTTCCGCTTTCTGGAATTCCTTACAGTGCGCACACCTACTCAGATAGATAATATGGGTACTTTTATTGGTAGCTGAGGCGCGTTCGCATATTGCGTAAAAACACCCATACCTCTTTTAACGTAAACTCCATTTTCGTTATGGCATTTTCGTAATACAACGTAAATGGATTTTTTCAAGCATTTGAGGCATCAGAACGCTGATATATTCACATTTGACATGCTCGCGAGTAAACGAAGCTAAACGAATACGCGAGCGTATTGGGTTCGGTTCAGAGCCAGTTGCGCTTTTGAGAAAAAGCTATTCCCCCTCCGAAATTTTTGGTTTCCAAGGGTTTTTTACTATAAGCGGGTAGATTACCGTCGATTTGATGAATGTACAATTGATTTGTCTGTCAAAACCGTAATAAATCTCGCGAGTAAATGTTTGCAAACTTTTTGCTGTTTCTCTTGGTTTGTTCTTTCGAGCAGGCGGATGCGAACTTACTTGCACAAAGCCGGTTCTCGAATCTTTATTCATTTAGTTAACATCTAAAAGATAACACTGAATCAACAATTCCACGCCACAATACTCGGTTTGTGTCCGCATCTCTTCATCCTTAGTTCTGCCTCACGCTCGCCAAATCGATACGCAGTGCACTTGATCCTCCCACCTAGCTTGCTGCTCTCCATGCTTTCTTGTACCAGCCGGATCCGAAGCGAACACCATCTTTGTAGGGTTGCTGTCTGGCATTCTTGCAACATGCCCTGTCTATCGTATCCTTCCAGCTTTGGCCACTTTCTGGATACTGGGTTTGCCGAAGAGTTGGGCGAGCTCGTTGTTCATCCTTCGCTACCACACACCACTAAAGATCGTCCTAAGCACCCGACGTTCGAAGACTCCAAGTGCTTGCAAGTCCTCCTCAAGCATCGTCCATGTTTCATGCCCGTAGAGGACTACCGGCCTTATGAGCGTTTTGTGCATGATACATTTGGTGCGGGTGTGTATCTTTTTTGACCGCAGCTTCTTGTGGAGGCCATAGTAAGCCCGACTTCCACTGATGATGCGCCTCCGCATATCACAGCTAATGTTATTGTCGGCCGTCAGCAAGGATCCAAGGTAGACGAACTCGTCGACCACCTCGAACGTATCCCCATCTATCGTAACACTGCTACCTAGGCGAGCCCTGTCGCGCTCGGCCCCACCAGCTAGCATGTACTTTGTCTTGGTTGCATTCACCACCAGTCCAACTTTTGCTGCCTCGCGTTTCAGGTGGGTGTACAGGTCGGCCAACTTTTCAAAACTTCGGCCGACAATGTCCATATCATCCGCAAAGCGAACAAATTGACTGGATCTCGTAAAAATCGTACCCCGGCTGTTAAGCCCGGCTGTCCGCATGACACCTTCTAGCGCAATATTGAACAACAGGCACGAGAGTCCATCACCTTGTCTTAGTCCCCAGCGGCATCCAAACGAACTGGAATGTTCGCCTGAAACCTTAATACAATTTTGTACACCTTCCATCGTCACTCTTATCAGTCTCGTGAGCTTCCCGAGAATACTGTTCTCGTCTATAATTTTCCATAGCTCTACGCGGTCGATGTTATCGTAGGCCGCCTTGAAATCGATGAAAAGGGTATGCTTTGGGAGCAGTTTTGGAGAATTTGCCGTACTGTAAAGATTTGATCCGTTGTCGATCGGCCGTCAACGAAGCCGGCATGATAAGAAGATGAATCTGGGATAATACTTTGTAGGCCGCATGTAGAATGGTGATCGCTCGAAACTTCTCACAATCTAACTTATCACCTTTCTTTTAGATGGGGCATGTTACCCCTTCCTTCCACTCCTCCGGTAGCTGTTCTGTTTCCCATATTGTGCCTATCAGCCGGTGCAGACAAATGGCCAGCCTCTCCGGGCCCATCTTAATGTGTTCAGCTCCGATACCATCTTTTCCGGCAACTTTTTTTTGTTCTTAAGCTGGTGAATGTCATCCTTGATCTCCCTCAAAGTGGTGGCTGGTTGGTTTCCATCGCCCGCAGTACTGACGAAGGCATTTCCTTCGTTGTCCCGTCTTCCATTGCCTGTGCTCTCAGCGCCATTCAGGTGTTCGTCGAAGTGCTGCTTCCTCCTTTCCATCACCTCACGCTCGTCGTCAAAATGCTCCCATCCTTATCCCTGTACATCTCGGCTGGCGGCAAGAAGCCGTTGCGGGATGCGTTGGGCTTCTGATAGAACTTATGTGTTTCTTGAGACCGGCACAGCTGTTTTATCTCCTCACACTCCGTCTCCTCCATACGGCGTTTTTTCTCCCGAAAAAGGCGAGTCTGCGATTGCCGTCTCCGTCTATAACGTTCCACGCTCTGTCGGGTCCCTTGCTGCAGCATGACCGCCCGCGCTGCATTCTTCTCCTTCAGAATCTGCCTACATTCCTCGTCGAACTAATCATTCCGTCGACTCCGTCCCACGTACGCGACGTTGCCCTCAGCTGCATTGTTGATGGCTACTTTCAATGTTCTTCAGCAGTCTTCAAAAGGGGCTTTATCCATCTCACCCTCTTCCGGCAATGCAGCCTCGAGGTGCTGCGCGTACGCAGTTGCGACATCCAGTTGCTTAAGCCGCTCTAGGTCATACCAGGGCGGCTGTCGGTACTGAACGTTGTTAACGACGGAGAGTTTTGGGTGCAGTTTAACCATCACCAGATAGTGGTCAGAGTTGATGTTAGCGCCACGGTAGGTCCTGACGTCGATAATGTCGGAGAAGTGCCGTCCGTCAATCAAAACGTGATCGATTTGTGATTCTGTCTGCTGTGGTCATCTACAGGTGTATCGGTACGGAAGGCTGTGCTGGAATTAAGTGCTACGAATGGCCATATTCTTGGAGGCGGCGAAATCAATTAGTTGTAGGTTTGTCAGCCGGAGAGCGCTAAATTTTCCAATTGGTGGTCTGAACTTCTCCTCCTGGCCAACCGGAGCGCTTAGATGTCCTATAATGATTTCGACGTCGTGGCTTAGGCTGCTATCGTACTCGTGTTCAAGCTGCGCGTAAAAGCGTCTTTATCATCATCAGTGCTTCCGGAGTGAGGGCTGTGCACGTTTATTAGCTGAATTTGAAGAACCGGCCTTTCAGCCTCAACTTGCATATTCTCTCATTGATCGGCCACAACCCGATCACGTGCCTCTGCATATCACCCATCACTATAAAAGCTGTTCCCAGCTCGTGTGTGTTGCCGCAGCTCTGGTAGATGCTATGCTCACCTTTAAACATTCACACCATTGATTCCTTCCAACACACTTCCTGCAACGCTACGATGCCGAATCCTTCAGCATGTCGGCAGGTGTGCGTGTCCTCCCGATGAAGTTGAGAGATTTACAGTTCCACGTACCGAGCTTTCAATCGCTAGTCCTTTTACATCGCTGTGGACAATCGGCGAATGTCCCAGTTCGTATTCTCTCGTTGATTATACGTTGCTCGTTTTTTTACGGCTGGCTTGCAGGGCCTAACACGTAGAACCATTCCCGCTGAATGTTCGTAGGATCATATTGCGCATTAGATTCCTTCTCTGGTTCGGACGATGATCAGCCGCCCCTGACATGGGGAACAGACGCTATTGTGAGCCGCTCCTAACATTTATAGGCAAAGTTGTAGAATTGGCAATTTGAAACAACTTTGTCGAAGACACAATTTTTCTTTATCTCTCACAATATATTTTATCTCTTATACTTTTTGAGATATATGCCGTTGTATGTGAATGACCCCTAAAAATCATATTTTTTATCATAACTTTTTCCAAGATTTTTAACATTTTTTGTGGTTTTCTACAAAGTTGTTTGTCATGAAAAAAACCCGTGTTTTTGCTGAACATATCATCACCCTATCTTTTGAAGTAACAAAGTTATTCATGAATTACTCTTTTTTCAAGGGGTAGTTTAGGCTTCGGCGCAAAATGGCGCAGACAACTCTTACAAATCATGAAAGTACCATTTCTCCCCTTTCGGCAGTTGATAAAAACTTTTGTCTATAAGCGTCTTGACATGGGTTTTACTATCAAACAAATAAGCCTTATTAAAACGAATTCGACTGATAATTATTCTACTTTAAGAGATAGAGAGGAACAATGTTCAGCAAAAACACGCGTTTTAAGATGTTTAACAACTTTGTAGAAGACATGAAAAATGTTAAAAATTTAAATAACAAGTTATAAACGAAAATGATTTTAAACGATTTTTTTCATACCAATTTGTGTACTTTAAGTTAAAAAAATTGTAAAGAAAATTTCCTCGACTTCCCAGGGCATAGCGTTTCGTCATGCTTGACACACAAAATACACATGCATAAATTGTCAACTGGGAAAGAAAACCCTCATTTAATAAGTGTAAGTTCTCATAGAGCACTAAGATGAGAAGCAGACTCTGTCACAGTTGAAACGTAAAGCCAAAAAGAAGAATCTAAAGAATATAAATGCTAACTTGGCAAATTGTACGAAAAATTCAAAATGTTTGTATGAGCCGCAACGTCTGAGCCCTCCTTTAGATTTCCGTGAAATTCTTTTAACGTACCCCTGATCCATTACGTTAAAATAGGTATGGGTGTAGTATCGAAATTCCCGTCAGCAAAAAGAATATGTGTACGCAGAGCACGAGAATACAATGCGTATATTTGTGTCCATTTTTAACCAACGCCCAGCCCACCGTCCAAAGGTGGAAGCATAACTGGAGGGCCTGAAGCTACCGCATGATGCACACACCGGTTGCGGCGCTCTGCTTTTCTCCAGCCGGCTGTTGATGAAGCACTACCGCTATGTAGTTTTGCTGGGCCGGTGATAAACGCAGAAAAAAAAATATGTTTTCCTCCCATCTCTTTCGCGCAAACCGGCAAAACAGCCGGCCTGCATGTTGCCCGATTCCAGAGCTTGGTAGTGTATGTGTAAGCCGGTCTTTCGAATGGTTCAACCTGCGTTGAGTTGGGACGGTTTGGTGCGCACATCACTTCTTCAGAACATCGCCGTGCAGATCGTTGTTGTTGAACGTCGTCGCGTCGTCGAGGATACGTTTTTTTTGCGCTCTGAATGTCTTCTGAGTGTTGTCTTAGTTATTTTCGCGGTGCTCTTCTTCGCGACCGGTAATCGATACATATTCGACGGGCAAGAACCGGCTTTTTGGGCAAATTTCGCGATCGTTATCTTTGGCTCGATTCGAACGCTCCGGCGTTGATCCTGAGGATGCAGTTTTGCAACGTCCATTCGAGAGTTCGGCAGCAGTGACAGCTATTCAGACGATCAACGTGCCTTCTTAAACCGCAATCGCCTCAAACGGATAGAATCGGAATTCATTTGAATAATTTGGCTTGGGTGACAGGAAGTGATATTTATTACCTGACGGGATGAGGATGGTGCAAGTTTCCTTGTGTGGATCGTGAGAATTATTCCGAGTGGAATACGTTAAAGGTGAAGAATAGACGGTTCGTCTCAGTTTGTGTGCCTAAAATTTAAAAATTGTTATGAATACAAAGAAGGTCGATTGCTGAAGCAAATAATTTAATTAGCGCGAGTGGATGAGTGCGTTAATGCTATAATCAAGGAAAATAGAGCTTGATGATAATTATTTTGAAAAGTTTTGTGAGAAATATCGAAGAGGTAGCAATCGATGTTAGTACGCCCTAGGTATTCTTCTGTGTGTTGGGAAGTGCTGTGTGGAGCAGAGAAATCTCCAAAGTGCTCGAGGGGTGATTTTCCAATCCATCCAATCAAAATATAATCAACGGCAAAGGCGAAGGAAAACATAGATATGGGCAAATTAAGCAATTACAGCTACGGTGCTGCTGCTGTTGCTTCTCTACTGCTGCTTCTGGGCCACATTGGCGCGGTTTTCGGCAATCTAGAACCCATCCACCACAAGTGGTCGAGGTCGGAGATTATGGATGGTAACGGGTTATACCTGCTGGAATGGAAGGTCGACCAGAAGGATATAGTGTTCACGGTGACGGTCAATACACGTGGATTTATCGGTCTGGGATTCTCGTACAAGAGCGAACGGATGAGCGGCTCGGATTTGGTGCTCGCCTGGGTGGACGACCGCACTGGGAAACCCAACGTTCTGGTAAGTGTTGTGATTATCTTCCGAGAATAAAGGGAATTATGTATAGCGAACATTACGGCTTCGATAGCAATTGTTACTATAATTGGTAGCGGATTTTCCACTGTTTCATTTTCATAACTCGTCACTCAAAAAAATCTATTCCTCAATAGGATTATTAGAAATAAAGCACCCTTTCTATGACAAATTAAAATGTCTACTTTACTCTTAGCTTGATTCTCCACTGAAAAATAACTAACGTTTCCATCCCAGATTTCAGACAAAATCTATATTGTCTCACTATGCTATAGCATAATGGGGATTGTAGAATAGGCCGATACATACCGTTTTGACTCATATGCCGAACACTTGAGGCCAACAGTGACTTCAAATGCATCTGATTGATATAAATTGGCTGATATTTGTGTAAATTTTTATTTCCTCTCAAAGTCTAACTGTTAGCTGTTAAGTGTACCAATAATAATGTTGATTTAATTAGTTTTAGTATTATTTTTTACGTAAAAGTATGTAACAACATTTTGATTCAAATGCCGAACACAGTGTTCATTCTGTCTCATATTCCGAAATCTTTGATTCAAATGCCGAACAACACGAATAAATCGTAATCAAATGAATAATTTCGCAAATAAATTTATCTGAGCTAGTTTTACTGGTGTCGAACAAGAGAATCATCACAACTCCCAAAATAAACATAGTTCGAACAAAACGTTTAAATTTCTGAAACATATAACGCACAAAATTGGAGCGTGGAATATCATGGCTATTTACATGATACAGTGATACCTCCATGAGTCGATGTTCCATGACTCGATATCGACTCATGGAACCATACTAAAAACAAAATTTCATGGTTACTATGATGGTCCCTAGAAGCAGCTTTCCAAAGGATTGCTGTTCCATGACTCGATATTTCCATGAGTCGATGGTCCCTATAATATTGACTCATGGAGGTTTCACTGTATTTCATGTCAACTTCAATCATATGTCATGTCATCCAGCAGCATCCGAAGTGATTACATGACATATAACAAATTTTTATATGATTTCAGACTTAAATTTGACAAGACGTCAAGTTTACATCGCATAAATGAAATTTACATGACGTGTAATCTTCATTATTTTTAACAGTGTAAAATATATTGTAAGGCGTTTAAATTGAATTACAAGTGACTGCCATTTCCTGGTAAATTGGTGACATATTTCAGCGAAACATTTCAACCAAATTGCCATACAAAAGCCGAGTGTTCGGAATATGAGACAAAACGGTATATCACTACACACTCAGATTTTTATCGAACTATCAACAGCCGAATTGTTCCCATCACTTCAAACAAACTTTAATGGATTTAAACAAACTCGGCAAATTAGCAGTAGTTATAAGTGACTATTATACAAACATCAACATTTTTAAATACGATCTGATTCCCCAGTACCGGACACCTAAGCCGATAAATTCATAATTCTGAAATTATTGGTTTTTTTTTTCAACGTGTTACCGTGCTGCATCAATACCCGGACGCTTAAGCAGCGACAATTGTTTAAACTTCAATTTTAGGTTGTTTGCTTTGGATTTAAATGAAGTCACCTTATGTTACCAACAGTTTTAAATCAGATTATGGTTTTAATAAATAATTTAATGGTAAAAATCACAATTATACTATGAAAATCATTAAAATACAAAAGCATGTCTTGTCCTTAAATCCGGACACCTGAGGCAATCTTTGTTCTTAAATCCGGACACTTTGGAATCAAAATCCGGACAGTTGTTTCCATTTAAAATATATCCATATAAAACTGGTTTATATCCCTGATCGAATTAATTATCACATTTATAAGATTTCCATGCTTACTTGTGTTCTATGGTGCGTAGTATTATGAAAAATATGTATATAAACATATAGCTTACCTCAAGTGCAGCCCAGATATATCCAACCAGCTGATAGTGATCCAAAATACAGCCAGAATATGGAGTTTTTTCCGCATTAAAGGCATTATGAACACTAAACATATTTCTTATCAGATGATTTTATCAAGTTTCTTCAGTTTTACTTACATAGATAAATAACAAGGCTTTAGAATGATGTCCGGATTTAAAGACACTTCCATAGTTTCCCGGACAGTCTCTTTTTACGCTGTAAAAGCATATTTACACCATATTTCACTACTTCCGAGTTTCAGAACTGTTAAACTACCTTTCTGTGAACAATTGCATTGAAAAGCTCTTCAAATATTACATTTTTTCACACATTATCGCTAACTAAAACTTGTGGTAAGCTCGCGACGCTATCACCAAAAAACTTGCAGTACAGGAAAATGACGTCTTTCTGAAGCAGCTGATTGTTTTTATTTTATTTTTCATAATTATCAGCAATGGTAACTAGATTGTTATTCATAGTAATATGTTGGGAACTGTTGGAAGTAGAAGTTATAGGTAAAAATTACCGTAATAATAATACATTTTACTTTCAATCAATGAATTTCACTGGGGTGTCCGGATATTGGTACTGTCCGGATTTTGATTCACCACGGTACCCATTGACAATAAATATGTAATGCGCAAAAATCTATTTTAAAATATAGGAACGAATTTTTACATTGAGTGTTGTTGATGTATTTTAGCATGAAATTGACCAATATTAAATGAAGACCCAAACGCAAAGGCGTGTAAGTGACATTTTGATCGATTTTGATTTAAGTGCCTACGCTAGAAAAATCAAATGTTCCTTCTACAAGCTTTCCAACGGTATTTTAGGGTCATTTTTCCGTCCTACAAAAACAATATACACAATTAATCTCCCCTGAGGAAGACACAATCCCCGTGTCGAAACGATGGGTTGAAACAAAACTCGTTTTAATCATTCCAAGACTGCTTAGCCGTAAATTCCACAACAATTCATAGAATATTCGCTTATTTTTTTGACTCGCATACCGTTTTGATTCATATTACGGACAGCTTTTAATTCCGGACACTCTTCTTTGTATGGGAAACATTTCAAACGAAATGTTTCAATTTTTGCCGTTCAAAAGTTCGCCCTTTTGTAGCTCGTTTGATTATGCTTTTTTCATCGATATCTCTGAAAATCAATATTGCTCAACTGCATTACATGTTTGTTTAGTGGTTTAGCGATTTCAATTGATGATTTGACATCTCGATCTATGATTTTCATGAGCTGTCCGGAATTTAAATCAAAGTGTCCGGAATTCAAGGCAAAAGTGAGGAAGCGTCCGTAATAAGAATCATGGAAAGTCAACACATTTGTATTTATTTCAAATTATTCACGTTGCAGAATTAAAATCTTCGCTCACAATTCGAAAGCTAAGTGTGTTCAAGGCTCGATAATGCGGAGGAATCATACAAACTGATTTATTTTATATGCTTTTTGATCAGTTTTACTCCACTGAGTCCTTAAGTGTCCGTAATATGAATCAAAACGGTACAATGTTTATGGAATGAAATATTACTGTAAAATCAGAGGGGGTTGTGTACATGACACGACCGCATGATGTTAACTACGCCAAGTGATTTTCTGCATTTGAATTGTATTCGATTGTCATAGTTGAAGCCTTCCTTTAGTTCAAACTCTAACATAATATCGTAACGGTCGCAACATTATAGATTTTCAATTGACACCCAGTATATTGCCGTAAGACGTAGTTAACGTTAAAAGAAGAATGAGCGAAGAAGTTGAAATTGGTCTGCTTTTATAGTGTGCTTCCCAACCCATGTAATTGAACGTGTTTGGTTGCGTAAGAAAGGGGTCGACATTTTCACAATTCTTGACAGTCTATCGTCAAAAATCAAAAATTTTCTTAATTTGAGTAAAATGTTGTATAACTTTCCGACCGATTGGTGGGAAAATATTGAAAATCTACCGGTAAATGGCTGAATTATTAGCATAGCATAGCATAGCATAGCATAGACTGACTGTACATGTCAATGGTTGCTACTCCGTGATTGATCGGAACTGGTAAGAATTGCACTACGATCCAAATGAATAAGGGATGGGAGTTTCCGCTTACTCTCGAAGTGCAATTTTAGCAGATCTAATATTATTGATCAATAACGGCGCCGGCCAAGTCCTTACAGTCAGTTGGGATGGGGAAGGAATGTTAGGGTGTAATGATTGTTGCTTCTAGAGACCGAGAATACCTCTGCATCTCCACAATCACCACGGGAAGGGTGTTTATTAGTGAGGGAGGAAAAGATCTGGGAGTCACCTCTGGTCGGTGATGCGATCCATGGACAAGGGGGAAATATACGACTTGTATTTAAAGCTAGTTTTGTATTTTTGTCTCGAGAAGTTTTTGGAAAAAAATACGTCAACATCTATAATGTCGAACAATTCAAAAGACGTTTTTATTAATGACGAAAACTGAAAATTACATGTATATATTTTAACTTATATGAAACAGGAATAATGCCGACACTTGTAGTGACGAACCATACATAGTTTGTTTGAAAATTACATATGAGTATTACTGTGCATTTTGCCTCGATATGGTAGAAGTTTTAGAAAATACGTCAACATTCACAATGTCGAACAATTCAAAAGATAATTTTTAATAATGTCAAAAAGAGAAAAATAAATGTATAATCAAATTGTATAAGAAAAGAGCGTAATGCCGACACCTACAGTGACAAACCATACAAAGTCTGTTTTAATATTACATAAAAGATACGCTTTCAAGAAAATATGTGTTATCATAAGCATGAAACGAACTCACCAGTTGGTAATCCATTCTCGACTGAACACAAAACTGACACTGACAGCAAAACTTCTTGGCGTCCCGTAAATAAACCGTCTTGCTTGGGCCTTCCCAAATACGTACCCAGCAAGACGCTCCAAAACAGAGAAAAAAAAATCTCTGGCGACGAAAACACGCGCGAAACCGTCAGCCAAATCAATCGGACGACGCAAAACCGAACTGTCCTGCTTGGGCTTCACGAAGCACTGCCCAGCAAGACGCTCCCAAACAGGGGGAAAAAAAATTCTCCGGCAACGAAAATACGCGCGAATCCGTCAGCCAAATTAATCGGACGACGCAAAACCGAACTGTCCTGCTTGGGCTTCACGAAGCACTGCCCAGCAAGACGCTCCCAAACAGGGGGAAAAAATTCTCCGGCAACGAAAATACGCGCGAATCCGTCAGCCAAATCAATCGGACGACGCAAAACCGAACTGTCCTGCTTGGGCTTCACGAAGCACTGCCCAGCAAGACGCTCCCAAACAGGGGGAAAAAAATTCTCCGGCAACGAAAATACGCGCGAATCCGTCAGCCAAATCAATCGGACGACGCAAAACCGAACTGTCCTGCTTGGGCTTCACGAAGCACTCTCTACCGGTAAATGGCTGAATTATTAGTATTCAAAATCTTACATAATTTCGTGACGGTCGCAACATTTTAGATTTTCAATTGACACCCAGTACCGTTTTGATTCATATTACGGACACTTAAGGCCACAGTGAAGTATAACTCACAAAAAAGCGTGTAGAATAAATCACTCCGTATGATTCCTTCACGTTATCAAACCTTCTAACCCCTTAACTTTCGAATGGTGAGTGAAGATTTCGATTCCGAAACATGAATAATTTTAAATAAATGGAAATGTGTGAACTTTACATGATTCTTATTCCGGACGTTGCCTTACTTTCGCGTCATATTCCGGACAATTCGATTCGAATTCCGGACGGGCCAAACAAATCATAAAAACAAAAGTCAAATCACCAAATGAAATTGTTAAACCACTAGAGAGACGCCTAATGAAGTTGGGCATTATACATTTTCATAGATATCTATGGAAAATGCTATATAAAACGAGCTTTGAAAGTGAGAACTCTTGAACGGCAAAAATTGAAACATTTCGCTTGAAATGTTTCCCATACAAAGAAGAGTGTCCGGAATTTGAAGCTGCCCGTAATATGAATCAAAACGGTATATTGCCGTAAGACGTAGTTAACGTCAAAAACATCAAAGCCAATTTTCTTAAAACTAAGTTGTTTTCGCCACTTACTTTCGGGCTCCAATACCGGACACAATCAAGAAACATCACAAATTCATCAAATGTGTACAGCACTAATGGTTTTCACTCCAGGAACCGAAATTCATTACCAATTCACAGCATTTGCAACACTCATATGAATACCGTTTTGATTCATATTACGGACACTTAAGGCCTCAGTGAAGTATAACCCAGCTTGGACCATACAAAATATATCATTCTGTATGATTTTTAGCGTTATCGAGCGTCGGAAGCCCTTAACTTTCGGATGGTGGGTAAAGAATACGTGTCCGCAACTTGAATAATTTTAACCCTCTAATACCCAACCCCGCCTTTAGACGGGGTGCACTTTGGAATTTTGTATATTTTTTCGTAGCTCGGATATCAAAATGATTTTATTTTTGGGCTAAACCTTGACTCATAACACGCACATAAGAAAAGTTTTTTTACGACATTTTAAACTTTTTTATATTTTTGAAAATTGTTTGAAAAATTTTATTCTTATACAACCTACAAATGCATCATTTAACGTGTAATATAAAAAATCGTACCTTTCATATTTTTCTACGATCAACCTATCACAAAAGAAGAGCTTCGTTTTATTAAAATAATTGCAAACCTGTTTTTTCCTAACGGAAAATAAAAATATTTGCATAAAAATATTTAAGGTTTAATATTTTTAAAAGTACCGTAAAAATTTGAATTTTTATTATTGCCAAAAATCAGTCACTAGAAAAGGCTTCAAGGAAAAATGAAAAAGAGTAGGGATGTTCAAAAATAAAAATTATGAAAATCAAAAACGAAAATTCATAGATTTGCGAATAAAACTAAATCATTGACCAAAACGTGTTTAGAAAGAATTTAGATAACTAAAAATAATATTAAGATCGAAAATAAAAATTTGGGTATTAGAGGGTTAAATAAATCAAAACGTGTGGCCTTTTCATGATTTTTATTCCAGACGCTCCCTCACTTTTGCCTCATATTCCGGACGCTTTGATTCGAATTACGGACAGCTTATGATAATCATTAATGGAACAGTCAAATCATCAATTGAAATCGTTCAACCACTTAAGAGACGTCTAAGGTAGTTGGGCATTATAAATTTGCAATGATTTTAATAGAATAAAGGACGCTTCTCCGGAATGCGAACTTTCTTCCAAGGGTGAAAAGAATAAAGTTGATAATTGTATCGAAATGAGCAATCAGTTCGATGCTTTAGACAAATTTTTCGAACACCAAATCGAAGCAGCCTCTAGCCCAGGCTCTTTGATTCAAGTGAGGAAGCGAAGAGTGTCGCCTATCGTAGTCAGTTGATCCGAATTTGGGGGATTTAGGCAGGAGATCTTGAACTCTATTGGGGGAATCAAGGTTCCCTTCCAAATCGCAAAGAAAGGAGACTGTCCCGTTTTGTCGGAAACTCTTGAAGATCGCGAACTTCTTCTCAAACATCTTGAAGAGAAGAAGCACATTTTTTTTACTTATGACGTGTCGTCATGTCGTCTTGAAAGGTCTTTCAAGTGACTATAACTCACCTGAAGAGATCAAAAATGGAATAAATGATTTACTTGGATTTTCCCCAGTCCAAGTAATCACTATGAAAAAGAGAACCCAATCTGGCATTGTTCGGAAAGGGCTTTCTCAAGAATATTATGTAGTTCCCTTTAACGAAAAAGAACTAAATAATATTACAGCTTTAGAAAAAGCAAAACTTATGTTCGACGTCCGTGTGACGTGGGAACATTTCCAGAAACCTGGAGGAAATTACCAGAACCCCACTCAGTGCCGTCGGTGCCAAAAGTGAGGTCATGGTACAAAAAAATGTCGCATGGATGCTAAGTGCATGATTTGCAGAGGTTCTTCTCACGCCAGGGACGTCTGTCCAGTGAAGGAAGATACCACCAAGTTTATATGCTCTAATTGCGGGGCCAATCATTTGGAATTTTTGGAATTGCCCTCAAATTGCGCAAGAGAGTCATTGAGGCTCGTGTCAGGTAGATGAAAGATACTATCCGTTACGATAACGGTCGTTTCCGGAATTTCCCTGGTAGAGTATCGAACAATGCTCATTTTTCAGTTAACGATCGCTTGATTAGGTATCATACCCATCAGGAAGATCATAATCATGCTCATTCACAAACTAATTTTAATCCGTCTTGTAGCCGTTCGAATCTATCAATTTCGAATGTATCTACCCACGGAAAAGCCTTTGACGATATCGTAGCAGGTAATTTGAACTCCTCCCCTATTCCTACTATGACTATTGTACTATTCTACGTGTTTCAAATCAAATGGAAAAAAACCCTACCGCCATAGGAAATTCCTACTCCGCCTCTTCGTCTACCGAAAATTCTAATGGGAAATTATCAAATGTACCCACTTCAAGTGATATGTCTGCCTCTGATTTTCTAACTGAATAATTTAATCTAATGATTGATGCAATGTTCAAAGCCACCACTATGACTGAAGCAGTCCAAGTTGGTGTAAAATTTACTAATCAAATTGTTATTGGATTACGTTTTTCCAATGGATCCAAATAATAATTTAAATATTTTAAATTGGAATGCTCGTTCTCTGAATGGTAAAGAGGACGAGCTGTTTAATTTTCTTACAGCTAATAACGTGCATATAGCAGTTATTACTGAAACGTATTTGAAACCTGGATCTAAACTTAAAAGAGATCCTAACTTTTTTGTTTATCGTAATGATCGACTTGATGGGGCATGTGGGGGAGTTGCAATCATCATTCATAGGCGTATAAAACATCAACTGTTTTCGTCATTTGAAACTAAAGTTTTTGAAACTTTAGGAGTTTTTGTTGAAATACAGTCTGGTAAATATACTTTCATAGCTGCCTATTTGTCTTTTCAATGCTCTGGACAGCAAGTTCATTTGCTCCAAACTGACTTGCGAAAATTGACTCGCAATAAGTCAAAATTTGTTGTCATTGGTGCCTTTAATGCCAAACATCGGTCATGGAATAATTCTCAAAGTAATTCCAACGGCAGAATTTTATTTGATGAGTGCTCTTCAGGATATTTCTCAATTCAATACCCTGATAGCCCTACATGTTTTTCCTCTTCTAGAAATCCATCTACGATTGACTTGGTCTTAACCGACTCTAGTCATCTTTGTAGCCAATTAGTTACTCATGCTGATTTTGATTCTGATCATGTCCCTGTTACATTTCAAATATTCCATGAAGCGATTCTCAATCCAATCAGCTCCAATTTCATGTATTTTCGAGCCGACTGGAATATATATGAAACGTATATTGATGTTAATATTTCTTTACAAACAAAACTTTATATTGACAATGCAGTACACGACACTGAAGACGGCCTTACAGTTGAGGTCGAAATACGCGTATCTGTCAAAGGATACAAACTCTAGTGGAATTGAATGGTATAGTACTTAATTCGGTTTTTTCATCTACTTTATCAAATATGTTTTGAAAACACTACTTGTGAACGGTTTTGCTACCGGGTATATTCTCTGATTCTGACGTATTATTACTGTGAACAAAAAAGAGGACGAGTGTCGTACGAAGGAACAAAAAGTTTTCTTCCAAAATGTCAGAAATACCGTGATACCCATTTGACGAACATACCTGGAAAATCAACTGTGATATTTTAGACATAGTTTTGTGCGATATTGAGATAGCACTCGATCAAAAGTAATCGTGTTATAATGAGTGGATAATAAGTTGCTTTTGATGACACTGGGAAACACTTTTTTGCCTCAAGCTCTAAAATACTGCTAATTACTTAATTTAGAGTTGTATCCATTTCAAAAAATATCAAAAAGTTTAAATTTAGCGTGACATAATTTGTGTACCATCCCTAGGCAATGCATATACAATAGAAGGAGTTGTATTTGGATAGGCATATAATTCTTCTAAAAGAGATACACATTGCGAAAGAGAGCCACGTGATTGTTTGTGAATCGAAATCGAATTTTGGGTAGGATTCTCAAAGAAAAACGTGTAACCTTTTCGCAAATTCTATATCGATTTGTCCATTTAATCCAATTACATAGTATATTTAATGTTTAGTTTTACGATAGGTGGCTAGCCCGTCCACTTGGCTAATTACCTGTAAATAAGGTCGAAATTTGATGCTCTTCCTATATACGTTTTACGTATTTTACGAACATAGTAAAATTGCTGAAGCGCGAGACTATGTTAAGCACTAATTCTTGGTATTCTTGTAGATAAAAATAACGTTATATTTACGAATCTTGTTTTACGAAAAAGATATTAAGTAGAGAACATACGAAAAATTATTTAAGTGTCTATCTAGAACAACTTTTATTTTAATTTCCAATTTTCTACAATCCATTTTTTATATAATTTATAGCAAATAGTAGATCACTCATTGTATCATCCGGATAACCTCCTTGGACGTTTCGCAGTGAAACGAACCTAGCTCTCCGCATGAATAAATACTAATATGCTTCCAATGTGAATATTTCACCTTAGTAAGTTCAACAATAACGATATTGCAATGTAACATGTGTCGGGTAGCTCATCCCCTTCATGAAGCATAATTAATTTTAATTCATCCGAAAAAACCGGAACCGCATTTCCGCGACCGCACATAATGCCATCATCGCAGAAGGGAAAGCGCACATTTTATCCTCCAGGACGGCCAGGCTTTTGCAGATTGGGAACAGATGCTGTACGTTGTATGCCTACCTGCCTGCAATATTATTTTCATTCGGATTCGAAAAACTTTCGCCCGTCATGTGAAAGACACACGGACACCATCATCAGCGCACGGACACCCGGTGAAAAATAATCCCGTAAAATACTCATGCACATTATACTACACTCAACGGCTGGTCCCCCATTCTCCGGCTGAAAAACCTCGCGTTGAGTATCATAATGGCGTGTTTGCAATACGGCGGTTCGAATAACAAAAAAAGTTTGGAAATTCAAGCTCCCATGCTAACAATCTTTATGTTGAAAATAAAGTTCTGTGAATTTATAAAATGTCTTCCTTTTTTAACCCTCTAATACCCAACCCCGCCTTAAGACGGGCTACACTTTGGAATTTTGTGTATTTTTTCGTAGCTCGCAAATCAAAATGATTTTATTTTTGGCTTATACCTTGACTCAGAACACGCATATAAGAAAAGTTTTTTATGACTTTTGAAACTTTTTCGTATATTTAGAAATTGTTTGAAAAATTGCATTCTTATATAACCTACAAATGCCTGGGCTTCATTTAACGTGTAATATAAAAAATCGTACTTTTTATATTTTTCTACGATTAACCTATCACAAACGAAGAGCCTGGTGGTATTAAAATCATTTGAAACCTGTTTTTCCGTTAGTTACACGGAAAATAAAATACGCTCCGAAAAAAAAATTAAAAATTTAATATTTTTAAAAATACCGTAACAATTAATTTTTTTATTATTGCCAAAAATCAACAACTAGGAAAGGCTTCAAGAAAACATGAAAAAAGCTAGGGGTGTTCAAAAATAAAAATTATAAATATCAAAAACCAAAATTTAAAAATTTGCTAATAAAAATAAATAAATGCCCAAAACGTGTTTAAAACGATTTTAGATAACGAAAAATAATACTTAAATCGAAAATAAAAATTTGGGTATTAGAGGGTTAAAACAAATAATCCAAAATGTTCTCCTTTATGGAGACAATAATAGAGTTATTCGGGAGCAAAACTTCGCTGTGGGTCATTTTCAGCATACGAGACGCAAACCTTGACAACACTGTATGGGTTTGACATCTAATTGGGCCTAATCTAATAGCTGTTCAAAGTTAAAAGCAAAAGCAATTTCTTCAAAGTACCTGTTTCGAAGTTATAGGAAAAGTTGTTTTTCGAGTCATTTTAATCTTATATTTAACAATTCGAATTTGTTCAACTATTTGTTCAATTAGAGTTTTAGATGGTTAAAAATTGAAAAAATCTGAGAATCTGTATTAATTATAGTTATATAATTATTGTTAATAGGGTGCACTTGATGTAAAAAATTAAGTTCTTTTAGTAGAAGACAGTTTTGTTGGTCAGCAAAAATATCAAAATATCTTCAACTACTTCAACTTAAAATTAAAATGCGAGAAAACAACAAATTATGACAGGGTTTTTTTAACAGAATTTTGGAAGGATAATCTGTTATTCTAATAATATTCTATTCTAAAAACTTATCTTTTCGTATTAGATACCATGCTTATTCTTCTTTTCTGGCGTTACGTCCCCACTGGGACAGAGCCTGCTTCTCAGCTTAGTGTTCTTATGAGCACTTCCACAGCTATTAACTGAGTGCTCGCTATGCCAATGACCATTTTTTGCATGCGTGTATCATGTGGCAGGTACGAAGATACTCTATGCCCTGGGAAGTCGAGAAAATTTCCAACCCGAAAAAATCCTCGACCGGTGGGATTCGAACCCACGACCCTCAGCTTGGTCTTGCTGAATAGCGGCGCGTTTACCGCTACGGCTATCGGGCCCCATACCATGCTAAAGAATGCTAAAATAGATTAGCGTTCAAAATTTTTCTGCGATTTTTTTTTTTGCTACTATGACCTGAAATGAAAAAAATGAGTAAATGTGGAATGCTTTATAGATCACACGGAAAACAGTATGTGACCCTATTGGAACGTAATGCCAAAAATATCTTCTAGATCTTCCGTGATCAAGGAAAGTAGCTGAGTGCACTGATAAAAATCCACACGCTCGATCTGTGTGTTTAAAATTATGGATCGATTTATGAACGTCCATATCGATTTGCTATGATTTTCTTGCAAACTTCGTGTGTGTTACACATTAAATTCCTGTGTTTTGCTTCATGGATTGATTCATCAACCGACAACAGGGATTCCATATTTTTTCCACATAAGTTCCCGAAGCTTTCTCTTCAGATTCGTATGTGTCAACCTATGGACGCATAGATCATCACATCAACACGGATTCAGTGTGTTTTGCTTATGGTTATCTTGTGTCATATTCATCATGTTCAAGTTGGTCGATTCATTGATTTGCGCAATGAGGTTGTTATGATGAAATCCATGAGCTATGCTATCGATTTCCATGTTCAAAGCTCCTAAATTGTTTGTGATCAACCCATGGGATGCATAGTGAACTGAATTGCGGTTGGACCTCGTGTCGAACGACAGTCATCATCATGCTTCCAAAGAAAAGAAGCAAATTTTGAAGCTGAAAGTGTTAGATTAAAATTTGTGAATTCGATTTTTCTTTTATTAGTGAAGTTGACCGATATACGAGAGTTCTACCTTTCTATAAGAAAACATTGATTATATTGTATAGTTTAGTAGAAAAATCGGATTCCACTAACAGATTTTCCTGGCTTTCAGTTTCGAAAAAAAAAATGGAATATGCTTATCCCTGGGTTCCCAAATTATGGATTTGCGGCGCCCTGCTTGTTGCTGGCTCACGGGTTTGAAAAAAGAATCAAGAGAGCTTGTGACAAGCAGAGGAGCCTCGGATCCATATTTTGGGGAGCAAAAGTTTTTTCTACCAAATTTCTTCTTTCAATTCCATGACATTTATGTTCTATCACACACGACTATCTAAAGCTACTACATTTCGAATTCAATAAGCAAATCAGTTGGTTTTCATGATTTAATATTTGGAAATTCATGTTTGTTTCACATGAAAACCTGATGTTGATACACATGTTATTATACCGTGAAATCAATGATGAAATCCATATGGCTACCACACTCAAATCATGTGGTTTTCCTCATTGCGCAAATCTATAAGTAAAACACACGACCTTGACGTGTAGATTTTTCTCAGTGTGTGAAAAGAGCCGTCAAAAACTATTTGCACATCGTTGTGTGTCATTAGGTCAGTGCGAATTACCCGAGTAGAGATGAATGGCGATTTTAAAACAAATTGCAAATGAATCTTGCAATCAGAACTAATTAAGATATTTTTAAGACTTTTATGAAATGCTGTAAAAAATGTACTATCATATAAAAAATTGAAATATATTTGTTATTATGAATGCCAGTAGAAACATTTGAAATAACTATTGAATGTCAAATTTTGTTATCATAACTCATTTTGCTGAGATAATAAATTTTCGAGATGAAAATACCGAATTTAGTACTATATCATTTAATTCCACTATATTGTTTGTATCCTTTGAGAGATACGCGTATTTCGACCTCAACTGTAAGGCCGTCTTCAGTGTCGTGTACTAGACTCGACTTGAAGAAAACCATCGTATGCACACTAGGGCAGTTCAAAATTTTAAAAATGTTTCAAAATCCAATCTCCCATATTTTGCTTACCATCCTTAGCATAAAAATAGAGTTCAGTGAAATTTTCAGCTTTCTAGGTTGTGATTTGGTGGTTTATATGGATATTACTATGGAAAATTTTGAAACATGTTCCAAACACGTTAGAGTTGTAATGTAAGTACAAACTTATCATCCCATAGCGAGAACTCATTCTCCAAACCTTAAAACAAATCCACTTTGAGCTAATTTGTTTTGGATTTTTGAAGATGTTTGCAGGGCTATAATTTCATATGAAGCTAAATAATAGCAAACAAACTCATTAATATCTCCTCTCTTATCCATCGGATTAAATTGCAATCTTAAGCAAATTTCTTCATTATGACTTGAAGGATGAGTTTTTATTTTGGGATGTTAAGTTTGTTCTTACATTCCAATACTAACATTTCTCAAAATGTCTCCATAGTAATTTCCATATAGACCTACATTGTCTTTGGGCCACCTTTAAATCACCACCTAGAAAGCTGAAAATTTCACAGAACACTATTTTTATGGTAAGGATGTTAAGAACAATATGGGAGAATGGAATTTCAAACTTTTTTATATTTTGAACTGCCCTAATGCACACATTAGCAAATACAAATACATTATATATTAAAACTAGGTATAAACGTAATTCCCTACCCATTTTTATAAACTTAAAATTTATGACATTCCATCTCTCTTTTGTTGAAACTTTAAATGCTGAAAGGTATATCACGGGAACGATTAATAGGTACCAAGTTGAATAGCCATATATTGCCGTTGCGGTTGTCTCTGTTGAGTAGCGTCGTAGGTACCTGTTTGCAAATTTCCAGACTCTCCGCCACATCCAGTTTCCAAGGAGAAGAGACATTTCTCAAAATTTTGATATCGGCCGTTGTAATTGTATGTCCTGAATAGATATGTTCTGCCACCTTAGATATGAAATCGTATGTCATCCCCTTGTCTATCGTCTTCTGAGCTTTTCCTATTTCCGCTAAGTATTACTTGAATCTAACCTCGAGGGACCATTTTGCAGGTCTTATTTTGCCAAATTTTTGCAACTGGTTTGTTCTCATGATATCAAATATGTTGTTCTTATAATGTCAATCTTATGTCGAACAAAGTCAGTTATTATGTTTGCCCTTTTGGCACTTACTTCAAACTAATCAATGTCATATTCGGCCATTCAGTAGTTTCGTTCTAATGGTAAAACATGCCATTCTTCTCTTCTCTGGTATCAGTCGAAAGCTGCCCTGACCATGTTGTTGTGATAGCTGGGATATGCCCAGATGATAAGTTGCATGGTTTCTTCGACCTTTCAGATACCATTAGTTCCTTTCACGGAAAGTAGGCTATAGTTCGAGTGCACTTGAAATTAGTCTGAATGTTCTCGTACATGGTAATCTTAGCAAGTTGTATTGAATTTCATCGCATTTAAATAACGATTCAGTAAAAATAAAATTCACTAGACCTGACAGTATTTTTTTTTATATAATATCAAACAGCAATTTTTCTTCGTACAAGAAATCGAGCGACATTGGGGAAATCAAAATGCGCCAAGGATGGAGAAATTGTGCGAAATAGAATCTTATAAAAAGCCGCGTAATAGATTAAGCAATAAATGTTATTCATGAAAAAAAAAACAAAGTTTGTGTGAAACTGGAAAAGAGTGGATAATAGTTATCATCAAAAAGCAACATTACAATGAATATATCAGAGCTGTTGTTTTTTATAAACAAAATGTAGAAATCGGGTAAAATCTCAAGTTTTTAACAAACTGACAAAATTGACAATATTTTCGAAGGCTCAAACACGCATTTGAACCTGTATACCACTGATGCGAGAAAATTTAACTTTTCGCATATTTCACACAGGTTTTGAAAGAATTATGTTCAATCTCGGGAATTTCCGGGATTGTAAAAGTAAAGATCCTGAATCCCGGGATGTTTTACAGCCCGGGAAACAAGCACTCTATTTTGAAAGTAAGATGTTGAGGTATAATTTACCTCACAAGCTGAACATTAAATGCTTTTAATTCAATCATATTTTCTGCAAAAAGTTAGGTGGGTTTCCCAACCGGTGATCAACGGACCCCTAGGGGGCCTTGAAGACTTCTCAATGAGTCTTGCGAATACATCGCTTGTTCCTTACGTTATTCAGCTCATGGAACGCAATGAATTGAAATGGAACGTTGTGTAACAGGACACATAATTAAAACAAACCAGCCAATGAGGCGACTTAAAACACATTTTTTCGTTGTGCGTAGGGCAACTAGAAGTTCAAATTAAAAATGAACACCGATGGTTTGCATGAGGTATCGTTCAAGTTAGCGAGGATGCACGGTGCAAAATAAAGACCTCAACTGCGGTCGGCCCAGACGGAATTCCGACGATTGTGCAAAAAAAATGTTCAAATGCACTATGCGAACCACTACGCTACATTTGCAACAGCTCTATCCGGCAATCTACGTTTCCCAACCTTCCACCGGACTCTGTGATATAAATATTTCTTATCGTTAAATCTGCAGACGACTGTAGGCAACTACAGAGACTCTTAGATTTGTTTTCCCAATGGTGCAACATGGTGGAAAATGTGCTATGATATCATTCTCACGATGTAGGAATCTTTTGATATGGCCTTACACAATCAGAGGAAATGCGATTGAAAGAGTTGCAAGCTTTAGAGACCTCGGGGTGATTCTTGATAGCCAGCATTCAGAGAACACTACTCGTACATTATTGCTAGAGCCAACAGGAGCTCAGCATTTATCTTTCGTCTGTCTAAGGAGTTCACCGATCCACATTGTTTAAAGGCTCTTTACTATTCTTTGGTACGTTCAACACTTGAATCCGCTTCAACTGTGTGGAGTCCGTACCAAGACGTCTGGATAAAACGAATCGAGTCAATATAGGCTAAATTTATCCGGTACGCATTGCGGTTTCTTCCATGGAGCTGATGAGCTTCCTCCACATGAGAACCGATGCCGCTTGTTGGAACTAGACACACTTGAAAAACGGATAAAGATGATGATAACCGTTTTTGCTGGAAAAGTAATTACCGTGAACATTGATGCTCCTTTTATTCTATTCAGAATCAATTTGAATGTAGTGCCCAGACCCCTACGTACTCGAAATTTCTTTAGGCTTGATTTCCAACAAACTGACTACGCTCAGCATGAGCCAATTAGAAGAATGTGCGAAGTTTTTAACGGTGTGTATGACCTGTTTGATTTTAATATGAGTATTGATGTCTTCCGTAATGGTTTATATTCTAGAAATTTGTGATGTTTGATGTTAAAATTAAGAATATTCATGTAGACATTTTTGTTCGATGAATTATGAAATAAATAATAATAATAATAATAATAATAATAAATAATAATAATAACATTACCTCAGAACAGATTTCTCCAACTTTTTGGTGAGATCCTCGAAAAGCTTTTAGGCAGTTCATTAGCGAACTGTTAACGGGATTGTAAAAAAATGAGATCCTTCACTGTTTCCATTAAGATAATTCCTGACGAATATCCGACAAGATTTTTGAAGAGTTAATGATGAAAGATTCAACGATAACGTTCCTGAAAAGACTTAAAAGCATTAGAAAAGTATTTTAGAATATTCGATGGCATCATTACATATTTTGACTTCGCTGATTTTGGTGGAAGTAAAAACAAATTTCAAATCTTGTAAAACAAATTAACAACGTGGGTCCGGTAAATCTTAATTGTGGGTACTACAAAAATTTCTAGTTTTTGTTGAAATCTTTTCAACCAACTGATTTTTGTTGGATTTTGGTATGATCATTTAGAAATTTTTTATTAGACCTTAATTAAGATGTTTGGTGGACTCCTATGATTTTTAGTGTACTTCGTATGATTTTCGAATTCTTGCATCATCTGTGATGGATAAACAGACTAAACATTTGGGTGTATCTTTCCAAGATATCTGTGGATTCAAATCTTTCAAAAATGTTCAAAAGCTTTCGTTTAGAGATTAAGGGAAAGTTTGTAAAACTTCATAGAGGTTCACAGCTTGAAAAAAGTTGAGACCCACTGCACTAGATAGACACACAATCCAATATATAAACACAATAGATCGAGTCTAGTACATGACACTGAAGACGGCCTTACAGTTGAGGTCGAAATACGCGTACCTGTCAAAGGATACAAATTCTAGAGGAATTAAATGGTATAGTACTAAATTCAGTTTTCTGTTTCTCGGCTTTGTCTCAGTTGTGACGTAATGCCAGAAAGAAGAAAAACTAAAGAGTCGAAAACATTCACCTGGTCAAATTATTAGAGAAATAAAACATCTAAGCTGAGAAGTTGATCATTACGGTGCAGATACGCCGTTGTGATATTATATGCGAGAAATGGATTGAATCGGAACTAAAGTGACGAGGATCGAGGAACACCGGATAAGTGTATGAGTAGGCACAGAAGGGGACAAACATCTCCAAGCGTAAGAGGTTCCCTCTCACTGTTCGCCCTGTTTGGCTGGATGGCTGGTATCTTCAGTCACGTGGTACGGCGGATACGGGACGATGACTATGTGTCGAAGAAGAACACCGAAAGCGAAGACGGGAGAAAAAAGGAAGTTCAACCTTCAATGTTTGCATGGTGGTGGCCTACATGTGCTTCCTTTCTATACACGGTATACAGCTGTCTCTTGATTGCATGCTTACAATAAGCACTACTCTCTACATGTTATATCCTCGAAAATCGAGCCAAGCCGGGTGCCGATGCCGAGCCGCTGCTATTGGTGGAGAAAAGAGCATGAATAATCTGTGGCACCAACAAGCAGCCGTCAGCGGCAGCATTGCTCTATTTAACGAACACCCACAATGCGAAGCTGTTGAACTTGATGCAAGCACACATATAGTACAAGCAGCTAGCACGTGGATACATGCGATTATTAGTGTATTATGCTCTGAGCCCCTAGATTATAGGATGCCTCTCTTGGTTTTGGGTATACAAAAGAGTTGAATTTATATGCCGACTAATTTTAATTTCTGATAACTTATTTTCTTTCTCAATCAAATATCATGTGGAATGAGTCGAATGAGTAACATTTTAACAGATTCACTCGTCCTTCAGTCCTTTTTGTCATCGAAACAGTGTCCCGCAAGTTCGTTATTATAAAACTAGCTTACCCAACGTGGCTAGCCACGTTCCAACGGAATTTTATAGAGAAGAGCTATGCATAATCTTTCAAAGCACATGACACTAATGATCGAAAAATCGCCTAAATTTGTGCTTTGATCATACCTTATGGGAGCACGTGATCTTAAGGTACCGTAATTCGGGGTGTAGTTGATCAGCGGGGAGAAGTTGATCATTCCCGTACCCACATGTATAGACTGTTATAAGAGCTATGCCACGATTTCAATTATCACAATTTCTAAGTTGTGGCATTACCTGATAGCTACTCTTGATTTTCATAAATTTGGTTTGGCATTCAAGGTAATTATTTCATGGAAAAACAGATTTTTTAGAAAATGTTTCATGAACTGTTGAAGGGTTCTTCTCCAAACAATCGACTTTTTCCACGGCTATACTAAGCTACAGTTTTAATAAACTGTTTCATACATTCCAGATATGTTTTGTGTACCCAGTTTCGAATTTGTATTGAGGATACAAATTCATATTTAAGAGAAACAATGATCTTTTTGCAAGAGGGTTGCTAACTTCAAAGAAAATTGCCTACCTGTAGGCGTTTAATGTGGTGTAATCTGTAATTCACAACTTTCAATTAAAAAATTACCCGATTTATCAGTAAGTTGTAAGATTTTTAAGTCTTGATTCAGATTCAGAGACCCCAAATTTAGTGAATAGCATACTTCTTTATTTTAGGAAACCTATCGCAATAATTGATCAACTTCACCCCGGAATCAAAAACACCACTTTTTGATCTCCAAAAATTGTTTTTGTTATTACGATAACAATTAGTCAAAATTTAGTTTGTATAATTCGTTAAACATTCAACCAGTACAGGTTTTAAAAATATTTGGCTGATAATACATGCATCCCACTAGGAATTATAGCACAGAATCGCTCAAAAGTGATCAACTTCCCCCCAGTTTACGGTAGTTGTAATGTTCTAATCCGAAATAGTCTTGAATGCTGTTGTAATGCTTCATCTGTTGTGAAACATTTCAAAAGTTCCAGGAGATTCTATGAATTGAGAAGTAAAATATAGTAAAATATCGACTCTTACAAGTATCGAGTCATAGAACGGGAATAGTTTGTAAAACTGTTTTAAAGGAGCATAAAAGTAACAATAAAATTTGGTTTTTAGTATGTATCTATGAGACGATATCGAGTTATTGAAAACGGAAAACTCGAATATTTGGCGCACATTCATCTCATTCATGTATATATTGTCTGCATATGTCGAATTCGTTTTTAAACCTGAGTTGTATCTGGCGAAGCCTGTTCTGACTTCCAACACTATCCCGATTCAAATTCGACCGCATTAACAACGCAAACTGCTTGAAGTTGGTTTGTTTACGTTTACGACCAAGTTCCTACCACACTGTGAAAAACAATGTTCCAGAAAACTCTAGAATATGCTGTTGTAGTGCTCCTCAATTTGTAATTGTAATATTCCAATATTAAAATTGACTGTTATAATGATTTAAGATTACTGTTGCAGTGCTCAATGAAACTTCTCGGTGAAACATTTCAAAGCGTTACTGACAGACAGACAGACAACTCTGGGATTTTATATATATGATGATAAAATGTTCGTTATAAGGCAATGTAAGTACCGTAAAACGGGGTAACTTTGATAGATTTTTTAGAAGAAAACTTGAATATTTATGCATGCTGTTTCAAAGAATTTGAAATTTTATTTTTAAAACAAGTACTGGCATCCTACCTATCGATTGCAGTTGATAGATTGACGATAGATTCATTTTGAATGGATATATATTTTTTATATAATCGAAAGTCGGTTTGCTGTTTTGGGGTAACTTTGATAATGGAGCATAAATCAAATAAAATTGAATGAATTACGAACATTTATAGGGCATTGCATACCTCTAGGCGTTTATCGTAATATGGAAATTTCTGACTAAGATTACAAAAATTGTCACAGTTTGTTACAATGGTTCCTGCTAAGAAATTTGAGACCATATTCAAGTTCTATTATAACTAGGTTGTCAAATATAAGTGACGAACAATTCAAAACTACATCAAATAGTGATTGTAGAGCAGGTTGTTTGTAAACGTTTCAAAATTGCTAAAGTTGCATAAATTTTTAACATTCGTATATTAAGTCTCAAATGTTCTCGATTTAAATGAAAATAGTTCTGACATGAAGTGTCATACTAATATTTTTTACTTTTGCATTCGTTTTGCTTAACCTATTAACAGATATTATCAAAGTTACCTGCATTATCAAAGTTATCCCGTTTTACGGTACTTATTGCCTTTGATCATGGAATATTTCTATGGTAGGGGGACACGGGGCAGTATGGACACCCTAAGGAATTCGCCTATTCTGACTGTAAAAACATGAATATTATACTATTTTTCTATGTGCAGTATGCTTTTTAGAGTTCTTAAGCATTTGTTAAACATGAATTTTTTTTTTTTTGAAAAAAAAGTTTAAAAAAAGTTAATATTTGGTAGTCGCCGTCAAGCTAGCAGGGCAATGTAGACACCCCCATGGGGCAGTATGGACACCTTAACGTTTATAGGAAAATTGTCCCGCGATCGTTCTCAAAACCTCGGAAAATGAAGTACATATTCAGGAAACCATAGTGACAGGTCACTGTGCCACTGAAAACATGATTAAAACCAATTTACGACATTTGTCGTAGAGATGCCTTCAATATCGCCTCCAGGTTAGTTTTAATCAAGAATTGACGGTTTTTAGCCGATTTGTGGTTCCGCACCATAGTCATTGCATTAAATGCTAAATAATTTTGGATAATTTTGTGTTTGAAGTTATATTTCTTTCTCTTTGAAGTGTCAGGTCTACTTTGTCAATCGGTGTCCATATTGCCCCAGCAGTATTATGAATTTTTATATAAGTTTTTTAATGTCTCAAAGTTCCAGATAAAAAACTACTATTTGTTTGAATATTGCATAAATAATTGAAGATTCAATCAAGAGCTACATTATCGGTCAACTTTCAGTCATTGGCCTCTGAAACCTTATTTGGTGAGGTGTGAATGTTAAAATTTTTAGAACAAAATAAAATCATGCTCAATTTTTCGGTTTAAAATCAATGTTTTAAACATTTTTTCTGAAATTTTTGTAGATAACTTATTCTTCCCACAGGCCTCTGAAATATTGCATGCATCGAAAGTGTAAAAGTATTCGCTTATGCAAAGATACACGGGGTGTCCATTCTGCCCCAGGTGTCCATACTGCCTCCGGCACCCCTATTTTAGATCATCTGTCACCTATAGTGATTGATTTCGTCAAAAGCTATGAGGTAGAGTTTCCAATCCAATCCAATAATTTTCTGTTTCCCGGTTTTGTTGATTTATGTTCAAACAGTTGGACATCTTTTTGACGATATGTTTTCCAAAAAGGATTATATGCTATACAAAATAAAGGATTTTTCGATGGATCTTTTCCATGAATTGAGTAGACTTATAAAGTGTTCATGGATGTAATCGTCACAATTTTCATCGTAAGACTCTTGTTGGTTTTTATTCTAGTGCTTGAATAGATTGTTTCTATGTTGGTAAATATTATTTGAATCTTCAATCTTTTTTCATTACAAAATAGTTAAAATTCATCAGAATAAGAAACAAATTTTTTTTAGAAACACAAATAAATTACTCACAACAAAAGAGACATAGCTATAACTTACTGAAATAAAATAAATAAGCATAAAATACGAATAATTTTAAAAAGAAAATTCCATCGAATTTGCTTTATTTTCGCGGTTTTTATTTATTTAAATTTATCTCCCGTTTCCCGGGAAGTCAAATCCCGGGAAAATTGGAAAGTCTACTAATGAGGTAAAAAATAAAATTTACAAGAGTCGTAATAAATTTAAAATTTTCGGTTTTTAACAAAACAAAACACAGAAAGCATTACAAAGTTTGCCGGGCTGCAGCTTGTTTATGATAAATATTATCATATTTTTAGTGTACAAAAATAAATCTGAAAATATTAATACGAACCATGACTTTGCATTTTAGGCCTAAATTAGGCCTTCCTTAGCCGAGTGGTTAGGGTGTCTGGGTTCGATTCCCGGTCGGTCCAGGATCTTTTCGTAATGGAATTTTCCTTAACTTCCCTGGGTATATAGTATCATCGTACCTGCCACACGATATACGAATGCGAAAATGGCAATTTTGGCAAAGAAAGCTCTCAGTTAATAACTGTGGAAGTACTCATAAGAACACTAAGCTGAGATGCAGGCTCTGTCCCAATGCGGGCGTTAATGCCAAGAAGAAGAAGAAGAAGAAGAAGAATGTACGATAACAGCAGATTGAAATTTTAACTCTGCTAGTGCACTATGGGCAATCAGGTAACCAGTAATCGAAAAAAATCCTGTTTCTGATCGATGTTTCTTGTACATCATTAAATAATTAACACTTATATGAAAATATTCCTTGAATAGAAAAGCAATATGTTTTGCAGTTTAATTGGAACAAAATGACAAATTTAGATATTCCTGAATCGGTATTTCAATCATCCAATTCGTTCATGATTGAAAGAGCCAGAAGATTAGCTGGATTATACAAGTTGTCCACATTTTCCTAAATTTTTCATATGCTGTTTTCGATTACTCAACAATGACAGATAGTTGATTATGAAGTGTATTTGTATACAAAATATGCGTGAAGATCATGTAGCCAATGCGAATTGTATCCTTCAATTACCATTAACGTTAGGCCAATAATTTCTGACTAAACGCAAACCCACATTCTCACATTAAATTTGGCAAAATATTACACAAAGAAGCAACAACACAACATTCCCTACATAGATTATTAGTTTCCATTCATTGATATCGCTACCTGCTCCGTACCATCATCAGGCACTGCTGTTTCGTTTCGTGAACCAAGCGGACGTCAAAGTTGGCATTTTGGGCTTCGCCTATGTTCACTCACCGAAAAATTCTACGCTGGCCCGACGAGAATACAATGAGGCTTGCATTAATAAGGCATAATTTTCCCGTAGTTCTAAACTTCCCACACCCGTCTCGCCCTGCGCTCACATCAATGCAGTCATCGCCGTGAACAAGCGGATAGGGTAACGAACTACTTGGGCACATCCATGATTCACTATGGCATGTTAGGTTTTTCTACGTTGAAATGTCTGAAACCATGAAGCACTTCAAAACGCGCATCTTCTTCTTCTTCTTGGCATTCTGTCCTCACTGGGACAGCGCCTGCTTCTCAGATTAGTGTTCTTAAGAGCACTTTCACAGTTATTACACTCTTAAAAATAATGGAAATTACTGTGGACGTAATTCATAGTATGACTGAATGGCACATGATGTAAAGGATAAAACGACACAAAAATGTGTCCTTGAAGATGTATTGAACAAAACATGTAATTTTACACGTTAAAGGACACGAAAACGATGTCACTATGATCAGCATTTAAATTCGTATATCGCATTCGTATATCGTGGGGCAGGTACGATGATATTCTATGCCCAGGGAAGTCAAGGAAATTTACATTACAAAAAGATCCCGTACCAGCCGGGAATCAAGCCCAGACACCTTCAGCATGGCTTTGTTTCGTAGCCGCGGACTCTAACCACTCGGCTAAGGAAGGCCCACGCATAATATGGTCAAAAAATAAAATAAAAACCCTGTCGAAGTGAGTCAAAAGTGCCAATAATAGGGTTTAGCTCCCTACATGTATGGTGGTTTATCATCATCAATGGAACGATGGAAGAGAAAAGGTAAGGAATTACCTCTTCAGCCCAACCGCATAGTGTTCGCAATGATGTTGAGTTTTTTCTTATTTTTTTTTTTCTGTTGCAAACTTTTGTCCATCGGAAGCCCAATCCACTAGACCATGAATGAGAGCTGAATGAGAATCGGGTTTATTATATATATTTTTCCGCCTATTTACATTTGATGTTTCAATAGCTCCTCTTTGATTTAATTAAAGAAAAACACCGCGAACGAAAATATGTGTGTGTGGAGATTGGCTTTGTCGACGCGGGAGTAGGTTTTTTCAGTTCGTTTGTTGCATACTAACCGGATTAATATAAAACGAAGACTCAGTGGATAATGAAAACAAGCGTTAAAATTCAGATATGCCCATTTAAAGTACGTAACCTATATGCCGAGTATTTTTGATCCTCTTTGGAAGCTTTTGGTTTTCCGCTAGTTTGGGAATGTATTTTTTTGCAACCACATGTATAAGCACATACGTACATGTTTTTCCCATATGAAACAGCTGAATGTCTATACTTTTAGGAGGCCTAGACCCAATAACGCGTATGATGATTTTAAACTCTTTTAATATTTTGCATTGAGCATGTATTGGAATATTGTAGACTTACAACTTCGAGGGTGTTTTAAGTATATTGGACAGAGCGTTACGCGTATATAATTTGACCACCTCCATTTGATATTGCCGTAAATGACCAAATTATATACGCGTAACGGTCTGTCTAAATTACTTTGATCACTCTAGCTGTTTTCTATGGATAAACTGGATAACTGGACAAAATAAAAAAAAGCAGATCCCAATTTGGAGGTGTTAGTCAGGGCTGCCTAACGTAAGGCTCTTGTTTTGTATTTCTGCGCCCCATGAAGGATTGCACGGAGATTGTTTTCCTAACTTGAAGTTGAAACATGCAAACTCCAACTATTTTCTTTTTATTTAATTTCAATCTGAACCTAATCTGAAATTGCAATTTTTGAAAATAAGTGAATGTTTAGTAGCTGGATAATGAGAACTTTTTTTTCGAATTTGAATAACCGTTAGAACTTTTTATCAGCATAATTTAGCTTAAATAAATCGTTTCGAAATTCATAAAGGGAGAGCCCATTTTTTACTATTTGATAGAAAAAAAAATCTTTAAGCTTTAACGAAAATTAGGACAAACTGGTGAAAGAAAATCTAATTGAATTATTGACATGAATTCTTAGGAAAACTTGGCCAGCATTCTTATGAGTGTACTTCAGGAATCTTACAGAATGTTTAGCAGTATATTCGACGGTTTGGAACATAATTCTGAAAGAATCATGGACAGGACATTCACATAATTGGACGACGTTAAGTTAGAGAGGACCAAGTACAAAACTTGGGAAAATTGGATTATTTTTCCATTATATGCAAAATTACGTTACCTTCATTCCACTTTGATCAGATTTGATGAATGATGTAAACTACGAGAGATATGTAACAAAATTACATTTGATAATCAATAAAAATTGATAAAATCAAATCCAAAGCATTACTTGGGATTAGTTGCCCCCTCAGTGTGCAAATATTGAAGTTCCCATTATTGGTACTAAGCAATTTTGGCACCGGCTGCATCCGAATGCTCGTCAATTTGGGATAAGGAGAAAATGAAGTCATGTTTCTCGCTTTAAGGAAACCGGTAAGTCCTCTGCACTTCTACGAGAAAATATTGGAAATCCGAAAAATAGGAAAGAATTAAATTACAGGGTTCTTTTTGGCAATGACATACTTAATTATTTTTTTATAATTATCATTTCAAACATCACAATAATTACTTATACCTAGATGTTCTGTGTTAGGCAACACTACACAGCAAAAAATAATTATAAACAGCCGACGCAATTTTTGGCTATGTATCAAGAGTTGGACGTAATTCAATTCGATTACATCCATTTTACAGCAATATTCCGCTCAAACCGTAATCGGACACGATCGACAACAATTCTAAGAATCATATTTTGGCTAGCAACACAAAACATGTAGGTATCAAGTTCTCTCAAGTACAGCGTGGGGCAATGACCGAGAGATATCGGGCGCAACCCTCACTAGCTAGACCAGGATTCAAATCCCGGTCAGCTTCTTACATCCTTTTTGTCAACTTGTTAAACCGGTTCTATCGATTGTTAGACCTTGATTTTCAGCAGAATTTGGAGAAGATTAGGAGGTGCCTCAAGTCGAATTTGTGTTTTTGGCTGTTTTTTACATTCAAAAAATTGTACGAGAATTTGGAAAAATAAAAATCAAAATAAATACCACTAGTTGAACGTATTGTTAGTACTTTACAACTTTTGAGAACATTTTATGCCGATTAGAGATGGTTTTGACCTCATAAAATTGATTTCTGTTCATTAAAGTACCTGTAAAACATACATTTCTTTACAGTTTTTGTTCTACGAGATTCTTAACCTCATGTACTCACCTCATGCCAAACGGCGCAATTGCTGACATGTTACAAAATTGAACAAAGTAGCTTTGCTTTTTCAATGATGCATGATGATTGAAGAAAACAGTTATCAAATTTCATCAACGCAGTCGTGTTTAAAACAACATTTGCATTTGATGCCAAGCAATTACATATGTGATACAGCCCCGAGGTCAAGCTTCTCGACTACTGATCGCGAGGATCAGAGTTTGATTATAAGAGTTCATTTAGAGAGTGTTGTTTTTTGCCATGCACCAAATGACTTGAGGCACAGAACCAGTGCTGGGAATGGTAATAGTAGTAGGCTTGAATTTCGCGAAAATCATGTGGCTCTCTCACTACAGTAGTTTAAAATCGTGAATCTCATGAAGTAGCCTATATTGGGTACATGAATTTCTCTACATCAGCAGTGTCATTGAAGGCTCTAAATGCCCTTAGCAACGGGTGTTTTGCAATTTTCAAGGCTTTTTACCTACAGCAGCGATGGGCGTGAGTTTCACTGGCTTTGTGATTGGCTTTGTTTGACTACTGTAGAGTGAATTTCAGATTTTTTTTTCCCAACCCTGCACAGAACAGATAGGAAAGATGACAGCAAAAACATCTGCCAAAACTAACGCGAACACTAGCGCACCTGGTGGCGGCGGGCAAGCTTTTTACACAGTAAATTTTTCGAAAGTTGTACAGAATTAGACAAGAAAACTTTCTACTCCAAGGTTGTTGTAAAACAGAGATTTCTACTCCAAGGTTGTTGTAAAACAGAGGTAATCTTCAGAGGGAGTGGAATATTTTCATTTAATTTAAGAGTAACGAAAAATGATTTTGCACTTTCTCCCTGTTTCAGTAATCATATTGTTTTTTATTTTCTCTATTATGATGAATTTACACGTTTTGTGTTTGTTCGAGCCACAGGCTCGATAAGTTGCCGTGATTCGGAGGTGTTTCTTCCCGTTCGTGCTTCGAACGGCGCACAGAAACCAGTAGGGACACTTTAGCACTAGGATACTCTATCACAAGTTTTCTTCACTTTCTTAACCGAAAGTGGAAGGTAGACTTTTTATGCACAGACCTTCTTGAGGCTTCACGATCACCATAAATTGCTCAAATGATCAGTTTCGTGGATTCACTCACGCACGTATTTTACGATTTCACGCCAACCGATCGATGGACATAGATTTCGGAATTGCAATCGAATTAGATTTGTTCCACTCCACTAGCACACGACACTTTATTCGGCGAATGAGGATAACAATAAAAAAACTGACCGAGTATAGCCTTGCTTACAAACGCTCGTATGGTATATTTGCTACTGATTTAATTGCCGTTTCTTCGGTCAGGCAGAAAGTTGACCGTTCGTATTCGCTCTCAGTAAAGCTCGTGAGAGTCTATATAATGTTAGGGTGGTTCAAATTCATTGATTAATTCTAGGGTTAGTGGGGTATTTACATATTTACAAATTCATATCAAAATTATGATCAGCTGATACTGATCATTCCGGCCACCTTGAAACGATCACTTCGTTTCAACAACTCTCTCGTTACTTCTCGTGATACTCTTTCTCTCGTACTCTCGATCGGGTGATCTTCGGTGGTTCGACACAAAGTACTGCTGAATGGACCCATTCACAATTACCAACGTTGATTGACGACTAGTAGAGTTGAGAGTTGTATGGGTGAATGTGATCTGTACAAGACGAGCATTGGTGATACCTTGAGAGTAGGAATTCTGGAACCAAGAAAGACCCGGTAGAACGAACGACGAGAGTAAAATCAAATGGAACACTAATCACCTGATTGCGCTCTGAATGCGCGTTGAGATGGTTTCGGACCACTCTACCGATCTTAGTGGTTGCAGGAATGGACAGCAGTTGCATAGCACTAATGGACATCAATGGTTGGGTGCGATGAATTAATTCGAAAGGGACAAACACGCCTTGTGTTGAATGCAAGTCGGCGGTTAACTAGAACGTAGATCATTCGGCTGAAGCTCTTCTCGACTTTGAATATTCGTCGATCAATGAGAGGCAGGATGAAAACAATGTTGACGACTTCGATGACATGTAGAACTGGAATAACGAAAGATCCGGTAGATCTAACTCAGGAGATAAGATTATTGGAACGCTAATCACCTGATTGCGCTCCAAAAGCGCGTTGAGTCAGTTTCGGACTGCTCTGCCGAACTTTGTAGTCTCCGGAACTAAGATGTTGATGATAATACGAGCGATGAAAGATGGTGTAACAAGGGATGATCTGTGAACAATAAAAGACCCGGTAGATCGAACTGACTCAGCTGGAAAGAAAGGAACGCCAATCACCTGATTGCGCTTTATATGCGCATTGAGCCAGTTTCGGACTGCTCTACCGGTCTTTGAAGTTTCAGGAAATAGAAACCGATGAGCAGCATTTCAGCTTTTGATAGATGAACGAAGGATACTGGTGGATAACCTTCTGAAGGTGCTGGGCTTGAAGTTCTTGTCGTCTGAATATTCTTCGAGGACTCGAATTTGGTGATCTGACGCTTTGTGTCTGCTTCGATTTGAGTCTTGGCAACTGCATGCTTGTGTGGTAACTTATCATAGTGATCGAACGTTGATTTGGAACGGCTGAGGTTCCGGTAGGCGCTTTCTTGGTGGATTTAACATGTTTGGCCGCCGGGAGGTAGTGTGGAGATTCTTTGTGAACATATTCTACGTGCTTGCGTTTGGTTTGCTTTGTGGTTATTGGCTTACGGTTGCGTTGCTGCATTAGACCATACGAGTGGGGCGATTCGATTTTCTGGGATTTGGTGTTGGTGACTTGCGGATAATCGGACCGAAAAGGGTGTACGGCGGACCCTTCATCGTGAATTCGAGTGGTGGTGTTTGTTTTTGGATCAATGCACTGATTTGGTGGGTTTGTTGGGACATGATTGACGGCTTCAGGTTCCTCATAGTGCATTGGTTGCATGGGATGATTCACCGTAGCTAGATAGCAAACTGGCGAAGAAACAGCGGAGTTTACTGAAACCTTTCCGGATACCGTCCATCCGAAGTGTGTGTTGATGAACATTGGCATGGTATCACTGATTGACAAACGATGACCAGTGTGGAGTTTGTGATAGTGCTCTCCACCTATAATGATGTCGATCATGCCCGGTACATTGAATTGCGGGTCGGCCAATGGAACGTTAGGCAGGCTCCATGAATCTGTATTGACGGTGACTGTCGGAAGGTTTGCGGTGGGCTTCTGCATAATGAGGAAATCGAGTGTGGTGGAGAAGTTGCAAATTTTTGATTTCACCATGCCTGTGATCCTACCCCTGACCTGCTTGATAGATTTTCCTAGTCCCGAAACAGTAACGTCCACGGTGTCTCGAGGAATTCCAAGTGAATTTGCCAGCTTCTTGCTCACAAAATTGGACATTGATGCGGAATCAAGGAGTGCTCTAACTGGGATTTCCTTTCCGTTTTGATCAATGACGAGGAGAGAAACTGTTTCCAGAAGGACTGTGCTATTGTTGGATTGGACAGCCATGCTTACTTCAGAAGGATGCGATATCTCTGAGGGTCCCGCAATTGCTATTGCGGAGGAATCGGGTTGCTGTGTAGGAGGCTTCGTCGTATCTACATGAGAAATAGGGGCTGTTTCGGCTTGATCATGCAGCATTGAATGGTGTCTGGCGTGGCAGGTTCGGCAACTAAACCTTGACTTGCAAAATCTCGCTTGATGATTCGGACGAAAACAGTTCCAGCACAAGCTTCTCTGCGATACCAACTCTCTTCGTTGGGTTACGGACAGCTTGATGAATGTTGGGCACTGGTGTAGCAAATGCGTTTCGGAGCAGACAAGACACTGAGGGATACTTGGAATGGGATCGGTAGTAGCTGTGTTGGCTACGGACTTCACTGAAGCATTTATCTTTGCTGGAGGGCCGGCCACCTTAGAATTGGTTGATGAAAAGCGCTGTTGCAGATCGCTTGACACGGATTTCAGCATTCGCACGTGTTGAGAAAGGAATTCGATGAGCTCTTCGTACTTGACGTCATCCTTTTGGCGAGTCTCGTGCTCCCAGGATCGAAGGGTAGCCGCATCCAGCTTATTCGAAAGTATGAAGATAAGAGGAGTATCCCAATGAATGACAGGTTCACCTAGCTTGGCCAAAGCTTTCACGCGTCGCTGAAAGTCGTCTACCAACGTATTAAGATCCTGTGCTGACTCCTGCTTTATCATCGGTAAATCGAACAAGCCTCGAAACAGTTCTTTCCGCAAGAAACGTTTGTTATCGTATCGCTTCATCAGTGCATCCCACGTAGATGCATAGTTGTTCGCTTGAACGTCTACGCTCTCGAATGGCTTCTTCGCTTCTCCCTCCAACGATTGCAATAAGTAGTGGAGCTTATTGACGGTTGGTATGTCATCGTTACTGTGGATCATCGAAATGAAGTTGTCTCGGAATGAAATCCACCTAGATTCATCTCCGCTGAATTTCGGAAGGTCGATCTTCGGTAGCCGATGGTGGAAACTTGCTGCACTTTGATGAGTGAGGTTGTTGAAAAACGTTGAATCCATTGAATGTTGGCCGGGGTTCATTTTAGACAGTAAAAAACCCTTGAGCACACAGTATTTGTCCTCAAAAGCTGTGCGAACCTCAATATGCTCCTCGAACTTCTCACTGTCAAGCCTTTCGATTTCCCCTTGTGCACCCTGGAATTCTTGGTTTATTCTGTCCAAAGTCTCCAGACGAACTGCCACTTGGATTGCATCCCGGTCATGGTTATACTCTGCCACGAACCTTTCCACCACATCTCGTATAGCCAACACTCGCTTTAGGGTCAAGATATTTCCCTCCAATTTCTTTTCCATTTTGTTCACCATCACTCACCACTCGAATCACTCGCGAAACCGAACGTGAACAGTGCAAATCGAACGAAATTCTCCTTCCCGTCGCGATACACTATTCAACGCTAAAAACGACGGAGGCATCACGCAATCGATCGATAGAATCCTTCCCGTCTGACGTGCCAGTTTTACGATACGCGTGTCCGCTAAACGCCACCAATATCGCAAAATATCGTAAACGCAAATATGATCTTGATCTTATCTAATTGCCTTTTCCACCACCCAGTACGGTGTACTAATTCCAATGTGCGGCACTGTTGGCGCAAAGCAAATCGAAAAATATGGCATTCAATGCCCAGCAGCCACCACTGACAAAAATGCAAAAACAATTTGCCGCCTCTTTGCAGCTATTCCACCGTACTGATCGCACTACGTTTGTGTGCTCATAACATTTATCCCGATCGACATGCAAGCGTTATCCGCGTGAATATTAGCACGGGCTGTGTGTAAAATGCCCAACCGATCTCCACAAAGAACGAATAGAATCAATGGCCTACCTTTGTGTGGTCTTCGCCTTTGACCACACTTACCACGATGGCGCCAACTTGCCTCCTAGACGCTGGCTCCTGGCTTGGGTTGTCCTCCGATCCGGCTCGAAGGACCAATGTTCGAGCCACAGGCTCGATAAGTTGCCGTGATTCGGAGGTGTTTCTTCCCGTTCGTGCTTCGAACGGCGCACAGAAACCAGTAGGGACACTTTAGCACTAGGATACTCTATCACAAGTTTTCTTCACTTTCTTAACCGAAAGTGGAAGGTAGACTTTTTATGCACAGACCTTCTTGAGGCTTCACGATCACCATAAATTGCTCAAATGATCAGTTTCGTGGATTCACTCACGCACGTATTTTACGATTTCACGCCAACCGATCGATGGACATAGATTTCGGAATTGCAATCGAATTAGATTTGTTCCACTCCACTAGCACACGACACTTTATTCGGCGAATGAGGATAACAATAAAAAAACTGACCGAGTATAGCCTTGCTTACAAACGCTCGTATGGTATATTTGCTACTGATTTAATTGCCGTTTCTTCGGTCAGGCAGAAAGTTGACCGTTCGTATTCGCTCTCAGTAAAGCTCGTAAGAGTCTATATAATGTTAGGGTGGTTCAAATTCATTGATTAATTCTAGGGTTAGTGGGGTATTTACATATTTACAAATTCATATCAAAATTATGATCAGCTGATACTGATCAGTGTTCAAAGTTTCTCAAAATCAGCTATCCTTCATTTCTAGTGACTTTAAGGCCGGAATATAACTAATGACCGGAAACTTAATGTACAGTGCTGGGCAGAATAAAGAACGCATTTGCCGTTTTTCGGTGGCTGCGGTGAAAACACGTACTTTAATATGTGCAGTACATACAGTACAATTATTACAGTAAAATAGGTACCATGCAAATTTCGTACAATTTTCCAGACATGGAATTTATTTTTCTTAAACAAAATAAGTGTAGTAAGTGATCATACCATTTGAACGTAATTTAAGATAACATTGCCTCAACTATTTCGGATTTTCCTTTTTTGTGAAAAACAGACAAAGAAGAGTGGTTTACCTTCTAAAGTAAAGAAAAAAATCTTAAAATTTATGTTTTTAGTATTACAATCGACTCTCCACATCTGGATATATTTCACTATTTCGATGATTTTTCGTTTCCTTCATTCTGCATAAATTTTCACTTTTCATATCTCTATATCCTTCTTATCTCGATAACTCCCTATCTTGATGTGAAATTCATTCCCGATTTTCTCTCCGTATGCCGATATGCCCATAATCAAAGGTTACTAGACTAGATTTTTAAGGATTTGCAAAGACGAAATCAAGTCTGTTTGTTTTTAATTTTCTTGGTCATATTTTTACGTTTCATCGGCCTGCTGATTTTTCAACTAGGTTCATGTTCATTCATCATAATATCAGTTACTTTAGGTGAAAAATTATGATACTTTAGGTGAACAATTATATTATTAGGTTGAAAATTATGAGTAGTTTCTCGATTTTATCACTGCCCATTTTAATAACGCTTCATTATATCACTCTCGATTTTAGCACGGTTTTCTGTTCGATTTGACCACGCCACAATAATTATATGAAATTCATATATTTAACATTGGAAAACAAACACAAACAATCAACATATATTCATTTGGTCCATGCCTAACGCGCTTTTCATTTCATTAGCCTTGTTTCTGCCATACAAAACTTAAATTTTGATGAAAATTATATGGCAGAAAAATACATTTTCATTATATCACGCTTGGGTCGAGCACTCGACACTGAAGAAGTCTGTAAGTTGCAGACGAAATAGGCCTATCTGTCAAGATAAGCCACACATATTAGAGTTCAAAGGTATTTGCTCGCCTTACTAGTGATTTTAGTATATTTTTTATTGAAAAAAAGTGAAGTGTTAAAGTTCAATTTGTAGTTTTAAACGTACTCTAATAATCCCTCCCCTAAATTTAATATAAAAAAGTGTAGCCATATTTTTTGAATTAAACGTCTAATTGAAATGGCACATTCAAAAAGCAATGAGTTATTTTTACTTCGTAGGTATTTTTAAGAATTTTGATTTGTAGTCCTAAAAACAAGAATAATTGTCCTGATTTTTCAGTAGATTTTTCGCACAAAATAGTGATTCCTTGTTTGTCATGTATAAAAAGACAACATACTTTCCTGACCTAAACAACTATATGAGGTTTTAACAAGCTTCATGACACAATATGACAGAATAATTTGTGTCTGTATGAACTTGATTGAGTGATTTTCAATGAAAATCTAAAGCGTGTGATTCGTGAGACAACACTTAAATTGTTTTTCCTTTTCGGGAGAGCAAACTTTTTATGAGATTGCAGAAATTTAAAATACATCTTTGTTTCCACTGAAACCTTGATATCAAACTGGAAACATTTCTTTATTTTTTTCATTTTCTATATGTTGCTAGCCGTGCAGTGAAACTAGACTTTAGATAGGAAAGAGGATGTAATCCTTCTGAAGCAGTTCACCAGACGTACACGGAAAGATGGCTTCCAAGAAGACACTGTTGCGATCTGTCTCAGAAGGTTACGGTAGAGGGTGGGAAAAGTTTTGGTCACACTTTCACCTCACTTCACTAAAACTTTCATAACTATCAAATCCCACTTTCACTTCACATGATAAATATCATCGATATCACCAACATTAAAACCACATCACTTTCATTATTACCATCACCATCACCATTAGAGTAAAGTGGGGCAAAAGTTCGAGTGGGGCAAGAGTTTCTTTTTAAGATTTCTAGCTCAAATAAAATCAAAACTTAGAAATGTCATGGTGGTTCGAATGCTATTCAAGTAAGAGACTTCCACTCCAAATATCATAAAAAATAATTGAGATTTGGAAAAGTTACGACAATTTGTTGTTTTTCGACGTAAATACTGTAATATTTGGTCAAACTTTCCATGCATGGAAACAGATGAAGATAAAATCTTTTTCAATATTTTATGTAAGGGCGTTTCTAGGCCTATCATAAGGACGCTTTGACGTGTATTAGTTCTTCCATAAATAGTTGGTATCAATTTTTGGCCCATAGCGGGGCAAAAGTTCGAATCTGCGGGGCAAAAGTTCGGCCCATGTATAAACCCACGGAAATTTTTTCAAATTTCCTGAAATCTACATATTATCCTCAAATTTAGCGAAATTTGCCTGATCGTGCGAAAAATGTCACAAAAATTTCACATTTTCACTTAGTTTTGCGAAAAACTGCTATTTTTTGGGTGTATTACAATTAACCTTGTTTTGGGCATTTTTTGATGAAAATTTAGTGTGTATTTTTCGGCAAACATAAGTTTACGGCTGGTATAAAGTATGCCTGGCATAAAAGTATTGATATTTTGTGTTTTAGCCAGCGAACTTTTGCCCCACACTAGATTCGAACTTTTGCCCCACCGGTGGGGCAAAAGTTCGAATAAGACAATAAATTTTGAAACTATTATAACTAAAAATGGGTAAATATTTTGACACAAGTTTGTTCAGCAAAGTTATAGCCAATATGTTGAAGGTTCGCTGTATGGTATTTGTTTTGTTTCATCTGCTATTATTTTCCTGGAAACTTTAATAATACCACTAAGGTCGAACTTTTGCCCCACCTTACTCTATCTATATCACTTTTATATCAGCCACAACACAATACTGTTGCTTCATCTAGATTATGTTTAAAGGACACTGACACGTTAATGCTTCCAGTAAAGTAAAGTAAATAAAGAATATGCATTAGTATTTGAAGGAAGCACCACACTATAAAACAGACATGCATGCAACACCCAGTGGCACAATCGTTCTTGACGAAAAGTTTCCCGAACTAAAGCGGGAAGCGAACCCACACTCCTTGATTAGATGCGGCTAAATGCTTGGCAACACTAACTGCACGGCCACGAAGCCCATAGATTTAAAAAACAAGATAAAACTTATCGCTTATAGAAATATTACAGTAATGAGAAAAAAAATGTTAACACTCAAAATCATCTTCATTACAGCATAAGCCCTGCTTTTATCACTAATTTTCGCATTATCACCAAATGTTATCACTCTAATAATCACCATTTTAGTAACTTACTACCATCAATCACACCAAAAACACAAAAACACAATGAACCTATAAGCGATCGCTAATTTATCTGCAATGGAATAACAAAATAAAAATTAAATCACCTCTCATAAAAAGGGTCTAGAAACACTTCTGACTCGCATCACCAATAGCACCACTAGTGTGCATCTTTCTCTTCAGAGTAAAGGTACATTTAAGCCCCAGGACCTGACAGCAATCAAGCTGATCACAAGGCTGTGCCTTTGCCCAGGGAATATCGTATCTGGAAATATTTCTGCAAAGATTTTTTACGAATATATGACAAGGTTTTGATGATTATTAAAAAAAGTTCTTCCAAACATCGTCAGTTGATGTATAAGAAGCCCATGAGTAAGATATTCAAAACAACTAACAGAAGTGATGCTTGGTAGATATCAAACTTAACCTTGAAAAACAATTTGGCGAAAGCTTCGCGAATTCTGGTGGAACTCTTGGAGATGCCTGAAAAAGTCAAACCTTATGAATATCACTCAGAATGGATCCTGATGAAATCTCTATTGTACTCCTTCGAATACCTCTGCAAAATCGCTACCTTTTTAACTACCTGACTTTTCTTTTGTTAGTCAGCACAAGTAAGATCTATTTTAAAAGTTCCCTTTGAAAAGATATTTAGTAGAATCCTGACAAAACTCTTAGAGCAATTATTATCTATGCAGTATTCTTATATGTGGTGGCCTTCAGACTTGATTTTCAGTGGCATACCAAGAATATCATTTGATTTATTATGAAGATTTCCATAAGCTTTCCGAGACCGGGTCCGCGAGATGTTTGAAGAAATCCATAGAGGGTCGCAGCTTCAAGAAGGTTAGGAACCACTATCCTATAGCTTTGAAGAACTTCAAGAAGATTTGTGAAATTTTAAAAACAAAGATTGGTTCTGTGCATTTTGTACATTCTAAACACCTAATCATTCGATTTGTGTTTAGAAAAATATTCATGAAATTTGATTGTAAAACTATTTAAAAAAACACATTTTTTTTAATTGCTGTTGTGCACCTATAGTGGTGCATCAATATCCATAGTGGAGGGTCCCATAAGAAATCAATGGATTACGCCATTAAAGGAACCACGCTAAAACATACCTCCACTACAGGAACAGCATTCCTATTATTAGTTCAAGGATTTTTGCATGGACATTTTAAATGAATTTGGATTTTTGTATATCAATATGATAGAAGGATTTAAAATCAATCAATCATAAATCAAATATTTCATGATTTTATGGCACATTTGCTAATGGTACATTTGCTTTACACGTGTAAATTTGGGTAAATTGAGACGCATTTAAAAAAATGGAATGTCTACTCAGGTTTTATTTTTCTCGCGGCGGATACGTACCACATAAATTCAAAACTCGGTTCAACCACATCAAAATACTCGGTGATTCTTAACGAATCATGAAAATGGCAAATCTATTACACAACAGCCTATTACGATGATAAATTGCAAAAATAACTATTTTAAATCGTTCCTATATGGTTCACGTAAAAAGAAACACTTGAATAAGGCCGTACATAAGAAGTGCTTTTAGAACACTAAACCAAGAAGCTAGCTCTATTCCACTACAGACTTAATGCATGAAATACGAATACTTAGAAACGTAGCACAAGAGTGAAGATTAACACTTGGCAAATAGTTACTTTATTCCATCCATGTCTTGAAGAACAAGAACATCTTGCATTCTTTCGGAATATAAAGTCAGTTCACCTGCAGAAAAAGTATAAATAAATCGTAGATGCTCATACCACGTCACGCCATACCGAAAGACGACGAGCGACAATGAGAATAAAGAGGCAACCAACCAACGCAACAACGGTTCAGCCGTGAAGATTGCAGTTATATGCTTGCTACCTGATCAACATTCAAATTGGGTTCAGTTTCCCTGGGGCTCATCATAGGGTAAAGCCAATACCAAAGTCGGAGAAATTTCGTTTAAGAAACAGAAAAGATGAGTTGTCATTCAAAATACTAGAAAACTAAAAAAACGTTATTTTTATTAGATTTTTTTTTTATTAAAGACAACTATGTAGCATGTAGCGCCACATGCTCAGCAATGTAATCTGATAATCTGCGGTAAATTACTTACGAAACATTGGACGTAGACACCCTGTGAAATTGGAACCAAATAGAACAACCTTTTTATTATTCCAAGCAAGGAAAAAAAATCTCACCTGTGCTCAACGAAGACAAGCTAACTTTCGTTGTAGCATGCAAGTCGGCATTTCTTGGAATGATAAGAATAAATCTTCCCTTTGCAAATGCATTGGTTTTCAGTGGGAAAGAGTTTAATTTGGAATCTGGTCATCAAGACAGATGAAAAATGTTTCTTTTTTTTTACACTGCGCATTTGATTCCAGATCAGATTTATTGTTTTCCAATTGTGAACCCCTCGCATCGCGACAACATGTCTACTTGAAGGTTTCAAAAAAAGAGCTTTCGGTTTGTATGTAAATATTATAAGCTATATTATAATTTTTGTCAGGTTTAAAAATTGTTACAACCTTAGCATTTTTCCATTTGTCAGTAAAATATGCTAATTGAAAACATTTGTTAAATATGTCAACTAAAATGATAAGCTACTTTCTGGAAGTTTCTTGATGAGGATGTAGAAAATTCCATCATCGCTAGGAGCTTTGTGCGCACTTTCAAACTGCATAGCAAGTTTTTGAGCTTTTTCGAAATTAGTTAGTAATAATTTGCTTTCAACTTTCAATGCCTGTATTGGCTTCTGAGGTTTTTTCAGAATTTTAGATAATTTCCAAACGGGCTTAGAGCCAGGGTCCAATTGAGAAATCGTATTTTCAAAATTTTGGAATTGCAATGCTCCTGGCTTCAACAATGGAATTTCGTAAAGTTTCAAGAGCATTGTCGATATCAAGTTTAGTTTGTAAAGAAATGTGGACATCAAGATTAGAGTCAATATACGTTTCATATATATTCCAGCCGGCTCGAAAATAATTGAAAGTGAAGCTGATTGGATTGAGAGTCGCTTCATGGGATATTTGAAATGTAACAGGGACATGATCAGAATCAAAATCAGCATGAGTAACTAATTGGCTTACGAAGGCTTACAAATTTTCCGTGGGTAGATACATTCGAAATTGAAAGATTCGAACGGCTACCTGACGGATTAAAATTAGTTTGTGAATGAGCATGATTATGACCTTCCTGATGGGTATGATTGTTGATCAAGCGATCGTTTACTGAAAAATGAGTATTGTTCGATACCAGGGAAATTCCGGAAACTACCGTTACCGTAACGGATATTACTGTTCATTTGCCTGGCACGAGCCTCGACGACTCGCCTACGCGAAGGGCAATCCCAAAAATTTGACTTATGATTGCCCCCGCAATTGGCGCATATGAACTCATCGGTATCTTCCTTCACTGGACAGACGTCCTTGGCGTGAGAAGAATCTCCGCAAATCATGCATTTAGCATTCATGCGACAGTCTTTTGTACCATGACCCCACTTTTTGCACTGGCGGCACTGAGTGGGGTTCTGGTAATTTCCTCCAGCTTAAATATTTTTTAGTTCTTTTTTGTAAAGTGAACTGAATAATATTCTTGAGAAAGCCCTTTCCGAACAATGCCAGATTGTGTTCTCTTTTTCATAATGATTACTTGGACTGGGGAAAATCCAAGTAAATCATTTATTCCATTTTTGATCTCTTCAGGTGACTTATAGTCACTTGAGAGACCTTTCAAGACGACTTTGAACAAACGTTCAGTTTTGTCGTCATAAGTAAACAATGTGTGCTTCTTCTCTTCAAGATGTTTTAGAAGAAGTTCGCGATTTTTAAGAGTTTCCGACAAAACGCGACAGTCCTTTTTTTGCGATTGGGAAGGAAACCTTGATTCCCCTAATAGAGTTCAAGATATCCTGCCTAGAATTTGGGGGATTCGGAACAACTGACTACGATGGGTGGCACTCTTTGCTTCCTCACTTGAATCAAAGAGCCTGGGCTAGAGGCTGCTTCGATTTGGTGTTCAGAAAATTTGTCTAAAGCATCGAACTGATTGCTCATTTCGATACAATTATCAACATTATCCATTTCACCCTTGGGAGAAAGTTCGCATTCCGGAGAAGCGTCCTTTATTCTATTCTTGCCACGTTTAGTGATAGTTTTAAATCCCACTTTTTCGGAAGGAAGTTGTGAATTCAGAGATTCACCCTTCCTTTTGTTTGAAGTTACAACCATGTTTAGTGAAAAAACGAAAGAAGACGAGACCTCCTAAGTTTTTTTTCCCAAGAAGGATTACCACCGCTAGCTTTCGCCAACGGGTCCAACGAAAAATCCAAGGCACGGGTCCAAACAAGGATCGTAAAGGGATCAATAGTAGAAAAAATAGTACTGAAAAGCACTGCTGCCCAAAGTTCTAGTTGTCGACGATATAAACTGCTTTAAAAATACCCGCTTTGCGGCAAGTGAAATTTTTATAATTTAGCATAAAAAATCACAAAACTTTAAACTAAACATGAGGAAAATGGTTTAGAGGGGATGCGTCAACTTCCAGCATCACAAAAAATAAGCCTAAAGGTTTCCTGCTTTCGAAATCTACATGGCATTTTTGTTTTCATGATGGTTAGAAAAATTGATATAGAAAATCACTAAAAAGCCAAAGTTTTTCAAGTCAAATAAGAGCGGAGAGGGGTATAGGGGTACGCTGATCCTCTTTCCATTACTTTCCAAAAAAAAAATCAAAGGATTCAGATGATTATTAACTGAGATCGAAGCATTTTTGTGAAGTAAGGTCCGTCTTGCCATGTTACGAGATAATCAAGATAAGAATCTGGTGGTGGCAGAAAAAGGAACGTTACAGACTCTTAAACAGCATTTCTGTCTCTTTTGGGAGTGCTAGTAGATGGAATTCTATCAGAAGCTTAACGCAACGCAACCCCGGAGCCGAGATATGGAAACAGCACCATGATGAACACCTGAATTGTGCAGTGAGCCTGAGCACTGGCAATGAATATCAAGACTACAAAGGAAATGCGGAAGATGGAAGCTAACCAGACCCCATTCTTTAGAGGGTTAAAGATGTAATTAAACAGCTTAAGAACAACAAAGCAGCTAGAAAGAATTGCATTACATCCCAAATTTATTAAATTTTGCTCTTCAGCTTAGTTTCATGAAAGCTTTATCAACTTATTGCTTTTTGCCAATTGATCATTTTCGCATAAATACATCGTGTGGCTATCACGAAATATTCTGTGGAAAGTCTAGAATATGTCCAAATCGAACAGGATCCTCGACTGGTGGGACTCCCTCATCATTGCTTTGTTGAACAGCTACGCGTTTGCCTCTACGTATTTTAGGGTGTCCCAGTTGGTCCTATAATGTACCATGTAAAAACGGTTACAGGAACAGTCCTCTACGGGAACAATATGACGACTATGCTACAGAAAAACCTGCAAGGCCTTAAGGTGTTCGAACAACTATCTTGGGTGATTTCACTGATCACTATTACCTTATTTTACGATACGTAAAATTGATGTTTTTGTTTTCAACAGTTCAACGTAAAAAAAATGAGAGTTGTATAAAAAGCTGCACAACAAAACTCGAATCAACAGCCGAATTGAATATTATATGATGATTGTGCCCCATCACTGGCATATCAGCGAATAGGTCTTCAAAGTCGATCATCTGACCAAAAAATAAACAACATCAGCCAACAGCTGATGGCGTTCAAAAACGACAATCAACGATTCATGGAAGTGATATCAATAAAGCGTAGAAATGCTTCCCTAACCGCATTTATCATATTTGGCCCCTCTGGATCGCTTGCTTCCGCTTCCCTCGGGGATGGGCTATAATCAGCATCGATTTTTGTTTACTTTCCAGAACGACCTCGTTTTAACCAGGCTTAGTGAGTCGAGACTAACGGTGGTAAGATGAAGAAAAGGGAAAAGAGGATTACTTGATACGTCCGTGTGACGTCGTAATAGAAGATTTTTCGCACAAACAATTTAATGGAGTTTATCGATTTTATGACAGCACCGGCGCAAAGGTACAAATTTATGCAGTGTACTCCTGGGTGATGGCAATAATCATCTTTTGTCAGTATGCCATCGCGAAATTCGCTTCGATTTGCAATTGATTGCTCAGAAGGGGATTATGTCACAAAAGGTAGCTCTTCATTGTGTCCTATGGTTTCAAACAAATGAAATGGACGGAACGAGAAAAACCTAGGACAGGTATTCCATACCTGTCATATCTTAATTAGGTCTATAAATCATATAAATTCGGTATAAAAGTTCAATTTTTTGTGAATTTGAAATTCATACAGTTCTTGGATACATAATCAAAATGTTTTATTGCCAAAAACAAATTCTTTTACTTTGTATTTTTTTTCCTTATTAGTATTATTCCAAACATTACATTCATTTCTTATATCTAGGTGTTCTGTGTTAGAAAACACTATCATCCTAATTTTGTAAATCTAAATTAAGCTGTTATTAACATTTTGTTAACACCATATTACAATTCATTCGCCGTAGCTGTTTAGAATGTTACATGGGAGTTGAATTCACTTGCTTATAAGAGAAAAAAACCCAATAGAAGATTGCAACGGTTTTTATCTAAAATTATAAATAATTTCATCCATACATTAATTCCAATGTTTCAACATTGGATATTCTATGTAACTCATTAGTACTATACCAATGAGGAAGCTTCAGAATAATCTTCAAAATTTTATTTTGAAACCTCCGCAGAGCATTCTTCCTGCTAGTCCATATTGGTACAGCATACAACAACACCGACCTAAAAATTATTAAAAAGTATTTATGCCAAATGGGGTGTCATCCTAGGTAACATTTTTTATATGGATGACAATGCTAAGGAAAGCCAAATATATAGCAATAAAAGTGGTTGATTGATAGTTCTTCAAAAATCAAAATGTGCAAATGGGATTCGTAAGTTCCCCAGAGTGTGATTCAGCTTGTTTGAAACGATATGAATACCGATGAGATTATGACAAGTCGTTTGCAGAATATCGGTGGCTTATATTTAACTTCCTTTTTCAGGCATAAAGCAGATTAAGGAAAAGTTCAAGAGTGCAACATAATATCCTAGCCAACAGTTATATTTCGGTGAGTGCTCGCCAGATATTGAATTCGTTTTATTTTGCTTCCTGCCTTCAACAAGACATTATCATCGATTTGCGTTAACTTAACAATGAAGTCCTGACAATAAAAACACGAATCACATCGAAATAGATGACAGATTCTCTTGATTGTACCTCGACCCGTCCCCAGTTTTGCTCCTTCGCAAAAATGACATGTTTAGTGAGCACGAGCAAAAATATGAGACAATCCGGTTCATTTATCCTTGCCATCTAATACCACCCGCTGTTTTGTGTATATTTCAACATTTTTCCTAGTTATCTGATAGGAATTTCACTCCACCCTCAATCACAACCATTCTGTTTGCGATTTCTCCAGTGGCACGTTGATTCTCTTCGGTGCTGTTGAGTTTCAGCTGGAAGCATTATGACAAGCAAAAAAATAAACTCGCTGATAACGGTCGCGAACCCAGCTATCAATATACAACTCCTCCCGAGGGCACCATCGACATATTTGCCCAATCTTGCGGAGGTGTACACTGAATTGAAACAGCATGAAGACAATGACTTCATTCATCATTCAGGTTTATCTTTCTTGTCGTGTTGCCTATTTCAAAACCAGCTTTTCCTAGAATTTTGGGATTTTTCTTCCCCCTGCCCAGCGGTCTCTCGAACGACATGACAATACTGAATGAAAACATTAAAAATTCATTGAACGATTATTATAATTGAATTGTGTACGCAATACAAGAATCATCAATTGGATGTGAGCTCATTAGTATACCGTAAAAAGAAGCTTGGTAGAATTTTGATGGATTTTGCGTGCGAAACGCAGTACAGGTCCATCATTTACCGGCAACAAAAGATCCTAACCGGTGTGGGTTCCCACTCCCACACATTTTAATTTTTTCTCCGGTTCTCTTCTCAATCTGTTTTTGTTTTGATCCACTCCTAACAGTACACTGGTGATGAACGTGAGTAGCCAGCTTGATTGGGAGAAATGTGCAATGTCCGTGAATTTTAATATTGTTCCTCTATTTTTAAGATACATCAAGACATTTCTTACCTAACTTTAGCAAAGTACATTCATTTTATTTATTCTTTTAACATCTAAACAGATAAGAAAAAACAATTACACACCACAATATTCGTTTCTTGGCCGCATTACTCCATCCTCGGTTCTGCTCCACGCCCACTAAATCGATGCGCACTTGATCCACGCCTTCTTGTACCAATCGAATCCGAAGCAAACACCATCTTTGCAGGTTTGATAGCTGGCATTCTTGCAACATGCCCTGACCATCGTATCCTTCCAGCTTTGGCCACCTTCTGGATACTGGATTCGCCGTAGAGTTGGCGAACTTGTGATTCATTCTTTGCCGCCACACATCGTTTTCCTGCACACTGTCAAAGATCGTCCTAAGCACCCGGCGTTCAAAGACTCCAAGTCCTCGAGCATCGTCTACGTTCCATACTCGTAGAGGACTGCCGGTCTTATGAGCGTTTTGTACATGGTACAATCGGTGCGGGTGTGAATCTTTTTAGATCGCAGCTTCTTGTGGAGGCCATAGTAGGCCTGAGGTCCACTGATGATGCGCCTCCGTATTTCACGGCTCCGTAATTATCAGCCGTCAGAAAGAATCCAAGGTAAACGAACTCGTCAACCATCTCGAACGTATCTTCGTTTATCGTAACACTGCTACCTAGGCGAGCCCTGTCGCGCTCGCATTTACCACCAGTACAACTATTGCTGCCTCGCGTTTCAGGCGGGTCTGCCACCTTTTCAAATGTTCAACCGACAATGTCCATAGCATCCACGAAGCAAACAAATTGACTAGATCTCGAGAAAATCATACGATGCTATTAAACCCGGCTCTCCGCATACCACCTTCTAGCCCAATATTGAACAACAGGCAAGAAAGTCCATCACACAATTTTGCATACCTTCCATCGTTGCTCTTATCAGTCTTTTTATTATTTCATAATTCATCTGACATAAGTCTCAATAAATGTTACCTGTACTAATTTAAACAAATCTAGGTTTCATCGAATCTAAAAATTTTCGTCTGAATACTGTTGATGACATTCCAAAATCAAATAGGTACGCTACATCGTTCAATGCTCTTATTATGGAAGACAATGGTTCATTGTACCCGAAAAGCGAACGGTGGAACTGTGGAGCAAGCATCCTTTCCAGGCTCCTGCGTTGAATCCTGTTACAGCCTTCAGAGCTAGCTTTGCCAGGAGATTCGGACAGTCTATCTCTCCGTTCAATGCCTTAGCGGATGTAACAGCTTGTTGGGTGATTCAAAGTTGTTCAAGGGTTTCCAACCCAAGCAAGCAACACCGGTCAGTGTATGGTGGAAGATTGGAACGGTCCCTCTACGGAAGCAACCGTAGAGCATAGCGTACGAACCGTTTTTGAATACGTTCAATCCTGTCAATCCAGTTCGCCTGATACGGACACCATACAATGTAAGAAGATTCCAAAATTGTACGAACAAGCGAGGTGTAGAGTGCTTTCAAACAATGGACATTCAGGTATCAGAAGGCCGGCTCCAAAGGCACGTTCCCCACCAGTTGGGAGATTTGTGCCATCGCCATATTTGAGCCTATTTCATCATCTACCCGATGGGAGAGGAAAGGGAAGGGAAAGATGGGAGGAAATAGGAGTGGGGTCCCTTGAAGAGGGAAGATCGCATAAGCGAAATGAGAGCATGTAGCTCCATACCACAATGGGTTCGAACAGCGCCCTAAAAAGGGCACTGCAAAACGCATGAGCGTAAAGAGAGCCTATAGCTCATTACCACAGCGGGTTAAGAATAACAGAATGTCCTGAAGATTCAGGCTTCTGAATTCAGTTTCACTTAATAAGTGTTTACCAAGTAATTGGAATCGCATTTGCGCAAAAACTGGACAGTTACATATCAGGTGATACGAAGTTCCATAATCGGAGTCACAACTATCACACACAAATGAGTCAGCACGCTGAATATTTGCCATGTGATAGTTGAGTCGGCAGTGGCCTGTCAACGCTCTGACCAAGAGACTGCAATTCTGCTTTGACAGATTTGTTAAATACTTCGCCACCCTTGGAGATGGCTCAGTAATGTACAATTTTGTTTGACGACATGACTCCAAACTATTCCAATATTGCTTGTGCTGAGTTGCCGCCCAAGAGTTTATCTGAAGCTTCACCCAGCACTTAGAAATTGGAATAGCCGGCTCAGGGCCAATGAAGTCATGCGATGCTCCATCGCGAGCTAGCTCATCAGCCAATTCATTTCCAACGATGGAAGAGTGGCCAGGTACCCATACAAGGTTTACAGAGTTGACTGAATTCAGTTCCTCAATTTGAGTTCGACATGCGATAACAAGCTTCGACCTTGAGTTGGCCGAAGCGAGAGCTTTTATAGCAGCTTGACTATCTGAACAGAAGTATATGACTTTACCCATTACGCGCTGTTGAAGTGCTGATTGCACTCCACACATAAGAGCAAATATTTCCGCCTGAAAAACGGTGCAGTTTCTACCAAGTGAGTAAAACTGATTCAGCCTTAGCTCACGAGAATATACTCCTGCACCAGCTCTACCTTCAAGAAGGGAGCCATCAGTGTAACATACTATATTGTTTGATATACTTCTTTCCAAATAGCCAGACGTCCACTCTTCCCGTGAAGGGAATTGTGTGATAAATGTCCTGTAAGGAAAGTGACAAGCAATTGTGAGATCACTTGGAGCAAGGACAATTTTGTCCCAATTCACCAAAAGTGGAAACAACGAAGTGTGTGTAGATCTACGATTCACTGGATTTTTCTCCAGTAGATCCAGTACCCATAAACGGTAAGAGCAAGAAAGTGCTTCTTGTTTAAGATATATGTGTAGTGGCGCAACGTCGAAAAGGGCCTCGAGCGCTGCTGTGGGAGTTGTAGAGAACGCACCAGACATCGCCATCAAGCACATCCTTTGGAGATGGCCCAATTTTGATTGGATTATTCTCACTTCGCCCTTTTGCCACCACACAAGACATCCATATGCCAATATTGGTCGAACAACTGTTGTGTAAATCCATTTGATATATTTGGGTTTGAGGCCCCAAGTTTTACCAAAGGTTCGCCGGCATTGACCGAAGGCCATGCAAGCTTTTTTGACTCTGAAATCAATGTGAGGTGTCCATGAAAGTTTGGAATCTAGAATGACTCCGACATACTTTACTTGATCAGTCACATTAATCTCAGTGCCAAAAAGACGTAAAGGTCGAATTCCATCGCGGTTTCGTCTTTCCGTAAATAGAACAATAGATGTTTTATTCGGGTTAACCGAAAGGCCATATTGGCGACACCAACTCTCGACTACCTGAAGAGCACTTTGCATCAGGTCGAATAGGGTGCTTATGCACATACCAACTATCAGAGCTAGATAGTCGTCGGCAAATCCATATGTTGGAAAACCGCTATTATTGAGTTGCCTCAATAGCGTATCTGCTACGAGATTCCACAAAAGTGGTGATAAGACTCCCCCTTGGGGGCATCCGCAAACACTCAATTTTCGAATCGCTGCTTGACGCAATGTCGAGAAGAGATGTCGGTTTTTGAGCATTTGATGAATCCAATTGGTAATCATTGTAGGTAGCCCATGGTTTCGTGCTGCTTCCAATATGGCATCGAAAGACACGTTATCAAAGGCACCCTCAATATCCAAGAAAACACCCAAGCAGGATTGCTTCTGAGCGAATGCTTTCTCGATATCGTATACAACTTTGTGTAAAAGAGTCACAGTGGACTTTCCAGATTGGTAAGCATGTTGATTCACATGAAGAGGCATGTTTGCCAAATAAACATCACGGATGTGATGATCGATAATGCGTTCCAGACATTTCAGAAGAAAAGAGGTCAGACTGATTGGTCTAAAACTCTTCGCTTCTTCATACGACGCACGTCCTCCTTTCGGGATAAACTTTACAGTAATATCACGCCAGGATTTGGGAATATACCCGGTAGCAAAACTGCTTACAAGTAGCTTTTTCAAAACATGTTTGATAAACTCAAACCCCTTTTGGAGCAGAACAGGATAAATCCCATCCGCTCCTGGAGATTTGAAAGGAGCAAAACTATTAAGTGCCCATTGAATCGATTCAGTAGTTACGATACTGCGAGCCGAGGCCAGAGACTCGTAACTACATGAAAAGACATTTGGTTCATCCGTAGATGCTATGTCCACACATCCGGGGAAGTGTGTATTGAATAAACATTCTAAAACTTCTTCATCGGAAGAAGTAAAATCACCATTAGGTAAGCGAATTTCGTTCACTTGGAAATCCTTAGATTTTGCAAGGATTTTGTTCAGCCGACTGACTTCACTCAAACTGGAAACATTTGTACAAAGGTTTTTCCAGCCGGATCGTTCAGCAGAACGAAGAGCCTTCTTGTAAGCCTTGCGAGCCGACTTGAACGACTCTGATCCAGCTGAACGGCGTCTGTTCCAACTCCTTCTACATTGTTTCCTGAGTCTAGTCAGATCGGAATTCCACCATGGGGTCCCTCTTGTAGTCTTTACAGACCGCAGAGGACATGCTTCTTCAAAAGCTTCCATAATGTAGGATGTTGTAGTATCAACGGCATCATCCAGATCACTCGGATTTTCAATGGATGGAGAATATCCATGAAATTTGGTCGCAACCAATTCAATATAGAGTTCCCAGTTTGTTGATCGGGGATTCCTAAAACGCAAAGTCTGCGCAGTTACATTTGAATGTTCAAAGAAGATGTAGCGATGATCAGATAATGATTCCTCATCTGATACATGCCAATTCGTCAACTCGTGACTGATTCTATTCGAGCAGAGCGTTATGTCTAACACTTCTTCTCTATTAGAAACCATGAAGGTTGGGCGATTGCCTATGTTAAGTAATCCAAGGTCTGTACTACTTAAGTATTCCATCAGACTGGAGCCTCTCAAATTGATATCTGAGCTGCCCCAGATGATGTGATGAGCATTGGCATCACTGCCTACAATCAGCGGAAGGCCTTTTGTTACGCAGTGTACGACAACTCGTTTGAAGTCATCCGTTGGGGATGGTTCATCATGTGGTAAATATACCGAACAATAGACGTATTTCCTGTTGAGGTCACCAACAGAAACATCAATTGTGACAGCACATACATCTCTGGTCGTCAACTCAGAAATGAGTGTAGCAACGATTGCTTTATTAACGAGCACGCATGCGCGGGGCATGGAGCGCGAGTTTGCCATTTCAAGTTTGCTGAAAGTAGCAAAAACTGGGTCCACAAGGTTACCTAGATAGAAGTTTCCTCTACGAAAGTAGGGTTCTTGAACTAGCGCCACTTGGGCTGCACCATTTTGCATGAGTCTGCAAAGATTGATCGTTGCTGTTCTTTTATGCTGAAGATTGATCTGAGCTAACCTAACCGTAGCCACTACCCAAACTAGGCAGGATTAAGCTTTTTGCAATCTCAGCACGAAAAAGACCAGCAACGAAAAAACCAGATCGGTATCTATTTAAAGTCGCCAAAGGCGGAAGAGCACAGAATACACTGTGTAAAACGCATAATGCGAATCCATATAGGTGATAATTTAAATTAAATGTCAACATATTCATAATCCCACCCTTATTAAGCCTCAGGATAGAGGCTGAAGAAGGGCAGCCGATTATCTCGGAGAAACACAAGGTCACCTGCACCATTGCTCCGGGTAGCACAGGAAGGACTCAATACTGTGGAGGGCGCCCTGGTACCCCACAGGCTCCGTTTGCGTTTAGGTTTTATTTAGACCCCCCTAACCATTCATTCCTAGGCACGGTACGCATCACACCATAAATTAGGGGTCACCTGTGAGGTGGACTTTTACCACCGGAACAGGCAGTCCGTAGTGTTAATTCTTAGCCAGTTGAAACAACCGCTACCGACACTACGCGGCTATCTAGGCTGCTCGGGAAAAGGAGGTTAATATTGATGATTAACTCCTGACGTGCCCTAGCAGTTTCCAACCCAAGCAAGCAACACCGGTCAGTGTATGGTGGAAGATTGGAACGGTCCCTCTACGGAAGCAACCGTAGAGCATAGCGTACGAACCGTTTTTGAATACGTTCAATCCTGTCAATCCAGTTCGCCTGATACGGACACCATACAATGTAAGAAGATTCCAAAATTGTACGAACAAGCGAGGTGTAGAGTGCTTTCAAACAATGGACATTAGTAAAATTTTTGGTCGTCCGCATAACAAACCCCAGCTGTCGATTTGTTCGATCAATGATTTCCGAACGATGATCGTTGAAGGTGAGTCTAAAGTTGAGTAATACACCCAAATCTCTTATGTGACTAACACGCTTAATAGTTTAGGCCAAAAACACGTGTTTACTCAATTTTTTAATGTTTTTCATTTGTTTAAGTACAAGAAAACATTTTTTTATGTTTTTATGAATTTTAGCACACCCCTTGGTTTAAACTCAAATTTTGGGTATATTTTGTTTTCCGTGTCTCTTCCGAAATGTCAGATAGCAGAGAATATGAATATACTAGAGAAACGCGGAGAGGATTTTGACTTTGTTTATAAACAACATTTGCAATGACTGTCAATAATTGAGGTCATTCAAACAATATTTAAGTGTGCGTGTCATCGCCATAAGAAACCAAGCTTATCAATGACGTCACTTACGAATCGCTTTTCACTAACACACAGCCATCGTCTCTTTTGCATAACGTCTTTTTGAATCTCATTGATTTTGCTCGATTGGGACCACGTTTGACGGTTCAATTGGAACCTTTGGTTTCAGAATTCGCGCTTCTCTATTATAAACAAATTATCTGTCAGATAGGAACAACCCCAGTGTTAAAACTAAAACCCCTGTGGTATTTTTGTCGACTAAGCGAACGTCAAACATGATCTCAAGTGTCAAGGTTCATTTATGGATCCAATTTTTAAATTAAAGTTTTAATATGATATATCCGTTATTTGAGCGGGAAAAATTGCTAAAGTAGTTGCAGTAACATGTACTTTCGTGTTATAAAACAAAAACAAGATTTCATTGAACATTTTAGGACCCTATTGTTGTATCGCGAATTATGTAGTCCATACGAAGTGGTACTGCGGAGCAATGGAAGGTGATCACTTATTGGTGCTGAGCGTCATGCGATTTTGTTCACACCAACGGACGAAAGTGTTCAGTAACGACTGCAGCCGTTTGCAGTCTGCTAGGCTTTCAACGACGACATATATTTTCAGTTTATCGGCATACATCAACTTAAACCGACACCCAGTAGAACCGCAACATCGTTGAAGTAGAGTGCGAAGAGAAGCGGTCCAGGGTTACTCCCTTGCGGTACGCCAGTGAAGTTTTTAAACCAAGCGGAAGTATACGATCCAATCTTGACACAGAGCTTCCTGTCGCAGAGGTACGATTCCAACCTGGGAGGGAGGCACAGATACTACACACGAAATTTTATACAAAGTTTTTCCAAACTGCAAGATAACTCTACTTTGCCAACAACAAGGCCAAGGCAGGCTTGGTAAAAATCGCTAGTTTTCAAACATTGAAAGAGGGCCACAGTTTTCTATGCGTTTAATTTGCATTTTTAGTAAAAATAGTAAAAAGATGCTTATTTCAATACATTATATTCAATTAGAATAAAGGGTGCTCTCGTGACGTTACTTGTTAATGTGCATGAATTGATTCCTATTCTATTTTTGTTACTTTTGATGAAATTCAAAAATATGCTTTGACTAATTACGCGCTTTTATAATGTTTGTCCATTGTTTAAGATCCGGGCTCACAGTGACAGTTCGTGACAGCAAAATCTCGGCTCACTTTGACGTTGAGAAATTTTGTATCGATTTCTCCCTCCCAGATTCTAACCACTCTACCATAGCATTCGACGCACCCATCCTAGCAATTGGTGCAATAGGATACGATGAGTATGAGTATGAGTATGATTGACCGCCCGCAGTTGCTACTCCGTTATTGCAAGAACAGCTGTACTAACACAGGGAACCAACAGATGATACTCAGAATCAGTAGCATCTTCAATGTGTAAGTACTGGTGCTCTCATTATTATAACAAACAATACCGGCGCCGGATGCGTCCGAATGCAGGTCAATTTGGGAATGGGAGGGAAATGTTGACGTGTTACTTGCTTTATAGAAGCCGAGGAGTCCTCTGCACTTCCACAAGAAAACACTGGGAGTTTGGATATGGGAAAGGTTTCGTTTTGGTAAACGATAGAGATACAGTACTGGACAGAATAAAGTACGCATTGGCCGTTTTTCCATACAAAATCATCAAGTTTGGAGTCTTATATCTCGGTTTCTAGCTGTCCGATTGACCTGAAATTTTCACCGCAGCTTGAAAGTAACCTCAAATTTGCTAGGCTAGAAATTTATAGTTTTTCATTAACAAACTTATAAGTTATCGCAAATCTCAAATTTTGAAAAAATGACAAAATTTTAAAGTAAAAATAATTTTTAAATGGAAATATTTAGAGCAATATGTCCTCATGCAAAAATGTACAATTTGATAAGACACACAAGTTTGCAGAACATCATTTTTCGGTAAAACTGATTGTTTTCAAAATATTTTCAAAATTTAATTTTGCAATTTTTTGCAAATTGAGAGATTTTCAATAATTTAAAAGATTGTGTTTCAAATGCAGTGATATTTTAATTGAGTAAAATTTATGTTATATCTAGGCTGTGGTGAAAATTTCAGATCAATCGGACCACTAAAAGCTGAGATTCAGATATCCAAACTTGACCTTTTTGTATGGAAAAACGGCCAATGCGTACTTTATTCTGTCCAGTACTGTATAATTTTAAATGAATACGTGAACATATACACGGATGATCGATACCAATAGTGCGGTTACTATGCGAACCAGACACGATCCGAATTCCGTCGCTCGCCCACAAAGGAGCATTTTCAACGGACCAAACACTACTGACGTTTTTTAGGAGAGAGTTTATTTCATTTTCAGACTTTTCGTATAAAACTCCAAAACCAATATGGTTATCTATCTTGATACCTTGATGGCTAAAGCGTAGCGTCACGCCATTGACGGGGGCACTGTAGAGCTCCATTTTTGCTGGTCTTGGGCGATACTTCTACTACATGCAACCATGTATTTTGTTTTGATAGATCTATTGGTTAGCATATCCTCGCTGTCTAACGTCACAAACGAGATTGACACCTCATCTGCAATCCGAACACTCGATTTCGAACTATCCAGCGCAACATGTATCAGCCTAATTAGTTTTGCCAGAAAACCATATTCAGACATAATCTGTCAAAGCTCATTTCTTTTCACTGAGTTGTACGCCGCCTTGAAATCAATAAACAAATCATGGATCTGCAAGTTATACTCTCGTAATCTAGTATTATTCACATTCTCGTTCGTTGTCGATCGGCCTTCGCGAATACCAGTCAAGCATTCGCCGACGATGGACTCCTCAAGCGGTCTCAGCCTGTCAAAAACATTTATTCACCCAATACCTTCAGAAGTACTCGGTGGATCGATTGCATCGTAGGTCCGTCTTCAGTGTCGTGCACTAGTCTCGACTTCCACTTCCACTTCCAATGTTCGACTGATATCAGGCCCGGATTTGAGGGGTGCCAAGGGGGCAAATGCCCCAGGCCCCCCGATGAATCAAAATTAAGAACAAAAAACGTTTTGAAACAATATTTTTTCTTTGGACATTTGGACATATGATTATAACGTAAGGTTAACTTTCCCATATTTGAGTAATTTTTTTTTTTCTTCGCCTAATCTAACAGTATAGTTTGGTCAATTATCATGCTTCAATATATAACAAAAAATATGAATACATATTATGCCAAAATCTTCTAAATTCTACTCTAATTAGTTTTCAAAAAATATTTGAATTAAAAATGCGCTTAACATTTTCGCAGGATCTGAAGAAATACGGCTTACAGGTTAGCACTGCTCAATTCAAAGAGTTTATCTGGTTCCTATCAGAACCTTAAAATTTAAACATATATCCAATTCTATCAGAAACTTGAAGCGTAAGGGAAATTCATATTTAAATTTTTTTTATTTTTGTATTCCGTAGTTGATGAAGTTTTCTTTGAATTAAGTAAAGGCTTAGAGTAAAATTTTATAATAATACAGTACTGCCATGAATAATGTACATGACGATCGATTTTCATACAAAAATGATCAAGTTTAGGGAACTGTTTAACAGCTTCTAACGTGAACTACGTCTCATAAATAACTTGAAATTTGATTTATAGAAAATTAATAAAATTATATGCTTACTTGTATAGCATACCATAACAATCGAGCATATCTGAAAAAAACAACAAAACATAAGTAAAACATTAGGGTTTCATCAGAGCATTTACTTACCATATCAGAGCATTTACTTACCATAATTGGTGCAATAGGATACGATGATCGATTTTGTCAAAGGCGACCTTCCAATCGGTGAAAACGGGATCTACTTGTTTCCCATCCTTTAGCTGCTTGATGCAACTTGAGGTAAAACAATGCCAGGGAAAAAAAAAACCATGCTGGTCGCTGGAGATGAACGCTTTTGTTTTGGCAAAATGGTAATCATCAATCAAACAGTTTGGAGCCAGCGCATAATGAAGTTATACCCCGGTAGTTCCGAACATCGCTTTTGTCACCGGTTTTGTAGACTGGGAACATCAAGGATTGTTTCCACTGAGCAGGAAATTGCTTCTGCTGTAGCGAGAGTTTGAAGATGTAACACAACGGAACGGTAAGGATGTCGATCGATTTCTTGAAGACGGTAACAGGAATCCCATCGGGCCCAGGAGTGATAGAAGATTTCATTTTCTTCGCAGCTTTTCGTAGGATTTCGTCAGTAACGAGTGACACACCAATGTCGCATACGTTTTCTGGCACTGTGCAGCTAGCACGCATCGCATCATTACCAGTTGCACAATCAGCATTGAAAACAATTGAAAAATGCTTAGCGTAGAGTTCGCATTTTTCCGGTACAGTCGATGCTACTTCGCCGGCAAAAGATACCGAGGCAGGGACACCATCGGTTTGCTTGCGCTTAGAGTCGCTGTCGAAAGGAGTCTCAGCAGGAACCCTTCCAGGACGACGCTTATTGGATTGATCATCGTCAGTCTTGTGAGCTTCCCGGGAAAGCTGTTCTCGTCCATAATTTTCCATAACTCTATGTGGTCGATAATATCGTATGCTGAAATCGATGAAAACGTGACGCGTTGGAACCTTGTATTCACGACGTTTTTGGAGGATTTGTCGTACAGTAATTATCTAGTCCGTTGCCGATCGGCCGTCAACGAATCCGGCTTGATAACTTCCCACGAACTCGTTTGCTACAGGTGATAGACAGTGGAAGATGATCTGAGATAATATTTTGTAAGCCGCATTTACAATGGTGATCGCTCGAAAGTTCTCATAATCTAACTTGTCGCTTTTCTTGTAGATGGGGCATATTACCACTTCCTCCAACTCCCCCGGTAGCTGTTCTGTTTCCCAGATTGTGTCTATCAGCCGGCGCAGACAGCCTTTCCAGGCCCATCTTTATGAGATCAGCTCCGATACCATCCTCACCAACAGCTGTATTGTTCTTGAGCTGGTGAATGGCATCCTTAACCTCCCCCAAAGTGTGGGCTGGTTGGTTTATATCGCCCGCAGTATTGTCGGACATTTCCTCCGTTGTCTCGACCTTCATTGCCTATGCTCTCAGCACCATTCAGGTGTTTGTTGAAGTGCTGCTTCCACCTTTCGATCACCTCACGCTCGTCCGTCAAGATACTCCCATTCACGAAGCCCATTCCTGTTGCCGTTTCCATCTTTAACGTTCCACGTTCTGCCAGGTCCCTTGCTACAGCATGACGGCCCGCACTGCATTCTCCTCCAGAATCTGTTTACATTCCTCGTCGAATCAACCATTCTGACGATTCCGTCCCACGTAACCGAAGTTGCTCTTAGCTGCAGTAAGCGTTGACGGCTGCTTTCACTGTTCTCCATCAGCCTTCAAGAGGGGATTGATCCAACTCACACTCTTCCGGGCGGCGAAATCAATCCGTTGTAAGCCGGTTTCGTTCGTCAGCCGGTGAGTGCTGAACTTTCCAATAGTTGGTCTGAACTCCTCCTCCTGGCCAACCTGAGCATGTAGACCTCTTATGATGATTTTGACGTCGTGGCTTGTGCAGAGGTCGTACTCGCGTACTTCGAGCTGTGCGTAAAAAGCGTCTTTATCATCATCAGTGCTTCCGGAGTGAGGGCTGTGTTCGTTAATTTTGCTGAAGCTGAAGAATCGGCCTTTGATCCTCAACTTGCACATTCTCTCATTGATCGGCCACCACCCGATCACGTGCCTCTGCATATCGCCTATCACTATTAAGCTCGCGTGTGTTGCCGCAGCTCTGGTAGATGATACGGTTTCAAAAGTGCCCCAGGTTTGGATGATGCAATCAGAACTGTAGCGGTAGATGATAAACAGACTCTCACCATGCGTTGCGGATAATGAATGTTACAGAGAGCGTTGAATAAGAGATGCTTTCCATTTTCTCATAATTCCATCCCTGTACGTTAACGTTATCGACAATAACAATAACTGTGGATATAATCGTCACGTTTAGACCAGAAATTTCAATATGAACACCTCCATTGGATACGGTAGACAGCAATATCCCCAAATAATTCATTTAAAGATTTTTTCAACTATTTCTTCTTGTGTTTTTCCAATAATTACTCCAGATATTGTCATATGTTTTTAAAAAAGGTAGAAAAATTCATCCAAGAAATAGGTGTTTTAGCTTGTGTCAAAATTATACACCTAGTGTGTTGGATTGATCAAGAAGAGTTTGATTTTGCACGATTCGTACTAAATATTGAGTAACTTCGTTTAAGCGTGAAAATATTTTACGTGTATATTTTAAAAAGACACCGACACGTTAATGCTTCCAGTGGACGAATTGTCCTTTGAAGGAAGCACCATACTAGACAACGGACTAGCATGCAACGCCCAGTGGCACAGTCGAAATACGTTCCAGACGAAACGAGAATCGAACCCACACTCCTCGACTCGATGCGGCTAAATGCTTGGTAACACTAACCACACGACCACGAAACCCACAATCTTCTTCTTTCTGGCGTTACGTCTCAACTGGGACAGTGCCTGCTTCCCAGCTTAGTGTTCTTATGAGCACTTCCACAGTTATTAACTAAGAGCTTTCTTTGCCAATTGACCATTTTTGCGTGTGTATCGTACGAAAATACTCTATGCCCTAGGAAGTCAAGAAAATTTCCTTCCTCGACCGTTGGTTTCGAACCCACGACCCTCAGCTTGGTCATGCTGAATAGCTGCGCGTTTACCGCTACGGCTATCTGGGCCCCCAATATACACGTAAACAAATTTGGGCTCTGTTTCATGCAGTCTACGAGTTGCGTATCGAACGAATCCAAAAACTTCTGTTAGCTTTGCCTTGCGTCGGCTACCCTGGGCCAATCCAGATAGCATACTGCATACGACCACAGATGTGCACTTATTGGACTGGAAGCACTGTAAAAATGCCGAACTTCCCTGCATCTGCGAAAAAGACCAACAGCGAGAAAACCAGATCGGTATCTGTTAAGATACATCAAAGGCGAAAAAGCACAGAATATACTGTGGAAATTGCATAATGCGAAAACTCAAACATAAATAATACTGCTAATACTAATAGTTTCGGATACCTACAAAAACACTACCATAATAATACAAAATTAGGGAGTGGTAAGCTAAAGACTTTACATAGGTACAAGCTCTTGATTTTGATTGGAGCTTATCTTGAAAAATCACTTCAAACAAACGCCATGTTTGTGAAGCTTGAGAAAATTCTAAAATATGGACACTTCAAAATTCGTCTTAGAATCTTAAAAAGATTTTCCGAAAATATGTCAGCTTTATTTCTATTTTCTATGAATTATTTTTCAATGCGTTTCGAAGCGCCCATGCAACAGGTACCAACTTCCACGGTGAGCAACGAAAAGTTGGAATTTGTGCACCAATGTAGGCTGCGTGGGGTGAAAGAACGCCACCAGAAGAAAAAAAGAGATTTATTGTGGGAATGAAAGTGCACCGTTTCTAACCAAGATTGTTGGCTTGCATTTAAATTGAGAAACCTTTCTGGGCCTACGTTCCTACTCAGTAACTAATTGGTATTTTCACAAATATGAACGTTTCCTACGATGTTGTATGCTTTTGATTAAAAAGAATTCTCAAATTTGATGAGTATTGATAAAGTTCGAGGAAATTTTAGGCCAAGCTCTATAATAGTGGCTCCAGAATAGATTACTGAAAGAAACACCTACCGGAGCGATTGTTGACCGAGAGTGTCGTTGAACATGCCTCAACAAGCGTGTGATAACATCGAGGCAAAATATATTTTCACAAACAAAGTACCATGTTTAGTAGGTATCAACGTGTTCCTACATGCATGTGCTTCTATCATCTCTGTCGCTCGCAGACGTTCAGTCTATCCGTATATAGTGTTTGGCAAAAAATAATTTGCTACACTATTCGGAGCATGCATAAGGGTGAGTGAAAATTTGGTTACCTCAATTCTGAGTATCCTCCCAACATATTAAATTCTATGACAGAATAGTTCCGAATATTAGCTGAAGGCTCTCTTTCCTTGTTAACATTTTTTGCATTAGCATATCGAAGATACTATATGCCATCGAAATTCAAAAAAATCCGACCCCAAAAGATACACCCGACTGGACTGATTTCGAATATAATTTGAATAATGCAAAAGGTAAATATATTGAAAGGGTTTGCATTACAACATTACAAGCACAAAAACAATCGGTAATCAGATGTGACTCAAACAAAAAGCCAAAATTCCAGTGTCCTCACAGGTCAGGTGGGGAAAAAATCAAAAGATCAACTTCCTTTTCGGAACATTTAAATGTGTTTTTATTGATTATTATATATACAGTATTGGAAAAAACATTTGCAACTTTTTCGATTTTTCATACAAAATGGTCATTTTTGGAGGCTTATTTCTCAGTTATTTGTGGATCAATTTGAATGAAATTTTCACAGAACGTCAGATATAACTTGAATTTAAACATATATTTTTGAGAGATTTTTCCAATAACAAGTTCAACAGCAAGAACAATCCGACAAAAGCAAAATTTTTTCCCTTTTTTTTATAATCTACCTAGTCTAAAAAATTGACGGAATATCAATATAATGTCTTCAGCAAAGTTGTAGATTTAGGTAATATGAACAAGTTTGCTGAAGGCAGTTTATGTGTACGGCTTTCCTATTTTCAGATAAATCATTTATAATTTTTCATAAAAATTTCCCCTTAGTCAAACCGTTATCACTTTTGGACTCGTGATTGGAAAAATCTCTCAAAAATATGAGCCTCCAAAGTTGACCATTTTGTATGAAAAATCAAAAAAGTTGCAAATGTTTTGTCCAATACTGTATATATATAGCCATTCCATGAAAAACCGATCTAGTGAGTCACCGAATTCCGTGAAAATTTGCTATTTTGTTCCTTATCCGAAATAAGGATACACGTGTTTTTGGATTTTTTGATTAGGGTGACCATTTCCGAAATAGGGTGATCAGAAAAATCACGATTTTGCTTAATTTTTAAAAAAATATTACTTTTGAATCTTTTTGGATGAAATGAAAGCTAAAGATTTTGGCTGGAATAATATAACATTTCACAAAAAAATGTATTACATGAAAAAACAAAACAATAATTTCCGTTTTTTCGTGTTTTGAAGGCCTCGGAACCAAAAGGGCTGTTACTGTTCTCATTTTTTCTTGAAAGTTCAGAAAATTTTACGTTTACTGTCAAATTTTCAGCGATGTCTGTTTTTTAGTTTTTGAGATATATTTTTTTGAAAATAAAAAATCAGTCATTTTTCATCGGCACACACTGTAGGTCTCAGTGCATTAGATTTTTTATTTAAAAAAAATCATAACTTTTGAACAGCTCAACCGATTTCCAATTTTTTTTTTTATGGAATTAAAGCTTAAGATTTCAACTTTTTTTTTAAATCAAAATAAATGAAAAATTCTAAAAACAATATTTTAATATTTCAATATTTTTTCATGTAAAAAAAATGTTTTATCAGATTTTTCAATTTTGTCTGAGAAGTTGAAATCTTAAGCTTTCATTCCATAAAAAAAATTGGAAATCGGTTGAGCTGTTCAAAAGTTATGATTTTTTTGAAAATGGAAAATCTAATGCGCTGAGACCTACAGTGTGTGCCGATAAAAAATGACTGACTTTTTATTTTCAAAAAAATATATCTCAACAAATAAAAAACCTACACCGCTGAAAATTTGACAGTAAACGTAAAATTTTCTGAACTTTCAAGAAAAAATGAGAACAGCAATAGTTCCTTTGGTCCCGAGGTCTTCAAAATACGAAAAAAACGGAAATTATTGATTTTTTTTCACGTAAGAAAAACATTATTTGTGTAATTTTTTATTTTTCCTTAAAAGTCAAAATCTTTAGCTTTCATTTAGTTCAAAAAGATTGAAAATCGATCGAACGGTTCAAAAGTAATAATTTCTTTTAAAATAAAAATTTTGCAAAATCGCGATTTTTCTGGTCATCCTATTTTGGAAATGGTCACCCTAATCAAAAAATCCAAAAACAAGTGTATCCTTATTTAGGAAAAACAGTAAGGGCTCAAAAAAAACTTTGATTGGAAATATTGTTTAAAATTGAATGATCTACAATTTTGCTGAATATACATGCCATAATTTCTAAAAATTAGATATAATAAGTCAACAAGGGATCTAACTAATTCAACAACTTTGAAGAAGACAGTTTTTGTCTACTGTTTTAATCTAAAGCAAAGATGCATTTCTGCGTATGGAACGTCCGTAACACTGAAGATCTCCAAACAATTACCATGTTTGGAAGTCTGTAAGATTCGAAGAGCATTCCTGACATGGCCTGAAACTCTTTTTTCAAATCTATAGTATTTCCTTCAAAGTTCAATTCCAGTTAATTTTGGATAAATTGCATGGACGTTGAACGAAAATGTCTTTTGGAACCACCCTAATATGAATGCATGCATGTAGAACTCATGGGGAAATACATGTATGTACGAACGTTCATACTGGAGATGTTTTCCTGGTAAAAATGCGTCAAATGGTGTTAATCGAATTTTTGTTTACTAGTAGTGTATCTTTAGTAGCTTGAGACACGTATCTCTCGATTCAATACCCATCATAACAACCATGATTTTATTTGCTCATAATCGGGAAATGCTTCAACAAAATGCACTTTTTCCTATGGCGATGTATTTTAGGAACCAATTCAACAACGCAAAAATCATTTATCAACATCTCTCATAAACTTCCTCCAAACTTTTCCATTGAACTTTCTTCTGGTTTGACGAACCGCGATGAAAACTGACATCCCTTCTGGGCACGGCCACATTCCGAAGAAGGAAAAAACATTCCGGAGCTGAACCAACTTTCCGTCTCCATTCATCGGTATTCAAATGTAATTAGGCGGAGTTCAATCGAGTGGATTTTATTCACGAATTCACGGTTTGGCTTTTGGGAAAAAATAAAAATCCCGCAGTTGCCTTGAGGATGAAATCCTTCTTCATTGCTCGATGAAGGGCGAAAATTGGAAACTAAATCAACTTAATCAACTTCTCGTAGACTGAGTATGTTTTCACACTGGTAGTTTCTTCTCTTCCTGGCTTCGTTGGAAGAAAAGCGAGAAGGTGATCAAATTTAAAAAGAATCAAAATTCAATCATAAACGGAAAATATAAGTGGAGCGGAGAAATGATCTTCAACCAAGCGCGAGATATTTTAAAGTTCAGTTTGAATGTTACATAAATTATATAAGCTTTACTTGGTCAATTTCATTGGAATCTCAAAATTCGAAATCAATCGGAGGTTTGTCATTTGAAGTAGTTCGCAACGTGAGTTCATAAACCGAGGCTTGAAAAGGTCTTGGAATCCGTTTGCAGGAAATTCATATCAAATATTTCTAAAAAAAACATGCTTTTCTTAAACAAATGAGTACTCCAAATAGTTGCTTATATGGGTTTGAATTAAATGAATGTGTGCTCAGGTCTTTCAAAACCTCCTCAAAGTTTATGGCTAGAGACTTAAAGCTCTTATAGAGAAATTGAAATCCAATTACAAATATGTATCAATTCTATAATTTAAAATTTATATAACTAAATAGCTGAGGGAAGATGGCAAAATTGTGCATGCCAAAGGTGTTTTAGAACTCTCAAGAATATATACCCTCAATTCAAAAGTGTAATCAATGGTCAGTCAATCGTTTTGAAAAACAATGAAGATCTTCAGCCTTTCATATTGTAAATTTTGCACCTTATTGAACGCGACGATTTGTAATCGTCACCGGTGGAGCCGTCGGGAATTTTACGTTTCATCGGTCTTACTAACAAAAACGTAAGTCATCACCCTTTGAATCATTTGCTGGTGATGTTCGAAAGTTGGCAGCGCGTTTTTTTTTTGTCGATGGAACGTACAATATAGTCGACTCTCCACATCTCGATGTTCTATATCTCGATATCTCTTGCTATGTCGATGATTTCTTCAGTCCATTCAGTCCGAATACATTGTCTCTTTCCATATCTCGATATCCTCCTTATCTCGATGTGCTCCCGTTGATTTTTTTATTCCAAATATTCTCTCCGTATGTCGATATGAGCATTATCAAAGGTGACTAGACTAGACTTTAGGAATTCAAAACAATTTCAGAACACGAGATGACGTCTGCTTGTTTATTATTTTCCTGGTAACAGAGTGGTTTTCAATCTAGTGTTCATTAATTTTGTTTCCTTTGTCTCGATCTCTCCGTATCTCGATGGTCCCTTCGATATCGAGATGTGGAGAGGTGACTGTATTACCTAAATGAAATATTGTAGATAGTTGTATGGGTGTCATACGACCATAAGGTCTGGAATCGTATCTACAATATGTCTTACATGCTTTATTCAGTTCATTCATTTATTTAGTTAACATCTAAACAGATAAAACTGAATCAACAATTTCACACCACAATACTCGGTTCGTGGCCGCATCTCTCCATCCTCGGTTTTGCCCAACGTTCGCCAAATCGATGCGCACTTGATCCGCAAACCTACACAGTTGGTTGGTTGGTTTGACTTTTATTAACGAGATTTTTAGCCCTGGGCTAGTTCATCTCGGGACCAACGGCTTTACTTCCCTTCCGAAGGAAGTCGTCACTATAACTTTTTACGTCATAAGTGACTATGTCGGGGATGGGATTCGATCCCAGGTCCTCGGCGTGTACACAGTTAAAAATAATGAAAATTACATGTCATGTAAACTTCATTTATGCCATGTAAACCCGAAATCATGTAAATTTAAGTCCGAAATAATGTAAAAATGTGTTATATGTCATGTAACCACTCAGGATCCTGCTGGATTACATGACATATAATTGAAGTTTACATGACATATCATGTAAATATCCATGATATTCCACGCTCCAATTATGTGCATTATATGTCTCAGAAATTTACACGTTTCGTTCTTACTGTGTAGCTCGCTGCGCTCCATCCCTTCTTATACCAACGGATCTAAAGCGAACACCATCTTTGCAGGGTTGCTGTCTGGCATTCTTGCAACATGCCCTGCTCATCGTATCCTTCCAACTTTGGCCAACTTCTGGATACTGGGTTCCTGCACACCACTAAAAATCGACCTAAGCACCCGACGTTCGAATACTCCAAGTGCTGGCAAGTCCTCCTTGAGCATCTTCCACGTTTAATACCCATAGAGGACTTCAGGCATTATGAGCGTTTTGTACATGGTACATTTGGTGCGGACGTGAATCTTTTTTGACCGCAGCTTCTTCTGGAGGTCATAGTAGGCCCGACTTCCACTGATGATGCGCCTCCGTATTTCACGGCTAACGTTATTGTCAGCCGTCAGCAACGATCCAAGGTAGACGAACTCGTCGACCACCTCGAACGTATCCCCGTCTATCGTAACACTGCTACCTAGGCGAACCCTGTCGCGCTCGGCCCCACCAGCTAGCATGTACTTTGTCTTGGTCGCATTCACCACCAGTCCAACTTTTGCTGCCTCGCGTTTCAGGCGGGTCTGCCACCTTTGCAAATGTTCGGCCGACGATGTCCATATCATCCGCGAAGCCAAATAATTGACTGGATCTCGTAAAAATCGTACCCTTGCTGTTGAGCCCGGCTCTCCGCCCTTCTAGGGCAATATTGAACAACAGGCACGAAAGTCCATCCCCTTTTCGTAGTCCGCCTGTTTGCCTGAAACCTTCACACAATTTTACACACCTTCCATCGTCGCTCTTATCAGTCTCGTGAGCTTCCCGGGAAAGCTGTTCTCGTCCATAACTCTACGTGGTCGATACTATCGTATGCCGCCTTCAAATCGATGAAAAGGTGATGCGTTGGTACCTGGTATTCACGACATTTTTGGTGGATTTGTCGTACAGTAAAGATCTGGTCCGTTGTCGATCGGCCATCAATGAAGCCGGCTTGATAACTTAACAAGAACTCGTTTACTACAGGTGACAGACGACGGAAGATGATCTGGGATAATACTTTGTAGGCCGCATTTAGAATGGTAATCGCTCGATAGTTCTCACAATCTAACTTGTCGCCTCTCTTGTAGATGGGGTATATTACTCCTTTAGTTAGCCCATTTTTATGATCCTTTCCTCAGGTAGCTGTTGTGTTTCCCAGATTGTGCCTATCAGCCGGTGCTGACAAAAGGCCAGCCTCTCCGGGCCCATTTTTATGATCCGATGACGTTGGTTTCCATCGCCCGCAGTACTGACGTAGGCATTTCCTCCGTTGGCTCGACCTTCATAGCCTGTGCTATCAGCACCATTCAGGTGTTCGTCGAAGTGCTGTTTCCACCTTTCGATCACCTCACGCTCGTCCGTCAAAATGCTCCCATCCTTATCCCTGCACATCTCGGCACGCGGCACGAAGCCGTTGCGGGATGCGTTGAGCTTCTGATAGAACTTACGTGTTTATTGAGTCATGGTACTAGATTTCCATCCTTGGTAAGGAGTGATTTGTAACGGCTAATGGTGATTCATCCTAGTTGCGTGAAAGTTGCACTTAACTACGTGTTCGACAGCTAGAAGTTTGTTTGTTTCAATCCAGTTGCAATATAGTTGAGTTTTACATTACACACCATGTAACTACGAAAACATGTTCTAGAAATAGTTTTTCTGTTCAAATGGTGTTTCTCATATGTTGCGCGAAAAGTTTTGCAATAACTCTAGTTTATTTGAGATGTGGCCTATTAGGCTTAAATTCGCCAGTAAGAAGCTTGTATACCGAAGGGCAGTGATGCATTTTAAACTGAACGCGAGCCAAAAGTGAACTGAACGCGTTCTAATTTTGCACGCGAACGCAGCAAACATTGAATTCTCGTGCCGTATTTGAACGCTGCTCACGAACGGCCCGTTCACTTCAAAATGCACAATGAAGCACAAAACTTAAAGAAACTACTTCAAACTAGATTGAACTCATATCACGCACAATGTATGGAACCTTAAATGTTCTTTGACAACTTTTGTAAATCTTTCCACATTGAAATGTGTTTTGAATCTGCAGTGAAAAGAATTTTCCTTTCGCGTTCATATTTCAGCTCTTCCGGGTTCAACTTTTTGAACTGCTCAATGTTCAAGCCTACTTGATCCCTCGTTCAAAAGTTTGAACTGGAACGCAAACTGAACGCGTTCAAATGCAACACTGCCGAAGGGTGCAGTAAAGTAACAAACGACAAGCCTACATTAACAGGTAATGTGGTCGCTTATATAGTGGATTGGCGAAGCAATTGTTTGAAGAGCTTGTGGAGTAGTGAATAGAGGTAAAGATTTATGATCTTGAGGTCGAAAGTTCAATTCTCGTTTATATTTTTGATTGCATTTTTTTTCTCTTATGTATTTTGCAACAAATCAGCAATTTCAACAAATTGGGCATCCATCTGTCGAAACTTCGTGATTCTAAATAATGTTTAAAAATACAAAATCTTCAAAGAACACGCTGGTATGTTTAAGATCTGTATGAAATTCAGTATGAAGTTCAATACTTTGAACGTTTTTGAGCATACACTACATGCATGATTCGCCAGTGTGACAATACAGTTTTAGATGACCCAGAATATTATAGGCGCGAAATACAGTACTCTACAAGATATATCAATAAACTTCTGATTATGCTTGAAGCAATCAAGACCTGAGCCCCAAAAAAATTCGTTTGGAAACGTGTAAAAGATAACTAAAAACATGAAAGATACCGTTATTTAAGGTGTCCAGCCATTTGACCGAATACCGTTTGGCCGAATGCCGTTCGGATGAATGCCATTTGGCCAAATGCCATCTGGCCGAACGGGTTGTTTGGCCGAATGCCGTTTGGGCGAATTACGATAAAAAAAATATCAGAATGCTAAACGTTGATGTGTAGGATTCTAAGTGCGGCCGAATAACTGATCAGCTAATTAATGTGTTGATTTTTATGATGTTACGGTTTATGAATCTTTAGAGTTATACTGATAATCGTTTTATTTGCATTAAAATTGCTTATATTTGCAATTGCTTATTTATTTTTTCTTTTCATCATAGGCTGTTCTTTCAAGAGAAAACTATGTTTCATATTTATTGGAAATAAAAACTAGTAGTTGCTAGAACTTTGAAAGAATTTACTTAGTACAATTCGATGGATCGAAGTAAATCGATCCTGCAGAAGGGCGAAAAAAATCGTAAACCATTTTTTGTTACTGACAACAAACGCAATTACCGCTATTACCGCTGGCAGAAAAGTGAATGATTGCATACATTTAGGATGTTCTTCTTTCAGCATTGACTGTTTCTGGAACTAACACTAAAGAGCTATTATTTGAATATCAATGAAGATTTATCCTTCTTTTAGAAAAAGCTGTTCTTTGAAATTAAGCTTTGAAAATCATTATAAATGCATGCTATCTGTAGCTCAGTATTGTTTTCAATTTCGGTCAAGCGGCTTTCGGCCAAATGACCTGTTCTGCCAAACATCTTTTGGCCAAATGAACCCTATGTATATTTCATTTTAGGTAAAAAATGTTATGACATTAAAGAGATAAATAAATTTAACATAAGCTCTGCAACACGCTTCCAGGAAGCATACAATTAACTCACATATTCTACAGACACCTGCAAAAATCACAATACGCCTCCAGCTTAGACAAACACTCTCAATTTCTAAAACAAAAAATGTGCGGTTACTTTGTAACTGAATATGCAGACATTGAATTCTATTTCATGGAAGGTAATCTTTCACCAAACATAAACCGCTCTTAAACCTTCACGTCTCATAATATATGATACCAAAATGCTCGAAAGCAATCAATTTTAGTCGGTGGAAGCTTCCACAGCAATTAAAAACTAATACAAATTAGAGTCCCGCCGGAGTCTTGCTCTACTACATATCAATAGTGGATATCAGTCTATAAGCACTTACTCACCTTATAGCTAGTAGAGCTCGTCCATCATCATAAACTAAGATACGGAACGACACCTGTCGCAATATCCTTTCCAGTGCGTACTTGTAGCTCACACATTGAAGACGACCAATTCTGAGATAATCCCACCCTGCCATCCTACGTGCATCGTCTATTCCTTCGAAAGCCGCCCTCCTCATCGGACGTGCAGAAATAGAATGCTTCAGATTCTTCGACAACTTTAATCAGCGTTAATTCCGGTAAAATTCATTCTCTCTTCTCAGACCGTCTAACAAGCCATCAGCTCCGGGCCAAGCCTCAATTCGTGGAACTTGCCAAACCTTTTATGTTCCTTTTGAAGCTCTTCTTACATTATCTACCTGTTATCAATAATCCAAGATTATGTCGCTCAAAGGAAACTATGGCATTCATCAAACTTCATGCAGCCCATTTGCCTTCATTCCGTTCCAGTTCTATCTGAGATTGGCTGTTCCACGTTCTTTACAAGCACTTTACTAGCGAAAGACAATATCTCTGAAGCAAGAGAGCATGCTGGCAGAAGTAGGGTTTGTATTCCGATACCGTCTTCTACGTTGTGTAACAATGGCATTATGTGCATCGTCAGCACATGAATCGGTTCGAAGATAGTGTTTCCAGTCGCTCTAGGGTATGCTTAAAGTGATGGGTCGTAATGTTGGATAACTCTCCACTGCTGTATTTAATCTTTAAACAAATGTTTCTCTGATTGATTTTGTTATCGGGAAACAGAACAAACAACAGCTCTCCGATATTCAACATTTTACCCTAAAATCCTGCATCGTCAAGTTAAGAACATGACTAGTTAACGTTACATCTGATAATGAAAAGCAATATAGGTTACCATCTTCAGTTCTAATAGCTCGCACTTGCAAAAGAGGCAAACTTCGCGGGGAAGTTCGTTTTATCTCGCACCAAAGTGCTTGGAAGACTGAGGAATCTTACTGAGGCTATGTGAGAGTATGTGCGTAATATGTGTCGGCTGCATCAACATGTTTGAGGTGATGATTATCCTTGGCGAAACTTTTTACTCATTTTGTAGAAACAGACATTCTAATAAGTTCGGTTTTAATTAGAAAGACAACATTGGCCATTCATCACAGTTGCACCTACACACACTTTTGGCCTATTTAATTTCAAATGATATATTTCAACGGAACAGCTCTTCTTTGCTGATTGTGAGTAATAAGGTTGTCCAATTCAAAGCCGAATAGATTGGTGAACCCTTTTACCCACCCACGCGCCTGATTTCATCTCTTCATCCATCCAAAGGAAATTTTACCTCAGATTGATTTGGCAACCGAAACCAATACATGTTATCGATATTTTCGAAAGCACCCGGAAATGTTAGTCGCTTCCATCAAGAGTTCAAGTTACCCAATCTGAAGCAACTTTCGAACGGATGCCAATCCTCGACGTATAACTGAATAATGGAAAAGCGTGTACCACCGTACTGTTCCGAAACTGATAACTGTGTCGAATTTGTTCACTTGTAGTGTTCGGTGGGACAGAAAGTTTAGATTACTCTTCAATATTTACTATAGTCAAATTTTATTAACTTTTTCCACTGCATGATATTACATATACTTATAAGTACGGATTTCGATCCCGCACAATATTTGTGCGACAAGATAGAATAGTGGTCCACATTTGGCAATCAATTCTGCTTTCCCTAGCTGTCGACTGAGCTATCTATGCGAGAATCAATACGAGCATATATTTGAACATTTTTTACGTTCCCCTATGATTGATTTGGTTTTTTTTTTTTCATATTTCTGTTTACAGGTATGTTGATTGTTATCCTCAGACGTGTAGCTAAACCATTGTGTACCACCGACTGTTCTGTATGTAGCAACCTAGACGACGATGTAAGTTATTTTACACTCAATTTTGCTCAGGTAATTCCATAAGCTGAAAGGATTGATTTTCGATTCAAACATTTCTGTCGGGTTACGTTACGGTAGAGGTTTTGTTGATTGTGAGGAAATTCTAGCCAGTTCAACGTCTAATAAGACGTGAATGTCATTAATTTGTTATATCTAGGTGTACTGTGTTAGACAACACTATCATCCTAATCTGGTGAATTTAAAATAGGCTTTTATTAAAAATTTGTTAACATCATATAATATTTTATTTGCCGTAGCAGTGGAGAATTTTGGTAAGTGAGTTAATTTCAATTAACATCAGTTTTAAATTGTTATCTAGCACTAGTGGTCCATTTATATAGAAGATACAAAGATAGATAGATAGGCCCTAGATACTTAACTTCATCTGACCAATTTACTGGAACCCCCCTCATCGTGACAACATGTCTGCTCGAAGATTTCAAATAAAGAGCTTTCGTTTCATGTTAGATTATTATAAGTTGAGTTTTGGAAGCATTATGAGAAATCTTCCGTTTTTGCAAGTATGAAATATTCTAACTTTTTTGCAATCTACTATAGATGACACGCAGATTTCGTCCTTTGGCGGAGAGGCCTGTGTCATCCGCAAACAAGGTTTTTTTACATCCCTGAGGTAACTCAGGTAAGTCAGACGTGAAAATATTGTATAATATTGGTCCCAAAATGCTGCCTTGAGGAACACCAGCTATTATAGGAAGTATTTCAAAGTTAGAGCTCTGATAATTAACCTGAAGTGTACGATATAACAGATAGCTTTGGATTATTCTAACAATGTATGTTGGAAAATTGAAGTTTTTTGTTAATTTTACAATCAAGCCTTCATGCCAAACACTGTCGAATGCCTTTTCTATGTCTACAAGAGCAAAACAAGTAGAATAGCCTTCAGATTTGTTCGAACGAATGAAATTTGTTACACGTAAAAGTTGATGAGTGGTCGAACGTCCATGTCGAAAACCGAACTTTTCATTCACAAAAATTTAATTTTTGTTGATATGGACCCTCATTCTGTTAAAAACGACCTTTTCAAAAAGTTTACTGATGGAGTAAAGCAAACTGATAGAACGATAGCTAGAAGCTTCTGCAGGATTTTTGTCCAGTTTTAAAATTAGTACAACATTGTCAATTTCCATTTGTCAGGAGAACATGCCAACTGCAAACATTTCTTGAATAAATCAAATATAAATGATAAACTACTTTCTGGAAGATTCTTGTTAAGGATGTAAATATTTCCATCATCGCCAAGTTAACTTAATTTTGTTTTTTTATATATATATATATACAGTGCCGTAGCGTGCGGTTGGCCAGGTTGGCACCCGCCAAGGGCGCCAGCTCTCAGGGGGCGCCAAAATGCGTGACGAACTTGGCAAAGTTTTTGAAGAGTTATAGTCAATAAGTGTCGAATTCAAAGTGGAAAAATTAACACATTTGTGATATTTTAACAATATGTGTTGAAAGCATCTCAGAAGATTTCAGTATTCAGAACTTGAAGATTCCTGACAAGAGTTCTTAAAATTATAAATTCTTTAAATTTACTTTAAGATTTGCTAGTTATTTTTTGGAATTTATTTCTATTTTTTAAAACTAGTGTACAAGTATGTCTGGCAGCCAGGTTCTAAGTACTTTTCTTTTTTTTCTGTTATGAAATCCTTCATAACTGTTTAAATTGTTGTTCGATTAAGGTTTCAAAACGAGAATAAACAATTTTTTTATGAGTTAGGAAAAATATAAGCATCACAAGATACGCTTCCTCTCCCATGCCTTTTAAGCTGTTTGAAAGCTAAACTGTATTTTTAATAAACCTGGAGAAAAACTATTGCTCTTCAGTGAAGTTCACCAAACACAACTAATAAAATCCAGGAAGAACACCATGAGAAAATATTTCTTTGTGAATAGGGTACCGTTGTTATATAATCTTAAGTAGCGGATTCCACAGAATTTATGGACAGGATTCACACATAATTGGTCTTAGGAGAACATGAGTATTTACTGCAGTTTTTACTATCTGTAATGAAATGTTTTTGGATGTTAAACATTCTGACATTTAGCTGAATGATATATTTTTGTGAGATGAAATTTCATACGAATTTAGACCTAAGACTGTTTTAAACACCGTTCATTACAACAAAAATAACGCTGTTGAAAACAACATATCTTATCACAGGAAATCGTGGACATATATCTGGATTTTAACAGAATACATACTAAGCTCCTATGGTGAATTTCACCGTAATCTCAACAGCTGAACAGTTCGGTGAAATAATACACCGTAATTTCGTCGGAATTTTACGGATTCCGTTGATTTTTTACCGAATACTGTGAAAATTTATCGAGCTCTGTTAATATATTTTACTGAACCATTCAGCTGTTGAGATTTCACAGGAGTCCGTAAAATAATTTAAGTGTGTAGTTGGTGTCATTTTGATTGAATACTAGTCAGAATACTTTTGATTGCATTCTGAGTATAATTCTACAAAATTCATCACTGCAATGATCATATCGTCTTGGATACAATTTTCAAAGAATTTCCTGACAGAATCGTAGATAAAACCTCTACAGGGACCTGACAATTTTTTTTTTCAGAATCCTAAACAGAATATTTACACCAATTTTGACTTTAAAAAATATGGAATACGAATGACTCATTCAGACGAACACACAATTCAAAAAATTGAACTCCATAGTATTGAGATTTGTTATTAATATATGCTAACATTGTTAAAAGCTTATTATTTTTCCGCCGATTTCTTTCACGCTAATATCTTGGAATTTCATCAACAAATGTATTAAAAACACAATTCTCAAACAGTTCATCTAAAAACAAATTTAAGAGTTTTTCTTAAAATCAATTAACAGTTCATGTATTTTAAATGTAAGTGGACACTTAAGCTTTAGCATGACACTTCTTCTGTGTTTTTAAAAATGAGTTCATATAGAAGCCGCAGAAAAATAAACCTTTTGGAATTTTTATGGTAAGTTTAACGTGTTTCATGAGAAAAAACATGTTAAATTTTGACTTTGACTAGGGGCGCGCAAACAGAGGTTCGCCAAGGGCGCCATGAGGCAACGCTTCGGCTCTGTATATATATAAAAGTTCTCACTTTCTTCCAAACCAGTCTCCCAGGAATTTAGAATTTTCGTTCTTTTGATTCGAAATGCTTTTAATGTTTCGAGAGCATTGTATTGGTTTCGGTGAATTCCAGTCGGCTCAACCATAATTGAATGTGGAGCTGATAGAATTGAGAATCGCAGGATATTTCCTGGGATATTTTAAATTTTAAAGGAACATGATCGGAATCAAAGTAGTATGTTACAAAGAATGCTTAATGAGCTGTTTGTTTACCTATTCACGGGTTTAAGAAACATTGAGACATTTTTGAAATAAAATCAAACTTAAGCAAACAAACTGTAGACAACAATTCTGTACCCTTTCAACTGTGCTCTAATTGCACTTTACTCGGCAACCGTACACGCCGTCGTCGTTTTTCGTGTGTGTTGTGTATCACCAGAATATACTGTTTTTCAATACGTGGTGTTCTCTTGATTGTGATTTGTTGCGTATTTGAATTGTGACGCATAATGTCTCTCGTTTGTCTTTCGTATTGCTAAGGAATTCACTGACGTATACCTCATGGCTTCAAATCGCTCTACTGATCGCTTATACGTGCTTATACTTTGGAATATTGTTCGACTGTATGGCACCAACACTATCAGAACGGCGTTGAAAGGATTGAATCGGTTCAACGTCGTTTTATTCGTTTCGCACTCCGCCAACTTCCTTAGCGCGATCCACACCGATTACCAAGCTATCATAATAGATGCCAATTGATTCATCTTGAGTCACGCCGAGACATAAACAGAGCGATGATAGTTGCTGACATGTTGCAAGGGAGAGGAATGTAGGCGAATTCTGGAGGAGAAGAATGCAGCGCGGACGGTCAAGGGACCGCGGAATGCAGCGCGGACAGCAAGGGACCCGGCAGAACGTGGAACGTTATAGACAGAAACGGCAACAGCACCACCTCTTTCGGGAGAAAAAAACGCCACCAGGAGGAGACGGGGTGCGAGGAGATGGAACAGCTGTGCCGGTCTCAAGAAACACGTAAGTTCTATCAGACGCTCAACGCATCCCGCAACAGCTTCGTGCCGCGAGCCGAGATGTGCAGGGATAAGGATGGGAGCATTTTGACGGACGAGCGTGACGGTGATCGAAAGGTGGAAGCAGCACGTTGACGAACACCTAAATGGTGCTGAGAGCACTGGCAATGAAGAACGGGACAACGGAGGAAATGCCTTCGTCAGTACTGCGGGCGATGGAAACCAACCAGCCCCTTTGAGGGAGGTTAAGGATGCCGTTCACCAGCTCAAGAACAATAAAGCTGCTGGTAAGGATGGTATCGGAGCTGAACTCATAAAGATGGTCCTGGAGAGGCTGGCCATTTGTCAGCACCGGCTGATAGCCACAATCTGGGAAACAGAACAGCTACCGGAGGAGTGGGAGGAAGGGGAAATATGCCCCATCTAAAAGAAAAGCGTCTGTCACCTGTGGTAAACGAGTTCGTGGGAAGTTATCAAGCCGGCTTCGTTGACGGCCGATCGACAACGAACTAGATCTTTACTGTACGGCAAATCCTCCAAAAATGTCGTGAATACCAGGTCCCAACGCACTACCTTTTCATCGATTTCAAGGCGGCATACAAAAGTATCGACCGCGTAGAGCTATAGAAAATTATGGACGAGGACAGCTTTCCCGGGAAGCTCACGAGACTGATAAGAGCGACGATGGAAGATGTGCAAAACTGTGATGGACTTTCGTGCCTGTTGTTCAATATTGCGCTAGAAGGTGTTATGCGGAGAGCCGGGCTTAACAGCAGGGGTACGATTTTTACAAGATCCAGTCAATTTATTTGCTTCGCGGATGATATGGGCATTGTCGGCCGAACATTTGATAAGGTGGCAGACCTGTACACCTGCCTGAAACGCGAGGCAGCAAAAGTTGGACTGATGGTGAATGCGTCGAAAACAAAATACATGCTAGCTGGTGGGGCCGAGCACGACAGGGTTTTCCTAGGTAGCAGTGTTACGATTGACGGGGATTCGGTCGAGATGGTCGACGAATTCGTCTACCTTGGATCCTTGCTGACAATAACATTAGCCGTGAAATACGGAGGTGGAAGTCGGGCCCACTATGGCCTCCACAAGAAGCTGCGGTCAAAAAAGATTCACACCCGCACCAAATGTACTATATACAAAACGCTTATAAGACCGATAGTCCTCTACGGGCATGAAACGTGGACGATGCTCGAGGAGGACCTGCAAGCACTTGAAGCCATCGAACGTCGGGTGCTTAGGACGATCCATGGTAGTGTGCAGAAAAACGGTGTGTGGCGGCGAAGGATGATCCACGAGCTCACCCAACTCTACGGCGAACCCAGTATCCAGAAGATAGCCAAAGCTGGAAGGATACGATGGGCAGGGCATGTTGCAAGAATGCCGGATACCAATCCTGTAAAGATGGTGTTCGCATCGGATCCGATTGGTACAAGTAGGCGTGGAGAGCAGCGAGCTAGGTGGGTGGATCAAGTGCGTATCGATTTGGCGAGCGTGGGGCAGAACCGAGGATGAAGTTTCCTGCGGCGGCAGCGGTTTTCTATATGATTTGAAACAATTAGAACGGTTATCCGCAATTGACAATTCGAAGGGGAGTTTGGTTGGGTAGATCCATTCGAAATTTAAAAATTCAAACGACTACCTTACAGAAGAAAATTAGCTTGGGAATGAGCATGATTATAATTTGCCTGATGGGTGTGATTCTTAAGCAAGCGATTGTTAACTAAGAAATGAGCTTTATTTGAAATTCTGCCAGGGGAATTCCGGGAACGAAAAAGATAACCGTGCATCTGCCTGGTATGAGCCTCGACGATTTGTCTGCTCGAAGAGCAATCCCAAAAATTGGACTTATGGTTGCCACCGAAATTTGCGCAAACACATTTTTCACTATCTTCCTTCACAGGACAGACGTCCTTAGCGTGAGAAGAACCTCCACAAATCAGGCATGTAGCATCTCTGTGGGAATGTTTTGTACCATAACCCCACTTTTGACACCGACGGCACTTAGTGGAGTTCTGTAAATTATCTTCAGGTTTCTGGAATTGTTCCCACATCACACGGACATTGAACATAAGTTTTTCTTCTTTCTAGAATGTGTTTTCACTATAGAATTATACTTTCATTCCAGTACTAAAGTGCTTGGAACATTTTACATTTTTTTTCTCATAGTTATTTCCAAATAAACCTACATTGTCTTTGGACCACCTTTAAACCATCACATAGAAAGCTGAAAATATCACACATCACATGGTAAGCATGGTAGGAAAGATATGGGAGATCGACTTTTCAAACTTTTTTTAATTTTGAACCGCCTTAATATACATGTTGCGCGGGATTTATGCCAAAAGCATAAAGAGTCATCGTACTTTAAAATACTAACATATAAACATTTTTGCAGGGTCAAACTACTCCGTCATATAGCAGTTTCATCGTTCATCTTACGGTAGACATATATGATTGATAAGGAAAAGGAAAGCTGTGTTCATGTACCGTATCCCTGAACTGCAATCTAAGTTTGTTCCACCCAATGTAGCCAATAATTCTCACCAGTTAGACTCTTCCACAACAAATTGGCGCCGAAACTTCCTGTGGTACTCGTTTCTCCGAGCAGTTTGCAACAAACTACTAATTACGACATACCGATTGCACGTTGATCAATTGAGTAGAATAACACTGGATTCCTGTGAAACAAAACGGGTCGTAGGAATTCGTCTGATTACTATCGCTGGAGCCTGTACCATAATTGATTCTGTCGACAGAACATGGGTCTCATTTCAAAGCACACATTTCTCAAAAACCACCAACAACCCAGTCAAACTTTTGCAGAAGCCCCGGCCGGTGGTGATGCATCATGTCGTATGATAGGAACATCACATCTGGCTACCGGGTTTGATTGAACACATGCCCAATCGGTAGCGGTGGGAGATGTGGGCCCAAAGAATCCATCACATCGTACGCAGTGCACGGTGGTTCCATTTGTTGTACGAAGCGGTCATAAATTATCATATACAATATTAGATGAAATTTACTAACAGATGGTAGTTTATGTTCAATATTTTTTTAAAAACGCGTTTTCATACAAGGGTGAAATAGTTAATGATGATAATTTCATCGAAATGAGCAATCAGCTCGATGTTATAGACAATTTTTCCAAACATCAAATCGAAGCAGTTTTTAGTCAAGGCTCTTTGATTCAAGTGAGGAAACAAAGGGTGCCACCTATCGTGGTCAGTTGTTCCGAATTTGAAGGATTTAGGCAGGAGATCTTGAGCTCCATCAGGGGAATCAAGGTTTCCTTCCAAATCGCAATATAAGGAGACTGTTGCACTTTGCCGGAAATACTTACAGATAGCTTTTATCATCAATAGAAGGGACACAATTTGTTTAGTTATGACGATAAAACTGAACGTTTGTTCAAGAACTCTCGAATGACTATAAGTCACCTGAAGAGATAAAAAAGGAATAAATGATTTACTTGGATTTTCCACAGTCCAAGTAATCATTATGAAAAGAGAACCCAATCTGGCATTCGTCGGAATGGGCCTCCTCAAATTTCCAGAACCCCACTCCATGCCATCGGTGTCAAAAGTGGGGTCAAGGTAGCAAACATTGCCGTATGGATACTAAATGCATGATTCACGATGGTTTTTCTCACGCTAAGGACGTGTGTTATGTGAAGGCAGGTACCAAAAAATTTGTATGCGCGAATTGCGCGGTTGCCCGCGTCTAACTTTGGAAATGCCCTTCGCGCAAAAGAAAAGTTAAGGCTCATACCAAGCAGATGATTACAATTTGTAATTTGTACGGAGAGTCCACAATATGAAACTGTTTCAAAACTCTACACTTCGAATTGTTCATAAACTCGCTTGGGTTCGGTTTCCAAAGACAATAAACAATTTGATTTTTTTCACCTATTTTAAAAACAGGAAATTTAGCTCCATTACAAATACCTAACAGGAAAGTGTATAAAAATAATGTTTCTACATTTTTGAAATCATAATTATTAAATAAAAACTTAAACGAGTGACAAACAACACCATTTATTGTTCGATTTTTGACCGGTAGGCGATACCACTGTGCAATGTGGTCGTGTGGCGTTCGTTGCGTGTCGCATAAATATTCCAACCTCTGGGACATGTTGTTATGCCGTTTACTGAATCGATAATAAGGCTACACTGTGGGGAGGTTATCATCGGAACTGTGACGCCAAACTTCCAGCCGCCGCGTGTTACGCTGTTGCAAACGAAGAGCATAACCACGATCCATGTTTTGTTGACAAACCATAAGCAGAGAGGATGTTTGCTTCAAATGTTACATTTCGCTATATGCGGATACACTGGCTGTCTGGGGCTTTAAACTTGATTGAGCAAACGGTAGTCTATCCTATATCCTATAGGTATGTTGTAGGTACAACGTACATCTTAACTAAGAGTAATGTCCTCAAATTTATGAGCCCAAATTTGCTACAATATCAAAATTTAAGTTTCAAATTTCATCAGTGTTTACAGTCACTTTAATTTCTCCGAATTCTAAATTAAAGATTTTCCATTCGGAATGCTACACCATTTGTAACCGAATACTATCAAAGCAAAATCCTTTACTAGACACATGTTCAAGATCAATCGAGGAGTATGAGCCGTGCGGGTGCTCGAATCTTATGCTAAAGCTAAACCAGACCAGAAGGCAGCCACAGCAAAGCTCAGATTTCCCTGCAAACGCATTCGGTTTTGAGAGGTGATTGATTTTGCTTTCTCACTTTCTCACTCATTTTTGCTGGACGAATCTTCAATCAGTGGGATAAATGGTGAAATTTCCTGCAAAATTGAACTCAATTGAGTGACATAAATGAGACGTAACACGCGTAGTCAATTCAATTTCAACTCATTTCGGTAGAATCCTAAAATATGGAACCACATCAATCAGAATTTTGATGGATTATTTTTAATCGTATTCTATATGATTAAGCAAAGAGATGTTGTACCATCTTGCGTACGCAATCTCGCTTGCAGAAAATGCACGAGCAAAGTGGTTCCAATGGAGGATGGTGGCGACTGTTCTTGAATTAAATCGGTGTTTCTCAACTGATAACACAGCGCAACAGAAATGATATTTTTGCGTGTCTCAAGGATCAAAATATGTGTTTCTATCAGATTTGCCGTTTTATTTATGTTCATATGAAATTTAAAGTATGATTTATCCAAATTTTTCGTGATCTAATCCACCAAGCATGCAAAATAGGTTTTTAACTTACATTTCAGATATTTTTTGGTTGAAATCGCACGATTAAATTTTGATTAAATCGATTTTTTCAACATACTAACAGTCTCTATACAAAACCGTTTGTTTCTTTTATATGGCAAAATACAATACAATCTAAATCATCAAAAAATAACTTTTGAGATTCAAAAATATTATGAACTTTGTTGATAATTATTGTTATACACATGAAGTATGACTTCTGAGGCAAATTAAGCAAATAAATTACCTTACAAGCTGGCAAACTTGCATGCAAGTTGGCTAAAAAAAGTCAAATTTAGTATTTTCAACATCCAATATCTCAAAATCTAGACGAGCTATGATGTTTCTGAAAACGGCAATGTATTCAGCAACCATTAATTAAGTATATAGCGGTATTTTGGTGCTTGAGACAAAAACGCAGTTCCGCAGTGTAATATAAGGACCATGAAAGGATCCAACGCTTCCAGAAGTGATCAATCTTCCGTCGCAACAGGTCCCGAGAAGGTTGTACGGCTGCCTCTGAATCATCGATCTTCACCGCAGGTTGTTTCACTCCTGTTGAACTTCCAAGGATGAAGTGTTTCGGCGTAAGCGCCTCTTGTTCTGCTGATTTCAGCGGTAGATATGTTATCCATCGTTTCGCTGTTGCACGACCTACGACCATCATTGGCATCGCTGGACGAGCCTCGTGCACCTTGCACCATGGGCAGCGGCTTACTACACTTCGAGCTGTGGTACGTAGTCGAGGAATATGGTAACGTTGACGTCCTTCAGTAACTCGATCCACTTCACCCACCGCTCGTTGATCGGATCGTCGATGCATTCGTCCCACTTGATCGCACTCCCCTAGATATCTAGCATCATTATTTTTCCGTGCACGAGAACGCAAGGCAGCAGCCCTAAGGGGTCGAACAGACTCATGACACACTTTAGGACTTGTCGCTTCGTTGGCTTTGCACCTGTTTCGATCAGTGTGACGATTTCCTCGCGAAAGGATGTTGAAAACCGTAGCACATCGTCTTCAGTGTGCTCACAGCATTCCCAGTCCAGTTCCGCAGCTGAAAGCCTCTTTTCGAGTGAATCCACCTTACTTCACTCGCCACTGACTTTGCTTCGTCAGTTGACTCAAAAGTATCTAAGTAGTAGTCAACATAGTGGCACTTATGAATTGCTTCCGAGGCCTCTCGGAGAACTCCTGCGCGTTGCGGGTTCTGATGAACTGAGCGGATGAGGGGGGGGGCTAATGGTCCCGAAGGTGAGCAAGAAGCTTTGAGCCGGTCAGTCACGCTCGATGACCTGTACCTGGTGAAACATCTCCTCGATGTCACCACTTACTGCTACTGGATACTGTCGGAAGCGGAACTGCACGGAAGGGAGTGATGTCAGGAGATCTGGACCAGGGAGTAAAACGGAATTAAGGGATATCCCGTCGACTTTTGGGTCTGCATCCCAAATCAAGCGCACTTTTCCTGGGTTGCACACAGCGCCAAGCGGAATATACCATGTCCGTCTGGGATCAACATTCGCAAGCTCGTCTGCAGTCGCTCGGTGAGCATACCTGTTCTCCTGGTACTCGTTAATTTGTCGGTGGATATTTTCCTTCAAAGGAGACATTCGTCTCTCAAGGCATTCCATGCGTCGAAGGGCCATAGAGTAACTGACTGGCAACTCTACAAAGTCGGACTTCCAGAGCAGTCCCTCCATGATTCGCCGTCCTTTCGATTCTTCGCTGGACTCTAGCTTCTCCGGATAGTTTGTCGGACAATCTTCGGCGTTGAAGTAATTTTTCATAAGGAGATCCAGTTTCTCCTCGGGTTCACACTCGCACACGTGGTAGCTGTATTCGTTCATTTTCTCTACCTAATTCAAACTTCCGTAGACGCACCATCCTAAACGAGTCTTCGTCGCTATGATGCCACTGTTCCCCTCCTTGATCTTCTGTGGGACGGCCAGCTGTAGGTTTCGTAGACCTACTAATATCTTCGGTGTGATGGTTCCGAATAAGCAATGCTTTCCGATGGGGAAGGCCCGCTTGCAGCTCGGCGAATCGTAGTGTTTGCGACGGCAAGTTAAGATTCTCGAGTGTGCACGCATGCATCAACTGAAACTTCTTCTTTTGTCCCACTTCCGATACTTCCAGTGACACAATCTGAGACTCGTCCTCGCTTCTCGTCATGTTAGCGGTCCACCTGAGGCACAGTGGAACTGTAGGCCCTTCAACTCCCTGCCATTTAACCAGACTTTGCTCGATTAACGTCGGAGAAGATCCCTCGTCTAAGAAGGCGAACGCGTTTACTGCTTTGGATTTTCCGTACAATGTCACGGGAACGATTCGGAAGAGGAAGGACTAGCCACAATGGTGGTGAACATGGTTCTCCGCTGAGGACTCAACTGGCTTGATCGATGCGTCAGGTTTTCGATGTAGCAGTTGATGGTGATGGAACTCAAAAAAACTTCTCGAAGGACTTTTTGTATGAAATTCTGTCCATTTTCCTTCCTGAGAGTAAACATTGCTTAAATGAAACTGATTTCAAAACCAGAATCATCATTATGCTGTCCTTAATCCGTTGTAGTTAGCAGTGCTTTCTTCACCTTTCAAACAATCAATTTAAACTTATGATCTTCCTCTGAATGAACAGCTGTAATCAAGTGTAAAAATCAAAGGTCACTAATTAAACAGGATGCAAAAAACAAAAAGCCATGAACGAAGCAAAATTTCCGCATTCTTTATCATCTCATATACACCGAACGCACTCAGACAGCGAATAAAAGCATCTCATTGTCATTCATGTACGCGAACTAGTCGGGAGGGAAGCGTGATGGTGGCGGTGGCATTTCATCATTTGCAACTCGATTCCCGTTCGTTTTAATTTCACCTGATTAAACTATTCACCAGGACGATATACATTCGTAATGCTGCTGGAATACCAATAAGGTGTCATCCCTTCGGAACCAGAGATGGCTTGCAAAAGGATGCTTGAATTTATAGTAAAAACACGTTGCAGTTTTGTTTCCGGTGTCCTGAATTTATTACGCAAACTCGATGCGGTGTACGTACAGGGAGAAACTTTCTGCGGATTCCCATTTATGGTTTACCTCCACACGTATCGTTTTTCATCCTAAGTACAGAACATTAGACGCCACCGTCAGCATCCATTTCTCATCATCGTGGTTGCTTCAGCAAAAAATGAAGGTTTACTTTATCAAAATGATTCCTGATTAAGTTCTCACCTAGCACCTCACTTCATTAGTGAATGAAAATTCAAATGGAACATTATGAGAATCAGTGCGATATGGCGACCGTGACATAACATGATCCTGAACTCGCAGCACCCTTAGGACCCTTAGGAATTTATCACAATTTGAGCCCAGTAACTCAACTACGACATTGTGTTTAACCAACTCAGATTTTAGTAGAACTGCGTGTTGGTTTTGCTCTTGCCCCAATAAAGTGCTCGGAACCTATGCATTTCTCTTTTCCAGCGTTAGTGCATGGCACCGTACCATTAAAAACCACTTTGATGACGGTTCAATTTTTTTCTAGTTTATCATCTGCACCCGGACTGGGACAATACCGTTGTATAAAATAAATTACTTTGTAAGAGTTATCGATGCTTTCGATGCTACTATACGTTTATATATTGAACACATCGTAGCTGATGTTCAGCTTGGATTAAAATAATCCAACTGAACTGAAACTGGAAACAATAAAATATAAGATATAAGTTATTGTGAAATACTACTATCGCCAAACATTTTCATGTACTGGTAGCAATTTAGAATATTTTTGCGATTTAGAATATTTTTTTCGATTTTGCTTCGCCATAGCTAACAATAATTAAATAAATTTCAACGATAGCCGTCCTACGTATTCGAAATAGATTAAATATTGTCCTCCCCATTGTTCAGGGATAGTAGTGGAAAAGGAAATTAATTTGGTGAAACTGAACGGACAGAGAGAGATTGGGCTTCCGTCAACCAGACTTTGCCATTACTTTACAGAGGGCAAAGTTTTGATAAAAAATTTATCATTTTGAGTTCACGTCACGCAAAAACCACTCAAATATATCCAGCCACCATTTTCAGTGGTTTCGTAGTTCAAACTGAGTAATTTCCTCTGTTGAAGAAACTTCTCGTAATGGTAATGGTGGTGTACGATGAATTGTATTGAAATGAATCAGACAAGAAAGGTCTAGTTTCACATTTATAGTTGAAAGTTAAATCAAGGTTACTGAATTGCTAACAATAATATTTTCAGCAGATTTTAAAAGAAAAATGGGTCATAGTTTTGTCATATAATTCTAACATCTCTTAATCGTTTTGCCCATCACCTGAATGGAAACGGCTTAGATGACAATGACGAAAAATTGATTGAATTGAGGCAACATCCCGTAAAAAAAAATTCAATCACGTTCAAACCCGTCACTGTTCTATGGAGTGCAAATTAGCGTCCCCTCATGTGCTCGTATAACGATGCACTATAATCGGAAGCACCGTCTGTTGCACAATTTTAATTGTTCACAGTTTGAGATTTTTTGTGGCCTTCCGCCTGTCAGATTTGTGCATTTCATGTTCGACCCCAAAGCACATAGCGCCGCCGTCGTTTTCTGAGTAAGTAGTCTCTCGTGGTTTGCCAGAACCAGAGGTTCACTCGAATGTATAGGAAATAATTGCATGCACTTTATGCTAGCAAACGCTTCTCCCTCGGAGCAGAACCCCGGTATATTTGATACTTTAAAATTTTCCGTTGCATAGATAGATAGGGAGGGCCATTGGCGTAGGAACAGGGGAGGGGCAGCACTAGAAGTTTTTCATGATATTGAACATTAAATGAAAAACTAATATATATTCAAACCAAACTAGCATATTCGAGTAGAATAATCTTATGAGATAAATGAAGAGTTAGGGAATTAATATATTTATTATTCGTCTAATTGTTGGGTGATTGATCACCTTCAGAACTACCATGATAAGCGAAATTCTTCGACAACTGTAGTTCCACCGAAAAGTGTAAAATAAATAAAACTTTCGGCTCAAACGGTCTGAAGAATTAACTTCAAAAAACTTGCCCGATATACCAAAATTCTTTCGCAGAAAATCTATAGAAGTTTCCTATCACCTGCAAAAAAAAAAACATCATTATCCTATTTTTCAAAAAAGACACTACACGTTAATGCTTCCAGTGGACTATTTGCCCTTTGAAGGAAGCACCACAATAGACAACGGACTAGCATGTAACGCCCAGTGGCACAGTCGGAAAACATTCCTGTCGAAAAGTTTTTCGGCCTGAGGTGGGAATCGAACCCACACTCCTTAGCACGATGCGGCTAAATGCCTTGGTAACACTAACCGCACGGCTACGAAGCCCACCTATTTGTTAAAAAGAAACGTAAGACATATCAGAAATTCCTCATATCTTATTCATCTTGGCATTACGTCCTCACTGGGACTGAGCCTGCTTCTCAGCTTAGTGTTCTTATAAGCACTTCCACAGCTTTCTTCGACATAAGGCGGCGTCCATTTATTACGTAACGCTAAATTTGGAAATTTTTGACCCCCTCTCCCCCCTTCGTAACGCTTTTTGTATGAAAATTTTTAAATTTTTGTATGAGTCGTAATGCTTGAGCCTACTCCCCCCTCCCCCTAGAACGTTACGTAATTTGTGGATGCCGCCTAATTGCCATTTTAGCATTCGTATATCGTGTGGCAGGTACGATGATACTCTATGCCAAGGGAAGTTAAGGACATTTCCATTGTGAAAAGATTCTGGACCGATCGGGACCTGAACCCAAACACCTTCAGCATGGCGTTGCTTTGTAGCCGCGTACTCTAAACACTCTGCCTCAAATTCCTCATATATTAATTGATTTTTTAGATTTAGCGAGTTGAAAAAGATGTGCTACACAAACTAGGTGAGCAATAGTATTAACTCTATGAAATTAACGATTTTCTAAATCATGTTTTACAATTTTGACGTATATGGCGAGTACAACCAATGCAAACATCATTTTTTGTACAACAAAGAATCAAATTTGTTTCCTTGAGGCAAGTGACGAATAAGAGAAAAATTTAAGTGAAAAAACTCTAGCGGTCATCTTGGATTTTGAAGTCATCTTAATTTTAAGAAGTAAAATGAGTTTTTTTTAAGCTTCAAATGAAAGCTATATTTTTCCTTTATATGATGCCCCTAAGTTTGTTGTGTGTTCCAAGGGAAATAAGAGACATATCACCTGAAGAAACACCGACGATTTATAAAAAAAAGATCTTTTTCGCGAACTGTTTAGCTAGCTGGCGTACGAGGTCCACCAATTTGAGAAAACCGAAAGGACCACCTTCTTATTTTAGCTACTAGCGATTAGTGACATAAAATTGGAATTCTAACGATATGTGCCGATGGCGGCCTGGTTTCAGCGAGAATTTCTCATATATAAATTAAATTTTGAGATGCTGCTGAGAGCTCTAAAATAACTTTTAATGAATTCTGTTAGTATTATTCATCTAAATCAATATTTAAATAAAAATCTTATATGTGAAAATTTATGAAGAAAAAGGCTCAAAATCCTCGCATTTTTTCCGGTAGAAGATGGAGGGATGTTGAATTGCAAAAACTGAAATTTCTTCCTAAATTCAAGAAAAAAAATAAAGATAGGTATTTAAAAAGCAAACTGTACAGATCTTCTTTTATCTTTCAAGATAAACTTCTCAGCTTAATATAATATTTTCGATTTTCTTAAAAGAAAATTTATGGAAATCATTTTTGGTGGAGTTTTTTGAGGACTTTCTGGTAGAGTTCTAGAAATTATGAATTTCTACATTACATCCTAGCAGATACTTCTGAGGTGGGGCTCAAATAGTCGTAGCGAGAAACGATGATTACCGCTGTGATGTAAAATTCTTTATTTGCATATTCTAAAATTACCCTTTATGCGTTAGGTGAGGTAACAAAATTTGTTTAAACACATCTAAACAACTACCCACCACCCCATACACATATCCGTTAGGACCCCATAGGATATCCGTTGGACAGCCTACAATCGCCAGGTAGAGACCCCAGATATAGCCCTTCCATGTGTTCGGACCTCCGCTTCAAAGGCCTATCACTAGCGCTCCGAGTACCAGGAACGAAGCGTCCCGTTAATCACCGAAGCCCAAGAAATTCGTCGCCAACCCATGTGGTAAACCTTCACCAGCATACTTAATCTGCAGTACGTAGCCGGCCGGCCCTTCCCTCCTCCTAATACACCCACACAGCTGTAAGTTACACAATAAATCGTATAAATGTTAAATAGTGGTTTTATAGTTTTTCCACTTGAAGGACAGAATCTTGAAAGCCATTTATGCCGACCCTGGGATATTTAAGACCCCTGCTTTAGCTCGCTGGCATTGCGAGGTTCAACGGGTCGATCTGAGCCCGAGTAATACGATAAACTAGCAAGATCAAGCTATTATATTTATTCAAAACCTTTCAAAATAAAGCTCTATCTGTGGTTTTCAGATCGTGCTGCACTTGGGGCTCCGTGAAGCCTTGGCAGGTGAAATGTCGATCATTATTGAACTTTCATGTAGGGACACAGATCCTATTCTGGGCACTTTTGATTCTCTTCGACAGGGTTTTCGTTTAGAGCTACAGAGCTATATTTGGTTATAGAGCGCTCCTTATTGCAAGATTTCAGACAATTCAGTCGAGAAAATTCCCCAAAGCGAATCATGGAAGTACCCTAGTAGTTCTTTACCATATTTTTTTCTCGAAAACGTTCAGTATTTGGGCTTAGATTTTTGACGTAGGACTACGTCTTTGTTTTCTATATTGGGGTGCACTTTAAATGTACGGAAAATGAGACATGTAACGAAATAAGGGGAGATTTTGAACGTTAATAACTCAGTTGTTTATGAACCAATTATTATGATTTTAGTATCATTCGATCAGAAATGTATCTACGCATCGTTAGTAATATTTCCAATGAGTGAATTTTGTTGTTAAAGTATTGAAACTTTGATAAAACTTGACCCCTTTCTTATCCAACCAATCACGTTCGAGCATTTTTCGACGGTATCGCTTCCCACTATAAAAGCAAATAGGTCCCTGCTTCTTACCTCAGTCTTCTTTTTGCGGTCGGACTGTGAACACGGTCGGGTGAATCATTCTCGCTTTGCGTTTGCACCCGCGTCACAGTCCAATTTGTGTCGTCGGAAGGATTGATTTGCGGCGGCAATGACGATGGCTTGGGCGCTTCTCCGAGGCGGCGAACTACTGTCGCTCAAAAAAGCGCCCAAGCCATCGTCATCGCCACCGCAAATTTATCCGCGCTCCCAGATTTCGACTCGTGATAAATTCAGTATCGGTGGTCAAGAAGCAAGCCCGTTAGGAACCAGATACCCCAGAGTTGCTGATCCGAGGAGCTACTGCTAATCGAGCGTCGGACTTGTGAAATCGTTCAAGATTTCAAGAGTGAGCATCGTTTCCAGATTTCGACTTGTGCCAGGGTTTCCATTACCCGTTGCTGTTGTGCGTCATCCACGTTACGAAACATTCAGCTGGTTCGTCGTATAAGCAAATAACTTGCCCAATTTATACAGGCGGCATCCAAAAATTACGTAACGCTCGAAGGGGGGGGAGGGGGTAGGCTCAAGCGTTACGACTCATACAAAAATTTTAAAATTTCCATACAAAAAGCGTTAGGGAGGGGGGGATTTGGTCGAAAATTTCCAATTTTGGCGTTACGTAATAAATGGATGCCGCCACATTTGCGTTGAGAATTTCCCGTTTGACCATGGCAATCAACTGATAACATCCCGCAGTGCTATTTATCTGTGATCGCATCGAGGCTAAAAAAGCCATCGGCCCTTTTCAGCGCCATCCAATGTGTGGAAAAGAGTTAAAAGAATAATATTTCCGACTTTATTACATCTTACATTCCTCAATCAATCTCACATAACCATACAAAATAATTCGTCCTGAATAATCTATTGATGGCACAACAATTTGTGACTGAATTCGCGGACTCTGCTGCAGTGCCGTCGGGTGAGTGCTTAAAGATAAAGAAAATGTTTTGAGCACTGAAAACAGTATGAACCAGGCATCACAATATCATCTGATCACTTTGATCATCTTCGGATGGTGAAAGATATTATCAGCAATCCAAGAGCGCTCTGATATGATTCCATCTCTCTATCAGATGATGATCTTGAAGCTTGTTCGGTAACATAGGTATGGGTATATTTCTGATTTAAATTTGATTACACTGCTATGCTGTCATAGCTTTTGTATGGATATTTTACTCCGTTGAGATGTCTTATATTACTAAATCCTACATGGTGAGCATTTTCTGAATAAGTTACACTGTTAAAAATAATGAAAATTACTGTGGACGTAATTCTCGTTATGACTGAATGTAGCATGACGTAAGTGATGAAACGGCACAAAAATGTGTCCTTGCAGATGTGTTGAACAAAAAAAAATAATTTTACATGTTAAAGGACACGAAAACAATGGAACTGTGATCGGCATTTTCCGAAACAGACACTAACGTGTTTAGAATTCGACACAAATTTAAATCATTCGTCTCGCTTTTTTTTATGTGCATGAAATATGAAATATGTATGAAAAATAGTGCTTAAACTGATTGAACTTTGATTGAGTTCTGATTTCAAACAATTCCAATGAGCCTTTGCGTTTCACAAATTCGGGATTTTTTTTACCAATGAGGTGTGTTTGGAACAAAATAGTAGGGTGCCGGTGCCATTAGTGGACTACCTAAGCTATAAAAAATCATAACAAAATAACGAAAAGCCCTAACTGAGATCTTTTGACGTTAACAGAAAGATTTCAACCTCTATGATATGGGAAAAATATAAAAAGAGTGATAAAACTAATTTTTTAACATAAAACCGCTTGAGCCACTATTGGTACACGTGTTCCAGTAGTTGCGCTAGTGCTCCAGTAGTAGACGTTCGGGAATGATACAAGGAATTTTAAACAAAATGGTAAATTTTTACATAGGTTTAACATTTTTCCCTCGGAACAGCAACTAATATCTTTCTAATGAACCATTAAGATCATCTCTGGGACTTTTCTTCATTTTTATACATCCATTTTAAAAACTGCTTCCAACCGTTGATCCACGACTGGAACACGACGGCTACTATTGGTGCAAGGGAGCCAATTTTTTACGTAAACTTAATTAGTTATATGACTTTTTGATAAGATAAAAAGCTGAAATTTGGCAAATCGACTAAACTTGAGGCGATCTCTCCACCAAAAATAGCACATGTCGTTTTTATCGAAAAATGTACGTTTTATTCCATAGTCCAATCTACTGGTACATTACAACCATTGGTACCGGCACCCTACTGCAGAAAAAAAATCTTCCGCTGAAATAAAATTCGTTTGCATGTTATGATTGAGATAGCCGACAAAAAGAATTTATGTTTAAGCTTCCAGTCGCAACCTCCAGTAAAATAAATTGTATTACGGAACAATTAGTAACTCTGATATATTATGAATGTATCACAAAGGGAACTTTTATTACATTTTATATGAAGGATATTATTTTGCACGATCCAAAGTCATCCTATTCTATTTGTTTCACTATTTAAGATGGATTGCCGCTCAAGCGTTCCATTTCCTAATGGAATGTTCAATTAGGTCAGAGAATACCCGGACCCGGACGTGACAGCTGGACTGATTCGAATCTTTCTGATACAAGGATTGCTCAGATGATAAGATTTCATCTTGAAACAAGAGAGTCAAAGATGAAGTTCAAAAATCGATCAAGGAGCTCCAAGATAATAACCTAATATTTGATCCGTATCTTGCTCAGAAGATCGATGAGATGAGATAAAATGCAATGCCTGGTATGCACTCAAAGCGAGCAACAAGAACGATATCAAAATCAGTTATATTAACCATCGTGGTTGGGGGTCTCGTAGCCTCGAGGTTACGGTTTCGCTTCGTAAGCGGAAGGTCATGGGTTCGATTCCCAATCCCCCCACACACAAAAAAACTCTGTCCAGCCACCAGAAGACGCCGCATGAAGGACTGTGTATAGGGGAACACATCCATCTTTCGTCAGTATCGGATGGTGACTGAGACACACTGACCCTCTTTGTAGGCTGTTGCCTCACACGACACATATACATGGCAAAATGAACCACCGCACATCAATGGACTTCGATATGGATATGGATTGGACCAACGGCAGCACTCTCCTCTACCTGCTCGGTATGAGAGAAATAGCAATAAGAACTAGGATATAAATAGATTCTGTATATATGATCCTCGGCATAGTAGTGGCCAAGTGCACGGAGTGCCTAACAAATTAAAAAAAAAAAATAAAAAATAAACCATCGTGGTCCTACGTCACTAGTTTGTACAACTCCGTAGGGATGTACCCTAATAGTTTTTAATTGGAAGGATAAAAATGTTCTATCCGCGAAAATTTTCCCATACCGTAATTTCGGGTGAAATTGATCATTTTTCGCGGTTTTTCTAGTCTGCTTTCTAAAATGTTATAAATACCATACAACTAAAAGCAGAAAAACAAGTACGATGGTGAACCTCATTAGCTCATGTACCAAAATTTTCTAAGAAATGTGATGTTAGTGCTAAAAATTATCTCTAAAATAAAAAATCGTGGGATCCCATTTCGGGGTGATATTGATCACTTGTCAATGTGATTATTGTTAGTTTTGAAATCAACTCTACATATTTAATTTAAGACTGCTGAATCCTAATATGGTTGCCAAATTCTTATCAAGGCAATATATTTGGAAATAATCAAAAATTAAATTTCAAGAATACCGCAGCAAACGCCTAAATGTAGGCAATTTCCAAAGGATTTTCCTAACATTTAACAGAAATTTAAATATTTTAACAAAACGAGCAAATTGATACGACTTTTGATGGTAAAATCTGTTTTTTTTTTACAACAACTACAATTTATTTATTTATTTCGTCAATCAAATTGTAGACTACATGTTTGCTTAATACTATGTTGTATTATATCTAAGGGAATTAAAATATTGCCTAAGCTTCGTTCGCGACATGGTCAAATCAATTTCTGTGTAATGCTGGTTATAAAGAGACATCATTTGATTTATTGGGCCGAACTTGGCATAATTAGTTCGATGATTGTTTGATGCGAACAAATTCCGATTCCTCAACTGTCTGGCGGGCGTGTAGAAATTCAAACTAGATAAGAGATTGGTGGAATCAATACGATGCGAAACTATATCATTGACAAATGAAATCATGGCTAATTCGCGACGCTCCTTTAAAGTTTGGATGTCAATAAGCATGCATCGAGCCTCGTATGATGGCAGTGGAAACGTTGTCCAGCCTAATTTGCGTAAGGCATATAAAAGAAATTGCTTCTGTACTGATTCGATTCTATCCTCATGTGTTTTCATATGTGGGGACCACACAATACTACAATATTCTAAAACTGATCTTACATAAGCAATGTACAAGGTTTTAATCGTATATGGATCCCGAAAATTGAAGCTAAAACGCTTAATAAAGCTTAACATATTGGTTGCTTTGTGGACAATAGTATTATAATGGTCAGTAAATGTAAGTTTAGAATCTAATATAACACCTAAATCTCTAATCTTATCGCACCTTTGAACGTCTTGATTTTCTAAAAATACAGTAATCTGTGGTGTATTACGTTTTCTGCTATATGTGATTAGATTACATTTTTTGACGTTTAATTTAAGTAAGCTTTTACTACACCATTTATCAAATATACTTATTTCATTCAGATAAATGTCGCTCTCTTTTTTGCTATTGATTTCCATAAAAAGTTTCATATCGTCAGCATAAATAAGAATTTTAACATGTTTTATCACATATGAAATATCATTAACAAACAATATGAATAACAATGGGCCTAAATGTGAACCTTGGGGAACTCCTGATGTAACATGAACAGGTTTGGATAGTTTTCCCTCAAATCTTACTATTTGTTGGCGATCTGTTAAATACGATTCAATCCAGTTGAGGAGTTTCATTGCAATTCCCATTTTATTTAGCTTGAAAATCAACATAGGAATATCTAATCTGTCAAATGCTTTACTAAAGTCGGTGTAAAGTGATTCGACGTGGTTACCTCTATCCATTGCATTTAAAGTGTAATTAACAAATTCCAAAAGGTTCGTTGTAGTAGAACGACCTTTAAAGAAACCATGTTGTACATTCGTTATCCTATGTTTTATTTGGCTAAATACTTTTTTATTAATGATTGATTCAAATAGTTTTGGAATGGATGAAATAATAGCAATTCCACGATAATTTCGAATATCAGATTTTTTACCAGACTTGTAAATGGGTATAAGAAATGACCTTTTCCATTCTTTTGGAAATCTGCCCTTCTCAAGTGACATGTTGAACAGCCAAAATAATGGTGCTGTAAATTCATTGGCTAAGTTTTTCAGTAAAGCAGGTGGGATTCCGTCAGGCCCTGATCCTTTGGTGGAATCTAAATTCTTCAGTCCTGTTAAAATATCTTGTACCTGTATTTGACTAACGCCGACATCGGTTGTAAAATCAGGAAAACTTGAAAAGTGTTCAAAATCACGGTCATTATCCGAGAAGTTTGTATAAGTCTCTTGGAAAAAATCAGCAAAGAGATTGCAAATGTCATTTTGATTATCTGCTACTTTATTATCCAATGTCATTTTAGATGGAAAGTTATTAGACTTCATCTTAGTTTTAACATAATTGAAGAAATTCCTAGGGCAAGATTTTAAATCATTTTCAATTTTTGTGTTGTACTCTTCAAGTGCAGTGGATATGGCCTGATTAAGTTGGTTGACAATATACAAATACAAATAGGGATATGTTTTAAGCATACACTCAAATTTACAGGCCGACACCGTGTCAAAATCTTTGTTTTCAACTAGAAGTTTATGGATGTCTATAAAATTACACCAAAGATGGTTCTGGGCTTTCTTATTATTTTCATAGAAATAAACATTCTTTGAAACAAAAAAATTCGAACGGGAAATTCGACACTATTTAAGACAAACAAAGTTCATTTAGTACAGGTTTCTTTAATTTTGGTGCTCTATCTGTAAGTATTAAAATCACGTGACACGGTGATCAATTTCCCTACCCTACTGATCAATTTCACCCGAATTTACGGTACATGTTGTACCAATAAGATTAGGTTTAAAATATTTGTAGACGACTCTATGAGATTTACACTTGAATTGTAGTTTATCGATTGTATTGAACTAGCATATAGACAGAGTTCTGTTTGATCCTTCGACCTTGACGCTTGCTCCTGGGCAGTGCGTCAGGAAAGCCCGAACAGTTTTTTTTTATTATTCTTTTTGGGTCGCGCGCTTATTTTTTTTTTCCTGAGTGCTTTTTTATAGCCGAGCAAACGAGTGAAGCCGAAAGTGGATTGTGGCTGCTCAGTCAAGGATAACGGATCAATTGGTGAGCTCGTTTCATGCTACTATTTCTAATCTATAAAATATGTATGACTGCACATTCAATCGTTACAATGGTGGGATGCAAATATGATTTTTCAACAAACTATGGATGGTTCGTCACTGTGAGTGTCGACACAAACTCTGATTCATGATTTATTTATGTTTAACATTTTTTTTTCAGAACACCTCTTATATACCTTTATTTTTGTAATTAAAAATACTTTGAATGGTTCAACACTACAAGTGTAGACTTGCGAAAGGTTCACTTTATTCAACAAACTTTGGATGGTTCGCCACTGTAAGTGTCGGCATAAGAATAAGAGTGTTCTATGATGTCCCAACCAATCGAGTTTTTTGTTTCTTTTCAAATGAGTAAAATATAATAACACATGCTTTCGTCCTGACAGCTATAGGAATGTTACATTTAGGTATTTGTTCAACAAACTTTGAATGGTTCGTCACCTCAAGTGTCGGCATAATTTTCCTCTACATAGAAATTGTTCATATCAAATGAAAATATTATATTTACGTATAAGCATGTATATATCTCACAAATCATTGTTTATCATGGTCTAATCGCTTATCAAAGTGAATCCTATGACCCAACGATCCTCCCCATTAACAAACATCCCTCCCAGTAACCTTTGTGGAGATGCAGAGGCAAACACGGTCTCCAAATAGCAAAGGTTACACACTAACATTCCTTCCCCCAATCCCACCTGACTGCAAGGACGTGGCCGGCGCCGTTATTGACCCTGTATAAATAGAGGCACTGAATTATGCACACTGAAGAAGATTATGGCCAATCCCAGCCGAACTTCTAGTTGATTCTTTGTGCATTTTCACTGACTTCGGTCAATCACGGAATAGCAACCATTGATATGTGTAGTCAGTCTAAGCTAAGCTAAGCTGTATTGAACTAGCATATAGACAGTGGTGCACGAAGTGAGCGACAGATTGGTCGTCGTGATCTGATAGCTGGAATAAAATAATATTTGAAGTAGAACATGTTTTGTAATCGCGTGTCATAATCCGAAGTTGCAATGGATAATTGGGGAAGTTCCCTTAAAGGTAAAGAAATTCACTTTGCCGAAAGAGTATTTTGAAGCTTTCAGGATGTGAAAGTATTGTCGGGATATGTTAAGGAAGATTGAGTGGACTTTGATAATTGGAGATTTCGGTTGTCAGTCACGAATAAAGCATTGACTCCTCAATTTTGTCAAGAAAGTCTAATAATTCATGAAAATCACTATATCCTCGTCGATAAGAATATAGAATACATGCAACTTAGATAATAATTACAATTTTGTTACTTGTTTTAATTATGAATCGTGGTTTACGGCCAACCAGCCGAGTGGAAGTTTAACAACTACCGAAAAGCTAAACATTACATATAATTTGCAATTGGATTAGATGGACAAATTGATGTGAAGATTTGCGAAAAAGTTACACGTCTTCTCAGTGAGAATCGAACTCACGACTCCCCGATCTCTAGTTGGGGCGCGTTAACCACTACGCCATGAGAGGACTCATTAACGCAGAAGTTAACCTGAATTCGATTTCAGCTCAATAATCACGTGGTCCTCTTTCGCAAAGTGCACCTCTTTCGGAAGAATTAGATGCCCATCCAAACACAACGCTTTCTATATATATCCAATGCCTAGCCCGAGAGCGCATTGTTTTTTAGGTATAGGAATAGCACACTACACTAGCCAGCAACTGCGCTGGCTGAGGTTTCTATTGTGTGGGCTTCCAATGGGTCGCGACGTTCTCAAACGACCGGTTACGGAACATGAGTCCGTTGCTCGATAAATACTTGTTTTAATTATGAATCGTGGTTTACGGCCAACCAGCCGAGTGGAAGTTTAACAACTACCGAAAAGCTAAACATTACATATAATTTGCAATTGGATTAGATGGACAAATAGATGTGAAGATTTGCGAAAAAGTTACACGTCTTCTCAGTGAGAATCGAACTCACGACTCCCCGATCTCTAGTTGGGGCGCGTTAACCGATCGGGGAGTCGTGAGTTCGATTCTCACTGAGAAGACGTGTAACTTTTTCGCAAATCTTCACATCAATTTGTCCATCTAATCCAATTGCAAATTATATGTAATGTTTAGCTTTTCGGTAGTTGTTAAACTTCCACTCGGCTGGTTGGCCGTAAACCACGATTCATAATTAAAACAAGTATTTATCGAGCAACGGACTCATGTTCCGTAACCGGTCGTTTGAGAACGTCGCGACCCATTGGAAGCCCACACAATAGAAACCTCAGCCAGCGCAGTTGCTGGCTAGTGTAGTGTGCTATTCCTATACCTAAAAAACAATGCGCTCTCGGGCTAGGCATTGGATATATATAGAAAGCGTTGTGTTTGGATGGGCATCTAATTCTTCCGAAAGAGGTGCACTTTGCGAAAGAGGACCACGTGATTATTGAGCTGAAATCGAATTCAGGTTAACTTCTGCGTTAATGAGTCCTCTCATGGCGTAGTGGTTAACGCGCCCCAACTAGAGATCGGGGAGTCGTGAGTTCGATTCTCACTGAGAAGACGTGTAACTTTTTCGCAAATCTTCACATCAATTTGTCCATCTAATCCAATTGCAAATTATATGTAATGTTTAGCTTTTCGGTAGTTGTTAAACTTCCACTCGGCTGGTTGGCCGTAAACCACGATTCATAATTAAAACAAGTATTTATCGAGCAACGGACTCATGTTCCGTAACCGGTCGTTTGAGAACGTCGCGACCCATTGGAAGCCCACACAATAGAAACCTCAGCCAGCGCAGTTGCTGGCTAGTGTAGTGTGCTATTCCTATACCTAAAAAACAATGCGCTCTCGGGCTAGGCATTGGATATATATAGAAAGCGTTGTGTTTGGATGGGCATCTAATTCTTCCGAAAGAGGTGCACTTTGCGAAAGAGGACCACGTGATTATTGAGCTGAAATCGAATTCAGGTTAACTTCTGCGTTAATGAGTCCTCTCATGGCGTAGTGGTTAACGCGCCCCAACTAGAGATCGGGGAGTCGTGAGTTCGATTCTCACTGAGAAGACGTGTAACTTTTTCGCAAATCTTCACATCAATTTGTCCATCTAATCCAATTGCAAATTATATGTAATGTTTAGCTTTTCGGTAGTTGTTAGACAATTTTGTTGTAAATGCACATTTTTTTTCGAAATCTGTTCAATTTTGTTGGCTGTTTTTCAATAGTTAATTGATTGTATATCAATAGTTTTACTATTGAAACAGTGAGTTGACTCTTGGATTGATCTGATAAGTATGGAACCATATTCTAGTAACTACTGCAAAATATTCATCTGATTCGGTTTGTTTCAAGTTCGTTAAAAATCAGTGGAGCTCTGAAGCTTTAATGAGCGAGTGAAGACTTCAATGCCACAGAAACTCACTAAGTTGTTCAAACTAAAAGCAAAAGCTTAGCTTAGCTTAGCTTAGACTGACTACACATATCAATGGTTGCTATTCCGTGATTGACCGAAGTCAGTGAAAATGCACAAAGAATCAACTAGAAGTTCGGCTGGGATTGGCCATAATCTTCTTCAGTGTGCATAATTCAGTGCCTCTATTTATATAGGGTCAATAACGGCGCCGGCCACGTCCTTGCAGTCAGGTGGGATTGGGGGAAGGAATGTTAGTGTGTAACCTTTGCTTTTTGGAGACCGTGTTTGCCTCTGCATCTCCACAAAGGTTACTGGGAGGGATGTTTGTTAATGGGGAGGATCGTTGGGTCATAGGATTCACTTTGATAAGCGATTAGACCATGATAAACAATGATTTGTGAAATATATACATGCTTATACGTAAATATAATATTTTCATTTGATATGAACAATTTCTATGTAGAGGAAAATTATGCCGACACTTGAGGTGATGAACCATTCAAAGTTTGTTGAACAAATACCTAAATTAACATTCCTGATGTCAGGACGAAAGCATGTGTGTTGTTCAAACTAAAAGCAAAAGTCGGACAAATTCCTACTATAAGCATTTTTGCCATTTTCAGTAAAAAAAAAATGAAATATTTAACGAAATACCAAATACAGTTAATTTTGGAGTGCCCAATTGTCATAAATAAGATAAATTGCTCAATCAAATAAAAACAAACTTCATTAGATTATAATTAAAAACTTAAAATAAAAACAAAATTAAGGTGATGGTGAATCTAAGCCAAACCTCAAATTTTCAGTAGCAGAAACCTAGAGAACCAAACATCCGTTTGAGCTGAGAACTTGATCGACCACCAGAGAGTAACCAATCCATCAAGTTTTCAGCTTAAGGTGAAGATGAATCGAAGCCAAAGCTCAAATTTTCAAGAGCACGGCTCTGGAGAACCAAACATCCGTTTAAGATGAAAACTTAATCGATCGGTCACTAGCTGGTGGTGACCAATCGATTAGGTTTTCAGCTTAATCGGATGTTTGGTTCTCCAGATCCGTGCTCTTGAAAATTTGAACATTGGCTTCGATTCATCTTCACCTTAAACGAATGTTTGTTTCTCCAGATTTGTGCTCTTAACAATTTGAGGTTTGATTTCGATTCACCTTAATAAGAGATTGATCAACATAAATCTAATACAGGTATGTTCCGTTTTTATCACGTTCCGATTTTGTCACGCTCCGATTTTGTCACGTTCCGATTTCGTCAACAAATTATTCCGTTTTTATCAACACACAAAAATTGTTTATTTTTTTATTGCAAAAATCTTTAGAGTATAAACTAAATACTTATCTTTAAGCAATTTAAATGCTTTTCTATTACCTCAGAGCTGAATTTTCGACATTATGTTTAATGTTGAGCACCTACAATACATGGTAGGTGTCAAGTCATATACGATTTAATAAGGTTTGCCTCCTTCGTATCCACTAATCAATTGGAGTTTTCAAACTTAACATGGTCGTTTGGACAAGACTAGCCCAACAACAATTGGGCTTGGCTTCAACAATCGAGAGTTGCTTTGGCCACGTCCTAGCAACAACTGGAATTTGTGATTAGTTGAAAACGTACCTAAGAGAGTTGCAGAGACCTCTCATTTCCCTATTTTTTCTTTTCCATTAAAATTTGATAGACATAGGGGCTATCCTTTAATCACGTAAGACAATTTTGGCGGTTTTTCTACCCCTTCCCCCTTATGGTATGATTTTTTGTATGAAAATAAAACAAAAATTGTATGCCACGTAAGATATCTCAAACCCCCTCCTCCCTCATAACCCCTTAAGTGATTGATGGACTATCCCATATATGTTCAGTTCACTTGGGAATGAACTCAAGAACGTTTGAGCAATGACAAGAGACATGATCGAGCTTATTTTATTTTTGATAAGACCCCGTCATATTTTGGACATTATCTTCTTTCTCTTAAAATCGATAGAATTGCACAAATTATGGCAAACAGCCAATGATTAGATACTGTTCAAGGGGTCCAGCAAAACTAAGCAATCTAAAGAACATTTTGTAATCTCCATATATCTAATAATTTGCATCGAGGAAGCGGGTGAAGGGCTTAAATGGCTAACAATTTGAGAAACTGTTGATACTGGTCGTTCCCACATCACGCACGTTACCATCCCAAATTTACTGGGATCTTAATCTTTGAGCAGACATGAAGCCCTTCCCCACATGGTGACAAATGTTAATTAGGAGTCTTATACCAACAGCCATACGCTTATTCATAAAACTTTACAAAAGGTTTTCTTACAAAAAATTTCTAATTTGGTGATGCTTGTTCTACACCCAGACAACCAGATTGTACGTATAACGCAACCACCTTTCACGTTATGCGATGCTTATACATGCAAAGTTTCACGTATAAGATGTTGCGAAAAGGCCTTATACGTACAAAAGTGGAGGCGATATACCTTGTATATTTTATATGATGAAAAATAACATGCTATGCGAGTGTGTAAATTCTCTTGCGAACTAGTCTGTACTCTTATGCGACTTAATTTATTACAACAAAATTGATTTGACAGCTGCTACGGATTGATCCGACTACCTTTGTACGAGTATACGGGGCGAAACAAAATGTACATATAAACTCATAAAATAACGTTTTATGCGAGGACATTCATCAATCAAACGATTTCATCCACCATGTAGTGCGGGTGTGATGCAATTTGTATAAATAAACGACTTTGTTCGTAAACTGTTATGCGACTTCTGGTTGTCTGGGCAGTTTATATACTTTTGTGTTTTTTTATGAACTTCTACATAAATGAAAACTGGAATGTCTGAAGAACGGGCTAATAGTCTTACATGATTGTTTCCCTGTTACATTGATCAAGTGTTCCGAATTCTCTAGAATAACTGGAAAAACAACTGTAAACTAATTTCTCATTTTGTATGGGAGATTGCATGCCATTTTCCAGCAACCTACTTGATGACAAAACGAAGTTTGATGGTTTGACGGGACCACTAGTATTTAATATTATTTTTACTTAACAAAAAACTAAAACTTTAGGTTAATTTATTGCCAGTCTCTTCGTGTAAAGCTAAAAGGCGATGGTGACGCTGTTCCAGATCCCTGTCGAAGTTGGTAGTAATAACTTCAGAATAAAGATCCCCACCATCAATTTACTGATTAAATTTCAGTTTGCAAAACTTTCGTAACATAACTCCTCATTCAATAGCCAACAGGGTGTGGCCAAAAATGCAAAAAAAATACCTCGGCAGCTCTCAGTTGATAACTGCGGAAGTGTTTATAAGAACACTAAAAGAAGAAGAAGAAGAAGCAGAAGGATGAGGATGAATAATGGAAAAATAAGATGTTTCTTGTACAATATTTCTAGAAAAAAAAAAACAAAACTATGATCAACTTGACTCACTTCCTTGAAGTTATTTTTAAAAATATGACGCACGTTATGATACAAAGGATATTTATGTGATTAGCGTTTTAATATTCGATATTACATTTTTTGAAATTCAAACCAAGAAATTTAAAACTATTATTCATTTATTACAAAATTATATTGATTGATAGGAGTGTGCAATCAACTTTAATTACGAACCTATAGGAATAAGCAATCTAAATGCTCCTCACAGCTCCTAAACATCAATACTGTGCATTTATATGATGAAAATGTGTATTATCATGACAAAACTGACTAAGAAAATTATTCCGTTTTTGTCACGGTTCCGTTTTTATCAACTGAAAATTGCCGATCGTGTTGATAAAAACGGAACATACCTGTATCACGATTTTCATAGAAATAGAGTCGGTTTCAGCTTGTGAAAATCCAGATTTCAAATGGTGGATCACCGCGCAACAATTTTCTTTCGAAAAGTGCTCCGCGAGCATAAAAGGCTGAAAACCCTGGTGCTATATCATGGATAAATTCCTGATGGAATTTGTAGAAGAAGTGCTAGTACGAGAATACAGAGAATTTCGAATGTACAGAGAATTTCGAATAAATTTCCGATAGAACTATCTGGAAAGAATCATAAATATTTTGAAACATTCTTGGAAGAGGTTCTGTATCAGAGGTTTCCAGATCATGCTCTCTGGAGCACTTGATGATCCATGACACTTTATCGATACTTTTAACGATTTCAACTTTTTGTTTAAAAATACACTAAATACAAATAAATTGTGAAGAACATGTGACCTAACCCTAAGCCCTTGAATTTTCGAGAGCACAAATCAATGGGTTACATGTATGGCCTAGCTACTCATCGTATAGTAACGCACATGCGCTAGTGTTTATGCACGAAAAACGTAACGCGAAAAATATTTGTAAGGCGGAATGCATCTAACGAATTATTTCTCAAAATTGGGAACTGTATTCGAAAAAATATTTAGTACCGGTTGTACGCAATGATGATGGCTATCACGCCTACCAAAGAGTTTTTCGATGAAAGCTTTCATTTTCAATAAATTTGAACTTAGATGTATTTCATCATAAAAAATAAAATGAAAAAACTTCTGCTGATCAACTGTGGCCATGAGCAAAGCAGGTATTCCATTGTTTGCGCAGAAAATTTGATAGATTACTAGTTTTTATCAACTCATAAAATTTGCAGCTCTAAGCAAAACAGTGCTTTCGAAGGTCTGAAAGGTCAAATTCATCTTAACATTAAGATTCTTTCTTTCCCACGTGTTTGATCGACTACTTCTTTATGAAGAAGTTTTTAATAAAAAAAGTGCTTGAACTATCAGTGTAGTAAATGGGCAAAATTTCGCAAAATCATTTTATTTTTTGCGTGTTTTTCAATAGTAAACTGATTGTTTATCAATAGTTGTACTATTCTAACTCTTACATGACTATTGGATTTATCTGACAGATGTAGAATCATATTAATAGAAAGGCGTAAATACCTTCAGTCGATACAATTCAGATCATTCTATATCACATCAACATTATGTGTCTACTCTATCACCAGTGCATTGATAGCAATAGACTATGGATATCACTGATGGGCTAAGTTTAGCCTCAAATTAAGCTAATAAAATGGCAATTTATCTGTACGATATTTTTAACAATGCTCCAGATGGATTGTATAGAGAAAATAGTTGACAATCACCAAAGCAAGGCTTGCTTCTGTTGGGTAGTTCCTGTACAAATCTATATAATAATTCATATAAGAATCCCTGTTAATTTTTTATACATAGTATCAAACAATCACTTTTTTGATAAATTCTGAATTTTTTGTTGTTACCTCCCAGCACCCTCCAGAAAAAATCCTAGCTACGCCAATGAAGAAGGCGGTTGCTACCGAAGCTGGGTTGGGACTCTTTTGCGGTTTGGCCATTAGAGTTTGTGCTATTCGAAGCAAAAAGTGCGAGCCACCCAATGAGTAAACAAAACACAACCACAGGAGCCGCTACGATGACGATGTTGGTCATGATTGTTGCTCCCATTTGCGCGAGGTTTGCCGTCACGGAGAAGGAAAACGCAACGCAAAGAGATAGCGTATTTCCGTTTTACACCCGGTTTCAGTTAATGGTGTCTTCTTGCGTTTGAGCTCGGTAAGAACCAAATAAGAATCGACGCAACCGTTGGAAACTTTTATTTCCGGAGGATGACTTTCTTCTCGGTAGGTTTTGAGTGCAGTCTGTGATGGTACGCCTTGTTGCCTTGATTTCTTGCAAATGTTGCGACGATAGTTTAAATACTTTGTCAATTTAATTGTCTGGTACTGCATGTGCGATTCGTTTATTCAGATAATCGAAGACGACAAAAATACAGCCAAAGTAATCGGTAAAATTAAGGAATGCAACGGTACGAAACTTCTTGACATATTTGACTATTGAATAATATCTCAACTGAATGAGGAAATAGGATGTAAATGAAACAGTCGAGAAAAAAAACGAAAGATGTTACAAAAAATATTATCATCACACGATCTTAAACTCTTCGTCCGCCTTAGAAGGAGAATACAATGTCAACGTACTCATGATCCAGATAGGCAGGGTCTGCAAAAAATGTAACAACGTTTTCCTCAATAGAGAAATAAGAGGACAGACGTCCTTAGCGAGAGAAGAACCTCCGCAAATCATACATTTAGCATCCATTCGGCAATGTTTTGTACAATAACCCCAATTTTGGTACCGACGGCACTGAGTGGGGTTCTGGAAATTTCTTCCAGATTTCTAGAAATGTTCCCATGTTGCACGGACATCGAACATAAGTCTTGCTTTTTCTAAAGCTTTAATATGATTTAGATCACTTTTGTTAAAATGAACTAAATAATATTGTAAATACCTGAAGTACACACACGAACTTTTAAATTTGAAGGACATCTTTTTCTTCATCTTGGCCCTACGTCCCCACTTGGACAGAGCTTGCTTCTCAGCTTAAAAAGACAATTTACACCGTCTTCAGTTCAAGGCTGCACGGACTGAACGATCACAAACATTAGTCAACGGGCAACAAGAAACACCCAGTAGCCTAATGATGAATTTTTCGTTTGACGAAAAGTTTCCACCGACTGGAGCGGGAATCGAACCCACACTTCATGGCACGATACGCCTAAACAACTGACGCCGCTATTCGCACGGCCACGAAGCCTACGCCTTAGTGTTCTTATGAGCAATTCCACAGTTATTCACAGAGAGCTTACTTTGCCAAAGTTGCCATTTTCGCATTCGCGTATCGTGTGGCACGTACGATGATACTGTATGCCCAAGGAAGTCAAGGAAATCTCCTTTACAGAAAGATCCTGGACCGACCGGGAATCGAACTCAGACACCTTCAGCATGGCTTTGCTTTGTGGCCGCGGACTCTAACCACTCGGCTATGGAAGGACATATTCTTTTCTATTTTAACCTATTGGGCAAGAATTAGTGTTCAGTACATCTTTCTGTTTGCTATAATTTCCTGGAGCAGTTATTTGACCCTACATTTAAATCCATTAAAGTGTTTTCAACGATTTATCGATGTTGATATTGACCATAGCACAGTGCATTAGGATTGTAATACATTCGACCTTGCTCCTTTCTGCACAGATCCTATGCACTAACGACTAACGTGAATCAAACTAAGGTAAACGATGACCATCCATAGAACGATATGGCAAGGAACTGTGTGAAACAAAAATGCTGAGAGCTGAATCTATGGGAAGAAATATTTGTCCATGCACGGGTGAACAAAGGAGGAGCATGGAACAAATTAACTTTGCTTGCCATGCTCTTCTGCAAGCTATTAATTTTTGGCAATTTGCTCTTGAACGGATGGACACCAGAACCGGTTCTCACAAACAGATGCAAAAAAAACTGCTTTCTACGTTACCTCCAGTCTAGAGAACTGCTTCGGCCTGCAACAGTTTGGACGTTTCCGGAGATTTTACATCCCGTCAGCAAAAAAATCGAGACGTTTAAAATGCTCTCGAGTTTTAGCGATGGGGCGTTGAAACGGAATTGATATTTAAAGGGATAACGCATCCGAATATAAATTGCCAGCGTGGAATGATATGCATTGGGAGTAATGGGATTTTGGCTTCATCCGGATGCATTGGGATGGATTCTCTGACAGATCGATGTTCCTTACGTCGTCTGTTCTTATGCATGGTTATTTTTCTAAGGGTTGAGAGGTGTTCTTCTTCTTCTTGGCATAACGTCCTCACTGGGACAAAACATGCTCCTGAATTTAGTGTTCAATGAACACATCCACAATTATAAACTTAGGGTTTTATTTAACAATATTGCCATTTTCGCATTCGTATATCGAGTGGCAGGTACAATGATACTTTATGCTCAGGAAATTCAAGGAAATTTCCATTACGAAAAAGTCCTGGAACAATCGGGAATCGAACTCAGAAACCTTCAGCATTATTTTGCTTAGTAGCCGCGGATTTTAACCACTCGACTAAGGAAGGCGCCCATCAAGAGGTGTTACGTTATTCCAATAAAATGTGAGATTTAAATCTCAACTTATAAATTAATCTTATTTTTCAAAGTACAGTTGATCGTACGAAATGTTTTTGTCAGGACGGAAATCCGAAACTGACAATTTTTTGCCAATCGCAGTTCTTTTGACAACCCCCTGTATAGATGTTTGGTTTATATTCTCATGCCTACTTTATGCTCGTTGATCTCATTAGCATCCTGAAAGGATTCCCTAAGTATGTTTGAAGTATTCTCGGAACATTCAGGAAGATTTTTGGAAGCTTTTCGACTGTGGGAGACTCTTTGAATTTTTCTTACTTTTGTCATCTGCAAACTCATTCGTTGTTTTATCCGTCTAATCAGTGAGTTTAATGAACGATTATATAGATGAATTGACGTAAACACCAGGACACTGTCATAACAACATGGTTTATACGCTAAACTATCCGAATATACAAGCTGCAAAGCAAGTGCTCCTTGAATAAGTTGGTGTATGCGCTCAAGTCAATTCGGATTCCTTTTATAAGTCAAATATTTCAGAACAAATAATCGTTGTTCACATGTCCAACCAGTGTATTATTAGGTAAAGAACGCATATCAATGAAAAAATGCATTTTGGTCATATTGGCGTTTATGTCGACTATGCGAATATGGGCAGTGCAAGGGATCACGATTCATGGAAGGATTCTCGAAGCATCTCAGTTGGGTTTTTGAACTATCCTGAAAGAATTTTTGAATCATTCTATAAGGCTTCTCGAAGCATTCTAAAAGAATTCTTGATGCATCTTTCTCGAAGCTCCTGCAGATTTCTGAAAGCATAATTGAAGAACTGCTGAAAACATCCTTTGTGAAAAGGGTCCTTAAACTTTTGATAAAACCTTGTTTTTATTGAATAACACGCGTGTTTTTGCTACTGGAAATTTTTCCCGCTCAAATAAAAAAAAGACAATTTACACCGTCTTTAGCCAACGGCTGCACAGACTGAAGGTGAAGATAAATCGAAGCCAAACCTCAAATTTTTAGGAGCACGGATCTGGAGAACCAAACATCCGTTTGAGCTGAAAACTTAATCGATTGGTCACTCGCTGTTGGTGACCAATCGATTAAGTTTTCAGATCAAACGGGTGTTCGGTTCTCCAGATTTGTGCTCTTGAAAATTTGAGGTTTGGCTTCGATTCGTCTTCACCTGAACATAACTAACATTAGACAACGGACACACGGAACTGCCAGTGGACCAGTGAAGAATTTTTCGTTTGACGAAAATTTTTCTCCGACTGGGGCGGGAATCGAACCCACACTCGTAGCACAATATGCCTAAACGACTGACGCCGCTAACCGCACGACCACGAAGCCCACCACCACCACCACCATGGCTATATCATTGTAACGACAAGACCCTTCGCTCTGGCGACACTGCCACTGAACAGCAGGCCCACTTTCCATCCGTACGCGACTGACAGTTGTCATCGTAGATGACTAGCAAATCATCGTAAGGTCAGATAAAGAAAAGTGATCGAGCTAGAAAATCCTGTGTTGAGATGTGAGCAAAATTGTTAATTATATAAAGAAGTGAATTTGATAAACTAATTATAATTGAATTACCTATATATTTACTATTTACAGTGCTTGAACCTATTCTATGCTAAAACTTAAATCTACCGTGCATTTCTATATAAAAATAACCTTTTCTAAATAGGCTAGAAGTGAGTACGATGAACATGCAAATTTGTTGAAAAACTAAGAGATTTATTTACAGAAGATTACTAAAATTATTCGGTGAACGTAAGATGCGACCCTTCTTATTTCTGATCAGTACACCAAATATGTAAGCTATCCTAAAGTGTCTACAATTATTATAACTAATAAAATACAATCTATTTTAGCTTAAAGCGCACAAAACCTCAAAATCGTGTTTGCTTCTGAGAGTTGGTGAAATCTAACCCCACAAAATCTTTAAGATATTTGTACGAGGGTGAAAGATGGAAGGACATCATAACGTCACCGGATTTAATTGCAAGAGATGCCAGCGACCCGACTCCGCAGACGAACAGATGGTCGCATGCGATATATGCCAAGAGTGGGAGCATTTCAACTGCGCTGGCGTCGACGGAAGCATAAAGGATCACCCGTATGTATGCAGTATGTGCAAGCCGAAGAAAACCGGTACTAAAGCCAAAGAGTCGTTGAAACCGCCGGAGAAGAATGACAAGAAGTCGTCGAGGACATCGTCGAAAAAGGCAGGCACGAAAGCAAACCCAGCGCCTTCCAGCGCGAGTTCCGCTACTCGGATGGCCATGCTGGAAGCACAAATGAAACTTATTGAGGAGCAGGAATTACAGCAGAAGCAGGATCTAGAGGCGGAAGAGGAATTGAAGAAGCGTGAAATGGAAGCGGCCCAACGGCATCTAGAGGAGAAAAGGAAGCTTTTGGATGAGGAAAACCGTTTGCGCGAGTTGAAGCTACGAGAGGAGAAAGAGATCCTAGAGAAGCGTAAAGTTATGAGGCAGCAATCGATGGAAAAGAAGAACGAACTTCTAAAGCAGATGTCTGAATGCAGCAGTAAGTCCGGTTCGAACGTAGATTCTATCGAGAAAGTGTCATCGTGGCTGGCAAAACAAGAGGACCTACCACCACACTCCGAGGCACCCGTTCATCCATGTATGCCACTCCCCACGCTGACACAAACAGCTGCCAGCACATCAATGCAACCACCAAATGCAATTAGTTCGTCAGTTCCCGGTCAGATGTCAGTTTTTGCAACTGTGCCGAACTGTTCTATGCCGCCGGCGAGATTACCCACCTTTCCGTCAGCAGTTCAATCCAACACTCCCATGCTTCAAACGCCACATATTCCGGCCCATTCATCGCAGTCTCCGCTGATACCCGTTTCAACAGCTACCGTACATGTGTCTCAGCCAGCACGAAGCGTTTTTCCACCTCTCGTTCAACCAACCGCATGGATGTCGGCGCTGAATCAGCAACCCTATCCGTCGATAATCGCTCCAACAGGCAACGAAATCGGTCAATCGCATCCTTATTCGCAAGCACCTGGATCGTCCGCAGTCCCAGCAGTACTGGACACTAACCAGTTAGCAGCGAGGCAAGTCCTAGGGAAAGATTTACCCAAATTTAGTGGTCGTCCGGAGGACTGGCCACTCTTTATCACGAGCTTCGAGCAGTCAACGTTAGCCTGCGGATATTCCGACGTAGAAAATCTTATCCGCCTCAAGAAATGTCTTGAAGGCAATGCGCTGGAATCCGTACGTAGCAAGCTTCTTCTTCCCTCCAGTGTGCCACACGTCGTTCAAACTTTACGCACTCTGTACGGCAGACCCGAGCTGCTGATCCGGTCCTTACTGGAGAAAATTCATCAAGTTCCGACTCCACGATACGATCGACTGGAAACGGTGATAGAATTCGGTATAGCAGTGCAGACGTTGGTGGATCACCTTGTTGCCGCAGGCCAGAATGTGCATCTCTCTAACCCTGCTCTCATGCAGGAGTTGGTAGAGAAATTACCGGGCACGATGAGAATGGAGTGGGCAGTCTATAAGTCTCGTCTTCCGGTAGCTACTTTACAATCCTTCGGGGATTTTATGGCTGGGATGGTGACTACGGCCAGCCAAGTTTCATACGAACTTCCTACTCTCGACCGTTCCGGTAAAAACGACCGGTCAAAAGCTAGAAACAAAGGAGTCATACAAACCCATTCTACTGGACCCGTAACCGCTTCAACACCAACTACCTCCGTCATCAAGATCGGAAAACCAGCTAAACCGTGTGCTTGTTGCAACCGAGAAGGGCATAGACTGGTGGAATGCAATCGATTCAAGTATCTGAGTACAGACGAACGATGGAAACTGGTGGAGCAGAAAAGCCTCTGCCGCACTTGCCTTAACAGCCACGGTAAATGGCCATGTCGGTCATGGAAAGGTTGTGAAGCCGAAGGTTGCCGTCACAAACATCACACGCTTCTCCATGGTGCGATTGCGAATTCACAATCTGGAATGTCCGCTAGCCATCTGTCTGCTGGGCAATTCTGTATGTTCCGGATAGTCCCAGTGGTGTTGCACGGGAAGGGCCAAAAGCTTTTGATCTTCGCCTTCATCGACGAAGGCTCGTCAGAAACCCTCATCGAAGATGCAGTGGCCAAACAGTTAGGTGCGCATGGACCAACCGAACCATTAACGTTGCATTGGACGGGGAACGTCTCTCGAGAGGAATCTAATTCGCAGCGAGTACAGTTGAAAATTGCTGCGAAGAATAGCAAGTCAATTCTCGACCTTCACCATGTACGCACAGTAAGCTGTCTGGTTCTACCGTCACAGACGCTGCGTTACGGCGAAATGGTTCAACGTTTTCCACATCTAGGCGGCCTTCCTATTGAGGATTATACAAATGTGCAACCCAAGCTGCTCATCGGGTTGAACAATCTCAGTTTATGTGTACCGAGAAAACTACGAGAAGGGGGACCACACGACCCGGTCGCCGTTAAGTGCCATCTCGGTTGGAGCATATACGGCGGAGCTCCTGCCAGTGCGATTCGAAGTGTGGCTGTGAACTTCCACGCTGCTGCTCCATCAGATCCGGATAAATTGCTGAATGAACAGCTGCGCGATTATTTTTCCATCGAGAACAACATATCTACTAGCATGGAAGTAGATTCGGAGGAAAACAAACGTGCTAAAACGCTCTTAGAGTCCACCACCCGACGAATTGGCCAGCGCTTTGAAACAGGCTTGCTCTGGAAAACAGATGCGATAGATTTTCCTGACAGTTACGCCATGGCGCTTCGCCGCCTGCTTTCGCTAGAACGCAAGCTTCGCCAGGTCCCAGAGCTTGGTGAGAGGGTAGTACAGCAGATACGCGACTACGAACAGAAGGGATATGCGCGTAAAGTTACAGAACAGGAATTGGCGTCCAGCGATACCAAGCGAACCTGGTATCTTCCTGTTGGGGTCGTTGTCAACCCCAAAAAACCCAACAAGCTTCGGTTAGTATGGGATGCAGCGGCGAAAGTCGGCGATGTGTCCTTCAACTCTAATCTCCTCAAAGGACCCGATCTTTTGACACCACTGCTGGCCGTGCTCTCTCGCTTTCGGCAGTATCCAGTGGCAGTCACGGGGGATATAAAAGAGATGTTCCACCAGATCAGGATACGGAAGGAAGATCAGCAATCCCAACGCTTCCTTTGGAGGGAACATCCATCCAAAATGCCACAGACCTACGTTATGGAAGTAACCACATTTGGTTCAACGTGCTCTCCAGCTTCGGCGCAGTTCGTTAAGAACCTCAACGCCAAAGAGTTCGCAAACCAGTATCCTCGGGCCGCGGCGGCTATTCATGATAACCACTACGTGGATGATTACTTGGACAGTTTTCAAACAATTGAAGAAGCAGTCCAGGTCGTCGAGGAAGTTAAGTTCGTCCATTCGATGGGCGGTTTTGAACTTCGCAACATGCTTTCCAATTCTGTCGAAGTACTGCGAAGGATTGAACAGCGACCAGGAGAAAGCTCCAAAGACCTGTTGGTAACACGCGGCGAATCTACGGAGTCTGTACTTGGAATGCGATGGATACCGACGGAAGATGTGTTCACCTACACGTTTGCCCCTCGCGCGGATCTACAAGCGGTCCTAGAAGAGAATCACGTACCGACAAAGCGGGGAATGGTGATGAGCTTGTTCGATCCGCTTGGCTGCATCTCGTTTTTCTTGGTCCATGGAAAGGTGCTCATCCAAGATACTTGGATCTCTAAGATTGGCTGGGACGACCCAATTGGTGATAGCAGTTTGGAACGATGGAAACAATGGACTGGGCTCTTTGGTCAGCTACCTTCGCTGAGAATTCCTCGGTGCTATTTTCGTGAACCCTTTCCAAGAAACTTCGATCAACTACAGCTACATGTATTCGTTGACGCCAGCGAATCTGCGTTTTCTAGTGTAGCATACTTTCGGCTTCCAGTAGGGGAGCAGATCCAGGTAGCGATGGTGGCTTCCAAGACTAAAGTAGCCCCTATCAACACCATTTCCATTCCGAGGCTGGAACTGAAAGCTGCTGTTCTCGGAACTCGCCTTCTGGAATCTATAAGAGCACATCACACTATTCCAATTGCAGAATCTTTCTTGTGGAGCGATTCCAAGACAGTACTTGCTTGGATCCAATCGGAACATCGTCGCTACCACAAGTTCGTGGCGGTTCGCGTGGGGGAGATACTGCTTTCTACCGACGTAAACAGCTGGAGATGGGTACCGTCTAAAATTAATCCGGCAGACGAAGCCACCAAATGGAAAAATGGACCCAATCTGAACTCGGACAGTTTGTGGTTTCGTGGTCCTAGTTTCCTGCAGCGAGATGAAAATTCCTGGCCGAAACTACTACAGAGCTTGGCAACCACCCAAGAAGAATTACGTTCTGTCCATCTACATCGGGTTTCGTTTTCAGTCGTGGATCCTTCACGATTCAGTAAGTGGAACAGGATGCTAAGGACGACTGCATTCGTGTTGCGATACGTCGACAACTTAAAACGTCGGATAGAACGTCGTCAACCAATTAGTGGAATACTCCACCAAGAAGAGTTGGCGAAGGCAGAACGTTTCCTTTTGAAAACTGCACAGGCTGAGGCATTTCCTGAGGAGATCGCCGCACTCAAGACAACCCAAGGCGCGCCGGAAGCACGACACTGCGCTGTTTCGAAATCAAGCCGTATCTACAAGCGTTGGCCCTTTGTAGACGAGGAAGGAGTTCTACGAACGCGAGGAAGAATAGGTGCGGCCCCCTTTGTTCAGTATGAGGCAAAATACCCTGCGATTCTGCCCGAGAAACATCCGATTACGGCTTTGTTAGTCGAATCGTTCCATTGTCGATTCCGCCATGCGAACAGAGAAACTATCACCAATGAAATGAGACAACGTTTCGACATCCCAAGGCTCCGAGTTTTGGTAAGTCGGGTAATGCGAGATTGTACCTGGTGCCGTGTAACGAAGGCAGTTCCCATTCAACCGGTAATGGGACCAATGCCGGAGGCTCGCCTGAGATCCTTTGTACGACCATTCACACATGTGGGTCTAGATTACTTTGGTCCGGTCTTCGTTAAGGTCGGTAGGAGTCAGGCCAAGCGGTGGGTGGCACTTTTCACCTGCCTTACCATCAGGGCAGTTCACCTTGAGGTTGTCCATAGCCTCAGCACCGTATCGTGTATCATGGCTATTCGAAGATTTGTTTCTCGACGGGGCACCCCGGCAGAATTCTACACCGATAATGGTACCTGTTTTCAGGGCGCAAGCAAGGAACTAACTCGGGAAATCCAATCCCGTAATGAAGCAATCGCACTTACGTTTACCAGCGCCCACACAAAGTGGCATTTTATCCCACCTTCGGCACCCCACATGGGCGGGGCGTGGGAACGCCTTGTGCGATCAGTAAAGGCAGCAATTGGAACCATATTAGATGCACCTCGTCGTCCGGATGACGAAACTTTAGAGACAATTCTCTTTGAGGCGGAAGCCATGGTTAACTGTAGGCCATTGACCTACATGCCTCTGGAGTCAGCCGACGAGGAATCACTAACTCCAAACCATTTCCTCCTCGGAAGCTCTAATGGAGTAAAAATCTCGCCGACGGAACCAGTACCGGAACATGCAACGTTGAGGAATAGTTGGAAACTTGCCCAACATATCACCGATCAATTCTGGCGCAGGTGGATCAAGGAGTTCCTACCTGTGATTTCAAGAAGGTCTAAATGGTACGAGGAAGCAAGGGACCTACAAGTTGGTGACTTAGTCCTGGCCGTAAATGGCAACCTGAGAAACCAGTGGATTCGGGGCCGTGTCATCCAGGTCTTTCCTGGAAGAGATGGCAGAGTCCGACAAGCTCTCGTGAAGACAGCGACAGGAGTATTCAGAAGGGCAGCCGTTAAACTAGCGGTTCTTGACGTTGAAGAGAAATGTAAACCTGACGATGAACACTCGGAGACCCCAGATCCTCGCCATGGTTTACGGGTGGGGGTATGTAACGACAAGACCCTTCGCTCTGGCGACACTGCCACTGAACAGCAGGCCCACTTTCCATCCGTACGCGACTGACAGTTGTCATCGTAGATGACTAGCAAATCATCGTAAGGTCAGATAAAGAAAAGTGATCGAGCTAGAAAATCCTGTGTTGAGATGTGAGCAAAATTGTTAATTATATAAAGAAGTGAATTTGATAAACTAATTATAATTGAATTACCTATATATTTACTATTTACAGTGCTTGAACCTATTCTATGCTAAAACTTAAATCTACCGTGCATTTCTATATAAAAATAACCTTTTCTAAATAGGCTAGAAGTGAGTACGATGAACATGCAAATTTGTTGAAAAACTAAGAGATTTATTTACAGAAGATTACTAAAATTATTCGGTGAACGTAAGATACGACCCTTCTTATTTCTGATCAGTACACCAAATATGTAAGCTATCCTAAAGTGTCTACAATTATTATAACTAATAAAATACAATCTATTTTAGCTTAAAGCGCACAAAACCTCAAAATCGTGTTTGCTTCTGAGAGTTGGTGAAATCTAACCCCACAATCATATTTAAACTTTATTTTTTAAATTGGGTCCAAATTTGAACCTTAACACTGTTGATCATGTTTGACGTTCACTTAGTCGACAAAAACGCCACAGGGATTCAACTTTTTAACACTGGAGTTGTTCTTAACTGGCATTCCGGAAGAGACACCGAAACAAATAAACCTATACATTCAGTTTAAACCAACGGGTGTGACAAACTCTCGAAACCCGGAGACAATTGTTTTTTTGAACTTGAACCAACGAAAAACGTTTAAAAATTGAGTAGATATGTGTTTCTGGCGCGGTAAATGGCTGGGCATGGCGTACCATTGGTATCTCGCGTACCTGCAGGAATAAAATAGACCCCTTTGTGTGGTCCTTAGCCTCTTGCCCAGCAACTCCTATCCCTACCTCCTCGTGGTACTGGCCGGGGTACGAGTAACCTTGGGGAAGATCGGGTAACCAACCCCCGGTGGGAACTTTGGTCGTATGCTGACAGGGAAGGGGGGGTTTGCTTTTGCAAACCTGGAGCGTCTGTACTCCACGTTAGGAGCGGCTCACAACAGCGTCTGTTCCCCATGTCAGGGGCGGCTGATCATCGTCCGAGTGCCAGAGAGCTAAGCTAAACTGCGCACTATGGCCCTCCGAACATTTAGGGGGAATGGTCCTCCGGAAATCTAGGGGGTTGGTGTCAGGCCCGAGAGAATACGGACCGGAACAATCGACAAAGACCACAGCGACGAAAATGGACTAGCGACTGGAAACTCGGTACGTGGAACTGCAAATCTCTCAACTTCATTGGAAGTACTCGCATACTCTCCGATGTACTGAAGAACCGCGGTTTCGACATCGTAGCGCTGCAGGAGGTGTGCTGGACAGGAGCATTGGTGCGAACGTTTAGAGGTAATCATACCATCTACCAGAGCTGCGGCAACACACGCGAGCTGGGAACAGCTTTCATAGTGATGGGTGATATGCAAAGGCGCGTGATCGGGTGGTGGCCGATCAATGAACGAATGTGCAAGTTAAGAATCAAAGGCCGATTCTTTAACTTCAGCATAATCAACGTGCATAGCCCACACTCCGGAAGCACTGATGATGACAACGCGAGTACGACCGCTGCCCAAGCCACGACGTCAAGATCATCATAGGAGATTTGAACGCTCAGGTTGGCCAGGAGGAGGAGTTCAGACCGACGATTGGAAAGTTCAGCGCCCACCGGCTGACGAACGAGAACGGCCTACGACTGATAGATTTTGCCGCCTCCAAGAACATGGCCATTCGTAGCACCTATTTCCAGCACAGCCTCCCGTATCGGTACACCTGGAGACCACCTCAGCAGACAGAATCGCAAATCGACCACGTTTTGATCGATGGACGGCACTTCTCCGACATAACCGACGTCAGAACCTATCGTGGCGCCAACATTGACTCCGACCACTACCTGGTGATGGTGAAACTGCGCCCAAAACTATCCGTCATCAACAATGTACGGTACCGACGCCCGCCCCGGTACAATCTCGAGCGGCTGAAACAACCGGATGTCGCCAATGCGTACGCGCAGCATCTTGAGGCAGCGTTGCCGGATGAGGGCGAGCTCGATAGGGCCCCTCTTGAGGACTGCTGGAGGACAGTCAAAGCAGCCATTAACGACGCTGCCGAAAGCATTGTCGGATATGTGGAACGGAGCTCAAGAAACGATTGGTTCGACGAGGAGTGCCAGGAGGTTTTAGAGGAGAAGAATGCAGCGCGGGCTGCAATGCTGCAGCATGGTACGCGGCAAAACGTGGAACGATACAGACTGAAGCGGAAACAGCAAACCCGCCTATTCCGGGACAAAAAGCGCCGCCTGGAAGAGGTGGAATGCCAAGAGATGGAGTTGCTGTACCGTTCTCAAGAAACGCGGAAGTTCTATCAGAAGCTCAACACATCCCGCAAAGGCTTCGTGCCGCGAGCTGAGATGTGCCGGGATAAGGATGGGAGCATCTTGACGGACGGACGCGAGGTGATCGAAAGGTGGAAGCAGCACTACGATGAACACCTGAATGGCGCAGAGAACACAGGCACAGAAGGTCAGGACAGCGAAGGCGATGGCTACGTCAGCACAGCGGACAGCGGAAATCAACCAGCTCCCACGATGGGGGAAGTTAAGGATGCCATTCAACAGCTCAAGAACAACAAAGCCGCTGGTAAGGATGGTATCGGAGCCGAACTCATCAAGATGGGCCCGGACAGATTGGCCGCTTGTCTGCATCGGCTGATAGTCAGAATCTGGGAAACGGAACAGCTACCGGAGGAGTGGAAGCAAGGCGTTATATGCCCTATCTACAAAAAGGGCGACAAACTGGACACACTCCAGTTTGTCGCCCTTTTTGTAGATAGGGCATATAATAAAATTATCGTGCAATCACCATCCTAAACGCCGCCTATAAAGTGCTATCCCAGATTCTCTTCCGTCGTCTATCACCTATAGCAAACGAGTTCGTGGGAAGTTATCAAGCAGGTTTCATCGACGGCCGCTCGACAACGGACCAGATCTTTTCCGTGCGGCAAATCCTCCAGAAATGCCGTGAGTACCAGGTCCCTACGCACCATTTGTTCATCGATTTCAAGGCGGCATACGATAGTATCGACCGCATAGAGCTATGGAAAATTATGGACGAGAACAGCTTTCCCGGGAAGCTCACAAGATTGATCAGAGCAACGATGGACGGTGTGCAAAACTGCGTGAAGATCTCGGGCGAACACTCCAGTTCGTTCGAGTCTCGGCGGGGACTACGACAGGGCGACGGACTTTCGTGCCTCGTCAATATTGCGCTTGAAGGTGTCATGCGGAGAGCCGGACTTAACAGTCGAGGCACGATTTTCACGAGATCCGGACAATTTGTTTGCTTCGCGGACGACATGGATATTATTGGGAGAAAATTTGAAACGGTGGCAGATTTGTTCACCCGCCTGAAACGCGAAGCAACAAGAGTCAGGCTAATGGTGAATGCGTCGAAAACAAAGTACATGCTGGTTGGCGGAACTGAGCGCGACAGGGCCCGCCTAGGAAGCAGTGTTACGATAGACGGGGATACCTTCGAGGTGGTGGACGAGTTCGTCTACCTCGGATCCTTGTTGACGGCTGATAACAATGTTAGTCGGGAAATACGAAGGCGCATCATCAGCGGAAGTCCAGGAGAAACTGCGGTCAAGAAAGATTCACCCCCGCACCAAATGCACGATGTACAGAACGCTCATGTAGCCGTGTAGTTCCGGCGTATAGAATAGAACTACGGACGACCTGTTCCGGTGGTAAGAGTCCACCAAACGGGGTAACCCCAATTCAAGGTGTGATGCGAAAAACCGGGCTGATGAATGAATGGTCGAAGGGGTGAAAAAGATGTTCGGCCGTTAACGGAGCCTGTGGGGCACCTGGGCACCCCTCACAGTATTTTGTCCCTTACCGCGTTAATGCAGGGCTCTGGCGTGGTGGACCTCTTTTCCCGTGCTACTCGTGGGATCCAATCATGAATACAAACTTAAACCAAAATCAAAATAATAGTAGTAGTGCAGGTAGTAGCAGTAGTAGGGAAGCGAACCCCTTCGCAAGAAGTGGGTTAGCTAGGTCTCCGTTGAGGAGAGCGGAAGCAGGAGGAGGCAGCAGTGCACGTAGTGCCAGTGCTGGAAACCATATTTCATCCCCGGCTAACGCATCGGGTGAGGTTATGGATGGAGCGTGGTTGATGAGGGCCATCAATAAAAGTAGAGATGGGCTCTCTGCGATGGAAGTGGCTGCACAGCAGCTCGACTCCATAATTGACTTTGCGTCCTCGAAGTCTAACATCAGCAAGGACCTCAAGCAGGCCCTGTTCAGACTTCGTAAGTCGATGTTCGCGGCCAAGCAGAACCATGCTGAACCCATGGCGACTGTGGCTGCGGCAGAACCCGTGAAATTGAAGGTGCCGAAGTCTACCCAGACGGAGCCCTTCGTCTTCGCGGGTAGCCCCAAAAGTGCGGAAGCGAATGCTTACAACAAGCAATCGCAGAAGCGCGCGAGGCAGCCGTCAGGGGAGGAGCTACCCGGCGGCGCTCGCAAGGCCAGGCGGATATTAACCCCGAAAACCGGCAGAAGTGCCGGAAAATCGGACCCCAGCCAGGCGTCCCGGAAAGCCGAGAAGGGTGGGCCCGAAAAGGCTGGCCCCTCACGGAGTGATGGGAACAGGGGGTTGCGACCTTTGAGAGGTCCTCAATCACCACAGGTTAGGGCGGATCAGGGGGGGGACGCCCCCTGGACAACAGTAGTGAGAAAGAAGAAGAAGGAGAAGCAGGAAGTTCAGGAGCGCAGGGATACCAGGCCTAAGAAAAGTAGGAGGGTAGGTGCCAAGCGCGAAAAGGGTGATGCGATCATCATCAAGACGGAAGAGTCCAAGTACTCGGAAGTCCTGAAGGCGATGCGCAGTGACGCGAAGCTCGCAGATCTTGGAGCCGACGTACGCAGTGTCAGACGCACTCGTACAGGTGAAATGATTCTCGAGCTTAAGCACGACAAGGAGCGCAAGGGCGCCGCCTACAAAAGTTTGGCGGAAGAGGTCCTTGGCGAGGGTGTCGAAGTGAGGGCTCTGACGCAGTCAGTGACTCTGAAGGTGATGAACCTTGACGAGATCACCAACGCAGAAGAGCTCGTCACAGCACTGCGGCAACAGTGCGAGATTCAGGTGCCCACCGCTGCCGTTCAGCTACGGAAAGGTCCGGCAGGTACTCAGGTGGCCTTAGTACACCTACCTGTGGCGGACGCAAATAAGTCCGCTAAGGTAGGCAAGATCAAGGTTGGTTGGTCAGTATGCTCACTGAACATACATGAGCAACCGGTGATCTGCTTTAGGTGTAGGGAACCAGGACACAAGTCCTGGGGCTGTAAAGGCCCTGATAGGACCAAGTTGTGTAGGCGTTGTGGTGAGGAAGGTCATAAGGCACTAGGCTGCAAGAACCCTCCCAAGTGCTTGATTTGTTCCGGCAAGTCCATGAACAACAATCATCCAACGGGAGGCTCAAGGTGCCCGACCTTCAAACGAGCCATTAACGAAAAGTCACAGTGCAGGTAACGCAGCTGAACCTGAACCACTGTGACGCAGCTCAGCAACTGCTGTACCAGGCAGTTGCTGAGTGGGGGACGGACATCGCCATCATATCGGACCCATACCGAGTACCCGCCGGCAACGGCAACTGGGTCGTGGATGGATCCGGAAAAATGGCGGCGATATGGACGACGGGTAAATACCCCGTGCAGGAGTTGGTGTCTACTACCTACGAGGGCTTCGTGATCGCCAAGGTAAACGGGGTCCTCTTTTGTAGCTGCTATGCGCCTCCGAGTTGGTCGACCGAGCGGTTCACGCAGATGCTGGACTGCATGACGACCGTGTTGACAGGGCGAAGGCCAGTAGTAATAGCGGGTGACTTCAATGCCTGGGCCGTGGAATGGGGAAGCCGCATCACGAACCAGCGAGGTCAAATCCTGCTAGAGGCACTGGCCGTGCTAGATGTCGATCTGGCTAATGTTGGTACCAAAAGTACCTTCAGCCGAAACGGAGCGGAGTCGATTATCGACGTTACTTTTTGTAGTCCTGGCCTAACGAGTAGTTCGAACTGGAGGGTAGACAATGCCTACACTCACAGCGACCACCTGGCGGTTCGCTACAGTATCGACTACAACAACAGCAGGCAGCGCGTAGAGGAAGCGGCTAGGTCACGGCCAAGCCCTCGTAGGTGGAAGACATCGTACTTCAATGACGAAGTACTTAGGGAGGCGCTCCGTCGTGAGCGTAACCTACTCGGCCTAAGCGGGGACGAACTGGTAGCGGTGCTTTCGCGTGCGTGCGATGCGACCATGCCTAGGAAAGTCCACCCTAGAAATGGGAGACCACCGACGTACTGGTGGACTCAAGCAATTGCGAACCTGCGCCGCGCCTGCCTACGGGCCAGGAGGCGGATGCAGCGAGCACGTACCGAGCAGGAGCGTGAAGAACGACGGGCGGTGTTCACCGCTGCCAAAGTCGCGCTGAAGTCCGAGATAAGGGCAAGCAAAAAGGCCTGCTTTGAGAGACTCTGTCAGAGTGCCAACGTGAACCCGTGGGGTGATGCCTACAGGATCGTTATGGCGAAGACAAGAGGTGCAATTGCTCCTACGGAGCAATCTCCACAGATGCTGGAGGGGATCATCGAGGGGCTCTTTCCGCGCCACAACCCTAGCCCATGGCCTCCTTTTGTAGGACAGCCGGGGATTGGGGCTGGCGATGAGGATAGAGTAACCGATGAGGAACTTGTAGGGATTGCAAAATCCCTAAGCATGGGGAAGGCACCAGGTCCGGACGGAGTTCCAAACCTGGCCCTCAAAGTCGCAATCTTGGAGGCTCCCGGTATGTTCAGATCTGCTATGCAGATATGCCTGGACGAGGGAGTATTTCCAGATGCGTGGAAGAGGCAGAGCCTGGTACTATTGCCAAAGGCGGGGAAACCACCTGGTGACCCGTCGGCGTATAGACCAATATGCTTGATTGACACGGCGGGGAAGGTGCTCGAGAAGATCATCCTCAACAGACTGTTGAGGTACACTGAGAGTGTAAATGGTCTCTCAAGCAACCAGTTCAGCTTCCGGAAAGGGAAGTCCACCGTAGACGCTATTCTGACGGTTAAGAAAACCGCTGAGATAGCACTCCAGCGTAAGAGGAGGGGGATTCGCTACTGCGCAGTAGTGACTCTGGATGTAAGGAACGCATTTAATAGTGCCAGTTGGGCGGCTATTGCCGATGCGCTCCTGCGTCTGGGGATACCCGAGTACCTGTACAAGATTCTCGGAAGTTACTTCCAGAATCGGGTATTAGTCTATGACACAGAGGTGGGTCGGAAGTGCTTTCACATAACCTCAGGAGTCCCGCAAGGTTCCATCCTGGGCCCGGTGTTATGGAATGTCATGTATGACGAGGTGTTGAGATTAAAGTTCCCGGCGGGTGTGGTCATCGTTGGCTTTGCCGACGATATTACGCTGGAGGTCTACGGTGAATCGATCGAAGAAGTGGAATTGACTGCAGCCCACTCGATCGCAATTGTGGAGGAGTGGATGAGCTCCAGGAAACTGGAATTGGCTCACCACAAAACTGAGGCGGTTGTTGTCAACAACCGAAAGTCGGTGCAGCAAGCGGTGATCAGTGTAGGCGACTGCACGATCACTTCGAAGCGCTCCGTCAAACACTTGGGGGTGATGATCGACGATAAGCTTACCTTCGGTAGCCATGTCGATTATGCCTGCAAGAGAGCCTCCACAGCTATTGTGGCACTGTCCCGGATGATGTCCAATAGCTCTGCGGTGTACGCCAGCAAGCGAAAGCTTCTGGCCAGTGTCGCCTCGTCCATACTGAGGTATGGTGGCCCGGCTTGGGGCACGGCCTTAAGTACCAAGAGCTACCGTAGCAAGCTAGAGAGTACTTATAGGCTAATGTGCCTGAGGGTTGCGAGCGCGTACCGTACCGTGTCACACGATGCACTCTGCGTCATCACCGGTATGGTGCCTATTGGTATCCTTATCATGGAAGACATAGAGTGCTTCGAAATGCGCGGCACAAGAGGCATACGCAGGACTGCCAGACTGGCCTCCATGGTCAAATGGCAGCGTGCGTGGGACAGTTCCACCAAGGGAGTGTGGACTCACAGGTTGATTCCGAGGTTAGATATCTGGGTCAATAGGCGCCATGGGGAACTAACATTCCACCTGACACAGGTCCTTTCGGGCCATGGTTGCTTTAGACAGTATCTACACCGTTTCGGTCATGCGGGTTCTCCCGAATGTCCAGTTTGTGCAGGTTTAGAGGAAACGGCGGAACACGTTTTGTTCGTGTGCCCGCGTTTCCGCACAATGCGTGACCGCATGTTAGCCACATGCGGTCGGGACACGACTCCGGACAATTTGGTCCAGAGGATGTGTGAAGACGAGTTTGGCTGGAATGCCGTTTCATCGGCTATCACCCACATCGTCTCGGAACTGCAAAGGAGGTGGCGAGTGGACTCGAGGAGTGGCTAGTGCAGACGCTAAACAACAGGTGGTCCAAGGGTTCGCAGTCGGCTACGTAGGTCATACCGGTGCCCTACGGTCGAAATCGACCCTTACAGCGATTAAGTGGCCGCGGGGAGAACATCCTGGTAGCGCTGCTGTCGTGGCGCCGGCCTACTGGGTGGATACGAGCCTCTGGTTGTTCGGGGCAGGTGGAGGCCCCTTCGTCAGCAATCCCAGCTGGTGCTAGCTGATAGGGCCTGAGCCTTCAGTAGGTCAAATTGCGAAGCCCGCAGTATCAGTTCTTGATACCTGCGGTGCAGCTGGGCGCGGGCGTAGTGGTCGACCCTGCCCGCTTTCAGCGGACAACGGGAGGTGAGGACCACCTGGGAAGCTGGCAAAGCGCCAGCATGCTACCTTGGTGGACCCCCCTAAGCGTGTCATCGATGTTCGTTGCTGCATGGCTACGCAGCTAACCTGGAGGATGCGATGTGCAATAGCCCCTCTCCGAAGCAATGCCTTCTTGGTGGTCCCGGAGAGACGAAGGGTTTGGCGGCAATGGAAATGGTTTAGTGGGTCGGGGGTGTAGTCCTGTTTACTGTTTGCATGTAGTAAATGGTCCCTAACCCCACACGGCGTCTGTTGAGCAGATTATCCCCCCATTGCTTAGAAGAAAAAAAAAAAAAAAAAAAAGACCGGTAGTCCTCTATGGGCATGAGGCGTGGACTATGCTCGAGGAGGACTTGCAAGCTCTTGGGGTTTTCGAACGCCGAGTGCTTAGGACGATCTTCGGCGGCGTGCAGGAGAACGGCGTGTGGCGGCGAAGGATGAACCACGAGCTCGCTCAACTCTACGGCGAACCCAGTATCGTGAAGGTAGCTAAAGCTGGAAGGATACGCTGGGCAGGGCATGTTGCAAGAATGCCGGACAACAACCCTGTAAAGATGGTGTTCGCCACGAATCCGGTCGGAACAAGAAGGCGTGGGGCGCAGCGAGCTAGGTGGATTGACCAGGTACACCAGGACCTGGAGAGCGTGGGTCACAGTCAAGGATGGAGAGAAGCGGCCATGAACCGAGGGAATTGGCGAAATATTGTTGGCGAGGCTTTATCAAGATAATTGATGTAAAGCCAAATAATGCTAATGCTGTGTTTCTGGCCTAAACTCTCTGATTCTCTCAGCAATTTAATAGAATTCTCGAACCATCCTGAAAAGATTTTTTTTTAAATACCCTGCAAGAAATATTTCTGGAAGCAGCGTGGAAGAGTTTTAGAACAATTTTCAAAGCATTTTGGAACAATTCTCGATGAATCATGGAAGAGTTCAGCGAGTGTTCTGTAAAGTCTTGAGTAGCAAAAAGATTTGTTTTAAAACAACGTCTTTAAATTTTTGAAGCTTCATGGACACAATCTGGTACATGTTAAGAACGGATTTTTGGAGCATTCTGGAAAGATTCTTGATGAGTTGGATAGTGTTGGGAGGATATTGTTTTATTCCATTAGTAATTAGAAAAGATTGAAAAGGGCATCTGGGTGCATCTTGAAGCGTGAATCTTCCTTAATACGTCTCTCGAAATTTCCGTTTTTCCACCAATCCTGTATCTATTATAATTCTACCGCGAATCCCCAAATTGTTGGATGTTTTGAATGGGATACTTCCATTCCTCTCGGAAATCTGTAAAAGTTTTTCTTTGTAAAACCAATATCTTGTGTAATTAAATTGATCTCTCACAAATCGTTCGAGATTCCAATAGAACATAAATTTATAGCTCAATATCGAAGACTTGATCAAAATCTCTCTGAGAGATAATTGTAGGATACTTACTTGATACTTGATAGGCTACAATTCGCTACGATAAATCTGCGCCGAATGGATGAGTTTTCTCCACTGGGCTCCGTCCTGGGCCAATTGCTTCCAATCGCCATGAACGTTAAGTGCCCTGAGGTCCTCCTCAACTGCAAAAAGCCATCGTGTGCGTGGCCTACCACGAAGTCAGCGGCCTAGTCCGAGTTTCTCTGTTGAATATTATCTTTGCTTGTCATTCTTCCGGCATACGGGCAACGTGACCAGCCCAACGCAGCCTACCGTGTTTTATGCGCTTGACAATATCCACCTCTTTATACACTTGGTACAACTCGTGATTCATGCGACGCCGCCAGATGCCGTTTTTTAGTTTACCGCCGAGTATTGTACGCAGCACTTTACGTTCAAACACCCCGAAAGCTCTCCGGTCGACTTCCTCCAATGTCCATGATTCATGGCTATATAGGACAACCGGAAGGATCAGTTTCTGGTATAACACGAGTTTTGTTTTCGTTTGCAGGCTACGGGACATCAGCTGGTTACGGAGTCCGTAGAAAGCCCTGCAATACGTCTTTTTACCTCGTGGTGTTACCCCCATTATCGCATGTCACTAGTATTCCAAGATACACAAATTCTTCCAACACTTCAAACTTTTCACCACCTACAACCATTTCGCTACCACTAACACGTCCGGACCCACGTTGACCACCAGCTATCATGTACTTCGTTTTTGTGATGTTGATCGTGAGCCCGATCCTCGCTGTCTCCCTCTTGAAAGGCACGAACGCCTCTTCCACTGCCCGACGGTCAATCCCAAGGAGCATATGAGAACGTGTGATAATGGTACCGCTTCTCTGCACACCGGCGCTCCTGATAGCACCTTCGAGAGCTATGTTGAACAGCAAGCTAGAAAGAGCGTCACCCTGTTTCAATCCATCTAAGGTTACGAACGATGAAGAAATCTCGTCCACCACCCGCACACTTGATTTCGGTCCATCAATCGTTGCACGAATCAGTCTAATCAGCTTCGCCGGAAAGCCATGTTCGGACATAATTTGCCACATGCCTTTGAAATCTACAAACAGATAATGAGTCTGCAAGTTGTACTCCCAGAATTTATCTAGGATTTGATGCAGGGTAAACATTTGATCCGTCGGTGATCGGCTCTCTCGAAAACCAGCTTGGTATTTGCCGAAAAAAGACTCCTCATGCGGTCTTAATCTGTTCATCAGAATTCCAGACATGATTTTGTATGCCGAACTAAGGGACCATTCGCATATTTCATAACAATGAAGGGGGTGGGTGGGTGTCATCAAGATGTTACAGGTCATACAAAATTCGGAAAATATTCTTACAAAATGGGGTTTCTGCAAAGAACATTGATGTAACTTTTGAAATAAATAAAGTCTGTTTCACTTTGTATTTGGCCGCTTATTCCTGGTGCCCTCGTAGTTGTCATAGCCAGAAGTTGATTAAAGCCTTGCAATAAGGAATAATTGTTTATCCGGTAGTAAAAATTTTATTAAGATTTTTACATATTTGCAAAATCTATCGATGTCGGAACGCGAAAGACGTGATAGATTTCTGCACACTTACGTTGAAAACCCAAAATAGTCAGGATAAATTATCGCGAAAATTCTTGAACTTCCAAATTCCGTATAAATAATTTTACCGTGCAGAACGTATCTATGTATGTTCAAAAAAGGTTTGCAAATATATTCACTTGCAAATTGGTGATATGGCATCTGCAGTTATGTAAGAAAAACAGAACGGTATTTTATCACTGGAAGAACAAAATGGACAAGTTTACAAAAAAAAAGTGTCTTCAGAATAGAAATTTCACATTCATTGAACGAACAAAGGTCCCATGGAGTTCTGACCCAACTAAACCAGCTGCCATTACAGTCCTGACATCATTGAGTGGTATGGTATAATATGTCTATGGTATTTAGCACAAAAATGTCGATTTTGAAAAATCAATCAAAGCAGTGAAAACGCATTAGTCCACCAAATTGTCGATATATTTGATCTGTAACATTTTTGACAATAACCAAGCGTTATTCTAAGAAATTAGTCAAAATAATAAAACCACCGTCTGGCTGTGACATTTTCTTTAAAAATCATAGATATGAGTGTGTAGGGAATAGACGTTATAAAGTATAAAAAAAATGTTGTATTAGTTGACAAAACTGAGTGAGAATTCGTGTGTTATTATTCTAAATTAGTAAAAAAGCAAAATTCATATTGTTCATAATGAGTTTTTGTCGAAGAGCGTGTAAAAAAGATCCGAGGAGCTGAATTCGCTACAGGTTGGAAGTCGGCAAAAAAATCGAAAACTCAACTGGAAAGCTGAGAAATATGTTTACTTATATTTTTCCCTTGAAGCTCAATAAAAATGCTTCAAAATTATGCGCTTTTTTGTACTCTTTCTCCTCTTTGAGAAGTCACTCATTCTGTGTGGACAAATGAGCAATTTTAAGAAGCTGATCAAATGACAGAACACCTAGGATATAAGTTTACCTTTTCAATCATCATCATCAGATTTTGCGAAGATGATGGTTGAGGACTGTGCGCATTTCTAGCGTAGCTTTTCACACAGGCAAAAACTTAAATGGAGAATAATTATTTCTGATCACAAAAGTGAATTTTATTTTGAAATATGGGTAACAAAGAGGTAGCTGATACAATAATAAGGTGTAACGTTGAAGTAACGAACATTTTTGGATCTCTTTTTTGTCATTTTCTCCATGTCCCCGTTTGGTAAGATGAGGCGTTGTTGAAAATCACGCTGGATTTTATCAAAACAAAATCCCAGGTCTCCTGTCAATTGACGCCGCAGCGACGATCAGCTGTTCCGAAACGTCTCGTAAAAAGGTTTATTCTAAGTGGAACAGACTTTATGTAGGGAGACTTGTTGTATATTCGGTAGCTTTGTTTTCTTCGTCTTAGGTGGTGTTTTAAAATCTATTGAGCACAGATTTTGCACCAAAACTTTTAGTATATCAGCACATCTTGCTGCTTAATAAGTTCTCCTTTATGAAAGTCTATCAGGACCCATTCAATTTTACCCCAGTTTTTTCAACATTTCCCGATGTATCTTCAAAACTTTAAACTAACTAATGCTAGCCTTAGTGCCTCTAACAAATTGTTAATACAAAATAGAGTACTTATTAATAATATTATCACATAATTTTTGAGCTTAGTTTCATTACTGAAAACAACTGCTACGTTAGTTGGGATACTAAATTTACTCAATTACTGAATTTTACTACTACGGGTAAACATTGCAGAGTCAAAAAATATGGTTTATTTTGTAAAAAATGTACATTCAATGAGATAAAACAATCATATTTACAATTGTTGAAATCCTAATAATTTTCTAAACTTGCGACCAGAAGCGATTAGGAATTGTGAGCTTTACCCCTCCAATGTTTTCATGGAGTTGTCATCTCAGATTTGGGTATAAATGAGCAATTGAAATTGTTAAATGGTAGGGGAACACCCTTCCTTAGCCGAGTGGTTAGAGTCCGCGGCTACAAAACAACGCCATGCTTAAGGTGTCTGGGTTCGATTCCCGGTCGGTCCAGGTTCGTAATGGAAATGTCTTTGACTTACCTGGCCTAAATTATCATCATACTTGCCACACGATATACGAATGCGAAAATGGCAACATTGACAAAGAAAGCTCTCAGTTAATAACTGTGGAAGTGCTCATAAGAACACTAAGCTGAGAAGCAGGCTCTTTCCCAGTGGGGACGTGATTCCAAGAAGAAGAAGTAGGAGAACATGATCCAAACTTCATTTAAAAAAAAGTTTATGAAATTCGAAACTGGCTCTAACTTTATTGGAGGTATCAAGATAAAGCACACATATTTTCTTTCAATTTTTGAGCTTTTTGTTATTTTGATAAAATAATTCGAGAGAGCCATTAAGCTTTCAATATAGTAAAATGTCAACACATTGAAACTTTATATGAAAATATCAAGTTAAAAAGGTACGGGAAACTGAAAGAGATATCTTCGAGTCTCGGGACATCAAGTTGGAGAATTATCGACTTACATTTTAGTGTCAAAGTACGCTATATGACGGTGATTATAAACACGGTGATTATTATATACAAACTTTCAAGTTCAAATCAATTATATCGGGTGAGGTAAAGTTGACTGTTTTGCTTTTAGCAGTTGTAAACTTTTTTTTGTATCGTATTGTCGAAATATTTTGGAAAGCTGTATCCAAAATAGACTGTGGTCTTGATGCTTTATATTGGGACGCTTTATAAGTAGCTGATTTATTGATTCCTGTATTTCCATCTATCAATAATACAATTTTCTGTGATGTTCTGTGATTGGAGAATTATAGTCACTTACAGAAGCTTGGAAAAAGAGCTAACCAACAGCACTCGAGAGCACTTCAAAACAACAAACTTATATAAAAATCAAACGAAATAACTGAAAGGCGTCACCTTTATTGTGTTAGATTCAAGCCAGACGATGGGTAAAATAACGATACCTACATACGATCTTTACAGGAGCGCCAGTAGTGAGAAATGCTTGATGATCCGAATTAGAACAGGATAATTTTCTCCGAAACAATAACAATAACTTAAAATACGTACATTATAGGAAATTTTTCAAAGAAAAATTATAAGTAAAGCTCATAACTATAAATCATACATAGAGAGTCAGAATCTATTCTTTGCACTTTTGATTCACTTCGGCTGGAGAGTTTTTCTCTAAAGATACTGACAAGGGAAGGTCACGATGGTGTTACACGGGGTTTTCAACCGGACTATTTTTGTTAGATTCTATATGTCAAAATATGAAAAACCCCAAAGCCTTTCGGGTGATGGACCAGTGGTGTAGCCAGGAGGGGCTCTGAAAGGGGCAATTTTGTACGTATATTATATTATTAAGCTAATTGGCAATTTGACAAAAATATTTTTTTAGTATCTATTGTGATGGCAGAGAACAGAATTGACAATTATGTATGTTTAAAATGTATTTTACATGCCATTGGCGTAACTAACATGGACTATGGACACCAAAACAAATTTGGTTTTATTAGAATAGTATACAAATACTAAACCCATCCCGATTGCGCCTATGGCATGGAAAATACATTTCAAACATACATTAATGTCAATTCTGTTCTTTGCCATCACAATAGATACTAAAAAAAATATTTTTGTCAAATTTTAAATTAACTTAATAATATAATATACGTACAAAATTGCCCCTTTCAGAGCCCCTCCTGGCTACACCACTGGTCCATCACCCGAAAGGCTTTGGGGTTTTTCTTATTTCGGCATGTAGAATCTAACAAAAATGGTCCGGTTGAAAACCCCGTGTAACACCATCGTGACCTTCCCTTGTGAGCTCATATTTAGCCACAATATGCGTGGTATGTTTCTGCAAAATTGCAGATAATTTGGCCAAGAAAAAATCGCCATGCCAAAGTAAATTGTGGAAGCACTAAAGTAGATCTTTGCCCTATTGCTCTATTCACTTTTTTGGCAAACTGGCAAACTGTTGATATCATAGTGCCTGTTTTAATTTGTCCTTTTTCTTTTTTGATTTATAAGTTCTTAGTTTAAAGTTTTCCTTATTTTTTTTGTTTCTACTGCTTATTATTATTTTCTTTAGTTTTAATTTCAAATTTTATATTATTATAGCACACAGTCGCAAGCGAGTAAAACAATTTTGATGTAGTTTGCTATATTCTTACTGTAGAAACATCATTCAAAAATATTTCTATATCAACTGTGCACACCTAGAGCAACACAATATATTCTGAGGAATATAAATTTCAGCAGAAAGTTTAAACATTGACTCTTTCATTATGACCCCGAGGCAGCCGTTCCATTCAATAACCAGTTATGTACACCAAATTTTAATATCACGATAAAAATCATAACGGGACCCTTCAACACAATCGGTCATTTCCTCCGATGACACGCCACATCGCCGAAATTAAGGCCGTGTAAGGGACAAGGACAATGGTAGCATCTTAAATGACACTACATACAAGAATCATCAAACCTGTCCTTCGACGACATCAGTCTCATCTGTAAGCATCCGATTTCCCCCCCAAGGAGGAGTCTGCTGAACACAACCATAAACGTCGTTCCTTACTGCCCAGATATGAATTATGACTTTAATTGTGGGGCAACCGAATAATGGCCCGAATGCGGCTGACGGACGCCACAGTGGCCGCACTCCTTGCAAAAGTTGGCCAATCAATACTAAACACAGGTGGAATTCGAACCTGGATGAATGGATGAGATGGATGGATATAGGTTATAAGAAAAATCTGCGTGAGCTGTTGGGATTTGGATTCGAAACATGTAACCTTCTGATTTATTGGGTCATTAAGTGGCTCGGTAGGATAGTTGGGAAAGCACTCGTCTCTCGTCACCTGAACTGAATAGGGTAGGTGTACCAGTTATGAATATTATGGTTCCCTATTTCGCCATACGTGATAATTTTATTATTTTCAAATTTTTAATCATTCTGCGTGTTTTAATAGTTTGATATCAAATGAATCTTGATGTTAAAACATTTAAAAATATTCAAAATGTGAAAGCTTTTGAAAAAATACATAAGGCCAAATAGGGAATCACTATAGCCATAACTAGTACGCTTTCCCTACATGGATTTTGTCATAATTTCACGCATATTTGTCCATCGTAGTCCGTTTTGGGCCACTGTGCGACGGTGGCTGATGGAGATGAAGATGCACAAGAGATGCACGATAACGATCCGGTCCGGTGCAAGTTGGTCAGTTCGGTAAACGGGTATGATTAAATGCAATTACAAATTATTGTCTGTGGCTGATACGGCCACTGGGGAAGACAAGTAAGTGCAGTGGGCATATGCATACGTCGGTTCGTATGAAGATAATTGTTCATCACGGCTTAGTCCAGTTCCAGTATCGCTATGCGGCAAATGCATTCACTTACAATATTATCTCTCGCCATAGGCTAGAATCGCGTGTGCTCGATCTCGCCATCGGCAATAGGGCTTGAAATCGGCAATGTGCCTAACTGACAATGCGATTTATCATGAATGAGTTTACAATATTTTACAGCAAAATATATAAAAATTTCAACTGTTCTCAACATATTTTTTTACTATATTAATATACTTTCACATAAATACATTTGAAATACATTGAAATTTTACCAAGAATAACTGTTGAAATAGGAGGTGTCACTACATTCCCCGTTGTGTATCCAGATTGGTCAATCTTTTTGGATGCAGTTGGAGATGCATCTAATCCACTGCACAAAACTGTTAAAATTTTGAGAAATGATCAATTGAGTCAAAAGATATGCACAAAAGAGTGCAACAAAGTTGTCAACGCCTTCTAAGGGGTTGCTCAACCCTGTTTATTAACTAGGATTGGTTGAGAGTTGATAAAAAGAAGGAAAAATAATTGTATTGTATACCTTCATAAGAAACAAATCTGAGAAGAGAATATTCACATATTGGATATGATAAATCCTAATTTGTTGCTCTCATGGTTCTTTTCAACAAAATATTAAATAATTAAAATTATTTTGAACATAGAAAAATAAATGTTGACCCAGTCATTTGATATTACATATAATAGTTTAAATAAAACTCCTATGTGTAAATAAGCTCAAAGGTAATTTTATTAGTCAAAACATAATTGATTTGTCAACTATAATCAGACATTGTATAAAATGAATAATGACCGCTTCCTCGAACATATAGAACCACTGTGCAGCGTCTAAATCCAAAATGAAATACGCTCTTCTGTAAAATCCAGCGTGCATGTTGTAAGAAACCGCGTTTGCTCATCCAATTTGGAGCTTCATTCAAACTTTTATTCTCCGGAAAGGAAATGTCAAGATGTGCACGAGTGGTGTGGCTGGCATGGCATATAAGCCCTCACGGGAGCCAGTCACGGAAGATCGCCGCCGCCGGGCAGACAGACCGAGTGGCAAATTGTAAATAAGAAGTTCCTTCCTTTCTGCACTGCATTATCAACAGTTTATTTGCCCTCCATAACTCTATCTTTGCAGCAAACTTTTTCCTGCCCCAGGGCTAGAGGAGAAGTCTCGAGAAAGAAAATAAGTTTTAATTAAACTTTCAATGGTGTGCTTACCGTGCATCACCAATCGAAGATTTGTAGAGTATTGGGGAAAATGCCGTTAGCATTTGCATTGTTTTAATTTCTTAGTTTTGACTTAATGTGGGTTCAATAAAGCACGAGTAAAATAAGACATCTTAACTTTTTCTATGGAATCTTCCTTAGCCGAGTGGTTATAGTACGGGGCTACAAAGCAAAGCCATGCTGTAGGTGTCTTTGGCAAAGAAAGCTCTCAGTTAATAACTGTAGAACTGCTCATAATACCACTAAGCTAAGAAGCAGTCTCTGTCCCAGTGAGGACGAAATGCCAAGAAGAAGAAGAAGAGCTTTTTCTATTTAACGTATAATATGGCAAGTCACTATTATTTTTAGCCAGTCACTAAAAAGTCCGTTATTTTCGAAAAAAATAAGAGACCAGCGATCCTGCTATGAAAATCATATGGCAGGATCTGCACAAAGAAATCTAAAAACGTTCATCTCTTTAAAAAACAACAATTTTGGAAACGAATTTTCTCAATTGAACCCTAGCTTTAAGCCCTTTCGGAAATTATCTTAAATTTTGAAATGCCTCAATATCGACATTGAAAAAGGAAAAAAAAATATTATAAATCGATAGTGAAAAAGCCTTGCTATGCAGTTTGAAAGCGCGCACAATTTTAATTGGGTCTAACTAGTCTAATTGAAAATTTTAGTGGCTCAGAACTTCGAAAGCATTCTCAATCAACAGAATGTTTTAGTCTATCAGGAAGAAGTGAGAATTATTTTTAAAAACCAACAACAAGAATATAATAGCCCCTGGCAAAATATTCCAAGTGTGTAGGCAGCCAATATAACTGCTCGAACAATTGTCCTTTTACCTGGGAACCCACTCACTAATAGTCTTAGCAGCTACTTTCGCGGTATCACTTTGACTGGGAGCTCATCAATCAAGGTTTATTCCGTGAACGTCTAACTACCTAGCAATAACTTCTCTAATCACGCAGAGCTTTCAAATTTGTGGAATCGGACCCAGATTCTGCGCAATTTCTGCGAACCGACTGATTCAACGAAAAGTTGCTATCCACGGTTTCAGCTTCCGGGGCTATGGGGTAGGTGTAGGGTAACTGGGGGTAAGACGCGCCCTCTAAGGAAGGAAGCGTTTTTAGCTATGAAGAACATTATTATAAGCTCTTTTTAAATCATTATCCCATAGACAAACATGTTTTCTATCAAATAGTAGAAACAGTCATCCATTTTCGTTTTTCTGGAGCTAATAAATCAATTTTTATAAAATACTTGCTTATCTGCATTTTTATTTTTTGCGGGGTAAAACGCGCCACCTGATCTCGGCGTTAGTCGTTCGCGCGCACGCATGCGCAATCATGCTTGCAAATACGTTGCATACATAAGGGCGTTTGATCAGATGTTATTGTTCGATTATAGTATAGGGGAACTGGGTGTAAAATGCGCCGTTGGGGTAATACGCGCCACCCTTGTTTTGAACGAACCACGTGCTTTGGGACGCTGTTTTTCACCCGAGATAATGGAAAATGTATTAAAATACTTCTCTAAATATATTTTTAAGCATTTTCCTGGCAAAAATCGTAAAAAAAACTCGAAAAAAACGTTTTTCGCTGTTTTCGTTGTAATTTTGTGTTATTTTCTAGGCCATTTTTCTGGCCGATAAACAACAAAACTTATGAAACTATCACCGAGAGTCGACTTTTGCACTCCCATAGTTTGTATTCCATGCGATAAAAGTATTGAATTTATCCTTAAAAAGCGTATTGAAGGACTTAAACTTTAATCAACTCGTGGGGCAAAACGGCCACACCTATTTCATAACACCAAAACAGCCGTTTGAATTCAAATTCCAGCAAACGTAATGCCAAGCTGTAGTTACGTGGCAATTTGAACCTTACAAATGCAAATTTTTCGAATCGGCATGTATACTATAATCGAACAATAACATCTGATCAAACGCCCTTATGTATGCAACGAATTTGCAAGTATGATTGCGCATGCGTGCGCGCGAACGACTAACGCCGAGATCAGGTGGCGCGTTTTATCCCGCAAAAAATAAAAATGCAGATAAGCAAGCATTTTATAAAAATTGATTGAAATGGATGGATGTTTCTACTTTTGGATAGAAAACATGTTTGTCTATGCGGTAATGAATAAATAAAGGCTTATAATAATGTTCTTTATAGCTAAAAACGCTTCCTTCCTTAGAGGGCGCGTTTATCCCCGGTTACCCTACATGCTGATTCGAAAAATGTGCATTTGTAAGGTTCAAATTGGCACGTAACTACAGCTTGGCATTACGTTTGCTGGAATTTGAATTCAAACGGCTGTTTTGGTGTTATGAAATAGGTGTGGCCGTTTTGCCCCACGAGTTGATTAAAGTTTAAGTTCTTCAATACGCTTTTTAAGGATAAATTCAACACTTTTTTCGCATGGAGTACAAACTATGGGAGTGCACAAGTCGATTCTCGATGATAGTTTCAAAAGTTTAGTTGTTTATCGACCTGAAAAATGACCTAGAAAATAACACAAAATTACAACGAAAACAACGAAAATCGTTTTTTTTTTGAGTTTTTCACGATTTTTGCCAGGAAAACACTTAAAAATATATATAGGTAAGCATTTTAATACATTTTCTATTATCTCGGGTGAAAAACAGCGTCCCAAAGCACGTGGTTTGTTCAAAACAACGGTGGCGCGTTTTACCCCGATGGCGCATTTTACACCCAGTTCCCCTACAACTCAGGCACCGTCAATCGATACCGACTCGGCTATATGAATGATACTTGTGAACACTGAGCCAGGTGAATCATTTCCAATAATAGATTTGATATTTAGAGAGATCAACGCGAGACAAACTTTGGCGGAAAGTTTTTCGGCAGGTATCGTCGATATAACAACCAAAGCACGGAGTATTAAATTGCTTCTGCAATTCTGATTAATCAGACGGTGGATAAGGTCACAATAGTAGCCTGCCTTTTACACACACAAAGTACATGCCAGTGTTTCATTAAAAAGAAGATAAATTCTAACCAACACTAAAAACTCATATGGCCAAAATGGTTTACAGGCAGTTATTCAACTAGACCACTCTAAACATAGTTGATTTGAATCACTTCCGATGCAAGCAGGAAGCTTTCTTAGCTTCACAAGGTATAGAAAATTTTTCTATGTACATAACGCAGGGTATACAAATGGAAAAAATGTCATTTAGCGAAGAAAACTTTCAGTTAATAAATATCGAACGGACATAGAACACGAATCAGGCAAGCTGGTTTTAAGTAAAACGTGACGCCAGGAGGTAGTAGAAATAAGAAATCACTAAATAATCCATAGATATTTGAAAATTTTTATTTTTGTTCGTAAAATCTTCAATATTGCAATACACTTGTAGTCTTTTTTAGATTAGATAGTTGCAATAATCCTTTGGACACATTGAATTGCTTGAAAAGTAAAGAGCAAAAAAATTGAAAGCCATACACCATTTTATACATGGCAAATCGATTTCTGTCATAACGAATAAAAAAGCTTAATAAAAACGAACCTGTTTCTTCTTCTTCTTCTTGGCATTACGTATGGGCATGGGCCAGGGCTTCTTATCTTAGTGTTCTAAGAACATTTCCACAGCTATCAACTGAGAACTATATTTGTCAAAGTTGCCATTTTCGCATTTGTAGATCGTGTTGCAGGCACGATGGTAGTGGCCAATGGAAGTCAAGGAAATTACCTTATTTATTTATTTATTTATTTATTAACACCATCTTCAGTATAAATACTGTACAGACTGTTACTTAATGTCTAAATACCTCTCAATTAATGGGCCTTCCTTAGCCGAGTGGTTAGAGTCCGCGGCTACAAAGCAAAGCCATGCTGAAGGTGTCTGGGTTCGAATCCCAGTCGGTCCAGGATCTTTTCGTAATGGAAATTTCCTTGACTTCCCTGGGCATAGAGTATAATCGTACCTGCCACACGATATACGAATGCGAAAATGGCAAATTTGGCAAAGAAAGCTCTCAGTTAATAACTGTGGAAGTGCTCATGAGCTGAGAAGCAGGCTCTGTCCCAGTGAGGACGTAATGCCAAAAAGAAGAAGAACCTCTCAATTAAAACAATTCACATCTTCAACAATACACAAACTGATTAAAAAGTCAACGTTAAAGTACATAATTTAACGTTACTAGATCAAAATACAAAACAATTTCATGTCGATTACATTTCAAACTTAAAAATGTCGTTTAATGTCTTATCTATTTGGGCTCCATGTTTTTCCACTCATACTCAAGAATTCTCTGAATTTAATTCCTGAGGGCCATGTCTCAGGATTCATAGCAACTTTCTTCCATTTTATATCCAGAACTACATTGAAAGATGCGTAATCCAGCAAACTATCTTTTTTCCACCTGGGCACCAATTTCAAAATGTCAACTTCTTCTTCTTTCTCAATTCGTTTTATTCGTTTTTGTGGACTTCGTAGCCGTGTGGTTAGCGGCGTCAGTCGTTTAAGCGTATTGTGCTACAGCGTGTGGGTTCGATTCCCGCCCCAGTCGGAGAAAACTTTTCGTCAAACGAAAAATTCTTCACTGGTCTACTGGTCGTTCCGTGTGTCCGTTGTCTAATGTTAGTTATGTTCAGTCTGTGCAGCCTATGGCTGAAGACGGTGTAAATTGTCTTTTATCTGGAATATTTTTAAATATCTACTATATGATTGATATACTTACATTATTAAAAAGAGGTTTGAATACATAAGTAATTATAAAAACACTAAATTAAAAATCAATCATTCATAAACTGTTAATGATAAAACCAATAGCAGCAGAGCCCTTTAATCTTAACACCGGATGGCGTATCGGATACCAGATGAAAATCAATTATAACTTCATCCTTTATTTTCAAGAGCCGGAGGTGATTTCTCCGGGCCGATATCCACCGTGGAACGTAGGTAGGGTAAGCAACTATTGATGAACTAACTTTTACAAATCTCATTTGATTGCAATCCTTCTTGAGTATTGTAATACAAATCACTAGGCCCATCATTAATAACGATCATTGCTAATACATACATTTCTTGTGAAATTAATCATTTTACTGACAATTACCTGAATGTTACCCAACAAAAAAATTAATGAAGTAGACAATTTTAAACAAACATATCGAATGGCTATATTCAAACATCAACTGACATTTGCTTATTTCATGTGTGACAGTTTTACTCTTATGAACAACTGTAGATGAAGCAACATTTTTTGCTATGCAAATAAAATTCAAAACGCAGTTGCAAACGAAATCATTCAGTTACTGTGATGCATCAGAGCGCTTTATAATTTTGCATTTCCAAGTTTGATTGACAAAATTCAATTGACTAAACTAAAAGGAGTAGATTTCCAGGGAACATGATGTTTGACATGGAACTCAGCAACTATATATGAAGCACGAAGTTTTATCAATCACATCAGAAATAAATAAATTGGAGAAGAAACAGAGCCGGAAATTAAAAATTTATAAACAGATCTGGAAGTTATGGCGTGAATCAACGTAGCCATCATACTTCCAAATATTTTGCGATAATGATATGAAAGTTATACGGCAAGATTTGCGTGAAGAAATTAAAAAACGTTTTCTGTGTTAAGAATTAACAATTTTGAAAATAAAATTTCTTATTTAGAGCTATGCTCTAGGCTCTCTTGTAAATTATCTAAAATCAAAAAAGTCGCAGCAATCGATTCCGGCTTTTAGAGAGTACATTAAGTTAGATTACGCGTTTTTATGAGATGAAGGACACCATTTCACATATATTAATTTGGCTGCAGAAAATGATATGTAGTATTTTGTTAACAAAATATTAATTATTACCTTTATTTTGTTACACTAAATTATTATGATAGTGATGCCTAATACAGAACACGTTGATATAAGAGGTCCTTCCTTAGCCGTGTGGTTAGAGTCCACGGCTACAAAGCAAAGCCATGTTGAAGGTGTCTGGGTTCGATTCCCGATCGGTCCAGGATCTTTCGTAATGGAAATTTCCTAGACTTCCCTGGGCAAAGAGTATAATCGTACCTGCCACACGATATACCAATGCGAAAATGACAAGTTTGGCAAAGAAAGCTCTCAGTTAATAACTGTGGAAGTGCTCATAAGAACACTAAGCTGAGAAGCAGGCTCTGTCCCAGTGAGGACCTTAATGCCAAGAAGAAGACAAAGAATGATATAAGGAATGAATGTTATATTTCAAATAGGCCGATACAAATTTGACTTTGACTTTTTGTCAAAACTCACCTCACCCCACCCTTCAAAATGTTTGGGCCCACAATGATTTTGGGTCCGAAAAATGGTTTTAAAAATTTGAAGGGTTCCAGAAAATCTCATAACATATTTTATTTATTTTTTTCAATTTAATTGCTTATTTTTATTATACCCTCCCCTCGTCTGGTCAATGGGACAAAAAATCAAAAATATATTTGTGTCGGCCTTATAATAATAATAATGAAATTTTCATAATAAACTGTAAAACAGCATCAGAAGGCTTTCCCTTGATTTTAAAAATAATTCATCTTAAATCAGGAAAAATGTTTTTATTTATTTTGTCAATCAATATTAGACAACATGTTTGTTTAATTCTATGTTGTATTATATCTTATGGAGTTAAAATATTGTCTTAGCTTTGTTCGCGACATGGTCACATAAATTTCTGTGCAATGCTGATTATAAAAAGACACCATTCGATTCATTGGACCAAATTTTGCATAGTTAGTTCGATGTTTATTTGATGCAAACAAATTCCGATTTCTTAACTGTGAGTAGAAATTAAAACATGATGGATGTTGGAAACGTTGTCCACCCTAATTTGCGTAGGGCATAAAAAATGCTTCTGTACTGATTCGATTCTATCACCATGTGTTTTTATATGTGGAGACCACAGTTTAGAATCTAATATGACACCAAAATCTCTAATCTTATCGTACTTTTGAACAATTTGATTTTCTATAGAGACAGTAATCTGTGGTGTATTCCGTTTTCTGCTATATGTGATTAAATTGCATTTTTTGGCTTTTAATTGAAGTAAGCTTTTGCTACACCATTTATAAAATATACTTATTTCATTCAGATAAATTTCGCTATCTTTGGTGCTATTGATTTCCACATAAAGGTTCATCTTCTTCTTCTTCCTGGCGTTACGTCCCAACTGGGACAAAGCCTGCTTCTCAGCTTAGTGTTCTTATGAGCACTTCCACAGTTATTAACTGAGAGCTTACTATGCCAATGACCATTTTTGCATGTGCATATCGTGTGGCAGGTACGAAGATACTCTATGCCCTAATTTCCAACCCGAAAAGATCCTCGACCTGTGGGATTCGAACCCACTACCCTCAGCTTGGTCTTGCTGAATAGCTGCGCGTTTACCGCTACGGCTATCTGGGCCCCAAGGTTCATATCGTCAGCATAAATAAGAATTTTAAGATGTTTAAGCACATATGAAATATCGTAACCAAATAATATGAATAACAATGGACCTAAATGTGAACCTTGAGGAACTCCTGATGTAACGTGAACAGGTTTAGACATTTTTCCCTCAAATTATACTAGATATTTGTTGGCAACAGATCGCCGATTCAATCCAGTTGAGGAGTCTCATCGCAATTCCCATTTTATTGAGCTTTAAAATCAACATAGGAATGTCTAGCCTGTCAAATGCCTTACTAAAATCGGTGTAGAGTGCTTCGACGTGGTTACCTTTATAAATTACAGGGTAGGTGTAACAGCAGGAGAAACTGGAGAGACTTGATCATATTTTCTCAATGCGGCTATAACTCTGTTTATCACTAATACAATTCATGAGAGTCCCCAATAGGATGGTCCAAAATGATTAAACTACAAAAAGACTTGGGTTATACTCCTTAAGTTTATTAATTTAGACTTAGCTACTGAGAAAATTTGGAATCCGTAACAAACAACTATATGGGAAATATAATAAATCTTCGAGCTGTTTAGTAGAATACCTATAAGTAGATAAAAAAAACGAATTTAGTACTATACCATTTAATTCCACTACAGTTTGTATCCTTTGACAGATAGGCGTATTTCGACCTCAACTGTAAGGCCGTCTTCAGTGTTGTGTACTAGACTCGACTAGTAAGTCGCGTATCTGTCAAAGGATACAAACTGTAGTGGAATTAAATGGTATAGTACTAAATTCGGTTTTTTTATCTACTTATATGGGAAACCTAATTACAAGTTCTGCCATAGTTTGCACTGTAGTCGATGAAATTCTTAATTTTTTTATTTCAAGATTCTTCAATCAATGGAGGAAAGATAATAAACCTAAAGTCTTTTCGTTTGAAAACAAAAAGTTATACCAATGCCAAATTTGAGCCTTTTAATCAAATAATATCTGTTTACAATAAACATTGCGAAACCATTGACTTTACTATGACGAAATCGTAACTAAAACAAAAATTTATGTCATATCAAAATTCGAAATAGATTAAGAAAATAACGTTTTTAAACTATATAATATTAAGTTTGAAATTGTAACTAAATGGTCTACTTCTGATTGCCGACATGAAATAAATAAACAGCAATGTGGTATTTTGTATAAATAAGAGGAAACTGATTGAGGAGGAAATATGACATGAATATGTGTTAACCGCTTCACTACTAATATTTTGTTTTGCTTGGATTGCTTCGATGAAAATATTCGGACGTAAAAAAAATGGCGAAAGTGTTTCATCTATTTTATCCGATTCGAAGATTATGCTCATTTTGAGCTGATTCATCTAAGTTATGAAGTGCGCGTTCTGCTTTTATCGGGGACCTATTTTTCTACATAAGTTGAACGAAAAAAGGATAACGTTAAGAACCGAATTTTTTTTTTTTTTTTGCAGAAGTCAATTGAACATTTTCGTGCAAATTTTTTATAATAAATTTCGTATAATAAAGTATAATTCGTATAATAAATTGATCGCGCACGAGAGGGATATTTCTTCCTACATTGTGTTTAATTAATTGGTTTTAGATGGCGGAGGTTTAGTATCAACTGATCTTTTTTAGAGCATATTCAATACATTTACAACTAATACTGGGGCAATACATTTGCACATACATAAGCACATAACTTGCAAAATAAATTGATTTTGCAAAAGTGAATTGGAGTGTTAAAATTCTATTAGTGGTTTTCTTGAGTAATAATCAATTTGTATAACTCATCAATTAGTAATTTCAATCGTACAAAAAAAAAACAAATCCGTAACATTTATCAACTCTGCAAATTTCTATGAAAATAATAATAAATTTTCGCTTTGGTTTTATGTGCCTTCATTTTATCGAGCCTTCAGTAATAATACACACATTTATATATCTTAAGTGTCCTGCTTTTCAATTAAAAAAATAAATAATTTTAGTTTCATTAAAGTAAGATAGAGTGAAAAATGAATGTAAGTGTTCGTTCCAATTAACCATTTTTTTTATGTTAAAACAATATGAAATCCGAATGCAAGCGATTTGGTCTTATTTTGAGCATTTGTTCTTGTAAATTTGCTACGTGTGGGAAAATAGAATAAATTAAAAAAAATGACACAAGGGATTTGATGAAATTAACTCAGTACAAGCAATATTGAAATAGTTTGGAGTCGTATCGTCAAACAATATTGTACATTAACTGAGCCATCTCCTAGAGTGGCGAAGTATTTAACAAATCAGTCAAAGCAAAATTGCAGTCTCTAGGTCAGAGCGTTGACTGGCCACTGTTGACTCAACTATAACATGACGAATATTCAGCGTGCTGACTCATTTTTTGTGAGATAGTTGTGATTCCGATTATGGAACTTCATATAACATGATATGTAGCTGTCCAGTTTTCGCGCAATTGCGATTCCAATTACTGTGTAAACACTTATTAGGTGAAACTAAATTCAGAAGCCTGAATCTTCAGGACATTCTGTTATTCTCAACCCGATATGATAATGAACTATAGGCTCTCTTTACGCTCATGCGTTATGCAGTGCCCTGTTTAGGGCGCTGTTTGAACCCATTACAATACATTGTAGTATGGAACTACATGCTCTCATTTCATTTATGCGTTTTTCCCTCTTCAGGGGACTCACTCCTATTTCCTCCCATCTTTCCCTTTCCTATCCTCTCCCATCGGGTAGATGATGAAATAGGCTCAAATATGGCGATGGCACAAATCTCCCAACTGATGGGACACGTGCCTTTGGAGCCGGCCTTCTGATGATACCTGATCCCTGGTGGAAAGCCGGTAGCGGTCGACCGGCGACGATAATGAGAAGAAGGAAGCGTTGAAAAGGCTGTTCGACAACAAGGACCCAACGAGTTTTCGCAGTACTGGAGGATGACAAAGAACTACCGCGGGACGTCGTTCATGCTGGACGACGTAAGTTACTTTCCACTCTCGAAGGCCCACATTCCAGGAAATTACAGCTACTATGGCCGCGCCCCCTGAAGTAAAATATAAGTTTAAGTATACATTTGAAAAAAAAAAACAAGTTGTGCTGTATTTCGCCATATCGGACAGATGAATTTCAAAGCCGTGGTTCAAGCCGAGCGGTCTGGCCATCATTCAACAAGTGTACCTGGAGGAATGTCTTGAGAACATTCTTCTGAGCTTCTTAAAGGAGCATCATGTGGATGGGAAGTACGTCCTCTGGCCGGACAAGGCGTCTTCCCATTACGCCAAGAAGACGCTGGAGTATCTTCAGCAGAAAAAGATACTGTACGTGCCGAAAGAAAGGAACCCGACCAACTTGGCCCAGTGCCGTCCCATTGAAGATTTTTTCGGCTCCCTCAGTGCCCTAATGTACAAATATAATTGGCGGGCCAAAGATACGAAGCAGTTGATCACGAGGATCCGGAATATATTCGAAAGGTGAACGTCAATGCCGTCCAGCGCTCTTGTGAGAGCATTGCGACTAACTTGCGTCGTACGGCTGATCAGGGCCCCTTCCACAATATTCATTGACGTCTTTTTGAAACATAAACATTAGGAGGAGATCCCCCAGTACCGGACAGCACCCAATACCGGACAAAGTCGAAACATTGAGAAATCATGGTCCAATCAAGATGGTGTATTAGTAGTAAAGGAAGCTATTCTGGAGACTAATGTTTGCGTAGAATAACACATGCTTGAAATATGCATGCCTTTTTTAAAAAGTACAAAAGATTGAAAATTTCAAAATAATTGACGTATTGCCTTAATTTTGAGCCTATTTAGTAATTATTTTGAATATGAAAAAATACTTTGGATCACGCAAGCATATTCGAACATAATCCTAATTTGATAGTATGAATGTATTTTGTACCATAATTGGACTAAATATGGACAAATTACAATTTTGTTTAAGCACCTCCTGTCCCCCAGTTTCGGACAGCCTGATTTGTTATATGATATCTTTGTAATTATTGCACGAGTGTCTCAAAATACATTCATTTTTCATGGATTCCGTCGATCATGGTATCAAACATGCTATGAAATTAAGAAAAATGAACATTCAGAACAACATCGTAAATTGTGCTATTTTTCATCATATAAGAAAGAGGTTTTTGATGGACATCTTGCAAACTATGATATACTCAAATTGTTCTTGTAAATGTTGCAAATGCATTGAAATGGCAATCATATACTATTCCTAAAGTAAACACATTCAATGATGTTCAAATTTACAGAATTCGAGGCATTTCCAGATTGTGTCCGGTATTGGGTGCCACCTTTCAAGATCGATCAATTTGGTACTAAAATACATCATCCAAATGCAATGTCAAAATTCATACTTATATTTTCAAATTTATTTTTGTACACTATAAAAATGATAATATTTATCATAAATGGGTAACACGAGCACATAAAACCAATATTTTTCGAATTATGAATTTAGTGGCTTAAGTGTCCGGTACTGGGGGATCTCCCCCTACTTTTTTTATAAAAAAAAACTGAATATGTTGAAAAAAAAATGTTTTACCATATCGCTCGTAGCCTTTTCGAATATGCTGTTCAAATCAGGGCACCATATCAAGAAACGCATATTACTCGCATAGAAAGGGTGCAACGTTGTTTGATGAGGTTTGCGTTACGGTCGTTACGGTGACTACCATGGAATGATCCGCTCAGACTGCCTCCTTACGGAAACCGCTGTGAACTAATTAAGCTTGAGCCTTTGCGAACACGTCGTGTATTTCTCCAAAGAATGTTTGCTTTCGATGTCTAGGCGAATCGAATTGAATGCCCTATCTGCTGCAACAAGCGTTGTTCCGGATCGGAGATCTGGACCGCAAGACATCGTACGGTATTTGGACAAAATCACCCGATGGAACGATGCTTTAAATATGTTCAATGTTGATGTTTTTGACTTTGATGTGAGTAGAAATAAGTTTGAAGCTAGAATAAGACTATTACATTAGATTAAGACTAATACAGTCTGTACAGCAATGCTGAAGACGAAGTGAAATTAATAAAATAAGGTACCGCGGGGCAAGTGGGAACGAAAAAAACGATAGTTCAAACAAATTGTTCAACAAAATTTTCAAATGTCAATATTTTTCAAATCCAACAACACAATCACGTTTTGGCAACATATTTGCTGCTGTGTGCATGAAACTAATCGAATAATTTCGAAATTGTGAAAACCTTGGAAGAAAGTTTTAGAATGAGCCAATGGACGCAGTTACCTCGCTAAGCGGGGCAAGTGGGACACATCCAGTTTCATGCGTCAATCCACATCAGTGAGTCAACCATTACAATAATAGGATTGATAAGTCATAGATTTTTAATTTTAAGTACATATTTGATGTACATAAGGGATCGACTATAAAATACGTTACGTTTTAGGAAGAAACCCTTTATTTAATAGTATGTCACCTCACATTTAATATTAACTGAAAATTCCTCAATATAAGCGTAAAGAGGAATTAAACATGTTCAAAATATATCATTTATAAGCTGTTAATTAAAATGTAGCATATAAACTTTCAATAATTGACGAAATTGTAAATATGATTTGTTATTATTTATATGCATGGCAGAAAACCACCTTATGGGATTATTGTTTCCATCACTACTTAATTTGGTAGAAATCTATATAAATAAAAATGGAATGGTGTTTGTATGTCACAAAATGGCTTACGAACGGGTCAACGGATTTGAATGATTCTTTATCAGTTTTGTTTGTCAAGGGTTCCGACGTGTTTGGGGGTATAACAATCCCAGGATATTCTCCGGGAAAGTTGGAAAAACGAGCGTGCACGAAACTGTCATTTTATATGGGACGTTCAAAAGCGTTTTTCAACAGCCTACTTGATGGCAAGATGAAGTTTGCCGGGACCACTAGTAACAAAAAAAGTTTAAATAACATAGAAAAGTAATCGTTCTCATGATACATGAATGCATTTCAGCTGTGTGTTTGTTCAATTTTGAAGTCGTATTTCAAAAAATAAAAAAAAAATTAAAAAATAAAGAATAATAACACTTTTCTTCTCCTTCTTATGCAATTACGTAATTTGAGGTTGATCTTTTTTGATAAAAATCATTTGTTTGAATATTTAAGTGCTACTTTTTAGCAAAATGTATGAAACGTGTACGAAAAGTTTTGATTATGGTTTTTGTTTTGATAGGTCCCACTTACCCCAGGTACAAATATATTTTGGGGTAAGATAGACCATCGAAAATTTCATATGAAATGAAAACAAAATACTGGGTTATCGTTAGCAGCTTGTAATAATACTAAAAATTATAGCTTACTGATGGAAATTCGATTTAAAACACATTTATTTTTTGCGAGTCAATGCAAGACGTGAAACGTGTCACAATTTGTCATGCAAGTTGAAAATGGCGCTGAACTGACAACTGGTACATGAACCACATGGTAATAAAAATAACAATATGTTTAGTACTAAATACATTCCTTGTCATTGTATCTTCAACTTTCTAGAAGAATACCCCCATGAAAAACTTTTCCTAGTTGAGCTATGACGAAACGCCCCACTTACCCCGGATTATCACTTGCCCCAGGGTACCTTATTTGGCTGAAAAAAATTCATTTTTTATTGAACACTCATTATTAGCAAAAACGGCATATTATAGCGAGAGAAAAATATTTGCCATACTGATACTATGATGAAAATGGGTAAATCTACCCTAAACTGAAATAGCTCAAATGCTTAACTTCAGACAAAAAAACTAAAATATATGAAATTTAAGTATGCCAAGCCAATATTAAAAGTATAAATATTATATCTAGGTCCAACCAACATCATTCACCCTGCCTAGACAGCCAGTCAATAGACCGTGTGCAACACCTAACCCCGTCCTACTTCTACAACCAATTCATCGCGCAATCTACACCCTTCGGATGAAATTTCCGCTAGCTATGTCTCCATCCACCTGAAAAGAAGAATCCATCAGTTCCTCGAGAATCAATAGCTGCAGAGACCATAGTCTTATGCATCATCATCATCATCAAGTGCCTGAGGTACCCAATCAGTCCAAGAGGGTGGGGGATGCTGGCTAGCAATCACCGTACGATATCTACCGTTTAGCTCATAGCACCAGGTGCGAAAAAACCTCTGTCAGCAGGGTGTGATTCCACTCGAATTAATTCTGATTCTGCTTCAGCCAGCCGAGCCAATCATCCCCCAAAGGGCTCTGGGAGATATTCGCGTTACTGCTGACTCTGCTTATTGATAATGTCTTCCTGGGCTGTACAAACAATCAAACACTTCATATGCAGCTTTTCTCTATAGACTAAATGCCACTTGTATACCTAAAGCTCAATAGGATTTCAAATTTGGATTGGATTTGGATTGGATTGGCATAACACAATATTCAGGACATCTTCCTCGTACGGTTAAACATTTGCTGTCATCAAACATGGCTTCTAATCCATCGATAAAAACTCTTCACAATGACTAACCGATGAGAATAATTAAAATGAAAACTGATGCTGTTTTGGCATCGCCATAAACAAACCTATTAGGTCTCTTATTAGCTTTGGCTTGATAGAAAATGACGCACCTTAACTAAGCAAACAGCTTCCTAGCAGGACCAACGGTTAGTTCGGCGGATAGGACACTCCCATAGATGGTGTCAGCATCCTGTCGGAAAACCGTTTTCGTGCTAAAATATTCATGTCTATCTCTGGCATATTAGCGCTCAATTTATTAAATGGTCGCGAGTCACCTTCCCCATTCAAATACAGTTGACGTATGACGAAGACAACGTTTTCCCAATGACAACGTTTCACGATGAAAAAAAAATCCTTCCGGTTGGGATAGTAGGTAATCACATTTTATGTGTCTAACCATTTTTTCTCTTCTTCTCTACTTCCCGTTTACAGGACTGCCACGGTGGCAAGGATAGCCGACGGGCACCGATTCAGGATGACACACAGAACTACCAGGTGGAAAGTGGATACCAAAATCTGACACATACCACCGTCACGTTTCGACGCCCGCTTGAGACGTGCGATCCACATGACGTGATTATCGGGGTAAGTTGAGCACTCAGTGTGCTGCTGCTGTTGCTCTCTCAGCATTTTCCTCCAAACACTGGCTACCGGTTATGTGTGACTAGCATAAAAATGAACGTCTATAGATATGACAGGTGTTGATGGCGGTGATGACACATCGCGACGGCCTGAAATTGAACAATCTGACAGTTAAGGATACCATGAAGAAATGAATCGGTGTGATTTAACAAATCACACGATCCACACGTGGTTCACGAAATATTATATATAATGTAGGGGTATGCTGTTAGCCTGATGGCGACGTATGGGGCTATAAAGCTAAATCATGCTGGGTTCTCGGTACGGTCCTGTTCTGCAAGTTTCTTTGGTTCTGGATCTTGAGAAAATCTTATTTTGTATTATTTTTCTACGTTTTCGAATGTATTCTCAAATTTTCAACGCAAGTTGTCACTGAAATTTCTAAAGTTAATTAGGACGACTTGAAGTTGAACAGATGAATAACAAAACATTAGACAATGTTTAGACGTTTTTATCAAGAAGAATGGACTGTTATTTTTATAGAATTTTCGGACTTCTATCAAAGCTAGAAACTTTCACCTAATCCGGCTATCTGGAGAACACATGGTGTTTGGGCTCTGAGCTTCTCACTTAACGGTCTATTACTCAACGGTCGACTGCAGATGCACGTCTCAAATGCGGTAACAGAGAAAAAGGGTAAAACAACTCTTTTCTTTGGCTTGGGCTACAAGTCCGATGTCCCCCTGAAACTACCTCATGGTATTACTTCAGAGGGCGGTGGGCTTGTTGATGCCTCTACACTTTTTCGTCACCTCTTGCTCTTTTCGATCTGGCAGCAATTTTTCTCGTCAACGTCACTCACATTTTTGGGCCGGTCACACGGTTGGGCATTGTAAGACTTTTTTCGATAGATGCTACTGTGTACATTGGTGCGCTTGACTCCATTTCTCTACTCGTCATGCTCTACGGGCGGACCTGTTGGATACCGAAGTCGGTCTAACGATTCGAGGGGTGACTTCCGGTTCGCAAGCGCCCCGACGACCTAAAACCGATCGATACTACTCGGCGTAGTTCCCAACGGTTAAGCTAGCCTACTCCGATGGAGTGTACCTCGACGGAGGAATATCTCCCGAAACCGGTAACGTTACGCGTTGTACATACTCCGGTGTTGGCCGATAGAGTGCCAAAGTTGGCCTAGCGGTTCCGGTTGGAGGATGATGGTGGTTGGCATTTCGGGATTCTGATAGTACCGTAATTTCGGGTGAAATTGATCACTTTTCACGGTTTTTCTTGTCTGATTTCTATAATGTTGACAATGCCAAACAAATGAATGCAAGAAAACAAGTATGAAGGTGAGCCTCATTGACTCAAGTACCGAGATTTTCTAACAAATGTTATTTTAGTGCTAAAAAATATGTCTAAAATAAAAAATCGGGAGATCTCATTTCGGGGTGAAATTGATCACTTATCAAAGCCATTATTGTTAGTTTTCAAAACAACTTTACATAATAAATTTAAGCTCCCTGAATCCGAATATGCTTGCCAAATTCTTAACAATCCAATATTTATAGAAATATTGAATGTTTAAATTTCAAGAATAACGCAGAAAACGCCTAAATGTATGCAATTTCCTAAGGAATTTCCTGATATATACCAGAAATTCAATTATTTCAACCAAATCAACGAATTGGTACGAGTTTTGGTTATGAAATCTAGTTTGGGGATATATCTTAAATATCCTTACAAACTTTCAGGATTATACCATGTCCAAATCCTTGTCTAGAACTAAAAGTTTATTGATGTTTGTCAACACTGCACCGTACAAGATTTTGAAATTTTACATTATTTTCATAGAAATAAACATTTTTGAACGCAAAAAACTTCACAACACACAATTTGGACATACTTAGGACAAACAACGTTCATTCACTACAGGTTACATTGGTATTTGTGCTCCATTAGGAAGAAATAAAATCGAGTGACACAGTGATCAATTTCACCCTACTGATCAATTTCACCCGAATTTACGGTACCCGTGGTACGCCAGCCGTGGAAAAAATTATACAGTTATTCCATTAGTTCCTATTATGGAATACTTCGACATTTTGTATCTAAAACAGTTTTTGAAAGAAGTCCTGTAAAATTTTCGATTGGAATCCCAAGAAATAATCCCGAGCCGTTTTGGATTGATTCCTTCCAACATTGGCTGCAGAAATTCTGGAACTATTACTGGATACCTTAGAGGTATTTCTCTTGAAGCTTCTTAATGTTGAGTGTGAACTAATCTTTACTTATAATTAAAAAGAAAAGGGTTTACATCCTCCATAGGGTTAGGTCTCATGCAAAAGTTTATTATAACCAGTTAATCTCAAACTTAGAATGCGAATATCCCAAAATCCCAATCTATTTCAAAAATAACATTGTTAACACCTTACGAAGATTAATCACACTAGAGTAGGAACATTCAACGTAAAAGCTGGCAGAAGTCGAACAATTTTATCTTATTAATGCAACCATTCTATGACTGCATACCGACTGAACTTTCCAGGAGTAGAACACCAGGAAGCAGGTGAGACTGGATAAATGGTCTCCCAGAAATTGTAAAACTTTTCTTCTCGCCATTCATTGCATAACATCCCGTGCTATGTTTTTATTAGGGATAAAAAAAAGTTGGTCCATCCAAGTTTTTCTCATAGCTGACTATGTCTTTCCTGTTGGCGATTCGATTTCTAAAGAACATTCCTATCATTTCAGGAGTACATTCATTTCTGAAAGTTTTATGCAATTCACAAGATGTAGGTGTGCAGAAAAGTTCCCTGTCTATCACAAAAAAAATACGTATCTTAGACCATATCTTCTTATAAAAACAATACGAAATCTTATTCAAATAGAATGTATGTTGACATTATTGAAAACACAACGGAAATATTACCGAACTTTTTGTAGAACATTTGCATCATTCATAGACAAACATCCTCGAAATTATTAAAAAAAATCATAATCTAATTTTGTTCGGCAAATTGCTACAGTAAACAATATCTTTTAGAAAGTGTTTCTAAACCTGTGATCACAGTGAAGACTTACCAATGTAACTTGATAAAACAATTATTTTTTCATACGTGCAAATTGGACCATTACAATTTTTACTTTCCAATAGGGTCCTAAAGCCCTGTCCCGATTTTAGTGCCAAACGCTTAAATTTAGGCCAAAAACACATGTTTACTCAATTTTCTAATGTTTTCCGTTGGTTTAAGCCCAAAAAACATTTTTTTAGATTTTGTCACATCCTTTGGCTTAAACTCAAATTTTGGGCGTATTTTGTTTTCCGTGTCCCTTACGAAATGTCAGATAGGAACAACCCCAGTGGTCGATCCAAAACCCCTGTGGTGTTTTTGTCGACTAAGCGAACGTCAAACATGATCAAAAGTGTCAAGGTTCATTTATGGACCAAATTTTTAAATTAAAGTTTAAACATGATATAGCCATTATTTGAGCGGGAAAAAATGCTAAAGTAGTTACAGTGACATGCTTTTTCGTGTTATTAAATAAAAACAAGATTTCATTAAAAATTTTAGGACCCAATTCCCATCAAATTTAAAGAAACGTCCCTCACAGCATTCATTCGCGACAGTGATTCGGGAAATAGTTCCGGTGTATGTACGCTGAGCTAAGTCACTTCTCCATTGCAGAAAGCAATTTTATGCATTATGTGACATGCAGCCCGTATAAAGTTTTCCATTTCAAAGCGGATAATATAGTTGCTGATGCCTTCGTCGGAAAACGGCGACTAAGGAGCAAGAAAATGGGACACTCCTGGAAATATTCCGACTGCCCAGGAACGTTCGGAGTGGACATTAACGTCATGCCATAATAGTTATGGGAGAGACACATAAAAGGAGTCCACCGTGAACAACGCAAAAGAGACAATTTGATGCCACACTACTACACTATGCTTCCGCCGCAGTTTTTGATGTTCGTTTGACGACCTTGAACATATATTGCTTTTTTACAAGTTTGATGTCACAGTGAGTGGCTACATCAGAGAGCTTATGATAGCTCTCCGGGGATGCATCAGCAACTGGATATGGCTCTGAATGCGATAACAAGAAAATATAATGGGAACCGTGACAAAAGTGTTATAGGATTGACACGTATTTCTAGGGAATCATATTCAAAATAGATACATTTAGTTTCACAATACGAGTGCGCATTGCCTACTATCATAACTCCTTAGATAATTGACCAATTGGTCCAAATCTTTTATTCAGCCTGAAGGGCCGTTCTCATAAATTTCCGAATTCATTCATCTGATGCAGAGTACAGAGCGGTCGAGTTGATCAATGAAACAATCCTATGATAACAAATCTATCTCAATCTAGAAGCGAACGGTCAGACAACTACCAATTCTGGAAAACACCCGAAAATATTGTATGTCTTTTGCCAGAAAACTGTTTACCAGAATCAGTTCGCCTAAATTATTTTTGCCAGAAAACCATTCTCCATAATGAACCATTCACCAGAAAGCCATTCCCCTGAATGGACCATTTGTCGGAAAACCATTTCCCAGAATTGTTTTTTGAAATTAATTTTTAATCGTCAGTCGTCTCGATCCAACGCACGTATGCCGCTAGTATTATGGAAGCCCTTCAACCCCTCATAGCAGTCTCGTGCCCTTTGAGACAGTGACATCCAGCCGTTTTGGTCCTGCGTGTGGGTCAGGTGACGGGGTCTTCCAAAACTCAATTTCAGGCAAGTACAATAATGCTTCGGACAATGGATCATTATAGGTAGTTTTTGCAAGTGCTCGCCGCATCAAAATAAAGGCGCCACTGTATATCGGATTTAACATTGTGACAGCATTGCATTGATTTCTCGGGCTTTCTCGACGCACTTCCGGCAGAAAAGAATGCGCAACCCGAGAGGGAAAAATAATGACGATTTCTCAGCACAAAAAATACAAAGTTAATCAAAAATTATATGATTCATCTCCTAATTTAAGCTAATCTAATTATCAAACATTTTCTCCCTTACGACCTCATTTATTCATACAGAATATATGCACGTATCTAATTCCAAACTATCTATCTATTTGCAGACCGACACGATGAAAGTTTTGTGGTCCTACGGTGATCGCGATCCAGTACACGGGGATTTAAAGGATCATGGGAAAAATCGTGGCGCACGTTCTATTCACTTTTTGGGGCCATCATTCAAAAAACCGACGGAACCGCAACTGAAAAACGACATGCGCCAGTGGGACGTTACGGTGAAAAACGTTTCCATCGATGCCAGTATGGACACGTTGTATTGGTGCAAAATCCTGAAGGCACCGACTCTCCGCGAGAAACATCACATCATTGGATACGAAGCAATTCTGACCAAGGAAAGGTGAGTGTCGTTTTGTGGTTTGTGCTCTTTAGTTAGTTAGTTTCCATAATTTTCGCCGAGTTAGCTTGATACCTAATTAATTCGGACGTGGTTTACATTATCCAGTATCGTGATGAAATAATAACGATTGTATTAATTGATATGATTCTATATATAATAAATTGTACCATGGTATGACATCCCAATAAATACGAATCCAAACCTGTGAATATGATTTCACCAGAAGCTCAAACCATTAAACATCAGTAGAATACCATTGGTGTGAATAAGGGGGAGGGTGCGCTCTTGACTAGGCATGGCATATACAATTGAAAGTGTTGTGCTTAGATGGGCATCCGAATGAGGTGCGCTTTGCGGAAGAGAACCACGTGATTATCGAGTTGAAATCGATTTCAGGTTAACTTCTGCGTCCATGGGTCCCCAAGTGGTGTAGGGGTAACACGCCCTATCTATTGAACATGGAGTCGTGAATTCGATTATCACCGAGAAAACGTGTAACTTTTTTGAAAAATTCACATCAATTTATCCATTTAAACCAATGTAATGTTTAGTTTTACGGTAGTTAATTAAAAAATCAATTCAATGTTATGTAATAAATCGCTGTATTAGCTTTCCATAGTTTCGATTCAATTTTTGAAATTTTGTTTTCTCTTCGTGCAATAAAAGTTTTACTTTTATCTGTGTTAGTTGATTAATAGGAGTAATCAAAAAAGTTCAAAAACATGATCACTATCATAGGGAATGTCGGTCCTCCAAGGAATATAGGAAAATCTTCAAAACAGATGACCAATGATCAATATCGACACAGATTCTGAAAATATTTTAATATTTTTGTGAAAAAAATTAAGCTACTGGTAGAGGGGTTAATGTTTAGAATAGCACAGCTACAACATTGTAGCAATAATTCATGACTGGATATGCAAATTAGAATCTTCCTCTGTGAAACCTTATTCCTACATGTATACACACTTAGAATTAATCACAGATATCTGTGAAATTTCACCGAATTCTCAACAGCAGATTTTTTGGTAATCCGTTCGGTGATTTTTTACTTCACCGAACGATCTGTAAATCTTGAAAAATTTCATCTGTCCAAAGCACCGAATAGTTCGGTGATTTTGTACAGATTTTCTGTGGAATTTTTTTTATTGTTTTTGGAGGTTTTACTGAGCTGTTCGGTGATTTTTTACAGATCTACTGCGATTTTTTTGTTATTCTATTGGCATTTTACCGATTGAATCTGTGTAATTTTACAGAACTTCTGTGAAAAGGGAAAACGTTTCCTTTCGAGTTTTTGATGACATGTTATTATGGCAATAATTTCGAAGCGCTTGCTGCATTCTAAATATACCTACACAATGAATGACGCGAACGGGTTAAACGTATTGATTGAAACAAAACACTAAACGGTGATTGCGAAATAAAACATTTTTATTCCTTTTTTTTACACATGTGTACATTAATTTTATTTGGATCACTTGAAACAGCACCAATTTTGGTTCAAGCCGTGGTTGGCAATTGACAATTGATTTCACAGATTTTCGGTGCAAACAATGAAATATTTCAACTTCACCGAACAGCATGTGAAAATTTTACAGAATTTTGTACTTTTTCTGTCTTTACAGAATATTCTGTAAATATTTGACAGTTCTGTTCAAAACATTAGTGTTCCACAGAAGAATCTGTAAAAGCGTATTTTACAGTTCAGACCCTGTGGATTATTTCACCGAATTCTGTGTTTTATTCTAAGTGTGTAACAAACGGAGGATACATATTGGTCCAAGAAGAATATTCCGTAGAACCGTTCGCATAATTAACCTCAACGATACCTGTTCTACCTAGAGAAGCAATCAATTACAGATTGCATACATCAGATTTCCGCCATATATTACTATCCATTCGTAGCGTCGCATATTGCGGTGGCTGCATGCCTTTATACAACTACTCAATTCCAATATATGTATGTATATTGCAGCTCGACGAAACAACCGCTTGTGCACCATATGACTCTGTTCGAGTGCTCACCGAACTCCTATCCCGGATCGGACCCAAATTCGTGGGACGTGTGGGTTAAAAGCAGCGGAGCAGTTTGCAACAGTAATCTCCTTACACCACGTGACTGGGATTCCTGTATTACACCGGTAGCCACGTGGGGCGTCGGAGCCTCGGGACAATTCCTTCCCGAACATATCGGTATTCCAATCGGTGGCAACAAAGGAGGAGCAAAGTACTATATGCTTGAAGTGCACTACGACAACCCGAGAGCCAAACGCGTCTTGGACCACTCTGGATTCCGGATGCACTACACGAGGCATGTTAGGCAGCACGACGCGGGTATGATGATTTCCGGAGTTTCAATTTCCGACACCCAGATGATTCCGCCAGGTCAGAAATTGTATCGAAATGTAGGCATCTGCGGTCCATCCTGTACGGGAGCCGTATTTCCAGAAGATGGAATTAATATCGTATCGGCAGCGTTACATTCCCATGTAGCCGGTCGCAAAATGAAACTTAGGCACGTACGGGATGGGAAAGAACTTCCACGGATAGTAGAAGACGATAACTACGATCAAAGCTTCCAGCAAATTCGGCAGTTGGAAAATGAGACCACTATTCTTCCCGGTGACTATCTGATAACGGACTGTGCTTATGAGGTAACTTTATCTTTATTCGCTTAAACGTAAAAACATCTATAATTCATTTTTCCCTTTCCACAGACCATTGGAAGAAAACGACCAACACTTGGTGGTTACTCAACAAAGCAAGAAATGTGTCTTTCCTTCATCACATACTATCCGAAAATTGACTTAGCAGGTTGCTACAGCATGACTCCAGTGAAAGAGTTCTTCGAAACGTTTGGAGTGTTCCAATTTTATTCAATGAACATGACCGACGTTGAAAATCTGTTCCTATACAATGGTAACATTCTCGACCTGCTCCCAACCACGGTGTTTCCCAATTTCGCTCCTGGCGGTGACATTGATGACGAGCAGAATCAGATTGCCATCAAGGCCCTTCAAAATGCGAAAGAATACAGCATCGTAGATGAGGAAGATATTCTGTACAAGGAATCCATTCTGAACAAGCTGATCATCTCGGACCCGGTGGAGTTTCACGACCGGACGTTTTTGTCGCATTTGAATCAATTGCCATGGCAGGAGCCACTGTTCACAAGGCGAGTGGAGCAGAGCATTCTCACAGGGAAGCATATGACTTTCTGCAGAGTTTCTAATGAATCTATTTCTGTGGTAAGTAAACGATCTGTCGGTTATCACTCTCAATAATTACTATTTTAATTCAACTTTTATAAAACTTTGTTCCATTCATCAGCCCATATTAATTTGAAACTCATGGTTTTTCTTGAATTATGGATAGGATTTGCATAAGAGCTATACATACAGTATTGGATAAAACATTTGCAACTTTTTCGATTTTCCATACAAAATTACATACTTTGGTAAGCTAGATCTCAATTATTTATGGACTGATTCGAATGGGGCTCTGAAAGGGGCAATTTTGTACGTATATTATATTATAAGGCTAATTGTAAATTTGACAAAAATATTTTTTAAGTATTTATTGTGATGAAAGAGAACAGAATTGACATTGATGTATGTTTCAAATGTTTTTTTTCCATGCCATAGGCGCAATCGGGATGGGTTTCTTGTTGGTATACTATTTCAATTAAACCACATTTGTTTTGGTGTCCATATTCCATGTTAGTTACGCTAAAAGCATAAAAATACATTACAAACGTACATTAATGTCAATTCTGTTCATTACTATCGTGATTAAAGCTGAGAAAAATTTTTTTGACAAATTTTCAATTGACTCAATAATATTATATTCGTACAAGGGTCGATTTTCGGAGCCCCTCCTGACTACACCACTGGTCTATCACCCGAAAGGCTTTGGGGTTTTTCATATTTCGACATGTAGAATCTAACAAAAACAGTCCGGTTGGAAACTTCGTGTAACACCATCGTGACCTTCCCTTGTGAGATCTATCTTACCAAAGTTGGTAAGACGCCTGTTTAATCGGCCTATCCGCATGACACCCTTTTGCGCAATGTTAAACAACAGGCATGAAAGTCCATCTTCTTATTTTAGCCCCAGCAGTATTCGAACGAACTGGAGTGTTCACTTGAAATCTTTACGCAGTTCTGCAGACCGTTCATCGTCGCTCTAATCAGTCTTGTGAAGGCTTGCTAGAAACTCATCTTCGATCAAAAAATGAGGCAATTCAAAACGCTCCAAAAGAGCTCTTGAGTGACCCGCCCGAACAAGATCGGCCTCGGAGAGTTGTGACGGCACTCTTTTTTGGTGGAATTTTGCTCTGTTGTGTTTTGGGCTGCAATTCCCTCGATCATTTTTTATTGCCTCCCTGCCTAACATTTTTCCGCTCCCTCACAAAGAGGCAAAAGCTGCACGCTGTTCTAGATTATGTCACAGAACTCTGATGATGTTAAGGAGTATATTATTATCAAGCCTGGTCTTGTACAAGCATAGCAGAATTCGTTCTCATTTGATCGTGCTTCAACAAAACAAGCGAAGATAAACATCCCATCTGTAGCGGTCCACAATCGGTAATGTGTTTATCGCAAGTTGTTACAAGTTTCTCTCAATTTTCTCTCAATTTTCTTAGAATTCAATCCCTGGTCTTGTGTTCTCACCCATGATCTTCCATAGACTCGAGTCGAGTCTAGTATTTACACGACACTGAAGACGGCCTTACAGTTGAGGTCGAAATACTCTATGCGGTCGTTGCTCTCGTATGGCGCTTCAAAATCAATGAACAGGTGTTGCGTACACAGATAAAAATATTTAAATTTCAATGTAGCGTAAACAGAAGAGTAAAGTAAAAGTAATTCAAATTCATCTATTGTTACAGCATCACCTTTATTTTTCAACTGAAGATGCTTGAATGTAACATGATCGGGTAAATTTAAAGTGCATTCGATTGAAAAATAAGCGATTTGTCGTTGACATTGTTTTTTTCTATACTGAGCTCACTAAATTTCAGTCATTTTCAGAGAAGTTTCAAAGTGTTGGTCATTCTTTTGTGCATTCTTCTTATTTTTATTGCATGTTTGATACCATGATAGACGGAATCCATGAGAAATGAATGTACTTTGAGACACTGGTCACAAAGATATCATATAACAAATCAAGCTGTCCGAAACTGGGAGACAGGAGATGCTCGACCAAAATTGTAGTTGGTCCTCATTTAATTTGAATATGGTACGAAATACATTCATACTTTCGAAATTATGATTATATTTGATCATGCTTGCGTGATCCAAACTGTTTTTCAATATTCCAAACAATTACTAATAAGGCTCACATTTAAGGTGATACTTTTTTTTTCATCGATTTTCACACATCTCTACTTTTTCAAAAAGGCATGCATATTTCAAGAAAGTGTTGTTCTACGCAAACATTACTCTTCATAATAGCTATCTTTTCTTCTAATACATCATCTTGATCGGACTATAATTTCTCATTTCTTCGACTTTGTCCAGAAATGGGTGCTGTCCGGTACTGGGGGCTCTCCCCCTACCATCGATTACCCTGGAAAAATATAAGAAAATTTCGCTAGAAGAGGAGAGCAATTCCTCCATAAACTTTCTGGAATTATAAACTTAGGGAATCTGCCAGGAAATCATCGAGAACCCTTTTTTTCAGGAAGCTGGCTGGAAATAAATCTTAAAATTTACTTAGCGATTTGTACAAAACTCCGTAAATAACACTAGTAGCCCATAGTTGATAATTTCTCATATCAACCGAAATTTGTTCAAAAATTCTTCTAAAACTTCTCCATTTGTATCGCTTAAAATTCTTCCATAAATTTTACGATCAAATTCTCTGGAATCATTCGAACCGACATTTTGACATAAATGATGAATGAGACATTTTGCTTGGATTTCTATCAGAAATTTGCCTAGATATTTCTGAAATTTTGTTGTCGAATTGCAACAATACGTCTACTAAAGGCTCGAAAAAATCTTCTGTGAATCTTTTCAGATTACTTTTCTGTATCTAACATCACTCCTTCACAGCAGCCAAAATGTTTTCAACATTATTTATTCGATTAAAAAGATTATCGTTGATAGGCTACAAAACTGATTTTTAATTTAATTGAATTTAAAAATAAGTTCCTGGTAAAATTTAAAATGTGTATAAAGTTTTTTTTCTATTTTTTGTAAAACTTTTGGTAAGCTTTTATGAGTATCTTTGGAAAATGGGGTTGGTAATCTAATAGATATTGCTTCTGCTTTGTGAGATGAAGGTCATGAGTTCAATTCCAGATCCGTCCGTTTTCCTTTTCAAACCATAGTTTGTCTTAATAGCATCAAGTAGATGTGTTTTTCAAGCATCTAGGCACAGATATTTGCACTTTGATGCAAAACATTTCATTAGGTATATTTTCCAAAACAACGTTATTTTCGTTAATGTTATCATTAATTTAATTAAGTATTAATGAATAATTCATCAATAATTCAATTCTTTTTTCCAGGCTGCAGAAATATTCAAATACCCTTCGTTTGAGGCGTTTGTCAAACCCCCCAGCCACTGTCCGTACCACCATTTCATGGAGTTCAATCAATCGTCAGCGGCGAGGAAATTATCCAGCACAAAGGCGCTCATTTTACTGCTACTGTTAGTTGTTCGTCGCTATCTTTAAATCGATCGAATGTATCACAATGCCATCACAGTCTTCAATTCTATCAATCTGCAAACTTTTCACCTTTAGCCATCATGCTTAACATCTCTTGCGTGTTTTAATTTATTTTACCTCCTACAAAACCATCCATCCTCATTATCTTCTTTTACTTACTCCTTCGAACGCTGTTTAAATTTAGCACATTTCATTTACTGCTTAAGCTCTATAATTTATTCAATCTATTTAATAATCTCTTCATCACTTTGCCGATAAAACTAACTATTATAATAAATCAATCTTGTTTGATGAACCTTACATCTTTTACTCATAGGTATTTTATAACGAACTTCTTTACCCAACTAAACTATTTATCTATGAAAATCTTGTCAAAAGACAAAAGTATGCCAAAGTTTAATATAATTTTCTACGAAAATTTGACTAACTACTGATAAAATCCGTCAAGACCTAATTCTGTGCATTTTTCGTTAAACAATAATTGGGTACGAAGGTAACCATGATAAACCTAAAACATATTATTTAATAATGCACTGAATTATGATAAATTTAGGTAGATTGTATTAAGCCAGCTGGCTTACACTGGAGCTCAATTATAGCTAAGAATTGAACTGGTTATAAAACAGATTTATCTCATTTGTAATAATCCCATTGTTCACGTGCGGCACCTTAATTTAGGAGTAAAAAGTCAAAAAATGAAGTTTTTAGATGTAAGTTTTGTATTGTTTCAATGTACATAAATTATCACTTATTCAGCTGAGAACTCGAAGAAATGATTAGTTGAAAGGTGATTTTTCTTCTGCCGTTTAATATGCAGAAATCAGTAGAACATCGTTTTTCCTATTATTTATATTTCAACTGAAACCAGAATAACAGCATCAATTAATCCTTATCAAATAATGTATATTAAAATCAGGATCAATTACAAACTGTATCAAGAAGCTTAAAAATAAGTAATACAATGTTAAATATTCAAAAACAAAGTAGATTTAAATGTCTATAAGGATGCAGTCGAGGTTGAGGAGATATCGAGTTATGTAACGTTGTTAAACTGCCAATCAATGGACTATCGAGTTAGCCATGAAAACCAGTTTTTAATATGTTGCTATAACTCGATATCGAAATATGAAATAACGAGTTGTGGAAAGTTGACTGTAATACAGCTAAAATGTTATATAAACTGTGTATACTTCTAGAAAAATAATTTGGTTGGTTCTTTTAAATCACTTGCCTGCAGCTCAATTTCAGGTCTAAAAACGATAAATTATAATAGATTATAAAATAGCATCACAGTAAAAAATGTATTCTTTGAAAATTGTTGCCTATTTCTTTTATCCGAAATCTCAATCAATACAGAAAAGCCACAATAAAGAACGAACGATTGTGTTCCTTTTGTTCTCATGGTTTCCCATTCGTTGTTGGATACATATCCAGGGCCACAATTCTGGCCATGATTTCTCATTTAACTTGTTTTAACTTCAACCTAAACTTGACATTAAAGATTTTTTCCTTAGGGTAGAAGCGTCGGTTTTGGCCATACGCCAGTTGTAGCCATAGTGGATGTTACACCGTTTTACATAGGCAATCAGCATGAAACCTTTTGCGTTCAGTAGATCACATACACATGATAGAGCTACATTCATTTACTCGTCCGAATTGATCCAAAACATAAGAAAAATAATTCATTTTCCTTATAATTTTAACTCCCATATACCTAATTTGGCCAGGGTACTTCTAATTTGGCCACTCTCATGAGAAATCAATGTGATTGGCCAATTTAGGAACCGAAGTTAAGTCTCTGGTCGAAACTGGTTCTGGTGGCCTATATTGACCAACGATATTTTCGAAGCGAAACGATAGTTTTAACTCAGTTTCGATATTTTGCACACATAATATGGATTGAAAGCTTGCATTTGACATATTTGCAGTATAAATACGGCTTTCCATATATTTTTTTTTTACATTTTCTCTTAGGCTGGCTAAAACCGGTGCTTTTACCCTATTGTGTATTTCTTTACAATAGGGTCCTAAAGCCCTGTCCAAATTTTAGTACCAAACGATTAAGTTTAGGCCAGAATGTTTAAATGTTTACTCAATTTTTGAATGATTTTCGTTGGTTTACGACCAAAAAACATTTTTTTTTTCAGATTATTTAGATTTTGTCACATCCTTTGGTTTAAACTCAAATTTTGGGTGTATTTTGTTTTCCGTGTCCCTTCCAAAATGTCAAATAGGAACAAACCCAGTGTTAAAAATATGATCCCCTGTGGCGTTTTTGCCGACTCAGTGAATGTCAAACATGATCTAAAGTATCAAGATTCAAATTTGAACCTATTTTTTTATTTAATTTTAAATGTGATATAACCGCTATTTGAACAGGAAAAATTGCTAAAGTGGTTGTATGAACATACCACAATAAATAAAATAAATAAACGATAAAACTATATTATCCTTACAGTTCCAGTTATCTATGGGTTTATTCACAAATTTCATAACGCTGAAGGGGGTGGGTGGGTGTCCCAACGATGTTACGGCTCATACAAAATTTGTAGAGTATTCATACAAACAGCGTTACGAGGGGGTGGGTGGGTGCCAAAATGGTCATTTTCGGCGTTATGAAATATGTGAATGTATTTTTAACTGTTAAACTAAATACGAACTCCTTAAAATATACATTGGTATTCAGATTTATAGGGATAAGCTGTCTGGCATGGCCCGCGTTTCGACCTGTGCTGTTTGGGTCGGCCCGCATGAGAGATGATGCTTTTTGGGACGGCCCGCCCGAGAGATGATTGTTAGGCGAGCTTTGTTTGTAGTTGACAGCCGTACACCCACCCTGATTGACTGTCCTGCTCTTTGACACTCACTGCTGGAATTGTTTAGATTCAGGCGAGCAACGATCTATTTGACATTTGAGCGGTGCCGTGTTATTTATGTGGCCATGGCAACGAGTGAATTTGGCACCGCTCGAACGCCAAATTAGTGAACCCGTGCATTCGTCCATATAGGAAACACGGCTAGTCACAGAATTACTAAATTTTAGTAATTCATGATTTCAGACTCAACTTCAAGCCAGTTGAAATGACGGGAATAAGTTAACTAATTAGTGTAAAAATTCACAGCAGAATAAAAGAGAGGCATATAGAAACAAAATCTCTAAACATAATGCATAAACTTGATGTGACTATTTTTATTTCTGAGTGTACGGAGTGTACCGAAAGGCCTATTGGGCCAAAAGAGACTGAATAGTCTTTAAGGCTGAGCTACAATAGGCCTATTCACATGACGTCTCAAATCAGCTGTTCGGGAAGCACTATGACAGTTCTTCTATGAAAATTACAGGCCCGTGTTAGCACCGGTCATCCACCGATGTAAACAAATGCATAGACGGATCTGTCACATGAAAAGGCCTATGATGGGAGCGGAAAAGCGGCGCGGCAGGTTTTGACAGAAAATGTATGGGCTAACTGTCAAATCCTGCCGCGCCGCGTTGCCGCTCACACCATTGTAGCTCAGCCTTTAGCGTGACAAGCTGCGAGTTGTTTTGGCGGCAAATTTATGCTCTCTGGATGTCTGTCTCGTTCGGCGTTGACAGTTCGTGTTTTCTGCGTAAGTTTACTTTATGTTGTAATATTTATATTAATGTTGTACTATTCTTTAATTATTGTTCTATGTTGCAGTAACTCGTTTAAGTTCGTAAAATTATCCCATAGTTGATAGAGCTCGAATCCTCCGCCATGGGAATTAAAGGACTCTCTCAACTGATTGCCGATTTGGCCCCATTTGCTGTGAAGGAAGGAGAAATCAAGAACTTTTTCGGTAAGTAGGATTTATTAAAATAACTTATGATCTGGTATTAAACCTAATCCTTGCAGGACGAAAAGTAGCAATCGATGCCTCTATGTGTTTGTACCAGTTTTTGATTGCGGTGCGAGCCGAAGGAGCTCAGCTGACTTCCGTCGATGGAGAAACCACATCTCATTTGATGGGAACTTTCTATCGTACAATTCGGCTGCTGGAAAATGGAATCAAGCCGGTGTATGTTTTCGATGGCAAGCCTCCGGATCTAAAGTCGGGGGAACTGACCAAGCGTGCCGAGAAACGAGAGGAAGCACAGAAGGCATTGGACAAAGCCACGGAAGCCGGGGTCACCGAGGACATTGATAAATTCAATCGTCGCTTGGTGAAGGTCACGAAGCAACACTCAAATGAAGCGAAGGAGCTGCTCAAGCTGATGGGTGTTCCGTATGTGGATGCGCCTTGTGAAGCTGAAGCCCAATGTGCTGCCCTGGTGAAAGGGGGAAAAGTTTACGCCGCGGCAACGGAAGATATGGACGCATTGACTTTCGGTTCCAACATTTTGCTTCGTCACTTGACTTTCAGTGAAGCTCGGAAAATGCCCGTTCAGGAGTTCAACTATGACAAAATCCTCCAGGGACTGGAGTTGACCCGTGATGAATTCATTGACCTTTGTATATTACTGGGTTGCGATTATTGCGACAGCATCCGTGGAATCGGTCCAAAGAAAGCGGTCGAACTGATTAATAAGCATCGCACAATTGAGAAAATTCTTGAAAACCTCGACACTAAAAAGTATGTGGTCCCAGAAAACTGGAACTACCAACAAGCTCGGGTTCTGTTCAAGGAACCAGAAGTTGCCAACCCGGAAGAGGTCGAGCTCAAGTGGGGCGAACCGGATGAGGAAGGCTTGGTGAAGTACCTTTGCGGAGACCGTCAGTTCAACGAAGATCGCATCCGAGCTGGCGCCAAGAAGATCCTGAAAACCAAATCAACCGCCACCCAAGGGAGACTGGACTCTTTCTTCAAGGCGCTCCCGTCGACACCGAATCCCAAGAGAAAAATCGAAGACAAAAAGACACCGGCGTCGAAGAAGGCAAAGACAACCGGAGGCAAACCGGGTCGTAAGCCGAAATAAAAAGTTAGATCTGATGATTGTTAAGTTAATGCTACATTTTATATTTTTGTCTTTCTTACATCAATAAACTTATTTCAACGTACGCAGTGGTACTCGTAGTGTAAGTCTTGTTTGATTCCGCAAAAATTACAGCATGTATTGCCTGGCCAATGAACGAAGGAAACGAGTCTTTCGTATAGCGGCTGCCTCGCGTTTAATTTCCTCGTTGTTATTGGCATTGAGTTCCAGCTGTCCCAGGTATGTGATCTGAAAAAAGAGAAGGTTTCAACTATGAGTAATTATTTCACTTAAAAAATATGCAGATAAAGATGTTTCAAACGCATTTTTACTGTACTGGAAATTGAAAGTTATTTTATATGAGGAGCTCCAACGCAAAGGGGTATAAGTTACACATTGGTCGGTTGTGCGTTGAGGAAATTCCAAGCACTCCAATAATATTTCCAGTAGATTTTTCCGCTCAACAGACAAAAATAACATAATTCATAGAATACTGGTTCGTTTTTTCCCCTTGCATTTGTATATAATGAAAAATTGCTGAAAAAACTTCAGAGCAGATTTTCTCAAAACTAGGTTTTTGTTACTGACACCCCTTTACTTCCATGTCAGTCCCCTTCATTTTCATGTCAGTCGTTACTACATGACTAAGAAAGCTTTTCTAAAAGAGACCAAACAAGAACAAAACAAAAGAAACTTAATAGATGCCAGGAGATAAGAGTTTGGTTCAAGCATCAGAGCAGACATTTCTCTGAGAATTCCTCATGACATTACGACAAGTTTTAATGTATGTGTTTTTAATAATTTTTTCTAGGAATTTTATCAGAAATTGATTAAGGTATTCGTCCAAATGTTCAGATATAACCCCAAAAATGTCTAAAGGAGTTTATTTAGTGATTATTTTCCAATAAATTTTCCTAGGGAATTTCTCCAAGAGTTTTGTTTAGGATATCTCAAGAATTCGACCTGAATTTTCTCAAGGAGAACCACAGAAATGAAAGTTCTCCAAAGATTAGTTCAGAAATCATCTGAATTCCTCCAAAAAATGTTTGGAAAAACTATCAAACAAGTCATAATTCCTCCAGGATTTAATCCAATAATTCAACCACCGATTTTCTTGGGACATTCTCCAAAATTCCCGATCAAAACGTCTTCTAAAATTCAATCAATAACATCTCCAGAAATTTCTAAGGATTTCCTTTAAAATTGTTTTTCAGGATTTATCTGAGATTTCAACTAGGGATTTCTTTGAAGATAACTTCAGCAATTGCTCCAAAGATCCCGTTTGAGATTTCTACAAAAAATCCTCCAGCATTTCTTTGAGGCGTTCTCAAGTAAGTCTTGAAGGTTTTTTTTTATGAATTCCTTCAGGAATGTCCCCATTGAAATGCCAAGGAAATTTTTCTAGCATATAATTCCGTGAGGTATTCCAAAAGAAAATTCTAGAGTAGCCTAGTCACTGATAAACATTGTGTAAGTTTTAAAAGTAACCCTTTATGAACAATGATGTCTGAAATAACTCCTGGACTCTTAAAGCAGTTCAAGAATATTTCCTAGATAATTGGCTAAGATAATAAAAAAATATCATTCGGATCTCGGGATAGTATTCCGCAGGATTTTCCGAAGATTTTTTTTTTCGAAAACATAGAAAAGAATCTCTATAGAAATTTGCGTAGGAATGATCGGAGAAATTATTGGAAAAATTTCTGTAGTATAAACTGGTGTGAAAACTCAAGATTGCTTTGGATTGTTTGAGAAACCTTTGAAGAAATAATTGAAAAAAAAATGTAATGGTAATACTTGTATGCAATGCAAGAAAAAAAACATAGAAAAAAAGATTTGTTCGAATAATATCCCAAAGAATTTTTGATTTCTAGGAGGAAACGTGGATGAATTTTTGAAGAAACTTTGGGGCTTCTTGAAAAAAAAATCCTCAAGTAATTTTTATCAAAACTCTGAAATAAACCTTTGTGGATTTTCTCGGAAGAAATCCTGTAAAATCTTAGGAAGATCTCTTAGAACTGTAGAATTTGGTTGAAGGAATAGTGGTAAAATATTTGGAAGAATTTCTAGGATTGTTTTGGAAAACAATCAACGTATATGATGTCCCAGAAAGTATAGGCACGACGTTGATAACGAGAATCACAACATTTTTCCAAACAAATAAATATTTTTGTATTTTTGTATTTTTCCTTGGGGCATAGCTGCCTGTGAAAATTGTGTTCGATAAAATAACCTTTCACATTGATTTTTTTTTTTTTTTTCAAAAATCAATTCTTATCTAGCCAGTACAGACCCTACTTTTGTGTTTTGTTGGAATTTAACTAGTAATGGATGTTTTATCAGTATATTTCGATGTAGTGAGTTCGAGTACATTTTATCTAAGACTACTCTGCCGTTATACGAAATACGATTTTATTGTTTGGGATGGAAAGCAAAGTTTTCTGTATGTGTGATAATGAGAAAATGTATGAGTTAGTGAAATAAAGAGTGGATGAGAAAGTTAGAGAGTTTATAAGATGTAATAAATTCCTATATCGACTGTTCCAGCTACAGGCTTGACAGAAACTCGTCTGCTAGGATCGAGCGAATTCAACGGAATTTCTTGCGATTTGCACTTCGTCGGTTGCCATGGAATGATCCTATCCGACTACCGCCGTACGAACATCGATGCAACCTGGTGAACCTGACAACGTTGGCTAACAGGAGAATTCTTCTGCAACGGCTTTTCGTTTTTGACATTTTAAAACAAAATATTGACTGCCCTGCGCTATTATACAAGTTGAATTTTAATGTTCCAATCAGAACTACCCGACACACTGAATTTCTCCGTTTACCTGTCCACCGTACGCTTTATGGTCAGAATAACCCGTTTGATGTTTGTTGTCGTCGATTTAATGAAGTGTTTGTAAATTTTGATTTTAATGTGTCGAAAACTATGTTTAGAAATAGAATTAGATAATAAAAAAATCTGTCTGTACGGTTAAACTCGAAGACAAGTAAATAAATAAATAAATTCAAAGTTATGTGGAATAACCCAGTATGTGACCAAGTCATCCAAAACCTTTTGAACTATTCTTCTTTTGACTTGACTTTGACTTCTTCTTGACTTCATCAAGTTTGATATGTCGCAAGATAGGTCTGAGGACCGCCAATATAATGGTTACCCAGACAACCAGAAATCGCATGAAAGTTCACTTTTCAACTCGTTTATTCATACTAATTACATCAAACCCGCAAAACACCGTGGATAAACTCGTCAGATTGATGAGCTTCCTCGCATAAAACACTCTGTTCTGAGTTCATTTGTACATTTTGCTTCGTCCCGTACACTCGTACAAAGCAGAGTCTATGAATGAAGAGTTGCTCGAAGAGTGAAACCAAATCTACCTATCGAACTGTCAAACCGTCTACCTATGGAACTGTCAAACCGTCTACCTATCGAGCAGCCCAGCAAAACAGATAGGGGCTGTTTTTGAAGACGAAGAAGAGCAAGCATTCAAAGAAGTCTCTTCGCGCAACTCTGTGTATATAAACTCTGGTACAAAGTAAGTCGAATCAATCCGTAGCATTGACATTTGTTATCGTAAGTTAAGTCGCATAAGATCGCAGGGTAGTTCGGTAGAATATTTATACACTCGCATTGTATGTTGTTATTCATCACATAATATATGCACGCATATCACCTCCACTTTTGTACGTAGAAGGTCTTTTCGCGACATCTTTTAAGTGAAATATTGCACATATAAAGCCTCCCGGTGATTTCGTTATACGTACATTTTGGTTGTCTGGGTACTTCCTCTGGGGAACAGGGTATCCACAACAACCTGGCATGTTATCAAGTCATCAAAGAACCTTCGAATTACCCTTCTTTAGCCTTGATTTGGGAATTTATGAAGATTGATGTTGCCAGCTAGGTTTCAGAACCGACAGTTTAGAGGCCATTTGGGTAGAGGCCCCCAGGGAATTGGGAATTCGGAACAATCCGACATGTGGTCAAGTCGTTCAAATACATTTGAACCACCTTTAGACTTGCCTTGCAAATTCATGGAAATTGATATGTCGCAAGCCAGGTTTCAGATTCGCAAATATAATGGCCACTTCCACCAGTGAAGCAGTATTCGGAACAACCCAGCATGTGGCCAAGTCATCAGAAAACGATCGAACTATTTTTATTTAGACTTGGTTTGCTAAATCATGAAATTGATTCGTCGCAAGCCATGGACTCGAAATTAAAGTGGTTACTGATTCTTCAAGTGCACTCAAAATAATCCACACGTCAAGGCTACGTGAAAACATACGTAGTTTTTTTCCATCGCACTTTCCACGTAGCAGCTACGTGAATCGTATGTGGCACTGAATGAACCCACGAGCAAATGAACTTTTTTCGATCCACCGGAGTTTCACGTAACAGTCATCAGGGTTGCGCGTACCTCTTACGGAGTGCTTCTTTGAATTTTAAACAATTTCCCAGTATGTTTTATAGGAACTTTAGATAGGAAAGACATTTATTTCTGGTTCGTTTTTATTGTTCTTCTGTTTTCTGTTTTCAAATATTGGAAAGATATTATAATTAAACAAAGCAGAAATTATATGTAATCATTTATTTATAAACAAAAAACAAACACTTTGTTAACATTAAAAAAAACTGATGAATTTTGTCTGCCATTGTTGCATTAATCGGGTTGAAACTGCCTTTCAGCCGACGACGGGATACATTGTGACTGCCGTTAACATTACTGCACTTTCCGCTCTATTGGAAGAAATAAATATATATATCAATAAAGAATAAAACTTTATTTTGCACAAAGTTTACTTACCATCATCTTTTGAATATTGTATAAATTTTTTAAGATCTTTGAATCGAACTTGCTAATACCGGCCAACTCACCATAACAGAGAATGAACTAGAAGTTGAACTGTCAAAATTTCGGTTCATTTACGAGTACATTCTTTTCACGTAAGAGTGATGTTCTCCTACGGCAAATGTTATTAAGGGTTCATTTCATATATATCCACGTCTAGGTAGTTGTTACCGTCGTCAGGTAAACTGCAGAAAAATTCATTTTTATGAATCTACGGGATTTTCCACGTAGCTTTGACGTGTGGATTTTTTTGAGTGTGGGATTATTTCAGTACTCCCCGTGATGAATCCAAAATTACGGCGAATTTCTAATCGTTGACCGCGATTCCAAAAACTAGAAGAATTTTGTGATTGACCCTGAAAATTCAACTGAAATTCATTGAAAAACGGATGTGAAATAATATTTTGATATTGAAATTTTCAATCAAATATGACGTCTGGTTCGCATATATGATGAATGTATCCTGATAATACACATAAAACAGGTTGTGTTCCACATGGGATGTAAAACCAACGTAAGAAGATTTTCAAAACGATTTTCCCAAACACCAGCTAATTCAAAACTGACAACTAAATATTTTGTTCGAGATCAGCGCAGCGAATTGTATAGTGTGACAGTTATGCGTAGAAATACAGTAGTGGGACAGTTATGCCTGGAAATTCAAGAATGGGACAAATTGTCTTCTTTACCGTAACTTGGGATAGGGGAAGGAAATGTTGATGTAGCACTTACTTAATGAGAGGCCACCGACTCAGCGACACCCTCATAAGTTGGAGGTTGGAGGAGGTATATGATCAGGATTCGCCTAGCAAGCTGGCGATAGACGGTGAGCATTTGTTTTTTAAGTGTTTTAAATGTAATCTTTTGGATGCCGGCAATCAAAAAAGAAAAATAGTTTATTTATTGTCTAAATAGCATTTCGCGTAATGCTTGTCGATTGTATAGTAATATTTTTTTGCTCAATAGCCAGTAAAAAGCAAAACCGATCCCTCCAGGGTCATCGGATTGTAAAACACAAACATTTAAAACCGCTCGTAAAAAAGAAATAATTAAAAATCTGGTGGTACGGTACTTTAGGATATACGAAAAAAAAAAGAAAGCGCGATCGAACTAAACACCCGAGGACAGACTGTTTCTGTTTTTCTGCTCAGAGTTCTATATACCGTAATTTCGTGAAATTGATCATTTTTCACGGTTTTTCTTGTCTGATTTCTATAATGTTGACAATGCCAAACAACTGAATGCAGAAAAACAAGTATGAAGGTGAGCCTCATTGACTCAAGTACCGACATTTTCTAACAAATGTAATTTTAGTGCTAAAATATATGTCTAAAATAAAAAATCGGGAGATGTCATTTCGGGGTGAAATTGATCACTTATCAATGCGATTATTGTTAGTTTTCAAAACAACTCTACATAATGAATTTGAGCTCCCTGAATCCGAATATGCTTGCCAAATTGTTAACAATACAATATTTATAGAAATAATGCATGTTTAAATTTCAAGAATAACGCAGAAAACGCCTAAATGTATGCAATTTTGTAAGGAATTTCCTGATATCTATCAGAAATTCAATAATTTCAACCAAATCAGTGAATTGGTACGAGTTTTGGTTATGAAATCTAGTTTAGGGATATATCTTAAGTATCCTAACAAACTTTCAGGATTATACCATGTCCAAATCCTTGTCTAGAACTAGAAGTTTATTGATGTTTGTCAATACTGCACCGTACAAGATTTTGAAATTTTACATTATTTTCATAGCAATGAACATTTTTGAACGCAAAAAACTTCACAACACACAATTTGGACATACTTACGACAAACAACGTTCATTCACTGTGGGTTACATTGATATTTGTGCTCCATTAGAAAGAAATAAAATCGAGTGACACAGTGATCAATTTCACCCGAATTTACGGTACATGTCAGTTGATGGGGCCGAAAGCGACAGGGCTCGCCTAGGTAGCGGTGTTACGATAGACGGGGAAACGTTCAAGATGGTCGACGAGTTCGATTACCTTGGATCCTTGCTGACGGCTGACAATAACGTTAGCCGTGAAATACGGAGGCGCATCATCAGTGGAAGACTATGGCCTCCACAAGAAGCTGCGATCAAAAAAGACTCACACCCGCACCAAATGTATCATGTACAAAGCGTGGACGATGCGGAGGACTTGCAAGCACTTGAAGTCTTCGAACGCCGGGTACTTAGGATGATATTTGGCGTTGTGCAGGAAAACGGTGTGTGGCGCGAAGCATGAACCACGAGCTTGCCCAACTCTACGGCGAACCCAGTATCCAGAAGGTGGTCAAAGCTGGAAGGATACGATGGGCAGGGCATGTTGCAAGAATGCCGGACAGCAACCCTCCCTCCAGTCAGATCCGTTTGGTACAAGAAGGCGTGGAGCGCAGCGAGCTAGGTGGGCGGATCAAGTGCTCATCGATTTGGCGAGCGTGGGGCAGAACCGAGGATGGAGAGATGTGACATTCTCTATTAAGATTCTGCTCAGAGGGTTCGAATACATTAAAAAGAGATACTTTCAATATTGATTTTTTGCGTTTGCAACGTATAGGGCTGTCCATTAATTACGTAAGGGTGTTGGGGGAGTGAGGGTTCTGAGATTTCTTACGTGCCATACAATTTATTTTGAATTTTCATACAAAAAATCTTACCAGGGGGTCTTACGTAATTAATGGGCCGCCCCTAATCGATCGAGTGGAAGTCGAACAACTGCCGAAAATCTAGACGTTACATTATTTTGCAATTTGATTAAATGGGCAAATTTAAGTGAAATTTGCGAAAAGTTAGTTGCCTTCTCGGTGAGTTTCCCCCATACCGAATTTTATTTGCAACATCCTTATCTATCGTTTAGAGGTTGAACCCTCAAGGTTTCTGACAAAGACAAATTTTGGGATACCCTAATAATCGTTAAATCATAAGAAAAAACCTACCGCTTGAAGTCTGCGCTTGTGCTCGCCCTTTTTGAAATGCCAATTGACGATGAACTCCAACAAAGTGGGATCCCAAATGCAACTGTAGTACGAGTCCATGGCATCGGAAAAGCTAGCCGTTTTCTCACTAACACTCTTGAATGCCAATCCATAGTCCGTTTCATCCAAAAACTGACACAGCACGGCTGCCTGCATGAAACAGCCCAAATTAGAGCTGCACTTGATCATCCTTCGCACAATGAAGTCATCAATCAGCGGACGCTGCAGATGAATAGTACAGAACTCTGAACCGGACACCAGGGCTGTGACGTAGTACCTCATCGCCACTTCGAAGTTTCCGTTTGCGAACTCGAAATCGCCCTTCAATTTTATCCAAGGAATGTTGCTTGGGTAGTATTTGAGCGACTGTTGCAGAAGATTATTCAGGGTTTCGTCGAGAACTTTGAGATTGTAGATTGCCGGACTGAAAAGAGATTATTTGATTAGAACTTGCATAAGATTATGAACATACAGCTACAGGGCTGGTAGTTACTAAATTTGTTAAAGAAAGAACTTTAAAAACCTTTGCCTGAAACAAAGATCGAACGGAAACCAAAATGTGATTGAATAGGGAACTAATCAGAGAAGGAGAAATTGATTGAGCTTGAGCTCAAGCTTGAATTGGCCCATCCGTGGTTGCTACTCCAGTATCGCCAGATACCCTCAGACAACGGGCTAGCTAGTAACGCCCAGTGGCACAGTCGGATAACATTTCTCACGAAAATATTTGAGGGCTGAAACGGAAATCAAACCCTCACTAACACGATCTACTTCTATTGATCGATTGCAAATTCGTTACTGAAGGACAACAATATATGTTGGTTGAACAGATCGATTGGAGACTAGGGAATCGTTACTGGATGGAATTTTTGAAGAACCTATGGAATTGTCTCGTAATAATCTCTGAAGCCTCAAAAAGCGACCTGCTACCAGCCATACAATTAACTTACTTGTTCACATTCGTCGGCCACAGGAACATGTACTCCGCGTTTAGGTCTAAGTTGGTTTCATCCTTCAAAATGTTATGCAGTTTGGCGAGCAATGATAGAACAATGGAAATCACCACCGGATCTCTCAACTTGCAGAAAAACTGCTGCAGCATAATACTGTTGTCCGACGGATGTCTCCGAGATCCCTGTTGGTTGATGAACATTTGCAGTATCAGATCCCATGCTTCGCGATTGGTTTTCTTTGTGCCCTTGAACTTTTCGATGTCCAAATAGGCTTGAGCAATGGCAGCACTCAGTTCCAAGGCTGGATAACGTTTATCCGGATTCAGCAGGCTATTCCAATCGTTCAAATTCAAAAGAATTGCAGCGCAATGCTCAAGAATTTTTGCACGTGGGGCCACATCGTTGCTAGTGCTCGCGTTAAGACACTGTTTGCAGTTTCTGATGAATTGAACCTGATCGGTTGGCTTCTTTGGCCACTCTTCCAACACCTGCTGGATTTGAATCAGGAGACCTTCCCAAGCAGCCATTTTACCCAATTTCAAAACCAACGGATTGTTCGTCAACTCTGGTCGAGTGGTTTCGCTTTTGAGACATGTGAGCAAAGCAATGGCCGCCGAATAGTCTTTCTTGGCGGCAAGTTCGCGCGATTTGCCAACCAGAATATAGGCAAAGTCTTGTAGAAAACCACGCTGCAAAGACACCAACAGTTGTTTCATGGACAGAGGTATAGACCAGCTAGGATTGATGCTCCATAGGGGTTTTGTTGGATTAGTTCCCGCTAGTTTGACCAACATTTTACGCACACCGCTGGCATGGGTGCAAGTTATCAGCTGGCGCTCATAAGTACCGACATCAAGCCGCAGCACTGCAACGAGAAACAAAAAAACAATTATCATTAGTCATTTTGCTTTTTCGAAAATTCAGCTGGTAGCGATTTGATCTCTTTAGAAGAACACTTGCTTGAAAAAAGAGATCAATAAACATAAATAACCGCAACCGGTAGATGAGAGGTTGATTCCTCATAGAATCTTAACAGACATTTCTTTTTTTTTGTATGGTGTTTAGTTGGAGCTGCCTGTCTGCTTAACATGTCAAGGCTGAACCCTCGGTCTGGCTTTTACCAAGTTTCCCCTCTACCAGGACCAATACTCAGACGGACTAGGCTATGGTGCCCTGTTTTTTATTCGTAGGTAATGTGACGTGGTAGTTTTTTGAAAAATACTCATATTCCCTTGCTTCTGAGAAAAGGAAGTGCATTGTGAAAATCAGCAGCTCCATCATAATCTGTTTGAAATAGTAGTGTAGTAGTGTCATTACTAATACTGTCTAGTCAAAATGGTTTTGAATAATTTGTCATTTAAGTGCTATTCTGATTACTCCTGTCTTTTACGTAAGATTAGAGTCTTAAATGTCAATTGTCATTAAGTTTTAACAAAATTAGGTTATTTAATAGTAGTTCTAGTTAATGTCGTTTTTTGTTGTTAAAAGTATTTATTGGTCATTACGTTCATATATCCTTAAAAGAAGTCTATTTCCTTACTGTTCAACAATTTCTCGAAACTAGCAAGTGTACCCTAATGATCGATCTCAGCGTCTTACTTTCCATAGTCATTATTATAGTGAATATTTAAGAGTAAAGTTAGCTTAGGCTTCTATTACAGTCTCCTACAAGATTCACTTTTTGGTGGCAAATGCAATGCTTCACAAAGCCTACTTTCTAATTGTAAATGTTGCGAAAATGAAGCTGGAATTAGATTATTTATACCAGGCCTGCCCAACCTTTTTGTCTCATTTTTTACATAAATGGTTGGTGCGTTCGCAGTAATAGTCCGATATGAGAAATTGTTACCTCAAATGAAAGCTCTGTTGTATATCAATCAAATCCATGAAGTTAAAATATATTTTATATTTTAGGCTACCGATAGAATTTAGTCGAAAACATCGTGTGGAAGCGTCAGCGTTGCCGAATTTAACTGTTGGAACATGCTCCATGGTGAAGTCGTACAGCAAATAGGGTCAATGCTTAACGTTGCAGGCGATTTGACGTATATACTGGGATTCCCTTCTTGGAGCCGAATGTCCGCAAAAGTGGTGCAAGGCCAGTTTACAGATGGAATCGGCGACCGAAGAGCATTCGGTGGAACTTCGTTACCGCAAATATGATCGCGAGGCCTTCGCGGTCGAGTTGACTATAGTTCCGCTCTGCTTGTGTAAGTGCTCATGATGCATGTTGTACAACCTTTATGGAGCCATCCGAAAATTTATGGCTAATTGTGGCACCAACACCAACAGACGACGTATCTGCTGATACAACGATGGGAAGGCTCGGGTTGTAATGAGTAAGGAGCAAATCGGATGATAAAATCTCCTTGAACCTCGTGAATGCCTGCTGGCATTCTGGTGTCCAACGAAACTTTGCACCAGCCATAAGAAGTTCGTCCAACGGATAACGAAGCGATCTCATTCCTGGGACAAACTTCCCATAATACCGTGAGGGCCCCTAACTCTGCGCAGCTCCTAACTCTGCGCACTTTTACCAAAATCCACCAAAATCTGATAAAATACTTAAATTTTTGTTCATTTTATTTTTTCATATATTGCTACAATAGTAATATAAAAGTACGCGAAAAATGTTCTTGGCAAATTTACGTTTATTACTTTAATAAAAAATAAAAAAGCTTTAAAAATATTGAAAACCGTCCAAATTGACTGCCGGTTAGCAAAAATGCTAAGGGAGTACCTCATCACTTAAGTCATTTGAAGCAAACTAAAGAGAATATATTTCAGATTTTTAGTACGTAGGCACTAGTTTATTTATCGAGCAATCATCACTGGTAAGGGGTGGTCCATTAATTACATAAGACAAATTTCGGGGTTTTTCAACCCCCCCTCCCCCCATGGTAAGATTTTTTGTATGAAAATCTATATAAATAAAAATGGAATGGTGTTTGTATGTCACGAAATGGCTTGAAAACGGGTCAACTGATTTGCATAATTCTTTCACTGTTGTATTCGACAGGGGATGCAACGTGTTCGTACGGAGAAAAATTCTAGGAAAGCTTCCGGAATAGTCAGGAAAACGGGGGAAAACTAATCTGTCATTTTGTATGGGAGATTTCGAGCAATTTTTCAACAGCCTACTTGATGGCAGAACGAAGTTTGCCGGGACCACTAGTCAAAAATAAATTGCATGGCGCGTAAGAATTCTCAGACCCCCCCTCCCCCTATAAACCCTTACGTAATTAATGGACAGCCCCTAAAGTGCAACTTATTTTCTCTTCATTTTCTTTTTCTTCTTAAGTGCGCATAGTAATTTTTCAACTATGTTCCTTACTATGCGCAGCAGTTATAAAACATTATTTTCAACATACAATCAACCCTCTAGAGGTCGATATTGAAAGGAACCATCGACTTGTCGACACCTGGGAGGGAGGCACCGATACTACACACGAAATATTGAACAACACTTTTCCAAATTGCAAGATAACTTCCGCTCACCAACGACAATCAAGGCAGGCTTGGGAAAAAACGCTAGTTTTCTTTTGATGTGTACCTGCGATCTTGCTGGACAAACTTGGAAAAAGGGCCATAGTTTTATGTGCATTTAATTTTAATTTTGATTGGAAAAGAGTTAAAAGATGCGTGTTTCAGTACTTTATATTCGATCAAATTAAAAGGTGCTATCGTGGCATTGCTTTTGGGTGTGCAGGGATTGATTTTCAACCGATTGTTGTCAACTTTGTTGAAATGCAAAAATATGTTTTGATCAATTACGCGCTTTTTTCGTGTTTGTCCATTCTTTAAAATCTGGGCTCACAGTGACAGTTTGTGACAGCAGGATCTCGGCTCACTATGACGTACATAAATTTTGTATCGGTTTCTCCCTCCCAGGTCGACACCATCGAGATATGGAATAGAAATTGTTACGATGGGAAATAAGGCGGAGAATTATGACTCGTAACAAACAATAACTTTATTCAATAATTAATAATTAAACGAATTAAAATGTACATGCTCTGCACACAGGTGTACTGCTACTCGTATATGTACGAACTGATGACAGACTTCTTCGGTGACGTAGCAGTTGGCACTGCCGATAGGCGACAGTGTAGAAGAATGGCAGAGTCGGCGATAGGGGTGCCCAACACCTCCCCTGTTTAATAAAGCTGATACGGCTCGTAGCGGATCGGTGCACGTCGTTGCCTCGATGATCGTCGCTGAATAACTTCATCTAACTCAGGTTGCCTAACCGGAGTTCTCTGTCGACGTTGCTGCTGATCTGGTTGCATCAGGTTCCGTAGGAATTCCAACTGTAACTCGTTCAATCCATCAGGCTCAGTTGGCGGTTCTACTGCTTCTACAGCAGCTTCGGAGTTTGTTGGATTTAAACTCCACGTGTCGAGCAGAATATCGAGTGGAACATCTGGATTGGTTACTTCTGGGTTGCTTTTGCTGCCGTAGCGGTTTCGTAACTGGTTGCTGTGACAGCGGATGAGCCGTTTACGATCAGGCAGCCAAATGTTGTACATGACTTGCCCAATACGTTCCACTACTTCTCCTGGTATCCAGCTCCACTCGTTTCCGTGGTGTACTTGCGCATACACTTGTTCCTTGACATCAAAATACTTGGCTTTTGCTCCATGTTTTTCGTTGTACTGGCTGTCTTGTTTGGAGTTCACATCCTTGAAGAATTTGCTTGGTGGTTTCATGAGCTCAAACGATGTTCGAAGAGGTTTGCCGAAAAGAATCTCGGCAGGTGATTTTCCTCCTGGCGCATTTCGACTGGGTGTAGAGCGATAGCAGAGCAAGAAAGTGTCTATGGCTTGGTCTATATCTTCCCCTCCTGCTTGAATTTTCTTAATTGTCCTTTTGAAGGTATCGACAAACCTTTCGGCTAATCCATTGCTCTGTGGATGGAATGGAGCAATTTTCAGATGCATGATACCGTTGGACTCGCAAAATCTCTCAAATGCATCGCTGGTTAGTTGGGCTCCGTTGTCGGAAACTAAGACTTCCGGCATACCAAACCGGCTGAAGATTTTACGAAGAATAGCTATGGTGGCTGCTGTCGTGATTCGCTTTGTTGGAACTACCTCGGGCCATTTGGACAGTGCATCAACCAGCAGAAGATAGTAAGTATCGTTGACGGGACCTGCGAAGTCCACATGAACCCTCTGCCATGGCTTTTCAGGCACTGGCCATGATTGCAATTTAGTTTTGGTGTCTGTTTTGGCCACCGCTGCGCATTCATGACAATTTCGAACCAGAGCGGTGATGTGGTCGTCGATATTTGGCCAATAAATGAAATTTCGAGCTAAGGAGCGCATTCGTTCGATCCCCGGATGTCCCTTGTGCAGCTGCTGAAGCACCTTTTGTTGCAGCTTCTTGGGGATAACCACTCGGTCGCCGTACATCAGGACCTTCTGCGCTTCATACAGCGAATCTCGACGTGCGAAAAACTGTTGTACGCTTGAATGCTCACTGGTTGCTTCGGTAGGCCAGCCTTTCCTGATGAAGCTCGTAACTTTACGCAGTGCTTCGTCCTGTGCTGTCTCTTCCGCTATCATTTTGTATGAAACGGGAAGATGTTCGATGGACTGGCCTACAACATTGCAGATAACCTTTTCGATCTCGATGGACGCAATTACGAAATCCTCATCTGGCTTGATGTGAGAATTTATCAGGCGTGACAGAATATCTGCGTGACCAAAATGGTCCGTAGAAATATACTCGATTTGAAAGTCGTATAATAACATGGTGAGCGCCCATCTCTGTAGCCGGTTGGCTGTGTATGGTGGAATACCTTGTTTCGATCCAAAAATTGCCAGCAGCGGTTTATGGTCGGTCTGGAGAGTGAAGCGTCTTCCATAGATCATTCGATGAAATTTGGTGACCGCGTAAACCAATCCCAACGCTTCCTTTTCAATTTGGCTGTATCGGGATTCTGCTGGTGTGAGGCTTCTTGATGCGTGATACACAGCCTTTTCGGAGCCGTCTGGAAATCGATGAGCTATGCGGGCGCCAATGCCCACATTTGATGCGTCGGCTGATACTACTATATCCAAACGAGGATTATAGTGCGTCAGCATGAGAGGAGATTGCAAGATTTCCTTAAATCGATCAAACGACCGTTGGCACTCATCTGTCCATTCGAAACTGGTTCCTTGCTTCAAAAGTTCGTCCAGAGGGTGGCGAAGCTTTCACATTTCTCGAATATACTTCCCGTAATAATTTATCGCACCTAAGTACGACCGCAGCGTCGAGACATCGCTAGGAGGTGGCATGTTCACTATCGCTTTCACCTTTTCAGGATCAGGGCGGATGCCCTCCTTGTCTAGAAGTTGCCCCAGATAGTTCACTTGGCGCATGAAGAATCGACATTTATCGATCTTAACGGTGAACCCATATTCTTGAAGGCGTTCGAGTACTTTATATAGGTTCTTCCTATGTTCCTCCTCTGTGCGACCCCCAACGAGAACGTCGTCGAGGTATGGGCAAGTGCAGTCCAGCCCAGCTAACATCGCATCCATAATTTGTTGGAATGCACCCGGGGCGCTTTTGATACCGGGTGATAACCGGTTGAACTGGTAAAGGCCCTTATGCGTATTGATGTTGATCAACTTCCTGCTTTCGTCATCCCCCTGGACCTGAAGTTACGCATCTGATAAATCGATATGGCTGAACACTGTACAGTTAGCCATTCGATTGAAAATATCCTCCGGGAGAGGCAATGGGTAATTGTTTGCCTCAAGTGCATTATTCAATCCGGTGGAAAAATCGGCGCAAATTCGAACGGTGCGATCTGGTTTACGCACCACCACAATTGGTGCGGCCCAATCTGCGTACGTTATTGGCGTGATGATACCTTTATCTTGCAGGCGTTTCAATTCATCTTCAACGACGGCCTCCATGTTGTACGAAACCGGTCGCTTTGGCTTGAATACCGGTTGAACGTCTTTTTTGAGCGACAAATGCACCTGCATCTTTGAGCACAACCCCAACTGATCGGTGAAAACGGTCGGGTACTTGGCTTTCAATGCAGCGACTTGGTGGTCTTCTTGCTTGGCGTCAACCAACTTGCAGAACGACGAGAATGGTACGTCCCACAGCCCAAACTTATCGAGTAGGTCTGAGCCTAGAACGTTAAGAGATAGATTAGTTCTACATACGTAACAGTTACCTTCTCTTTGATCGCCGCTGATGGAAATACAGGCACGGAACATAGCAGCGATTCCCAATTTATCGCCAGATGCGGTCTGAACTTCACAGTCCGGTGGCGATGTTTTCGGTGCTCCGATTTTGAGCCAGTTTTGTCTGGATATAATGGTGATATCAGAACCGGAGTCTAGTTGAAGGTTAACCGGAACTCCGTTGATGGTTGTCTCGACGTATCTTCTGCTCCGTGTGACGTTTTTTCACGACGACAATCTTGCTTGAAGGTTTGTTCCGATTCGCTGGCTTTCCTTTTCCTGACTTTGGACGTGATTTTGACGAAAAACAGCTGCAATAGCCTTCCTTGTGGCCCGTTCTACCGCAATCTCGACACTTATGATCCTTGAAGTTGCAGTGGTTGGCAAAGTGCATGCCACCACAAGACCAACACGGTGTCTTCGGTGCCTGGTCTTTTGAACGGTTTGATTTCTCCTTTCGATTTGGCTGAGAGTGCGTTCGAACGGCATTTGTTGCAGCCACGGCTGGCGTGGGGGGTTTTCCTCCAATGAGCACCGTATCCTGCTTCAAATTGATCAGACTCTTGCACTCTTCGACGATTTTCTCCAGGGTCATATCGCTGGTCTCGTTCATTCTCGAAAGAAGGCGCATTCGTATGTCCGAATCCTTAGGTGATTTGAGCCCACATACGAAGATAAGACATTTGAATTGATCTTCCTTTAGCTCTTGGAGCTTAAAATCAACACATGCTTTGTTGACTTTACACGAGTAGCTGATAAAATCCTCATCTTCGTCCTTCGTCGTCTGAAGGCACTGATAACGTCGATGGAACGTAGATACCGGTGTACCGAAGATGGTCCTCAGTTTGGCTACAGTTTCCTCAAACGAAAACTCCTTCGACAGTTTGGGGAGGATGAATGACGTGTACCGTTCGTGCGCAGAAGGACTCAGTTTTCGCAGTAACAAGCGCACCTTGGCATCGTCCTCCAGCTGGGCGGCATCCTTCTCAAAAAGATCCGCATACCGTGAAAACCAAGCATCGAACGAGTAACCTTTTTCAAGGTCGTATGCAAATTCCGTGATATTCGTCGCTAAGGAATCCAATATCAACTCGTTGCGGTTTGCGTTTTGGATATTTCCTTCGATTGCCGCCACATGCTGCGACAGCTTTGTCATCAGCGCCTGCTGATTGCTGAGAATTTGCAAAATTGTGTCTTTGAATGGTTGTTCACCACTGCCGGCCAACGAAGATGGCGCCTGTGGCTGCGACATTCTCACACGCGGTTTTCGGCGGCGCGATACTTTCGACCCGAAATTCGGTACTCCGCGAACTTCCGCAGACTCGTCGCCACTTTGTTACGATGGGAAATAAGGCGGAGAATTATGACTCGTAACAAACAATAACTTTATTCAATAATTAATAATTAAACGAATTAAAATGTACATGCTCTGCACACAGGTGTACTGCTACTCGTATATGTACGAACTGATGACAGACTTCTTCGGTGACGTAGCAGTTGGCACTGCCGATAGGCGACAGTGTAGAAGAATGGCAGAGTCGGCGATAGGGGTGCCCAACAGAAATGCTTTGAAAAATTGTTTGAGGGGACTATCATAGTAAGGGAAGATTAAAAAAATGACGTCCATCATATTTTAAGGATTTCTACACTCCGTCTCCTCAATCCCCTGTCGTGATTTTTACAGTACCTAATGCATGCATTGTCACATTTCCTCCCCTGAACGATGTACGTAATTTTTGAATGCTCTCTAACCATGCAATAAAATAATTTTGATTTTTTGTATAGTTTCATGAGTCAATATTGAGTAACGGAACATCGAGGTTTAATCGAATTTGCCATATAGAAACGCCAATAAAGTACTGTTATTGATCTGCAATAGGAATCGTTCATTAATTACGTCACGCTTATACAGAGCGGCGATACTTCTCGTTTTAGTGATGAACAATACATTAAGAATGGATATACCCTTACCCTTAAACTTTTCTTCGTATTTAGTAGAAATGATCGGATTTCACATACAACAAACCAGAAGCAGGTTCTTATTTATTTTCTTCAAACCCGGATCCGACCCGAATCCGAGGCAATTATTTAATGCCAAACCTGGACCCGAACCGAACCAACGAAAATTTGGTTTTTATATTTTCTAATGCAAATACATAAACAGTCAGAGCTAATTTTCCTTTACACGCTAAGGGTAAACGCAAAAAAGACGTAGTTTGTACCCTTTTTGCATGTTGGTTTAGATTTTAGAAAACTAAGTTAAGGCGAAGTTGGCCGTCATTTAAATTTATACGTGTCGTTGATGATTGTTGCTAATTCATCGCACGATTTCGAATCAAAGAAAATCATTTGGTTTTGCACTGACACAGCTGAAAAAGTATCAGCATACTTTATGCATGTTAGTGAAGCTGAAAAGTCATCATTGATGCCAAAACGAATGGCGGGCTACTTAGCCTTAATTACATGTTTTGGAAATCATATGATGATTTCGATTATTTTGAGAGTTGCACTTAATAGCATTCAGTAACAGTAATGATCATGGATTGAATTATAGATAAAATTCACTTCACTTAGTAATCTTCTATGTTGGAGACATTCCACGCGCCACTGGAGGCGTAAAGCCGTATAAAGCAAGAAACTGAAGATTAATTCAGAGTTTTATTGCTAGTAAGTCTTTTAGTAAAATACTTCAACTGTTATAAAGAATTTATCGAGTGCGCAGAGTTAGGAACCTAAATGCGCAGAATAAGGAGCATTGCAAAAATGAGTGCGCAGAGTTAGGAACACGGACACCCTTGAGAAAAATTAAAAATTTGCAATAAAAATCATTACTTAATGAAGCTTTTATATTTTTTTCTTATACATAAGATCAATAAGTATTTGCTCCCAAAATTTCAGAGTATTATGTTTTGTTTTAAATTAATTACAGCTGTTTGAAATTTTAAAAGCCTTAAGTGCGCAGTATGGGGTCTTCACGGTAATTCACAGCTCCAAGGAACGAGCGAACACTGGAGACGTCGGTTGGAGGAACCATTTCGGTGATAGCTTGAATCATCGCTGGATCTGGTCGAAGTCCCTGGTGGACGAGCATGAAGCTGAGGTACTTGATTTGCAGTTGCGTGAAAGTACACTTTTCTGGACGGACCGTAAAACCATACTCTAGAATTCGGGTCAAAACAACTTGCAGATTCCGTGCACGCTCTGCCGCATCTTTTCCGCCCACAACCATGTCATCGAGGTAACCAGAAGTGCATGGAAGACCGGCAAGTTTGGTATCCATTAATTGTTGGAACGCGCCCGGTGCTGTTTTCACTCCTGGCGGTAAGCGGCTATAACGGTACAATATCCGGTGAGTGTTAATCGTGAGTAGATCCCAGCTGCCTTCGTCAACCTCAACCGGAAGGAAGGCTTCAGACAGGTCGATTTAACTGAATACGGTGCAATTGGCCAACTTGGCGAAAATGTCTTCCGGTAAATGCAGGGGATATTGGTGCGGCTGTAAGGCATCGTTGGGGCCGGTCGAATAATCTCCGCATATACGGATGGTACCGTTGACTTTGCAGACAACTACGATTGGGGCCGCCCAATTTGAAAAATCAACCTGTGAAATGATGTTGACTCGTTCAAGCCTGTCAAGCTCTTCATCCACCGCATTGTACATGGCGTATGCCAAGGGCGTTTTGGGGCGAAATACTTTTTTGGTAATGCCTTTTTGGTGGATGTTAAAGAATGGTAATTCAGAAAATTTATTGGAATCATGGAAAGTTTTAAAATTCAGTAAGATAGTAAAGGATACCATTGCAAAACAATTTCATGAAAATGAGGATTTTTGTTTCGCGCAGTTATGTTCAACTTTGCACAACATCATGTCTTAGGGGCTTATGAAAAAAAAATCAGTTCTTCATCCAAAAGCATTTTGTTGGACATTAAACTCCCATAACATCGTTGGATATTAATTAAACGATATACCTACATAAAACCGATTGAGATTTCATTAATAAATAAAAAAGATACATCATAAATAAGGTTTCATTTTATAAACTGAAAAATCCTTATATTAGTTATTGAAAATTGTTAAAAAATTTACCTCAGTCAAATCGTTACTGCTTTTGCAAAAGGCTTAGACGGAACCGAGAAACCAATTTTACGCGATCGGAACCAAAATATACGTTTAATTGTTAGTTAGTATAACACATGTAGCTTTCATTAAATAAATTGTTTGAAATGTATAATGTACTACCTATACCTGAACAGCGTAACAATCGACATTTTTGCGTGTCTTGAGGATCAAATTATGTGTCTATAGAAGATTTGGGGTTGCTGTATCTAATGCCGTTCTCAGAAATGTTCCAGCACGTCACAATTTTTAGCTACATGTCGTCAAATTGTATAAAACACTGTTTTCGTTGATGTTTACATGCAATTTAAAGTATGATTTATCAAACTTTTTCGTGATCTAATCCACCAAGAATGCAAAATATGACTTTAGCTTTCATTTCAGATATAATTTCGTTGAAATAGCACGATTAAGTTTAGATTAAGTTTTTTCCAACATGCTTGCAGTCTCCATACAAAATTCTTCGTTTCTTTCATATGGCAAAAGATAATACTTCACGAAACCTTCAAAAAATAACTTTTCAGCATCGAACGTATTGTGAACTTTGTTGATAATGGTTGTTGTACACATAAAATTCAAATTATATGGCAAATTAAGCGTATACATTGCCATACAAGCAGGCAAGCTTGTATGCAAATTGGCTGCAATAGTAAAATTTGCATCTCAAAAACTGAAATTAAATTTTGTCTGACGTGCTGTGAAAGTATCATTAAATCGACTGAGATTCAACTTCCTGAAGTGGATCATTTTAACATAGCATAGCATAGACTGACTGTTCTTGTCAATGATTGTTACTCCGTGGTTTATAGGAACAGGTAAGAATTGCACTTCGATCTAAATGAATAAGGGATGGGAGTTTCCGCTTAAGCCTGATTTGCTACCGAAAAGGAATCGCTGAAGAAATTTATCGCCGATTCCTTAAAGAAATTTTCTTCAGCGACTCCCATTTGAACTGACATTTCTTTTCAACTGCGTACTGCGATCAGAAAAAATCGATCAAGAATGCGCTTTTTTCCTGATCGCAGTACACAGTTGAAAAGAAATGTCAGGTCAAATGGGAGTCGCTGTAGAAAAATTCTGCAAGGAATCGGCGAGAAATTTCTTTAGCGATTCCTTTTCAGTAGCAAATCAGGCTTTACTCTCGAAGTGCAATTTTAGCAGTTCCAATATTATTGATCAATAACGACGCCGGCCATGTCCTTACAGTCAGTTGGAATGGAGAAGGAATGTTAGTGTGTGATGATTGTTGCTTCTAGAGACCGAGAATACCTCTGCATCTCCACAATCACCACGGGAAAGGTGTTCATTAGTAAAGCTAAGTATGCTGTTTCGCTCAAGAAAAGTAAAGAAATTCTTTGACTGAATGGGTCAAGAAATTTCCTACAGAGAGCCCCCTTTGAAGTGACATTTCTTCTCAACTGCGTACTGCGATCAGAAAAATGTGATTTTCTTGACCATTTCTTGGAAGAAATTTTCCACGTATCGAGATAGGCCATTCCTTTCCTTGTCAGTAGCAAACCAGCCCTAAGGGAGGAAAGAGATCTGGGAGTCACTTTTGGTCACTGATGCGATCCATGGATAAGGAGGAAAAATACGACTCTTACATGAAACTAGTTTTGCATGTTTTGTCTTGTGCTGAAAAAACTATTGGTAGTGGTGAAAGTGATTGATAGAAGATCGAACAAGTACCGTCAACGTACCAGCATCCGCTCATGCTCCATTAGCCCGCAACTTCCTAAAGTTGATCATTTTGTATGGAAGATCGGAAAAGTTGCAAATGCGTATTGTCCAATACTGTATCTTTGGTGTCGAACTTTCCTTAGTTAGGTACATGGTTTACTTACTTTTAGATTCACACACCGTCCAGTCTGCCTGCACTCCGATTCCGGTGAATTGGACGTCTTCCTTCATCTTTTGCTTCTTCAAATCTTCATACTCTTGGTAGGAAACCATCTTCTGATACATTTTCAGCACTGGTTCTATCCCGTTGGCGTTGTTCATCAAGCTGATGGTCTGTATGAAATACCTTTTCAATAATTCCCGATCCGATAGGCTGAACTCTTCGTACTGTTCATCGCCGTATTGCAGCATGAGTTCCAAAAGCTTCAACTGTTGGTGCTTGTACTTTTGTAAAGCTATATTCGAACCCAGTATATCGTCGCCATCCAAGACGTGGCGAATGGCATTCAAAGCAACCACCGCAAGTTCCAGTTCCCTTTGGTCATTTGTGTGCGACTCGGGACTTCCCATCGAGACAAAGCCTTCCACATTTAGTTCCAGGATTTTCCTTTGCGTCATCGGAATCTCTCGAACAATGTTGTCCTCTTTGAGGATGGCAACAATATCCGAATAGTGGTGCACCACGGATTCATTCAAGCGCTGAAGCAAACCAATCGGTTCTCCAGTTACTCCACATGCTAGCATGTATCCTTGAAGTTGCTCCTCATCGACACTACAGTAGAGGAACGTTTGCGAGGGCTTCTTACTGTATTCAATCTTCATTAGTTCAAAGTTCTCTTTGCTCAGAAGTATGTTTTGCTTGGCCAGTTCATATTTCTGCACATACAAATACAACAGGCACAAGTCGTAATGTATTTGGGCCTTGAGCTCTGCCTTAGAAATAACAACCGCCATATCGAAGCGCTGTTGAACTCCTTCAATGTGGGCATCCAGCGCCACAAACGAGTCGTAAGTTAGAATCCTGAACGGTTCTGGATCCGCAATCACTTGATTTAAAAAGTCGATGCTAATGTTTGTGAAAGGTTCCAACGAATTGATAAACGAATCATCCCGCATCGAGTAAGGGGAAGTATCCGGTACCCCTGTGACGACATTGAATGGCTTCATGGATTTTGCGGCAGATCCTCGGATAACTTGTGCTCGCAAAACCCAACGATGGTACAAAGTGAGGGCAAAGTTGAGCGAATGTTTGGACCCTTCTGGACCAATTATGGGACACTCGTGCACCAACGAAAGCGGAAGATTAACCGCTTTCCCGGCCGTAACGCTGCACAAATCACTCAACAGCTGTACCTGTTTCTGTAGGGGTAGGTTCTTCTCCAGCACATCCAAATCCCACCTCAGGAAGGCGGCCACTTTGAGGGCTAGAATTTTGAGAGCCAATTGCTTCTTGCTGTACTTTAGGCCCTCGTTTTTGTTCATACTATCCGCCTCCGGGGAGTTGAGCTCATTTTGGTTCTGGTTTTCCGGAGCGATGGAAAGGAACTGCGTTATGAGGTCAGTGGGCGATGGATCTGAAATGTAATGTTGTTCTATAATGTCCATAAATCGTACGATAATTGCCATTTACATACCAGGCGAAGGCTTGGTCAAGTGCTTCGTTAGCAGGTTTGGTTTCAGAAGAAATTCAAACCATAAAATGGTTTCTTCCGAAAGGGGAACCGTCTTTGGACGTAAAATGTCCATTTGCCAGGTTTTAGTGAAATATATTCACTAAATTACAAATTATTCCAATAAAAACTGAAAATATTGCTTCGTTCAAGATACGACTATCAACAAACAACCCAAACAACACGACTGCAGTCGGCGCAACTGACAGATCTCCGCTGCTCGACGACCACTGACGTTTTGGCTTTGCACGCTTGTCGAAATCTACGCAGCAAGAATCTTGTGTGCGAGTCTTTGCGTTCATTCAAATATTACGTAACGCAAAATTTGTTAATTTTTGACCCCCTCCCACCCCCACGTAACAGCTTTTGTATGGAAAATTTTAAATTTTTGTATGAACCGTAACACCATGTTAGACCCCCTCCCTCCCCCTGTTGTCCGCCCTTTTTAGGACACGGAACCATAGGCCTATATTCACATGACGTCTCAAAATCAGCTGATCGGGATGCACTTTGACAGTTCTTCCACAGACAAACAGACGTCACACTCTCATCATTGTCCATCGACCACCTTTTTAACGGTCGATTCAAAAATATGTTAGGTGACCAATCCGCCACCCGCAGCGCTTGCTTCGTTTTTGTTGGTGTTTGACGTTTACACACTACCGCCATCTGTTGGCCCGTCGGCCAAACATGCTGATTTTAGCATTGGGCGTACATGTCCTCGTGACTATGATTTTGATCGAGATTTGTTCTAAGTGTTACGTCTGTTTGTCTGTGGTTCTTCTATGAAAATGACAGGCCCGTGTTAGCACCGGCCCTCCACCGATGTAAACAAATGCATAGACGGATCTGTCACATGAAAAGGCCTATAAAACGAACTAAATTCTGGACAAACATTTAAAAAGGGCTTGATCACGCTCACCAATACCACTACCAGGAAAAGCTATAACATCAATCTTTATGATAGGGGTCATCCAAATATGACGTCCATCATTAGGGGGGGGGGGGGGTCTATGGAAGTGTGACAGTGCATGTATTAGGTATAGTGTTTAGTGACATTTGAACACACGTATACTAGCATACGCTCGTCATACACAGTTTGTTTTTGTTTTCCTCAAAGAAACTTGCACACGCTTAAAGACTCATCAAAATGCATATGGAAATATTACGCCATTTGAAATATGTACACCCGGTTTCTGGGTGTTTTTGAGACTGAGTGCATATTGTTTTCCTCTAAGGTTCACAACTACATCTACACTAGGGCACCCATACCTTTGGGCGTGATAACCACTATTGGAATAAGCGTGACAGAGGAGGGAGGGGGGTCTAGAAATCCCGAAAAACGATGGACGTCATATTTGAATCTTCCCATAGTGGTGTTAGTTTCCGTGGGCGGTCTACAAAGGGCCCACAGCAACACTCAGGCAATTTAACTATCGATAAATATAGGAACCCCTTGGGCCCATTCACAAATTCCATAACGCTGAAGGGGGTGGGTGGGTGTCCTCGTGATGTTACGGCTCATACAAAATTTTAAAACTATTCATACAAAAAGCGTTACGAGGGGGTGGGTGGGTGTCGAAAATGGCCATTTTTGACGTTATGAAATTTGTGAATAAACCCCTTATGAAAATTCGCCACAAGAAATCGGATTGAAATTCATAAAGAATTTGAAAATAAAAAACGTTTCCGCGGCAACCTGGAATCGAACCAAGAACCTTGCGATCGATAGGCTCGAGCGTACACCACGCGCCTATCGACGCCTTGATGTGGAGTGATGCTAAAACAATACATAAAGCGTTCGTATTGCAATAATCGTTCCACCTTTCATAAGGCCAAATGTATGAAATACATGAGCCTCTGTACGTGCCATAAATTATTTTGTTCTCATGACTTTTACTGTGTGCCGTGTGTTGGTGCAGTATCGCTCTTACTCTCATGGGCATTTTGAAAACAGAGCGCACAGTAAAAGTCAAACTTTTTATAGCATGTATAGCTGGGGCTCGATTTGAAAAGGTCGAATGTGACATTTTTGACTGTCTGAGATAACTCTCCATGAAGTTTCTCAAACGAAATTCAATTCCTATTTCAATCAAACTGCTAAAAAGTGCACAATATACGTATCAAGACACAAAACGAAATCCCTCCCAGTAAACCTTTGAATAATAGTAGATATAAGACTACACTAATTTTTTTTATTTACGAGTATAAAAAAATTTTCCTTCTATCTGAGATTGTTTGTGGTTCATTCGACCTAATCGATACGACCTAACGCCAGTCACCGTTGCACATCGAACGGGCACGTTCAGACGTTTGACATCTGAAAATGTCCATACGTCAAAGTACGATCGGACTGATTGATGGTCAGTGAAGCACATTCGACCCACCGATGTAAACAGTAATAGAGATTTTCAGAGAATTTGTGGAGTTTTCTGCATAAACGAATATGTATTGCATAATGTTGACGAAGCGATTAATGCGATCAGCGATGTTACTCAGTGCAAATTCACATCTCCGCTGAATGTCTACTTTACATAAGATGCAACGGGTGCGGCTGTCGGATAGATTTACTTGTTCATATCGTTGGAGGAATCTTCATAAGGGGGAACACTAAAACATGAATTCCTAGGAAACGACACAGCACCAGCACTGCTGTTTGCATCCATCTCAATTAATGGTTTAGTCAATAGCGCAACCAGAGTCTGATTCTGGGGAGATTTTGTAAACTTAAAGATATTAGACAAAAGGTCGAATACGCGTTTTTCGGATTTAGCTACTTTCGTCCGTATGCGCAATAGGACGAATGAACCAATTTTTACTGTTCCTAGGTTTTGTTAATTACGTCAAAGTATCAATTATTTTTGTATTTTTGAAGAAATATAATATCAAAATGGTACTTTACCCTCATATTAAGCTGAGTAGAATCTACCTAATGGTGAAATAAACACGAATTATTTACTTTTGTTACTTAGGACCTTTTCAAATCGAGCTCCAGATAGGCTCATTGGGATTCATTCACAAATTTCATAACGCCAAAAATGGCCGTTTTTGACACCCACCCACCCCCTCGTAAAGCATTTTGTATGAATATTTTTTCGAATTTTGTATTGAGCATTTTGCACCTTATTAGACTACTGTGCAGAAAATTTTTGCACAGTGAACATTTGCACACCTCACATATACACTCACATGACTGTTTGACAACGTGCTTTCTATCTTTGTTTTGATTTTTCGCGAACGGTTAGCATAACATAATGGACCTATCCACCAATTAACTAAATTTACTCGGTCCAGGAATGCAATCTGAACATTGCCAGAAACACCACCGGAAGCATGCTTCAGTGCCCAGTACATAAATTATACATAACGATGAAGGTTTTAGTTCGGTCCTCAACGTGGAGTACCTGGGTGAACCAATAGAGAGCGACAAAGGTTCATAACGCTGAAATTGGTCATTTTTTGACACCCACCCACCTCCACTTTTTGTAATTTTTGTAATAACTGTAACATTTGGAAACCGTTGCCCACCCCTTTCAGCGTTGAGAAATTTGTGAGTAAGCCCAAAGATCTTCCGTTAGGAGGAATAATGAATCGCTAATCAATTACGCCCTGCATCTGCGGGAAACGGATCGGATTCCGATGATGTTTTTGATGATGATCATTCTGGATCCAGCAAACAATAGCTTCACAAAGGAAAAACTTCCCGATGAGCTTAACGGCTGCTGGCTATTGGTTGCCGTTCACGAATTCAAGGATCATTCGTCAGGAAAATAAGTGTTTTAGTTGGGTGAAGCTGGCAATACGGTGGATAATTTGACTCCAATGCTGGTCGCTTTCAAAAAAAAACACAGCAAAAAGAAGTTTTGATGCAATCTGTTTGACTACTTTGAATTGAATATTTTGAAACGTCGTAAACAGCTTTCAAAGCATACGCCTGCTGATGTTAGTGGGTGTGCAAATTGTATCTCACTCTTGAACAATATCATTAGAATCTAAAAATTCGTGCAACGGTCAATATGAACTGTAAAATTTTGAAGACACCCACCCACCTCCTTTAGCGTTATGAAATTTATGAATAAGCCCTTGCTGTTGCGAGAGAGGCAAAACAACACAACCGTGGGTAAAAACTAATGTCGAATTCGTTTTTGTTCAGTTTTCAAAGACACTACACGTTAATGCTTCCAGTGGGCTGTTTGCCCTTTGAAGGAAGCACCACACACAAGACAACGGACTAGCATGCAACGCCCAGTGGCACAGTCGGAAAACATTCCTCTCGAAAAGTTTTCGGCCTGAGGCGGGAATTGAACCCACACTCCTTAGCACGATGCGGCTAAATGCCTCGGTGACACTAACCGCACGGCTACGAAGCCCCAACCTAGGTTCGCACTAGTTCCAACCTAAGTGCTGTCAAAACGTTTTTTTATTCGCACAGGTTGGACCTAGTTTCGCACTAGTTCCAACCCCAAATCCGATAGGTTCGCACTGTGATGAATCACGGTTTCATGACTGGGTACACCAATACAACTGCAATCGAACCGTCATATTTGTAACAACAAAAACAGTTTTCGATTGCGGTTACGAAACAGGTTTCGCTGCTTCTGCGATTAGAAAACTGAAACAGATTCTGACTCGGATTTCGAAGATTTGTTTTAATCAGTTATTTCGGAAAATAACGAGATTAAAACAAAAGCCTGTGGGCAAAGTTTTGATCGACATGAGGGAGAACTACACGGATGAAGAGGTAGTACATATATGCATTCATTTCATTTATCAGGGCTGCCCAACGTACGGCCGCGGGCTATATTCGGCCCATTTGATGCGGCCCGCGAAGAGTTTGAAGATTCTTTTTCTTGGCCCGTTGAGAATTATACCAAATTGGAGTTAGCACATATGAAGGCTAAACATTACATTTGCAAATTACTCAAATCAAGATCAAATTTGAAGATTTTTTTTGCAGCTAAATTTTAAGCACTTATTTTGAGACTACGAATAATGGCGAAAATTGTACTACGCATAATTGTACTACGATGTTACGGCCCATACAAAAATTTAATAACATTCATACAAAAAGCGTTACAAGGGGGTGGGTGGGTGTCCAAAATGGCCAATTTCAGCGTTATGAAATAAATGAATGAGCCCTAGGTCTAACGTGAGAACGTGACCATGATTTGAAAAGTTTTTATTTAATAATACTAATCTTACAATAATATGGGGCCCAGATAGCCGTAGCGGTAAACGCGCAGCTATTCAGCATGACCATGCTGAGGGTCGTGGGTTGGAATCCCACTGGTCTAGGATCTTTTCGTAATGGAAATTTTCTCGATTCCCAGGGCATAGAGTATCTTCGTACCTGCCACACGATATACACATGCAAATATGGTCAATCGGTAAAGAAAGCTCTCAGTTAATAACTGTGGAAGTGCTCATAAGAACACTAATCTGAGAAGCAGGCTTTGTCCCAGTTGGGACGTAACGCCAGAAAGAAGAAGAAGAATCTTACAATATAAGAGCAATTTATTTTCTTTACTTCTCTATTTGGTAGACAAAACTAAATGCCTTTTGAGGCCTTGTCAGATTTAACAATGAAATCTAGAAGATATTTTCTAACCTCCTGGGCACAGTTTAAATATAATCCTGGGTAGGATTCTTACATAATCTTAGACAGACTTAGACAGATTCTGACAGAATCTCTCTAATAAAATTATGAGAAAAAATCTTTGATGATCCTTGGCAACATTATCGAAGATTTCAAGATAGGATTTTAAAACTTTGTAGAAGAGGTTTGAAGGATTTCTAGAAACATTGTTTATAGGATTTGCAGGAGTTCTTGGAAAATTTTGAGCAGGATGCCAGAACATGATTCGCACAGTATCCTATGAAAGGTTTTTGAATAATCACCTCTAACGTTAACAAGCGTTCGATTCAAACGTTCTTTCGATCGAAAACCGTTTTTCATTCCCGTGAACTGCAAAATCCAGTGGGCCGTAGATTCGAACGAATAGGATTCGATCGAAAGTTTGATTGGCCGTAAACAAGAATAAGGGTGAATACACGGAATTTTGAATATCTTCAGAATTTCTATTATTATTCTTTTCTATAACAAGTATTCACTTGCATGTATCTCATATATATTTTTTTTGAAAACGGTCAGTATCTACCTAGCATTTCATTATCGTAATGCAAATACTAATCATTTTTTAGTGATGGAACTATGATGATATTTGCATTATAATTACGAAATCTTAACTAGATGCTGAACGTTTTCCATATCCAATGTATGAAATACATGGAAGTTCGATGTTAATACATTACGAACTTACTATGGAGATATTTTTCATAAGAATTAGGCAGGGATTTTCAAAAAATGTTATGGTTATTTAATTATGTTGGAATAAGTAGATGAAAAAACCGAATTTAGTACTATACCATTTAATTCCACTAGAGTTTGTATCCTTTGACAGATACGCGTATTTCGACCTCAACTGTAAGGCCGTCTTCAGTGTCGTGTACTGTTGGAATGTTACTTGGGGATAAACCTGCCTACGGTAGAAAATCCCTCAGTAAAAAAAGAAAAAAAATATATGTTGGAAGGCATTCTTACGACATCCAGCAGGATGCTTATCAGATTTTTTTTTTGCGATGTCTAGAAAAAATGCACCATTTACTGACTTTTGTTAGATTTTACGCAAATGTCTGTGCATCAAAAAATTTGGACCGCCGCACAAAACTGTTTCTGTGATTTGGCCCGCGGTTCAAAAGGGTTGAGTAAGCCTGATTTATATACATTGAGTACATTATTGCTATTCAGTTTCGACGAAACTTCCGCCTTTAATAACCAACAGCTGTTGGGAGATTTGCTCAATCTGCAATAGGGTCCTAAAGGCCTGTCCCAATTTTAATGCCAACCGCTTAAGTTTAGGCCAAAAACACATGTTTACTCAATTTTTTCATGTTTTTCTTTTGTTTAAGTCCAAAAAACATTTTTTTAGATTTTGTCACACTCCTTGACTTAAACTCAAATTTTGGGTGTATTTTGTTTTCCGTGTCCCTTCCGAAATGTCAGATAGAAACAACCCCAGTGTTAAAACTAAAAGCCCTGTTGTGTTTTTGTAGATTAAGCGAACGTCAAACATGATCAAAAGTGTCAAGGTTCATTTCTAGAACCAATTTTTAAATTTAAGTTTAAATATGATGTAGCCGTTTTTTGAGCGGGAAAAAATGCTAAACTAGTTGCAGTAACATGCTCTTTTGCGTCATTAAATAAAAACAAGATTTCTAGCGTAACATTTGAAAAGGGCCTAACTGCAAAATGTAAACAAACTTGATTATTCATTATTCGTATCATTTTTTACGTAAATTACTCCTACATACTCTTACGGGCATGCAAAATGCATTATTAATGGTAATTTTATTCAAATTTAAAAGGGCCTATCTGAAAATGATAAAACTAAGAGGGCCTAACTGGTCATAAAAGGGCCTAACTGAAAATTTCGATCAAAATCAGATTGGCCCTTCCGTGCATTTTTAATTTTTCTTCATATTTTTCAATATTTAGCCCTTGTATAGTGATCAGCATAACGTGAAAATTGAGAAATGCTCGATTGAAGATTCTGTAACATATTAATTGTTACTATTTTAAACTCATTGCTATCTAATAGTTTTAAACTTTTGTTCGACACTCATAGTCTATTACTGGGTTACGTAACGTTTTAAATCTAACATAACATAAAAACTAGTAAAAAATGTTGAATTCAAACATCACCGGCAGATAGGCCCTTTTACGAGTCTTCAAACCAGTTAGGCCCTTTCAATTAGGTCCTTTAATTGAACATGGTTTCAGTTAGGCCCCTCCAGTTAGGCCCTTTTATTTAACATAGTTCCAGTTAGGCCCTTTTGGAATTTGTTAATTTTATTGATTATTGAATAGATTTTCAAAGTTTTAGAACAAAATCAATCGATTATGTGAGAAAATCAACATTGAATATTGAAAATTCTTTATTGAAGATTCAGTACTATATTGATTATTCATATTTCAAACCCTTTCTCCTATTTACTAGTTTTATACATGTGTTCGACACTCATGATAGTCTACTAGGTGGCCCATAACGTTTTAAATCCTAAATAACAAAACAACTCGTGAAAATGGTTGAATTCCAACATCATCGGCAGATAGGCCCTTTTACGAGTCTGCAAACCAGTTAGGCCCTTTCAGTTAGGCCCTTTGATTGAACATGGTTTCAGTTAGGCCCCTCCAGTTAGGCCTTTTTATTGAACTTAGTTCCAGTTAGGCCCTTCTGTAATTAATTAATTTTATTGATTATTGAAGTGATTTTCAAAGTTTTAGATCAAAATCAATCGATTAGGTATGTGAGAAAATCAACATTGATTATTAAAAATTCTTTATTGAAGATTCAGTACTATATTGATTCCTATTTCAAGCCCATTCTCTTTTTTACTAGTTTTATCATAATCTTAATGCGAAGTTAGTTGAAAAACTGATTTTTTATCCTGAAAAAAAAATCAATTTCATTAAAAATTTTGAATAATTTTTATTTGTTAATTTTTATTTGTTAATTTTTATTTGTTGCCTCTAGTTGTGGATCGATTTCCAAAAGTCGCAATTTTCACAAAAACAAATTCGTTTGTTTTTGTAACAGCCCTGCAAGAATTCTTCTTATACTTCTTCTTGGCATTACGTCCTCACTGGGACAGAGCCTGCTTCTAAGCTTTGTGTTCAATGAGTACTTCCAAGTTATAAACTGAGAGCTTTCTTTGACAAGTTGCCATTTTCGCATTCATATATCGTGTGACAAGTACGAAGGTACTCTATATTTAGGAAAGTAAAGGAAATTTCCATTACGAAAAAAACCTGGACCGACCGGGAATGGAACTCAGATACCTTCAGAATGGCTTTGCTTTGTAGCCGCGGACTTAAACTGCTCGGCTAAGGAAGGCCCTCAAGTATAAAACAAGTAAAAAAGTGAATGGGTTTGAAATAGATATAATCAATAAGGTACTGAACCTTCAACCGAGAATATCCAACATTTAACTATTACATTGTTTTTCTCTCGCTTTATTTTATTTAAAAACTATGAAAATCACTTCAATAAGCAATAAAATCAACAAATTCCAAAAGGGCCTAACTGGAACTATGTTTAATAAAAGGGCCTAACTGGAGGGGCCTAACTGAAACCATGTCCAATCGGAGGGCCTAACTGAAAGGGCCTAACTGGTTTGAAGATTCATTGAAGGGCCTAACTGCTGATGATATTTGAATGCAACCATTTTCACGAGTCGTTATGCTATTTGAGATTACTAACGTTCTGGGCCACGTAATAAACCATAATGAGTGTCTAACACAAGTATAAAACTAGTTAAAAAAGTTAATGGGTTTAAAAAATCAATAATCAATATGTTGCTGATTTTGTATAGAATAGTTTCCAATATTTAGCTTGTATGATATTGTGTTGTTTCCTCACATAATCATCAAATGTTGTCGAAGAATTATGCAAATCACTTCAATAATCAATAAAATTAGCAAATTCAAAAAGGGCCTAACTGGTTTGAAAATTCGTTAAGGGGCCTATCTGCGGATGATGTTTGAATTGAACTATTTTTACAAGTTGTTGTGCTAATTCAAATTCAAATCGTTGTGAGCCACGTAATAAACCATAATGAGTGTCTAACACAAGTATAAAACTAGTAAAAAAAGTTAATGGGTTTAAAAAATCAATAATCAATATGTTGCTGATTTTGTATAGAATAGTTTCCAATATTTAGCTTGTATGATATTGTGTTGTTTCCTCACATAATCATCAAATGTTGTCGAAGAATTATGCAAATCACTTCAATAATCAATAAAATTAGCAAATTCAAAAAGGGCCTAACTGGTTTGAAAATTCGTTAAGGGGCCTATCTGCGGATGATGTTTGAATTGAACTATTTTTACAAGTTGTTGTGCTATTTCAAATTCAAATCGTTGTGAGCCACGTAATAAACCATAATGAGTGTCTAACACAAGTATAAAACTAGTAAAAAAGTTAATGGGTTTAAAAAATCAATAATCAATATGTTGCTGATTTTGTATAGAATAGTTTCCAATATTTAGCTTGTATGATATTGTGTTGTTTCCTCACATAATCATCAAATGTTGTCGAAGAATTATGCAAATCACTTCAATAATCAATAAAATTAGCAAATTCAAAAAGGGCCTAACTGGTTTGAAAATTCGTTAAGGGGCCTATCTGCGGATGATGTTTGAATTGAACTATTTTTACAAGTTGTTGTGCTATTTCAAATTCAAATCGTTGTGAGCCACGTAATAAACCATAATGAGTGTCTAACACAAGTATAAAACTAGTAAAAAAGTTAATGGGTTTAAAAAATCAATAATCAATATGTTGCTGATTTTGTATAGAATAGTTTCCAATATTTAGCTTGTATGATATTGTGTTGTTTCCTCACATAATCATCAAAAGTTGTCGAAGAATTATGCAAATCACTTCAATAATCAATAAAATTAGCAAATTCAAGAAGGGCCTAACTGGTTTGAAAATTCGTTAAGGGGCCTATCTGCGGATGATGTTTGAATTGAACTATTTTTACAAGTTGTTGTGCTATTTCAAATTCAAATCGTTGTGAGCCACGTAATAAACCATAATGAGTGTCTAACACAAGTATAAAACTAGTAAAAAAAGTTAATGGGTTTAAAAAATCAATAATCAATATGTTGCTGATTTTGTATAGAATAGTTTCCAATATTTAGCTTGTATGATATTGTGTTGTTTCCTCACATAATCATCAAATGTTGTCGAAGAATTATGCAAATCACTTCAATAATCAATAAAATTAGCAAATTCAAAAAGGGCCTAACTGGTTTGAAAATTCGTTAAGGGGCCTATCTGCGGATGATGTTTGAATTGAACTATTTTTACAAGTTGTTGTGCTATTTCAAATTCAAATCGTTGTGAGCCACGTAATAGACCATTATAAGTGTCGAACACAAGGGGTTATCCGAAAATGACGTCCATCAATTGGGGCCTCCCCCAATGGGGGGATGTACGAAAATGTGACAGTGCATGGATTGGGTATTAGAAAAAGCGTGACAGAGGTGGTAGAAGGGTTCTAGAAATCCCGAAAAACGATGGACGTCATTTTTGGATCTTCCCCAAGTATGAAACTAGTAAAAATCGAATGGGTTTGAAATAGGAATAATCAATATGGTACTGAATCTTCAACCGAAAATTTCCAATATTTAGCTATTATATAGTGTTTATTCACATAATCGCTAAATTTTGTTCAAGATTTATGCAAACCAATTCAAAAATCAATAAAATTAGCAAATTATTAAAGGGCCTAACTGAAACCATGTTCAATCAAAGGGCCTAACTGAAAGGGCCTAACTGGTTTGAAGATTCATAATAGGGCCTATCTGCCGATGATGTTTGAATTCAACAATTTTTACGAGTTGTTGTGTTATTTGAGATTAGAAACATAATGGGCCACGCAACAGACTTTAATGGGTGTCGAACACAGGTATGAAACTAGTAAAAATGCGAATGGGTTTAAAATAGGAATTTTAAATATGGTACGGAATCTTCAATTGAGAATTTCTCAATGTTTACGTTTTGCAGATAGGCCCTTTTCAAATGTTACGCTAGAATTTTATTAAACATTTTAGGACCCAATTTGTTTTCGACAAGCATACGCGAAAAAAAATAATATTCGTAGTATTATTCTGCAAAAGTGGCAAACACACAGGTTGAAAAACAAAAACTGTAAAGCGAAACAACGTTTGACTGCTCGCAAGACAACACCGCGTGATGGCACGCACACCAACATACCGTTTGACAGATGAACCTGAAAACGTTTTTTATTCTGGAGTCAGGTTAGCACTAACCCAGGTTCAAAAACGAAAACGACATAAATGCAGTTTATCCAAATTTGAGTAAAAAGAACTTATTTTTAGGTAGTCTGATTTCTCCGTGTATACGTGCGGCTTTTCGAATGACAGATGTCTTCTTCGGCTTCAAGCTTCACATCAGTCTTCACAGCCCAAAGGAAAATAAAAACATTGAAAAGAAGAAAATTCAAGATCAGTCGTCATTTCAACCAGACGGAGGCCGACATTATTTTTGCACCAGCACTAGCCTGTTTACAACAAAATCCTTCCGACTCCCGGTATCGTATTTCGTCGCGTCAGGAGTTTCTACACTCGGAAAAGAAAACAAAATTCCGCGATTCGATCTGTGTGTAATAAATTGCTGCTTACGGCGACGGCATTTGAAGGAGATACGCGTTCCGTTTCCCCCGTTGTGTAACTTGAGTGGAAGAGCTGCTCATTGTTTGTTCTGTTAGTTTAGCTTATCAGCAGAAAAGAAAGGAGAGCCAGCAGAAAAAGTGTCGAACGAGACTGCGAGGAGAAAAGCCAGCTTCAAGATGATTCCCAGTAAAAAGAACTGATACTTGCTTCGCGGCACCACTTGGAAAAGGATCTCCATATCGTTTTGGTTTAGTTGTTTTTTGGTTTTCTGATAGAAGATAGTTTGCGGGTTTAAGTGTATTTTTCTTTTAAGTTCGATAATTTAGTAGACGTGCGTGCATTTTTAAAGTGAGGAAAGCCGTAAAACCCGACACCAAGCTCTCGAGTCCACCGTATTCCTTCGATTAATGGCTAGTTCTATGAACAGCAAGTCCCGTTTTCGTCGTAGATTGGCTGCGATCTCCTTTCTGTCCAACATTTCGCTGGACGGCACCCACAGAGATACGAAACTAGGTCCATTACACGGTTCCGGAGCTGGCGGCGTTCTCCATTCCAATCTGAATAACAATAATGTCGATGGCGACCGCGGGACCACTTTTGATGATTCCTCCGAGGACAATATCGACGCCCCTGGGACGGGTCCAGATGAGGAATACTCGAGCCATGGTGACTATCTGGAGTCCAAGCTGAGTAAAACAGCCGGTGGCAATGTGACCAATGGAGGATCCCTTGTGCAGGGTGGCACAGTGAGACGAATCCGTGCCCGAACTGGCACATTCGGCAAGAGTCCCGACAGGAACGCGGTCCATCGGATCGACAGCGAGGGCAACGTGGTGTTCTCGAAAGGCACCACTTCGACCACGCTCAAGGACAGGTAAGCACTTGAACAATATATGTATAGCATAATAGGAGACCATTGTGAGCATAATTGGTACACCTACCCTACAACAATAGAAAAGGATTCTAACATTACGTGATTCTATAGCATAGCATAGGGGCTGTCCATTAATTATGTTAGTCATTTTTGACCATTTTTCACATAAAACGAGCTCACCAGTAGACAATCCATTCTCGATTGAACACGAATGTCTTTTCACACTTGAAAACCGCGAATCGAACACGATTGATCTTGATTCCGTCGCTTGCCCCACAAGAGTATGCAACGGAATGAAAAGACCATACACTACTTTGAAAAAAAAATAAATAGAAAAGGCAATTATGTCGTAAAAGAAAGTACCTATGTGTTCGCGGCTTCATCGTGCATTTTTTTTTTTAATTGCTGTTGCTTGTGCAACGTAAGGAAGCTTGATTCCGTGTTTTCCATCCCGTACCTGTTTGCTTTACGGAGATTAAAATACTCCTGAAAATCATTTTATTGAAGATGTGGTTTTTGTGCAATTGACATATCGAATTATAATAATCATTTTTGATCGCATGGCCTACTCAGCGATATGCATAACTACCACATCTCCTTTTGTATAACGAGAGAGATAGTCTTGTTTTGCATTGATTTTTTTCAACGATTTTCAATTTTGAATGCGTATACCTAATATGGTAATCAAATCAAACTTGTGGCTGCTATATTTTATGGACATTAAGATGAATATTTGCAATATATATATTGGGCATGTAGGTTTATCTTGTTCGTGTCAATTTTCCAGCTGGACTTCAACCAGAGGCGTCGCGTCCACATGTGCAACATGTGCACTGCACAGGTGGCAAATCGTTCATCATAACAACCTACAATTTCTACTATTATTGAAGTACGGTTCTTCAATTCTCTCAATAAAATTTAGCCTATTTCAATTATCTTTATCATTGATCATCGCAATTTACACCTTTCAAAATATTTGTTGTTATATTTTTGGTATTCAAATTAAATGCAAAAGCTGTTTGGTGCGGCGCGAGATCTGTGCCCTAATTTTCCCTACGCGCTCAGTGCGATGCATGCTACGCAACACTTTGTTCCACGCTACACGTTGCTGCTGTGACGATGAAACCCAACGTGTGCACTCTCATCGGGAGACGCGTTGCCTTTCGTCGTACACACAATTCTGTATATGTGGTAGAATGTTTTTTGCACTACAAATGCCAGTGTGTAAGTAGCCAAAGCGTCGACTCTGGCCGGTGCACAGTCTTGCCACATCAATCTGTGCGAGCGTGCGGTGGGAAGACAAGAGACAAATCAATCCACGAGAGAGATCCATTTTGCTTGCTCTCTTTTTCCTTCGCTCTTTCAACATCACCACGCTTGTGGTGTGGAGTACTGGCGTGATTTTTTAGACGGCTGACGGTAAGAAGTTTCTGTAAGTTTGGGACCGCGCGTATTTTTGTACAATACTGGTTAAGAACCTCGCTTCCAGCATACAGTATTAGCGCGGTGGTACTTGTGATGGTCAATCGGAAGACAATCAGAAAATGAATTCAAAAGCGGTCGTGCCCTCCGTACCGTCATCGTCAGTATAACGCTAGTGGTGTGGTTTAAAAGCGAGCAATTTTCTTGATGCGTGCACCAAGTACACGAAGCGAACGATCTTGTATTAATTCTATGTAAAAATATGTGGGTTATGATCACTAACTCTATATTGCAATATTAGTTAGGATCCAGTGCTTTATGAATCGAAACTGATGACCCGCATAATTTGAATTATTTTCATATGTAATTTTACAATTTCCCCATAATGATGACTAATCGTTAGAAATGAAAAGTGAGTAAATAAAACTAAACAACCCGATTAGCATCTGCAATCATGTATGTTTTTTTAATCAACTGAAAGACTAAAAACAAATATATTTGAAAACGAAGGTTAGTAAAGATTGATTATACATTTTATTACCTTAGAAAAAAATGGTTTGAATCCACGGTGTACCTAATAATTACATATATAAAATGACACTTATGTTGTTTTCGTTTTTAGGAACTGGGTCGGTTATCAGCACATAAATAATCCAACGTCAAGCAAATTGTAGTTCGGCCGAACTTGAATCGGGTTGGGGTTGAAACTGTGGTTCAGAACAGGTTGCGTCAGTTCCAACCTAGGTTAAAAAACGAATTCAACATAAATTAGAAGTGCACAGGTTGATAATAAGGCCACGCGACGCCTCTGACTTCAACCTATCGCTTAGGAATCTTTTTCCTTCGATGAGAAATTTATTTTCCATACAAACCCGAATTTTTATCCGTATTTGAAATATGTACTCTTTTCTATACCTTTGATGGTACGATCTTTTCCTGCCTTCCTTCTTTGGTCAAATTTTTATCTGCGTTTTCCCCCCATGAGGCAAAAAATGTATTTTCCTTAAGGTGAAGATGAATCGAAGTCAATCCTCAAATTTTCAAGAGCCCAAATCTGGAGAACTAAACATCCATTTGAGCTGAAATCTTTATCGATTGATCACTAGCAGGGTGTAGTTTTCAGCACGAACGGGTGTTTGGTTCTCCAGATTTGTGCTCTTGAGAATTTGAAGTTTGGCTCCAATTCATATAACTGCTATATACAAATACTATAGATAGAGTTCATTGTGAATATCACATAACTCTCAAATACAAAGAATATAGATATTGAGTTCGAAGGAATCTGAAATCATATTCCAAATCATATAGATTGTATTTGTTGCACATGACACAACCCATGAACCCATGAAAAATAATGGATTGTCATTCAGCGCTTGCTGCAAAAAATAAAATAAAATTTCAAAAATAATCCATTCACTCAAACAATCCAAATATATATCAAATTTTACTAATTATCGCATTTTTTAAACATGTCAATAATATAAACCAGATATCTATTGTAACAGCTTGAGCGTATGCGCAATTCGTATTCCAATGCAATTAAATAAATGGGTTTTCATACTTATAATAGTTTATTTGTTCTTATTTTAATTACATTTGTTAGAAGGGATTTGTGTTCTATCTATCCTATCTAGTACTCTATATTGAAACTTGGTTTATTTCGGAAATCAAATCAACCTGCAATGTTATACAACGTTTATCGGCGGAAAATCGAATATTTCAATGGGTATGATGTCAACGATAGGAAGACTTTCAACTGTTTCATGAGCTAAGAAATGTTCATCATAGTTTCCCATTGACCACGATTGAACAATCAAAAAATACACATTGTCATGTTTTGCTATGTCCAGGATTTGAAATAAGCATTTACTCAAATTGTTGAATAGCGCAATGAATTTTCCAATCTTGTAGTCGGTCCCTTTGAACACAATTGAATTTGAAAACATTATTTCAAATCCAGAGTCAATATTCAAAGGTTGAATGAGCATTTTGTAGTAGCTCCTCACTCGTATGTCGCATAAATTAAAGTTTCCCTGAACAGCAACTTTTAAGAAATTATCATTCAAAAGTTCATATACACATTGTAGCGAAGCTTTCACACACAATGTGTAGCAGATGGCTTCTTCTTCTTTCTGGCGTTACGTCCCAACTGGCACAGAGCCTGCTTCTCAGATTAGTGTTCTTATGAGCACTTCCACAGTTATCAACTGAGAGCTTTCTTTGCCAATTGACCATTTTTGCATGTGTACATCGTGTGGCAGGTATGATTCTACTCTATGCCCTTGGAAGTCGAGAAACTTTCCCTTACGAAAAGATCCTCGACCGGTGGGATTCGAGGACCCACGACCCTCAGCTTGGTCTTGCTGAATAGCTACGCGTTTACCACTACGGCTATCTGCGAGATGTCATTGTGAGCGAATACTGTTTAAAGCCCTTGTGCTTTGGTTCGTTTCTGAAGCACATCATTTTATCAACTTGTCCAGAAGTACTAATAACATTTGGATAATGTACCAAAAATTGGTGCTTCGGTTTAGGATCACGTTTGAAATTGTGTAGATACAATTCGTGATGACTACCTATTTTCTGTAGCATATCAAGTTCTTCAGCTGAAAATGATCGCTTTAGATACATATCTACTAACCAGTGGCGATTCCCTAACCTCCAATCTACCTGTTCCACGAATAGAAATTCTTGAATTTCAGCAACAAATTTGCATGTAATGAATAGATATTTGTTAGAAAAGACGATTTCAATAATTAACTTTTAAATTTATAATCTAAATTTGCCGAAATAGTCATTTTTAGAGTCGTCTCTCTGCTGCATTCGACAAGCTGGACCACGCTATCGCGATCGCAAAACTCGACAGACTTGGTGTCAGCAACAATTTGTTATGTTGGTTCCGGACGTACCTCACCGGTCGTCAATTATTGGTTTCAATTGGCGATTTCAAATATAGTAGCTTTTCTGCTTCTTCTGGCATCCCACAAGGTAGCCATTTGGGTCCGTTGATCTTTCTGTTGTATTTCAACGATGTTCATCTGCTTATCAAAGGTCCTCGTTTGTCTTACGCCGATGACCTAAAAATGTTCCTACAGATCCGCTCTATAACCGACTGCCACTTTTTGCAACAACAGATTGACGCTTTCGCTAACTGGTGCTCTCTTAATAGGATGGTAGTTAACCCAGTCAAATGTTCAATTACAACGTTCTCACGACTGAAGCAGCCGACCCTATTCGCCTACAGTCTGTATGGGACGATTATCGAACGCGTTAACCACGTGAAAGATCTGGGTGTCATCATGGACTCACAATTGTCTTTCAGGCAGCATGTGTCGTACACCGTAGACAAGGCGTCCAGAACCCTTGGATTCATCTTCAGGATCGCCAAAAACTTCACGGACATCTACTGCCTAAAGTCGCTTTATTGCTCCCTCGTTCGTTCCACTCTGGAATATTGTTCTGCAGTCTGGTGTCCTGCATACAACAACGGCGTCGAGCGAATCGAGTCGGTTCAACGCCGCTTTCTACGATTTGCGCTTCGCAAACTACCGTGGACGAATCCGTTCCGCCTACCTAGTTACGAGAGCAGATGCCAACTAATAGATCTCGAGCTACTCCGCACTCGAAGAGACACAATCAGAGCTTTGACGATCGCCGATACGCTTCAGGGACGAATAGACTGCGCATCAATCCTCGAATAAATCGACTTGAATGCTCGACCACGACTGCTCCGCAATAGTTCGCTCCTAAGGCTTCCTCTCCGACGGACGAACTACAGTACTAACGGTGGGATCAACGGATTACTGTAACTTTTCAACCGAGTCGCATCAATCTTCGACTTTCATCTCACTCGTGAGCTCTTACGTCGAAGATTTTCATCCTTTTTTGCTGGACGATACAACTGACAACGACTTTGAATGTGCTTTAGATTAAGTTTTAGCTCTTGACTTCCATATGTGTTATTTGTAGATTTGACCTTCCTTGTCTCGATTTGTATGTTTTTAACTACCAACATCATTGGGGCCTCACTTTGCCTGTTGATGTAACAAACAAATAAATAAATAAATAAATAGAACAGGTAGAAAGTGAGGTTACGAGTCGCCACTGCTACTAATTTAACCAATGTTGTACAATACTTCCATATCTCATCATCCCTTGGAACGAATCGATCAACTATGAACTTGAAATAGTGCCTGAATACACGCATTTGATTCGATGTTAGACGAATTGATACAGATTTACGTTTTTCTGCAGATCCTTGAGCAGCTTGCGTATCCATTGGATTTCCTGGCATGCTTCAGCCAGAGCGATGAACTCTGATTCGATGGATGACAGAGCCACGCACGATTGCTTCCTGAAAGCCTAACTCATGACACCGCCGCCGAGAAAAATGAGGAAACCACAAGTTAATTTCCGGTCCCTTCTATCGCCGGCCCAATCGCCGTCGCAATAAACTTCCAAATCTTCATAATGGACCGACGCACGAGTTCACGAATTTGACGTTAGAGTGGTGCCGAATTCACTGGTTTCAGCACCGCTAAAACCAACCAGGAATCATACCCAGATACCTTCAGCATGGCTTTGCTTTGTAGCCGTGGACTCCAACCACTCGGCTAAGGAAGGCCCCACTTTGGTACTGATTTCCAAACCGTTTTCATTATTTCAATGATCCATTCGGTCGAATATACGTATCGCCGCGAGTAATTAATCAACAAGAAAAATAACCCCAGCCATAGAAACCAAATTCCCGACAGCCCATCGAAGCATAGTCGATGTCGATACCAAAATGAGAAAATGAAATAAAAAGCAGAGCGCAAAACTAGGACCTCCGATAACATAACTTTATTGCACCACTTGAAATAGGACTAAGCATGCATATGCAGATGCACTTGAGCTAGGAAAAAACACGCCCACATGTGGCTTAGGAATAGCATAGCTTAAGATTTCATCTCTTTTTGTCATTGGTAATAGATAGGAATTAGATTGTAAGCACTACAAATGTTACACAATTTTACATTTAATAACCACGCCTTATCTAACTAGCCTCTTAGGATCTGTAGGTAGAAAATACGAAAATAGACCAAGAAATAAGAAAAATCCCAGATTCGAAAGGGATATGGAAAATTCCATTTGAAACAACTTTGTAACTCAATATTACACTTCACAAATGAAACATGTAGGATTAAGATACATACTGTACAAACTGCAAATAAAGATTAAGTTCAAAAATCATTCCAGAGTGTTCTCACTAATCCGAAACCGGATAAGGAATTTTTGAAAACAGTTTCTCACCAAGTGAAAACTTCTCTCCCTAACCGGAGAAAAAAGTAGCTTGAAGAAACTTCAAAACCAGGAGTGAAAACGGTCTCCCTAACCGGAGAACAAAGTAGCTTCTGATTGAAAATAAGTCCAAAGCCAAGGCGAAAATCGATCCCCCTAACCGGAGACCAAAAGTAGCCACTGGCAGCGACAATACGAATGTAGCTCCATCATGTGAATGTGTTCATCTAAACACGAGATCAAAAATGTAGATTTGAGTACCTACCTTATACCTTTTAATTGGGTTGTTTAGTGATAAAAAATTCGCAATTTTTCGTAGCTTGATCGAAAGAGCACAATTTTCCAAGTGTGACACGATTTTATTGCGCTTCAATATCTTAATTTTGATATAGTAAATGATTAAAATAGATTTAATTCCGTCGACTCAATGACATTTCCATTTACATAATGACAGCTCGTCCCGGAGTAAAATTTGCCGAGGGGTGATTCAAACGCGATTTCCATAAAAAATTCAAAAGTGTTTTGAAAATAGTTCCAGGGCACGGAAAATTATGAAACTTTGGATTCTGGCTCAGTTTTCAACGTAGAATCAGAATATGTAAAAAAGAGGATACCCCTAAACAAGCCAATTCTCACTCAATTGGGCGGAATTAAAAGGTACAAGGTACTCAAATCTACATTTCTGATTCTCTATTGAGATTTTGCTCAGAGAGCTCTTATACATTAAAAATACATGAACACGAAATGGTTCGTACTAATGGCGTTTTTGTTTATTGATAGGGCGAACCTAGGTTCGCCCTGGATCCGCTCTAACAGCTGTCAAAACGTTTTTTTATTGAGTCGGGTTGAACCCGGATCCGCCCCAGGTTCGACCCAAACAACGAGGTTCGCTCTGTCGATTTTTTGCGATCCAACCTGAGGGGGTTCAACTGTCAAAAATTGATTGTTTACATTTTTATAATTATCAAAATTAACGATTAAACCATAATTTTAATATTAGGAGATGTTTACGAAAGCATTCGGCAATATTTATTGCATTAATATTGAGACTTTATATTGTGATTTTGCACTCAGAAAAGTGACATTTCATTAAACTGTGTGGCTGACAGTTCGAATGTAGGTATGACACATTCGATTTGACTCGAATCTGGATCCGTTTTCGTTCGTTTATTGCGAGTCGGGTCAGCTCTGACGCCAGGTTTAAAACCGAAAACGCCATAAATTGCTATATGAAACAATAAATAATTCACCACGGCTACAATTGCCACTATGACCAAAACCGATACTTCTACACCAGTGCTTCCCAAACTTTTTTGACTTTCGCCCCCTTGATGTGAATATATTTTAGAATCGCCCCCCTATATCATTTATATTTTTATATAATTCAACCCGCTATACCATAGCCAAACACATCACTATACTATACTATAGTATGGCTATAATGTGTTGGAATTCTGAACTATCCCGCATAATTAGGAACCATTCCAGTACCGTTTCCCGTACTATCCACAACCATTCGTCACAATATGTGAACAATTTCCTATAACACCGAAAATAACAATAAGGCCACATTACCATGAACAGTTTTAACAGTTTCGGAAACGGTAATTGAGAAAAGTACAATATGGGGAATAGGCGGTTAAGTTATGTAACCATTTGAAAACGCCGATTTTCCAGAACATTTTTTTCCGATTACAATCTGCAAAATGGTCGATATATTATCTATTTTTTGATGAATCCACAATAAGGCAAACAGTTCAAAAATAGTAAAACCATAAAATTAAAATGAAAATGGATATTGTATGTGAAACTATTGCTATATTGTGCTTTATTGTATTTTTACCCTATGCTGTACTGCTCTGTTACACTAAAACCATAAGATGAGAAATTATATATTTAAGAGAAAAATAAAAAACAATTACTTATATTCAAATTTTACTTCAGTTGAAAACGTAATGCTTGATATTTCTTACACATGAGAAAATGTATTGATTGATACGGTTATTCAAGTCAATATTGCGCATTTTTTTCACCACTGGACTATCGTAGAAGTTTTTACAAGTGAGGAAACGCTAATAAAAGTGCGCAATCGCATCAAATCGGTTAGGTGTTTTCGGAGGACTTATCCTTCGTAAAGGCCAGTTTGCTACTGACAAGAAAAGGAATCGCCTATCTCGATGCGTGGAAAATTTCTCCCAAGAAATGATCAAGAAAATCACTTTTTTCTGATCGCAGTACGCAGTTGAGAAGAAATGTCACTTCAAAGGGGGCTCTCTGTAGGAAATTTCTTGACCCTTTCAGTCAAGGAATTTCTTTACTTTTCTTAAGCGAAACAGCATACTTAGCTTAAATCAAAGAATTAGGAATTTCACGGCGAAATTCTCTCTCTTTCGCTCTTCAACAAAACTTGAAAACAATGGTGCCAGTACCTGTCAACTTTGACAGGTACTGGCATCGTTGTTTCCAGATTTCCCGAAGGAGGAAAAGAGAGCGATTTTCTGATGACGTCACCGTGCAATCGACAACAAGTGCTCTGAATACACCAATAGGATTCAATGCAATCCCGCACTTTTATTCACGCTTTAGCACTTCACATAATTTAACTGAAGTAAATTTTTATAGCATAATTATTTGTTTTATTAAAATATTCTATTATTTTACAAATTTTTCCTTAATAAAATAATAAAAAATAAGTGAAATCCAAATTAATCTCCACTTACCCGTCATCCAAAGCCTGAAATCGTTGCCATGTAGGGTACACCGGGACAAGTTGAAACGGGTGGGGCAAGATGAAATGCAAAGTTATGATGCCACTAAATATTTGCAGGTTCTTCTTCCCTAAAATAATGTTCCATCTGCTAACTTAATGTTGCTGTAGTCTGTAGATAATTTTCCCGTCATCCATCATCAATCAACCAAACCAAAAAAAAAAAAGTTCTTCCGGCGATTTTCCGCTGTTGAACTTGTTGTTGATGTTCTTGTTTTTTTCTTCAGATTCCGGCCGTGTTTTCCATCGTGCCACCACTCATCGGAACATTCTCCACGACTTGTTTTTTGGTCAAACATTTGCCTTTTAGTGAATTTACATTCCGCCACTTTCACCGTAGAAAAAATTCCTCGACGCCTCGTCATACCGCCATCGCAAGAATAGTAGCACCACGTAGCACCATCAAACAATCTGGTAATCTAATTTTGGGGATGAATCCTTGTTGGAGATGTTACCGTCACGACGATTGGTGTTTATCACTTACATTATCACTACCGGGGCTTTTCGGGATTTAGTAAAAATCCATCTTCGGAACGGGTTTTTTTTTTCAACTTCGTCAACAGTTTTCACTTACAAAATAAACATTACAGAAAGCACGCTTAAAACAACGCTATGATTTTGTGGAATTGACACAATTAACTTTAATTTATCTAATTGTTCTGAATGTGATATTTTCCAATATTCATCACAATTTTGAGTTCTAATTTTTTGAACGAGATGTGTGAAAATCTCGATGAAAATCAAAAATAATTTTGACCGTAGTGTGAAACTTTCATAGCCACAAGTTGGTTTTCTTAAGCGTGTGTATGCAAAGCAAAGAAGTTTGTAAGCCAATCGCTCACAAACACCAATGCGTGCAACATTTTGCCAAACTGTGCATTATAAGTAACATATAGTACAATGCAAATGTGTGAGTATGTTGTGCAAATATAAATTCAAACAGTTTGGCAAACGGTGGCGTTATTTTTCCACCATTTATCACAAATTTTGATCCTCATATAATTTAACAGTGATCGAACAGTACAACATATTGTAACTATTTCTAATGTGTCATTCAAACTGTACTTTACAGTATCAAATGAGGGTCGTGGGTTCGAATCCCACCGGTCGAGGATCTTTTCGGGTTGGAAATTTTCTCGACTTCCCAGGGCATAGAGTATCTTCGTACCTGCCACACGATATACGCATGCAAAAATGGTCATTGGCATAGTAAGCTCTCAGTTAATAACTGTGGAAGTGCTCATAAGAACACTAAGCTGAGAAGCAGGCTCTGTCCCAGTGGGGACGTAACGCCAGAAAGAAGAAGAAGAAGTATCAAATGCCATGCTTTATATTGTCTGACATAATGGCGACAGTTTGGGATACAGCAACCTTATCAGTTACAAGAAACATATTGTTTTGAATGTACGCCAAAGTGTATTTTTCTATGCGGGATATCATATCATAAGTTAATGCAAAAATAATCAAATTATCAAACTTAAAGTTGGACTACTTTACTGCCGTGAATCGCAAGTCAGTCCCATCTGTAAAAAGTAGACATTGAGAAAATGGGCTGTGAAGTTTCCAAACTCGTTTTCTATACGAATATTCAATAAATTCCAGAGGATTGAATCATGTTCAAATCTTTATGAACTTTTCACGATTTGCTTTTCAATGCGATATCTTTCCGAGAAAAATATAAAGATGATCAAAACATGGTCCATTTTTGTGTTACACGGAGCGGAAATCTGTAGTGGGACTGATTTGCGGTTACTTTTTATTATGGGTCAATTTGACTTGCTGTTTTTTCCTATTTTTTCCTAACAGATCATATTATCTCATTAGTGCAGATGAAAGAGCATTGGAAGATATGTTGAAAACTGAACTCAACTCATTTTTGACGAAAATACAGATGGGACTGACTTAGTATGTTTTACTACACAGCTTATTTCATAGCAGCTCCAGCTTAAGTTTTTTTCTAAGAGAATTGAAATTTCCGTTTCACCTACTGATAAAAATTTTCAATAAATATTTCGTTTAAGAAATTAATGTGCTAGTTAAATTTATTGAGTCCAATAGTACAGCTAACTTACAAAATAATATGTATAATTTGTTTGCTGTTTGAAAATGATTCAATTTAATGTTTTAACATGGTTTCTACAGATCGTTCAACATTTGGGTAGCGTTCAACAATTAGCGAATTACCCTACATAAGAGTAAAATCTTTCCTTAAAATGAGAGTATTCTACAAATGTTATGAATTGTTGTTTTCAATTTTTCCCATACTACCAATTTCGCCCTCTTTGTTTATTCGCCCACTTTGGGAATCACTGTTCTACACTATCCCACGTTAGTTTTGGAGCATGTCAGTTTCAGTTTGCTTCCCGATTTATTTCAAGTTCGTCGATTAATTGTTATCTCTGGTTTCGCAGCTCAATAGAACGTTATGCACACTGAATTGAAAACAAAATTTAATTTAAATTTAACGACAACTCACTGCTTACAAGAGTATTGTCAAGCTTGATATGATAACCAAACAAATTCTAGAATCACGTGCTGTACTTCAAGGGATATTGTTTTCTTTATTGGTTTTGAACTGTGAAGATAATGCTAATTTTATTTTCATCTTTCTTTCACTCGTTTCATTTGTGAATGTGTAGCGGTAATCAACGTCGCCTTTGAACCAAAATTTCCAGTTTATGGCGGTTTTGACAATCTCTTGACTCTTTAACGACACGTTTGATAAACACTAGGTATAGGTTCATCGAACTATATGTAACGAAAAATCTTCCTCCTGGTGATAATACTTTGAGGGCGCTGTTTCGCAAAAAAAAACATTTATACGACGATCTTCTGTTCTCTTAGATATATAAATATATATATATATATATATATATATATATATATATATATATATATATATATATATATATATATATATATATATATATATATATATATATATATATATATATATATATATATATATATATATATATATATATATATATATATATATATATATATATTGATATTGATAAATTACGTTACAGCGTTTAGGGACTTTGAAGTGTAAATGAGAGATTGAACAATCACTTGGATTGGGCAAGAGTAACCGCGGCTGTCCCGGCTAACTAATACATGACTGATTAGAACTAAGGAAAGTGTGCGCGGGCGAACACTCCAGTTCGTTCGATTCCCTTAACACGAGGAGATGGACTTTCGATATTGTTCGATATTGCTTTAGAAGAGTCATCTATTTTTTGATACGCTTGTTGAACATCGTGCTACACTCAAAAAAATCGAAACGTCATTGCTACGTGAAAAATCACGTAGATCTTTGCAAATTCATTTTACCTCCACTTCACCTGACCAAGATAAAGATCACTAAACCATTCATAACCATCAAATAGTGACTCGGTAATGTTTACTGAGGTTACCTATCGCGCTTACGTGGAATTCACGTAGGTGCCTGAGTTCATTTTGACATCTGCATAGTGTACGTACATTCGGTGTTGACTGTTGAGCTCAAATCCTAAGATGGCGCCCGCTTGATTTTAGAAGAACTTCAAAAGCGGCTGCTGCTTTAAACCCTGTGTAAGATTGATTTCAAGGTAAATATGCTTTGAATACCGAAGAATCCGTGCATTACTTCATATTTTATACGTGATTTATAACCTCTATCAATTATAGCACGCGAAGGCTACAACAAGACAGACCAAACTTACAAAATTGGGGAAACAAACAGGAATCAAAATGCTCAGATTGACAATAAAAATATCACAATCTGTTAAGTTTGTTTACATTTTCCAATTGGGAATTAGTTTTCTTCCAAAGCCTATTAGAAATAAGATTGGTCTTTATTACAGTTAAATTTAATGCAAAACCTATTGAAACGCTTTGTAAAGGCTACCGGAAAATCCACGTAGCTCTTACGTTTAGCGACGGTAGAATGGACGAAGTTCAAAAGTTCATGCGTTCATTCTGGGCTACCTATGATTAACGTAAGAGCTACGTGAAAAGTGAGATGGATAAAAATCACGTATGTTTTCACGTAACAATGACGTTTGGATTATTTTGAGTGATAGAATATTGAAAAACATCGCTGCACAGTGGCCGCATCCCATACAAATGCTGGCCAAAAGTACAATTCTCACTCAAAACGTTTAAAAATGCTAAATATTTGACAAAACATGATTTTTAGAGTTAATTTGATAGAAATAGTCGCTGAAACAGAAAATCGATATTTCCGGTACATTTGACAGAATTTGTTTAAAATAGCACATTTTTGTAATTCAATCAATGAAATCCGTATCCAGATCAAAATTAAATGAAACGTCATTCTTTTGATGCCAATTTGGAAGTTAAATATCGTGGGCAAGCTCAAGATGGTTTTTGAATCTATTCGGGAGCTTATAAAGGTAAAAAATGCCATATTTATATCAAGTATGATGGTCTAATGGGCTGATTCGTAGTGTAACTAAAAATAATTTTTCTTATCTTGGCGCAAAAAAGCGCAAGTGAAGCCATAGTACATCGAAAACTATGGAATATTTGCTACACATTGAGGGGTAATTGATCATTTTAGAGCGTTTCCCAGATATCTTGACTTTAAATACAATAAACCTTAAACAACGCCTTTCATTTCCATTTACAGAGAAAATGTGAATCCCAACGAAGGAATCCATTACTACCATCCTGCAGACAAACGGGCACGAGCCAACTCCACGTCGCTTCGCGCAGGAGCCCCCGGAGTAAAGCGAACACTTCTGGTGAACGCCAGTGGCGACGAGAAGCGTGAACTGCCGAGCAACAGCAGCACCGAAAGCCTAATCCAAGGACGACGCAATGTGCTAATCCATGAGCCGGAGTCACGTCAGGTGAAGTTTTTGCCCGCCAACGCAGGCCGCAATTACAACTTCCGTGACGAGCGTGTGGTGCTGATGTCGAAGCGCACACCCTGTTTCCTATTTTCGGTGATACCTCACTACAAAGGAAAATCGTCACGGGCTGAGTTACGTCGTGAGGGGCGTCGCCGTAATCCATCCGGCACCAGGCCGTTGTCATCGATCAACGACCTACCGTTTGACGCGTTCCGTCTCCTCGGAATTGAACGCGGAGGCGAACCGGGTCAGGAAATTTCCTACGGGTATTTGCTAATCCCGTCCAGACAGTACCATCGGGAGAAGAAACACGAGAAAAGCACCCGAAGTGGGTTTGAGATTACAAATTTCACATCGCTGGAGAATCATGCCGCGGCCCGGTATTACAGCTACGAGGCCAACCGTAATACTACCGCAAGTCCGTCGCAAAATCTGAGCAGTTTGGACGCTGTGAAGGGCGACCTGGAAGAAGGTTTCACCTCGATATCTGGTGTAAGTATTACAGAAGAAATGACGTACTGCTTTTCATAATGATATGACCATCAATAATTTTTCGTATACATGAATAGGTATATATTTCTAGGAATCACTTAAGATTTTTTTGTTATTCATTGTAAAATTCATCTAGAGAAAATAAACTCTATTTATCTTTATGATTATTCCTATAGAATTTGTTCCTGTTAATTCTCCTGGTGTTCATGAATAACTCCATTAACTGCTTCAAGGCTCTCTCTAAAAGCGCCTTTTCATGAAATTTTCTTCATAAAAGCACAAATCTGAAGAACCAAACATCTGTTATAACTGAAAACTTAATCGATTGGTCACTAGCTGGTGGTTACTGATCGATTAAATTTTCAGCTCCAACAGGCTTTTTTTCTCTTAAAAATTTGAAGTTTGGCTTCGATTCATCTTCACGCACATGATCCTATACGTGCTGTCCAACCGCTTTAGGTTTCTGCCCGTTCTAAGCGCTTTTGAACAGATTGGTCCTCCATACCTTAGTATGGATACCGCCACGCCTGCCAGGAGCTTGCATTTGCTGGCAATTACAGCAGAGCTACATCATCCTCGAAAGCGCCGCTATAGCCGTAGATGCCATTTTACAAGCATATTCAACGTGGCTAGCGAAGCTGAGCTTCGTTTTCCTGTATACGAAATATCATGGGTGGTCATATAGCTTAATGTATAATAGCTTAAATAACAATCGATTGAAATTTTTCAGATGCAATACTCGCCGAACATTTTGGACGACCCGGAGCTGATCGCCGGCAAACATCGTACCCTGTTGACCTTCACCTCGTACATGACTTCCGTGATCGATTACGTGCGTCCTTCGGATCTCAAAAAGGAGCTGAACGACAAATTTCGGGAAAAGTTCCCCCACATTCAGCTGACGCTCAGCAAGCTCAGAAGGTAAGTGTCTAGTTAAGTCGATAATGATGGGACGGTGGACTTAAGTAATCAATTCTCGCACACATGTGACGGTGCTCGCAGCGACAAACTGATAACGATGCTTTCCTTTTGTTCCTCACGATTTACATTTCGTGCCGAGAGAAAGTACACACACGGGTTCATGTAAATAGGGACATGATGTGCGCTATAGCTTAGAAAAATGCCCCGATCTGTTTATCCCTCAGCATCCTGTTCAGTATCAGTGGCAGTTTAATTCTAGTTTGTATTCGTATGACACTGATGAGGGGAAGGTGCTTCATTATATCGTGTCTTGTCGCGATAAGAATGATAACTTTATCAAATGATAAGAGTCGTCATAACAAACGGGCTTCAACATTGTAAAAAATACTTTTTTATGATTGTTCGCGTTTGGCACACATGAACGAAATACCAGTGACGCCGGGCATGTCGTGTACCTCACAGTCTGAATCTGAAATGAAAACAATTTTGAGATTTTTTTTAATTTTATAGGAGCTTTACCGCTATGCACGGTGTAGGCTTGATTCCTAGAAAATTACCAGATTTATAGCTTGCTGGTTTTATGAACAGGATACCTTCACCAGCATTTTTGTGGCAAGATTATTAGCCTTAATGTTAGTAATATGTGAAGAATTTTGCAGATTCTTCTCAATGGAATGTTTGCATAATGTATGATAGTACTAAACTGAATTCCGTATGAGATTCGTATGAGCTAAGCTCTTTTACATTTATAACATGATAGACCTGACGAACATGTCAACAATTATTTTGGAATTTCCTAATATCTTGCAACCCATATTTCAACGTTATTCTACGAAATTCTCCAATGTTTATTTGTTTTTTTTTTGTTTATACTACATGAACAGGCAAGTAGTAGCCCCAATGATGTCTTAAAATATATGTATATGCAAACATTAACAACAAAGTACAGTGACGTCAAAAACCATAAAAATGAATTTAAAAACAAATATTAAATAGTCAAGCAATAAAACTTAAACTAAACACTTAGACTAATTATCTCGTTCAGCGAAAAACAATGAAAATCTTCGACGGAGCGTCTCTCGGGTAATGTTAAAATCAAACAATGAAGATACTCTGTTGAAAACTCGCTGTAGTCCACTAAGAGCACCACGAAGTCCATAATTTGTACGAAATAGAGGGAGTCTTAGCATGATGTTGCTGCGAAGCGAGCGTGGGCGGACGTTCATATTAATTTGTTCCAGAATGGTTCCACAGTCGATGCGTCCCTGCTACACATCCGCAATAGTCAAAGCTCTTATGACATCCCTTCTACAGCGAAGAAGGTCCAAGTCTATTAGCTGACAACGACTTTCGTAGCTCGGCAGGCGAAACGGATCTCTCCAGGGTAACTTGCGAAGAGCGAATCGAATAAATCTTCGTTGGACAGATTTGATCCTTTCTGCGGCGGGGCTCCAAACCGCAGCGGCATATTCCAGCGTGGAGCGCACAAGAGAACAATAGAGAGATTTCAGGCTGTAAACATCTGAGAAATTCTAGGCGATTCTGAAGATGAAACCGAGAGTTTTCGAAGCTTTACTGACCGTGTACGAAATATGTTGTTTGAATGATAACTGTGAATCAAGGAAAACACCTAGGTCCTTGATGTGATCCACACGTTCGAGACTCGTCCCGAGCAAACTATAAGGAGACGCTATTGATAGCTTTTCCCTGGAAAACGTTATGATGGAGCACTTAGTTGGATTCACCACCATACCATTTAGAGAGCACCAGCTGGCAATTAAGTCAAATTGTTGTTGTAGGTACAAACAATCAGCAGTTAAGAGTATCCGTAAGAACAATTTCAGATCATCTGCGTAAGATAACCGAGGGGCTTTTAATACGTAATGAACGTCATTGAAATAAAGCAAGAAAATCACTGGACCCAGGTGACTTCCTTGTGGTATGCCGGAAGTAGCAAGAAAGCTGTCGGAGCTGCAGTCCCCTATTACAACTTTTAACTGACGATCGGTGAGATACGATCTGAACCAGCGCATGAAATTACCGCAGATGCCGAACCAGTCGAGCTTTGCAATGGCGATGTTGTGGTCCAACTTGTCGAAAGCAGCGGACAGATCGGTATAGATTGCATCAGTTTGAACTCTATCGACCATACTATCAGTTATGTACGATGTGAAGCATAGTAGATTAGTAGTGGTCGAGCGACCGGTGCTGAAGCCGTGTTGATCGTTGTCAAGCTGATGTTTGCAGTGTGATAGCAATGGTTCTATAACAACGAGTTCGAAAAGCTTCGAAACTGAGCTCAGAGATGTGATGCCACGATAATTATTCACGTCACGTTTTCTCCCTTTCTTATGCACTGGAAACATGTTTGCTAAAGTGATAGACGAAATAAACTGTGCAGCGGAGTAAGCAGACTGTCGATATGCTTCTTGAGGGCTATTGACGGAATTCCATATGGTCCAGGGTTATACGACGACTTGAGTTGCAATGCGGCCCTGGAAATGGCATTATCGTCAACATCGAAATTGTCCAACGTTTGTCCGTTTAGAGGAGCATTGTTGGCTGCTAGGATGACTTGTTCATTACTTATTTGAACATCGCTGAATACGCTGACGAATTTAAAAGAAAATAACTGGCATATCTCCTGAAGGCACGATGCGGTTCTACCATTTCATTTCATCGAGGATGGAAGACCAGACTCCTTACGCTGCTCATTCACGTATTTCCAGAATGACTTTGGATGGCGTTTAAGTTTCTGCTCAATGCTTCGCTGATACTGCTGGAAACGATGACGACTGACTCGCTGATATTCGTAGTTCGACCTTAGATAGTAACAGCGCAATGAAGGTGTTCGCTACTTAGTGAACTTCCTTAGAGCAGGTCGCTTGACCGACTTCAACTTCCGCAGTCCACTGGTTTGCCAAGGAGGTCGGGAGGCATTTCTAATAGACATCAGATGGGCATTTTTTCAGGAACCCACCAGTCGCTTGCTCTTGCGGGGGTGAGCGATGAACACTTGTACGGTCTAAAATGCAATAATTATTATCGAATAATATCGCGAATCCGGTTAGGCGTTAATTTATGATGAATTGCATTACCATTGGTGACTCCCAGATCTTTACCTTATCCGACTAACTCAATATCCTTTCCATAACAACTGTGGAGATGCAGAAGATTCTTCTGCCTCTAGTAAAAATGGTTGTCTAACTTAGAGACGTTCCGATACTTCCGATATATCGGAATATCGATATTTTGCTTTCGATATTCGATATTTTGGTATCGATATTTCCTATTCAATATATCGGTGATATCGATATTTCCTTCCGATATATCGTACATTAATATAAAAAAACAATTGTAGAGTTTTCTCCATACATATTTTATTTTTTTGTATTTCAAAAAGTAGTTACCGTTCGTATTGTACTATAATGTACCTCAACAGAGGATGTTTATGTCCATATCGGCAGACTTGATAGAAACTCCTCTGCGATGCAAAGAGGAGGCGATTTTGCCGTTTTTCTGAGGAGTGAAAATTGAACTCAAAATTTTCATCACAGATCCTCTAGCGATTCAAGTGAGAGTGTAAAAAAATGCGAGGAATTTTTCAGGTACTCTCTATCTCTATTGAGATGCTCACCTTTACTCACACTTCAAACGAACTCTTGAGTCTGCCGCCCGAATAAGGCAGTCCTCGGGGAGTTGTCAGAGCACCCTTTTTTGATGGAATTTTACTCTGTTGTGTTTTGTGCTGCATCTTCCTCGCTCATTTTTTGTCGCCTCTCTGCTTGGCATTTTTCGCTCCCTCGCAAAGAGGCAAAAGTAGCACGCTGCTCAAGAGTATTTCACCGAGCTCTAATGATGTTGAGGAGAATTATCAAGCCTGCATATCGGTTAAAATACCAATAATCTTGAATATCCGAAGATTTTTATTGACTCTTGGGAAACTAAATGCAGGTCACTAAGCGATATAGGATTTTTTCTCCATTCAAATCTATCATATGATATTCCGATATATCGATATTTTGAATCAATATATTATCGATACTTTGATTCGATAATCGTATCAAATCAAATATCGATACTTCACAATATCGGAACGTCCCTAGTCTAACTAACATTCCTTCCCTGACTAACATTCATTTCCTCCGATGACCGTAAAGACGTGGCCGGTGCCGTTATTGGCTTTTAAATTTTGAGCACTAGATTTGTGCACATTGATGGATAGCTAATCCCAAGCCCCATACATTAAATGTCTGTGCAACTTCGATTGTTCTGGTCAATCATGGGGAGTGGCAATCACGAATTGCACGATCATCTATGCTCATGCTCGTAACCAGACTATGGTTATGGAAGGCGTTTAACAAAGATCTGTTTGTTGTTTAAAGTTTATCAAGGATCCATCTGATAATACGTAGAGTATCTTCCTAGTAATATGACAGAGGTCCTAATACGACCGTTAAGATATAATAAAAAAAATTGCCGATGATCGTTTCAGAAATTCAAAAAGAATCATACACGAATATTTATTGTAAATAAGTTGGGAAAAACTGCCAAATGTATCCAAGGAAACCGATAAAAAAAAATCCTGGTAAACCATTCTACACCCGATTCTGTTTTTGCACGGATTTTTTTACACGGCCGTACCAAAACCTTTTTTTTTGCATGAAACGTCGAGAAATTATGTTACTTTTTTTGCACGGTTTTCGAAATTTTGAACTGAAAACTTTTTTTGCATGGTACGCATCACCCGTGCAAAAACAGAATCGGGTGTACTAGAAATACACTTATTTTTTTCTGTAAACTTACCTTTAATGTTACATTACCATTATTATACAAGCCTTTGAGCATTCCTAAACCGTCGTTAACCATCTTAATTACCTTTATTCGCAGTATTAAACGTGAGATGAAGCGTATCAACAAGATGGACGCGCGCATCGATTTCCTGACCATCTCGCAAGCGTACGTCTACTTCGAGAAGCTGATCCTGTCCAACATGATCAACAAGGACAACCGGAAGCTTTGTGCCGGCGCTTGTCTGCTCCTCAGTGCCAAACTGAACGACGTCAAGGGCGAGGTGCTGAAGAGTTTGATTGAGGTATGCTTGCAGTTTATGATTATAAGCTACGAATGATACAACTACAATTTCAAATTCATTTCAGAAAACCGAGAGCGTGTTTCGTTTGAGTAAAAAGGAGTTGATCGCATCGGAGTTTGCTGTACTGGTGGCACTTGAGTTCAGTCTGCATGTCCCGACTAGTGAGATACACCCACATTACCAACGCCTTCTGTATGAATCCTAAAGCTGCTCGTCATTCGTCAGACAGAAAACCCATAATTCCTTTATGATGCTATTTTCACCATGTGCTATGTTCAGTTATTTTTAGTTGTGGTCCTATTGTTTACAGTTTTGATCTTAATCGTTAAAAAACTATTTGTTACAGACCTTATTTAGTGCTAAAATAAACTAAGTTATGCGAATGTAAAAGCAGTTAAACAGCTTCGGGAAGTGGTTATTAGCGTGGGACATGATCATACGAGAAATGTAAATTATCGCTCCAACTTACTTTTTGGGTGTCATTCTGGTCTTATTGGAAAATTTCTGCTCGATAGAATAAACAATATGTAATTTAGCACCAGCCGTTCAAAGATTGTATGGGATTTATTACACAGCGTAACAAAAATGACATTTGTGCGTGTAAATTTTGGGTTGCTTTATCTGATGCCGTTCTCAGAAATGTTCCAGCACGTCACAATTTTTGACTACAGGTCGCCAGAGTTGTTTAAAACACTGTTTTCATTGAGGTTAACCTGAAATTTAAGTTATGCTTTGTCAAAATATTAAGTGATATAAACTACCAAGCAAGTAAAATAGGGCTTCAACTTTCATTTAAGATATAATTTCGTTGACTTCGTTACTTTTTCGAAACTTTCAAAAAACAACTTTTGAGCATCGAAAGTTCAATGAACTTTGTTGATAATAATTGTTATACACATGATGTTTTTATTCTGTGGCAAATAAAGCGAATAAATTGCCATACTTGCATACCAGTTGACAAAAATAGTCAAATTTTGCATTTTCAACAGCCAATATCACAAAAACTAGACGTGTTATGATATTTTTGAAAGAGGCAATGGATTCCGCAACCCTTAATTCAGTAAATACCGATATTTTGGTGCTTGAGACAAAAACGTGTTCCGCAGTGTTATGGGAAAATTAACTTTTGCAAAGAAAAATCGCTTCAGATCGTCAATTCATCTCTATAATAAAAAAAATCTGAACACAGTCTTCGATGGGTAGTTTTACAAGGATCGCCAAGCAATCCGATGCTTGTGAAAAAGTTTTAAAGCTTTTACCCAATTTTACCCACCTAGCTAAACGGTTTACACAGAATAACTTTTTTCACAAGTGTCGGATTTCTTCGCGGTCTTCAACAATGTTCTTTATCGTAACATTAGCGGTAGGCAGGGCAAAGTGCTCACCCTGCATTATCACCGTAAATTTTCTTTTCTAGAATTTTAATTAAATTGTAGTTGGTTCAGTATACTCAATACAATCAATTTATGGTGAAATTTTAAACGAAAGACATGCTTACTTCGCGAAAAATGTGTTCGATGGTAATATACTGGATCAACATTCTAAAAATCAGTCCTTTTGAAATAACTTTCTCAGAGTCTAAATTAATGATGATGATTTTCCATCCAGTATAATGATACCGGTTTATGGACAAAAGGTCGAAAGACAAAACGTCGAAAGGACAAAAGGTCGAAAACGATTTGCTTGGTGGGAAATTTTTTCTTCTTTGGAAAAAAAGATTTTCGACCTTTTGTCCCTTCTTTTTTGTTCTTCGACCTTTTGTCTTTCGACCTTCTGTCCTTTCGACCTTTTGTCTTTCGACCTTTTGTCATAGATTTAATGATACCTTATTAATATATGAAATCTGTTCATGTCATTTTACCCATCTATGAGTTATTTAACTCTGAAAATTACAGGAATTAGGAAAATTACATTTCGCATTTTGTAGTTGCTTGCTTTTGTGTTGATGCACCTACCTAGGTATTTGAAATTATTATAATCATTTTTTAACTTTGACCTCATATTGCTCCATAATACTCTCACGGAGAAAATTAGGTACTCAAAAGTAAGTTCATTCTACTCAATTCGGGGGGTTCATGCGTTAACCTAATTTTGAGTTAATGGGGTTGAAGTTGGCTTCATTTGCAGCCATGCGTAAAAATACCTACTGGCTATGTTCTTATCACTCAACCGGCAGATCAAATCAGTCAACTTTCAATACTGTGCCACAAACTCAAAATTGATGGAACGCACTAAGGTTCGGTTTTTGGTTTGTTTTGCTCTTTGCTCTCTGACAACAAAAGAAGGGAGAGAAAAATAACTCAAGAATAAATTTAAAAATAATCAAATCTAGAAAACTTATTCATACAGACTCAAGTCAGAAAAGTTAACAAACTTACTTTATCAATCCTACGTGTTTCGCAGACAAAATTCTACACGTTCTGCTCAAAACCAACTCGATTTTTCACTTTTAGAACGTTTAATATCCGGATTTACAAAACGACGAAAGTATGATTCTCCACTTTCGCAACCTAACCGCTACTTTCGCCGCTCCGTTGTATGGGAGACAAAGTGACTTAACCACGAATCAAAACAACACACTAATTGAGTCGATTTTACACTGGTACAAAAACGTCGTAAGTAACTGATTGAAACTGCTTATCATTTTGTCATACATTTTTTGTGGGAAATGATAGGAACTACCTAGTGTTTTAACGCGAGCTGATTGCATGCAAAATTTAAGCGCTATACACGGTAAAAAATGTTAAAAGGGGATTCATTTTAAAACAGTTTTAGAAGAAAGGTTGTGATTCTTCTTAATAACCTTCCTCAAAACCGTATGAAAGTTACTTACGTCGATTTGAAAAAGTAATCGAGAAATATGGGTTTTTCATTTTCTCAGTGCATGTGTTCAACAAGACTTGACCATTTAAAAACTAGATTCAACAACATCTAAGCTTTATAAATCTTGACTTGTTCATTTTGCATCCTCGTGGGGTGCTAACTTTGCCCCGCCTACGAATGCGAAAGTAAAAAGTATTACGTGGTGTTACCATAAATGAAGTCTTATGGTCAGAGCTATTTACGCTCGAATCGAGAGCATACTGGGCTTTATATTCAAATATTAAAAATCGATGATGTTACAATCACCCGCAAACAATCTGTTCTACGATTAATATGTGAGGATGTTTTAACCTTTCGGTTGTCGCGCAAATTTTTTGTAACGCGAGTAGACGGGCGTTGCACTTTGTACAACTGCCTTGGGTTTTCTTGTTCAACATAATATATCTCGCGATCTAGATTAAATACAGAAAAATCATCTTCGGTACAGTTGTTCAGGAGATCAAGGTCTGACATGAGGTGGTCATTCAGACACGGAATTCCGTCACCAGGCGGCACTTGTGAGCATGAAAGTGCTAATATAGGGCTTTTATAGAACTGATGTGCCCTATATCAGCCGTATAACAGCCCTATAAGCCCAAAAAGGCGAATTAAGCATGACACTTTTATTTTGCGAGTATCTCAGTAGGTATCTTAACCACTTAACAAGATGTCGCCAACCCGACGGTAATATCGACGCGATGACTGCGTTTGGATTTTTATAGAGATCAATTGGCGATTATTCTTTGCAAAAATGAGTTTTCCCATAGTAAATGCCATGCAAACTTTGAACGCCTGGCGCTAAATTATATTATCACCGATCGAGCTGAAATTTCGCATAATTATTATGGGACCAGAAAAAAGACTGGAGCGAGAATATGAACTTTGTCCCAAACTGGTAGTTATCTAAGGCATCGAACAGTAGTGTTTAGAAGTGTCCTTTTATATTTTGTATTCATAGTTTAAAACAGCGATTCTGTTCGAAGATATACATACAATGAAACATTTTTTTTTTTAACTCAACCTTCATATTTTATTGGTTTTTACATATTTCTTTCTAAGAGAAATAATAAACATTTATCTGGTTATAGAATCAACTCATTTTTTGTCGCTGACATGTTTAGGGTCCATCAATTTGCCTAAATCCTTCAGAGACACATCTGCCGACCCCCGAGGCAAAGGTTTTGGTTGACTTGGACAAGGTTTCCAGCCAACGAAATAAATTATTTGAAAAGTTGCAGTCACTCCGTCGTCCTTTCCATACATATCCTTATAAATGGCAGCCGCTGCCATCAGTGTCTCTCGACTTATGTGCAATGGTCTGTTGAAAGCTGCATTACTTTCGGCCATTCCCTTCAAATCCCACATCAGCTCAAACATGGATGGAAAGCCAACCACAATCTCATCGGTGTCGATGGTCAGCATTGTGAAATTCGATCTATTCAACAGCATTCCTACATCCCGTATTTGAGTGAATGGGGACAAATGTGGGGAAAGGCCACCTCTTCGCTCCTGTTCAGCTAGATGTAATGATGATCGCAGCTCGTATAATGTCTCTCCGCCAAACATTGCACCGATAAATACACCATCCGGCTTTAAAGCCTTATTCACAGCTCTAAAACAAGCCGGTAAATCGTTCACCCAATGAAGGCTCAAGCTCGAAACTACCAAATCCAAACTGGCAGGGTCAAAGTCGAACTTTTCCTCGTCCATTTCCCGTACACTAAAATCCAACCCGGGTGTGCCTTTGACATGGGCCAACATGGATGGACTGAGATCCACTGCGGTCAATCTTTTAACCGTTTCGCCCAGCACGTGATTCGTGACATATCCTCGGCTGGCCCCCAAATCTACTGCATTGGTGAACACTCGTTTCACATCGAAGATTCGATCGGATATCCGGTAGCCAACTTCCTCCTTGATGTAGTCGTACAATTCAACATCCGCGCTGAAATGACCAAAACACAATTTTATTGCATAATATTCGAATCGATGAGGAACTTAAAGTCACCTTTTAGCGGCACGTTCTCGCTGTAGCCGCTTTACGTTCCTGTCGAATATGTTAACAACTGGTGTACAATAGGACCGATTAGCGATTGCCCTGAGGCAGTTTTGAGTCGCGCAAATCTGCATTATTTGAAACATCCTGCAGAGAATAACAATTTAACGCGATGAACTAAAAAGACACAAAGCTGTTATCATCATTGCATTCGATGCGACTGACTACTGCTCGCGAAGGATGAAATATTTTATTTACGAATTGGAATGAAAATAAAACCGCTAGGAAAAGGAAAATTATTGAAACTGTCAAAAGATACGACATGAACACGGAGAAATCAGACTACCCAGAAAATAAGTTCTTTAAACTCAAATTTGGGTAAACTGCATTTTTAGTTTTTACCCACGGTTGGGTAGTTTAGCCACTATCGCAACAGCAATGTTGTCAAGGTTGGCATGAACAGAGAGAGACGCACCGACCCAGCGTCGAAGTTCAATGGTATAAGCCAAATTTGGGTTCTTTCAAGTTTACCTAACGTTAAGTTGTTTTAACCCACTACGGAGACTTCGAAAGCTAACGCTGGGTAGATTTTTTTTGTACTGGGTTGTTTTTTTCGCTGCTGTCAAATGGAAACTATCACGCTCGTTCAGATCTACTCAAAAGTGAGTAGAATTCAACTCACTTCGGAACAAAGTGGAACTGCTCACAAGTGAGTAACACCATCGTTACTCACTTTAGAGTAACGTTGTCAAATGTCAATATTGGAGTAACACTTACTCACTTCGTTTAATCTGGGATTTGCGAAAGTGAGTACACAGACAAACAGACGTAACACTTAGAACAAATCTCGATCAAAAACATAGTCACGAGGACATGTACGCCCAATGCTAAAATTAGTGTGTTTGGCCGACAGGCCAACAGATGGCGGTAGTGCTTAAACGTCAAATGCGAACAAAAACGATGCGAGCGCTGCAGGTGGCGGATTGGCCACCTACCATATTTTTGAATCGACCGTTAAAAAGGTGGTCGATGCACAATGATGAGAGTGTGACGTCTGTTTGTCTGTGGTGAGTAGATGTCACTCACTTCAGAAATAATCTTTTTGGAAATTAATTTATTATTATATTTATAAAATCAAGAGAAAAATATACAAAAGGATAACATTTATTTACATCTCAAACATAAATATATGGATAGTACATGATATTGCAAGTAAATATTGCGGTGTTTGTGTCGAAATTTTCGCTGCTCTGGAATGTATCCCCGGATGTTGTAAATCTCTGGGGGATTGATGAAAGTAATGGAGGATGTAGTTTGACGGTACGAGTAGCCTTCCTGGTTAGACTGTAAAGAATTGATAATTAGTCCAATAAAAAGTACGACGGTAAAACTTACTGTTTATATTTTTTTTCTTGCGGTTGTTCGATCAAAACCAGTAGGTGAATTCCGGCGAACAATTTCTCCGAAGAGAAGACATTTTCTTCCAAGAAAAATTTCTATTCTTCAAAGAAAATATGCGCTGGAATTCGCCTACAGGACTTGGTCATTTTCACTCCGACCTCGCTTCACTTGATATTCCGGCGAACAATTTCTTCGAAGAGAATAAATTTTCTTCCATTACACACGCCGCCTACAGTAGGCGAATTCCGGCGCGTATTTTCTTCGAAGGGAAGAAATTCTCTTCCATTACTGACTAGCAAGAAAATTGTCTTTTTTTCAGGCCGGTTTGCTACTGACAAGAAAAGGAATCGCCTATCTCGATGCGTGGAAAATTTCTCCCAAGAAATGGTCAAGAAAATCACATTTTTCTGATCGCAGTACGCAGTTGAGAAGAATTGTCACTTCAAAGGGGGCTCTCTGTAGGAAATTTCTTGACCCTTTCAGTCAAGGAATTTCATTACTTTTCTTGAGCGAAACAGCATACTTAGCTTTCGAAGAAAATACGCGAAGGAATTCATCCACAGGATTAATGATACCAGTAAAAATTGCCCATTATATTCACAACTTGCATGATTCGTTTTGAGGCACTTGTTTAACAGCGATGTTTACTCCTAAACTTAGAAGCCGAAATTTTCACAAGTCTTTGACGTTTACAAAGTGAGTCAAATATGTTTGTGTTTACTCAAAAGTGAGTAAGGTCGTTTTCTTTCATGATTGAGTAAAAAGTTACTCACTTTGATAAAATAAAGTTACTCACTTTTGACAGCTTACTTGAAACTTCAAAAGTGAGTCAAACTTACTCTCTTTTGAGTAGATTTGAACGAGCGTGTACCTAATGATAGGTATATGTCAATGAGAATATATACCAAGGTGAGGAAGAAGACATTTAGTGTGCGTGACATCCGTGTAAGGTGCAAAATGTTTCACTACTACAAGCGAGCGAGCTCCCATAAGAAACCATGTAAATTAGTGACGTAGTTATTTTTGTTTACGTTTTTTTCTCTTTACTAATACATAGCCTTTGCTTCTTCTTCCACACCTTAGTATATATTCTCATTGGGTATATGTCAGTTAACCCAAATTTCAAGCGTGTGCTAGAATAAGGGCGTAAGTCGCATGATCGATTTCTCTTCATCGATCCTATCTTCTGCGAATAAAGGTGACAAGATGCGGGTTTGTTAGCATTTTTTTCACACCAAGACGCAAGATTGCAAATGCTAACAAATCCGCATCTTGTCACCTTTATTCACAGAAGAGAGGATCGATGAAGAGAAATCGAACATGCGACTTACGCCCTTATTCTAGCACACGCTTGATTTGGATTATATCCCACGCAAGGTATCTAGAAGGGAGGTAGTCCAATGTGTCAGATTTCCCATTCTGTCATTTTGAAATGCCAAGTGACAGCTGGCGAGTTTGTTTTGGTTGTTTGGATATCAGGTGCATGGCGTGACAAAGTAGGTATTGAATGTTTCTTCTACACCCATATCTGTGTGGTATACGCGGCAAAGTATCTGAATTTCTGCACTGATAGTAAAATGTTTATGACTTACGAGTTATAGTTACAAGAATACAACCGTCACCGTCAAACGGCAACACCGTGGCACATCCTCTTTTTCATCGGTGGACCGTCGGTGGTGGGTGGCTCTCACCCGCAGAACTCGAAATTTCCACATTTTCATGCTTTGCATGCAGTTGTTAACCAACTATTCAAGTTTATAATCAATTTTTCAGCGACTCAAAACACCGGAATTCCGCGGAATACTACATGAACGACTAAAATTTGATTCGCGACAAAACAGTTTATCAAAGCTAGAGAAAATTTTCACTTCACTGTATTTATGTTTGTTGGAGCAAACATTCCTTAACATCCTTCATTCCCCGCAGCTAACCACACCGCGCACCCACTGACTGCTTAGATCAGTAAACCAGTCACTATAGAAACCTTGATCCCACGCGTGGGAGAGCCGAACGTCAAAAGAAGTCAAAGTTGGGTTGATTTGTGGCTCCGTGAAAAGACGAACGCACACGGAGAAAATGAAGTACTCAAAAGTGAGTTCATTCCCCTCAATTCCAGGGGTTCGTGCGTTAACCTAATTTTGAGTAGATGGGGTAGAAGTTGTTTTCATTTGCAGCCATGCGAAAAAACACCTACTGGCTAAGTTCTTTTCACTCAATCGGCAGATCAAATAACTCAACTTCCAGTACTGTGCCACTTACTCAAATTTGAGGTAACGCACTAACGTTCGGTTTTTGGGTTGTTTTGCTCTTCGCTCTCTGACAACAATAGAAGGAGCGAATGAAATAGGGAGAGAAAAATAACTCAAAAGTAAGTTAAAAAATACTCAAATATGGGTTTTCCGTTTTCTCCGTGCAAGGAATCTAGAAGCAAGGTAGTACAATACACGGAAAACAGTGTTTATTTTTTTCTTGCCTTAAGTTTATGGCGGTGCTCATTTGGGCCCATTCACAAATTTCAAAACGCTGAAAGCGGTGGGTGGGTGTCCTCGTGCTGTTACGGCTTTTACAAAATTTGTAAAATGTTTATACAAACAGCGTTACGAGGAGGTGGGTGGGTGTCGAAAATGGCCATTTTTTGTGTTATGTAATTTGTGAATAAACCCTTTTACATCCAATCATCGGCGGCGCCGTTATATGCGAAAATTGAAGTATTTTTATCCGTGTTCCATCCATTGCCGTACGTGTAATAAATTCTTTTGTATTTTTGACTTTTACTGTGCGCCGTGTATTTGTGCTGTCTCGCTCTCTCTCTCTTACGAGCAATTTGAAAATAGCGCGCATAGTGAAAGTCAAACCCCAGACAACCAAAATGTACGTATAAAGAAATCACCTGGAGGCTTTATATGTGCAAAATTTCACTTATAAGATGTCGCGAAAAGGCTTTCTACGTACAAAATTGGAGGCGATATGCGTTCATATATTATGTGATGAACAATAACATACAATGACACCCACCCACCCCCTCGTAACGCATTTTGTATGAAAGTTTTTTCAAATTTTGTATGAACTGTAACATCACAGACAAACAGACGTAACACTTAGACCAAATCGCGATTAAAATCATAGTCGTGAGAACATATACGCCCAATGCTAAAATGGCTGTGTTTGGCCGATGAGCCAACAGGTGGCGGTAGTGTGTAAACGTCAAACACGAACAAAAACGATACCAGCGATGTGGGCGGTGGGTTGGCCACCTACCATATATTTAAATCGACAGTTAAAAAGGTGGTCGATGGACATCGATGAGAGTGTGACGTCTGTTTGTCTGTGGTAACATCATAAGGACACCCACCCACCCCCTTCAGCGTTATGAAATTTGTGAATGGGCCCTGACAGCCCCATTTGATTTGTACGGCAGGCGTTACCAATGTTACGAAATCAGCTCTACTTGTCAACTGGATACAGCTCAAGTAATTTGGACAGCTGAAGTATTTCTTGGCCATTACTTGTCCTATCCTTTTGCGCAGTACTCACGAAGTGAATACTACCCATTAAAGCCTGATTTGCTGCTGAACAGGAATCGCTAAAGAAATATCTCGCCGATTCCTTGCAGAAATTTTCTACAGCGACTCCCATTTGAACTGACAGTTCTTTTCAACTGCGTACTGCGATCAGAAAAAAGCGCGTTCTTGATCGATTCCTTGCAGAAATTTCCCATGCATCAAGATAGGCCGAGAAATTACTTGTCAGCAGCGAATCAGGCTTAACTGTGAAGTGAGGCCTCAAAAGTGTAAAAGCGTAAAAGAGTGAATAAAAGTGCGGGATTGCATCGAACCATATCCGTGTCTTCAGAGAACTTTTATTCTTTGGTTTGCGAAGAATAACTCCTCCGAAGATACCTATCCGATTTGATGCAATTGCGCACCTTTATTAGCTTCCGCGCTTGTAAAAAATTCCCCCAGTGGTCTAGTGGTGAGAGAAATGCGCAATGACCGAATACAATGATAACGGAACGGCAACGGATATTGTTTTACCATAACCGACTAACTATTTAAGTACACTGAGAATAATCCGCAGCCAGTTTCTATGTGCCGCAAACATATTTTTCAGAGTCGATGAATGGAGAGTTGCGCGAAGACTAAAACCAAATCTACCCATTGAACTGTTAAATCGTCTACCTATCGAGCAAAATAAACAAACACGTTTTGGAGCGAGAGGGGTGTTGTTATCGTGACGAAATTAAAAAAAAAGGTTTACAATGACGTAACGAAATAAATACTCTTTAGGGCCTATGATTTGTGAATGAGCACCCTACTTGTTACATGTAATGTGACGGTAATTTCCCTCCATCAGTGGAAATATATAAATCCGTTCCATAATTGAAATGCTACTGAAATTAAATAAACTATACAAAATTAGTTGGTTTGAAAACTATATAATTATAGTTATTCCACCCACACTGACGCTTGAAACGCACATGTTTTCGGCCAATTCCCAGGTGGCGGCAAGCGGCAAAAAGAAATACACTGTTTTGACAGTTGCGGTAACCGAAAAAGATCATGTTTTGAGTTCATTCTGTTTGTCGTATGTGTTGTTGCAATTATCTACTAAAAATCATTGTGATTACTTTATGATTACAAAACCATATTTCAATTTTGTTCTTTGCGACTTTGTACACAAACATTCGAGTGAAGTCACTGTAAAGCACTTACAGTAAAATAGGTGGCCAGAATAATCAAATGATTTGTGATTGGGGAACTTGTTGCCAGTTCTTGTTGCGCAACTCTCCATTCATAGACTTTGATATTTTTTGCAATCAAGCTTTGCATTTGCATTTTAAGAGTACAGCGCTTAGTTCATGCAATATTGCACATATTTTCTATCCAACCGACAGACTTTATATGCAATCTTGTATGGAGACCCAGGTAACCATTAAGCACTGTTATAAGCGGTATGTGGGCCGCTTAGCGGATTTTCAGTGCCAACTGGCTTCATATAACAGTTTCAAGTGCTTTTAGGCACTGTGACCTTCGGGCACTGGAACAAGCCGTATATGGGTATATAACGCTATGCCACGGTGCTTGTAAGCCCTGTGTCTGCAAGCAGCATACAACGGCTGTCAATGCTGTTAAGAGGCTGGTGTACATGACGTTTATGCCACCCGAATCAAATTTGGCATCGATCAAAACAAATCAAGAACGGTGATGCAATTTGTCGAGATGACAAAAATCGAAGCGGTATTGAGTAACAGCTGAATTGTTAATAGGAATGATTTTGAAACATACGTGTCTTGTGTGGTGCCGTAATCCTGATCGCATTCCGGATGGTCTCCAAATCTACGGGACTCCTGCTTAGTGATTACGTGGATCCATTGCAACGAACGAAAAAGTATGAATTTCACGCTTTCTTCCCGATAGCTCCATTCATTTTCTCTTTGATTTTCGGAAAAAATGTAGCATTGAAGTTGTCCGGGTTGAATTCCATCCAATTCATGCCATCACCCAGCACCCACAATGTTTCGCTTTATATACGATGCTGAACAAGATAAATCAAAAAAGCGTCGATGGAGCAAATGGGAACGTGATCGGAATCATCCAAAATGTAGTAGGAAATGAGAGAACATTAGTTCGAACCGCAGTCATTCAACAAAAAAAAATCGACTCGGATGAGACAGAAAAAGCTAGAGAAGTACAAAAGATAAACAAACTTTTTTTTTCTTTTTTCTTTCGCACGTGCCATAAAATTTTTGACATCTCTCACTTCAGAGACTCGGAACAAATAGGCCGTTTATCGGCCGAATAATTCGCCAAAAGTGGCTTTTGAGCGGCCCTTAATCACGATATAGTTCTTATTAGCCCTGTTGACTATGCCCTTAAATCGACTATAGAACTGACTTGCTGCTGATTTTTACGGCTTATTGGTTACTTGGGGAGTGTTTATGTGCGCACTATAGATGTTATCTAGCCAAAACATATGGATTTTTACCAATGATTACGTGCGGATTATTTTGGGTGTACCACATTTGAATATGATAACTTTGGGTTTATTCACAAATTTAATAACGAAAAAATAGCCGTTTTTGACACCCACCCACCCCCTCGTAATGCATTTTGTATGCATCGGCCCTTTGTTCTCTCGTTAATGTTGAAACCGTTTCGATTAGGGCCTATTCATAAATTTCATAACGCTGAAGGGGGTATCCACATGACTCCTCAGAAAATTTGAAAAACATTTTTATAAGAAGCGTTACGAAAATCAAAAATGGCAATTTTCGGCATTATGAAAGTTATATGAACATTATGCGAGATTTGAAGTTTTTTTCTCTGTGTTCCCACGACGATCGTCGGACAACTACAGGGGCAAAGGCGAACTTTATGTTATTCGACCATGCACACGGATGCCCTTTTTGTGATTTGCTCCACACATTCTTCTAAACAAATTGCGTTGTAGCTTGTAGGAAAGAATAGTTCTGCGGGTTCTGCGGCAGAGTATTTTAATTTTACATAACAAAACTTTCAGAATGTCGCTGCTTCGTGTGGTAAGCTAGAAAAATCCGATTAAAATATTACTTTTTAAATACCTTTTGCCACTTATTTTAGACGCGGTCCTCTGGGCATTTGAGTGCAGTATGTCGTTTGCCGGCACGTTCGATTAGTACCACTAGCATCTTGTTGGTTCCTTCCAATGAGGGAAACAAACCTCCAACACCTATGATAGATTTGGAAGACAAATCTCTTCCGATTCCTATCTATAAGGAAAAGAAGAATGAGCCACTCCAGCTGCAGAAATCTAGGTGAATATACATCACGGAAAATGTTCGCTTCAGTCTATCCATATAACTTTGTGTTGCAGGTTGCTGTACCAATCGAGGAAGCGCGGTATGCTGGAAAATGGTCTACTGCTGAGCACTTTCGCGGCCAAGCATCTGGAATCGATGGATGCTAAGCAAACAAAATTGTACGATCAGCTGATCAACATGCCCACGAACGACTGGGACATCTTCTACTGGGCAACGGGTGTGAAACCAACCCCAGCCGAGTATGATAATGAGATTATGGCATTGTTGAAGGACCACGTCAAGAATGCCAACCGGGAGAAAAGGATTTGTCAGCCTAATTTGTATTGAAGAGATTCTTTTTAGTAAAAATATGATGCAGAATGTTATTAAAGAAGTTTAAATTACTAGATTTGCAATTTGTTTTTGTATAATGTAGTTTATTGGCAATGACGTTCAACATCTTTCAAAAACGCGATACAGTTCCGGTAGATTAGCTACCTTTAGGAGGGATCCATTTTTAGCGAAGGATTTTGGTGGCAGAAGGTATTGCTTTATGGCAGGGAAAATTGAATGCTCCACTTCCCATTTGTATTCCATATCGCTTTTGGTGAAAGCAATTTTAGCGTAATAACGTGCCACTTCGCGACAGAAGGTGTCGAAACATTCCTTCTCTACGTCCCACTCCACTTCGGTTGCCAGCCGCAGAACGAACATAGGAAGATATGCCATGGATGGAATGTATTCTTGGACCACAATGGGTATTGATTCCAGCATTCCGTCGGCATTGATGCTGAGATTGAAGTATTCTTTCATTAGAGGCGCTTTGCTGATCAATATTTCCACTATCCTTTCGGCGAGTTCTTCTTTCGGGCCATCGTCTTCGGTCCAACCACTTTCTGCGTCTTGCAAAGCAAGCATCGACAGTTCCCTGAGCGGCAAAGGATTTGTGAATGCCATCGAGTCTAGATTCTCGAAGTTAAAAAGAAGCATTTGATAGCACAGTTCTTCGAACAGAACGCGAGTTGCAACTAGGAACATCTTGGTATCATACTGAATTAGTACTCGGTGGCGATCGATCACTCCAACGAACGCTAACTCGCTGATGATTGTGCGAAGGTTCCGATCGCATGTATCTTCCACTGTCTTCCTTAGGTTTAGTACGCTGGTTAATTTTGTTTCCCTGAAATAGAGGAAATTAATTTTAATTAACATAACTGTCTATAATCGCAAAATAATTATGCTGTTGACTGTTGACGGTAGCATATACTGTAAGGCATATAATCCGTTATATAAAAAACGAATTTGAATTAATCAAACCAGACCAAAGTATTTTTCAGTTCTATTAGAGGGGTCCCAGTCCCAGAGGGGCACATGTCCAAAAATCGGTATCGTCTACGGTGTGCGCATCGCAATTAAAATTTTTATGAAAAATTATTTTAAAATGCAGCTTTAATATCATTTTTAAACGCTAAACGTACACAAACGACCGACGAAACCGACCGTGTTCAAATTTTGCTCAGTTCTATTGGGGCTTAAAACATCGGTTTTTCAGTTCTGTCGCCTAAACGGTAAAAGATACCACTTTGGCGTCTATGGACGAAAGTTAGAGTATGGATTAATAAAACAAAAAATATTTTTTTGAAAATTTTTCATGATACAGACGATAGTTTTTTCGCTATTTTTCCGACAATTTTCTCCATGGTGAAAATTTTTCCGAGAAATGTTTTTCTTTTCATATTTTTAATAGATTGCTGAGAAAATTTCCTTTCGATTTCACTAAAAAACTTTTGTTCTACGATGCATAGTTCAGGAGATATGAATTTTCAAAGTTTGAGGTATATAGAGAAATCGTGAAAATTCATCTAGAGTTTTCCGGGAAAATAGGCCACTATAATTTTTTTGAATTTCACTTTTGGTCATATATCCACGAGCTCTATCTCTGGTGAAAATTTCATACAAATCGGAGAACCTCCGGCCCAAACCTGTCTGATAATTAAAAAAAATGCCCATCTGCTAAATAGCTCTATCTAAAACCTATTTCTATTGTGATTTTGCGTCTACTTTACTATTTAAGGTGAAACAGTTTGGAATACAACTTCTAAGATTGCACCAAAACTTAAAAGGCACTAATCTCGCGAAAGAAGCATCCAATAACAGTGCACGTTTTATTTTGGCTTTGTGCACTAGCAGAAAGCTTAAAATAAGAAGATCTGCAACGTTTGCCTACTATTTCTCTAGTTTAGTGCTTTTGGAAACGTGAGTAGGGGCACAAGTCGGCCATTGTGACGGCCATCTTTGGATTCCGAGATGTTTCACCTTAAATAAATTTGAATAATTCATTAGCAAGACATAAAAATATGTAAACAATAAGGCCAGTAAAATTTAAAATCCCATACCAAATCAAAACCAGTGCAGTGCCCTATATAGATTATAAGGACATCCATGATTTCTTGAAGAATCATTTATCTTCTAGCAGTACATCTGCAGTTTTCCAGGTAAACAAATTGATAATTGGGTCCTAAAATTTTTAATGAAATCTTGTTTTTATTTATTAACATGAAAGAGCATGTTACTTCAACTATTTTAGCAATTTTTCCCGCTCAAATAACGGCTATATCATGTTTAAACTCTAATTTTAAAATTGGGTCCATAAATGAACCTTGACACTTTTGATCATGTTTGACGTTCGCTTAGTCGACAAAAACACCACAGGGCTTTTATTTTTAACACTGGGGTTGTTCCTATCTGACATTTCGGAAGGGACACGGAAAACAAAATATACCCAAAACCTGAGTTTAAGCCAAGGGGTGTGTCAAAATCTAAGGAAACATGAAAAAATGTTTTTTGGACTTAAACCAACGGAAAACATTAAAAAATTGAGTAGATATGTGTTTTTAGCCTAATCTTAAGCGTTTGGCACTAAAATTGGGACAGTGCTTTAGGACGCTATTGTGTGGAAAATGTGTAATACGAACGAATAACACATTTTCTGTATTTTTGACCACAACTATTCCAGGTTTTAATAGATCCCCTGTGCATTATTAGTATTATTAGCATCCACAAATTACGTAACGCTCTAGGGGGAAGGGAGGAGTAGGCTCAAGCGTTACGGCTTATAAAAAAATTTAAAATTTTCCATACAAAAAGCGTTACGAAGGGGGGAGGGGTCAAAAATTTCCAATTTTAGCGTTACCTAATAAATGGACGCTGCCTTAGCGAGTTCGCCACTATTTCCTATACAAAAATTAAAACATTAACAACTACCGAAAAACTAAACATCACATATAATTTGCAATAGGATTAGATGGACAAATTGATGTGAAGATTTGCGAAAAAGTTACACGTCTTCTCAGTGAGAATCGAACTCACGACTCCCCGATCTCTAGTTGGGGCGCATTACCACTACGCCATGAGAGGACTCATGAACGCAGAAGTTAACCTGAATTCGATTTCAGCTCAATAATCACGTGGTCCTTTTTCGCAAAGTGCACCTCAGAATTAGATACCCATCCAAACACAACGCTTTCTATATATATCCAATGCCTAGCCCGAGAACGCATTGTTTTTTAGGTATAGGAATAGCACACTACACTAGCCAGCAACTGCGCTGGCTGAGGTATCTATTGTGTGGGCTTCCAAATTTGTCCATCTAATCCAATTGCAAATTATATGTAATGTTTAGTTTTTCGGTAGTTGACGAAGTGTGCGGTGATTAAAAACGGAAGCAAAAATGTTTTGCTCCGTCAATTTTCTGAAAATTGTTTTATTTTGCCTAAAATATAAGCGTGAAGAACATTTAAAGTACTTTCAAATAATTCGTGCTCATTTGAATTCGTTCAGTTCTTGATGTGATTTGTAAGCCGCTCTATTATGTGTTAGAGTGTAAGCGATGTTTGTTCAGTGACGGGTATTTGACAGAATATGTCTTCGAAAGAATATGTCAGAATCATCTGTGTTTATGTTTTAATGTTGATGATGTTCGAGATGAAAATAGATGTGCTAGGAAATGAACTGAAAGTTGTTAATTTTTACTCTGCTTCCACGGTAAATCCCAACAGGTTATGGGCCCAGTGGAGTAACTGAATATAAAAAGAAAGTAAATAGTGAACAGTGATTAACAAGTTGATTAGAGACGAGACGAAAGTGATAAGTGGCCATTGTGAACGAAAAATGGATATGGATCTAAAGGCTGGAGCAGTTCGATTGAATTTCCATAATTACGATTTATGGAGGGAGAGAACGAAGCAAATCTTGATTCGAGAAGGCCTTTGGAGAGTTATTGCAGATGATCTTCCGGCAATTAGCAAGCGATCTGAATCTTGGGTGGATAAGGACGAGAGAGCAGCGGCTACGATTGGATATCTAGTGGAGAATAGCCAGCTGCAACTTATCAAAAACGCAAGAACAGCCCAGGAGACTTGGAATATTTTGCGCGATTACCATATACGGCAGTCTTCAGCTGGAAAAGTTGGTCTGGTGAAACGTTTATGTCGCTTGGAAATGGAGGAAAATGGGGACGTAGAAGAGCATATGATCAAGATGGATTCGTTATTTGACAAGCTGGCGGAGGTGGGTTGCGAGATTTCGGAGGAAATGAAATGCAGTTTCGTCATGGCGAGTCTTCCTGAATCCTACGATAGTTTTGTAACAATGGTAGAGGGATGCGATGGAAAATTCACGGAAAGAACGGTGAAATCAAAACTTCTGAATGAGTACTACAAACGCCAGCAGAAAGTTTCGGTGCAGGAGGAGAAAGTCATGAAAGCCTCTGTGATGAAAACAAGAAACTCATTTGGTGTGGATTCGGATCAACGCGAAGAACGCCGTGTTTGTTTTGAATGTGGCAAGCCAGGTCATATCAAGAGAAACTGTTACATCTACTTGTCGAGACTAGCTGAAGAGCAAGGCATTCATCGTGAAAACACTGCAGACAGAAGTAATGAAAAGGTTGCTGTTCAAAAAGTGGATAATCGGTCTGTTTGTTTTTCTGCTATGAAGGAGTTGGATGGTAGTGGTGGATGGATTATCGATTCTGGGGCGTCGCACCACATGACATCTGATCGGTCGTTTTTCGATCAATTCGAAAACAAACAGTGTAAACTTTGCTTAGCTGATGGAAAGGAGACGAATATTGTTGGTGTTGGAGAAGGACATTTCACGGGATTCGACAAGGATGGAAATGTAGTTGTTGTGAAGCTGGTGAATGTTTTGTTTGTACCAGATCTTCGCCACAATCTGATTTCTGTGAAACGAATTGTTGAGTCTGGAGCACGAGTGGAATTCAATGCAGATAAGTGCTGCATTCATAAGGATGATAAGATTGTTTTGGTTGCAAAAGTTGTCAATGGAGTATACCGTTTGTAATAGTGTATATGTTTGAAACTGTAAACATCGAGGAGGAGTGTTAGAGTGTAAGCGATGTTTGTTCAGTGACGGGTATTTGACAGAATATGTCTTCGAAAGAATATGTCAGAATCATCTGTGTTTATAAAGACACGGACACCGTCTTCAGCCATTTAGCTGCACAGACTGTAACTTAACACTAGACAACGGACAAGCATGCTCCAATGGTACAACCGAGAAACATTCCTCACGAAAAGTTTCAATGGTTGTAGCGGGAATCGAACCCACACCCCATGACACGATACGCTCATTGCCTGACGACACTAACCGCACGGCCACGAAGCCCATGTTATGTTTTAATGTTGATGATGTTCGAGATGAAAATAGATGTGCTAGGAAATGAACTGAAAGTTGTTAATTTTTACTCTGCTTCCACGGTAAATCCCAACATTATGGAGTTATCGTAACTAAGAATTGACAGTACCCGAAGGACTGTGGGCCGCTCATCATCCTTCTTTAATGGTTCCCAGACAAGTAGACGTTTCAGCTGAAAGGAGTATCCGGTGAGTTTGTTTCAATTGAATCTCGCATAGTTTGTGATTGCTTGAGGGCCATTGGTGCTCGAGTGTGGGTAACGCTTGAAACTCAGAAGCGAAAAACTGCACTCGATGTCCAATTGTTTTCAAACATTGCATGAAACATGTGAGAGTTATCGTCATGATTACTCCGCCATTCTACATTTAATGGCAGGAAAGTTATCACACAATTTGTGTACTGGTCACGTAGATAGTGGTAATCTGGTACTACTTATGAATGCACTTTTCATATTTTTAAACTGTATGTAAAGGCTCATGAGCCATTAACTGCAATTCAAACCACTAGTCAAATTTGCACTGTTGATAATCATGTTACAGCATAGTATTTAGTACAAGTTTAAGAAACAGTTAATTTATTTTAAATACATTTATCGTTAATAGTTTCAAAATGGGAGAGTTTCAGATTTATTTTCGTTTCAGAGAGCGGCGCTTAAGCCTAGGCTCTATAGCCAGGACACACGGGAGAAATACCTGTGCCCCATCCCAGGAAGTGGACCACAAACAACAATGGAGTGCGCATTAACATTCTTAGCTTCGCCACTCCCAACGATTTTGCATATCTACCTATATGGAACGGTTGGTACAGTTGTCCCCGTTTCTTCCTTCACATATTTTGAAAATTTTTGTCTATCATGTTAATCATTCGTGAATAATCTGATCGCCATTAATTTTCGAATTACCTTCAAACCCCAAGTCTGCACAGTGGGCCTGGCCATTTTAATATCTGTATCAAATCATTGATATGCTACAAATATTATTTCTGACAAGAAAATACTGAAAGAAATTTCGGTATTTCCAGGATGTTTTTCAATATTGGTTGTGCAAGCACTTAGATAAGATTAGATTAAAAAAGACACTACACGTTAAACACTCCCAGTGGGCTATTTGCCCTTTGAAGGAAGCACCACACTAGACAACGGACTAACATGCAACGCCCAGTGGCACAGTCGGAAAACATTCCTGTCGAAAAGTTTTACGGCCTGAGGGGGGAATTGAACCCACACTCCTTAGCACGATGCGGCTAAATGCCTTGGTGACACTAACCGCACGGCTACGAAGCCCAGATTAAATTAGATTAGATGAGTTACTATTCCTATTTGCGGTTACGGGTGCGAGAGATAGCGATTAGTCACAAGTTTTTAGTCTGACGGCATTCGTTTGACCAGCACAAAACTTTTTTCATAACGCATATGTTCCATGCTTCAATTTGATCACCTTATCAGTTTTTAAAATATATTCAATGCTATAATAGAAAACTTAATCCTAAGCTGACGCTAGCTGACGCTAGCTGACGAAAAGAGAGTGATATAATTAGTAAATTGGTAAATAGTGATATTATTAGTATAAGAAACGGATTTAATAAAATTATGTTTTATCCTTGTACGGCCATGCGTGTTCCTGTTCAGCACGATTTCTTCAATGTTAGGAGGTTTTGATGCACATTAAAACAAATAAAATAATGCTCCGGATGAGTGTGTGGAAGCTGGAAGTATAAATAAAATACGTATAGAAAAAAACAAACAAGGGTCACTTCATCATAGACCACGTCAAGGTATCTAGAAGGAAGGTAGTCTAATGTGTCAGATTTCCCATTCCGCCATTTTGAAATGCCAAGTGACAACTGGCGAGTTTGTTTTAGTTGTGATAAAGTAGGTATAGAATGTTTCTTTTACACCATCTGTGTGGTATATGCGGCAAAGTATCTGAATTTCCTTTACTGTATTCACTGTAAATGCACTGATAGTAGAATTACTATGAACTTACGAGTTAAAGTTACAAGAATACAACCGTCACCGTCAGACAGCAACACCGTGGCACATCCTCTCTTCCATCGGTGGACCGTCGGTTGTGGGTGGCTCTCACACGGAGAAGTTTTCGAAATTTCCACATTTACAATCATTACATGCAATTGTTAACTTGTTACGTTTAAGTTTGTTTGTAGGAGAGAATATGTACATTTCAGTTAGACAAACTATCGAGAACACAAAGTGAACATAAATTTAAAGCTACCCTGGACCGCGAACCGCCGCTCAGGAACCCCTGCATAATTTTTGATCAACCTACTGCTGAACAGCGAGGCAGTAGCACTCTCAAGCTATCGGTTGGAGAAAAGCGCCAATTCACACACGCACACCGACTTGTCGATTTAGACATCACCAGCATCGAAAGATCAGTCGGAATCAGAGCGGTGAGAAAACGACGCCGCTCATCACAAAAACCATACACTGGTAGCATCCATCCGCAAACCATCACAGCTTCGATGGACAAGCGAAGGAGATAGAGAGCTCCTGCATGCGGCGAGCGTAATGTCTGAACACGAAGACAGCGTCACTCTCGTGAGAGTGAGCGAACATCTCTCGCTTCCACTCAACAAAATCTGCGGTGCGATCGTCGGACGACGTAAATCGAGAGTGGGCTATTCAAATCCAGTCCGTCAAGGTAACCACACGCGAAGAGCCTCGTCGCGAACAGTTCGGAAACCGGTTCAAAGTTAGCAGTGGGATTTATCCGCAAAATCGGCCATCTTGAGTCAGCGCAAAGTACGGTAGTGAAAATTCGCAGATGCGAAAGTGATTGCAACGTACGAATGTAATTGCAAGTGGAAGTTTTCGCTGGTTTGCGTAGGTAAGAAGGCTAAAACGGCAAATCGATTCGGTGCTGATGTTAGCTAATGTAACCATTTCACCACGCAGAAACGGCAACATTTGCGCCAGCCAGATCCACCATTTTGCGAATCGAAACCACGTTTCAACAGCAAACTGGCGTGGACAAATATTCATCCACTGACGGAAAGAACCGGGCCAAAACGTCGCAAGCGTCGAGATCAGTGATTCCCAAACTGAAGAACACCGGTAAGAACTCTGCAACTCAGCAGTTGATGAAAACCTACAACGCTTTTCCTTTTTCAACGCACAGTCGTCATCTGGCCGTGGATCGTCACCAAAGAAAGACCGTCACATCATCGTCGGATCAGTGCGTTTACCATGCGACCAAAAAAGCCTTCCTAGGAAGGCTTTTTTCTTTTGGGCTCAATTGCAGTTAACCGCTCACTTTGAGCATCAGGACGGCCGGCCATTCAGATCAGGACGAGAGGGACGATTGTTGGTGTGGCAGCGAAGAGTGGGCGAAGTACGACGTCGGTTGGGGACTGGTTGCAGACCGGATCAAACCACGACCACAACACCTTGAAGAACGGATTGGAGGATTTTGAGGAGAGCCACGCTGCACGATCGAATCGCCCGTTCGGTGGCCAGGAACTTCAGCCGCTCGGGTAGCGATCAAGTGTGCAGCTGCGATTGATGTTGGAGCGGATGATGGTTGCTGGGCAGAGGGCCAACATGCTTGGCCGCGATTGCGATGCAAGGCAGGGTAAGGAGCGAGACGGCGGTTCGGCCGACAAAAAGGGTGCACCCAAGAAGAGCGCGCGCGCGTGAGTAATAAGCCATAAGAAAACTGAATACTAGAATTAAGAAAGATATCAAGCAAGGATGAGTAGGAGGCAGGCTATCTAAGATTAAGATGAGAGCAGAGAATACATGTATGTGAAGAACATTTGATTTGTTGGATTTGATTTCAGTTTTGTGCGCATTCCTTGAGCTATCCGGGGCTGATCGAGGTCTTCATTCCCCCCTCGACAGTCGCTTGCTACACTGGCGCCCAACTGAAAATCCACAAAATTTAGTACTACCGTTAGCGAATTTTTGGTTTGTGATTTAGCAAATTTGGTTTTGTGCTTTTGATTATCCGGCCTTGATAATCAACAAAATTTTAGCCCTTACGCATAAGTTAAGATATGGATTACACACATTTGACGGACGAAGAGGTCACGTATGAGTTGGCCCTACGGCATGTAGTTAATTTAGGACCTACCACTCATAGAGGCAAGGTCTTACGTCTCAAGGCACTCATGCAAGAGGAGTCCTTGCGAGATAACCAGCCCACGAGCTCATGCCATGTAATGAGTTCACAGTCAAACATTGAGCACTGTGAAACTCAAATACAACAGTTGCACATCAGCACGGAAGCGGCTATTCGCACTAACGATAGTGCATCCTTGAATAAAATCCGGACACGTCTTAATCATTATCGCGACCGTTTGCAATTGATCCGCCCTCCGGTCGAGCTGAAGGAAACACATGCTATGTTGTCCATGCATGTTAACGTGTTGTTAAGCAAAGTGGACGGTACAAGTGTAGTGAATGGTGTACAAATGGGTGAAAATGCGGTGAGAAACACAACATCAACTGGCGCTGTGAGGAGGAACGACAACGACTCGGAAGGAGCTGTTGGAGGAACAGCGGAAGCCACAATCCCAGTTGGAAGCACCTCTATTCAAGACAATTCACCACCCCCAGCACCGCAACCACCTCTGATGTCATCGTTTTCGTGTGGTCAAGGAAGAGGACTATTGTTTTCCAGTTCTTTCCAAGCAGACCACGAAGACAGACGACAAGCGGAATCAAGACGGCAAAGCAGTTCACCACCCCCTCCCTACCTGGCCAGGGAGTATGCAGGATGGAATCAACAGGCAAGAGAAACCCCTTCACAAGAAGCGCTGGAAGTGAGAATCAGACAGATGCAGGAGAGAGAAGAGCGGATGCGAGAAGAATGCCACAGGATGCGAGAAGAACTGGAGCTGTTGATCCGGAGAGAACGACCAGCACCGGAGCGAGTAGACGAGAGAAGGATGCAGAAAGCGGTGCATAACTGGCCGTTCAAGTTCCGAGGCGAGAAGGACACAACCTCACTGAACGTTTTCCTGGATCGTGTGGAGACGTTTGCAAGGTCGGAAGGCATGAGCGATGCCACACTTCTGAGCTCCATCAAGCACCTGCTGCAAGAGGATGCCATTGACTGGTACGCACGAGCAACTTCTCAGCAACTACTGCGTACTTGGGACGACTTCAAGAGAGAGATTCGAAGAGAGTTCTTGCCGAGCGGCTACTCGCAAATTCTGCGATTGGAGGCCAGCTTCAGATTTCAAGGAAGAGAGGAATCGTTTGCGAAATACTATCGCGACATTTCTGCGCTCTTTCGCTTTGTGGATCCACCGATTCCGGCCGATGAGAAGTTCTTCCTGGTGAAGAAGAACATGAACGAAAACTATGCGGCCATCGTAACAGCAGCCAGACCCCGCTCATTGGAAGAAATGGTTGAAGTGTGTACCGGATACGACGAGACGAGGATGCTTCTGAACAGACAGCGTAGGATTCCGATTCCACACAGTGCGTTGCTGGAACCGAACTTCGCTACGCCTGTGGCGACCAACAGACCGGCTCCAATACAGCAGCAACAACATCCTCAACGCTTCAGCAGAGTCCATGCGGTGGAAATTCAAGATAGCGCTCCCAGTTTCGAGACACCAGAAGATCAGGACGAAGACCATTGGCAGCACACCATCGATGAGTTGGCAGAGCAAGTCAACGCGTTGAAGATGAACTTTGAGCGGAGAACTACGCGACAAAATTTCATGCCAGGAAACGGAAGGCAGCATCGGTTTCCGGATAGGTTCAATCGAACCGAGGGGGACAGCTCGCCTGTAATGCGACAGCAGTTGAGAGACACGCAAATACCCCTACAGCAGCAACGGTCGCAAGCCACTCCGTACCAGCTACGGCAACCAGAGCAGCAGCAAGAGCAGCCACAAAGGATGCAGCACTGGCAAGCGCGACAATGGAAACCAAGCTCGCTGGAAGGTCCGCAAAACTACAACCAGCGAAACAACTCTTTTCAGCAAGAGCCACTAAGACTGGTAGAACGCCAATCAGATGAACAACAGGAAGCAGACAACCAGCAACGACTGGTACTGGTTTGCTGGAACTGCGATGAGGAAGGCCATAGGTTTATGGATTGTCCAAAGCCGCAAGCGATCCTTTTCTGCTATCGGTGTGGACGAAAAGGCTACTCGTTACGCAGCTGCTTTACATGCCGCACAGGTGCGGTAAACTACCCAGCGGAGAACCAGCAATAGAGGGGAGCAGCTCTCCGCACAGTATCGGAAACCCCTCCGATATTCCAGAATTTCGAAACCTGAGCTCGTTAATAATCAATCTTGGAAGCGACAATCGACCGCACGCCGTCATATCGGTGTTAGGGAAGGAGTTAACCGCTTTGCTAGACAGCGGAGCAAACTGCTCTCTGCTAGGAGGAAATAAGGCCAATCTGGCAGAGGAGTGCGGACTACAGAGAGGAACCGTCAAGGGCGGAATAAAAACGGCGGACGGCACGAAGCATAAAATCACCAATTTCGTCTATCTTCCCATTGTGTACAACAACCGCAACGAAGTGCTTCCAGTACTGCTGGTACCCTCGATCCCGGACTGCATCATCTTGGGAATGAACTTCTGGGACAAGTTCGGAGTAAAGGCAGTCTGTTGCGCAATGGAAGCAGAACAGGAACACAAAGGCGGCGAGGAACAGATGAAGCAGCTGACGCCGGAGCAAAAGAAGCAGTTGGAGCAGGCAATCCGGAAATTTCCTAGAGCTGTAGAGGGAACGCTGGGTCGCACGAAGTTATACGAGCATCACATCGACGTAGGCAACGCACCACCTCGCAAGCAACGGCATTATCCCATGTCGCCGTATGTTCTGCAGGAGGTGAACAGGGAGATCGACCGAATGATCGCACTCGATGTCATCGAGGAGGCACAGTTCTCGCCGTGGAACAATCCACTAGTCGCCGTGAAGAAGAAGACTGGGCAATATCGCGTCTGCCTGGATGCCCGTCACCTAAATTCCGTCATGGTAAATGAAGGCTACCCAATTCCGCAGATAGCAGCGATCACCAACAACCTCCGAAGCAGCAAATACATCTCGTCGATCGATCTCAAAGATGCTTTCTGGCAGCTACCGCTCCATCCACAATCGAGACCGCTGACGGCGTTCACCGTTCCATCCAGAGGCCACTTTCAATTCAAAGTGGTGCCTTTCGGACTGTGTACGGCCAGCCAAGCTCTAGCGCGGCTCATGACGCACCTGTTCGCTGATCTAGAGCCGCTGGTATTCCACTACTTAGACGACATAATCATCTGCTCGGAGACCTTCGAAGAGCACATCGCTCTGCTCGAAGAAGTAGCACGCCGGCTACGACAAGCGAATCTCACGATCTCTTCGGAGAAGTCCATGTTCTGCAGGAAGAGCATGAAATACCTAGGCTACGTGATCGACGAGCAAGGTTGGCGAGTAGATGACGAAAAGATTCAGGCCATCGTACAGTTCCCCACTCCAAATACCCGGAAAGAAGTGCAGCGGTTCCTAGGTGTCTGCAACTGGTACCGACGCTTCATCGCAGGATTCTCGCAGTTGGCATCACCGCTCACGAACCTAACATCGGCCAAGACGAAGTTCCGGTGGAATCCAGTAGCTGAAGAAGCCTTCCTCAAGCTGAAAGCAGCTCTGGTCTCTGCCCCGGTACTAGCGATGCCGGACTACAGCAAACCGTTCGCGATAGCGTGCGATGCCAGCGACACAGCGATCGGAGCAGTGCTAACACAAGAGACCGACGGCGAAGAACATCCGATCGGATACTTCTCGCAGAAATTGTCAGCGTCGGAGAGGAAGTACTCCGTCACGGAGCGGGAGTGTCTCGCGGTGATCCGAGCGATCGAAAAGTTCAGAGCCAATGTGGAAGGAATCAGGTTCGTCGTCCATTGCGATCACGCAGCGCTCAGCTACTTGAAGTCGATGAAGAACCCAACGGCCTTGATGAGCCGATGGCTGTTGCGGCTGAATGCGTTCGACTTCGAAATTCGGTACCGGAAAGGTTCTATCAACGTGGTACCGGATGCTCTGTCGAGAACGGTAGCAGAAGCAGTATTCACCGTAAACCAGGTGCAGGATCCGTGGTACAAGAAGCTGGTGGAGAGAGTGCAGACTGAAGGCGAGCGGTTTCCAGACTTCCGAATCGCAAACAACACCTTGTTCAAGAACTGCCGCTGCAAGGACGAGGTCGGAGCAGTATTCCACAGGTGGAAGCAGGTGGTACCCAAGGAAGAAAGGTTGCAGCTGATCCGGAGATTCCACGACGAACCGGCGTCCGCGCATTTAGGCCTCTACAAAACATGGCACAAGCTACAAGCCCACTACTATTGGCCGCAGATGCAGCAGGAAATCAGCGATTACGTGAGGAGCTGTCCAACTTGCAAAGCGTGCAAGGCACCTGGAACGAAGATGATGCCGCAAATGGGGAATCCCAAGCCGGCGAAGATCCCGTGGGAGATGATATCGGTGGACTTTGTCGGTCCGCTCACTCGTTCCAAGCGCGGGAACACGGTATTGTTGGTGGTAGTAGATTGGGTCAGCAAATACGTGATCGTCAAGCCAATGCGCGCAGCAGATTCACAGAAAATGGTGGAGTTCCTGGAAGAAGAGGTGTGCCTGAAGTTCTCGCGTCCACGGCTGATATTGTCCGACAATGGGAAGCAGTTCGAATCGATGGTCTTCAAGTCCTGGCTGGCGAAGAACAAGATCGGCCACATGAAGACAGCTTTCTACTGCCCACAGGTCAACAACGCGGAGCGCGTTAACCGCGTCGTAATCACCTGCATCCGAGCATTGCTGGACGGCGATCATCGAGAGTGGGACGAGAAGCTACCGGCAATCACGGCAGCGATCAACGCGGCCAGGCACGAGGCAACGGGTGTGAGTCCGCACGAAGCGAATTTCGGACGACACCTACTGCTACACACGGACCTCTACACGCAGCAAGAACTGAACACGCCGGAAGACCCAAAAGTTGCACAGGATCTACGGCTATCAACGATTCGCCGAATACAGAAGCTGATCATCGATCGCATCAAGAACAGCCACCAGCGGGCGAAACAGCGATACAACCTTCGCACAAGATCGGTGGCGTTCAAAGTCGGAGATCTGGTATGGCGTCGTACATTCGTTCTCTCCTCAAAAGTGGATCAGATTACCAGTAAGCTGGAGCCGAAATTCGTTCCGGCAATAGTGAAGGAGATCCTCGGGACGAACTTGTACCTGCTGGAGGACGTGATGAGTGGGAAGAAAGGCAGATTCCATGCGAAGGACATTAAAGCGGATTAAGCGTAAGGTGTAAAGCTATGTACGCAGGCAGTGCCTGTCAACCAAGAAGCGAAAGCTGGCAAAAACACCAAATGGGAGCAGTGACAACGAGCAGAGGCGAGCACAGTATCCACATTTCTGCTTCGCCTCAGCTATACCGATTAGGAGATTTCTGTAAGGATTTCCGTTCAAACGAACGAGGTTCCGAAACGTTCAAGCTATGTACACAGGCGGTGCCAGTTAACCAGTATCAGTAGCAGTCGAAAACACCAATCACTGGGAGATTTGACCACGTATGCTGAGAGTGAGATCCCGCTACAACACGCTCCAGTTCAGCAACCCTAATCAAGACTGGCAAGGATTTCCGTTCATCCGAGCGAGGTTCCTCAACGATAAAGCTATGTCCACAGGCAAAGCCTGTCAACGATTAGTACCATACTCCAAAACACGTACCAAGCGGGAAAATGGCAAGAGTCAGGTGTGATGAGCAACAACTTCTTAACGACTACCTCTCCACCATGACGATTCGTCAGCTTCGTTGTAGCCAATAATCTTCGCCAAATGTTGAACACGATTCGCGACCACATCAAGCAGGGAAGAAAACCAACATGCGGTACCAAAACACTTCCATCGCGCCAGGAGGTGTACCGTGCGCCGTTCGCGAAGCGGGAGAAATCGCACCCTACGTCTTTGGAAACGGGGAGTAGGGATCTCGGCAATGCACCAGATGTATTCTCTGATAGGAGGAGTGGAGACCCGGAGATCGACGACAAAAATCGGTTCGACGCGGAGTTGAAGCTTACGGCCACTATCGGGCGCAGTGAGACAGCAACTGGAGGGCATTGAGAGGAGAAGGACGTGGCTGAAGCCCACGAAGGGCACGGGAGATTGGAACCCCGAAAACCATCGTGAGTAGGGAGACTCCAAATACCATCACGAAGAAGCAGAAAAGCAAGCAGCCTACGGAAGGCACGGGAGATTGGAACCCTGAAAACAGCCGTGAGTAGGGAGGCTCCAAATACCACTTCGAAGAAACGCAATCGCAAGCAGCCTACGGAAGGCACGGGAGATTGGAACCCTGAAAACCATTGTGAGTAGGGTGGCTCCAAATACCATCATGATGGAGCGGACAAACAAGCAGCCTACGGAAGGCACGGGAGATTGGGACCCTGAAAACCATTGTGAGTAAGGAGGCTCCAAATACCATCAGATAGAGCGGAAGAAGCACGTAGCCTACGTCAGGCATGGGAGACTGGGACCCCGAAGTCCACAATAGGGAGACTCCAGACACCAGAAAGTGAAGCGCACCGTAGACCGCGATCAAATGCAAGCAACATCATCAAGCTATGTCCGCAGCGAGCTGCAAACCAAGTAGAGGAAACCCCACAGCAAAACACACCAAGTGGTCATGCCGTTCGCCGATCGAGATAAATCGAGCCCACCATCAAGATTCGACCACCCACTACACTACAAGACTGGATGAGTGCACACAAACCCTCAAGTGTTTCCAGTCAATTCAAATGCGTGGCCAAGGGTTAAAGATCTGGGGGTCGTCATGAAATCATCATCCCAAGGTAACGCGACCAGGGGCGCGGTAAAACTCCATTCTCGGGCTCATGACGATTTAGTCGCGGAAATGCTTCTTTTCTCAGTTTTTATGCACAAACCAATACAAACCAACTTTGTCCTTGTAAAAAGTCTGTAAATATATAGCTTCTATGTTTAGTGTGCGGTTATGCCTATTTTAGTCAATATAATAGGCTAGAATCCGATTTGAATGTTTTGCCGTAGTTTGCTCGGATTTGTGGAAGCTGGACAAGGACTTTGGTCAGAGACGATTTGAGAGGTCATAGATTCTGCCAGGCGCAGCTGGCGTGATATTGAGTCTAGGATTAAGATTATGCAGTTCAGGCGATAGTGGAGATTTGATTTGGCAAGCAACCAAGGCTTGCGTATATGAGTTTAGTTAGGCTGTAGAAGATTGAAGAACCAGAAGTAACTTGAGGTCTGCTCAAGAGTTTAGTTGACCGACTTGTCTCTGACCATCATCCTAGGAGGATGATTGAAGATTTTGTGAATTTTTCATAAATCGCTGGATCATCGATTTATGAAAAATTCTTCCGCTACGGTAGAGTTGTGTTACGTTTAAGTTTGTTTGTAGGAGAGAATATGTACATTTCAGTTAGACAAACTATCGAGAACACAAAGTGAACATAAATTTAAAGCTACCCTGGACCGCGAACCGCCGCTCAGGAACCCCTGCATAATTTTTGATCAACCTACTGCTGAACAGCGAGGCAGTAGCACTCTCAAGCTATCGGTTGGAGAAAAGCGTCAATTCACACACGCACACCGACTTGTCGATTTAGACATCACCAGCATCGAAAGATCAGTCGGAATCAGAGCGGTGAGAAAACGACGCCGCTCATCACAAAAACCATACACTGGTAGCATCCATCCGCAAACCATCACAGCTTCGATGGACAAGCGAAGGAGATAGAGAGCTCCTGCATGCGGCGAGCGTAATGTCTGAACACGAAGACAGCGTCACTCTCGTGAGAGTGAGCGAACATCTCTCGCTTCCACTCAACAAAATCTGCGGTGCGATCGTCGGACGACGTAAATCGAGAGTGGGCTATTCAAATCCAGTCCGTCAAGGTAACCACACGCGAAGAGCCTCGTCGCGAACAGTTCGGAAACCGGTTCAAAGTTAGCAGTGGGATTTATCCGCAAAATCGGCCATCTTGAGTCAGCGCAAAGTACGGTAGTGAAAATTCGCAGATGCGAAAGTGATTGCAACGTACGAATGTAATTGCAAGTGGAAGTTTTCGCTGGTTTGCGTAGGTAAGAAGGCTAAAACGGCAAATCGATTCGGTGCTGATGTTAGCTAATATAACCATTTCACCACGCAGAAACGGCAACATTTGCGCCAGCCAGATCCACCATTTTGCGAATCGAAACCACGTTTCAACAGCAAACTGGCGTGGACAAATATTCATCCACTGACGGAAAGAACCGGGCCAAAACGTCGCAAGCGTCGAGATCAGTGATTCCCAAACTGAAGAACACCGGTAAGAACTCTGCAACTCAGCAGTTGATGAAAACCTACAACGCTTTTCCTTTTTCAACGCACAGTCGTCATCTGGCCGTGGATCGTCACCAAAGAAAGACCGTCACATCATCGTCGGATCAGTGCGTTTACCATGCGACCAAAAAAGCCTTCCTAGGAAGGCTTTTTTCTTTTGGGCTCAATTGCAGTTAACCGCTCACTTTGAGCATCAGGACGGCCGGCCATTCAGATCAGGACGAGAGGGACGATTGTTGGTGTGGCAGCGAAGAGTGGGCGAAGTACGACGTCGGTTGGGGACTGGTTGCAGACCGGATCAAACCACGACCACAACACCTTGAAGAACGGATTGGAGGATTTTGAGGAGAGCCACGCTGCACGATCGAATCGCCCGTTCGGTGGCCAGGAACTTCAGCCGCTCGGGTAGCGATCAAGTGTGCAGCTGCGATTGATGTTGGAGCGGATGATGGTTGCTGGGCAGAGGGCCAACATGCTTGGCCGCGATTGCGATGCAAGGCAGGGTAAGGAGCGAGACGGCGGTTCGGCCGACAAAAAGGGTGCACCCAAGAAGAGCGCGCGCGCGTGAGTAATAAGCCATAAGAAAACTGAATACTAGAATTAAGAAAGATATCAAGCAAGGATGAGTAGGAGGCAGGCTATCTAAGATTAAGATGAGAGCAGAGAATACATGTATGTGAAGAACATTTGATTTGTTGGATTTGATTTCAGTTTTGTGCGCATTCCTTGAGCTATCCGGGGCTGATCGAGGTCTTCATTCCCCCCTCGACAGTCGCTTGCTACAAACTAACTTTTCAAGTTTGTATTCAACTTTTCTGCGACTCAAAACACCGGAATTCCGCGAAATACTACATTATCGACAAAAATTTGATTTGCGACAAAACAGCTCGTCAATGCTGGAGAAAATTTTCACTTCACTGTATTCATGTTTGTTGGAGTAAACATTCCCTAACAATCCCATAGAAACGGTAGACTGAAAAACAATGTACACAAACCCGCCAGCTACTCAACTCGCCAGCTGTCACTTCCACCTTCCCCGTAGCTAACCACACCGCGCACCAACTGACTGCTTAGATCGGTAAACCTGTCATTATAAAAACCTTAAACCACGCTAAGTATCGGTTCACGGCGATGTTAATCAAGAGTGTTCATTAGAAAACACTTTTGATTATTATCACCATTGTCACCACTAGTGTACATCTTTCTCTTCAGAGTAAAGATACATTTAAGCCCCGAGACCTAACAGCAATCAAGCTGATCACAAGATTGTGCCTTTGCCCAGGGCATTACCCAACTAACAATTTTAGCGCTATAAGCCAAGATTATTTGCTTTGTGCTGTATAACAATTGAATTGAAGCAGCGAACGCAGCAAAAAATGAAAGCTGTCAAAAATAGAACGATTAGCGTTAATACAGCTGTAAAGCAAACGTTTTGCAGCTACAAATCTTAGCTGAATAAATTTCGTCAGTTATCGCTTTTGCTGCTTTCACTAAGCTGTAACTCAACACCGTAAAAGATAGCAACCTAATGATGTGGAATAAAACTCGCCATCATCAATCCGGCTGGTTCTATACAATATGATTTGTTATGCTGCTCAATATATATTTAAGAAGCGCTTTGTCGTTAGTTATACAGCGAGCATACAGCAGTATGCTGTATAACAACAACTTGTGGCGCATCTACTCAGCTTGTTGGATGTAAACATTGCGTTTGACGTTTCGCACCCTTTTACAGCCTGATGAAGTAGTGTAAGCGCGGCTATGGCATCTTTTATGAGCATTATAAAATATTGTGTGAACCGTTTCCGATGTAGAACAAAACGGTGTGTTTTCTTTGCCTTTCGATATAGACTGTGGTGGCAACAAGGACAGCGTCGAGACTTGTGGATGCAGAGATCTTGAGTTCAATTCCAAGTGGTGGCAGGTAACGTTGGGAACATTAAATTCAGATACTTATGATATGAATTCCGGAAGCTGTGAAACAGCTTGAAAATAATATTTAATCGATAATACAGCGAAGCTGTATAATAATTATTCAACAGTTGCGAAATGGTTGAGAAAGCGCCTTCCGAAGATGTTACCTAGCTACTTGTTGTATAACTGTCGAGATAGAGCAATGTTCGGTATGGATAAGAGCTGCCAACACAGCTTAAAAGTAGCTGAGTAGATTCGCCAGATTTGTTGGTAAAAGGATCGAATAGAAGCTTTCGTTCGTATGTACAACGCATTTACCCAGCATAAAGCCGTATAAAGAGGGCCTAGAGAATGTTAACATGTGCACTAAATGTTAGTTGGGTATGCCCCTAATCCCTCTAATACAAAAAAATCAAACCTTCTATATTTTTCTACAGTCAAACTATCACAGAAAAAGAGCCGTTAGTTACACGGAAAATAAAATATGCTCCAGTTAAAAATTTAAAAATTAATACAGTCATCTCTCCCTTACTCGATATTCTGTATCTCAATATTTCCCCTAACTCGATGGAATGTGCGGTCCCTTCAATCTAGCATGCTTTGATACCTCTGTAAGTCGATACCTCTCTAACTCGATTTTCCCTAACTCGATGCTATCTGGTTCAGTTTCCCAAGTAAGTTTATTGTTCGTTTTGTTGAGGAATATTCTCAAGCACATTTTGAACGTGGACAAATAAATACTCACACGTCAGTTTCTACGGCACTTTAATAGAAGCACGCAACTTGCATTCAATGTACAATCCAACATAATGCGTTACATGTGCGTTACTTGTTGATTTTGTTAGCTACGACGCCATCCAATATATGGCAAACATGGTGGGAGAATATTTTGGTGTGACAAAATTATTTAGGTGTGAGTCTATTAGAGGGCAAAATCCTCAATATTATTCGGTCACTATTCAAATTTCAATATTCGGCAGACCGAATATTCGGCAAAATCAAGATACTCGTGATATTCAGCCCGAATATTCGGCCGGCCGAATATTCGGTACATCTCTAAACATAACTGAACAGAAAAAAATTGAATTGACAAGAATAAAATTTTCTTGTTTTACATGTTACTTATGTTATTGTTCATTGGGATTCCTTAACAAATGTTAAATTTAATAGAAATTGTAAATAAAACTGCTAGTTTTCAAAATTCATTGTTCAAAACGACAAACTTTTCACTTGCCCTACTTGAGGCATGTGAAGAGTAAAGATACACCTCGTAACGCATTTTGTACGAATATTTTCCAAAATTTGTATGAACCGTAACATTTTTAGGACACTCTCCCACTCCCTTTAGCTTTATGACATTTGTGGATGGGCCCTTGGGCTTCCACGAAGCACTGCCCAGCAAAACGCGCACAAACCGAAAAGCCAGCGAAACGCGGAAACTGAAAAGAGCGTTCAAATTGCTTTAGGGCTCATTCATAAATTTCATAACGCTGAAGGGGGTGGGTGTGCTGTTACGGCTCATACAAAATTTGTCAAATATTCATACAAAAAGCGTTATGAGGGGGTGGGTGGGTGTCGAAAATGTCCATTTTTAGCGTTATGAAATTTGTGAATGAAGCCTTAAAATTGATGTAATACAGTCATCTCTCCCTTACTCGATATTCTGTATCTCGATTTTTCCCCTAACTCGATGGAATGCGCGGTCCCTTCAATCTAGCATGCTTTGATACCTCTGTAAGTCGATACCTCTCTAACTCGATGTTCCCTAACTCGATGCTATCTGTTTCAGTTTCCCAAGTAAGTTCACCTCTCTAACTCGATATTTTCATGAAAAGTTCCAAATGTCCTCCAAACGTTAATAAATTTCATGAATTTGATTATTATGATTAAATTGCTAGTAAAATTAAGGATTATTGCCAATTTCTGGGTGCTAAAATTTTTAATTTTTGCAGATCGGTAAGAAAGTGTCAAATAGGTAAATATGGAAAAATTGTAATGTTTTTCACGTTAAAATAACTATTTTGAATGTATTTTGTCAAAATAATAAAAAGTTTAATCTTTGAAAAATATGTGTTCTGTATCTCGATACCTCCTTAACTCGATGATCCCTTCAATATCGAGTAAGGGAGAGTTAACTGTATCACTAAAATTGCTAAAACTTTTCTTACTTGTACCAATAGTTGCGGTAAAGTGTTCCTATAGTGGTGGATCCCATAAGAAAACGACGGATACCGCAACTATAGGAATACAAATTAAAAATATACCGCAACTAAAGGAACGGTGTACCAATAGTGGAGGTATTATTTTTCACTGACAGGCCGTGGATTACAGCGATGAAATCATTTTTTTTTTATTAAGTTAATGGTCGTTACTTCCCGTTACAGCATTAACATATTCATTGATTGCGCTTCTTGAATTTAGGCGGTTAAATGAAGTTAAATCGTGCTTAGTACCTCCACTATTGGTACATCTACCCTATATAGTTTTCCTTGCGTATGTACTTACTTCGTTGGTTTTTCCCGTTTTGGTGTAAGCAATGGTCCTCCGAGATCTTCGTTATTGTTCGTGCTCTCGTTCATGCTTGCATTCCTGGACAAGTTTATGCCGAAAAATTTATCCAATTTTTGATCGTTGTGCGACGTTCGAACAAACTTGTAATCCAACTTTGGTTTATCTCCGGTGGAATCGTTCAGTTTGCTCACTTCAGCAGGTTCAGGTGCCCCAGGCAGCAATGCTTGTGTGTAGAATGTCCGCGAAGCATTGCCTCCAAGGAGCACACGCTCTACCGCTTCTTTGATTTTTTCGATGATTTCCTCTTCGTGCAGAAAGTGAACTTCGTGCTTTGTTGGATGGACATTCACGTCGACATTATTTGGGTTCAGTTCGATAGATAGGTATACGAAGGGGGCTGACCCTTTGGGCAGATAAAGGGAATAAATTTGGTCGATAGCTTTCTTGATGTTTGTCGAATCGACGGCCCTGTGATTGATGAATAGTAAGAACATTCCTTTCTTCAAGTTGAAATTTACGTTCGTTACGAACCCATTGACTTGAAGTTGAAGAATATCATCGTCTATTGCGATTTTGAGTAACGATTTACTAATAGAAGACCCGTAGATCATTGCAATGTTAGTTTCAACTGTCGATTTGGCTTGTGTTCGTATAGTAGCATTCTCTCCGAATTTCTTCAGCATAAAGCCAGTTTGAGGATTATGTACTGCATATTTACTGACTACATCAGATATCTTTTGGAATTCCTCGTTGGGTGCCTTCAACGCTTGTTTTCGCATAGGAACATTGTAGAACAAATCTTCCACTGTAATTTGAGTTCCCTGATTGCCTGCGCATGGCTTAATGTCTCCTTTTAACTTTCCATCTTCATAAGTGGCTTTGAAGGCACATTTTTCATCCTTAGTTTTGGTAGTTATGGTCAAATGTGCAACATGACTAATACTTGCCAATGCTTCACCTCGAAATCCGTATGTTTCTATCGATGATAGATCTTCAAACTTTTGTAGTTTGGATGTAGTGAAACGTTCACATACGATGGCCAAATCATCGCGTCGAATCCCGGTTCCGTTATCTTGAATCTGCAAGGACTTGAGTCCACCGTATTTTATTACAATCTGGATGCTGGTCGACTTGGCATCCAAACTGTTTTCTATCATCTCCTTTAGTGCATTTGCCGGGCGTTGAATGATTTCCCCCGCCGCAATTCGATTCACGACCACCTCGTCTAGTTTGCGAATAATTCCAGGTTCCATAGCACCTAACCGATGATTTTGATCTCAACTCTTTTTAGTTAAGTGTTCATCAATTTAAACCGAAATGAAACTGTTCATGTTTTTCGTAAGCTTTTTGAGTTCGATACTTTGCGCGCCTTCATTCGCAACACAACATCGTTCGTCCAGAGTCCAGATCCAGCGCTTGGTGGTGTGTGTGCGGTAATGTCATTTTTATTCTCTTTTTCTTCTGTTCTCTTTTCTTCCAAGCGAAAAAACGCGATGTCGTTGTAATTCGATCACTGAGCAGAAGTCACAAAGCAAAACAAAACGACTCAAACGACACGCGGAGTGAAACTCAACAGAAGCTGCCTGTGTATTTTAACAATTTCGTTAATTTTGTGTATGAAAGTACTTTAAAACTGCATTACTAATGGCTAATGTTTTATTAAGTGAAGCCGAAAAAACCTACATTCTACATGGTATCCAGGTAAGCATCACAAATATCGAAACAACCCAAGCACCAAATTTACGTTCCCATCGAATCCCATTGACAGAAAGACTACCGCAATGATGGTCGAACGAATCGTGATTACCGCCCAATGGAACTGGAAACGGATATTGTCGTCCACGCCATGGGTTCGGCTAGGCTGCGATTGGCCAACACGGATATCCTTGTGGCGGTGAAAGCCGACATCGATGCCCCTTCCCCAGACCGGCCAAAAGAGGGAAAAATCGAATTCTTTGTCGATTGCTCGGCCAATGCTACGCCGGATTTCGAAGGGCGCGGGGGTGAAGAATTAGCCACCGAAATCTCCAATACCTTGTCGAAGGCGTATCTTTCGCAACAGGCTTTCGACCTAACACCACTCTGTATTCTGGCCAAGCATCAATGTTGGAAATTATATGTGGATATATTGATTTTAGAATGCGGTGGAAATTTGTTCGATGCCGTGTCGTTGGCCGTGAAGGCCGCTCTTTACAACACGAAACTGCCCCGTGTGTCTTCGGCAGAACTGGACGGAGGGGCTATGGACATCATACTGTCCGATGATCCGTACGACTGTGAGCGATTGAATATTCAAACTGCACCTCTATTGGTAACTGTTTGCAAAATTGGAGACTATTGTGTGGTCGATCCATCAGCCGAGGAAGAGGAATGCAGCGCCATTAGCGTTGTAATTGGAGTTTCCCGCAAGAACGGTGGTAAATCGTCTGTAACGTCGATCAGAACATCAGGAGAGGGTTCCTTCCATTCGGACACCTTGATGAAAAGCCTGGATCTAGGCGTCAGTGCAGCAACGTATCTGGACAAAGCTCTGATGGCCGCACTGAAAGTCGATGAGGAGAACAATACCAAGCCACTAGGCGAAAAGGAAATATTTGGATTCCTAAAATAATCAATTTCTGCGATAACAAAACTTTTTGAACCTTTTTATTTGAACCAAACGAAAAGTCCCTGTGATTCACTTTTGGGTTTATTCTACGACTGGCGTTAGGTGAGAATTGTCAGTGTCGTATAGCGAGGTGACAATTCTCGACTCGAGTGAAGTGACTCTCCATTTGATTTGCACGGCGAGTCACTTCACTCGAGTCGAGAATTGTCACCTCGCTATACGACACCGACAATTGTCACCTCACGCCAGTCGTACAATAAACCCATTTTTTTAGAAACCAAAGAGAATAAATACACTACCGGCCACCAAAAATAGCTTCATCGAGTAAACAGGACTACTTTTTTATGAAACGTTTTAGAAGTTCTACACTATTATTTCAATAGGGCCTAGAGTAGTCTTTGAGATTGTATAACATTTTGCGGTAATCCGTTTCGCGGTGTACCATTTCGCGGTTGGTCATTTCGAGGTACGACACTTCGCGGTTAGTACCATTTGGCGGCATGTTAATTCGCTGTCAGTACCATTTCGCGGTGTACCGTTTCGCGGTTAAGACCGAGATGTCTCATTTATCTTAACAGTACAATTTAAAGGTCTGCCTGTGTTTAAAAGAAGGGGAAAATCACCGATGAAAATATTATTAGTGATGATGCCAACAATTTTCAGTGCAACTCGAAGGAAAAACCACACCGCGAAATGGTATAGACCGCGAAATAGCATACCGCGAAATGGTACTAACCACAAAACGGTAAACCGCAAAATGATACAAACCGCGAAATGGTTGACCGCGGAATGGTTTACCGCGGAATGGTTTACCGCGAAATGTCGGACAACCGTGGGACGAGTGACGAACTCTTGTTCGGCGTACAATGCTTTTATCTAGTAATATCGCGAATCCGGTTACGTGAATTCATTTCAAAATATATATTTATTGTGAATTTTCTTGGAAGATGGATTTGAAGGGATATTGCTTCAGCTGGTTTTAAATCAGCGGTAAATTTCAAGGGGCACTCCAATACATTCAGGCGGTATGAATATCCTCTAACTCAATAGGATTGTGGCTCGCAGTTACTCACAATTCACATAAAACATCTGTGAATAGACGATTCTAGATATATCCATAACATTGAAGTCCAGTTTCGAACACATTTCTAAGTATTTGATTGAAATTTAAGTAATTGAAAACTTTATCAAAATAAAATTTTCCAAATATGCATCAAAACGCCCCTCAAAATATGCTTCCCTCCAGCTCGTAACATAAGCAACATAAAAAAAATTGTCAAAAGGAATCAAAACAAACCACACAAAAATCGTGGTAGTGAAAAGGCAATCTCGCGTACGTGTTGCACCAACGGCAACGGTGTATACAAAAATGTCAGAGAATCAGTCGATTTCGAATACATCTCTCTCTTTCATCGACCGACGATTTGGACGGCGATTTGAGGAACGGCGGTTTAGAACCGCCGTGTCCAATCTGGAAATCTCCGTACAATATCGTTTACCAAAACGAATCCTTTACCCAAACCTTTCCCATATCCAAACTCCCAGTGTCTACTTGTGGAGGTGCAGAGGACCCCTCGGCTTCCATAAAGCAAGTAACACGTCAACATTTCCCTCCCATCTCCAAACTAACGTGCATTCGGACGCAGCCGGCGCCGTTATTGGTTGTTATAATAATGAGAGCACCAGTACCCCATTAAACATTAAATGTTGAATTTAAATTTTGACAGTTCAACAGCCGACTAAATTGATAAAAAATCGGTCGATTGTTGCACCGACGCTTATGGAAGTTTAACACAGCGATCAATTGACTAATCGCCAGATAAAATCAGGTGACCGACGATATCTGGTGTTTAGTAGGTCAACTTGCTTGGATTTTACTTAAAATGCCGATTTATCCAGCTATTTAGTAGGATTACGTCGGCCCACCCTATTAAATCGGGTGATATTCGGTTGATCCCTGTGTTAATCTTCCATAAGCGATCGATCGATTTTTTAACCGATTTAGTCGGCTGTTGAACTGTCAAATGTTTAATGGGGTACTTACACATTGAGGTTGCTACTGATCCCAAGTAGTGTCTGTTGGTTCCCTGTGTAAGTACAGCTGTTCTTGCAAAAACGAAGTAGCATCTGCGGGCGGTCAATCATGCTCATGCTCATGCTGTTACCTCAATAGGGCCTAGTTATTAATTAAACTAACGAAACGAAATTAAGGTGATTATAGAACAAAGCCGCACCTCAAATTTTCAAGAGCACAAGACTTGAGAACCAAACAGCGCTCCGCGTTGAAAATTTATCCCATTGGTCACCACCAGCAAGCAAGTAGTTCGAGTGATTTTCAACGCGAAATGTTTTCAGAATCTCCAGTCTTGTGCACATGAAAATTCGAAGTTTGGCTTTGCTTTATAAATCTGTACTATGTCTTGTTAATTTCCCATATTTTAAGGGAACACTTCAATTTCAAAAATTATCGCATGTAACAAAATTGCGACATATAGGGTGCAGAGCTACTTGGGTACTTCTATGATTCACTTTGGCATGGGAGATTTTTGTCGGCCGAATTTTATGAAACTTAGCGATAAGAAGCACTTCAATACGACGCATATTGTGGCCAAATATGAGCCTCAGTAGCTTTCGAAAAACTCCGCTGCCGTGAATCAAAAGAGCCAAGATTAGGATCCGGCTCCCTATTCTCATTTGCCCATTTTAATAATGTTGACACCAATGGATCAGAAATTTACCTTTATCATAAAGAAAACTAATGATTATCAATAGTGAAGTATTGAATATTTAGGAAATGTCAACCCTTCCAACAATTCATGTTCGATCATTTTTTTTACGCATAAGCATTTTCCGCAATTTCCTAGTGATTCTAAGCCCAACACATTATTGGTCCAGATTGGTCGATCAGAAAGAGGAGGAGCATCAACTGTTGTTCTAAGGGTTTAAACTTTAAAAGATGCTTCCTTCGCCGAATTTGGCTTCATTCCATTTTTGCGGCTTCATTCCGTCTTGCCGTTGCATTTGTCTAATATCTAAATAAACATATATATTGAAATAAAACGTCCATCAATTATCAATTGTTTAAAAAATCATATGTTAGTCTGACGCATGCATGTTGCATCAATGGTCCTAATTATGAACAAACATTGTTCCTTATTATGGACAGCAAACGAACTTTACGTATAATATTAGTTGAAAAAACAACTTAACCATGTATTTTAGTTTTGAAATGTTACAATGAATAATGTTTCGAACTGACAGTTTACTATTTTGGATGTACAAGAGGGATAAGAGGCTCTGTTTTGCTCAAAATCTATGAGCTAGTATTAATATAAGTTGTCTCTAACCGAAGGACAGTGAATCAATTGTCACCCAACAAGCAGCAACAAAGACATTGTCACCTCCTATTCTTGTAACAACAATTTTATTCCGCAACATCAGTTTATCATCACTTTCATTTCATTTTCATTTTGCAGCGTTTGGTGGGACAATGAGAGCGCAAGTCAGTCCAAAGCCGGGGTAAGGGATAGGTAATGGCCGTAATAGTCTATGCGGACCACTTGAACACCATCGGAAAGGATAAGAAGGGTTGGGGTAGGGTATAGAGAATGGAGAAGACTTGACACAGTAATGCGATTAATGCTGCAAATGTAAATGTGCTGAAAGCAATTTAATTTGAGTTTTGAAGTTAGATTTGACTTATTAAAATTCCAAATAGATCGGCCATTGTACAAGTAAGAAAGAATATGCTGATCACTTTCTAGAAATTTTATAAACAACAAAATAATAACAATATGAGAGTGATGCTAAGGGCTGCTGATGGCACAATGCGACGCTTCAGGAGATTTTGATACTGATTGAACATTACTATACAGAGCGCAATTCAATCGATGGTGATAACTTTACAAACTTTATCTGTGTTTGCACTGATTGACGATGCTGATTTATATAAAAATATTTGATATTATTAGTTCATTTGTTTGTGTGATCTAAGTGTTAATAATGGAAAAATTTTACATACCCTTGATAATAATACTTCCCTGATCAGAAATATTATATTTTGAGCACCCTTTTCGAAGCTATTCTATCCAGGTATCCATGTACTGCTTTCAATCCTGAAATTATTCTTATTGTGCATGCTCATGCATTATATTAGTGATGATCATAATCATGCAACAGATAAGAAGGAGAGAAAAAGAGAATATAGGAACAGTGATTAGTAATGAGTTATTTATGTAGTTTTGTTAGAATTATAAACAATTAAACAGTAGTAATGAATAGCTTTTAAAATGACTTTGCAGCATAGCCGAGCCTTTCGGATAGTAAGACCGATGTATAAAAATAATTTGTTTCGAAATTGTCCGCGTGGTCTTCTAGTGCCCCTATTAGATAAGAATCAGTCATAGACATACATACCGAATGCTCGCCATGACCCTATGACCAACATTTGTATATGTAAAGCCTTAGATGATGTGGCTTTTCTAATAGATAGTTCTTTCACTCATTGATTGTCTTCAAAACCTTGTCAAGCATAGAAAATTGATTTTATTTCATTTATTACTACATTGAAGCTACATTGTACTTATTAAGTATTAGGTATTATTTTATGTTTTTATCACTATTGATATTATCAAGGCCAAAATTCCCAGTGAGTGAAGAATTGTATAGTACTAGAACACCATAGAAGATCGCTACACATTACCTAATCATGGAACGGCTTTTTGCTCTATTATTTTAGGTAGATGCTATTGATCTCCCTTTGCTCCTATCCGCAACCCGGTGCACGCGCCCTGTTGGTTTTCGAAAACCTCGTAGAAGATTACAAACCGTCAATGGCATTCCCAATTACTACCCCACATTGCACATTCAAGGGTCTGATTGTGCTCCTAACCCACCCCCAGTTCGTAATCTTCTCGCCAGTTTGAAATTATATTTTCCCGAAGTGAAAGTAATTTTGATGAGTGATAGCCTAGTGCAGCCCAACTGCATAGTACAGTAATTTAACCAGAATTTTTAGGTCAGAAGATAAAATCTAAATTTTGTAATAAAAAGGTTGCCATTGCTTTGAATTTCACCCAACATCTTATCAAAACTACTAACAACAGCGATCAATTATCAAAATTCATCGCTCCCTGGAAAATATAATCCCAAGCCCAGGAAACATCAGTTTATCATCACTTGAACAGAAAATGACAAAGATCGATCACCACGTGCGCAGCGATTTTCTGGGCTTCGCACTGCAGTTTTCGAGAACTTTCTCCGTGTTGGTAAGCATTGACACATTATCAAACAGCATCTGTAAAACAAATTTGGTTTTGTGTTTAAAATAACTGATTAATTGCGACTTGAAAAGGTTGCAACAATGTTGCGCTCTGTGATTGTCATGACAATTTTGCTTTTGATTGTGTCCTTATCCGTTGGGACAAACGGATGTGAGCGAGCTTGCTTTGTTGTTTGTTTTTCATCTATTTTGATGACAATTTGATTCACTGGTTGCGTGACTTGTGATGAATGCGCAAGAAAAAAGAAAGAAAATAACGTTGTGTTACGGTCTTAATCAAATACACAGTTCAAAAATATATACTGTATTTGATGTGTATTACGGAAGTTAATCGGTAACATAAGTGATAGTGCCAAAAACAAAAGTGTCGTCAGCAAAAATGTGGTAATTATGTGCAGTGACTGATGAAATGAAATGGGTGAAAGCGGATTTTTCATGTAAAAATGCATATTTTTTCGCACGAATTATTTTCATTTGTTTAAATAATTATTTACATTAAAATCACAAGACCTTGTGAGCGGTTATTGGGTCAGTAGGTATTTTTGTGCGTCCCAATTACCGCTCAGGCCAAACATTTAGCAATGTTATAGAAAAATTGTCGATTTTAGTATACAGCCTTTTTATTGCTGTTGGAGATATGATTTTACCATAAAATATTAGGATAAATAATAAAATTCTAAATAATTCCTTATTTAGTATGTTCGCCATGAAGGAAATAGGTACACTTAGATGCAGTAACAAATGCGAATAAATAATTTTCTAAGAAAGTTTTTTAAATTCATTTTATTTTGTCGATTATAACCTATACTTGGAGCTACATTTTGACATAAAAATGGTATTGGTTGACTCAGTAGTTATTTCATAATTAATATTTAAACACATAGCTTCCCTGAAATGAGCCGAATCGAATGCGCTGATGCACATTTTACTGTGAATGTTTCTCATAAAATTTAATTCAGAAAAAAACTTTCAATTTTCATATTTTTTAAAGCTTATATAACAATGAAGTGATGAAAAATTAATATTAAGTCAATATTTTTAAATAATAGTTCGGATAAAGTTTGTGTCATCCTGAATTAGTAGTCTACTGCTTACAAGTCAATTTAAGGCTAAGTAGCCCGTCATTCGTTTTGGCAGCAATGATGACTTTGCAGCTTGCATTTCAAAGTGATAAAACTCAGTCTTGATAGTTTATATTGGCTTGAAAAAGTATCACTGTACGCGCTAACATGCATAAAGTATGCTGATACTTTTTCAGCTATGTCAGTGCAAAACCAACTGATTTTCTTTGATTCGAAATCGTGAGATGAATTGGCAACAATCATCAACGACGCATATAAATCTCAATGACGGCCTACTTCGCCTTAAAAGTTGCTTAAAAATAAATCGTTATAATTTACTGATGTTCGACAAACTGTTTCGTTTGTCCACCTTGTCCCCTCGGAATATGTTTGTTTGTACCGTTACAGGTTGTCGTCATGTCCACTCTACGGTTGCAGCAACAACGATACTCACTACTACGCTGAACGTCAACGTGTAAACCTTAACCCTATCCTCTCCTCAATTTTTTTGTTATCCTTTACCTCGGCTAAACCGCGAGTTTTACGATTCCCCAAAACTAATATAGATTATTAAGAAGCAATCATCAAGAATTTGTATAAACAAAAATCAATGGATTTCGACTCCGTTATGCCTAGTGGCACTTGAGCCTGTTAACAAAAAGCGTTACAAACGGTGGGTATCAAAAATGGTAATTTTTAGCGTTGTGAAATAAACCCTTACTATAGTCAACTCTCCATAACTCGTTATTGTAGGGAAGGGAGGTATCGACTTAAGCCTGATCGCTGCTGACAAGTAATTTCTCGGCCTATCTTGATGCATGGACAATTTCTGCAAGGAATCGATCAACAATACGTTTTTTTCTGATCGCAGTACGCAGTTGAAAATAAATGTCAGTTCAAATGGGAGTCGCTGTAGAAAATTTCTGCAAGTAATTGGCGAGAAATTTCTTTAGCGATTCCTTTTCATTAGCAAATCAGGCTTTATAGAATAAAAAAAGTGCGAATGCGATCCAATAGACCATCGACATAGCCATGAAAACCAACTTTTACTAAGATCCTCCAACTCGATATCGAGAAACCGAATTTCAAGTAAGGGAGACTTGACTTTAATTCATATCACGAGGAAATCAGGACAAAACGGGATCCCTTCTTTTTCTTATGTTAAAAAGCAATACATATTGTGATGAACTCGATAAGATCTAAAAAATGTATTAATGGAACCTATTAAACAACGCTAAGGAATGATTACAACCAAGTTAATGAATATAATATTGAGCAGCTTCAATATTGCAAAGTCTTGTGGCCCACTAAATCAACATTTACTGATAAGAAATCCTCATGATTGCTAATGCATGTCCGGTATCAATGAATCGAATGGCACTTTACGGCTCTATACAGGTACTTGAAAGAAGAATGTTTTATCTATTTTCTGATAACAACCTGAGTGGATGTCTAATTTGTGATTTTGTGGTCCGAGTCAGTCTGAGGTTTGCCACAGGTTAGCACGCTTTAGAGTTCACATCGAGAATCATTAAAACGCGTAATGGAGTTTCGGATATCGTCGTTCGTCATCAAAAGCAATTGAGAGAATAATTGTAACCTCTTATCAATGAATATGCTGCACAACGCGTTCGTCTTATCATAATTGATGTACAATTTTTGTCGGACCGACTGCAACAAGACAAAAGCTCAACCAAACTAGTGAATTTGTTGTACTGAAGTGTGTTTACTGCGTGTTAAAAAGACATTGAACAAAGTCGTCCGGGCAATGGAGCTGCAAAATCAAATTTATTTGATTTTTTCCATTTTTGGCGGTGTATGCACTCTTCTACTGGTGTTCATTGTGGTACTGGCAATATATGTAGTCAATCTGAAGAAAGTTGTGACTATCGTCAAGGAGCCTGAGTAAGCATTTCATTTTGTGTCGGTTGACTTTTTTGAAATGTAGTACATCTCATATGAATTTTCAGAAGAAAATATGAAAACTACGGATTCGAACACGATGTACCGGTCCACAATATCACAGATGACCTGCGGTCAATAAAATCACAGAATAACCGACGTCCACCTCAAAAAAGCAATTTGTCGAAACCGTAAGTAGTGCTTACACTAATATCACAGACAAACAGGCGTTACACTTAGAACAAATCTCGATCAAAATCATAGTCACGAGAACATGTACGCCCAATGCTAAAATTAGTGTATTTGGCCGACGGGCCAACAGATGGCGGTAGTGTGTAAACGTCAAACGCGAACAAAAACGATGCGAGCGCCGCGAGAGGCGGATTGGCCACCTACCATATATTTGAAACGACCGTTAAAAAGGTGGTCGATGGACAATGAAGAGAGTGTGACGTCTGTTTGTCTGTGCCGGCGCTATCACACGTCTACTCAACTAGTCCCCGGCGGTAGACCTAGCCTACACCGACGAAGAATTCCCCGGCAATGGAAGTTCTCTCGAGACCGATTCTCCCGCTGCTGCTGCTGCTGCTGCTACTGCTGATCTTCACTTTTTTACGGGACGACCGGTAAGGTGCCGAAGTCAGTCCAGCGATTCCGGTGAAGCCTATCGTCCGGTACACTGGTGCTCCTACGACCCGGGACCGGTGCAACGCCGCGTCTACTCAGCTAGTCCCCGGCGGTGGATCTAGCCTACTCCGTCAGAGAGTTCCCCGGCAAAGGAATATCTCCCGAAACCGAGCAGCCATTCTTCCTTTTCATGCGTTCACTCTAGCTAGCAGATCGTTGGTCGCTACGCCACTTCCTCTGAAGCTCGGACATTATTCTCGATACCGTGCTATCGACAGCGTTCCAGATGCCTTCTTCTCGGCACATCTCTTCGACAACGTTATCGACAGTGACTCCTCGCATGTCCCTCCTCACTTCTTCGAATCTAGGACATTCGAAGACTACATGCTCCGGTGTTTCCTCCACATTCTCGCACTCCGGGCAACAAGGTGAAGATGCATGTTCGAACCGATGCAGATACTTCCGGAAACAGCCGTGTCCGGACAGGAACTGCGTCAGATGGAAGTTCACTTCTCCATGCTTCCTATTAACCCACAGTGATACATTTGGAATTAGACGGTAAGTCCACCTTCCCTTCTCCGCGTTGTTCCACTCTTGCTGCCACTTAGCCAACGAGTCCGTTCTGACGATCCTTCTCACATTTCTGGTGTCTCTTCGCTCATAACACTCCACGTCCTCGGCCAGGGTGATGCAGATGGGCATCATGCCAGCGATAACGCATACTGCCTCCGATGAAATCGTCCTATAGGCGCTCGCTACTCGTATGGCCATGAGTCGGAATGTGCTGTTCAACATCCTCCGATTACGCTTGGTTTTTACCGCTGCGGCCCAGGCTGGGAGTCCATACCTGAGAATAGAGACCGCTACACTCGCTAGGAGACGTCTTTTACTACTTCTCGGTCCTCCGACGTTCGGCATGATCCTCGCTATCGTGTTGACCGCCTTCGACGCCTTTTCGCAGGCGTAGTCCACGTGAGCGTTGAAGTTTAGACGGTCATCTACCATCACCCCCAGATGCTTCAAAGCACGTTTTGATGAAATGTCTTGTCTACCGATGGTGATTTCAACCCTCTGAACAGCTTCGAGGTTGCTAACCAGCACTAGCTCCGTCTTATGATGAGCCAGCTGCAGTTTTGCTCCAGTCATCCACGCTTCAACCGTGTCAATCGCTTCCGTCGTCAGCATTTTGACCTCCTCCAACGTCTCGCCAATCACCGTTAGAACGACATCATCTGCGAATCCAACGATTTCCACTCCGTTAGGTAGCTCCAGCATTCTGTTTGGATGCCTTCTCCGCATTCTGCACAACTGTCCGGATTGCATCCACCGTCGAGACCCCTTTCCGGAATCCGAACTGTCTCTTCGATAAGCCACTCTCGCTCTCTGTGCATTGTGTCAGCCTGTTAAGGATGATCCTTTCCAGGAGCTTACCAAGTGTGTCCAGCAAACATATAGGTCTATACGATGCTGGGTCCCCTGGTGGCTTCCCTGGTTTTGGCACCAACACCAGCTTCTGAACCTTCCAACTGTCTGGGAAACAGCCTTCATTCAAGAGTTTCTGCAGCGTCGTCCTGAACAAATCCGGGAACGCCAATATCGCGGTTTTTAGTGCTACATTGGGGATCCCATCCAGACCAGGAGCTTTCTTCACCTTCAGACCCTTCGCCACTGCTAGTAGCTCTTCATTAGAGATTCGCACACCTCCGGGTTCTTCTTCCTCGTCTTCGTATGGCTTAGGCGGCCACACTGTTGGGTCATGATGCGGAAACAGACCTTCCACGATAATCCTCAACTTGTCTGGACATGTTTCGAGTGGTGTCGCCGGACCCTTAAACTTCGCCATCACAATACGGTAGGCGTTGCCCAAGGGTTTTCTTCGGCTTCTCGACATAGCTCCTTGTAACAGCTGGACTTGCTCCGCTTAATCTCTTGTTTGAAAGCAGCTCTAGCTTCACGGAAAGCGATTCTCCGTTCCTCTCTCTCTACTTCGGTTCTTGCTCTCTGGTCGCGTCTACTGGCTCGGAAGCATGCAGCACGGAGGGTACTAAGTGTCTCATTCCACCAGTACGCTGGGCGCCTTCGGTTCCTAGGCTCCAACTTTCTCGGCATCGATGCATCACAAGCCGTTGCTACCACTTCTGTCAACTCTTCTGCGTCAAGGTTCGCCCTGCTGTATGTTCGAAGCGCCTCAATAAACACCTCCTTGTCGAAGTCCTTTGTCTTCCACTTCCGCTCATATGTCCTCATTCTCATCGGCGCTGGGGAGATTCGCCGGCCGATGCTGTAGAGAATCGCCTGGTGATCACTGTGGGAATATTCCTCGCTCACCCTCCAATTCATGTCATCCAACAACAATGGGCTACAGAACGTAACATCGATGATGGACTCCCGACCGTCTTTACGGAATGTACTGACAGCCCCTTCGTTGCACAGCCTCACATCTAGCTTCGCCAGAGCTTCGAGTAAGCTGTACCCCCTGGCGTTGGTCAATCTGCTGCCCCACTCTACGGCCCAGGCGTTGAAATCTCCCCCTATGACTACCGGCGTTCTTCCCACCAGCGTATCTGTGAGCAAATCCAACATACTATTGTACTCTTCGTCTGTCCATCTCGGAGGCGCATAACAGCTGCATACGAAGACTCCGTTGACTTTGGCAATAACAAAGCCGTCGTGTGAGCTATCGACTACTTCTTGAATGGGGAACCTGCCCATCACCTGTATTGCCACCATACCTGCTCTATCAGCCACCCAATTACCGTTTTCGAGGGGAACCCGATATGGCTCCGCAATTATTGCCACATCGCACTTGGTTTCTGTCGTGAACTGCCACAATAGTTGCTGTGCAGTGTCGCAATGATTGAGATTCACTTGCGTGATCTCCATCCTTATTGGCCCACCTTCGCTTTTCTATACGCCGGGCATTTGAAGCCTCCCGTCGGATGATCGTTTCCGTCCTCCGGCATGCATAGCAGGCCCCTAGTCCGCTTCGTACAGTCCCGAGCAATGTGACCATTTCCGCCGCAATTCCAGCATAGGTCGGATCTGTCCGGGCCCGTACAGTTTCTCGACTGATGGCCGAATCCCCTGCATTTGAAGCATCTCTCCATTTGCTTGGCGACTCTAGGTACCAATCTCAGCGGGCACACCGACCAACCAACTTTGATCGTGCCTAACGCCACCAGTTTGTTGGCAGCATCCACTGGCAATCGGATTGCCGCCGTCTGTGTGCCTCCATACGACTTCCTTATCCGCATAGACATCTGTCCTTCTAGGTTACACTGCTCGGCCAGTGCCCACTTCAGGTCTTCTTCCGTCGTGATCTCATCCAGATCTCTGCACTTATTACCATCCCATAATAAGCCAGTACTACAACCAACCATAATAAATTATAGCACTTAATGCAAATTTGAATTTCAAATTATGAGTTGGATCGCAGTAAGCATGGTTTGCTGCGGTATCCATAGCAACTAGAATTTTCACTCCATTTGAAGAGTTAGTAATGAGCACGAAATAAAACTAGACGCTTTTTGTAAAAACGTGTTCGCTTTCAATTGTAACAAATTTTGGCGACGAGTTTTAGTGAAAATTGAAAATCGAAGCAAATTGCAAAGCCGAAACTTCGAAAATGGCGCAAGCATCAGGAGAACCGGCCGCAACACGTGCTGAGCAACCGATCGGAGACATCCAAACGGCGATTTTCCAGATCATCCAGCTTCTGCAGCGGATTGCAGCTCCAAATCAGCCGAATCCGGAGCAGACCCTGGAAGCGCTTTCCTCAAACATCAGCGAGTTCGTTTTCGACCCAGAGAACGGCATCACGTTTGAGAAGTGGTTCGCTCGGTACACGGATCTTTTCGAGAGCGACGCACGCCATTTGGACGACGCAGCCAAAGTTCGGCTGTTGCTGCGAAAACTAGATACTACATCCCACAGTCGGTATCTAAATTACATCCTCCCACGATTGCCGAGGGAGATCACGTTCAACGACACGGTGGAAACGCTGAAAAAGATTTTCGGCGAACAAACCTCACTTTTCCGTCGTCGGTTCCAGTGCCTCCAACTGACGAAAAGTGAAGGCGATGACGTCATCACGTATGGCGGAAGGGTCAACCGAGCGTGTGAAGACTTCGATTTTGCGAACCTGACAATCGACCAATTCAAATGTCTGGTGTTCGTCACCGGACTGAAGGCAACCAAGCATGCGGATATTCGGACGAGATTGCTCACCCGGATGGAGAACGAGAGACCAGATGCGCCAGTGACTCTTCAAACTCTCATCGACGAGTTCCAGCAGCTCGTTAATCTGAAGGCGGACAACAATTTGATTGAGCATCCAACCAGCTCCAAAGCAACAGTGCACGCCATCAGTGAGAAGAAGAGGCCAATAGACGTTTCCAAATCTTCGTTCAAGCCGGAAGTCAAATCCCCGAAGACGCCATGCTGGCAATGCGGGCAAATGCACTTCGTCAAAGATTGCACATACAGCAGCCATCTGTGCAAATCATGCAACCGTGTAGGACACAAGGAGGGGTACTGCGGTTGTTTCACCAAGCCATCAAGCGCGCCTACTGGTGACCATCCAAGCCAGAGGAAAGGTAAGAAGCAACACAAGAAGTCCAAGTACCAAGCCAATGTCGTTCACACGGTGAATCACACCGGTACACTCAACCGGTACGTCACAACAACGCTGAACGGTCGTCAAGCCACGCTGCAGCTTGATAGCGGATCACCAATCACCATAATCAGTGAAGAAACGTGGAGAAAGATTGGATCACCTGCACTCAAGCCATCGACCTGTGAAGCACTCTCCGCATCCAGAGACCCTCTTCCACTGCTGGGGGAATTCACCTGCCTTGTTGGAGTCAACAACATCATCAAGCCTGGCCTGTGTCGAGTCACGTCAGTCAAGGGACTCAACTTATTCGGCTCGGAATGGATGGACCTCTTCGACATGTGGACGAAACCATTGTCATCGTTCGTCAATCAGGTGAATCCTTCCAATTCAAATTCCTTTTCTGGAAAGCACTTCCTCATGCGATTCCCCGAAGTTTTTCAGGATACTCTTGGACACTGCCATAAAGCCCATGTCAGCCTCCACCTGAAACCAGATGCCAAGCCCGTCTTCCGACCCAAACGCCCTGTACCGTACAACGCCATTCCATTGGTCGACGCAGAGCTCGATCGTCTGCAGCAGTTGGGTATCATCTCACCCGTAGAGTACTCCGACTGGGCAGCACCAATCGTTGCGGTTCGGAAGCCTGGTGGTAAAATTCGAATTTGTGCCGACTATTCGACCGGATTGAATGCCATGCTGGAAGCGCACAACTATCCTCTTCCAACGCCGGAAGGCATATTCTCCAAGTTGGCCGGTAGCAAGGTGTTCAGTATCATCGACCTATCGGATGCCTACCTACAGGTAGAAGTCGATGGCGCATCAAAACGCCTGCTCACCATCAACACACACCGGGGCCTATTCAACTTCAACAGGCTGGCTCCTGGTGTCAAGTCAGCACCCGGCGCGTTTCAGCAACTGATGCATACCATGATTGCTGGAATTCCTGGCGTCGAAGTATTCCTGGATGACTTCATAGTATTCAGCGAAACCGAGGAGCAACACTATCAAACGCTCTGCATCCTCTTCGACCATTTGCAGGAATACGGGTTCCACCTGAAACTAGAAAAATGCCATTTCTACCAGCAGGAAATCAAGTACCTGGGACACATAGTAGACGAACATGGACTGCGTCCAGATCCGGAGAAAACAGCTGCCATTTCTTCGATGCCACGTCCAACTGATGTCTCCACACTGCGGTCATTCCTGGGTGCAGTAAATTTTTACGGAAAATTCATCCGTGAAATGCATCAGCTTCGAAGGCCGCTGGATCAATTGCTGAAGAAAGATGCAAAGTTCGTCTGGACTGCCGAATGCCAACAAGCTTTCACCGACATCAAGCACGTTCTTCAGTCGGATCTACTCCTCACCCACTACGACCCCTCGCTCGATATCATCGTAGCCGGTGATGCATCCAAAACTGGCATAGGAGCGGTCATCATGCATCGCTTTCCCGACGGTCGAATCAAGGCAATTGCGCATGCCTCCAAAACACTGTCGTCGGCCGAACAAAACTACGGGCAAATCGAAAAAGAAGCGCTCGCTCTGGTCTTTGCTGTCACCAAGTTTCACCGCATGCTGTTGGGACAAAGGTTCAAGTTGCAGACTGACCATCAGCCACTCGTGAAAGTCTTCGGGTCGAAGAAAGGAATTCCCATTCACACGGCCAACCGGCTGAAGCGATGGGCACTCACTCTGCTCGGATACGATTTCGAAATCGAGTTCGTGTCCACAAATAATTTCGGCTACGCTGATGTACTATCGCGGCTCATCAGCAATCACGAGCGTCCAGAGGAAGAATTCGTCGTGGCACAAGTCAATGTCGACGCCGATCTGCAATACGTTTTGGATAACACCTTCGAGCAATTACCAGTCACGTTCCAAATGGTGAAGCAAGCTACATCGGATGACCCAATAATGCAGAAACTCATCCGGTTTATCAAAAATGGCTGGCCAAGCAACGGCAAGTCAATTCGAGATTCGGCGCTACAATCATTCTTCCACCGGCGCGAATCATTGTCGCTACTTCAAGGGTGCGTGATGATGATGGAACGACTGGTGATACCGGAGTGTTTCCGGAAAAAGCTTCTGAAGCAGCTACATCGAGGTCATCCTGGTATCGAGCGAGTAAAAGCCATCGCTCGGAGCACCATCTATTGGCCGAACATCGACGACGACATCGGTGAGTACGTTCGACGCTGCTCCAGTTGTGCAAATGCACAAAAATCACCACCGCAATCAGAGCCACATCCGTGGCAGAGCGCAGAAGGACCATGGGAACGCATCCATGTCGACTATGCCGGACCGATCAACGGATTCAGCTATCTGGTAATCGTCGACTCGTTCTCGAAGTGGCCGGAAATTTTCCGGACAAAATCGACCACAGCATCCGCTACGATTGGTTTCCTCCAAGAGAGCTTCGCCAGGTTCGGCGTACCAAAGGTGATTGTGTCCGATAACGGAACACAGTTCACTGGATACGATTTTCGTACATTCTGCGAGAATCTGGGCATCATACATTTCCGCACCGCACCGTTCCATCCCCAGTCGAATGGACAAGCGGAAAGGTTCGTCGACACGCTTAAGAGATCGCTTCGCAAAATCCAGGAGGGAGAAGGATTACCAGCATCTGCCGCTCTTCAAACTTTTCTGCAGGTTTATCGATCAACTCCGTCCAATCTGCTCGACGGTAAATCCCCTTCCGAAGTATTGAATGGTAGACGAATGCGAACAACACTGGATCTACTCAAGCCTTCGTCAGCGCCTCCACAAGCACCAGCACCAATCAAGCTTTCTCAATCACGAAAATTCGCAGCAGGAGCAACCGTCTTTGCGAAAGCGGTTAATTCGATCGCACATCGACCAACTTCGAGTGAACGATTCTGCAAAACAAGAAAGAGCGGAAATTGAATTACCGTTGTCTGTATTGTTGGGTGATTTTGGAATGACATCAAATGCAGAGGCACCCAGAGAGCAACCAGTGCCGATTGCGGCTGAAGATTCGTCCTTCTTGTCAGCACAAGACCTACCTGATATCCCCGAAGATCAAGATCAGCCTGAACCAATCAATCAGCCAGGACCATCCGGTTGTTCAACGCCGCTACCATCGAGACCAAAAAGAACCGTCAAACCTCCACGGCATCTTCAAGACTACGTTCTCTCTTAGGGGGGAGATATTACCATCCCATAATATTAAGCCAGTACTACAACCAACCATAATAAATTATAGCACTTAATGCAAATTTGAATTTCAAATTATGAGTTGGATCGCAGTAAGCATGGTTTGCTGCGGTATCCATAGCAACTAGAATTTTCACTCCATTTGAAGAGTTAGTAATGAGCACGAAATAAAACTAGACGCTTTTTGTAAAAACGTGTTCGCTTTCAATTGTAACAGCACTCGACCACTGCCTCCTGCGAAAAAGCTCTTACGTTGGCCTCGTCGCCCAAGGATTTGGCGATGAGCTCCTTGTACGCCGTGCTCGTGACAGAGGGGTCTTTCTTCAGAACGAAGATCCTGTCGCCCTTCTGCGTGCGCCGCGTTTTGACAACGTTTTCGCCCAGTTCCTTTAGCTCCGGATCTTCCTTCACTCTTTTGAGGAGCGCAGCGTACGTTGTTTTGTCGTTCGCTTCCACGACCAGAGCATCACCCTTGTACCTCAGCCTTGTTTCTTTCTTCTTCTGTTCTGGCTTCTGTCCTTCCTTCACTTTCCGGTTTTTCTTCTTCTTCTGCTGACTTCCGACGATACGCCATTCACCTTCACTTCCAGCATCTCTCTGGTTGTTGACGCCTTCCTTCTCGTTTTGTGCTTCTTTGCATCCTCTTGTTCTCCAGGTGATTCCCTGATCCTTTTCTCCGAGCGGATATTTTGGTGACTTCTCGGCGTCTCCTGAACATCCGTCGTAGGTCGTTCCGCTGCTTCCGTAAGAGCTTTCTCAGCCGTTTCTGCTCGCATTCTGAGCGCTCACGCTCAGCTGCTGATACAGCGGACCTAATGCTCGTCACCATGTGCTTAATTTTCAAGTGCACATTATTTCTCTCCTTCACGAACTCGTAGAGCTCGTTAACCTTCCTCCTAATGTCTGCCAAACTCGACTTCTCCAGTCGCGACTCGTTGTGGGTAGTGCTGCTACTTGAATTGGGTGTGAACACGCGGTTCAGCAACGTCCTCTCCTGCTGTGTTACTTGTGGCTCACTATGTACTTGGCTAGTACTCGCTACGGTGTCCAGTGGTGTAACTGGTGATCTCGCTACCCTACCGCATCTTGCGAACGCGTTCGCGTCTTCCCCAACTGCCTTGGTGTCATCAATACTCTCCATTTTAGTGGGTCCCCCCTCCGAGCCGCTATCTTCATCCGTCGTACATAGTCGCCTTCGCGATCCCATGGTTATCTCGTACCTATGAGCGTTGTAGGCAGTGAGGCCATGCGTGGGTTGACACGGACCCTTATGGGGGCCGGGTACAGTGCCAGATCGGCGTAGATCGGGGATGCTACATCCGAACCTATGTACTCATCACGCTTGATGGACAGACGTCGAACGTACTTGAAGGCCTGCCACGGTTTTGACGGGACGGGGGCAATCGCACTATTGGCCCACCCGCCGTTTCAGGGAAGTGTCACCCATCCTTACTAAGGGAGTAGAATAGTGCGGCTGTCAGCTCTGTAGCGTAGATATGTCGTGTTCCTTGTTCCAGTTTCTCAGTGCATGCCGCCAGTATGCCGTAATTAAGATCTTACTGGCGTCGATCCTACACGGGAAAAAATTCTGTGGTGAAAATTACTATTTTAGCTGACTACGCCCATTTTTGACACTACCATGGAATTTCAGACCAATTTACTATGTTTATGGTACATTCCACCACATTACTGGTACATTTGACAGAAATAATTTACAACAATCTGATTTCAACTACAGGCATGGTAAAATCAAGCGCATATCTGGTATGCTGAAAATTGCCGGTGCGAGCGCTTAAGTTAACCCCCTAAAATGGTAGTTTTTACCGCACAATTTTTTTGCGTGTAATGTGCCGGTTGGCACTCCAGATGATGGGCTAAGGCACTTTGAAAGCGGTACCAGGTCGCTTGTTCAGGGCTACTTGCAGATCTGTGGTTTTTTGTAGAGATTCACCAGAGCCCACTGATGAACCCCCGCCACATCCTAGGTAGACCATGCTTGAGCCCCTGGTCAGATGGACCAGACGCTCGGCCACTTCCCAAGGGAAGTACTAAAGGTGGTATTCCATACGGCTGTATGTACTAGTTTCGCTTGGAAAAGGTAAGAATCCCAAGCTCCCACCTGGCACCCCCTCACTCTAGCTGATGTCAGAAGGACAACAGTGCCCAGGTTGCACTACCAGCTAAGTACGCAACCCTTAGCTGGCGGTCTATAGCTGCTAGCTGTTGAGACCTATCCGTCACTCAGTTCCCGTTGTTGGCTGATATTCGGTACGGGTCCGATAATAACACCACGTCAGTTTTGGTTTCCGAGACTGACTGCCAAAGCAGCTGCTGGGCTGCATACAGTGGTTTAAATTTAACTGTGTTACTTCCGTTTTGGCTGCTTTGATACTCCGCTTGTGCCCGGACATTTGGGTCCACCCGTTAAGTGTCCGTTGTCGGCTCTGTCGACACATATTAGGCACTTAGCGATTTGCTTACAATCGCTAGCCCTATTGCCTTCAGTGCCGCATTTTCTGCACATCTTACTTCTGTCGGGACCATTGCAATTCCACGACTTATGGCCTTCCCGAAACACTTGAAGCAAGCTTAAGGAGGCTGTTGTATGCTCAGCCGGCAAACCGACCAGCCTACCATGAGTATGCCCAAGTTCTTCGCTTTGTTGGCCTCTGCGACCGGCAGCCTGATCGCCGCCACCTGGGTGCCCTTTCTAAGATGGATGGCTTTACTGGCTACATCGATGTCACACTGTTCTTTGAGGGCAGCCGAAACCTCCGATGCATCGGTGACCTCATCCAGATTGTTACACTGAAGAGTCGCATCAGCAGTAAGGCACATCAACCTCGTCGCCAAGTACTTCTTGTGCCAGTTGATTATTATATAGTGTAATTTGTCCATTATTGCGGTATTCCCTATTTTTGCGGCATGAGAATTAAAACTCATAATCGAAAACTCTATTTTCTATGGATATTACTGATGATGATAAAAGCTTAAAATGTTCCCAAGCTAAACCAAAAGAATGCTTTCCAAATTAAACGATTTCGGTGGTTGGAAGAATAGTTTTAACGACCTACATTGTTTTTTTTTTTTTGACAAGAGTCGATTCATTTGATCAGTACAGATCAGACAAAAAGTGACCCGGAGAAAGAACGAACCGATTTTTCTCCCCTATTTTATTTACTTTGTTCATTTCTCGGCTTTATTAAGAAGCTAGACACGTGCCTTGCTTTACGCGTTTTCGTTTTTAGGAACAGGGTCGGTGATCAACACATTAACAAACTAACGTCAAGCAAATTGTAGTTCGGTCGAACCTGAATCGAGTTGGGGTTGAAACTGTGATTCAGAACGGATTTTGCCTGTTCCAACTTAGGTTCAAAAACGAATTCGACAACAGTTTGCTCCTATCCATTAATTACCCGATTATGTATAGATTATTATTTCAATAAATTTAGTGTAATTTGAGATTGTGCTTTTTGGGCAATTGAATAGTATTAAAAACTTAATTTTGCTAGGAAGTCTTTCTTAGTTACTCCATTCAAGTCTTTCAACACCGTTTCTTTCGTTTGTAGGCGGAATGACGACGTTCACACTAATACTCGGCGCACTGAAAAACGATCGGCCGGAGGAATAAGTCGTAATGACCGAAAGCATCAGTATTCAGAGAGTGGAGACACATCTGGAAGAGATTTCGACAGTGCTTTCGATAACGAAATAAACAATATGTTTGATATCGATGACGACGAAGACGACCAAGATAGTGTCGTAAGCGACAGAAATTCGCGATATAATCACCAACGTCGCCAAAAGAATACAGCACCTCCTCAACCACCATCGGCCGGCGGAATGGTCCCCAACCAAGGAAACCGAAACCGTAATTTCAGTCACAGAGACAACCCGCAGCAACAGATGGGTCGACCAGTGCGAGGAAACGGATATCCGGGATCTGGATACAATTCAGGTAATCCGCACGAAGGCAAAACATACTTCAATGAACGGGGTATGTATTAAACAAAAAAAAGTGAGTTACGAATGTATAAGAAGAGTATTAGTTTCAGTTAATACACACGATAACAGTTTAACGATAGTTTATTTTAAAAATACTTCACTACAAACGAGTTGAATTAATTACGTCTATATCACACCCTAAAACGTCCCCGAACAATTGGTATACCCCTGGAAGATCTCCCAAAAGTCGTTATGCTACGCTTTGGACTTCTAATGATTTTCCTGGCTTTGACTGAGATGGGCAATGTTGGGCTCTTAAAGTATGGTTTTGGAAACATGCTTCCGCCTGGAAAATTCATTTTTTGTGGCATGACAGGGAATCGATGCGGCATAAATGGCCTATCTACGTAGGAAATTTCTTCTTTCAATATAATTGGACGGACGTCTTTATCAATTTCATAGTATTCAACTGAACTATCTGGCGTTAAGATTTGGCGAAATGGTAAAACTTTCGGAATAGTTTGGTACGAAGGTAAGTAGATCGAATCATCCAAGTGCGATAACGATTGATAGGTGTTTTCCGGAAGCATGTCGTAATAGGGAATACGATCCATCAAAGGTTCCCGAATGAACTTCTGCGGTAAGTAAGGAACATATACGTCGTTGTTACGGATCAGAGTTGGTTTGCGCACTGCATTGTCATCAAATGATTTGGGAGGTTTCACCATTCTCAATGGAGATGAAGGTATTTCCTTTTTCATTTTGTTTGGAGCAGCCGCAATCAACGATGATGCTACTGGCAAACTATCGCCATAATGCAGTTACAATCGAACTGCGGTGAGCCACAGACGTGTTGAGCCAACTTTCGATATATCTACCTATCTCTATTATCGGATCGGTTATTGTTCGGTCGCTTTTGTGAAATAATGCCTGGCAACGACGGTGCATCGCAGCAAACCGCTGCTCCTCGAAAACGTTGTTATCAGCCGGACTTCCCAGGACCTTTCCTGGTAATAGCAGAAGCACAAGGTGAAGCTAATCTATCAATTTCAACGATGGCCAAACGGATTATCCAGAACTTTGGCCGCGATTATGTGAAAGCTGCTCCAATATCAAGACGTAAGATGAAAATCCTCATGCGAACGGCGAACGCTGCTAACAGTCTACTGGAGATGGATGTGGAAAATGTTTCATTTATGATCCCTCAACGGCTGATCGAAACTCTCGGTGTAGCTAGTATTGAGCTAGAAGTGGAAGATGAGGAATTACGCGATGCCATTTCTTTCGACAAAGGCAAATCAATTCAACTATTCAACCCTGACATAGTTGAAATTCGCCGGGTTGTGAAGAAACATGGCACCGAGCTGACTCCTCTAACGACAGTGATAATCACTTTCAGTGGTTTAACTCTACCTACGCACGTGGAAATAAATAGGGCGCTCTACAAAGTCAAGCCATACATCTATCCACTACGTCAATGTCGTAATTGTTGGAGGTTAGGTCATAGCCTAAAGAACTGTAGGAGCAAGAAGAGGTGTCATTGCTGTTTAGAAAACGACATTTCGGACGATCATGAATGTAACCAGACCTCACCGCAGTGTGTCAATTGCGGGGGTAAGCATGCAGCGAATGACACTAGACAATGTCCGAAAATAAAACGTCAAATTGAAGCTGATCGAGATAGACAGAATTCGTATTCGCAAGGCCCTACAGACTGGTTTTCGCTTCTTGGAAAGAAGGAAGCGGCCCCTTTGGAAGCCCCATGCGTAATAATTTCTCCTCCAAATGCAGAATCTACAATGGTTCCTGCAATTCAATCTCAATCTTCTCTACAAGCATCATCGGATCTTCAAGTGCCATCAACCTGCTGCGGTCCTGCTAGTAGTGGCAGTAAGCAACCATCTGTTACTGGTTCTGTCACACGAGCCAAACGTACGAAGCGAGCATCAACAGGGGACATTTCTGAGGACGGCCTCCCAAGCTTAGAGCTGCACGTGGAGGAGCAAGTATGTACAGCTATAAAAGAAGGGTTAAATACCAACAACGTCAGGGAAATGATTCGTGAGCTGCAGGATTCGAGCTCGGGTTTTACTGAGCAACAGTTTCGGTCGGAAATACTTGCCCTCATCAGCGAAAGAGTGAAGCAGTACATAGGTTCACTGCGTTTATAATGAACAACTACTATGAACACTTCAACGTCGATGTGGCCCTTACAATTTATGCAATGGAATTGTAGGGGAATTAACTCTAAAAAGGCTAGCATGATCAACCTAATTAATTCTACAAAATCATCAGTATTGCTGATTTCCGAGACTCACCTGGATGCTGACAAGCAGTTCGATATTCAAGGCTTCCATGTCTTCAGGAAAGATCATCGGAGCAATGCACGAGGAGTACTAGTTGCCGCAAGGAAGGAGCTACAACCGAAATCGTTTCCATTGACTACACCTGAGGGCATTGATGCGGTGGCCTGCCAAATCGCATGCAGTCTCGGCAATATGGTTATTGTATCAGTCTACATCCATCCAAACTCAACTGTTAGTCAAGCAGAATTGGAAGAGTTTCTGGGTGGCATTCCGCAACCTTGCATCGTAGGCGGTGATTGGAATGCTAAACATCCTCTTTGGGGTGACCATCGTCAAGATCGTCGAGGAGATTCACTTCAGTCAGCCTTATTAAATTTGAATCTCGTTGTGCTGAATAATGGCAGCTACACGCGGGTTGATGTTCATCGTGCTTCCAGTGTGATAGACATCACCTTAGCATCAGCTGACATAAGTCTTCTTTTTGAATGGAGAACTTTGGACTACGCATTCGGAAGCGATCATTTTCCCATTGCTTTCGGGACTGAAGAAATTACCACCGAGATTAAGCAACAACCATTCAACTATCGCAAAATGGACTGGGACGCATTCAGAAATAGAGTAGAAGACGAAATCTCTGCAAATATGGGTGTTGTAGACTATGAAACCTTTTTCCAAATTGTTTGGGGAAGCCTCACGCAATCTTCACCAGCCCAACGCACTCAGAACAACCCCAAGATGGTTCCCTTACCGTACTGGGACGATGAACTAAAATCTGCACTATCGGACAGCAGACGCGCTTTCAAAGTGTGGAGACGTTCACTGGAATACGCTGCATACGAGGGATACAAGGAGGCGGAATTGAAGTTTAAGAAGCTAGTGAAGAAAAAAAGGAAAGAATCTTGGAGAAAACACTGTGATACATTGGATTCTCAGACTTCGGTTAGAGATCTTTGGAGATGGGCTAAGCGATTTAAAGGAAGGAAATCGGGAAATCAGTGCCAGCTGCGGAATGAGCAAGTATTGGAGCAATTGTTGGATCGTCTAGCCCCCGCATACACTTGCACCCAACCTATGGAGATATTGGAGTGCGATTGTGGAAGGCATTCGCCAGGAGGATTCTTCACTATTCACGATCTTCAAACGGCCTTCAAACAAGGGAAAGACTCCTCTCCCGGTGTTGATGGAATTTGCTACTCAGTGCTCAACAATCTGCCATTCAATGGACAAGTATGTCTCTTGAAAATCTTCAACGCTATATTTGACTGTGGAAACATTCCCGAAGCATGGAAAATTTTCAAAATCATCCCGATTTTGAAACCAGGCAAACCACCTGAAGAAGCAGCGTCCTACCGCCCGATAGCGTTGGCTTCCTGCTTTCGTAAAACTTACGAAAATATGGTAAAGGAAAAAATCGAATGGTACCTAGAACACAACTTGCGATTCCCTGAATTAATATGTGGTTTTCGTAAGGGAAAGGGTACTTTCGATGCCCTCCACATATTAATAGATGAAGTTCGCACTGCTTTTCACAACCACCAACATGTAGTTTTATGTAGCGTGGATGTGATGAGCGCCTATGATAATGTGCAAATTCCTTTACTCGTTAGAGAGCTGCGAAGAGTAGGTATATCTGAATGTCTCGTCAAATCAATTTATGGTCTCTTCGTTGAACGTATAATATCGGGGTCAATCGATAGCCTCAGAAACATCGAAAGAAGGACATGGATTGGATTACCACAGGGTTCTCCGTTAAGCCCCCTTTGCTTCAACATCTTAATCAGCTCGCTGATGGTATCTCGTACTCCTGGGCCTGTCAAGATTGATTTCGCTGATGACATGTCCATCATAGTACGAGGGACAACTCTAGAAGATAGCGTTTCCATTATCCAAGGTGCAGTGTCCGATCTTGCGGACGGATTGACTTCAGTGGGGTTGGAAGTATCCCCTACAAAATGTTCAGCAATGATATTTAGCAATCGTGCTCTGGGAGAAAGTTATCCAATCTACATAAACAATACAATGGTTAACTACAAAAGCTGTATCAAGCTACTAGGATTATATCTAACTCCTACACTCTCCTGGGGTATGCAAATCAGCTACATCAAACAAAAAGCATCACTTTACGTAAATTTCATGCGATCGGTTGCTGGGCAAACTTGGGGTGCCCATCCCGATGCTTTGCTGGCCATCTACAAAACATGTATTCGATCAATACTCGATTATGGGTGCATCTTCTTTGAGTCAGCGCCAACCGACGAACTCGTCAAACTGGATCGAATACAGTGGGCTTGCATCCGCATTATCCTAAGTTCCACCAAAACCACCCACACTGGATCATTAGAGGTATTGTGTGGACTTCTACCTCTAAAACTCCGAAGAGAGATGTTGGCCTGTAAATTTGTCAACAAAAGATTTTCACTAGAATCATGGTATGAAAAATTTGTGATACCAGTAATAGAAGGACGAGCAGCCCAATCCGGGATAGGCAAGGCGATTCTTATGTATCGCGTATATGCCGGACCTTTATCCACAATACGAATCCTACCGTGCTTTCATTTCACACCCCAAATAAGACAAAAACTTGTTTCCATTGACCTGTCGATCCATAGGCTGTTACAAAATAATCATCGGTACTGCACTGAGGAAATTGAAAACATGATTGCTACCAGGTACCCAAATGCGACTTTACTGGGTACGGATGGATCTAGATCTTCAGCAGCATGTGGGTATGCAGTGGTTAGTCAAACAGGCGAGGCATTGTGCCAAACCAAACTTCCCCCTACGGTGTCGGTTTTTCATGCCGAACTTTTAGGCATTTACCGAGCTTTAGAGCACATATACGCTTGTCAGGGATTAGAATTTCTCATCCTGTCCGATAGTCTTAGCAGCTTAACAAGCCTAGCTAATCGGAAGCTACAACCGAAACTACCGCCATTGTGGTATCAGACAAGAAAGTTGATTCGAGACATCGAAGAAAGCGGTAAGTCCGTCACGCTAATGTGGGTTCCAGCACATCGTAACATTGCTATCAACGAAGCCGCAGATAGAGAAGCCAAAGCAGCATCCGTTCATGGTAGCCCGGAGAGATACCAATTCTCTTCATTCGACATCGTCTTCCCCTCTAAACGCAAAGCAGTGAGCATTTGGCAGGAAGTTTGGGACAACGGCTCTAAAGGGAGATTCTGCTACAGTATCCTGCCTACGGTGACTACCAATCCGTGGTGGTCTTCTTATAACCTTAACCGTCGTCAAATAGTGGTTCTATCCAAATTGATTAGCAACCATTCAAGAATAGCCGCTCATCTCAAGAGGAACAACATCATAGAAGACGATAACTGCGAGTGTGGCGACGGAGCTTCATCACCTGATCACCTGATATTCACATGCGCAAGGTACGAGGCTCACCGCCAAGAGCTTTGGAGAGCCGTTATCAAGGAAGGAATTGCTCCGGATGTTCAAATTATACTTAAAACTCAAAACAGTATCTTGTATGAATTGTTAGCTAACTTTTTCATTCGGACAAATATCGATCTATAAAATGTATTTCATTTGTTAATCTCACCTGGCTAAAATATGTTGTAAAACAAGAGGCCAAATAAAGAAGTGTTGAATTAAAAAAAAAAAAAAAAAAAAACTATCGCCATAATGAAGGTCGACCTTATTATCGGCACTTTTGATGTCCTCCACATTAATACGAAATTCCTCGTCATTATTGAGGAAATCTTTTCCGATTTCATTTGAAAGTCTTTCAAGTTTAGGGAACGATAAGTACAGCTGGGCATCATTTTCAGTATGTTCGGCAGGATTCCCTAAAGGATTCTGCATCACACGCCATCCATCTTCAGTATCCATGCTGGCTGATGGAACGAACTCACGCTCTAAGGAAAGTAAGTTATTCGTCAGTGCCAAACTGTATATCTTTGAATTTATTAGATCACTACCTTCCACATAATCGGCCACAGCACAGGTAACCCAAACCACTAATATCGTTTTCATTCGTATCATTGCTAAATCAATTCAATAAATGTCTACTTGTCACCGAAACCACCGAGAAGTAAATGACTATCGAACCCAGTATGACCCATGTTTTATAGAAAATAATGCTAGCACTTGGTCGTGTGGTCAAGCATGGTCGATCGCAGAAGAAAGTGCAGCGAGTTTCGCGAACATAATAATATGGTAACCATCGATGACATGGCTATGCTTCACTGTTCTTCAGACGACTGGAAAAAGGTTGACCTTGGGCAAAGGAATATTAACCTTGGATGCGACCGGATGGAACGAACACGTGAACGGAAACAATCATAACGGCATTACATAGACCAATAGCCAATGCACAGCAAAAGATTTTTGGATGTCATCAACAATGCATAAAACATAGACTGAGTGGTCAATACTTTTCAATTACTTAACAGTAAACCCAATAGTATATCACTAAACAATACAAAAATCTAAGTTCTACTCAGTGCCAATTGTTGTCTCTTTTTGTTCAGATCAGTTCCGTAAGGTATTACCACCAACATGAACAATCAATCGTGCTTATTTCTACTGATGATGTGGATCATATATATCCTAGCACTACATTAGCAATGGATGTGTGGAAATTCGTTTGCAAGGACATGCCGGAGTATAACAAAATGATAATATGGATCAACTCTTCGTGGTGTTTGGTAAAACGTGGTTCTGTAAAATGCAACTTTCGTTTGTAACGGTAACTGTTCTATTTCGATTGACGTTCAGTGGCGGGTTGTTTCAATCTCGGTTTAAATATAAATTTCAATGTATATATATTAAACCAATACAAATGGGCAATAAACTCTCATTCCAACTCTCTAAGCATACTCTACTGATAAGGTTTTACCTTAGATGGCTGCCTAGAGCGGTTAATCGATTCTATCAAAAGGTAGAAAAATACGCTTCTAACTGGATATAAATTGGGACGACATGGGTCAAAACGGTTAGAACAATACAAGGAAGTACTTGAAAGATTACCTATCGTAACCTAAAGGGATGACGTGGGTTTGTATAATATTATAATGTATATACTTTCAAATCTCGCAAATTGCGAAAGATCACTTTCCTTGGCAAACAATGAATAAGCGGCAGATGTTAGTGGAAGAACGGATTTTTGTTTTGAGCATTCGTTGTCTTGGTGGTGCAGAGAATTTGTCGCTCGAGGTGAAAATCATATTCTTTTACTGCTGCACTATCAACGGTGTACAGCGGAGGAATCTAAAAATGGATAAGGTTAAAATTTTACATTCCTCCCCTAGTTAGATCAGGCAACTTACCTCAAATGTATATTTACATAGAGAAGGATTCAATATGAATGGCACTCCTTCCATTTCAGTGTGAACGTTCATCGTTCCGGTAGAATACGCCGGAGGTCTGGGTGCCGGGCGGTTCGGTGAAAGTTGATAGGTTGGCAGTAGTTGTTCATAGTCATGATCCACAGGTTCAGCAGGTAGCTAGAATTAAGGAAGTAGCAAATAAATCACAACGCCCAAACTGCTAGAAGCACAAATAAGCAAGCAAGAAGAAACCTTCAATGAACTCTATGTATGTGCACACCATCAACTGAAAAATTGAACGCGTGATACGGTTCACTGCGTGTTCCACTCGAGTTTTGCTGTAGGTACTGTTTGTTTCTTCTGCCCAGGTTATTATGAAAAGCTCAGCAAAAGAGCACTGCAACACTATAAGAACCCAAAAAGTACGTTGATACTTACTGGCTTATCGTGAGCTGCTTGAATCTTCAGATCTTCAATCGTTCTCTCGAGATCAGTGATGCTTTGTCTGGATGGAACACTCGGTGGAGCACGGTGGGCGACCAGCGTTGTCTTGTAACAAATCAGTATGCCATTGATCTCGCTGGGAAGTAAGAACATAACATTTTGCTGTAGAATGGTTTTCCTACAATTACTAAGTTTTATCCATAAATTACGTCTAGTATACGGGAAAAAGAGGGTTGACTTCAATGAAATCGTGTATATCGAGATGTGCTCTATTTTCAATTATTCTTTTGACAACGTCTAATTCCGTTCGCTTCATTCAAAACGAAACGACGAGAACGAAATTGATTGAAATTAGGACACTTTACGGTAAATGTTAAATTGGCATGTTTCAAAGAGAAATAGATTCAGATATAATTACAAAAGCAGTTTTTAAATATTATCACCTTAACATTCAGATAACATTCAAATATAAACTTTAAGGTGAAACATCTCGGAATCCAAAGATGGCCGTCACAATGGCCGACTTGTGCCCCTACTCACGTTTCCAAAAGCACTAAACTAGAGAAATAGTAGGCAAACGTTGCAGATCTTCTTATTTTAAGCTTTCTGCTAGTGCACAAAGCCAAAATAAAACGTGCACTGTTATTGGATGCTTCTTTCGCGAGATTAGTGCCTTTTAAGTTTTGGTGCAATCTTAGAAGTTGTATTCCAAACTGTTTCACCTTAAAATTTTAGAACAAATTTACATTTTTTTATCAAATATTTTTAGACAGAAATGAAGATTTTTGTTTGTAAAATACAGTTGAAATTGAAGGACTATAAATTTATAAACATAACGATGAATGGAACAGAAATGCTTTGGATGACTGTTTGTCCAATACGGCGAACCGACGTTAAAATTCTTTCTGAAACAATGCAATTTCAAGACAATCAGAACAACAGAAAATGCTGTTAGATTGACGAATTTTTAAACGAAATGTGAAACTTCATTTGATATACGAAAGACGAAGTTTTGTTTCTTTTATGGATGCTGTTCGATAATAGATACGTTTACGGAAATAATACATAGTTAGTTTTAGATAGTTTTACGTAAATGGTCATACTTCGGAAGATTTTCAACGAATCTTAATGCGTCCACCGGCATTAAACTTCCTATCAGTTCTAGTTTCTAGGAAAATTGTAAACATCTATACAACTTCACATCGTACAAAAATACAAGCGACAGAAAAAAATGACATTTTTATATGACCTCGGAAAATCCGGAACATTTTCGGTGTCAGGTGGCCACTGCATCTGGCTGCATTCAATTTCATCATAAAGTTATAAGCATTTGAATTTAAGCAAAAGTTTGCCTAACTCATTAATTTTGTCTAACCCCTATAGCTAGAGGAATCAGAATTAGTAATCAGAAAACTAATACGGTCAACTCCTTCTTACTCGATATTGAAGGGACCATCGAGTTAGGGAGGTATCGAAATACAGAACACATATTTTTCAAATTTTAAACTATATTCAATGAATTCAATTATTTTGACAAAATACGATCAAAATAGTAATTCTCACGTGAAAAATAATAAAATTCTACCACATTTACCTATGTGATGGTCTCCAAAAATTGAAAATTTTGTCACTCAGGAATTGGCAGTAAACCTTAATTTTACTATCAATTTGAGAGCTCCTGTCTGATGGAATACTTAAGTAGTACAGATCTTGGATAACTTAACATAGGCAATCGCCCAACCTTCATGGTATCTAATAGAGAAGAAGCATTAGAAATAACGCTCTGGTCGAATAGAATTAGTCACGAATTTATTTATTTATTTATACATTTATTATCAACAGACCTTATGGTAGTCCCAATGATAAAACTAGGTTTACATAAATCGTTTAAATGTCGTGACAAATAAATGCTTTAAAGTAGCTCTAGAATAGTGGAAATCGAAAACGGAAGCTACGCGGTTGAAAATTCTCAGCAGACCGGTGATTCCACAATTTAAACTGTAGTTTGTGCGGCGGAATTGAATCCTAAAAAGTGAATTGTTTCGCAAATTTCGGATTCTCGCTTGAAACGGTAGATATCTCAGAATATATCAGGACAATCTATACGCGCCTACAATACATCAAAAATACACAGAGCACACATAACGTTTCTTCGGAAGCTTAAAGTGTCCAATCCAATTAACTGGCAACGATCTTCGTAGGGTGGGAGTTCAAAACGGTTTTGCCACGGTAAATTCCGCAATTCCGCATAAATCTGCGTTGAACTCTTTCAATCCTATCAGATCCGTTCAGATAGCAAGGGTTCCAAACAGCTGATCCGTATTCTAGCACTGAACGGACTAGGGCATAATACGGGGATTTCAGGCAATACACGTCTCTAAATTCCTTTCCTATCCGAAAGATAAGTCCAAGATTCCTTGACGCCTTCTCAGTTATGTAGGATACATGTTGCCTGAAAGTCATTTTGGAGTCCAGTATCACACCAAGATCTTTCATACAGCTTTCTCTGCTTAACTTTTCGCCAGACAAACTGTAATCGTAGAAAACTGGGTTCTGACTTCTAGAAAAGGGGACTACAGCGCATTTCTTAGCATTCAAAACCATCCTATTCAGATCACACCAATTTGCAAATATGAGTAACTGCTTTTGTAAAAAACTCGCATCGTTTGGTTTGGCAATTTTCAAGAAAATTTTGAAGTCGTCTGCGTATGATAGGCGAGGTCCTTCCAAAAGCTTATTTACATCGTTCAGATAGAGGATGAATAATAACGGTCCCAAATGGCTTCCTTGGGGAACTTCAGACGATGCAGCAAAGCTGTCCGAGAGATGGTCTCCGATCTTTACGTTGAGTAGACGGCCGGTCAAATAAGAGCGGAACCAGTTTAGAACTCTCGACAATCTCGACAATTTGGCGATAGCGATATCATGGTCGATTTTGTCAAATGCGGAGGATAAGTCCGTATAAATGGCGTCCGTCTGCAATCCGTGTGCCATTCCATCGATTACGTAAGTAGTAAAACAGAGCAGATTTGTTGTTGTTGACCGCTTCGGCATGAATCCGTGTTGATCGTCGGAGATGAACTGCTTGCATTCAAAGAAAATAGGTTCGAGTATCACCAATTCGAACAGCTTCGAAACAGCGCAGAGGGCAGAAATGCCACGGTAGTTGTCGACGTTGCTCTTGTCGCTCTCCTTGTGTACAGGAAACATGTATGCACTTTTCCATAGCGATGGGAAAGTACTGGTATTTAAAGAAAGCTGGAATATATGCTGAAGAGGAGTGACTAGGTTCTCGATGGATTTCTTCACCAGAACGGAGGGTATACCATCAGGACCACACGATTTTAGGCGTGAGGCTGCTTCGATGATCATGGCGTTGCTTACATTTACTGCATTCAGCGAAAGGCCACTGAGTGGTACATTGGAAGCGGCAGCAACTATTTGCTCCGTCTCCAGATGTTCATTGGTGAAGACCCCAGAAAACTTTGTGGCAAAGAGCTGACAATGTTCCAATTCGTTCGATCCTTCGATATCATTCAACTTCATCACTGATGGCAATCTATTCTCTTTCTTCTGACATCTTACGTAATTCCAAAATACTTTTGGGTTGGCTTTCATTGACGCTTGCAAATTCTGCAAATAAGCAGAATAACAGGCCTTACTCATGTTCTTATACAGACCATTAATTTGCAAATAGTACTCTTTCAATGGAAGCGTTTTGTATTTAGAATAATTTCGTAGAGCTGCTCTTTTTTCCGCTTTAAGCTTTAAGCAATTCACGATTGCCAGGGGTTCATGTTCAGAGGCTTTTGCGGCCTTTTTGGGAACATGTCTGTCAATAACGTAAGATAAAACGTTTGAAAAAGTTTGCGTTGCTCCTTCAACGTTTTCGTGATCAATTGAATGAAGTACAATGCTGATATTCTCGTAATCTGCCTTATTGAAGTCATAGTACACAGACTCAACGGTCTTTGTTAATGTAACCAATTCATTATTGTTCATCACTAAAAGGAGTGGAGGGTGATGCGGAACAAATTTTACTAGAACATTCAGGGCAATCGAGATATCTGGAGCAGTATCAAGTATCAGAAGGCCGGCTCCAAAGGCACGTTCCCCACCAGTTCGGAGATTTGTGCCATCGCCATATTTGAGCCTATTTCATCATCTACCCGATGGGAGAGGAAAGGGAAGGGAAAGATGGGAGGAAATAGGAGTGGGGTCCCTTGAAGAGGGAAGATCGCATAAGCGAAATGAGAGCATGTAGCTCCATACCACAATGGGTTCGAACAGCGCCCTAAAAAGGGCACTGCAAAACGCATGAGCGTAAAGAGAGCCTATAGCTCATTACCACAGCGGGTTAAGAATAACAGGATGTCCTGAAGATTCAGGCTTCTGTATTCAGTTTCACTTAATAAGTGTTTACCAAGTAATTGGAATCGCTTTTGCGCAAAAACTGGACAGTTACATATCAGGTGATACGAAGTTCCATAATCGGAGTCACAACTATCACACACAAATGAGTCAGCACGCTGAATATTTGCCATGTGATAGTTGAGTCGGCAGTGGCCTGTCAACGCTCTGACCAAGAGACTGCAATTCTGCTTTGACAGATTTGTTAAATACTTCGCCACCTTTGGAGATGGCTCAGTAATGTACAATTTTGTTTGACGACACGACTCCAAACTATTCCAATATTGCTTGTGCTGAGTGCCGCCCAAGAGTTTATCCGAAGCTTCACCCAGCACTTCGAAATTGGAATAGCCGGCTCAGGGCCGATGAAGTCATGCGATGTTCCATCGCGAGCTAGCTCATCAGCCAATTCATTTCCAGCGATAGAAGAATGGCCAGGTACCCATACAAGGTTTACAGAGTTGACTGAATTCAGTTCCTCAATTTGAGTTCGACATGTGATAACAAGCTTCGACCTTGAGTTGGCCGAAGCGAGAGCTTTTATAGCAGCCTGACTATCTGAACAGAAGTATATGACTTTACCCATTACGCGCTGTTGAAGTGCTGATTGCACTCCACACATAAGAGCAAATATTTCCGCCTGAAAAACGGTGCAGTTTCTACCAAGTGAGTAAAACTGATTCAGTCTTAGCTCACGAGAATATACTCCTGCACCAGCTCTACCTTCAAGAAGGGAGCTATCAGTGTAACATACTATATTGTTTGATATACTTCTTTCCAAATAGCCAGACGTCCACTCTTCCCGTGAAGGGAATTGTGTGGTAAATGTCCTGTAAGGAAAGTTACAAGCAATTGTGAGATCACTTGGAGCAAGGACAATTTTGTCCCAATTCACCAAAAGTGGAAACAACGAAGTGTGTGTAGATCTACGATTCACTGGATTTTTCTCCAGTAGATCCAGTACCCATAAACGGTAAGAGCAAGAAAGTGCTTCTTGTTTAAGATATATGTGTAGTGGCGCAACGTCGAAAAGGGCCTCGAGCGCTGCTGTGGGAGTTGTAGAGAACGCACCAGACATCGCCATCAAGCACATCCTTTGGAGATGGCCCAATTTTGATTGGATTGTTCTCACTTCGCCCTTTTGCCACCACACAAGACATCCATATGCCAATATTGGTCGAACAACTGTTGTGTAGATCTATTTGATATATTTGGGTTTGAGGCCCCAAGTTTTACCAAAGGTTCGCCGGCATTGACCGAAGACCATGCAAGCTTTTTTGACTCTGAAATCAATGTGAGGTGTCCATGAAAGTTTGGAATCTAGAATGACTCCGACATACTTGATCAGTCACATTAATCTCAGTGCCAAAAAGACGTAAAGGTCGAATTCCATCGCGGTTTCGTCTTTCCGTAAAAAGAACAATAGATGTTTTATTCGGGTTAACCGAAAGGCCATATTGGCGACACCAACTCTCGACTACCTGAAAAGCACTTTGCATCAGCACCCTATATGTACATAGCACCCAAGAAAACACCCAAGCACGATTGCTTCTGAGCGAATGCTTTCTCGATATCGTATACAACTTTGTGTAAAAGAGTCACAGTGGACTTTCCAGATTGGTAAGCATGTTGATTCACATGAAGAGGCATGTTTGCCAAATAAACATCACGGATGTGATGATCGATAATGCGTTCCAGACATTTCAGAAGAAAAGAGGTCAGACTGATTGGTCTAAAACTCTTCGCTTCCTCATACGACGCACGTCCTCCTTTTGGGATAAACTTTACAGTAATATCACGCCAGGATCTGGGAATGTACCCGGTAGCAAAACTGCTTACAAGTAGCTTTTTCAAAACATGTTTGATAGACTCAAATCCCTTTTGGAGCAGAACAGGATAAATCCCATCCGCTCCTGGAGATTTGAAAGGAGCAAAACTATTAAGTGCCCATTGAATCGATTCAGTTGTTACGATACTGCGAGCCGAGGCCAGAGACTCGTAACTACATGAAAAGACATTTGGTTCATCCGTAGATGCTATGTCCACACATCCGGGGAAGTGTGTATTGAATAAACATTCCAAAACTTCTTCATCGGAAGAAGTGAAGTCACTTGGAAATCCTTAGATTTTGCAAGAATTTTGTTCAACCGACTGACTTCACTCAAACTGGAAACATTTGTACAAAGGTTTTTCCAGCCGGATCGTTCAGCAGAACGAAGAGCCTTCTTGTAAGCCTTGCGAGCCGACTTGAACGACTCTGATCCAGCTGAACGGCGTCTGTTCCAACTCCTTCTACATTGTTTCCTGAGTCTAGTCAGATCGGAATTCCACCATGGGGTCCCTCTTGTAGTCTTTACAGACCGCAGAGGACATGCTTCTTCAAAAGCTTCCATAATGTAGGATGTTGTAGTATCAACTGCATCATCCAGATCACTTGGATTTTCAATGGACGGAGAATATCCATGAAATTTGGTCGCAACCAATTCAATATAGAGTTCCCAGTTTGTTGACCGGGGATTCCTAAAACGCAAAGTCTGTGCAGTTACATTTGAATGTTCAAAGAAGATGTAGCGATGATCAGATAATGATTCCTCATCTGATACATGCCAATTCGTCAACTCGTGACTGATTCTATTCGAGCAGAGCGTTATGTCTAACACTTCTTCTCTATTAGAAACTATGAAGGTTGGGCGATTGCCTATGTTAAGTAATCCAAGGTCTGTACTACTTAAGTATTCCATCAGACTGGAGCCTTTCAAATTGATATCCGAGCTGCCCCAGATGATGTGATGAGCATTAGCATCACTGCCCACAATCAGCGGAAGGCCTTTTGTTACGCAGTGTACGACAACTCGTTTGAAGTCATCCGTTGGGGATGGTTCATCATGTGGTAAATATACCGAACAATAGACGTATTTCCTGTTGAGGTCACCAACACAAACATCGATTGTGACAGCACATACATCTCTGGTAGTTAACTCAGAAATGAGTGTAGCAACGATTGCTTTATTAACGAGCACGCATGCGCGGGGCATGGAGCGCGAGTTTGCCATTTCAAGTTTGCTAAAAGTAGCAAAAACTGGGTCCACAAGGTTACCTAGATAGAAGTTCCCTCTACGAAAGTAGGGTTCTTGAACTAGCGCCACTTGGGCTGCACCATTTTGCATGAGTCTGCAAAGATTGATCGTTGCTGTTTTTTTATGCTGAAGATTGATCTGAGCTAACCTAACCGTAGCCACTACCCAAACTAGGCAGGATTAAGCTTTTACAATCTCAGCACGAAAAAACCAGATCGGTATCTATTTAAAGTCGCCAAAGGCGAAAGAGCACAGAATACACTGTGTAAAACGCATAATGCGAATCCATATAGGTGATAATTTAAATTATATTATATTCATAATTCCACCCTTATTAAGCCTCAGGATAGAGACTGAAGAAGGGCAGCTGATTATCTCGGAGAAACACAAGGTCACCTGCACCATTGCTCCGGGTAGCACAGGAAGGACTCAATACTGTGGAGGGCGCCCTGGTACCCCACAGGCTCCGTTAGCGGTTAGGTTTTATTTAGACCCCCCTAACCATTCATTCCTAGGCACGGTACGCATCACACCATAAATTAGGGGTCACCTGTGAGGTGGACTTTTACCACCGGAACAGGCAGTCCGTAGTGTTAATTCTTAGCCAGTTGAAACAACCGCTACCGACACTACGCGGCTATCTAGGCTGCTCGGGAAAAGGAGGTTAATATTGATGATTAACTTCTGACGTGCCCAAGCAGCCGCACATTCCAAAATACGTAATTCCAAAATACTTTTGGGTTGGCTTTCATTGACGCTTGCAAATTCTGCAAATAAGCAGAATAACAGGCCTTACTCATGTTCTTATACAGACCATTAATTTGCAAATAGTACTCTTTCAATGGAAGCGTTTTGTATTTAGAATAATTTCGTAGAGCTGCTCTTTTTTTCCGCTTTAAGCTTTAAGCAATTCACGAGATTGCCAGGGGTTCATGTTCAGAGGCTTTTGCGGCCTTTTTGGGAACATGTCTGTCAATAACGTAAGATAAAACGTTTGAAAAAGTTTGCGTTGCTCCTTCAACGTTTTCGTGGTCAATTGAATGAAGTACAATGCTGATACTCTCGTAATCTGCCTTATTGAAGTCATAGTACACAGACTCAACGGTCTTTGTTAATGTAACCAATTCATTATTGTTCATCACTAAAAGGAGTGGAGGGTGATGCGGAACAAATTTTACTAGAACATTTAGGGCAATCGAGATATCTGGAGCAACATCCTGAAGACTAGCGAAACACAGGTCCAAAGTTCGCCCGTTTTCGAATTGGCATGTATCAGATGAGGAATCATTATCATCATTATCCAATCCTGCTTGGGTGTTTTCTTGGAACGTGTCTTTCGAAATCATGGGCTACCTACAATGATTACCAATTGGATTCATCAAATGCTCAAAAACCGACATCTCTTCTCGACATTGCGTCAAGCAGCGATTCTAAAATTGAGTGTTTGCGGATGCCCCCAACGGGGAGTCTCATCACCACTTTTGTGGAAGCTTGTAGCAGATACGCTATTGAGTTGTGGAAAGTTCTGGAATGTGACTATGTGATGTGATAGGGTTTAGTTTTATGCTGTGAGATTGAATATGAATGCTACACAACTCAATAATTGCGGTTTTCCAACTTATGGATTTCCCGACGACTATCTAGCTCTGATAGTTGGTATGTGCATAAGCACCCTATTCGACCTGATGCAAAGTGCTCTTCAGGTAGTCGAGAGTTGGTGTCGCCAATATGGCCTTTCGGTTAACCCGAATAAAACATCTATTGTTCTTTTTACGGAAAGACGAAACCGCGATGGAATTCGACCTTTACGTCTTTTTGGCACAATCCAATCAAAATTGGGCCATATCTAAAGGATTTGCTTGATGGCGAAGTGATCTCACAATTGCTTGTCGCTTTCCTTACAGGACATTTACCACACAATTGCCTTCACGGGAAGAGTGGACGTCTGGCTATTTGGAAAGAAGTATATCAAACAATATAGTATGTTACACTGATGGCTCCCTTCTTGAAGGTAGAGCTGGTGCAGGAGTATATTCTCGTGAGCTAAGACTGAATCAGTTTTACTCACTTGGTAGAAACTGCACCGTTTTACAGGCGGAAATATTTGCCCTTATATGTGGAGTGCAATCAGCACTTCAACAGCGCGTAATGGGTAAAGTCATATATTTCTGTTCAGATAGTCAGACTACTATAAAAGCTCTCGCTTCGGCCAACTCAAGGTCGAAGCTTGTTATCACATGTCGAACTCAAATTGAGGAACTGAATTCAGTTAACTCTGTAAACCTTGTATGGGTACCTGGCCATTCTTCCATCGCTGGAAATGAATTGACTGATGAGCTAGCTCGCGATGGAGCACCGCATGACTTCATCGGCCCTGAGCCGGCTATTCCAATTTCGAAGTGCTGGGTGAAGCTTCAGATTGATTCTTGTGTGGCAACTCAGCACAAGCAATATTAGAATAGTTTGGAGTCGTATCGGCAAACAAAATTGTACATTACTGAGCCATCTCCAAGGGGGGCGAAGTATTTAACAAATCTGTCAAAGCAGAATTGCAGTCTCTTGGTCAGAGCGTTGACAGGCCACTGCCGACTCAACTATCACATGGCAAATATTTAGCGTGCTGACTCATTTGTGTGTGATAGTTGTGACTCCGATTATGGAACTTCGTATCACCTGATATGTAACTGTCCAGTTTTTACGCAAATGCGATTGCAATTACTGGGTAAACACTTATTAAGTGAAACTGAATACAGAAGCCTGAATCTTCAGGATATTCTGTTATTCTTAACCCGCTGTGGTAATGAGCTATAGGCTCTAATTACGCTCATGCGTTTTGCAGTGCCCTTTTAAGGGCGCTGTTCGAATCCATTGTGGTATGGAGCTACATGCTCTCATTTCGCTTATGCGATCTTCCCTCTTCAAGGGACCCCACTCCTATTTCCTCCCATCTTTCCCTTCCCTTTTCTCTCCCATCGGGTAGATGATGAAATAAGCTCAAATATGGCGATGGCACAAATCTCTCAACTGGTGGGGAACGTGCCTTTGGAGCCGGCCTTCTGATACCTGATACCTGATGTGATGGTCTCCAAAAATTGAAAATTTTGTCACTCAGAAATGGGCAGTAAACCTTAATTTTACTACCAATTAAATATAATAATCAAATTCATGAAATTTATTAATATCTGGAACTTTTCATGAAAATATCGAGTTAGAGAGGTAGACTCGCATGGAAAACTGAAACAGATAGCATCGCGTTAGAGAGGTATCGACTTACAGAACTATCAAAGCATCCAGATACAGAATATCGAGTAAGGGAGAGTTGACTGTAGATGTAAAGTTTAATATTCGATTAACTGTCACTTACGCTACTATCAGTGGACCAGATTCCGCTCATTTAAGGGAAGTTATGTGTTCAAATGTTTATTATGAAATAACTATTGTGTCCGAGATTGTGTCGATCAATACTATTTTTATGTCACAATGTCGCTCCAAGTATAGGTAATCAGCGCACAGTGGCCCAAAGCATGTGACCTGGAGAGATGTCAGCTGAAATTGACCCTTTTGAATTCTTCAAATCTCGTGAAGGTTGTTCTACAGAAATTGTAGTTTCTGTACTAGATCATGGCCAAACCTTTCTCAACCGGTCTCATTCGAAAGAATATACCTTAAGCTTTGTTTTGAAGATATTTTAAACCATATTTGACATGTTTACCATTTGAAAATGTCAAGAAGTGTATGTAGAGCTCCTTCAAAAATAAGGCATTTTTTCAAAGGCAGTTCAAGATATCTGGGAAACGCTCTAAAATTATCATTTACCCTTCAATGTGTGGCAAATATTCCATAATATTCGATGTACTATGGCTTCACTTGCGCTTTTTTGCGCCAAGATATGTAACACTACGAATTAGCCCATTAGATCATCATACTTGATATAAATATCGCATTTTTTATCTTTATAAGCTCCCAAATAGATTTAAAAACCACCTCGAGCTTGCCCACGATATTTAACTTCAAATTGGCATCAAAAGAATGACGTTTCACTCGAATTTCGTTATTTATCCTAATATTTTTTATGGTCAAACCATATATACTACTGCAATAAAGAAAACTGTATACTAAAATCGACATTTCTTTGCATTTATTTTTTTTATTTTTTTGCGTGAGCGGTTATTGAAACACACAAAAATACCTAGTGATCCAATAATCGCTCACGAGGTCTTGTGTTTTCAATATAAAAAAAATATTTTATCAAATAAAAATACTTTTAGAGTCGTCTTAACTTCATTTGAAAGTTGTTAATATTGCTAAAATATTAACATGCGAAATATGTTGGTTTTTGACACGAAAAATCAATGTTCACACTAGTGAGCGGAATTAGGGGCATGAGCGGATACTGCTGCACTGATGGTACTATGAAAAAAAACTTGTAGAAGACGATGATCATAAAACAACGTTATACGGATTTAAAAAAAAATCATAACTTTAACTTAAAAAAAACCATAACTTTTTGATTGTAACCTTTGTGGAGATGCAGAGGCAAACACGGTCTCCAAATAGCAAAGGTTACACACTAACATTCCTTCCCCCAATCCCACCTGACTGCAAGGACGTGGCCGGCACCGTTATTGACCATGTATAAATAGAGGCACTGAATTATGCACACTGAAGAAGATTATGGCCAATCCCAGCCGATCTTCTAGTTGATTCTTTGTGCATTTTCACTGACCTCGGTCAATCACGGAATAGCAACCATTGATATGTGTAGTCAGTAGTGTGGGACAAAATTTAGATTCTCGCTCCAGTCCACTTTTTGGATTGCATTTTGGTCCTATAACAACTGTGCAAAATTTCAGCTCGTGGGTGAAACTATATTTTAGCGCCAGCTGTTCAAAGTTTGTTTGGGATTTACTATGGGAAAACTTACTTTTGCAAATAAAAATCGCCAGAGGGCGCCCATTGACCTCTATAAAAATTATGAATACATACCTCGATAGGTATTTTTACGATGAAGAATATTGCCGAAGACCGCGAAACAATTCGACGTTTGTGAAAAAAGTTATTCAATGAAAACCTATTGGCAAGGCGACGTTGATTAGCACGTAAAGCAATAACAATCATAACAAAATCGGGCAAAATTTCCGAATAGTCTGTGCTTAAAAACTTTTTTCACAAGTGTCGGATTGTTTTCCGGTCTTCGACAATGTTGTTCATCGTAAAAATACCTATCGTGATTTGTGTTCATAATATAGTTTCAACGATCGAGCTGAAATTTTGCACAGTTGTTATGTGACCAAAATGCAATCCAAAAAGTGGACTGGAGCGAGATTCTAAATTTTTCATATAACCGTGTCCCAGGCTAAGTCAGTCTAAGCTAAGCTAAGCTAAAAAAACATAACTTTTTGATGAACAATACGATTTATGGTAACCTATCTTTTACCACTTCAATGCTTAAAGTTATGTCTTTCAGAGAAAAATAATATTACAAATAGTCAAAAGGTTTTTAATGGGTATGCCCTATTTCTTGGTTCCGTTTGCCTGTAAATCAAAATTCAAAGCCATGACATGTAGTTTTGTTTCCATAAAATTGATTGTAGAAGTCAAGTTAATAAATTTGAATAAAGATATACATTTTTGAAAACACTCCAAATTTGTTTTTATCTAAAAACTACGGAAAAACCTTTGTTTAACCTGTTCATCGGTAGCTCAAAATTCAAAACAATGGTATGTAAATTTTTCTACATTAAATTTATTGTAGAAGTCAAGTCAAGTAAAGCTGTTTGAATCATTCAAATTGAATAAAAAACTTCTGATAGCACTCAAAATATATTTTACCTAAGGAACCTAAAAACCCTGTTTCACGAGTAAATCGATATCCAAAGCAATGCTAAGTAGTTTTTTCGACTTGAACTTGCTTATAGAAGTTAAGTGAACTTGTTTGAGAATAAATAAAAATGATCTAACACTTCAAGAAACTACGAGACTCATTGACTTATGAGCTTGTTTGCCTTAATTAAAAGCGATGACACGTAGCTTTTTCGGAATAAATTTGCTTATAGAAGTTATGTGAATAGCTCTACACTTTTTTTTTAAATTAATGGAAGAGATTATTAGAGTATGTTTAAGAAAAAATTACTAATTGAACTTTAACACTTCACTTTTGCAACAGAAAAAAATAAAATAGTAAGGCGAGCAAATACCTTTAAACTCTAATATGTTGCTTATCTTGACTAATAGGCCTATTTCGTCTGCGACTTACAGAATTCTTCATTGTCGACTGCTCGACTCGACTTTTTTTTTCTTGGGTGAATATTAGAAATATTTTATTTTTGATTACACTTAAAATTTATTTTACTCAAGGAACTACGTAAAACCCTATTTCATTGACTTATATGCTTGTAAATAGACATTCAAAGTGATAGTATGTTATTTTTTCAACGTAAAATTGTTTATAGAGGTCAAGTAAATATGTTTGAGAAGTAATGCATTTTTTTATTACACTCAAAATTTATTTTACCGATTTTTTTAATAATAAGTTCGAGAGCGTAAGTTGCTAATTTTATATTAGAAGGTTATTTCAGTGATACCCGATTTTTGAGTTTATTGAAAGCATTGGATATATACAGTACTGGGCAGAATAAAGTACGCATTGGCCGTTTTTTCATACAAAATGATCAAGTTTGGAGTCTTATATCTCGGTTTCTAGTTGTCCGATTGACCTGAAATTTTCACCGCAGCTTGAAAGTAACCGCAAATTTGCTAGGCTAGAAATTCATAGTTTTTCATTAACGAACTTTTAAGTTATCGCAAATCTCAAATTTTGATAAAAATGACAAAATTTTAAAGTAAAAATAATGTTTAAATGAAAATATTTAGAGCAATATGTCTTTCTGCAAAAATGTACAATTGGATAAGACACACAAATTTGCAGAACATCATTTTTCGGTAAAACTGATTGTATTCAAAATATTTTCAAAATCAATTTTTCATTTTTTGCAAATTGAGAGATTTTTAATAATTTAAAAGATTGTGTTTCAAATGCCGTGATTTTTTAATTGAGTAAAATCTATGTTATATCTAGGCTGTGGTGAAAATTTCAGATCAATCGGAACACTAAAAGCTGAGATTCAGATTTCCAAACTTGACCATTTTGTATGGGAAAACGGCCAATGCGTACTTTATTCTGTCCAGTACTGTATATATAGAAAGCGTTGTGTTTGGATGGGCATCTAATTCTTCCGAAAGAGGTGCACTTTGCGAAAAAGGACCACGTTGTAACGACTTTCTAATGCATTGCTATGTGATTCCTTAGGAATCCCATCACAATATGAATATTGCGCAACTGACAGCATGTGGCAGTGCCATCTCTTAAGAAAAAGAGGAATTGCGACACTCGCGTGACGGAATCTATGGTCCACCCAATCTCTCTCCCACCGTCCAGATACAGGTAGTTAAACGAAGTGTAGAGTATGAGTGCATGCGGAGTGAGATGGCTCACGCCCCCAGCACTAAGGATTGCAATAGGGATCGCGGCGCATACCATAAGAGGAAATGCGAAAGAGTATCTTCGGATCAGTGCGCATCGTACCTTCGTGCTGTGCGTACACGAATTCTCTCTGCTCTTGGAAGTTTTCTTAAAAACTACCTAAAGCAATAAAACAGTACTTTTCAGTGCTACACAAACAGTACTTTTCAGTGCTAAAACTAAAAACGGTACTTTTCAGTGCTACTAAAACAGTACTTTTCAGTACTATTTTTTCTACTATTGATCCCTTTACGATCCTTGTTTGGACCCGTGCCTTCGATTTTTCGTTGGACCCGTTGGCGAAAGCTAGCGGTGGTAATCCTTCTTGGACACCGTCTAGGGAAAAAACCTCTCGAAGGTCACGTCTTTCTCGTTTATTAACTAAACATGGTATCAACAACTAACAAAAGGAAGGGTGAATCTCTGAATTCACTACTTCCTTCCAAAAAAGTGGGTTTTAAAACTGTCACTACACGTGGCAAGAATGGAAGAAAGGACGCTTCCCCGGAATGCGAAGTTTCTTCCAAGGGTGAAATGAATAATTGTATTGAAATGAGCAATCAGTTCGATGCTCTAGACAAATTTTCCGAACACCAAATCGAAGCAGCCTCTAGCCCAGGCTCTTTGATTCAAGTGAGGAAGCAAAGAGTGCCGCCTATCGTGGTCAGTTGTTCCGAATTTGGGGGATTTAGGCAGGAGATCTTGAACTCCATTAGGGGAATCAAGGTTTCCTTCCAAATCGCAAAGAAAGGAGACTGTCGCGTTTTGCCGGAAACTCTTAAAGATCGTGAACTTCTTCTCAGATATCTTGAAGAGAAGAAGCACAATTTTTTACTTATGACGACAAAACTGAACGTTTGTTCAAAGTCGTCTTGAAAGGTCTCTCAAGTGACTATAAGTCACCTGAAGAGATCAAAAATGGAATAAATGATTTACTTGGATTTTCACCAGTCCAAGTAATCATTATGAAAAAGAGAACCCAATCTGGCATTGTTCGGAAAGGGCTTTCTCAAGAATATTATTTAGTTCACTTTAACAAAAAAGAACTAAATAATATTAAAGCTTTAGAAAAAGCTAAACTTATGTTCGATGTCCGTGTGACGTGGGAACATTTCCAGAAACCTGGAGGAAATTACCAGAACCCCACTCAGTGCCGTCGGTGCCAAAAGTGGGGTCATGGTACAAAAAATTGTCGCATGGATGCTAAATGCATGATTTGCGGAGGTTCTTCTCACGCTAAGGACGACTGTCCTGTGAAAGAAGATACCAGAAAATTTCAATGCGCCAATTGCAAGGGCCCTCACAAAGCTAACTTTTGGGAATGCATTTCACGCAAAAGAGTCGTTGAAGCTCGTGCCAAGCAGATGAAGGATAATATCCGTTACGATAACGGTCGTTTCCGGAATTTGCCTGGTAGAGTATCGAACAATGCTCATTTTTCAGTTAACGATCGCTTGATTAGGAATCATACCCACCAGGAAGATCATAATCATGCTCATTCACAAACAAATTTTAATCCGTCGGGTAGCCGTTCGAATCTTTCAATTTCGAATGTATCTACCCACGGTAAATCCTTTGCCGATATCGTAGCAGGTAATTTGAACTCTTCCCCTGTTCGTTCCATGAGTACCCATTCTACTTGTTTCAAATCAAATGGAAAAAAACCCTACCGCCACAGGTAACTCCTACCCCGCTTCTTCGTCTACCGAAAATTCCAATGGGAAATCATCAGATGATATGTCTGCCTCTGATTTTAATTTTCTAACTGAACAATTGAATCTAATGATTGATGCAATGTTCAAAGCCACCACTATGACTGAAGCAGTCCAAGTAGGTGTAAAATTTACAAATAAAATTGTTATTGGATTACGTTTTTCTAATGGATCCAAATAATAATTTAAATATTTTAAATTGGAATGCTCGTTCTCTGAATGGTAAAGAGGACGAGCTGTTTAATTTTCTTACAGCTAATAAAGTGCATATAGCAGTAATTACCGAAACTTATTTAAAACCTGGATCCAAATTTAAAAAAGATCCTAACTTTTTTGTTTATCGTAATGATCGACTTGATGGGGCATGTGGGGGAGTTGCAATCATCATTCATAGGCGTATAAAACATCAACTGTTTTCGTCATTTGAAACTAAAGTTTTTGAAACTTTAGGTGTTTCTGTTGAAACACAGTTTGGTAAATATACTTTCATAGCTGCCTATTTGCCTTTTCAATGCTCTGGACAGCAAGTTAATTGGCTTCAAACTGACTTGCGAAAATTGACACGCAATAAGTCAAAATTTTTTGTCATTGGTGACTTTAATGCCAAACATCGGTCATGGAATAATTCTCAAAGTAATTCCAACGGCAGAATTTTATTTGATGAGTGCTCTTCAGGATATTTCTCAATTCAATACCCTGATAGCCCTACATGTTTTTCCTCTTCTAGAAATCCATCTACGATTGACTTGGTCTTAACCGACTCTAGTCATCTTTGTAGCCAATTAGTTACTCATGCTGATTTTGATTCTGATCATGTCCCTGTTACATTTCAAATATCGCATGAAGCGATTCTCAATCCTATCAGCTCCACTTTCAATTATTTACGAGCCGACTGGAATATATATGAAACGTATGTTGACTCTAATCTTGATGTTAACATTTCTTTAGAAACTACAATTGATATTGACAATGCTCTTGAAACTTTAACAAATTCCATTGTTGAAGCCAGGAACATTGCAATTCCAAAATGTGAAGTAAAATTTGAATCCGTGATTATAGACGATGATCTTAAACTCTTGATCCGTCTTAAAAACGTGAGGAGAAGGCAATTTCAACGCACTCGTGATCCTGCTATGAAAATTATATGGCAGGATTTGCAGAAAGAAATCAAGAAACGTTTTGCTCAATTAAGAAACAAAAATTTTGAAAATAAAATTTCTCAATTGGACCCCGGCTCTAAGCCCTTTTGGAAATTATCTAAAATCTTGAAAAAACCTCAGAAGCCTATACCGGCATTGAAAGAGGAAAACAAATTATTACTAACTAATTGCGAAAAAGCTCAAAAACTTGCTATGCAGTTTGAAAGTGCTCACAATTTTAATTTAGGACTTACTAGTCCAATTGAAAATGAAGTTACTCAGGAGTTCGAAAATATTCTCAATCAAGAGAACGTTTTCGAAAATGCCTGGGAGACTGATTTGGAAGAAGTGAGAACTATTATTAAAAAATTCAAAAATATGAAAGCTCCTGGCGATGATGGAATTTTCTACATCCTCATCAAGAAACTTCCAGAAAGTAGCTTATCATTTTTAGTTGATATATTTAACAAATGTTTTCAATTAGCATATTTTCCTGACAAATGGAAAAATGCTAAGGTTGTTCCAATTTTAAAACCAGACAAAAATCCTGCAGAAGCTTCTAGCTATCGTCCAATCAGTTTGCTTTCCTCCATCAGTAAACTTTTTGAAAAGGTTATTTTGAACAGAATGATGGCCCACATCAACGAAAATTCAATTTTTGCCAATGAACAGTTCGGATTCCGCCATGGACATTCGACCACTCATCAACTTTTACGTGTAACAAATTTGATCCGTTCCAACAAATCTGAAGGCTACTCTACTGGTCTTGCTCTTCTAGACATAGAAAAGCATTCGACAGTGTTTGGCATGAAGGTTTGATTGTAAAATTGAAAAATTTTAATTTTCCAACATACATTGTTAGAATAATTCAAAGTTATCTGTCAAATCGTACACTTCAGGTTAATTATCAGAACTCCAGATCTGAAAGACTTCCTGTAAGAGCTGGTGTTCCCCAAGGCAGCATCTTGGGACCAATATTATACAATATTTTCACATCTGACTTACCTGAGTTACCTCAGGGATGTCAAAAATCTTTGTTTGCGGATGACACAGGCCTCTCCGCCAAAGGACGAAGCCTGCGTGTCATCTGTAGTCGATTGCAAAAAAGTTTGGATATTTTTTCTTCATACTTGCAAAAATGGAAGATTTCTCCTAATGCTTCCAAAACTCAACTAATAATATTCCCACATAAACCAAAAGCTCTTTATTTGAAACCTTCAAGTAGACATGTTGTCACGATGAGAGGGGTTCCAATAAATTGGTCAGATGAAGTTAAGTATCTAGGACTCATGCTAGATAAGAATTTAACTTTCAAAAATCACATTGAGGGCATTCAAGCCAAATGTAACAAATATGTAAAATGTCTCTATCCCCTTATTAATAGAAAATCAAAACTTTGTCTTAAGAACAAGCTTTTGATATTCAAACAAATTTTCAGGCCAGCCATGTTGTATGCTGTACCAATATGGACTAGCTGTTGTAATACCAGGAAGAAAGCTCTGCAGAGAATTCAAAATAAAATTTTGAAAATGATTCTGAGGCTTCCTCCCTGGTATAGTACCAATGAGTTACATAGAATATCCAATGTTGAAACATTGGAACAAATGTCAAATAAAATAATCAATAATTTCAGGCAAAAATCGTTACAATCTTCTATTGCCACGATTAATGCGTTATATGATTAGGTTAAGTTAGGTTAAGTATATTAAAAACTTTTTTTTTCTCTTATAAGCAGGTGAAATCAACTCACCTGTAAAAAATCTGAACTGCTACGGCAAATGAAATGTAATATTTTGTTAACAAAATGTTAATAAAATCTTAGATTTGTTTTACCAAATTAGGATGATAGTGTTGTCTAATAACACAGAACACCTAGATATAAGAAATAATGAATGTAATGTTTGGAAAAAAAAGTATCTTCGGATCGGGCTACGCGGCAGATATGGATTGGCTGAGATATATCTGCATTGCAGATATTTTAGCACTGCGAATTTTGAACAATAGGTGTTTATTAGTTTTGCGAATTTGTATTGTTGAGCCTGAGTTGAGGCATGTAGAAGGGAATGCCACCAAATCACTTTTGTGAAGGCAAGCGATTGAGTCACACGTAGGCCAGTTTCTGTTCAGTTCGATTAGAGAAAGATACTTAATACCTATAAACCAGTTCTGTGCTTGGTGAATAGTTGAGGTGAGAATTGAAGATTTAGTGGTAGATCCAAACTAAACAAATTCTATAGTTTGCAGGATAATAGTTAATCCGTTGATTAACATAGTACACTGTGTGAGTGATAAGCATAAAAAAGCATAGATAAGCCAGTGTGTGATCCAAAGCTTTTAGGAAGCATTCTAAATTCGTTATGGGATAGCTTTCTCTGAACGAAGGGTTTGTATTTTGGGATTTAGAATCCCCAAGCGGCGCATCGAGATTTTCAAGCGCATCGCCGCTTTCACGCGCATCAACGGTCTCACGCGCATCAGCGCGAGCCTACGCGCGACGGTGCTCATCCCCTTCCGGTGAAATCGTTGAGAGGAACATCCCGCACGCTACAGGAGAACGCTGCGACTCTCCCAGCGACGCTCAAGCCCATCGCCTTCCGTTCATCGACGATCGACTTGAGTTCCCCAGACGCCGAGTGATCTCACAGTGCCAGTACGAACGACACCCGTAGCCAGGGTGGAGCACTCAGTGGATCCCCATTAGCCGAGACTGCAGAGAAGCCGCGAAAGCCGTCGCGCTCTCTCTTTTTATCACTCAGCTCCGCGCTGAGAGGTCAGCAATACGATCTGGCGCTCTAGGGAGCGACCGTGATACACCAACGTGTTGCACCCCAACCGACCATCATACCTCGTCAGCCACCCATCAAATCTCCAGAGCTGCAGTCTGCAGGTCACGCGACATCGATTGGAGCAACACGACGATTGGGCCCCAACGTCAGAACACAATTTGTAAGACAAACCGTAAGTTTTTTCACCCCTTTGAGCTCAAAGTAGGATTAGTTTGTAAGTGCTTATTATAAAATTGCGAAACGCAACAGCTTCACCTCAATACATCGCTGTCTTTGCATAATTGGTTAAGGCTTTCCTAAATTCGTTTTTTTTTTAATTTATTTGGTGATTCTTTTTCCAGTTCTTAATTCGTTAGAGCTTCCATTTGGGGTTGGTCGGAGAAAAATGCGTGTTTGAGCCACTTAAAATACTCGCCCGTGTTAAGAGTCTCTTAGCCGGACCTTTGAAAAGCGTCAGCAGTATCTCTAACCCGAGAGTGGCGCTAAAGCTGCTGTACGTTGTGTGCTAAGAAAGCGTTACAACGTGATTATTGAGCTGAAATCAAATTCAGGTTAACTTCTGCGTCCATGAGTCCTCTCATGGCGTAGGGGTAACGCGCCCTAACTAGAGATCAGGGAGCAAGCATGGGAAAATTCACCCACTCACCCGAACGCTACCGATAAAATATCTGCAAAGTATCTGCTGCCACCGAATGTTCAATGACTGCCGAACGCTACTAGGATGAGCGCAATCCCGACGAATCGTGAACGATTGAGATAAACCAAAAATGAAAAGATATACGAAGCGGAGAGAGCACCTATCCTCTCTTAAATTGGAGACACGAAAGAACGCGTTCACCATTCGATCACTGAAAGCTTCCTGCGAAATGTACAGATTTTGCGTTCACTGAAACATTTCGCCTTATGTATTACTAGTCAGTGAACGCTCTTCAGCTCTCAAATACGAATGTCACTCGTGCGGAATCGGAATGTAAAGAATCATTCGCTACAGCAATCGGATGCCTTCGGCACAAGGAGTCGGTAGTGAATCATTCTGTTGACGTTTTTGTCTAACTTGTCGCTCGGCGAACAAGAAGAAAGCGCATTGGAAATTGAAACACTCAGCTTGGTCGTAAAAACGGCAATCTCGCTCTTGACCGCTTGTGGATGTGAGCGAGAGAAATGCAATATTCGAGTGAATGTTTCCCATGCTTGTCAGGGAGTCGTGAGTTCGATTCTCACTGAGAAGACGTGTAACTTTTTCGCAAAACTAAAGTTTCTGGCGTTATGTAAATGAGCAAAGAAAGGAGGTCGGATTGCCCTCTACGATGACCGATGGCCTGAACGAATTCAATTCCACCATGGACATTGCAAATCTTTTTCGCACCCAGTTCAGCAACGTTTTCATCAATGAGCATCTCCACCCTCAAGACAGCCAATGCCACCACAAATATTCCTCGACTACCTGCATCAGTAGAGCAGTTCACTATCACTGACAACATGGTCATCTCGGCTGGAAAGGAACTGAAATCGTGTACTGGACTTGGCCCTGACGGCATACCTTCTCTAGGCCACAAACGCTGTATGAATTCACTAGCATCGCCGCTGGCAAAATTATTCAACACATCTCTAAGTACTAACGTTTTCCCGGACTGCTGGAAACACTCCTATGTTTTTCTAGTGTTTGAAAAAAGATGTAGACAGAGCTTTTCGAATTATCGTGAAATTGCTGCATTGAGTTCAACATCTAAATTGTTTGAGTTAATTGTTCTTCGCAAACTAACTCAGAGCTACTCTCATTACATATCGCCAAATCAGCATGGCTTTATGTCTAGACGTTCAACGACAACCAATTTGACTTGCTTTACCTCATTCGTGATACACCAAATAGAATCTGGTCACCAAGTAGACGCGATACACACCGATTTATCGGCAGCGTTTGATAAGATGAACCATCAAATTGCAATTGCAAAATTTGACAAACTGGGCTTGAATGACAACATGCTTCTCTGGCTGAAATCCTACCTGACTGGACGAAGCATGTCCGTCAAAATTGGCAAACATGTTTCAATGCCTTTCTCGGTTTGGTCTGGCGTACCTCAAGGCAGCCACCTCGGGCCTTTGTTGTTTTTGCTTTACATGAACGATGTCAACTTTATTCTGGACTGCCTAAAACTTTCTTACGCTGATTATATAAAGCTTTACTGCACAATCAATAAACCGCAAGATTCTGAGTTTTTGCGACATCAGTTGGAAATATTCGCAGAATGGTGTATTGCTGTTTGCGTTTGACGTGCAAATCCAGGCTAACTGGGCTTCAAATGCGGTAACACAAAGTAATCAAAGGATACTTAGCAACCATGATGCATATCACCGCCAACCTAGCAAAGAAAATAAAATTTTGACTTCGCCTTCCTTGTTGAAAATCTTACCGCATTTGATGTTTCCGCATTTGATATTTGCATTTCAAACGCACACAGCAATAATATCAACAGGATGTCCCTAAATGTGTCCAAGTGCTCAGTGATTTCATTTGGCCGCAGACGCACACTTCTACACTTTAATTATGGTTTGGCTGGTGTCGAACTGCAACGTGTAACTACGGTGAAGGACATAGGCGTTCTATTGGACACTAAGCTGACGTTTAAGGATCATGTTGCTTACATCGTCTCGAAAGCTTCTGCGCAGCTGGGTTTTCTGTTCCGCTTCAGCAAAAAGTTTACCGATGTTTATTGCCTGGAAGCTTTATACTGCTCAATTGTACGCCCTATCCTGGAATACTCATCGGTTGTATGGTCACCATTCTACAGGAACGAGATTCAACGAATTGAGGCCGTTCAACGCAAATTCGTGCGCTTCGCCCTTCGCCGACTTAGGTGGAGAGATCCACTGAACTTGCCAAGCTATGAAAGCCGCTGTAAACTTATTGATCTGGACTTTCTTGAACCTAGAAGCAATGTAGCAAAGGCGTGCTTCATCTCTGACCTTTTGCAAGGATCAATAGACAGCCCTCTGCTGCTCAGTTCATTGGACATCAACACTCGTCGCGGAAATCTCCGGTTTCATCCATTTCTGAACATTCCTTCCGCCAGAACAAATTATGGCCTTCACGAACCAATGCGTAGCATGTGCCGTGTGTTTAATAGTTGTTATCATGTGTTTAATTTTAATGTATCGCGTGGAACAAATAAGTGTAATTTTAGACAATTTTTACGTTAATTCATGTGAAATGTTTGTTTAGATTTTTTGTGCTTTTAGACTTAGGGTGGGAACTTCACCTGTTGACTGAAGCAGTAAATAAATAAATAAAAACTTCACATCAATTTGTCCATTTAATACAATTGCAAAGTATATGTAATGTTTAGCTTTTCGGTAGTTGTTAAACTTCCACTCGGCTGGTTAGCCGTAAACCACGATTCATAATTAAAAACAAGCATTTGACAGTGTTTAGCATGAAGGCTTGATTGTAAAATTGAAAAACATCATTTTTCCAATATACTTTGTTAGAATAATTCAAAGTTATCTGTCAAATCGTACACTTCAGGTTAATTATCAGAACTCCAGGTCTGAAAGACTTTTTGTAAGAGCTGGTGTTCCTCAAGGCAGCATTTTGGGACCAATATTATACAATAATTTCGCATCTGGATTGAATATTTTTTCAAAACAAAAAAAAAAGAAAACAAGTTTGTATGTTTTTTCTGCATACAGTCAACTTTCGTTCGTTGCACTAAACCCGTAGCCCACCTAGTGAAAGACTTTCACTAATCGGGCTAAGTTTTGAGCTGTCAAATAATTGATTACAATAGAAATTCAGCGCTACCAACATTGACAAATTACGGTTTATGTCAGAAAGTGACGTTTGCCTTCGTTTTAGGTGGGCTATAGCCCACTTAACGGGAGCCCAATTAAAACGAAGTGCAATTAAACGTAGTGCAACGAACGAAATTCAACTTGCTAAAATGGAAGATTTCTACTAATGCTTCCAAAACTCAACTCATAATATCCCCACATAAACCAAAAGCTCTTTATTTGAAGCCTTCAAGTAGACATGTTGTCACGACGAGAGGGGTTCCAGAAAATCGGTCAGATGAAGTTAAGTATCTAGGGCTCATGCTAGATAAGAATTTAACCTTCAAAAATCACATTGAGGGCAGTCAAGCCAAATCTAACAAATATGTAAAACGTCTTTATCCCCTTATTAATAGAAAATCAAAACTTTGTATACAGAACAAGTTCTTGATCTTCAAACACATTTTCAGGCCAGCCATGCTGTATGCTGTGCCAATATGGACTAGCTGTTGTAATACAAAAAAGAAAACTCTGCAGAGGGTTCAGAATAAAATTTTGAAAATGATTCTGAAGCTTCCTCCCTGGAATAGTACCAATAAGTTACATAGAATATACAATGTCGAAACATTGGAACAAATGTCAAATAAAATAATTAATAATTTCAGGCAAAAATCGTTACAATCTTCTATTGCCACAATTAATACATTATATGTTTAGGTTAAGTTAGGTTAAGTATATTCAAAGCGTTTTTTTCTCTTATAAGCAGGTGAAATCAACTCACTTGTAAAAAATCTGAACTGCTACGGCCAATGAAATGTAATATGTTGTTAACAAAATCTTAAATTTTTTTTACCAAATTAGGTTGATAGTGTTGTCCAACACAGTACACCTAGATATAAGAAATTAATGTATGTAATGTATGAAATTATACTAATTATTCGAATTCATTATGCAATACTGTTTTGTATCATATTTTAAATTTTTGCTACATTTCGACTCTCTTTCGTAAATGTTGCTCCCTTTTGCAATAAATTGATTTAATTTTCATTTAACACAACATATTTGGATTTTTTTCAAGAAATCATTTAATTACTAATTAGCGTTGCATTATCATTCGCTATGGACGGCATCAATGTACATTTCGTACAAATAATCGATAGTCCATAATTGATACATTTATGGCGAATGCTAGGAACACTACAGCCATAATTTGTATAAAAACAACGCTTTCTAAAATAAATTTTAAGAAGCTTCAAGTCAATTTAGTATTAAACATGATTAAATAAAATATTTTGCATACCAGTAGTTAACATCAACAAGTCATGCTAAGGTTTTAGAAATGCGAATAAAATCTTATTTTTATCAATACTGTTGACTTATTGCAAGTGATGCACCTAAAAATAATAATTTATTCATCTCACTTTCCCGTTTCAATAGATGTGTTACAAATATATAAAGAGACACAAAGTTGGGCTTTCCAATAGTTTTCTATAATGATTATTCATCTCGTGTCGATGACACATACATAAAATTCCCACCAATCAAACCGCACTTACCCGGCCAAGGTAAAACCCTCCGGCGCCTGTCGCAGTCTGGAACACAAGATGATATCGGTGATCGCCTGTTTTGGCTACTCCTTTCTTAGCCAGACGATAAACTAATTGCTTTTTGCGCCACGCTTTCTGCTCGCTGTCCGCCGTTCGGGTTAACTGTGAAAACCCCTCCGGAAGGGCTTCTTTTTCGCCGATCACTTTCAACGTTTCCAGAATATAATCGGGCAGACCTTCCGTTTTCGATTGGCACAAATATCGACAGCTTCTCTTTCCGAACAGAATGTTTTCACGAAACAGATCCGCATCTTGATCCTGATCGTAGGTTTTATTTATGGGCTGGAAGTTCTTCGGGCATTTCTCGAAATCCTCCACTAACTGCAGGGAAGTGATCGGCCGGTTGTCTGGCAGGACGCTGATAATAGTGTTCAGAATATTTTTCTGTTGCTGCGTTTTTGTTTTTAACATTTTCGTTACTGCTTATCAGATCAGGTGAAACCCAAATAAATATGACTCAGACTTCTTCCACTTCGGATCGCTTGGGGCTGATTACTAATACAACCTGTTTAGATACTGCGATTACTAGGTCAATAAAAAATTTATTGTTCGAATTCTTTCACTCACAGCAAATTATTTTCGATGACAAAAATTGCTTTGTGTCTCACTTTTGTGTGAATCTCTTCGACCCGACCGTTGAATGCCACCAATCTTCTCCCGTCTGGAATTTAGAAATCTTGTGCTTTGTGCTTCATAATTATTATCACTTCCACTTCATCTTTTCCTTTCTCACTGCCCTAAACCGAACGAAACACCACTTCGAAGTAGAAGAATTTCAAATTAGAAGGCAAAGTTTAATGAATTTCCGAGCAATGGAGCTTCAATCTAATCTCAGCACTTTGAAAACAGTTGGGCAAGAAGTAGCACGATGCGATAAATTAATATAATTTATTTTCGAAGCAGTCACGGATCACTAATTTCTTTACTTTGCAACCCGAAAAACCCGAAAAACCCGCAGACCTTCATCCCGCAAGAACGCGCAAGGAGTGTGAGAGTGGTAGAATAAATTTGACGCAACGGCGTCGATGTTTTGGTTTTGGGTGACTTTTCGAGGGGAGGCAACGATTAGGTCAACCAATTAAGAGGTCAACTGGAGCAAACCCATGCGGTGTATTTCTGCACACAGAAAATATAAAATAAATAAATTGGGGTTACCGCATTTCTAGCATAACTTGTGATCTCGCCCAAAAAGCCATTGGTAACCGAGTGTGCATCTTGTTGTTACAGAGCAAACGAATGGATTTTACGTTATTCGACAATGCTACGATAACGGAGAAAAAAAATGGTAAAAACAAACAAATATTAGTTTGTTTGAAACATAATTCTACATTAAATTTTGCACAAACAAAATATTAGTTTGATTTTGCCACCTATGTTTGTTGAAACAAACTAAAATATATTATGTATCCGGTAGGAATCAAGACCAGCATTTATTTATAATTATTGTTTTCTCGGGCCCCGTGCGTCGCAGCTAATATGTGAATAGTGCGCTGTGTTCATAAAAATCGTAAGAATGCAGCGCCACACTAAAAAACTGATTTCAAAATCGCGCGAGTTGAGGCGCGTCGCGAGTCTCACTAGCGCGATCCGGTTTGGTGCGGTGCGACAATAAAGTAAATGGTTCGGAGATGTTCCAGTTAAATTCAACTAACATTTGTTTGCAACAACTAATGAATTGGTTGTTTCATTTTGACAGTTCTTGAAACAAACCTAAATATTAGTTGTTTCAAACAAATCTCGCATAACCTGTGATCTCGCCCTAAAAGCCATTGGTAACCAAATGTGTAGCTTGTTGTTACCGAGCAAACGAATGGATTTACGCGTTGTTCAACAATGCTACGATGAAGAGAAGATCCTTCTCTATCTCCTAGTGGTAATAGTTTTCATCCTGGGAAATTCATTTGCTATTTTTTTTAGTTTATTCCAAACTAAAGGCATAAATTTGAAACAACAAATTAATAGTTAGAAACAACTAAAATGCATGTTAGAAAACCAACAAATTTTGGTTGTTTGAAATTATGGGCCCATTCACATATTTCATAACGCTGAAGGGGGTGGGTGGGTGTCTTGAAGATGTTACAGTTCATACAAAATTTGAAAAATGGTCATACAAAACGCGTTACGAGGGGGTGGGTGGGTGTCAAAAATGTCCATTTTCGGCGTTATGAAATTTGTGAATAAACCCTATACTGATTTTTCTCCGTGGTGAAGAGAAGATCCTCCTTTATCTCCCAGTGGTGATAAAATCCATCCTGGTCCATTCATTTGCTTAGAAACAAAGAGCTACACACTCGGTTACCAATAGCTTTTAGGGCGAGATCACAAGTGATGTGAGATTTAGTTTTTACCTGAGAGAGACTCGCGAAGAGGAAAAATATCAGTCGTATGCAGCCCAGATTCCTCTGTCACGAAATGTCAAATGTAGCCCGCCCTTTTTATGGCTGAAAAAGTGAATAGTATTGTATTCAAAATAAACTGTTATTAAAAACCTCAGTCGGTGGAGCAGCACAAATTTCATAACGCCAAAACTGGCCATTTTAGACACCCACCCACCTCCTTGTAACATTTTTTGTATTAATCGAGGACACCCACCCACCCCCTTTAACGTTATGAAATTTGTGAATGGGCCACAGTTTTTCCAAAGTTGCTGATAAATCTATTAGTTATTTCCAATGTCTGGAACGTATGCTGGCATGAAATTTCATTCAAAAGGCTATTTATGATTCGGTGTGATGCGAACGCAATCATTTTTTGCTGAGAAGTTCTTGTGAGGGTTTGAACGGCTTGCGCATGATTGGTATAAACACAAAGTGGAATAAGAAAAAAACTCAGCAATCACAGAAAAAGAAGACCGTCTTCGCGAGTCTCGTCTCAGGTTTTAACCCACGGTTGGGTTGTTTTGCCTCTTTCGCAACAGCAATGTTGTCAAAAATAGATAGAGACGTCGAAGTTCAATTGAATAAGCCAAATAAAAGTTCTTTCAACGTTGTTACTTTAACCCATCACGGAGACTTCGAAAGCTAACGCAGGGTAGATTTTTTTGCCGTTGTGAAATGAAAACAACCTAATGATAGTTATGTCAGTTAACCCAAATTTGGGTTATCCCACGGAAGAGCCTTATAGGCAATTATTTTCAAAGCTAAACGATCACTCCGACATCTGGTGGCTAGTAGAAGAACCGTCAAAAAAGAGGTTGGGTTGAGAATGCACCGTTTGCATCATAGGAAGGAACACACAATTTACACTTTCCATCGGAATAGTTATTTTGTAGACGACCAGAGAAGATTGAAAAACATAATAAACTTTTTTCCTTCGAGAATGTACAGATCGTATCAGTTCTCATGTAAGATTAATGGAATAAAAAGGGGAAATTGGTATTTGGCAACATAGGTTATAAACTTCCGGATTCTTTGTTAGGGTTCATTCACATATTTCATAACGCCGAAAATGACCCACCCACCCCCTCGTAACGCTGTTTGTATGAATACTCTACAAATTTTGTATGAGCCGTAACATCGTTGGGTACCCCCTTCAGCGTTATGAAATTTGTGAATAAACCCTTAGTGGTTAAATTTGTTGTGAAATCACGCGTATTGCAAGAATAATGGTTCAAAATGATTATGCCAATGGAAAATAGTTCAATAATCGATTGATTATGACCTAATTTTTGGGTTGAAAAATTTAATTTTGGACGTAAACAAACATTTTCAGTGACATTTCTCTCGTTCTTCCCCAGCGACTTCTAGAATAATGGCGCATTATATTTGCCTATTGCGTCAAACGAAGTCAAAGTTGGGTTGTTTTGGTGCTCCGTGCAGAACATCGAGATAATCTGGCAGAAAAAATTAAAGTATGTGCTAGAACAAGGGCATAGTGAGTCACATAATCATAATCGATTTCTTCTCCTATATTTTCTCTCCAGTGGATAGAGGTAGTAAGTTTGTCAGAAGTTTTTAGCGATCTCTATAGATGACCACAATATTGGCAATATTTTTATTGTCAATACTTTTCCACAACATGTTCACAGAGTTCAAGTCGGGCTGCCATGTTGGATCGCTGCTGTCGGACGGTTGTCAACTGATATCTACAAGGTGTTTGCTTATTATCCGTACAAACTTTGAAAGCATATCTTTTTGACATAGGGCCCATTCACAAATTTCATAACGCTGAAGAGGATTACATGAAATGAGCACCCAATATTCATTACAATGTATTAAACATAATCCTCCAATGGATATTTCAATACAGTACCAGAATAACGGCCTAACTGACAAATGTAAACAAATTGAGTTTTATTCACCTAACAGTTTATTTGATAAACTACAATCATATACTGCACAACTGTTTCTTAAAAATAACGTTTTTCACGAAATAAGTGAGAAAAACATAAAGGCGCATTTGATATTCTCTTTCGATACGAACACTGATGTCAATTTCGCGCACCTTCCCCCCTGCGGTAACCGGGTGCATTTGCGATTGAGTGTGGCAGCAGGGCGCATTTAAAACTGAGTGTGCAGAAGGTCGATAGTGAAGAAGGTTTGTGTGAAAGAGCGTAGCAAAACGGCGAAGCTGATGATAGTCAAACCAGAAGGATGAGGTAGAAAGGCGCAATCGCTGCTGTCAAACTGAAGGAGACGAAAACCGAGGGGCGCAACAATCCTCAATTTTGATGAATGGCGCATGATGCTTTTTTATTTATTTTAACATGTTGTTCATAATATGAAAATAAATAAAATGGTCTGTTACAAAAGTAATATTGTAATGGATCATACAAAAATTCATCATGCGATTAAATCGATCGGAAACATAATATAGAATTGAAATTATAGCCGCTGAACTTCAAACCGATTTTACTGACAATGTATTAGTGTTCACATTCGCCCTAATTCTGACTCTGTATTGATATGTGCATCGCAATGGATAAAAACGAATTATGTCAATGAATATTAAACACAATGATATTTAGTATTTTCTATTTTCACCGTGTATGTTTTGTCACTCCCAAAACAATCGAAACAAGAACACTGGACGCCTTGTTGAATTGATTTTGGATTGATAAATATTGGCTCATGCCACCCACCCATCCCGTACAGCGTTATGAAATTTGTGATAAAGCCCTACACGGCGAAATATTTTTACCTAATTTTTGAGTTTACTTTACCCAAAATTTGGGTAAAGTAAACTCAAGTAGATTTTGGGTTGAAACTATAATCGATACACTGATTATAGTTTCAACCCAAAATCTCTCGGTTTTCTCTTTCTCCCACACGAATGTTGTCAAAAATAGAGAGAGCTGCATCTACCCAACGGGGGTACTTTGGACCAATAATCCAAATTTGGGTAAATGCAACTTTTCTTATGTTTGGGTGGAAAGAACTCAATTTTGCGTTAAATAAATCAAACTACCAAGTGGGGACCTTGGAAATTTGGCCAAAATTGAGTAATCGGGCTCAACTACGGAATTGCGTTGAAACAACCCGAAATTGAATTGATTTCCGTCTCCGTGTAAGCTTCACAAAAAAATTTGAGTTTTATTTTTTCTCTGTGTAAATTTACAAATCCCGCAGCCTCGGTGGTAAAATTTGACACCCATCAAACTGATCTAGATAAAGCACGGTTCGCACCCACACACCTGCAGCTTCTACAAGACGGTTCCTCCGTGCGTCGTGATTCTCCCCTTTTCGATGACTGGCAACGCCATTTTTGTAGACCTCGGCACAAATTCGTCTCCTGTCATCCAGCGCAGTAGCCAGCAAAAGTGCGTACAAACGATCGAAAAAGTTTTGATTTACGGTTGTAAAAAGTGTCGAGCGGTGCTCAAAGTGTTTGAATTTTCTCGCCCGAATCCCACCGTGTCGGTTAGCGTCATTTTGCGACGGTTTTGAGCGTGTTTCGCGAGTGTATTTTGCATTTTAGTAAAAGGTGTGTAGGCTCTCATAGAGGTAATTTTCCTCTTCACATTCTGCGTGCCCCGGTCGCGAAGATTCAGAGATTTTCTTCTTTGCTTTCGGTGTTTCTTCTACCTATACCTACCCACACGTAGAAAGAGAAGTTCTCTTTTTCGTGTCCGTATACTCCGCAAAGCGCGATAATTTGTGAGTGTGAGTGAGGTGTTTCAGCCTTAGCTTATTTTTTGTTGGAGAGAATCGCAATCCAAAAGTGGAGTGAAAACGCATTCGTCTTCGGCTTTAGCTTTCACAGATTCTGGTGAAGCTCGGATTTAGTTTATCGGAAGATTGAGCTACTGAGCGGGGACCCGCTTCCGGACAATTCTATTCTGGTTTTGAGGCAGTGATTTGTTAATAATTCTTTAAAAACATCAAAAACCAGGCAAAAGGGCATCCTTGAGTTGGTGTGCGTGTATTGGAACCGTGTCTGTATAGCTAGGTAGTGGGTCGTGTTTCCGGTGGTGGTGAGGTGGAAGTGGCACTAGCTTTTTTTCCGTCTTTTTTTCCTTTCGAAGGGGCAAGTGGAAAAGTGAAGAAGAGATAACGAGCGCGGAGATTTCCCGTTACAAGGCAGAGAGTAGTTCGTACAAAAATCAAAAGAAAAGAAAATCGTTTTCCAGCTTCAGATTTTCCAAGCAGAAATTATCCACGTAGAGTGTTCTAATTCCGTCACAAAACGTCGCTGGAAGACGGAATAATTTCTGTTCGGTTCGTAAAAAAAGCTAAGAAGAATCGGAGGAGCAGTAATTTGCTTTAGAAGCAGCGGCCAGCGCCAGTGGGAGTGAAGATTTTCATTGTCCGAAAAAATCGCAAACGTCATCTCGTTTCTCTTCGGAAGTTTCGGAGAACGGAGATACCGTCTGTCTGTTCGTTCGGACGGTAGTGAAAGGAACCGGAGCTCATCCCGGAGGAAGCAACTGGAATCGAACGCCTGACCAAGAAGGACTTCAGAAATGTAAGTAGCGAGACTGAAAATTGATGCCTATACTTAGCTTAGACATTGAAAAGCTATAATAATTCAAGCCTAATTTTTCAAATCGGCGTATCTAACATTTGGAAGGATTCGAGAAAAATGCGATGCAATATATTGTAAAGCATTTTAAATCCTGTTTAAAATGTTTTGCATTTTTTCTATTGCTGTGTCTTCTATAAGTTGAAAAAAAGAACACCGTTTCTAACCACTATTAAACAATTCCGATTTGTTTTGAATTAGATGGAAAAACTTGTGAAATTATCGAATAAACCCTTTTGCTTTGTGCTGCTCACATACACCATGATGATTCGTCGATATCATACCTTGCTTGATACATACACCTTGCTTGATGCGTCGGTTTGACAGTTCATTTATCACATGCGTCACGTCATATACACCAGTATTGTTTTGAAGTTGCACATACACCGGTTTGCAAATTCCCATAAAACATAATAAAGTTTGTTCTATTCGTCAGTTTCTACGTTCAACTACAACGAATATTGAATGTTTCCAATTTCAACTCGACTAACAGGAGCACCGGACGGAGCCGTGAGTAACAAAAGTAAATGGAGAACAGTTCTTGTGAAAAAATTGGTGAGAAATTTGTCTAAAACCGAATACTGATGATGTTCCACATCAGTTTGCCGACCCGTCAGCTTACTGCAGCTGTGAAAATCCGAATCTCTCGATTTCCATCATGTTTAGTAATTCGAAAACAGTATGACGTATCTGCTGATAAAAATTTTATGTTTTGATTCTGCATATAGGTCGCTTTGCTATGAGCATATGTACGGTGTATGTGCTAGCATGAAAAATGTTGACAGTTGAGTCGCTTTGCAATGGTAGGGTGTATGTAGCCAAATTAAAAACACTGAGTAAAGTGCACATAGGGCAGAATTGCAATTTATTTCAAAAAATCAAAAAAATGTTTTAGGATTACTTTTTTGGACTCAATATGTAGATAATGCGTTTGTCAAGCCCATGCAAAGCAAATCTCGATTTGTTTATTTTTGCAGTTACGTCGGAATGAAGAATTATGCTTGAATTGTTTAGTTGTATTCAATGGATTAATGTGACTCAAATTCGAATTGATTAAAAACAACGCAATAATCGAAATTTAATCCAATGATTATGATCCATCGTATCAATTAAATGCCATATTTTTTAGGATTCGAGGAATACCGTGGTGAAGTGTATATGATTATTATTAACTCAGATTTTAGAGACAATTGAAGGATTATTCAGCATATCTGTTAGTCTATATCGAAAGCTTTTTGATCCTTTTAAACTAATGGCGGTTGCTAAATCCCATCACTTTTTGATAAATCCAACATAATTCCATATCAAAGGGCTTTCAACAAACATGGCCAATAGGCAGGGCTGGTCACTTTTTTCGACTTAGTCACTATATGAAACAAAAAGTCACTTTAGTCATTTTTTTACAAAAATGTGTCACTAAAGTCACTTTTTTCTTGATCTGTTGATAATCGAATTTGAAGCTGGGTCAGCATTTCTAACGCAAGCAGTAAGAAATATATATATTTGTTTCAAGAAAGATAGAGATTCCTGGCTAACTTCCAGGAAGAATTCAGGTGATTTTTTCGTAGACATTTCCAACGGAAAATGTGAAAAAAGTTCTGTTGGTAGTTTCGGAGAAGATTCTAATGAAACTTTGAGCTGAAATTTCCAGCCGACTTAAGGCTGAATTTTCTGTCTGGATTCTACCCCATTACCCCGAATCCCATTACCCCGAATGACATTAACCCGAACGCCATTACCCCGAATTTTAAAACCCCGAACGACCCATCACCCCGAATGACATTACCCCGAATTCCAAAATCATGGGGAAATGTCATCAATATCATCATGTCAAAATAATTGTAAATTCGGGGAAATAGCATTCGGGGTAATGGTACATTCGGGGTAATGGAATTCGGTGTGATGGCATTCGGGGAAATGACATTCGGGGTAATGGGGTAGAATCTTCTGTCTGAAATATTTGACTATATTTTGGCGGAAACCAGGACCAATATATGACAGCTTTGCTGAATGAATTACTAGTAAACTAGCTGCAGTAACCTGTTGCTATAGATCATCGAAATCATTTCAGAAATTACATTAGATATTACAACAAATAAGCTATCAATAGAAAAGATTAACCTTTGATACAGCATTTTTTCACTACTTTGGTCAACTATTTCTATACAAAAACACGTTTCTGTAAGTAATGAATGCTTGAACATTGTTGAACAAAATTAATTAATGAATGGTAATATCAGTGGCGATTCCCTAACGTCAAATCCAGCTGCACGTGAATTCCAGCAAGAAATTTGCATCTTATAAATTAAGATTTCCTAAAAATAACAATTTCAATCGTTTACTGTTTCCTTCATTATGTTAGTAAGCAATATTAGTCATTTTCAGGGTCGTAGAAACGTGAGGTTACGAGTCGTCTCTGAGTGATATATATTTTTCAAATATTTTTTTTTATTGAAACATTCAATTAAAATGTAGATATTTAAAGTACGCATGGAATCATTTTCTAACAACTTCTTCTTCTTTCTGGCGTTACATCCCAACTGGGACAGAGCCTGCTTCTCAGCTTAGTGTTCTTATGAGCACTTCCACAGTTATTAACTGAGAGCTTTCTTTGCCAATTGACCATTTTTGCATTTGTATATCGTGTGGCAGGTACGATGATACTCTATGCCCTGGGAGCCGAGAAAGTTTCCAACCCGAAAAGATCCTCGACTGGTGGGATTCGAACCCACGACCCTCAGCTTGGTCTTGCTTAATAGCTGCGCGTTTACCGCTGCGGCTATCTGGGGCCCAACTAATGAACAATAATAATCTAATTTGATTTTTTTTTCGAGTTCGTAAATTTCCCTTCGCCTTATTCCACAGATTTGTTAAAATGCTTCAAGTATTTCGTTTTGTATCTCTTCTTCAAAATCTTCAAAAAATACGGGAAATTGTAGAGCTCACCGGGAAAAATATTCGAAACATGAGGGTATCAATTTGTTTTAATTTTGAAAATACTGTGGATGAAACAGAAAAAAAATGGCACGAGGACACCCAGACTACTCAAACTTTCCATTAAAACTAAATTTTGGTGAGATGCTAAAGGGATACTTAACGATTTTTTTGTTTTCAAAATCGTTGGTTTCTGGAAGAGAATTTGGCAAATTTTTCCTGCAATTTATATCCATTTCTTGTGTGATGATTTTAACATTTCTGGCGGAGGGAGGGATATGGAGACGACTCAAAGGAGATCTTATGAAACATTCTTGAACAAATTCTAGGATAACAAGGGATTCTCGACAAGATTCTTGGTCGAATGCTTGATTAAAATTGATTAAGATTAATGATAAAATCTTGATGAGATCATTGCAGAATCATAACAAGAATTTAGGCATTAATTGATCAGATACTCGAAGGTTCTTTAGAAAGTCACTGAAAAGTTTAAAAGAGGATTACTAATAAAATTTCAGATAGATTTGAAAAAAAAAAGATCTCAAGCTGATTTTTCTTTTAATTTTTACCTAATTTCTAGCAATTGGTAAACGGCTTATTTAACAAGATTTTTGGTGAACTTTCTTGGGATTTCTAGGTGGTTTCCAAATAAAAACCTGAGCAGTTTTATTGCTGGCACTGTTTGACAGATTCCTGGAGATACTTATTCATGGTTAAGGCTTGTTTGGGTTATTAGCTTGACTAATACTTGACTCATAGTTCACGTATTAGTCAAGCTAATAACCCAAACAAGATCCTGGCGAGTCTTTGTATGGATATCTGCATATTTGCAGTAAAGTATTTCAGACATACTCTCTAATTAGATCCCTAATGAATTCATGGCGAGATCTTTGGTGGATGAATAAATGGTGAGTTCCTTTATGTATTTTTGGGCCAATTTTTGTTCAGTTCTTTTCGAGATTCTTTAAAAAAATCTCAGATTGCTGGAAAGATGCTGTTATGGATTTATGACAATTTTTTTCAGCGAACTTCACTGAGATACAACCAAAGCTTTTTTGTGAGATAGCATTTCAGCTATTATCAGGTATCAGAAGGCCGGCTCCAAAGGCACGTTCCCCACCAGTTGGGAGATTTGTGCCATCGCCATATTTGAGCCTATTTCATCATCTACCCGATGGGAGAGGAAAGGGAAGGGAAAGATGGGAGGTCCCTTGAAGAAGGAAGCTCGCATTAGCGAAATGAGAGCATGTAGCTCCATACCACAATGGGTTCGAACAGCGCCCTAAAAAGGACACTGCAAAACGCATGAGCGTAAAGAGAGCCAATAGCTCATTACCACAGCGGGTTAAGAATAACAGAATATCCTGAAGATTCAGGCTTCTGAATTCAGTTTCACTTAATAAGTGTTTACCAAGTAATTGGAATCGCATTTGCGAATAAACTGGACAGTTACATATCAGGTGATATGAAGTTCCATAATCGGAGTTACAACTATCACACACAAATGAGTCAGCACGCTGAATATTTGCCATGTGATAGTTGAGTCGGCAGTGGCCTGTCAACTCTCTGACCAAGAGACTGCAATTCTGTTTTGATAGATTTGTTAAATACTTCGCCACCCTTGGAGATGGCTCAGTAATGTACAATTTTGTTTGACGACATGACTCCAAACTATTCCAATATTGCTTGTGCTGAGTTGCCGCCCAAGAGTTTATCTGAAGCTTCACCCAGCACTTGGAAATTGGAATAGCCGGCTCAGGACCAATGAAGTCATGCGATGCTCCATCGCGAGCTAGCTCATCAGCCAATTCATTTCTAGCGATGGAAGAATGGCCAGGTACCCATACAAGGTTTACAGAGTTGACTGAATTCAGTTCCTCAATTTGAGTTCGACATGCGATAACAAGCTTCGACCTTGAGTTGGCCGAAGCAAGAGCTTTTATAGCAGCCTGACTATCTGAACAGAAGTATATGACTTTACCCATTACGCGCTGTTGAAGTGCTGATTGCACTCCACACAAAAGAGCAAATATTTCCGCCTGAAAAACGGTGCAGTTTCTACCAAGTGAGTAAAACTGATTCAGCCTTAGCTCACGAGAGTATACTCCTGCACCAGCTCTACCTTCAAGAAGGGAGCCATCAGTGTAACATACTATATTGTTAGATATACTTCTTTCCAAATAGCCAGACGTCCACTCTTCCCGTGAAGGGAATTGTGTGGTAAATGTCCTGTAAGGAAAGTGACAAGCAATTGTGAGATCACTTGGAGCAAGGGCAATTTTGTCCCAATTCACCAAAAGTGGAAACAACGAAGTGTGTGTAGATCTACGATTCACTGGATTTTTCTCCAGTAGATCCAGTACCCACACACGGTAAGAGCAAGAAAGTGCTTCTTGTTTAAGATGTATGTGTAGTGGCGCAACGTCGAAAAGGGCCTCGAGCGCTGCTGTGGGAGTTGTAGAGAACGCACCAGACATCGCCATCAAGCACATCCTTTGGAGATGGCCCAATTTTGACTGGTTTATTCTCACTTCACCCTTTTGCCACGACACAAGACATCCATATGCCAATATTGGTCGAACAACTGTTGTGTAAATCCATTTGATATATTTGGGTTTGAGGCCCCAAGTTTTACCAAAGGTTCGCCGGCATTGACCGAAGGCCATGCAAGCTTTTTTGACTCTGAAATCAATGTGAGGTGTCCATGAAAGTTTGGAATCTAGAATGACTCCGACATACTTTACTTGATCAGTCACATTAATCTCAGTGCCAAAAAGACTTAAAGGTCGAATTCCATCGCGGTTTCGTCTTTCCGTAAAAAGAACAATAGATGTTTTATTCGGGTTAACCGGCCATATTGGCGACACCAACTCTCGACTACCTGAAGTGCACTTTGCATCAGGTCGAATAGGGTGCTTATGCACATACCAACTATCAAAGATAGATAGTCGTCGGCAAATCCATAAGTTGGAAAACCGCAATTATTGAGTTGCCTCAATAGCGTATCTGCTACGAGATTCCACAAAAGTGGTGATAAGACTCCCCCTTGGGGGCATCCGCAAACACTCAATTTTCGAATCGCTGCTTGACGCAATGTCGAGAAGAGATGTCGGTTTTTGAGCATTTGATGAATCCAATTGGTAATCATTGTAGGTAGCCCATGGTTTCGTGCGGCTTCCAATATGGCATCGAAAGACACGTTATCAAAGGCACCCTCAATATCCAAGAAAACACCCAAGCAGGATTGCTTCTGAGCGAATGCTTTCTCGATATCGTAAACAACTTTGTGTAAGAGAGTCACAGTGGACTTTCCAGATTGGTAAGCATGTTGATTCACATGAAGAGGCATGTTTGCCAAATAAACATCACGGATGTGATGATCGATAATGCGTTCCAGACATTTCAGAAGAAAAGAGGTCAGACTGATTGGTCTAAAACTCTTCGCTTCTTCATACGACGCACGTCCTCCTTTCGGGATAAACTTTACAGTAATATCACGCCAGGATCTGGGAATGTACCCGGTAGCAAAACTGCTTACAAGTAGCTGTTTCAAAACATGTTTGATAAAATCAAATCTCTTTGGAGCAGAACAGGATAAATCCCATCCGCTCCTGGAGATTTGAAAGGAGCAAAACTATTAAGTGCCCATTGAATCGATTCAGTAGTTACGATACTGCGAGCCGAGGCCAGAGACTCGTAACTACATGAAAAGACATTTGGTTCATCCGTAGATGCTATGTCCACACATCCGGGGAAGTGTGTATTGAATAAACATTCTAAAACTTCTTCATCGGAGGAAGTAAAGTCACCATTAGGTAAGCGAATTTCGTTCACTTGGAAATCCTTAGATTTTGCAAGGATTTTGTTTAGCCGACTGACTTCACTCAAACTGGAAACATTTGTACAAAGGTTTTTCCAGCCGGATCGTTCAGCAGAACGAAGAGCCTTCTTGTAAGCCTTGCGAGCCGACTTGAACGACTCTGATCCAGCTGAACGGCGTCTGTTCCAACTCCTTCTACATTGTTTCCTGAGTCTAGTCAGATCGGAATTCCACCATGGGGTCCCTCTTGTAGTCTTTACAGACCGCAGAGGACATGCTTCTTCAAAAGCTTCCATAATGTAGGATGTTGTAGTATCAACTGCATCATCCAGATCACTTGGATTTTCAATGGACGGAGAATATCCATGAAATTTGGTCGCAACCAATTCAATATAGAGTTCCCAGTTTGTTGACCGGGGATTCCTAAAACGCAAAGTCTGTGCAGTTACATTTGAATGTTCAAAGAAGATGTAGCGATGATCAGATAATGATTCCTCATCTGATACATGCCAATTCGTCAACTCGTGACTGATTCTATTCGAGCAGAGCGTTATGTCTAACACTTCTTCTCTATTAGAAACCATGAAGTTTGGGCGATTGCCTATGGTAAGTAATCCAAGGTCTGTACTACTTAAGTATTCCATCAGACTGGAGCCTTTCAAATTGATATCCGAGCTGCCCCAGATGATGTGATGAGCATTGGCATCACTGCCCACAATCAGCGGAAGGCCTTTTGTTACGCAGTGTAGGACAACTCGTTTGAAGTCATCCGTTGGGGATGGTTCATCATGTAGTAAATATACCGAACAATAGACGTATTTCCTGTTGAGGTCACCAACAGAAACATCGATTGTGACAGCACATACATCTCTGGTAGTTAACTCAGAAATGAGTGTAGCAACGATTGCTTTATTAACGAGCACGCATGCGCGGGGCATGGAGCGCGAGTTTGCCATTTCAAGTTTGCTAAAAGTAGCAAAAACTGGGTCCACAAGGTTACCTAGATAGAAGTTCCCTCTACGAAAGTAGGGTTCTTGAATTAGCGCCACTTGGGCTGCACCATTTTGCATGAGTCTGCAAAGATTGATCGTTGCTGTTCTTTTATGCTGAAGATTGATCTGAGCTAACCTAACCGTAGCCACTACCCAAACTAAGCAGGATTAAGCTTTTTGCAATCTCAGCACGGAAAAGACCAGCAACGAAAAAACCAGATCGGTATCTATTTAAAGTCGCCAAAGGCGAAAGAGCACAGAATACACTGTGTAAAACGCATAATGCGAATCCATATAGGTGATAATTTAAATTAAATGTAAACATATTCATAATCCCACCCTTATTAAGCCTCAGGATAGAGACTGAAGAAGGGCAGCCGATTATCTCGGAGAAACACAAGGTCACCTGCACCATTGCTCCGGGTAGCACAGGAAGGACTCAATACTGTGGAGGGCGCCCTGGTACCCCACAGGCTCCGTTAGCGGTTAGGTTTTATTTAGACCCTCCTAACCATTCATTCCTAGGCACGGTACGCATCACACCATAAATTAGGGGTCACCTGTGAGGTGGACTTTTACCACCGGAACAGGCATTCCGTAGTGTTAATTCTTAGCCAGTTGAAAAAACCGCTACCGACACTACGCGGCTATCTAGGCTGCTCGGGAAAAGGAGGTTAATATTGATGATTAACTCCTGACGTGCCCAAGCAGCCGGCAATAAATTTATGACAATTTTTTTCAGCGAACTTCACTGAGATACAACCAAAGCTTTTTTGTGAGATAGCATTTCAGCTAAAAAGATTTCTTATTATATCCTATGAGAATTTCACCAGATCAAGAATTTCTCTTGTGCCATAAACCATGAAGAGAATTGGCTATTAAACCTTTGATCTTTCGTTGTACTATGGTCGACATTTAGATATTCCCCGTAGTTTTGCCCATCCAACTGAAAATATTTTTTTTTTGTTAGTCATGGTCACTGTGTACCCTACAACCCGGGAGCATCATGACAGCTGCAGTACAACGTCAGTGTACCGAAAAATTTTGGTCCGTGGTACTGTCAAACTCAATGAAATCACGGAGTGTGCTCCAAACAGGGCGTAAACTAGAATTATGCTTGATGGACATAAAAAAAGTTTTACAATTTTTGTTTGGCATTTGTAATATAATTATAAATGAGTGATTACTAAATTGAGATTCTCGGAAAGGATTTGTACGGCCATCGGGAAGATTTTGTATGGCCCACGAGCGAGTTTTGAATAGTAATGTGATGTGGTCCGCATGCTGTAAGTTGCTTATTGTAACCGATCCTTTGTTTACGAAGTTATTTATTGACCACTTGGCAATTCAAAGCAAGACAAATTTGTTAGGGATCGTTCAAATATTACGTGACACAACAGGGGGAGGGAAAGGGTCTTTTGTAGTGTTACGGTCCATACAATAAATTGAAAATTTCCATACAAAATCTGTTACTTCAGGGAGGGAGGGGGTTTAAATTGGCAAATTTCTTCGTTACGTAAAATTTGAATCATCCCTTAAATATTTACCATGATCAATAATTTATGGGAAATTGACTGTAGTTATAAGCTTGAAATCATTCTGAGATCATATCCAGCTTTTGACTCGCAGTACATTTTTTTTGCAAATTTGAACACTTTTTTTCTCATAGTCACCCCTAGATGCCTATGTTTCAATCAGATAAGTTTATTGGATTAACTATCCAGCTTTTTACGAGCGCTAATATCACCAAAAATTAGCCCACTTTTATAAAAAAGGGATCTAGGGTAAATTATGTATTTTGGACAGGCTAAGGATATGTCTGGATTAACTGGCGATTAACTGCATTAAATACAAATATTTTATTAAGCAATGGTGCTTATATGCTTAATAGACTGGCCCAGCTTAGTATGGGAGAAAATTAAAGTTGTTTAATTCCACGGGGCACCCCCCAGGATTATTCCGTAGAGTTAGAAGAAGACTTGCTGAAAATTTCAGCTCCATTGGTCGTTCCATGAGCTGGCGCATTTGAATTAAAATTAATATGGGATTTCCAGCTCAAACATATGAGAAACAGCACATCATCTACTGTTTGGTTCAGGAAAATTGTTGGTCGCGTTCCATTGAACCCAGAATATCTAAAACACTACTTGATACCATAACAAACAATATTGTAGAAGGTTGTATCATGATTAAAATTGATAAAGTTGGTGTTTTGACTATCTGAAGTAGAATTGTTATGCAATACAATATCGCTTTGAATTTCTTCAACATAGCCACTAAGCGCATCATAGCCACCTATGACGCTGGGCGAGCTGCTGCACAAGGCGCATGCTTATAGGTGATTGTACGGGAGTGCTGATCTAAGCCTAACTTTCAACAACTGAAATGTTAAATCCAAATAAAACCTTCTGCAATTATGTTCATTAGGGTATCAACTAGTGAATTTGACATTCTGGGGTCAACTGAACGCGGTCAACTAGTACACGGAACGCAACAGTGACATAGGGTCAATTTTCAATATATTTGAAACGATTATCCCATACAAACTTTGAATCGAATGCGCCAGCTGGTGGAGTATCCAATCGAGTTGAAATTTTGAGAGAGCTTTTTTATTACCCTAAGGCACATATCTAGGGGGTGCCCCGTTGCGATTTACAACTTTTTTGTTTTAGGGCCAGTCTAATGCTTAATGTCCCATTGTACCTTGAATTTCTGGGGAGAAAAAGCTTACAAACTGTAGTATTACCTTCCAAAATAGCGTTTTTTGGCAGCCTGTCTGACATACATTTCGGACACCTAATATACATTTTGGACACCCTCATGTGAATATAATTTGGACAGAGGCGTTATCTCAATATCCATACAATGGTTTCTTGAAAAACGATCATATCATAATACTGTAAGAGTTTACATGTGACCTATGCATTTTTTCGCTTATTGGATGTGTATATTAGTGAAAATCAATAATTTCATTTAATGCAAGCAAATATCATCAGATCCACAAAAAAACGCATGCTAGTATGCATGCATGCGACATTCCAGTGTGTTTCATCAGATGGTCAAATTATATCAACTGAACAAAAACCATAATCTATTTTGGACAATACCTGATTTATGCCATATATACTCATGTTAAGATTTTAGATGAACTTTGCTTAAATTTTAGACATATTTAGGGGTGATCGGGGCAATATGGGCCCCCTAAGGAAAACGTCATGGAATGCATAGAAAAACAGCAGAAATTATGGTTTAAATGCAAGTGACTTGTACTATAAAATGTTATCTTCCATGTTACGTCAATAATTAATGTTAACATCAACTTGCAAATTTTTTCAGGAACTTTTTGGAAAGCCATGTTTTTCTACGTGGTCACCAACCATATGGGGCATTATGAGTCACCCTACGGGGCAATATGAGCCACCTCATTCAATCGAATGATTTTTTATTTAAAACAGTATAGAGAAGAGTTAGTGGTGAAGACTTGAAGAGTACATTATTGGAAAGGAAATTGTATTAGCTTTGCTTGAAATTATTGATTCTAGCGGCTTATTTTTTAAAGATACATAATACATAGTAAATCGACTATGTTATACTAGTACTAAATTGCGATACTTGGTTCAACGTATTTTCTAGCAAAGTGTTTCACTTGTAATGGTGCATAAAAATGACTATGCAGTAAAAGAATAATCTGGTATATTTAAGCAATGCATTTTTATGTTCAAAACATCGTTTTTTTTTTGCTTAAATCTAGGTGGCTCATTTTGCCCCGCCCCTTCATCTTGAAAATAATATATTGTTGTTTGTAATAATTTTGTTTACGAACAAATCTAATTTCACTCACGAACTGTTCATTATGATCAGAAGTTTCAATGGATTGGTAAAATTTACCAGAATTATAAATATAATTGTCTTATAGGCTTAATTAAAAACTGCCAAAATTATAAGCTTTTCATGACGAAGGACTAATTTGTACATTTTTGTAAATATCTTAAGTGTTCAAACGAATATTCTTACGGTTTTCATTGTGGTGGCTATTTGAGGCATCCTTTAGCAGATCATAATGACACTAGACATTAAAACACTGTTTTTGAGGTCAAAACCGGGGTGGCTCATATTGCCCCGTATGTTCATATTGCCCCCATTGCCCCTAATCATGTTTCCACTTTCAAACTTTTTGTGAATGCTAATTCTGAGCGCTATTATTGCATTTAATGTATGTTCTTGAAATGCACATCCTCTTGCATTCGTAGGTTTCACAGATGTTCTGTAGATACAATTTACAATTTTTATGTTTTTGAAGCCAATTTGCAATTGTTATGAAAATGGTCATCATTAATAAGTAGCATAGTGTATTAACAATACAATACATGATTTCCCGTACATGTACACTCCACCATCTCATTGGAAATAAGCATAGAACGACTAGCCTGTCCAAATTATATGCATGTCCAAATTATATACGTTACCCTAGTGATCTGACGTTTCACATGGGTCGCTTGATATGGACTTATCCACCGGTGCACTAAATTTACTCAGTCCAAGAATTTTGACACTTGGGGAGCATTGAAAAGCGTGACCCGCTAAAGTGTCAAAATTCTTGGACCGAGTGAATTTATCACACCGGTGGACAAGTCAATTGACCGGACTCAAGCCAAACGTCAATATGTTGGATCCCTAACAGACAGTAAGCTTTTGGCGGCCATTACCGCTTTTGCACAGCTGGGTAATTCATCCAATGGACTTATCCACAGTCTTCTTTTCTTGTTGATTTTTTTCCAATCTAAATCTAAATATTACATAAAATGACATCCGCACCAACAAGAATGTGCATCGGATGAACAATGCGTGGATAAATGTGCAACGAAATCGTTTATTTTTCTGTTTTCATACATTTTTTTTACATTTTTCTGTATGCAGTAAAGGTTTTATTCTCGCTGGAAGTTGCATGCCGTCATCGTTGCAGCATGGCGTTCAAAGGCTTATTTGATTGAAACTTAGACCTCTGGTGGTGAGTATGAGAAAAATTGAACACTTTTCCGCATAAAAAAAAACTGCAAATAAAAAAATAAAACTTTTCGACTTGATTCGATCTCATTGAAACCCGTTCAAATAAAAAGACAAGGACTCCGACTTCAGCCATTTAGCTGCACAGACTGTAACTTAGCACTAGACCAGTGTTGTGAAAAACTCAATTTCTTATAACTCACGCTTGATATTTTTCATGCGTGAGTTATCAGTCACGCAACTCAGCAGTCAAAAAATCACGGATGAGTTAGCTCACATGTTTGACTCATTGTCTCGTATTTCCACAGTTTACACGCACACGGCAATAATTTCTTGCTAGTCTGGTAGAATAACAGAAATCTTTTCTAACGTAAACAACAACATTCGGGTTTCACGAGTTTTTGACGGGTTTTGTGACTGAATCATTTTGTACGGTTTGAGTTGATTGAGTGATTTTGCATCAAAATCTCAAGCGTGAGATTTGCAAAGCTGATCTCTTATGAGTTTGCTCTCACGGGAGAGCATATTGATTGAGATTCGAGTGTGAGTCTATCAACACTGCACTAGACAACGGACAAGCATGCTCCAGTGGCACAGCCGAGAAACATTCCTGACGAAAAGTTTCAATGGCTGAAGCGGGAATCGAACCCACACCCCATGACACGATGCGCTTAAATGCCTGACGACACTAACCAACAATATTACTCGTGAAGGCATAAAAGCGATCCAAAAATCAGTTAGCCTGTATTGTGAGTAATTTCTAATGGATTACTTTCCCGCAAAACAAAGCACAAACAGGTCATTTAATCTTTTCACCGAACGAATTAGTGCGCTCTGAAGTTCATTTGGTGCTTAAACTTGGTGATTTTATTAAATTTATTTCCATTGGAAAACGGAAATATCAGACTCGCCCTTATTTCATTTCATTCCATTCGTTGTTTTGCATCCGTCAACAACGAAACAAAATTCCGATCGGCCATAGTGAAAAATCGTGCCGGCAGCGGTGGATGGCCCCATTGTTTACGTTGCAAGTAGGTACGTGAAAATTGCGTTATCTGTCACTTCGCGGGGGGGTTGGTACCCTAGCAGCAATCAATCCTTGCCGTAGTTTTGCAGTCTAGTATTCCAGACTAGTATACAATTATGATAAGATTTGAAATGCTACTAAAGTGGTTGGAGTGAAGAACGAAATAGTTTTATTGAAAGGTCCTCATTCCCCATTTCATTTCATCAGTCACTGTCACATAATTACCACACTTTTTCCGTCGTCACTTTTGTTTTTAACACTATCACTAATATTTCCGAATATCACTCATTAACTTCCGTAATACACAGAATACTTTCCACTATATCAATTCATTATCATGGCTACATTTTTTTTTATAAAAAAATACATCACACTACTTCATAATAATTCATCTTTGTTACCATTTACCATCTGTAATCATAACTAAATAATTACAAGATAATCATACTACGATTTAGCACTATGATCAAGAAAGTTACAGTAAAAAAAAATCAATTCGATAAATTTTACTGCACTCGCTTGCATTATGAACACTTCTATCATGAATGTGATAAGAACTAGGCAATAGTTTTTTTTTATATTCAGAGAAATGATTGCAGAATGTATTATAACCATCATTAGACTAGTAGTATAGACAAACAGATGCACTACTTAGGGTTTATATTAGTATTATTATGTATGTGTTTTTAACAAAATTATTACAATCACTTTCAATGCAATTTTCAAATATATTCATCATCACACATTTTTTCAAATACCATTATTAGCACCCTCACAATCACTAATTTTATAACGACGAGTATAATGAGTTCCACCAAACACCCATTCTTATGTTGCATTATAAAACGATTGATCACACGTTAGCTTTGAAACCACCTTTGAACCACCATTACTGATTAGTACAAAGGATTGTACAGCTCGTGTAAACGAACTGAACCATCAACAACCAGCACTGGTTTATAAACAACTACTGAGCCCTGGCGGTCCCTCCGTTCGAAGAGAACCTGATAATATGCCGAAACATATTAACAGATCCTCCGCCTGAATGCAGCCGTTTCATGAAAATCATGAACCGTTAGAGGTGTGCCAAACTATTGGGAAGGTGATCTGTTTCACAGACAGATATTATTATGGTGCACCTTCTACTTTGGCATCGTCAAACCCTGTAATCGTGGCCATGGTATTATCCGTAGTTTTGCCCATCCAACTGAAAATAAATATTAGATGGTTATTTTCATCATGCCGATGTATATTTTTGACCGGTTCCGAAAACCATAAGTGATTTTTTAGCAAATGATTAGTATTGATTTATCTATCTGAAAATTTGCAGACCTGAAGGCGAATTTCAGTCGAATTCCGGCGTGTATTTTCTTCGAAAGAAGAATACAATTTTCTTGCTAGTTAGTGATGGATCTTCTCTTCGAAAAAAATGTTCGCTGGAATTTGCCTACTGGTCTAAAAAATAAGATAATTTTCAGTTTTTACAGTTAAAAAAAACTTTAGTGTTGATCTTTTCGACTTTGCAATAAATCTTTCATGTCTGCTTGTCAGAAACGCTTTCGAAATTCAAACTGATATAATTTTGAACCGATAGTATTTTGAAAATATCATCAGAAATAATTTATGTATAGCTTAAATCAAGTCCTTCGAATGTAAACGTATGGTATGAAAAAATACGATAAAGTTGAAAAATCCTCTACTCTATTCAATCCATGTATGTAACTGCAATTGAACTGCATTGCTTATATTTTCCAATACTTGACAAAAATTAAATGGTGTTCTAATATTATCAAAGAGCATAAACATTTTTATTGGTGAAAAAGAAATCTTTTGAATTTGAAGACACTGCTTGAAATCCTTAATTTGGAAACGAATATTTTGAAAGTCGAATCAAATATCTCAACTTACTAACAAAGGTCTGGAAAATACGGAAAGTATCAAGTCCAAGGATTATATTGTAAACCGGTTTTATATTCTTAGGCATCCGGGAAAAACCCGGGAATTGATAAATTGATTTGGAATGGACACTTTGGATCATTAGGTAATATTGATTCAGAAAAGTATCAGTATCGCTTACATGCAGAAAGTATACTGCATGTACAAAGTACTTTTTCAGCTATTGACATTGCAAAACCAGTGATTTTCATTGAATCGCAATCGTGAGACGAATTTGCCCCAATCATCGATGCACAGTAAAAATTTCAATGACGGCCTACTTTGCCTTAAGGCAGTTGGAATCAGAGGGATGTAAGTATTGTTTTCAGATTTTTTTCATTCCATACAAATTGTATGACAGAAAAAAAAATCAAGCCAATCTTCTATGAATCATGTTATTTTTTTCTGTTGGTTTGAAAAATCACCTTAACATACTGTCGGAAACAATAGACTGTTGTGGTATACAGTTAACTCTCCCTTAATCGATATTCCGTAACTCGATATCGAGTTGAGAACCATAGTAAAAGTTGGTTTTCATGGCTACACCGATGGTCTCTTGAATTGCATTTGCACTGGTTTTGTGTTCTGTTACTCGATACCTCCCTAACACGATGGTCCCTTCAATATCGAGTTAGGGAGAGTTGACTATACTTAATTCAAAACTGACCAAAATAACACTTACATTCATTGCGTTTTGGGTCGCTCATGATAATCCAAATAGGGTAGAAGTACCAATTATGGCTATAGTACCAATTATGGCAATACTGGGCACAAAAAGCGATTTTTCTTATTGTTTCACTAGAATGTAACGGCTAATATTCTCAGTAATGATAAATCTATTTGTTTTTGATGATAATCAAACCTCGATACGAACATTCGTGCAATAAGCTTCGATAAATGAACATTTGAAAATTTTACCACATATGTCACCTTCTTAGCATTTTGCTATTGAACTATGTTTCCATCCGGTAAAACTGCTTCAACCAATAAATTGTTCCCTAGTGATAACAAATGACCAAATTTAGCTGCTGAGCAATTTAATTTACCATTCTAAGTTTAAAATCGTGTTATTTCCACTATGGCGTTAACTGGTACAAAGAGTGTATGAGAGCCCAATTATGGCAATACTCTAGAGGCGGTTTGTTTACATGTTTTGATCAGTGAAATAAAAGAAGTAAAGTTGTTTTACGGATGACTTCCACAATGGGACGGTTCGGTAAGGCATTATCTTCAGGTTTTGTGCTCAATTCCCAGGATTTTTCAATCACACGTTCGAAAACATTCGCAAGCGGCAGCTGCTGATTTCACGGTAGAGGTGGTTTTCAGCGAAATCAGTTCAGTTTTTTGAGTTTTCGCTCTTTTTTGCCCAAAATTAGGCACTGGAATGGTAATGTGAGTTCATTAATGCTGTTTTTCATCATATTTGAAATTTTCACTACATTTCGACTCCTTTTAGAAAATTCAGTTACTCCCATGAACCCATTGCGATAAATTTAATGTCTATATAGGGTAAAAGCATCGGTTTTGGCCAGCCTAAGAGAAAATGTCTCTAAAAATTAAACGGGAAGCCGTATTTATACTACAAATATGTCAAATGCAAGCTTTCAATCCATATTATCTGTATAAAATGTCAAAACTGAGCTAAACCCATTTTTTCGCTTTGAAAATCCCGTTGGTCAATATAGGCCAACGGAACCAGTTTTAGCCAGAGATTTAACTTCGGTTCCTAAATTGGCCATTGGCCAATCGCATTAATTTCTCATGAGAGTGGCGAAATTAGGAGTGCCCTGGCTAAATTAGGTGTATGGGAGTTGGAAAATAAATTGTTTGTCTTATGTTTGAATCAATTTGGATGATTAAATGAATGTAGCTCTATCATGTGAATGTGATCTACTGATCACAAAAGGTTTCATGCTGATTGGCTATGTAAAACGGTGTATAATCCACTATGGCTACAACTGGCGTATGGCTTAAACCGGTGCTTCTACCCTAACACAAACTTTCTGGAATATTTTATGGACAATCGCTTCATTACATATTAGGGTTGCATTATCATTTACTCTGGATGGCATTTGAGTACATTTCGTGCAAATATTCGATAGTCCATAACTGGTACACTTTTATGTCGAATGCTAGGAACACTATTGCCATAATTGGTACAAAGACAGCACTTTTTAAAATCAATTTTTAGTATCTTTAAGTCAATTTAGTACTAACACTTTTTGGTTCAAATGTTTCGCAGAGCTTCAAGCTAGTAATTAACATCAACAAGTCATGCTTAAGTTTAAGAAACGTAATTAAAATCTGATTTATATCCATACTGTTGACATATTGCATCCATAATTGGTACATCTACCCTATATATATTAAATTGTTGAATTGCGTTTTCCTGGAACCACTGAAAACACTTGGTCCAGTCTGACTAAAGACCCACCATTTGGAAAGCAGAAATAACTGACTTTCAAAATGGTCGATCAGTACCATTGGCAGCATTATTTATAAAGGAAGAATAGTGAAAGGCATACTTACAAAAAAGGCAGATACGATTGAAGTCGTATCGTCGAATAAAAACCTAGTGGAGACATAATTAGATTGCCAATGGGGCAGATGTCCTTTTAAGAATTAAAAAATTCTACCTTCTAAGCCCTTTCTCAGACATGCTGTCTTTCAAATTTCTCCCTTCCCATTTATTCCAGCTTTCTGATGTATGATCATAAAAGTTCAATGTTTTGTCTTCTGCGGTTAATTGAATATCATCCTACCTCAGTGAAAGAAGCCAGGTTGATCATGTGGAGGGCGGTTATGCGTTCTGTTCAACCAGTGGCAGACGGAACGCCCCATTTTTCGTGCCTTGGAGTAATATTGTTCGTTCTTTCTAAACATTAAAGTCACCGCCAAGGTAATTGAATCTGAATGTCTCTTATGCGCCTACCTATGATTTGCAGCTATGCAAAAGGATCATTTCCCAACTCTGGAAAAACATAAGCCGTATGAGAACAGGTAGCATTTCAAAGAGGGCATATAATTCTGACTATTCCAAATGTCCATTATGCCATACGTCCGTATGCGAAACGTGCTTATGGGAAATGTCCCACCCCAATTGACCCTATTAGGTACAAGCGTAGAAGTAGAATCGAATAATGGAAAGTATCCTTCTGTGAATATTACATTTGATGGAACTTCATCTATACGCTTATAATTTTTCTAGACTAAATCTTAAATGTGTATCGACTTAAAGTCATGGAAAAGTTTTGCGATCTACACAGTTTACAATGAAGAAAGTGCTCCTAAGAACATTTAGCTGAGAAGCAGGTACGTTAACACCAAGAAGAAGAAGAAGAAGAACAATTTACAATGAATTCAATTTTAGCGGTTTTTAAGATGTATTTTTTTATTAGGAGTTTGGATGGAAATGTGAAAGGACAAAAATTTTACCATTCTTAGCATGGTCCTACTGAAGAGCTGAACGTTTATCGCTATGGCTATTTAAGCTCCTCAATATTTCGTGCACTAATTCCGGTGTAAATACTGTCACATAGGAGGAGTTGCATCCACAGGGTCTCTAGGAATTCCTTCACAGTTTCTTCGATCAAGATTCCTTCGGAAATCTCTCCAGGAGAGCTTTCCTGCTGATTTTTGTCCGGTATTCTTCAAGGAGTTTACTTTACAGTTTACTGAACGAAAAATAACGCATACCCAAAAAACTCTTTGTGAAATTGCTGGAAGAATCTCGGAAGCACGATGAAAATCGAGGTGCTCTGTTAAAATCACCAGCTATATCTACATACCAACAAATTATGAATCCAATCTGATTAGGAACATGAGTAAAAACTTGTTGATTCTGACACCTCTTTGCATGCATGATGAACTCATATCAAATATCGAAAAAAGTACAAACGGAAGTGATTATTAAATCAATAGCAATCCAAAAAACGACATCCGCTTCTATTCAACAAGAAACTATGACCTATAACCGCGTGTACATTGGGTGGCACACTCAAAAATAGAACGCAATCCAAATAGTGGTGTATTAAGCCGATGGCAAATCGAAGAACTTGTGCCACAAAAAAAAACGCAAAAATGCTGCTTCCATTGACAAGCCGATTCATTCATGAGAACGACCGCATCCTTCTATATGCGAGCGGCCGTTCCCTGTAATGTACGTGCTGCATTCGAAGCGAAATGTGACGAAATGTAGCAATAAAGCAATACTGCAAACAAGGCGAGAAAATGGTTCAATTGCTGTGTCAGGGTGAGTTTTGTTAATCTGACAGGAATAGGAACATTGCGTTTTTTCGAATACATTACATATTTAGGGGATTGTAGCTGCTAGTAGAATAAAGTGGCCCAAAAGTTCGAACTTAGTGATATATTATTCCTAGAAAAAATATAACATTTAATAAGAAATAGAATCTGCAATCTGTTGGCTGACATCTTCTTTTTTCTGGCATTATGTCCTCACTGGGATAGAGCCTGTTCCTCAGCTTAGATTCTTATCGATATTACAAAAAAAAAAACTCATCGGTATCCAGGAGATTTTTACCGACATTCAAAAGGTTTATATTGAAATTTTGCTTTGAAATCCTCCCAACGGAACGACACAGAGATACGAACAAAACACTTGTATATTTTCTAGGATGGACCCCAAACCTTTGTATGTGGTTATGATGGAAATTTGTATTTAATCACTTCTTAGCCCTGTTATGCCCTTTTTAAAATTAAACTGAAATCACACCCCAAAAATGAATTTTGCATGTTCGTTGAAATGCTAAAAGCAGTGAATCAAATTATCATCAAAATTGACAAAAAACAAACAACAAAGCAAGCTCCCTCACAACCGTTTGTTGTAACTGTTGCGGATAAGGACGCAATAAAAAGCAAAATTGTCATGACAATCGCAGAGCGCAACATTGTTGCAACCTTTTCAACTCGCGATTGATCAGTTATTTTCAACACAATACCAAATTTGTTTTATGGATGCTGCTAGATAATGTGTCGATGTTTACCAACACGGAGAAAGTTCTCGAAAATTGCAATGCGAAGCCCACAAAATCTCTGCGCACATGGTGATCGATCTTTGTCATATTCAGTCCAAGTGATGATAAACTCATGTTGCGGAATAAAATTGTTGCAACAAGAGCAGGAGGTGACAATGTCTTTGTTGCGTGTTGGGTGACAATTGATTCACTGGCTAAAAGATAATTTAGGTTAATCTCTATTACGTTTCCAAATCAATGTAAGTAACTTTTACACGTTGTGGAGAAAAAAAAAAATGAGAAGAATTAAAACTTTATTTCTTAATCTACGTTTGAATAAATCTTCGTTTTGACATTTTTCTTCACGTGTATCTTGAAACTTTACATGCCAGCAGGAGGCGTCTAAAAATCTGATTTTCTATTGTTTTCCCACAAAAACTTAATGACAAAATGGTACAAGTACGTACTTACGTCGTCTTGAAATTCACAAAATTAAACATTATGAAATTGAAAATCGTGTTCTTTCAGAGTGGAACTTGTAGAATTTGGAAACACGTAGGATCGAGAAACTAAGTTTGATTACTCTTCTGACCTACGACTGTTAGAATAAGTTTTTGAGGAAGTATTGATAAGAATAGTTAAAAATCGATTTTTTTTTTACATTTTGCAGTTAGGCCCTTTTCAAATGTTCCGCTATAATTATCCTGTTTCTTAAATTGGGTTGCTTAAAAGTATCCTGTTTTTTTTAATATTCTGAATTTACGTTAAAAATAACAAGAATCCAAATTTCTGTGCCTTGGCAATCATTTTTGAAACTGTAAATTGCAAATGAGCCTTAAGCCTATAAATAGGAAAATAACCATCATCGTTTTACACATTTTCCAAACCAGTTTTTTGGCTCAAAATTCTAGCAATGGTCAAGAAAATTTATCATTGCATTACACTTGCTATCTGCATTGCGATGATAGATTTTCATGAGGATTTCTTCATATTTTAACGAAAAAACTGGTTCTTCCTTTTTGATGATTGATGATAATTGAATGATGGATTCTTGAGCCTTAAGCCTATAAATGTTTTTTTTTTATAATATGAAGTCGCATCCGTAATGTTTTATAGTTTTAAGCACCAGTCTGTAGTGTTTTTAATAGAAGACGAAGTACAATAAATTAATAAATAAAATTGTGATATAGAAGCGTAAAAAAATGTGTAAAATCTACATAGTGAAACAAGTTTTTTATGATTCTATAACATTCCCCAGAAAACCATTTCTCCGAAACCCATTCCCCAGACTTCCATTCCGCAGAATCTCATTCCCCAGAATGTACCATTCCCCAGAATGAACCATTCCCCAGAAAACCAATCCCCCGAATGGAGCAATCCCCAGAAAATTATATACCTACTTTAAAATTTTGAAATAATCTTATAGAAAATACTTGAAAATGAAACTCCATACAAAGTTGTTTACAAGTACATGAGAAGATTAGCATTGGTGCTGCTAATTATGAACACTTTACGCATTATTCAAATTTCATTTGCAAATGAACTATCACTAGTTTCACTTTTATTGGCACCTATGAAGACTGATAGATCAGTCTAAGGGAAACACAATATTCAATATTTATTTTAAAGAGTATAGATAGAGCTACACCCTTCTTTCGGTATAGTAGTTTCCAAATGTATAATTTCACATGTATGTCCAATTTTTATCAAATATTGTGATGTATCCAGCTTGTCATCAATGTTTTAAGAAGTTGCATCATAGCTTAAACAACTTTTGGGGCTACCCCGAATGGAATGAAGACGTTCGTAGTTTCATATTATACGTTTCCAATATAATTATTACGTAAATTCGGCAAAATAAAAACGTACTGTTTTGCACATTAACATGATACGCCCTTCTTTACGTCAAGTCTAAATTACATTTAGTTTAGCACAAAATAATGATGGGTGTATCATTCTTTTAGTCTTATTTGTTGACTATATAGACAAAATGTTCAAGGACCATTTGACATAATGGTCATTTGACCAATGACCATTTGGCATACCATGAAGAACATCCTTTTTGAAAAGCAGGAGCATAGGTAGGGGAAATCAGGGTAAAACCGACACTGTGGGTAAGCTCGACACCCTTTGATTTATCATATTTTGAGCAGATTTTTATGCAGTTTCTTCCACGCTCTACACGGGAAAAAAATCTGTGGTAAAAATTACTATTGTAGCTGACTATGCCCATTCTTGAAACTACCATGGAATTTTAGATCATTTTACTATGTTTACGGTACATCCCACCACATTACTGGTACACTTGACAGAAATAATTTACAACAATCTGATTTCGACAACAGACATGGTAAAATCAAGCGCATTTCTGGTCTGCTGAAAATTGCCGGTGCGAGCGCTTAAGTTAATCCCCTAAAATGGTAGTTTTTATCACACAATTTTTTTGCGTGTATCTTAACTTGTGAAATGTTCTGTATCGAATGACATTACAACTGACGCTACCAATAAACTGTCAACAAAACGCTACCAATAAACAACAAAATCATATTAGATAACAAAGAAGCAACAGCAGTTCCAATATTTCGCTGTTGTTCTTTAACTATTTCGCATGTGAAATTTTGAAAATGCCATTATTTGTTCTGCGTCTACGTCATCATTTACTATTATTACGTTGAAATAACATGAAGAAGAAATTAATTTTTGGTTTTTCGACAGCTGGAAACGCTATTGAAAAATAAATGTCCACTCGGAGTAAGATCGACAATTTCATTTGGGGTAAAATCGACACCATTCTTTGCTTTATAAACTAACTTCAAGAAATCTTTCTAATTGTAAGACTATCTCTGTAGTTTATGTGAGTCTTTATTTTCGAATTCCAGTGAAGTTTACGGATGGCGAACTTGTTAACATGTAAAATATGACACTGTATGACTTGCCACAAGCTATCATTAAGTATTAAAAAACATTTCTATGTTATCACGTTTCAACTTATTTGATGAAGCTTGACGACATGTTTTTCATTTAAAATTGCAGAATTAATATAATTTAAAATATTTTCACATAAATTAATCTTATTGTTTATATACGAACCATAGGGTTCGACAGTTTTTATTATCTCAAAATAATTACACTTTTCTGTTTTGTTAAAATAAAACAGTATTTATTTTCACAACCAATCATTCGCTAGAACTTCATCTTCGCAAACATTCAATGGACACAAATTAATAATATCCATGTGTATTCACCCCACCTTATAATCTTAGCATGGGACATTTGAGATTTTGACATATATTTAGTGGATCTTTGGCCTCTCCTTAATAATTTACGTAATATGTGAATAATCCTTTGGAGCAAGGGGTCATAAATGTCGAAAGTCATGTTCAAAGCATTCTTTTAAATATGCAATGTGATGGTGATGTTCACAACGTACAAATTCTACTCAAAGTGGATGTGTTGGTTTTACCCCAACAGGGTGTCGATCTTACCCGCACTCTCAATTGTCTTACCTAAAAATGATGAAATATCAATTCGATTTAAATCACTATATAACCTAAATATATCATCCAGCGATCGCAAGGGTTGATAGATTTATAACCAATAGGGGGATTAGGGGCATAATGAACATACGGGGCGAAATGGACACCCTCTCAATATCTGATAATACGCATACGTCATCAAAAGTTCATTCACTGCATGAAATCTGTATTGCATTTGAAATGTTTGACGGTATAAAAGTTTATTTTTTGCTTCAATTGTTCTTAAAAATTTGACTTAAAATTTTTCTCAGTTTCAAATTGGCATATAAGCAAGACCGTGGAAGAATCTAATTTTTGAGCAAAGTAACGAACCCAGAAAGGTTCTTTTAAGCTATTATGATTGAGGGAGAGCCCTTTTCCATATCGGAACGATTGACAGTCATTGAATATATTGGAATAACTAAATTTCATGCAGGTGTTCATTTCGCCCCGATACCTTTTTACCAGCCTTGTTTACGACCCAATTTTCTATCTCGCTTTTCTGACATATGATATGATTTTTATCACTATGAATGAATGGGACATGTCGTACTAACATCAAACTTGAAAACTAGCCGGGGGTAAATTAAAAACATTGCCATTTAATGGTCTTTAAACGAACATTTGCTTAACGTGTCCATTATGCCCCTAATTCCCCTATGTGATTCTACAACAATTTTAGCTTTGTTTAACAAGCGAAAGTACACAAATTTTATCAATAAGCTTAGGGTGTCGGTTTTACCCCGAATTCCCCTACGGCTGGATGGCAAATGGCTTTATATTAAATCATGCTATATGGGCACTCCATCGATATATTTTGCCTATATCATTAATGAGATAGTACTGAAAGAAGGGCACATCACTACATAGGCAAAAATAAACACATAATTTGTATATTTTATGGGAATTCACTGAAAGAAGGGTGTATTATTATAATATGCAAAATAATCATGAATAGGGGGATTAGAGGCATAGAATCGGAATGTTATAGAATCGTTTTTTATATCAACCTACAAAAAACTGTGATTTTTTCATCACTAAAACATAGTGGCGAACTCGCTGATGGCGATAAGCAACTTCAATGAAGATACTCGGTTTTCCCATAATAGATGTTGGTAAAAGCAAGGTCGTAGTTTTGTTTCTGATTCCTAGCATTTCCTTTTCCCAATCTCTAGCGAGAAGTTTGAACCCCTAGTCAGCAAGTCGAGTGTGAATATATTGAATGCTTTTCTTTGTTGTCTCCCGTCCCAAGTATTGACGTGTGCTACTGCGTTGTCCCTATACGGTGTGCTTGGCGCACAAGCGAATTTCTGTTGGGATAGGTTGCTTATTCTTTATGCAATAATTGATATGTCAACGTTGAACGATGAGGTTATCTGTTTCGAAAATGAACATCGCGATGTTAGCACGTCAAGCTCCAAGATTACCGAGCTTAAAAAGCTGAAACAAATTCGTTGAAGATAGGCGACTCATCTGCACTTCATCGATGAAGCGTGGTAGAAAGTGAAATGGATTTGCTTCTGTTGCAAAAAGTGATTGTCGGTATCCACAATTATGGGCGTCTCGTTCAATTTCAAGGTTGCTCAACCAGATAACCTGATTCACCCGATTCGTCGAGAGCGCTGCCTGTTGGAATTGAAATTGCGCATGTGTTTTTCGGGATATGATCGTACTTCAAATATTGCGTACGGATTATACTGAATTTCAAAAAGAAAAAGACATTGTATAAATTGATGTAATCCATCGTTTACACTACAGAGCTTTGTTGTACTGAATAATCCTGATAAATTGTTAGTTTCACAAACAATATGAAGGAAAAAAATAGATGTAAAGCCAGAAAGATGGAACATTATGTTCAACTACTTAATGAAAATTCAATTGTTTTGTTTCGACATAAATTGGCGTAACTCATAGCTTCTGTTGGTATTTTCTTTGATTCATTGATTCTTTAACCCGTATAGGCCTGAGTGAAAGCAAAAATTTTAAAACCCTTACCGCTCTGCGAACTCTTAATGGATTCAAATGATTTTTTGTCAGTATACTGGCACACATATCTAGTTTCTAGAAGTGGACAGAGGAACGCGGAAATATTCTTGTGGCCGGAGTTATTCTGGTGGATCACTGGGTCAGGTCGGGTGAGAAGGGTACTGTGCGTTTGTGCCCCTCAAGGTAGGCAAATTTGAAGTCACACATAATTTCCGGAATCGGCTATAATGTGGCCACTACATGACGGAATTTTGAGAAAATTGCAACAGTGTAAACTTTTTGAGAAACGATTGAATTGGAAAACTATGAGTTTTGCATTTGATTAATCCTACAAATGATCATTTTCGAGTCCGGGGACGCCTCAAACTTATGATAAAGTAACCAATTTGTATCTGAACATCTGTGCCAAGCTTGTGGGAACGCATTTTAGTGCAAAATTATGTTTGATTTCTACTTTTCGAGAATTGAAACGGTTTAGTATCCAATAAATCTATAGCCGGTTCTTCCGGGCATTACGTCCGAATGGCCACATCCGGTATATTTTAAACGGTGCAAAACACTTCTTTTATAATGTTGAATATCAGATCTTAATGATTTATGCAAATTAAAATTATTGTCATTGCAAATAAATAAAGGTAACTTGGCATGTCCCAAAAAATAGCCCTTTTTTACCCGACTTAACCCAGTAACCCGCCGGAATAACTCCGGCCACAGGAATATTTCCGAGTTCTGGCCACTTCTAGAAACTAGAAATGTGGGCCAGTGAATCCTATGAATTCGTTAAGTATTCGCTGAGCGGTGAGGGTTTCAGTGGTTTCAGTATATTTGCTTCCACTCAGGCCTATACGGGTTAAATGCATAGGGTCGATGTACCAATAGCCGCATAGCTAAGAACAAATATTCGTATAAAATCGAAAAACAACGCTAGCGTCATTATTTTTACATCATCTGAAAGCTGTTTATCTTGGCTTTATGGGAAAAATATGAAAACTAGGAAAATTCATAAGTTTGTATTTATTATCGCTTGTGCCACTGTAGGAACACATGTGCCTGTAGTAGCACTTTTTCTAATTTCTATTCCTATAGTAGCACTAGCATCACGGCAATACAAATCATAACCGTATTTTTACAAAACTTTTATATTTTTCCTTTAAAGTGCGGATCAAAAGCTTTCGTTTGATGTAAAAAAGTTCCTAATTCATCAATTATTTCGAATAATAAATAATAGTTAGTGCTACTATAGGAACAATAGGTTTACTATAGGCGCAAGAGAGCTCAAATTTTAAGTAAAGCTAATTATTTCGTTCATTTTTTGAACAAAATCAAGCTGTGTATCAATGGTACTTAAATAAAAAGCTCCTAACCTTCATGTCAAAAAATATTTTGAAACGATTTATAGAAAAACGGCTGTATAAAACCACTAGTGCGACTATAGGGGACTGTCTAATAAGGGAACATCGACCCTAGTCAATATTATAAAAATTGATGGATAACCAATGTGTGTGTGAGAGTTATGTATTAAATTTGCATTTTTTTCTTTTTACTTCCAGATAATTTGTCTCTGTCGTCCAAATCGCGGAAACACGTTGACCTGAAATTGCCAACCGCAACTCAGGTATCGAAGCCGTCTTACTGCCAGGCAAGCAAAGCAAAGTCAGCCACTAGATATCCAGGAAACATAAGCCGACACTGGGCGCAACAAATCAAGACTGGTTGAGGTGCGCGACAGGCTTCCACACTTTTTCGCTGATGAAGATTCTCTGGCAGCATGAATGCATTGGGGGGAACTAGGGGGGAGCGAAATGCAAAGCCCAAATTCGCAGCGTTAGATATCAACAAACTCTACAGCACAAGTCGGGTAAGAATCATGTTTCATCGCTCTGCGATATGAAGACCTAAATTTCGAATACCTTTTCGTGCTCTGCATTCTAGGGAGAATCTCTTGAACCATCAACTCAGAAAAGTGCAGCTCCTCGTAAACATGGAATGCAAAGTTTGGGAAAGGTTCCCTCGGCTCGTCGACCGCCAGCAAACCTTCCGTCTCTGAAAGCCGAAATCTCCATTCCATCGGATCAGCAAGGCACCTGGGGTAGCGAAGCAGGAGACAACCAAAACAACAACTCTAGTATTACTTCAACATCAGCAGCACCATCAGCAGCCGCCGGTAGCAGCACAAATAACAACGCCACGGTTGGTGCCGGAGGTGTGCACAGCACTTCACACGCCAGCAGTTCACAGATTCCCCACTCGGGCGCATCATCCTCTTCACAATGGAGTTCGGTTAGTATTCTATTCGTTGTATGTGACATTATCGTTCGTTTTCAATCAGTTGGTTCGAATATAGGAGCACACATTGACTCATAGCTTTTTTGTACATGCGATGAAAACTTGCTTAGAACAGCGAAAACAGCACGCGTATAGATTGGTTGTCTAATGAGCAATCGACTATTGGAAGTTGATCAAAACGTTTTTATCTCACAAATTTAGCACCCCCAAATATGGGTGGCGTCTTCCTTTGCTAAGACATTCGTTCATTTATTTAGGTAACATCTAAACAGATAACACTAAATCAACAATTTCACGCCGCAATACTCGGTTCGTGGCCGCATCTCTCCATCCTCGGTTCTGCCCCACGCTCTACAAATCAATACGCATTTGATCCGCCCATTTAGCTCGCTGCGCTCCACGCCTTCTTGTACCAACCGGATCCGAAGCAAACACCATCTTTGCAGGGTTGCTCTCCGGTATTCTTGCAACATGCCCTGCCCATCATATCCTTCCAGCTTTGGCTACCTTCTGGATACTGAGTTCGCCGTAGAGTTAGGCGAGCTCGTGGTTCATCCTTCGCCGCCACACACCGTTTTCCTGCACACCGCCAAATATCGTCCTAAGCACCCGACGTTCGATGACTCCGAGTGCTTGCAGGTCCTCCTCGAGCCTTGTCCACGTTTTATGCCGTATGGACTACCGGCCTTATGAGCGTTTTGTACATGATACATTTGGTGCGGGTGTGAATCTCTTTTGACCGCAGCTTCTTGTGGAACCCATAGTAGGTATGAATTACACTGATGATGCGTCTCCTTATTTCACGGCTAACATTATTGTCAGCCGTCAGCAAGGATCTAAGGTAGACGAACTCGTCAACCACCTCGAACGTATCCCCGTCTATCGTAACACTGCTGCCTAGGCGAGCCCTGTCGCGCTCGGCCCCACCGGCTAGCATGTACTTTATCTTGGTTGCATTCACGACCAGTCCAACTTTTGCTGCCTCGTGTTTCAGGCGGGTGTACAGGTCTGCCACCTTTTTAAATGTTCGGCCGACAATGTCCATATCATCCGCGAAGCAAACAAATTGACTGGATCTCGAAAAATCGTACCCCGGCTGTTAAGTCCGGCTCTCCGCATAACACCTTCTAGCACAATATTTAACAACAGGCACGAGAGTCCATCACCTTGTCCATCAAGCTTGCTCAATGTCCAAAGAGTTGCTCTGTGCAACGCTGTCCCGCCCTTTGGTTTCCATCGCCCACAGTACTGACGAAGGCATTTCCTCCGTTGTCCCATCCTTCATTACCTGTGCTCTCAGCGTTATTCAGGTGTTCGCCGATGTGCTGCTTCCACCTTGCGATCACATCACGCTCGTTCGTGAAAATGCTCACATCCTTATCCCGGCACATCTCGGCTCGCGGCACATAGCCATTGCGGGATGCGTAGAGCCTCTGATAGAACTTACGTGTTTCTTGAGACCGGCACAGCTGTTCCATCTTCTCGCACTCCGTCTCCTCCTGGCGGTGTTTTTTTTCTTCCGAAGGACGCGGGTCTGCTGTTGCCGTTTCCGTTTATAACGTTCCACGTTCTGCCGGGTCCGCGCGCGCTGCATTCTTCTATTCCATAATCTACCTACATTCCTCGTCGAACCAATCGTTCCGTCGATTCTGTCCCACGTGCCCGTCGTTGCTCTCAGCTGCATCGTCGATGGCTGGTTTCACTGTTCTCCAGCAGTCCTCAAGAGAGGCTTCATCCAGCTCACCCTCTTCCGGTAACGCAGCCGGTTGCTTAAGCCGCTCTGGGTCATACCGGGCGGTCGTCGGTATCGTACGTTGTTAACGACGGAGAGTTTTTGGCGCTGTTTCACCATCACCAGATAGTGGTCAGAGTCGATGTTAGCGCCACGATAGGTCCTGACGTCGATAATGTCGGAGAAGTGCCGGCCATCAATCAGAACGTGGTCGATTTGCGCTTCTGTCTGCTGTGGCCATATTCTTGGAGGCGGGGAAATCAATTAGTCGTAAGCCGTTTTCGTTCGTCAGCCGGTGGGCGCTGAACTTTCCAATAGTCGGTCTGAACAGCTCTTGACATAATTATTCAACTCGGCAAATTCTAGTTGTATAACTTAACCCTCTAATACCCAACCCCGCCTTTAGACGGGGTACACTTTGGAATTTTGTGTATTTTTTCGTAGCTCGGAAATCAACATGATTTTATTTTTGGCTTAAACCTTGACTCATAACACGCATATGAGAAAAGTTTTTTATGTCTTTTGAAACTTTTTTGTATTTTTGAAAATTGTTTGAAAAATTGTATTTTTATATAACCTACAAATGCTTGGGATTTATTTACCGTGTAATATAAAAAAATCGTACCTTTTATATTTTTCTACTATTAACCTATAACAGAAGAAAGGCTTGGTGGTATTAAAATAATTCCAAACCTGTGTTTCCGTTAATTACACGGAAAATAAAAATATTTTCAGAAAAATATTTGAAATTTATTATTTTTAAAAGTACCGTAAAAACTTGAATTTTTATTGTTGCCAAAAATCAGTAACTAGAAGAGGCTTCAAGAAAAAATGAAAAAGGATAGGGATATTCAAAAATAAAAAATATAAAAATCAAAAACCAAAATTCATAGATTTGCGAATAAAAATAAATCATTGCCCAAAACGTGTTTAGAACGATTTTAGATAACTAAAAATGATATTTAGATCGAAAATAAAAATTTGGGTGTTAGAGGGTTAATGACTCGCGTTGTAGAAATCTGTTGTGTGTTTTCTTTTTAGATTTATAACCGTTATCATGTAAAAAAACTAACTAAACAATTTTCTCTATTCTATTAAAATTCAGAACGAGTTCCCCTCGCTGGATGGCACTGGTCAGTATGGTCCGAGCGGCAAACAGCAGCATCATCATCTCCACGATGGCACAGACGGCAGAGCGATGGGTCAGTACATGGATGGTCCACAAGTCAGTCTGCGGCCTCAAACGGATGCTGCGAGTTGGATGCAGCAACAACAGCAGAGCAGTGGGGGCGGAAACAACGCCGGAGGTATGAACGGGCCAAACAGCAACCAACAGGGCCAGGGCCCCCAACAGCAACCAGCTGCACCCCTACCGCCTCAGTTCCGGGCACTGATGCCACCGTTCATGTATCGTGGCAACGGAGGCGGAGGTGGAAATTCTGTAACGCCGCCACCTTCTTCGAACGAGGATATCAATCGTGGCAATACTGGAGGCGGCAATGGTGGAAGCAGTGGAGGTGGAATGCGAAGCAACAACAGCAACATGGGCTACAACAGCATGTTGCCAAGCTTTGTGGCTCCTCCAACGAATCATCATCAATCTCATGGATCAAATTATTCGCCAACACAGTCGGGTGGTAGATACCGAGACTCGTATTCAGGCGGACGCCGTGGACAGATGCAACCGCCTCGTCTTGCCAACAGGCAACAGCAGCATCAAAACGATGATCATCGCTCTCAAACGGCTGCTCCAGCTTATGTTGAACCGGACATACTTGTGCAGCGACCGATTATACGAGATGAAGAACTTCAACGCATTGAAGCGATTGCTAAAGACGAAGGATGGGCCAAGGATGATGAAATTGATTATAACCAGAAATTACAATTCTCGGATGACGAATTGGAACCAAGTCCCCCAAAAGAAATTCCAATGTCCGTTGTTAAGCAAGAGAAATCCCCTTCACAGATACAACAGCAACAACAGCAAATGCAACAGCAACAATTGCAGCAGCAGCAGTCTCAACAGGAAGATGACAAACGAATGGCTTGGAGTCGAGAAGTGGAACGGGAACAAGAGAGGCTTGAACAGGAACAAATTGAACGTCTTGATCGTGAGCGCCAGGAAAAAGAAAGAGAGCAGACGAATATGCGTCCAGTGCAACAAAATGGGCATATAGGAGGACGAGGCTTAGATGCGGAAGCGAAGGAAAGATTGAAGCAACGTCGAGAAGAAGATCAGAAACGAGAAATGGAACGGAAACAAGCGGCCGCAAGAAAGCTGCAAGAACTTGAACAAAAGTTAAGTCAGAAGAAGAACGAAGACAACGTTGTTGGTTCTGTTACTTCACCTGCAACTACGAAAGATGGCGAAGATCGTGATCTAGTAGTGGCAGGTTTTAACGAATCTGGTGAAAGTAAGGAACGCAGCAGTTCAAGTGTTCGTGGCGGAGACCGAGAAAGACTAGATTCGAAAGAATATAGAGACCGCGATCGAGATCGTTTTGAATATGGACGATATGATAGAGATTACCGCGATCGGGACAGAGGAGAGCGGGATAGGACAGAGCGAGATAGAACAGAAAGAGCTAGAGGCGAACAGGATCGTGAGCGTGATGCTTGGGGTGAAGTACCGCCCTACTCTAAAAATTTCCAGTCCAATTTACCGCCACGTTTTCAGAAACGTAAACTTGAACGAAATCCATCGGGAAATAGTTTACAGGGAAGTGGAAGCTACATTACTAGAGATCAGAACATCACTCGCAACAGTAGCACTGCCAATCAAGGATCGATGATGTCGCAGTCACAACCACAAACTGAGAACAAAAGTGTTCCGTTCGCTCAACAGTATGATCCACGATTCATCCATAGCCAACAAAATTTTGGCAAGAGTCAATCATCTAGAAGAGCTGCTCCTGGTGAAGATAGTTCTCGTGGTCGTGATCTTAGGGATCGCGGAGATGACCGTGACTCGATGACGAAAGACAGAGAGCAACAACGAGATCGTGAGATGATTCCCAGAGAGATTATGAAACGACGTATCGACTCAGAAGAAGATGACCGTTTCAGCAGCAGTGGAAGGGAATCATCAAGCAAACTCAGCGGTGGTAGAACTACGCCACAGCTGGTCAGAAGTGTATCTGATACATCTCAAAGGAAAACTAGTGTATCCAGCGATGATAACACTCGTCAACTGGACCATCACCATCATCATAACAGTTCGAGAGAAATCATTGGTTCGTGGGAAAGTGAAACGGAGAAAGAAGATAGACGACAGGCAGAAGCTGCAGCAGCATTGGCAAAGGAAAACCAAATGCAACAACTGCAGTTACAGCAGCAGCAGCAACCGGACAGTCGTAGAATTTCTGAATCTTCTGAGGGTGAGCCGAAACAAATTCTTCAAAGGATCAAAGAATCCTCACCAGCATTGGATGAAATTTCAAAAGGAAGAAACGACGAATTAAAAACAAATGAGCCTAAACTGTTATCAACAGCTTGGGAAGAATCAGTAGAAGCCGCTGAAGAAGAAGAACTGAAGGCATCTGAAGCGAGTTTGACTTCAATTGACGATAAAAAGGATGTGTCTACTTTGGAGGTAACTAAAACCGATAGTGGAAAAGTAATCGACCAGGAAAACAAGATGAGTGTTGATACTGGAAGGGAAATGGATGACAGCAAATATGGTTCAAAGAAACCAATGCACTCAAGAGGAACTGGCAGACATGAAACACGCGGAGGAGGACATTCTCGAGGAGGCTTTGCTGGTGGTAGTGGATTCCATCGTGGTGGAAGCAGTTCAAGTTGGGGTCGTAGGGGTGGTCCTGGCGGCAACAGGATGAACCAGGGTCGTAACTACAATCAAGATTACTGGAGTGAGTCAGACTATTCTGATGATGGCGACGAAGAATACAGAAAAGATGGCAAATACGAACGAAAGGATGGAATGGGTAATCAATATCGAAATAGCGGTTCATCAGTTGGGCAGGCTCAAAATATGAAAGAAGGGTTTGCTCCACGCGGAGAACCATCCCGGAGAGGGCGTGGTGGGATGAGTTCTGCTATGAGCGGCCCAGGTTTCCGCAAAACTACGGTTGGGAAGAAAATGGATGGATATGGTCCACCCAGTTCGAAGAGTCCTTTCGGAAGTAGTGAAGAAAAAACAGAATCAAAAAATCAATCTGTGCCGAAAGATATGAAGCCAGCAGATCAAACATTGAACGCAGACGACCGAACAAAGCAGAAACAAGCTGCTTTGAGTGCTGGGCTTACAAACAAACCTGTCGGAGGTCCGAAGCCACCTACCAGTGGTCCACTGCCTCAAAGAAGCCCTTCTGGAAACATGAAGCCACCTGGCAAGCCAGCTGAAGAAACCCTTTCTGATCAAGAAAAATTAAAAGCTTCCTTGGAAAAGAAAACGCGCAATGACAGTAAAACAGAATCTCATGACGAGAAGTCGAAAGAGAAACCCAGAACTGAAAGTGAAAGTCATGATACGGATGATGCCAGCAAGGAGAGCTTGAAAACTGGCCAACCTCGACCCAAACAACAGCAACCTCCAGGCATTAAGTCAGTGCAACCGAGTTCGACGGTACCCGTGGGAAAACCTTCGACAACGATTGCAAAGCCAAATACCGTTGTTCCATCTGGAGCACCAACAACCGCCGGTCCAAAGCCAACAACACCTGCAGCTCAACCTGTCATGCAACAACCTAAGCCGAATCAAGATCCCAGAGGTCAAACAAACAATCGATCAATGAACATTACACCTCGTATGGTCAAACCAAAGGAAAGACGTGAGGGTGGCTTCCAGGATGGACAACAAAGCGGTGGCGAAACCAATGAGTCTGAAGCAAACGTTGTGGCTAGTTCCCAGCCACAGCCAGTGCAAGAGAAAGTAAACACGTTGAACGTCAACTCTTCCAAGACTGATAATAGTAAGCAACATTTAGATGGAGCCACGCCACCCGTAAATACGATCATTTTTGAAAATACCAACTACAAATCTTCGACAGTCGTTGTTTCCACAGTGCCACAGCACATGCTTCAGCCACAACAAATACAGCAACCACTGCAAATTCAAGTGCAACAGCAACAACCACAAGGTCACGCACCTGCCCAAATCAAACGGCAACACTCTGGTGGAGCTGCACCAGGTCAATTGATTGCACTCCATCAACAACAGCAACAGCAGCAGCAGCAACAACAACAGCAACAGCAGCTTCAACATCAACAACAAATGGTGCAATTGGTCAAGCAAGAACATACTGTGCGACATCCATCACAGGAAGAAGCATTCAAGGTCGCAGCTGGTGTCCCACAATCTGGTTCAATGCATGACATTATGGAACAACAACAACAACAACAGCAACCCCCACAGAGGCCACAGCCAACAAATGGTCCGCAACAACCACAGCAACAACAACAATTGCAGCAAAATCAAGTACCATTGCAGCAACAAGTTCCTCAACAGCAACAACCTAGTTCTCAAACCGATGTTATTACTAGTGCATTGCATAATATGTCCTTCCCTAAACCTGCGGAAGCCGACTATGATAAAGAAATGAAACCATTCACATTCGACGCTGATCTTTCCCAACTGATTGAGGCAAAAAATAAAGCAGCTGGGCTCTGTCTTCCTAAGGCACAAAATATGATTTCGCCATCTACGGCAGAGTTGAATATGAAGATTGCTAGTGTGAAAAAAGTATGGGAGATGCCTAGTGTCCCGGAACATGTAACAGAAGATCCGTCAAGTGCGGCAAATGCAGCTGCTGCAGCTGTGCAACTGGCAGCCAACTTCGCAGCTGTAAATTCTCAGCATCAACAGCATCTTCATCAGTTCCAACACTCACACAGCAACTTAACCCATGCTCACCAGGCCCACACTTTGGCCGCTGCGGCGGCTGCTGGTCAGTCGTACGCAGGAGGTTTCGGACAAGAGCAACAATCACTTGATCAACACTACAGCAAGGCCAATAACGATAGCGTAGTGATTGGTGGTACGACAGGAGGCAACGATGGTGATAATAATTATAACAACCCACAACACGCAGTTGTCGGTCAAGGAAACAATGTTCAGCATCAATCGGCTGCAAATATGAACATGAAACATGATGTTCTAGCCAACAATGTAAATGTATGCAAGGTGAAACCAACGCAACAGAACATGCATCAATCGACAGGCTTAGGACTATCGCCTCCACCAATGCAGCAAGGAACTATTCCATCCGCGCCCCAGACTTATTTCCAGCCATCCCAGTACGGAATGTCTGCGATTCCTTCGCCACCAGCGGTGATTTATAATTCGTCAGCAATGCCTTCTCAAGGTGGGCTCTACAATGCATTCCAAATAGAAGCAGCGGGTCGTTCGCAGTTTTCGCAATTCCCCGGTCATTACGGAACTACCGGAACTGGTCCATACAACGCGTATATGACTACGCCTCCAAATCTGCAAACTGCCCCAACGCCAGACATGTATCCGAGTATTACTTCACAGTTTCGAATGGGCGGTGCCGTCCAAAGTCCGTACAATCCTTCTCCGTCGCAACAGATGAACAATCCAAGTACAATGCTGATCTCTTCGAGCACAAACTCGCTCATGTCGTCGTCGGTAAAACCGTCATCCCAACAAATCGGTGCAATAGGTTCTAAGAGTGGATCAGTTGGACAACCTTATGGCCAACAATACATGGGGATGTTCCAACCCGCTCCACCACTGCAGAACAATAGCTTCTACTCAAATTCCGCTGGAGGCCAGAGTGCATTTTTCAGCGGTGCAGGAGCTACACAAAATTACGGAATACCGGCAGCTGCTGCTGGAATGTTCGGTGGACACGGTGGCCAAACCCCATCGAACGCTCCGCCTCCGCAACAGCAACTTCCGAACTATCCCAACGCATCGCAGTTCTTAAATTCACCGTTAGCGTTGGCGGCAAACGCTATTTCTCAGCAATTCCGCGGAGGGCCCACAACGAATCCGCAATCTGCCGCTGCAGCCGCAGCATACATGAAAGGAAACCAACCCCAATCGCATATGCAGGATCCCGTGAGTTATCACTCATTTAAACGATATAAATAGTTGTTATGTCTTTTGTGGTTTTGCTTTTTCTATTTCATGTTATGTTTCTGGCTATTTGGTAACAGCACGCATTTCTCGATTAAAATCGTGGGTTTGAAAACATTTCGAACGTCTGAAATTCCCACTAAACAAATTCTACATTCAATATTCTGTATCAATTAAAAAAAAAACTTGTTTAGCCTTCAAAATAAACTATAGTCGAAATTCAAACCCATTTGTTATTATTTCTATCCCATCAAGCATGAGTTTTATTCCTCTAATATAGTTGGTACTTATTTACTCACCCACGGAATATCCATATTACAACATTCCAATTTGCAAGGATTAATCATCGGTCATCATCAGTCACTAGTTGATTGGTACTTAATATTTCATCGCTACTATTGTCTCTGTCTAAATCAGGATGTTTAATTATTAACAAGGTGATGTTTTCCTCAAAATTTCTGTGTGTTTGCGTGAGTTCATATGGCGTATGAATATAAGATGAAACACTTCTTCCCTTATTAATCCTTGCAGAATGGTCGGCAGCTGAAAAGCCCTTTGAATTCTGATGCAATGAATAATTTAAAACAGATTCCACCCCAAGCGAGTCCGCCACATCATAAGGGTTACGCAACAGCAGTAAGTTTAAGTGATTGCATTAAATATAAAAGTCCTAATATGTTTGTTCTTCTGTCGCCCTTACAGTGGGAGATACAAAATCAACTGATTCAACAACAACAGCAGCAGCAAAACCAGCAGTCTAACCAACAGCAGCCACCACAACAGCAAAATCCACAACAACATCCCCAACAGCAAATGAGTCAACCACCGCAGTCTCAGCAGCCCAATCCAAATCGAAATATGATGCCCCCCAACCAGCAACCTCCAGCAGGACTGGGAGGTGCCGGTGGGGGTCGTCCTCCACAGGGTGTCCAGGGTGGGGGCATGCCTCAGCGATACCCAGCTCCCATCCAACGACCGACTAACTACTCCCAGGCGCCAGTACCGGGAATGCATCAGCAACGGCCCATTCGTCAGTCAGGCCATAACCCTGGTCAACAACAACAGGCAAACATGGCACAGGCAATGGGCAATCCCAACAAACATTACTACGGTGGGAATCGAGGTTAGTAGGTACATGGAATATTATTACTTACATTTTTTTAAATTTTATACACTGTATGAAATCTGTATTGTACACGAACAGTTTGACGGTATAAAATATTATGGTTTGCTTCAATTATCCTCTAAAATCTGGCTTTCATGTTTTTCTTAGCCTCAAATTTATTTATAAGCAATACGGTAGAAAAATCTAATTTTTGAGCAAAGCTTTTTATTGTTAATGTGATCTCCCTTTTACATATCAGAACGTTTGACATCCATTAATAATAATGTTTTCACTAAATTTCACAAAAGTGTTAATTTTGCCCCGATACCTTTCTACCAGGCTTTTTGTGTTTTGATGGGCATCTAATTCTTCCGAAATTGCTGCGCTTTGCGAAAGAGGACTACGTGATTATTGAGCTGAAATCGAATTCAGGTTAACTTTTGCGTCCATGAGTCCTCTCGTGGCGTAGGGGTAACGCGCCCTATCTAGAGAACAGGGGGTCATGAGTTCGTTTCTCACCGATAAAACGTGAAACTTTTCCGCAAATTTCACATCAATTTGTCCATTTAATCCATTTGCAAAGTATATGTAATGTTTAGTAATCCGGTAGTTGTTAAACTTCCACTTGGCTGGTTAGCCGTAAACCACGATCATTAATTTAAAACAATCCTCACGGTCGAATATCTCATTCATCACTAACGAAAAACTACTACCTACCAAAATGGGGCTTTTAAGGGTAGTGTGATTAGGATCTACCACAAAAGGCCGAATCACAAAAGGCCGAAACATACAAAAGGCCAAATCAAAGAAGGCCGAATTGTGATTCGGCCTTCTGTGATAATCCCGTGTGATTATACATTGAAGATGGTAAAACCTTAAACCCAAGCTCCATCTGAGTGGTTCTCTGTGTAATATCACTATGGACCGATGCACGAGTTCACTAATTTGACGTTTAAGCGGTGCCGAATGCACTGGTTTCCATGGTCACATAAATAACACGGCACCGCTAAAACGACAAATGGACCTATGCACGAGTTCACTATCTGACGTTTGAGCGGTGCCGTGTTATCTACGTGACCATGGCAACGAGTGAATTCGGCACCGCTCAAACGTCAAATTAGTGAACTCGTGCATCGGTCCATAGTGAACGAAGAGTCGGCGCTTAAACTTTATCATCTTCGAAATTGCCTGGTCGGGCAAGCAGCCGGTATCATCGACCAGGATCTGGTCAATAATAACAACTACGATGCCGTTTGGTTGGTGCTTGAACAGCGGTATGAGGATAAACGACAAGCACATCGAGAATCTGTTTAACTTGCCGAAAGTTGGGCAGGAAAATGTTGTGAACATGAGGAAGGTGATCGACGTTTGCACGAAAAACGTTGACGCCCTGAGGAATCAAGAGTTACCTGTGGCGTTGGCTCGGGGAACAGATGCTGGTGAACCTCATTGCTGCGAAGATGGACAAAAAGCTGCGGGTAGCCTGGGAAGCCCGCCAGAAGAAGGGCCCACATATACGGCGACGCTGGATTTTCTACAAGAACAATGTGAGTGTTTTAAGAACAAAAGTGTGAGTGAAAAATATGATGTTTTGAAGCGATGCGGTGCCTGCTTCAACTGTTCGATGAAAGGCCACCGCACCAACGCGTGTGCCTCGAACCATTCTTGTCGTGAGTGCGGCAAGAAACATCATACACTGCTGCATGCCGACGACTCTTCCAAGAAGACTTCTTCAGCAAGGCCAACGGAAGCACCCATACCATTAGTGAAGCCAAGTCCAACTCCGATTGACAGTAATCCATCATCAGGAACTTCCACAACTCTGTGTACAAGTGTGGAAGGCCAAAAAAAGCAAACTTTGCTCTCGACTGCTGTGGTATTCGTATACAGTATGAGCCTCTGTACGTGCCATAAATTCTTTTGTTCTTTTGACTTTTACTGTGCGCCGTGTGTTGGTGCTGTCTCGCTTTCTCACGGGCAACTTGAAAACAGCGCGCACAGTAAAAGTCAAACGTTTTATAGCATGCATAGGCTCATGTGCGACACACCCTACCCATGCCGGGTGCTACTGGACTCCGCCTCGCAAATGAATTTTGTAACAGAGAGGTTTGCGAATCTACTTTCCTTGAGAATACGATTAGTGGATTGAACGGCAACAATACACGAATTCTTCGTTTACTGCACACCACCGTGAAGTCCTGCCATGGAGAATATACTGTTGATCTTGACTTGCTGGTGACTCCCCGAATCACTGGTGACTTGCCGGTGAAATCCTTCGACATTTCGGAATGGCCTATCGGCAACAAGGAAGTCTTGGCTGATCCGGCCTTCAACAAACGAGGACGCGTCGATATGCTGATCGGCGCCCAATACTTCTGGGAATTGCTGGAGAGTGACCACATCAAGCTCGGCCCGAATCTGCCAACTCTAACGAACACCAAGCTTGGGTGGATCGCTGGAGGAGTAATCGCAAGCGACGCGCCAGTCGTTGCGCACACTTTCTGTCAGACTGCTGAGGATGAGCCGCTTATCGAGCTGCTTAGGAGCTCTTACAACGTGGAAGCTTGTGACGAGATTCGCCTGTCTCCGAAGGCGGATGACGAGAGATGTTTGGAGCATTTCAGGCGCACTCACCGGCGAACTGAAGAGGGAAGATACGTTGTGCAACACTTCTTCAACGAACGAAGACATGAGTTGGGCGATCCGCGTAGTATAGCGCTGTGGCGCTATCTGAACCTGGAGGGAAAATTGGATATGCAGCCGGAATTGAAGGAGCAATACTCGCAGTTCATTCGAGAATACGAGCTGCTCGGGCATATGCGTGTGGTACAGGAGGACTCGTTAGAGAAACATAATTCGGTGTTTTATCTGCCCAACCACTGCGTACAAGCACCATCAAGCACGACGACCAAATTAAGGGTCGTATTTGACGGTTCTGCTAAATCGTTCTCTGGCGTTTCCATCAACGACGTTCTGATGACTGGGCCGACCATTCAGAACGACCTCATAGCTATCCTGCTTCGATTCCGGGGATGCCAGTATGTATTCATTCATATTGAACATTCCCAAAATGTTTCGCCAGGTCGACGTGCGCTCAGAAGACACAAAATATCGGCGTATTTTCTGGCGCTACAATCGAGAGGAACCTTTGACCATTCGAGAGCTCACAACAGTTACGTATGGGCTGGCACCATCACCGTTTCAAGCCACCATGGCGCTCAAGCAGACCGCTGAAGATCATGAGGATGAATTCCCTGAAGCTGCTAAGGTCGTCGAGAAAGGCACGTATATGGATGACATCCTGTCGGGCGCCGACACTATTGATGCGGCGTGTCAACTGCAACGAGAAGTAACAGGTCTATTGGCAAAGGGTTGCTTCGATGCTCATAAATGGTGCGCAAATCATCATGACATACTCGAAAATGTTCCTGATGCTCTGCGGGGCAATTCGTTCGAGGTTACAGATGACCAGTGCTGGGAATGGTAATAGTAGTAGGCTTGAATTTTCGCGAAAATCACGTGTCTCTCCCAGTACAGTAGTTCAAAAACGTGAATCTCATCAAGTAGCCTATGTTGGGTGTACGAATTTTCTAAATCATTAGTGTCATTGAAGGCTCTAAATGCGGGAAATGCAGCGGGAAATAGAACATTTTTCTATAGTAGTTTTGGGTTGCCCTTAGCAACGGGTGTTTTGCTATTTTCAAGGCATTTTGCCTACAGCAGCGATGGGCGTGAGTTTCACTGGTTTCGCTGACTGTGATTGGCTTTGCTTGGCTACTGTAGAGTGAATTTCAATTTTTTTTCCCAACCCTGCAGATGACAACTCGAAATTGATCGTGAAGACGTTAGGCGTAACGTGGAATCCAGCCGAGGATTGGTTTTCGGTGTTAGTCTCCGACGAACGCATCGACGACGTGACGAGAAGGAAGCTCGCAAAATTATTCGATCCACTGGGCTTCTTTGGTCCTAAGACAAAACAAGTCAGGTCAGAGTGCAAAAACGAAACCAATTGCCTGTCAAAAAAGACCACTTCTCATTGGTCGTTTTGGCAAAGGCCTACTTTCACATCGTTGAGTTGGATTGCAACAGGGCACTTTGTTGCTAGCCTGGCCGTGTTGCATAAATTCGAGTTTTAATAAAAAGTTTCAAATTTTTCATGAAATCATTTTGCTACACATTCATTTATATTCGATTTTAGGTTTACCGCATGTGCTTCTACAACTCTAAAATGAATTAAGCATAGCATAGCATAGCATAGACTGACTGTACATGTCAATGGTTGCTACTCCGTGATTGATCGGAACTGGTAATAATTGCACTGCGATCCAAATGAGTAAAGGATGGGAGTTTCCGCTTACTCTCGGAGTGCAATTTTAGCAGATCTAATATTATTGATCAATAACGGCGCCGGCCAAGTCCTTACAGTCAGTTGGGATAGGGAAGGAATGTTAGGGTGTAATGATTGTTGCTTCTAGAGACCGAGAATACCTCTGCATCTCCACAATCACCACGGGAAGGGTGTTTATTAGTGGAGAAGGAAAAGATCTGGGAGTCACCTTTGGTCGGTGATAAAGCTAGTTTTTAGTTTTGTCTCAAAAAGTTTTTTTAGAAGATTTGAAATAAACGTCAACATCTGTAATGTCGAACCATTCAAACGAAGATTTTATTCATGGCGAAAAGAGAAATATATATATGCGTATATTTTAAATTATATGAAACAGGAATAATGCCGACACTTGTAGTGAAGAACCATACATAGTTTGTTTGGAAATTACGTAAAAGTATTACTGAACATTTATGCCTCAAGAAGAAAAGTCTTTGGTAGAAGTTTCAAAATAAAGGTCGACATTCATAATGTCGAACAATTCAAAAAATATTTTAAGTTATGTCAAAAAGTTTCTTTGTTTATTAGAATTGTATTAAACAGGCATAATGCCGACACTTGTAGTGACGAACCATACAAAGCTTGATTGAATATTACAAAAATGTAACGAATACATGAAAAAATGTGTTATCATAAGCATGAAACGAGCTCACCAGTTGGTAATCCATCCTCGACTGAACACGAATATCTTTTCGCACTCACACAGCGCGAACAGTAAAACTTCTCGGCGCCTCGAAAACGAACCGTCTTGCTTGGGCTTTCCAAAACACGCGAACCGCAAACCGAACTCCCGGCGTCCCGAAAACGAAGCGTCTTGCTTGGGCTTTCCAAAACACTGCCCAGCAAAACCCACGAACCGAAAACCGAATTCCCGGCGTCCCGAAAACGAAGCGTCTTGCTTGGGCTTTCCAAAACACTGCCCAGCAAAACCCGCGAACCGAAAACCGAACTCCCGGCGTCCCGAAAACGAAGCGTCTTGCTTGGGCTTTACAAAACACTGCCCAGCACAACACGCGAACCAAAAACCAAACTCCCGGCGTCCCGAAAACGAAGCGTCTTGTTTGGGCTTTCCAAAACACTGCCCAGCAAAACCCGCGAACCGAAAACCGAACTCCCGGCGTCCCGAAAACGAAACGTCTTGCATGGGCTTTCCAAAACACTACCCAGCAAAACCGGGAACTGAAATCCAAACTCCCGGCGTCCCGAAAACGAAGCGTCTTGCTTGGGCTTTCCAAAACACTGCCCAGCAAAACCCACGAACCGTAAACCGAACTCCCGGCGTTCCGAAAACGAAGCGTCTTGCTTGGGCTTTCCAAAACACGCGAACCGCAAACCGAACTCCCGGCGTCCCGAAAACGAAGCGTCTTGCTTGGGCTTTCCAAAACACTGCCCAGCAAAACCCACGAACCGAAAACCGAATTCCCGGCGTCCCGAAAACGAAGCGTCTTGCTTGGGCTTTCCAAAACACTGCCCAGCAAAACCCGCGAACCGAAAACCGAACTCCCGGCGTCCCGAAAACGAAGCGTCTTGCTTGGGCTTTACAAAACACTGCCCAGCACAACACGCGAACCAAAAACCAAACTCCCGGCGTCCCGAAAACGAAGCGTCTTGTTTGGGCTTTCCAAAACACTGCCCAGCAAAACCCGCGAACCGAAAACCGAACTCCCGGCGTCCCGAAAACGAAACGTCTTGCATGGGCTTTCCAAAACACTACCCAGCAAAACCGGGAACTGAAATCCAAACTCCCGGCGTCCCGAAAACGAAGCGTCTTGCTTGGGCTTTCCAAAACACTGCCCAGCAAAACCCACGAACCGTAAACCGAACTCCCGGCGTTCCGAAAACGAAGCGTCTTGCTTGGGCTTTCCAAAACACTGCCCAGCAAAACCCGCGAACCGAAAACCTAACTCCCGGCGTCCCGAAAACGAAGCGTCTTGCTTGGGCTTTACAAAACACTGCCCAGCACAACACGCGAACCAAAAACCAAACTCCCGGCGTCCCGAAAACGAAGCGTCTTGTTTGGGCTTTCCAAAACACTGCCCAGCAAAACCCGCGAACCGAAAACCTAACTCCCGGCGTCCCGAAAACGAAGCGTCTTGCTTGGGCTTTACAAAACACTGCCCAGCACAACACGCGAACCAAAAACCAAACTCCCGGCGTCCCGAAAACGAAACGTCTTGCATGGGCTTTCCAAAACACTACCCAGCAAAACCGGGAACTGAAATCCAAACTCCCGGCGTCCCGAAAACGAAGCGTCTTGCTTGGGCTTTCCAAAACACTGCCCAGCAAAACCCACGAACCGTAAACCGAACTCCCGGCGTTCCGAAAACCTCTACAACTCTAAAATGAATTAAAAATACTTACTTCAAAGCAATGTACTGGAAATTGTTTCAATTTTCTCAAAAATATCGCCGTTGTTTAACTCAAGAGCTGTCGCGCATTTATCCATTGCCGACACCACCTCGCTCGAGCTGTGCAAGAAAAGCGAACTTTTTTCAGGGTGCGTGTACTCAGTACACGCATGCGACCGATCTTGGGTTAATATAAACCTGATTTTTAATAAGCTAGCATCCTCTATTGCACTGAATGAATGAAACGTATAAGAAACAACAAAATCATGAACCTTGATGTTTGAATTTGTTCACAAGGTTTGCTTTAAAAGGATTCTGGTTGCACTGGCTTCTGTATCGTCAAGGTTATCGACTGAAAAACAACAGGGCAGTCTTGGATGAGCTGTCACGTCCTATCCTAGCTTTGGTCCAGTGCTTACTACTGCGACCCTTGAGGCTTGAACAAATGTTTCATTTAAGCAGATCAATTGAGATCAATACTTTGATGGTGGTAAGGGGATTTTACTATATCAAACAACAAGACACGATAAGTAGAAATTGATAAGCATGGATATCAGCAATTTTCTGTCTCTCCGTTTGTGTCATCGCACAGTGCGTTGAATGTATGGAGACGCGGGACAAAAATCAAAACTGGAAGATCAAGCCTTTGAAGCACCTTGGTATGAAAGGAAAAGTTTTTTTTCTGGTCAAAAGAGCTGCAATTTGCATAAATGACATATACTATACTGCCGTTATACGCATAACTGTCCCATGTTCCAAAATATGTAATCGAGAAAAACGCGTTTAAAGATTTTAACACATTTAGGCCTCGTATTGGCCAGGTGTGTGGTAAATTAAATTAAAATCATTACAATAGTATAAAGAATAGTGTGTTCATTAGAGTCAAGAGTTTGGATTATGGGAATAAAGTAAATTTTGCTACGAAATTCAAAGTGGGACTGTTATGCCTAGAAATACGAGGTTTTTGGTCAATTTCTACGCATAACAGTCCCACTGAAAGTAGTGACCAATTATGTGCTAAGCATACTGCTGTAGATGACCGTTCTTACGTATATATTGTACCGAATGTAGAGGACGTATAACCTCAGGACTATGTTAAGGCATCTAATGAAGGCTCAAGTGACATGTGCCAAACGGAGCCACGTGCGGGGAAGTGAAGAAATACGATTTTGCAGTATGGGATGGAAAGCAAAGTTTTCTGTATGTGTGATAATGAGAAAATGTATGAGTTAGTGATAGAAAGAGTGGATGTGTAAGTTAGAGAGTTTCTTCTTCTTCTTTCTGGCGTTACGTCCGCACTGGGACAGAGCCTGCTTCTCAGCTTAGTGTTCTATGAGCACTTACACAGTTATTAACTGAGAGCTTACTATGCCAATGACCATTTTATATCGTGTGGCAGGTACGAAAATACTCTATGCCTTGGGAAGTCGAGCGAATTTCCAACCCGAAAAGATCCTCGACCGGTGTGATTCGAACCCACGACCCTCAGCTTGGTCTTACTGATCGATGACCGCGGTTCCAAAAACTAGAAGAATTTTGTGATTGACCCTGAAAATTCAACTGAAATTCATTGAAAAATGGATGGGAAATAATATTTTGATATTGAAAATTTCAATCAAATTTGACTCGCATGAATGATGAATGCATCCCGATAATTCAAACACATAAAACGGGTTGTGTTCCACATGGGATGTAAAGCCAACATAAAAATATGTTCAAACGATTTTCCCAAACACCATCTAATTCAAAACTGCCTACTGAATATTTTGCTCAAGTTCAACGCAGCGAATGGTATAGTGTGACAGTTATGCGTAGAAATAGTAGTGGGACAGTTAAGCGTGGAAATTCAACAATGGGACAAAATGACTTGGCTTGTTTTTCATTGAGTTTCTGAACAAAGTTAATTTTTGGTGGGTGTTTTCTAAAACTATACGTAAAAATAAACTGTTTGATAACAAAAAGTCAAAATGCACGAAAAGTAACATGGGACAATTATGCGTATAACGGCAGTATACGCATAATCGCAAAACTGTCCTAAGCGCCAATTCCATTATTTTCCAAGAAAAACCTTGTAATTTGTACTATTATTGCCTATAATTATGTAAGAATCGTGTTGCATATCCGCTCGCTCGCCTGTACGTGTTGTCTTTTTGCTGTGCTTTATACGTCTCAAAGTGCGAAAACGTTGGCTTTTAAATCCTGAAATTCAGTGTAATTGCTCATAAGCCACTGAGCTAGTTATTCATTGTGTACGTTTAGTTTCGTTACATTTATCGGCGAGAATAAATTGATGTGAACAAATTGTGTGTTAAAACTATTGCTTCAACCATTTTCCATCTGATCGCAATGGCAAAGATCTGTGAGAAATGCTCTCTCCCTATCAATGTCAACAACGAATTATTCCCAGTGTGTGAGGGGCATTGCGCCAAATCGTTCCATGCCGCTTGTGTTGGTATCACCGAAACGGATGTGTGTGCCTTATCAACAAACATTATTTGGATCTGTGATCCTTGCATGGTGTTGTTCTGCAGACTGAGAGAGAAAACGAGTATTGATGCGACTACGAACACTGAATCATCCCGATCAATCGAAGATGAAATTAAAGAATTGAAATGTGTTGTGACAGAGATCGCTTACAAACTCGCCAATGTTCTACCAACAACAGAAATTGCTGCTCCGTTCCGCCACTCTACGCCTGCGTCGTCGCCTAAAGCCTCGGAACAATCTGATGGAATGATCGCTAGTGGAAGATTGCCGACCGAGCCGTCACATTATCCCGTTGATGTTGTTAACAGTGACGAAACGTTCTCTTTATACCTAACTAATATTGATAGAAGTGCTACTGAGGATGACATAAGTATATTGGTATCAAGCTCTTTGAATGCTCCTATTTCGTGCTGCAAAGATGTAGTGAAACTTGTACCGAAACACAAAAACACGAACACTCTAGACTATGTATCTTTCAAGGTTTTATTGAAAATGGATCTAAAACTAATAGCATTGAGCGCTTCTTCTTGGCCTAAGGGCATTAAATTTCGTGAATTCGAAAATCGAATGGATAGCACGTGGAAGCCTTCTAGATAAATGTAGAGTAGTCGACTTCTAGTTTATGATAAATTATATATGTCTCTTACTGATATGATAATACGTATTATGTTTGTAAAATGATAAATCACGTAGTTCTGTTTGTTTGATGTTATTATTGGAGTTTTAAGATGTGAAGATATGTTATTATGTAAAGTACGATGTAATATGATGTTTGTTGGTCAAAAGACTGAATGATTAAAATCTGTATTACACATAAGATCTGTAATGTGATCGCTTTTACTGCTTAGATGTTGTTGTACGATCGTGTTTTGCATTCGCTGTTAGTTTCAACGTTTAATATTAAGTTAAGCAGTCTGTACGACATGAGTCGAAGACGGTGATTAAATAAATAAATAAATAAATTATGTAAGAAGTTATTTGCAAATATGTCTCTTCACACTAGTAGATGCAAAAGTGACTTACACGCCTATATGCAAAAAATGCGCCTATTTTTAAATTTTTCCAGTTTTTAGCACAAAATTTGAATAAAATCTTGGAAAATTCATTTAAAATATATTATTTTGAACATTAACTTGCTCTGGTGTAGTTTCTGGTTCAGCTTTGACCATATAGCGTTGCGAGATTTTAGGATTTTTTTATCACAAACAACTTATTTTCATACTTATGCTGGTATACCAGGAGTATACCGAAAAATAGTTGACAATCTCGAAGAGTTGCAGGGAGTTGCAGCTGTATCTTTCAGACCTCTTAGAGGACACTCTGAGAAACATGTCTGTGAGTGATTTAGGGTGGAACTCGGTGGAACTTTTTTTGAATCGATAGCCAAAGGTACATGTTAGTATTTCATAAGTTTGATTTCATAGCCAACTCATCGTGCCGATTTCTTATATTCAAAGTTGAAATTGGTGTGCTTATCCCATCAAATATACTTTACCATCCTTCAAACATGTTCTCTTTCAAATTTTGATTGAATGGATTGGTTTCAACACCCTCCGTACTAGTTGAAAGTAATGTTGGAAACACGACAAAATTTAGTTTTTCTGCTACTCCGACAACTGTCACTTTCTACAAAATAGTTTGTTCAACTCAATATTCAGCTTTGAGTATACTGCTGAATAAGAGTGTTTAATAAGCTTTTCTTCAAATTATTGTTCAGCTGTCACGGTGTTCAGCCTTGTACACCATTGATCAGCCAATATTCAGCAAATACTCTTGCTGTTCAGCTTTCATTGTTACTTGAGTTGTGCCGGCCATCTTTGGATTCCGAGATGTTTCACCTTAAAATGAGCGCCGCAATATTGAAATGAACAGAAAAGATTATCATTTCTCGGATAATAATATATTTTTTGAATTCAACAACAAACCCTTGTTCTATTTTTTTTAGAATCAGTCGTTAACACAAACAAAATTTAGTTTTATATTTATATATAATATTAATTAGTGCATAATAAATATATTTGTTAATACAATACCTTATGCTGAAAACAAAAAAATAACGGTGTTGCTTTTAAAATTTATATTTTTTGAATCAAAAAAAGTATTTTCTACAACAAAGAAGCACATTTTTTATTCAATATTTAATTTTTTATTTATGTAGGATTTATTCATTATTTTCTATTTCATTTGAAATGATCATAAATAAAAAAGACTATTTTCTCTCCATTTAGATTTTATTTACATCTGATTTACAAATAATCATCAGATTGCTTTCCTATGAACTCTGATTGATAAAATTACTCTTGCCATTTTTGTATTTTGTAGACGCAGTCAGCAAGTAATTTGCAGTGCACCGTTCAAGAGTGATGGCTTCGGAATTACTTCCTCTTACCACCGGTGATGCGGTCGAATAACAATCTATGAATAACGGTGGAAATCCCTATGATACATAGAAAAATACAATTATTTTTTATTTTGATAAAACACTTCATCCGTTTATTTATACCTGGTGAAATTCTCCAAACATTCAATCTATGCATGCAATTTGTCCGGTCAGCCAGAAATGGCGGCGGTATCAATTCTTCAATTTCCTTCCGTTCCAGGGTTTTCAGAATTTCAAGATAGTATTGATTTTCTAGAGAAAAACAATCGAACAATGCGTATAAGTTCGTATATCAGATAGTTACATGGAAACAAGACAATTTCTTACCCAGAAGACGTTTGATAATTTCTTCAGAGAGTCAAAACTCAGCAAAAAATCACCGTCACTAACTTACTCAACTGCCATTACCAAAACTTCTACTTCTGTTGAATCCATTTTGTTTTGTTTGAAATCATGGAAATGGCGTCTGACAAGCCGTGCGTACATAATAGCGAAAAAAAAAACATACACATTCTCATATAATAAATATGTATGTGTGTAAATATTAGGGTTTTTTGAAACCAAAAAACTTTTTTTTGAAAGCGAAACAGATTATGTCAACAATCAAAAACATATTTTATTGAATCTGCGCAACTCACCCATCAGTTTGGTGTAAAAACAACAACTAAAATTTTTGGAACAACACAATTTAATATATGTTTTGGCTGGTGAAAATTAGTTTGGGCGCATGGTGCTACGCCACGTGCAAATGTTCTGTGGGAACATGTTTTTCAAAGTGATAGATAGATTTTTTATCGGAGATTAAGGTGAAGATGAATCGAAGCCAAAGCTCAAATTTTCAAGAGCACGGATCTGAAGAACCAAACATCTATTTGAGCTAAAAACCTAATCGATTGGTCACCACCAGCTAGTGACCAATCGATTAAGTGTTTAGCTCAAACGGATGTTTGGTTTTCCAGATCCGAGCTCTTGAAAATTTGAGGCTTGGCTTTGATTTATCTTCACCTTAAAACCGAACATGTTTTGTGAAGTTTTGTTTGCGTTTTGCTCGAGAGTGCTCTGTGATGGAACCATCAATTGAATTCGTTTCGCGTGCCTCGTTTGTTATCCCCCGTGCGTGTTGATTCAAAAATTGAATGTGATTCGTGGATGCTCGGTTCGGGATGGATTAAGAATTGCAGTGCATGCATTTTGATGGGCAGTGCTAAGTTACGGCTCAAGCTATTGTTCATTATTATAGGAGCGATAGACTGCGGAGTATTTTCGAAAATGGAATTTGGTGAGTTTGTTCTGATCAGCAGCGCATAATCACAATGCGTAAATACTAACCATTTGTCGGCCAGAACGTCTACCGAACGTATCCTATGGCACTACCCTTTCTATCAATATTCCACAACATCCCGTAACATCTATGAGAGGTCGTAGAGTTCTCTGCATCTTTCTTAAGTAGGTGTTCAATCAATCATCCTTTCCCATTCCCCAGCTTTCGCAAGGACGTGGCCAGGACAGCAAAAAAAGTTATCGCTCAGCTTATGAGACGCAAAGACGTGTTTGCGATTGCGCTTCTCATTAGTCAGGCATATTTTTTTCAGATTGTTCTATCGATATTCCGTTGTGCCGCGTCGCGTGTTTGGTGATTACGCGATGAGGCGAGAAAACACCTTTCGGATCGACTATTCGAACTTCCCCGTGAAGCCGTCGTTCGAAAAGGTGCACGGCTCTTGCCGTACAGTGCTCGGCATGAAGAAGGAAGATGTGCTGAGAATACAGTGTAGTACAGGTGAGCATTGTGTTCGTCAAGGTCGGCGACCTGACGCTAGCACAGAAAATTGTTAAAGAACACGATGGACGTCACGAAGTGGAAAAAAAGGGAAGAAGCACAAGCTTCGAATAACCATCGAGGATGGAAGTGTCGAAGTGAAGGTTTATGACCTCCCCGAAAACGTGACGAAGGAGAAGATCGTGGGGTTCTTGCGTGCGTTCGGTGAAGTGATCTCGATTCACGAGCTAACGTGGGGAGAGAGCTACGAGCTCGGCATATGGTCGGCCAGTATGCTACTCAACCGAAACATCGACTCGTGGGTCACCATCGATGGGCTGCAGGCGTACGTGGTGTACAAGGGGCAGGTGCTCTCATGCAAACACAAAGAGCCTCCAAGTCGGACCGAACAGTCTACCCCGGTGACGAAAGCAATCAGTCAATCCGATAAGATTGACCTCACGGTGTCACCCAGCACGCAACAGCAACGCGCGCAAGGTTCGTCGTCGTCTCACCGATCGACTCAACAAGCCACCGAAGCTAGCCAACCCAATGTTACTGTGGTGGACTTGTTCAAAAAAACCCAACCAAGCGTTGCAATCGCACAGCAAGAATGGCAACGGCAACGAAACCGACGAATCATCGGCATCCACGAGCAGCAGGCGAAGCAGAGGCCGACAACCTGGCAATGAGCCCCGCCGAGAAGACGATGACGACGAGCAGGATGAGGATTCACAACCGTAATGGCTCTCACATCCTACAATATCGCATCCATCAACATCGGCACCATCACCAACCCCACGAAACTAGCGGCGCTGCGCACCTTCGTCAACAGTCAAAGCCTCGATATTGTGTGTCTGTAAGAAGTGGAAAACGACCAGCTCTCCTTGTCTGGCTTCGTCGTATACACGAATGTAGACCACATGAGAAGAGGAACAGCTGTTGCTCTGAAAGAGTACAAACAGGTATCTCACATTGAGAAAAGCCTGAATAGCCGCCTAATCGATCTGCGAGTGCATGATACCACGATTTGTAACCTCTACGCTCCCTCCGGCTCTGCACAGCGCGCAGCACGGGAAGATTTTTTAACGGCACTCTCGCCTACTATCTCCGTCATGCCATTCAGCACGTCATCCTCGCTGGCGACTTCAATTGCGTGCTTCGCTCATGCGATTCGTCTAGCCCAAACACAAGCCCTGCACACAAAACTGCCGTTCAGCAGCTGCAACTCCACGATGCGTGGGAAAAGTTGCGCCCGCGGGATGCTGGCTTTACGTACGTTTGCCGAAACGAACAATCGCGCCTCGACCGCATTTATGTGAGCAGCGGGTTGCGGGAGCATGTCTGCTCGTTCACGGACCACAAAGCGCTGACACTCCGTCTGTGCCTCCCCCAGCTAGGACATGAGCCCGGCCTTGGCTTCTGGTCCCTTCGACCGCATCTTCTCACTGACGAGAACGTTGCGGAGTTCCAAACACAGTGGCAATATTGGACTCGGCAGCGCAGAAACTACGGCTCGTGGATCGAGTGGTGAATTTTGTACGCTAAGCCAAAAATCAAAACTTTTTTCAAGCGTAAATCGCGTATCGTCTTTGACGAATTTCACGGCGCACATCAGCGTCTATACGCGGAGCTACGGCTAGCGTACGACGGGTACTATCAGCACCTCGAAATGTTACCCAACATCAATCGATTAAAGGGCGAAATGTTGGCGTTCCACGGGAATTTTATTTACGTCTCTTCGACGTGATCCATCGCGAACTCAATCTCCTGCTTAATAACGAAGCACTAGCAGGCATCCTTCTCCCTGCTTTTGTGGAGGGCATCATCGTGCTGGTAAAGAAGAAGAGTGACGACAACGATCGTATCGACCCATCTCGCTGCTGAACAGCGACTACAAGCTTCTCTCACGCATTCTAAATTCTAGACTAGAGTGCTTCATGCGAGCCCACCACGTGCTGAGCGACGGGCAGAAATGCTTCTCGCGCGCATTATAAGCCGACCAACCTCTCGGCTGCTCATCAACGGGCGTCTCTCACGTCCGTTCGAGATCCAGCGTTCGGTCCGGCAGGGTGACCCATTGTCCATGCATCTCTTCGTTCTCTACCTCCACCCCCTGGTGTGTAGAATCGAACAAGCATGTGGCAACGATTTGTTGGTTGCGTATGCCGACGATATCAGCGTCATCGTGACGTCAGCTGGGCAGATTGAGCCTATGAATGGGATATTCGTTCGGTTCGAGGCTGTCGCCGGCGCGCGGTGGAATCTGCGCAAAACAGAGGCGATCGATGTCGGGTTCTGCGAAGGTAATCAAATTGACACCCAATGTCTGCAAACAGCAAATGTGGTCAAAATATTGGGTATTACTTTTGCAAATTCGATAAGATTAATGACCACACTAAACTGGAATGCGCTAGTGTGGAAGTTTGCGCAACAGCTGTGGCTACACTCGCTGCGCATGTTGACACTGCACCAGAAGGTGATAATGCTCAACACGTTCGGCATGGAGGTTTGAATCTCCATTTGCCAGCTTTTAAAGCGAAATCATTGGCAATCAAACGACATCTCAAGGAGATCGATTCTCTTCCCCACTATAAATTCCTTCTTCCCATGTCCTCAAAATTGTCCTATCAAACTATTCCCACTTCTTCTTTTTCTTCTTGGCATTAACGTCCTCACTTGGACAGAGCCTGCTTCTCAGATTAGTGTTCTTATGACAGGGCTGGTAGTAAGTCACTTTTTAGTGACTTGGTCACTTTTTTCGACCTGGTCACTAAAAAGTCACTATTTTCGACAAAAAGTCACTAAAGTCACTATTTTCAGGAAAATGGTCACTAAAGTCACTTTTTTCGTGATCAGGTGATAATGAAATCTTAGACAGGGATAGCTCTTCAAACATAATCAAAAAGAAATGGATATTTATCATTATCAGGGCAACTAAAGTATGATTTTGAAATCAAAGTGTTAAGATTCTTGACTCAAGTAAAATAGAGACTCCCGACTAACTTTCTGGAAAAATTCAGGTGAATATTCCTTAGACATTTCCAACGAAAAATGTAAAAATTTCCTGGGAAAAGGTTTGGAGAAGATATTGGCAAAACTTAGGAAGCGACTTCGGGAAGAAATTTTTGTCCGAAATATTTGGATAAATTTTGACACAACGCAGGACTAATATCTAACAGACGTGCTGAATAAATTACCAGTGCACTTTCTGCAGCAATCTACGGCTATAGAAGGAATCCTAAACCTGCCTCCTGAAAGAATATCATCAAAACTCCACTATATGCCTATATACTATAGTGTACTATAATAAGCTAAAGTCGATTACAAATAACAACAAAAATTCAAAAATGTTTGTCATAAACTCGTCCAGGATTTCAATAGCAAGTACTAGTTTTGCTAGGAGCCATTGCAGATATTACATTAGATATTCCAACATATAAACTATACATGTTTTCATTGATTACCTTTTGGCAGTTTTATACATGACTAGGGTCAACTCTTTCTATACAAAAAACACGTTACTCTAATGAATGCTTGAACATTATGAGACGATAATAATTAATTAGAGATGATATCAGTGACTGTTCAATCTCGCTCCGCCGTCGTCGTTATCGTAGGCTACTTCGATCTACCCAAAAGCGTGTGGAGAAGCAGCCCATTGAAACAAGCCAACCACGCTGCCCATTGTTCGTTCCCGTCAATAGAGCGATCGACAGCCAGCAGCCTAATCTTGCGTCGGGCTGGCTGCAGCTAGCAGTAAAGCGCACCGTAGCTTCCATCCTGTATGAATTTCATTTCTCTAGTTTCCCATCCGTACATTGACTGTCGCTTATAAAAGGCGACTCCGTAGCATGTAAAAAGTTGTGTGTAAATTTCGTTCCCCACCGAGCAGGAGCACTGCCTCTCGGTGGTGAGTAATAAAAAATCGTTTAATTCGAAAGCAAGTTGCTTTTACTTCGTCGTCTGGAATCCTATCGGATAAACACAACGTAGGGCTCGTTTCATCCTGGACGAAACAGTGACTATTCCCTAACATCAAATCCACCTGTTTATGGAGTAACTCATATGAGCAAAATATATGCGATATTGCTTTATGATATAAGTACCATCAGTGCACCCGATTCCGCTCATTTAAGGGAAGTTATGTGTTCAAATGTTTATTATAAAATAACTATTGTGTCGATCAATACTATTTTTATGTCACAGTGTAGCTCCAAGTATTGGTAATCAGCGGCAAAATAAAAAGAAATTGAAAAACTTTTATGAAAAAATATTTAATTGCATTTGTTACTGCAACTAAGTGTTCCTATTTCCGCTCACGGTAAACAGGTTTCGTGACGAACTTACTAAAAAATGCATAATTTCAACATTTTGTTATTTATCCTGATATTTTCTGTGGTCAAACCATATCTACTACTGTAATAAAGAAGGCAGTATACTAAAATCGACATTTCTTCAAAACATCAACAGACAAACACACACAAATTCCTAGTGGCCCAATAACCGCTCACGAGGTCTTATGTTTCCAATATAGAGAATTATTTTATCAAATGAAAATAATGTCAGACGACTTCATTTGAAAGTTGTTTATATTGCTAGAATTTATCCGTGCGAAAAATGTTGATTTTTGACACGAAAAATCAATTTTTACAATAGTGAGCGGAAATAGGGGCATGAGCGGATACTGGTGCACTGATGGTATTTAAAATTAGTCATTTTAAGAGTTGTAGATCAGATAAAACGTGTGGTTATGACTCGCCACTGAGTGATATGATTGTTTTCAAAACCTAATTTAGTTATTGAAACGATCAATTGAAATATAAACATTTTAAGTATGCATGGAATTATTTTCTAAATCTTTATGCAAGACATTCATCGAATTTGGTTTGTCTCGAGTTCGCCAATAATCAGTTGTGTTCTAGAGTTACCGTTGTTTATTTGGAAGAAATGGTTTAACTCTACAGAAATTCTGTCGAAAATTTAGCTTGAGTGTTAATATTTCGTTCGTTTTTGAACTTGTAATTCTGTAAGGATTTTTTTTAGAATACTTTGAAATAAATTCACGATTTTCACCACAGTTTTGTCTTCAACCAACATTTTTCCACCGATTTATTCCACAGATTTGTTGAGATATGCTTCTAGTAATTCTTCAAAATCTTCAATGAATTTTACCTGTTAGTTCATCATGAACAGGAATTATTCTAAACATTCTATCACGAGTACCATAGTTCATGTATTTGATTTTTTTTCGACTGAAATCAGAAATATAAAATAGTAACCTATATTAAGTTAATGATCGTCTCGTAAAAAATGGTATGTGAAATCTTCAATGAGCCATCTTTTTGTCTCATTCCGGATAGCTTATTGCTTAAGATTTGAAATTACTGCAGTTCTTTACATTCTAAATTCACCCAATATGTAGATTGGCTACACATATAACGTATTTTCATTTCTAGTCATTTTAATGTCTAATACTTGTAATTTTGAAGTCACTTCTAGGTCACTTTTTGGTCACTATTTTGATCATTTTGGTCACTAAAGTCACTATTATTTTGCTGTCCAACTGCTACCAGCCCTGTTATGAGCACTTCCACAGTTATTAACTGAGAGCTTTCTTTGCCAAAGTTACCATTTTTGCATTCGTATATCGTGTGGCAGGTACAATGATACTTTAAGCTCAGGCCGCCGACTATTCCCACATTCCACCTTTAATCCAAGAAAACCCCTCCGCCGATCTCATCCACCGGCACTTCGTGCAGCAGACCGATCCACCCAAGGTGGAAATAAGCAACCCAGCTACCGACTGGCCACGTGCGTGGCGAAATAGTCAATGCAAGCAGCTCTCTTCGGCAGAGCGTACGAAACATTACATGCTAGTGAATGGAAAGTGGGAGCACCGAAAACTTCTCTTCGTGATGCAGAGAGCAGACAGTGAGTTCTGTACACATTGCGACGGACAGCAACTAGAAACGCTTCGGCCCGGCTTGGACGGTCCTGCAGCAGAGGCTGACGGTCGTAATGAAAGGTTGGAGGCGACTATCTTTCGACGACCTGGTGAAACCTGCTTTGCCAGGAGTAAATAGAGTAAAACGAATCCGAATACTGAAATTTTTAGTTAAGTATATCACCTACGTTAACGAGTGTAACGGTAGAATAGATGTTAATGCACTAAATTTTCATTTTGACCTAGAATTTTAAGATCAACCGGTGTATATATTTAAACCAACAAATAAACCTAAATTTTAAAACAAAAAAAACAGTATTATTATAAATGGTAGTGTAAAGGCTGAAAAAAAATCAATAATAATTATTTATTTTTGAAACAAAAAGGTCTGTTTTATCTGCGTGTATGGCCTAGCGAATTACTTTTGCTCTTTATCTATATAGTACGCTCCATGTATGCATCCAAAGTCTAACTTAGATATTGTATTTATTTATATCCTAGGTGGCGGTCACGTTAACGCGATGAACGAGCAAAGCCTTGGCGGAAAACCTGGCGGTGGAAATGAGAAACCAGTGCTCGACGGAGATGTTAACAAGGATGATTCCAAGAAGAAGTAAACGTCAAATCAAAAAGGATCTTCAATGGAGTGTAGATGAGAATTGGTTACTTAGAGAAAAGCTAATAGGGGAAAAGATGTGAGATATTAAATACATTTTGGCTGAAACTAATAGAACTGAGTTCAACTTACTGAATGAGAGAAAAAGTATTCATTTCACAGTTGTAACAGCAGGCGAAAAAATACATAATAGACAAACAAGGTGCGTAGACGATTCAGAAATTCAATGAAACTACACGAAAAATATGTATTATTGGTAAATAAATAAATACCTATTTATTAAATGAAATAGTTAATGGAAATCATCGGAAATTGATTAGCCACGCAGTAACACACGAAGAAACGAACTGCGACGTTAGCTCTGTTAACACTGAAATTCACAATAATCGCATTATACCATTTAACTCAGCATCTGAATACCGATTGTAATCAGCAGAACGATCACAAATGGAGTGGCGAACTGGTACTAAGTAATACTGCTACAATGCTTAACACGCCCCCTGGTATCAGTGAAATGGATCGGTTTGACTGAGTTTCACTATAAACGCAAAATAAAACCTTGAACCTACTTAATTTATGACATTATTCTTGTTTTATAACCCACAGTAGCTGTTTTCAACGGCAATGCATTGAAGCAGGGAAAAATGTTGCTGAATTAATTTCTGATTATTTCTTACGGAGAATGTCAGCAGATTAAAACAGTGTCCACGTTATGACGTACGTGATTCAGTACGGAACTGCAAAGGTAGATGCGAAAAAGAAAATAAAACCTATAAACTATTCTACAAAGCATACAAATTTACAGACTTATTTGATCTGCCCGTTAAACATGTTGACAAATCTTGAAACTCAACTTATAAGCAGCAAAACGAGGCAGGAAATGCAACCGGCATGGCGATAGTAATTACAACAAGCAAAATGATTGCTGCTGACACGGCAAATGGGATTCGGCGAGAAAATATAAACATAACTGCTACTACTGCTACTTTCAAACGACACTTTGCGTTTGTACGGCTGACCACTTCCAGTTGCGTATAGCAATTCTAATTTGGTAGGAAGTTGAGTCGCTACCTTGAATGAAAATCATCCGTTCTCAGAAACAGATATTTTCTGGAAAATTAAATCAATCCTTACATAACAGATACCATAAGAAACACAGAAAATATTCGATGGAAGTAAACAAGTATGTCTACTCAGAAGACTATTAGCTTAATACAATTATAAGAGAATACACAAGAAATGCTGAAACACATAAGTAATTATTGCATGATACAACTACATATAAATAATAAACAGAAACAAGTTTCAAACGATTATATTAGTAATTCACTTTATTATAATTATTCTTAACATTAACACAAGTACGTGAAATATATTTGAGTATGATTATTATTTTGCGGTAACTTTTTCGCGTATTTTGATCGAAGCAAATCCAGGTATAAAAAGGATCATCCAAATGCCTTTGTTCATTTTTATTATATGAATAGACGACTATTACCTACGCATTAACGAGCCAAACTTTCTATTATCGAATTTGAAAAAATCAACGCAAAATCACCACACATTGAAAGCATGGACAAGGAGAAGAAGAAGGTAACAGAAAGAAAAAAAAACTGCTAGAAACGCGCTAAATTGATAGTTAAAAAATGGGCTAGGATGATTGATAAGAATTTAAATTTGCAGATCTAAAAGCAAACATTTTAGTTTATGTTCAGAGGAAAAATGTTTTATTTATTTTCTATCTTAATATCTATAATTCGCTGCTGAATTAAAACAGAATGAGATGATGTTAGCGGATAATTCACACACATACACACGCATATACACAGCAAAACAAAATGTATAAGTAATTCACACTTACACACACAATTAGAAGGTTGAATTGACTAGAAAGAAACGAGGAATGGTTACACATATATATATATGTATCAGAATGGAAAGATGGAGAAACAGTAATAGATGAATGCTAATGGAAAACTGAGTAAAAATGAATACATTCAAGTATCTAAAACAATTCAAACAAACAAAAAAAGTTTATAAAATTTTGAAAAATGGCAAGAAAAAAATAATAAAAATCGATAAACCGAAAATCTAGAAAACCACAAAATTGGTGTTCTTCTTTGATTCGAATTTTCCTTCCAATTAATCCGCAGTGTTTATGGGCACTTTCAGCAGAATAACAAATCGTCAGTGAAAACGTCAGAGATGTTTCAGCACTCAGAGAAATACTCCTTTCATTGCTTTGGGCACAGGATTCGTCAATTTTAGAATTGTCAAAAGCAGTCTTTTCCTTTAAATTCAACAACGTTCAAATAAAAACATGTCAGTTTTCCAGTGCAACCTAGTGGAAGGAATATTAGCATAGCATGGCATAGACTGACTGTACATGTCAATGGTTGCTACTCCGTGATTGATCGGAACTGGTAAGATCTCATATTATAGATCAACAACGGCGCCGGCCAAGTCCTTACAGTCAGTTTGGATGGGAATGGAATGTTAGTGCGTAATGATTGTTGCTGCTAGAGACCGAGAATTCCTCTGCATCTCCACAATCACCACGGGAAAGGTGTTTATTAGTGAGGGAGGGAGAGATTTAGGAGAAATAGCTAAATATAAGCATTTATATTAGAGTGTTACTGCCAGAGTCGATGAATGGAGAGTTGCGCGAAGACTGAAACCAAGTCTACCTATTGAACCGTCAAATCGTCAACCTATCGAGCAAAATAAACAAACACGTTTATGGGCGAGAGAAGTATTGTTAACGTGACGAAATAAAAAAAAAAATATTGCTACAGATTAAGTTACGGTGTAATAGGATGATGTAACAAAATAATTGCTCTTTAGGGCCTATAATTTGTGAATGAACCCCCTTCTTGTTACATGTAATGTAACGGTAATGTAAGTAATCTCTCTCCATCAATGGAAATATATAGCTCCGTTTCATAGTTGAAATGCAACTGAAATATAATAAACTATACAAAATTGGAGAGTTTGAAAACTATTAGTTATTCAACCCAGATTTACGCTACAGATGCGACTGTTTTCGGTCAATTCCCAGAGGGCAAACGGCTAAGAGAAATTCATTGTTTTTTTCAGTTGCTCGTCGCGCGGAAACCGAAAAAGATCAAAATTTCGAGTTCATGCTGTGTGTCGTATGTGTTGTTGAAATTCTCTATGAAACATTTCATTGTTATTACTTTATAATTACAAAACCAGAGATCAATTTCAATTTCGTTCTTTGCGACTTTGTAGAAAAAAACATTCGAATTGAGAGCGCATTTGAGTAAAGTCACTGGAAAGCGCACACAGTAAAATAGGTGGCCAGAATAATTAAATGATTAGTGATTGGGGAACTTGTTGCCAGTTCTCTTTGCGCAACTCTCCATTCATAGACTCTGGTTACTGCCTCTCTGTGGCTCGTTAGCTTAGTTGGTAAAACGCAACTTCAAAGATTTAAACGCGGTTATTTAGCAGGCTCTTCAGGAATTACGTCTCACATGTCTCAAGGAAAAACTTCAAGAAATATTTTAGTGATTTTTTCCAGAGATTTCTTCTCCAATACTTTCAGAGACTCATACAGGGGTCTCTGTAGATATTCTTCTAGAGATTCCTCTACCAATTTTCCCTGAAATTCTTCCAGCGGGTCAAAGTTTGGCTTTTTTGACCCATGAAAAATCTGAAAGCATATTATATGTGAAAACTGAAAGCATATTATATGTGATATTTCATTAGGGTGGTTCATTTACTTTCCATTAGGGTGGTCCTTTTTGTTAAAAAATAAAAAAAAATAGAATTTTAATTGAATATTGAAGACAGTAGTATTGGAACATCTCTCACATTATCGTTAGCCATTTTCTACATTTAATATGTGGTATTTTATTAGGGTGGTTCACTTATTTTCCATTACGGTGGGCCTTTCTGTCGAAAAATCATAATTTGAAGGGATATTAAAAACAATAGTATTTTATCACCTCTTTCATCATCGTAGGGCATTTCCTTCATTACATTCGTGATATTTTATTAGGGTGGCTCACTTATTTTCCATTGGTGTTTGCCGAAAATTAAAAAAAAAATCTAGAAATTTTGAATTTGATCCTTTTTTTAGCACAATAGTATTTTAACACCTCTTTTATAATCGTAGGCCATTGTCTTCATTTTTGTTTTGAGAGCCTTTAAATTCCTCTGAATTCATGCGCCTCTAGTTCAATTTGGACACTGTTAACATATTTCATTAGGGAGTTTCTCTCATTTTCCATTAGGGTGCATCATTTTTCGTATAGTTTGAATCCATGATTTCTCGCAAAAGTCTCGTCCACTTTCCTTAATTATGGTGTCATATTAAAAAATTCAACCTTAATATCTACAGACCGAAAGATTATGGTGTGGACTACTACATAATATTTGCGTAATGTTCGACGAAAAATGTAAAGGTAACTTAGTTAACAACAAAAGAATTTTCTAGAAAGCCTCTCATTGTTAGAAAGGTCCTTTTGAAAAATTTTGCGTGATTTTCATTCGGAATGCAACACTTCACTAAGCTGAACCAGTTCGGAGTCCTCGTCTCATACAAAATCCGCTTTCTACTTCGTGATTTCAGATGCACTCATCTCAGAGATCAAGCATTGAGCCTCAGTGACCTTTCCAATTTAGTTTTGCAAATTCCGAAGGAAATTGCAGAGAAAATTCTGAAGGAAATTCTAAAGGAAATTCCAAAGGAAATTCCAGAGGGAATTACAAAAGAAATTCCAGTGGAAATTCTGAAGGAAATTCCAGTGGAATTTCCGAAAGAAATTCCAGAGAAAATTCCGAAGGAAATTCCAGACGAAGTTTCTCAGGAAATTCCAGAGGAAATTTCGCAGAAAATTCTAGAGGAAATTCCGAAGGAAATTTCAGAGGAAATTCTAGAGAAAATTCTGAAGGAAATTCCAGAGAAAATTTGGAAGGGAATTCCGGAGAAAATCACGGAAGAAATTCCAGAGGAAAATCCAAAGGAAATTTCAGAGATAATTTCGAAGAAAATTCTAGGGGAAATACGGAAGGAAATTCCAAAGGAAATTCCGAATGAAATTCCAGAGGAAGTTCCGAAGGAAATTCCAGAGGAAATTCAGAAGGAAATTCCGAAGGAAATTCCAGAGAAAATTTCGAAGGAAATACCGAAGGAAATTCCAGAGAAAACGAAAATTATAGAGGTACTTCCGAAGAAAATTCCGAAATAATTTCAAACCTTCAAAAGAAATTCCAAATGAAAAGCTCCAAAAGGAATTCCGAAGGAAACTCCGGAAGAAATTCCGAAGCAAATTGCAAAGTAAATTTCGACGAAAATAACGTAGAAAATTCCGAATCCAATCCCGAAGGTAGCTCCAAAAGAAATTCCAAACGAAATTCCAAAGCAAATCCCGAAAGAAATTCCAAAGCAAATTCAAAAGGAAATTCCATAAAAATAAATCCGAATGGATTTTTGAAGGATGTTCCGGAGCAAATTCCGCAATGCACAGAAAATTCCAAATATAATTCCGAAGCCAGCTCTAAAAGAAATTGCAAAGGAAATTTCATAAGAAATTTCAAAGGAACTTCCGAAGCGAATTCCAAAGGAAATTCCGAAGGCAATTCCAGAAGAAATTCCGAAAGATATTTATTTATTTATTTATCACCGTCTTGAATTAAAAATAAATTCCCCAGACTGTATCTTACTCTAAGTTCCTTATTCTATTTTTAAAAACAAACTTTGAAATATTGAAGTCGAACACAACACTCACATTATTGAACGCACGAAAACATTTATCCAGAGGGTTATGAAAACCGTATGAAGTCCTATGACGTCTAACAAAAAGCAGGTTCCATAAAAAAATTCAAAGCAAATTCCGGATTAAATACAAAAAGGAATTTCTAAGGAAATTTCGAAGAAAAAATCACCGCTCCAAAAGAAATTCCAAAGGAAACTTCGATGGAAACTTTCAACATATAAGGGAAATCCCGAAAAAAAAATAAATAAAAACTAACTGAATAAAATTCTAAAAGAAATTCTGAAGCACATTCCAAAGGACATTCCGACGACAATTCTGAAAAATATCCAAAGCATATTCAAAAGGGAATTTCTAAGGAAATTCCAAACAAAATTTCAAAGCAAATCCCGAAGCAAGTTGCAATGAAAAAAAAGGAAGTTAAAAGGAAATTCCGTAGAAAGTGTCTAAGGAATTTTCTATGGAATATCCAAAGCAATTTTGTAAGGAAATTCACAAGAAAACTCTGTAGAAATCCAAAAGAAAATTGTAAAGGAAATTTCTAAGAATATTTCGCACTAAATTTCAAAAGTCCAAAAGAAATCCCAAATGAAATTCCGAAGAAAGCTCCAAAGAAAATTTCGAAGGAAATTCCAAAGTAAATTCCAATGATTCGAAAGAAATTCCAAATAATATTTCGAATACAATTCTGAAGGAAGCTCCAAAGATAATTACACAGGAAATTCCAATACAAACTCTAGAAGAAATTCGGAAGGAAACTCCAAAGAAAATTCCAAAGCAAATTTCAAAGGAAACTCCGAAGAAAATTCCAATGAAAAGTTCAGAATGAAATTCCAAAGGACACTTCATAGGAAATTTCGAAGGAAATACCACAGAAAATTCAAAAGGGCACTTCTAAAGATACCGAAGAAAATTCCACAGGATATTCCGAAGCAAATTCAGGATAAATTTCCAATTTTGATGAAAATTTCAAAGGAAATTTCGTAGAAAAGTCCAATAAAAATTTTTAAAGGGAATTTCGAAGGAAATTCCGATTAAAATTCCAAAGGAAACTCCAAAGAAAATTCTGTTGAAAACTCCAACGAAAAAATCCATATGAAATTCGACGAAATTTCTATAAGGAACTTTGTTACATCTTTGAAGAATAAACGAGAACTGATTGTTAAAACTGGAATTGCCTACGTTGTCACAACTGAATCGCGTGTACTATAGCAAGCAGAAGGCAACGTACTTTTGTTTCGGGAATGAAGGAGCCCAAGGCTGAGAATCTCTCTTGAAAATATAAACTAAACACTTTTGTTGCCCTTCATCTTCGCCCATCAAGCTATTGTCATAATTTGAATACGTCAAAAATTATTTCATTCCTTTTTTATCTGTATTTTGATTATGGCAGTTAGAGTTGTGCTTCACTGATTATTGTTATTGGAACGTTTTATTTTAACTATTCAAAAGAAATCCTTAATGAAAATATCTTAACGAAGAGTTGCATGCCAATGAAGAATCATGATTCAAAACTATACAAATGAAGTTGATTTTTTAGATCTGTTGAGAATATTTTTTTTTAATTTACAAATTAAATGATCACCCTTATGCAAAACTGAGGACAATAGCCCCAATGAAATATCACATATTATATGTTAACAGTGGCCTACGATGACATAGGTGATGTTTAATTACTCTTGTGTTTTCTATTTCATTCAAATTCTCAATTTTTTTAAAGGACCACCGTAATGGAATATAAGTGAGCCTTCCCAATGAAATATCACGAATCTAATGAAGGAAATGGCCTACGATGATGAAAGTGGTGATCAAATACTATTGTTTTTAATATCCCTTCAAATTATGATTTTTCGACTGAAAGGCCCACCGTAATGGAAAATAAGTGAACCAGCCTAATAAAATACCACATATTAAATGTAGAAAATGGCTTACGATAATGTGAGAGATGTTCCAATACTATTGTCTTCAATATTCAATTAAAATTCTATTTTTTTTGTTTTTTTTTATTTTTTAACAAAAAGGACCACCCTAATGGAAAGTAAATGAACCACTCTAATGAAATATCACATATAATATGCTTTCAGTGGCCAACATTGATATAGGATATGTTTTAATACTATTGCCTTGAATTTCTCAGCAATTGAATTCAAATCGTTCATTTCAAATTCAATTCACTCCCCAAACTCAAAAATTTACTAAGTCCCAAAAGGTCGATTTTTTCAAAAAAAAATTTTTCCAAATAACACCAGATCTCGACGTTTCATGCATTTCTAAGACATCTAGCATCAAAAAAAAAAATTCGATTTCGGAAATTTCATGTACCCCCCTGAGCTGAACAAGACATGTTTCCCCAATTAAAAAGCTAATATTCCACTAAACAAATGTATATGTATAAAAGGATATTCAGAAGACGAACTAACGTTTTGCATCGCACTTCAGCTATTTCCACATGTTTAACATAAGCATGAATAAGAGCTGAATAAGTATCTTATAAAATCCTAATTCAGCTTCGGTATATTATAAGAACAGTTGATCCAATAAAGGCCAAAATGACGATTAACAAACACATTGTTCAGTAATAAATAAGCCTTGTAAAATCGATCACACTATAGCTAAATTTCATAAAATGGACAAAATATCCGAAATGCGTGTTGAGTTCCGAATGCATTTCAAAGCTTATTACTTTTGCTTTCTCAAAACTTTTTGAATAGTCGTTTAGAAAATAAACATGGTCAGCCTCCAGAAATGTAGGATTATTTTGAAAAACAAACATTTGAGCTAAGTATTCCTAGTAGGAGCGAAGTACTGACAAACAAAGCGTGATATTGACTTGATTGACATAAAAGATCTGAAGACAACATCAAAATTTTGTTTGATTTTTGTATGTAGTTAATTTTAGATATCGTTTCCAGATCTTTTACATATTATATCTCTCAGGTTATTATCACTTTCTGCTATCCATATTATAATTAGCTATTTTTATTAGCTTTTTTTTATAAGCTTTTTTCGCTTGCTCGGGATGATGTTCCGTACAAGAAAAGTGGACATTTCTTTGACAGAAATGGAAAATACAAATCAATAATATAATTAATAAATACAAATATAATTTATAAAATAAATGAATTTTAATCTAAGTTATTGAATCATTAAAATTGAAGTTTTGAACAAACTAAACTAACTAACTCAAATTTTCAAGAACATAAATCTAGAGAACCAAACATCCGTTCAAGCTGAAAACTAAATCGATTGGTCATCACCAGCGTGTGACTAATCGATTATGTTTTCTGCTCGAACCGCTGCGCAGTTTGGTTCTCTAGATTTGTGCTCTTGAAAATTTGAGGTTTGGCTTCGATGCACCTTAATCATTTCAGACTGATTTCACTATGTGTAAATAAATATTATTTTTGACCATCATTGCCTTAAATTTTCTCACTGTGCGCTAAAAATAGCCGACTGAACTCAGCTTGGATCAGCACTAAACATCAGCTGAATAATATGCTTGTTTAGTTGTTGATTAGCGTACCATGTGTTGATTAGACGATGTCGAATAGAAGCTCAAACAAGATCAATATTCAGCTATGAGAGGTTTATATTTTGCACTGGACGATTCATTCATCAATTCTAGGATGGCGCAGATGGCAAGGCATACCGCTGACGATTGGAAGGTCTCGAGTTCGAATCCAGTATACAGGCGATTTTTAATATGGTTGTCATATCAACATAATTGTAAACACTACATTTTAATTGAAGCGCCTGAAAAATATTTTTTTGTTTTTTATTTGTTTTTAATTATTTTTGGACCAGTCGTATAAAAGCTGAACTAAATGCTTGTAAAGCGTTTTAAAAGCTGAAAAATAAAGTTGAAAATCGACGACATGCTTTAAAGTTTCTCCAAATTTGTGTGAACAACGCCTGAACAAAGGTTGGCCATGAAAATTATCAAAATGTTATTAAACATGATGCTGAATAAAACTGCCATAATGGTGTTTCTTAAATGAGTGAATGTTAGTTGGGAGATGCTACTCCGTTATTGCAAGAACAGCTGTACTTACACAGGGAAGCAACAGACACTACTCGGGATCAGTAACATCCTCAATGTGTAAGTACTGGTGCTCTCATTATTACAGCAAACAATAACGGCGCTGGCTGTGTCCGAATGCACGTTAATTTGGGGATGGGAGGAAATGTTGACGTGTTACTTGCTTTATGGAAGCCGAGGAGTCCTCTGCACTGCCACAAGTAGACACTGGGAGTTTGGATATGGGAAAGGTTTGGGTAAAGGATTGGTAAACGATAAATATATACAGTCATCTCTCCCTTACTCGATATTCTGTATCTCGATATTTCCCCTAACTCGATGGAATACGCGGTCCCTTCAATTTAGCATGCTTTGATACCTCTGTAAGTCGATACCTCTCTAACTCGATGTTCCCTAACTCGATGCTATCTGTTCCAGTTTCCCAAGTGAATTTACCTCTCTAACTCGATATTTTCATGAAAAGTTCCAAATGTCCTCCAAATGTTAAAAAAAATAAGAATTTCAATATTATGACTAAATTGATAGTAAAATTGAGGTTTACTGCCTATTTCTGGGTGATAAAATTTTCAATTTTTGCTGAACGGTAAAAAAGTGTCACATAGGTAAATGTGGTAAAATTGTATTATATTTCACATTTAAATTACTTTTTTGAACGTGTTTTGTCAAAATAATTAAATCTTTAAAATTTGAAAAATATGTGTTCTGTATGTCGATACCTCCCTAACTCGATGGTCCCTTCAATATCGAGTAAGGGAGAGTTAACTGTAATTTGAAATGAATGCGCGTAACCGGATTCGCGATATTACTCGATAAAAGCTTTGAACGCCAAACAAGCGTTCGTCGCTCGCCCCACAGGAGCAAGCAATCAGGTCGAAGGATCAAACACTACTCCGTTGAGAAAGCTTTCGTTACAGTTGGAAAGGATGACACTCTGCTTGTTTATCCGAATCGTTTTTGAATCTTTTATAAACTTCTTGTTTCTCCTGAAGTCAACAAAATCCCATTCTGAAAGTTTTAATATTTTGTTTATGCAGTTATTTTTTGAGTATCTTTGCATATATTCGCCCATTATTCCGGGTTTATGAAAAACGTATTTTAAATCATGTGATGTGATTCCAAGAAATATGTAGGGCGTTTCATGTATTTTGGACAGAGTGTAACGCGTATATAATTTGGCCTCCTCCATTTGATTTTGCCGTAAATGGCCAAATTTTATACGCATAACGGTCTGTCCAAAGTACCATGATCACCCTACTATTGCATTGGTAGTAATTATTCGTAAAATTTAACTATACATATGTTTTTAGAGATTTGTGGGGGCCCCTAAAATGTGGGAGTCCGGGGGCCATAGCCCCTTTGGCCCTCCCGTAAATGCGGCCCTTCTTGTAAGAATTTATTTTCTCTCGTTTCCCCACCGAGCGGGCATGCTGCCTCTCAGTGGTAATAAATTGAAATTCGATCCTTCAAACGTAAGCATAATGATTGATTGTCACAAAAACTTCCCGTGCGGCTCCCATAGAGGTTGTTAGCTTTTATACTAAATAACAATGCTGATAAAGGGCACACAAAACACCCAACAGACCAATGGGTATCAGCGTGGTGATTTTTCAACAGTTTTTCGATTCCACCCCTGCATTGGGATGCTTGTTTACATTTGGAAACGTCAAATCAGGTGCACGCTCAAACTGACCGTGATCCCGATTAGGGCGCCACAAACAGGAGCGCCAACGAAACTAATCTCAAATTGGGTTGTCGAGTGCTGAAAAATTCACAGTTCTTTGTAGCTTGATCGAAAAAGCACATTTTTCCAAGTGTAACATGATTTTATTGCGCTTTATTATCTTAATTTTAATATAGTAAGTGATTAAAGAAGATTTCATTACGTCGACTCAATGACATTTCAATTTACATAATGACAGCTCGTCCCGAAGTAAAATTTGCCGAGGGGTGATTCAAACGTGATTTCCATACTAAATTCAAACGTGTTTTAAAAATAGTTCCAGGGCACGGAAAATTATGAAATTTTGGATACTGGCTCAGTTTGTAACGTAGAACCAGAATATGTAAAAAAAAACAGGATACCCCTAAACAAGCCAATTACTCAAACAAACGTTCTTGAACCAGGTTGGAACTGGCGCAACCCGAATCACAGTTTCAACCCCAACCCGATTCAAGTTTTCCTGTAGGAAAAATATATTATGCTCCACAGATTCAAAATTCAAACCCACCCCGCAAACAAATCTCTCATCCACCCAACAGTTCTGTTAGAAACTATTTTTGCTGTTCATGCCGACAAATGTCTAAATCTATCTGTTGGCTGTAGATCCGGAAGATTCCCGCCTAGAGGCAGCAACAGCCGCGCAAGGAAATTTTGAACGGTTGTTGTTGCTTCATGTCGGGAATCTTCCGGCTTATTCAATCCTCGTCGGCACAAAACATCTGTTGACAATAAGGCATCTGTTGACTACAATCCTTGCATTACAGAACCGTGTAGTGTTCAGCGGGTGCAGTCATAACCGGCCGAAGCGGTGAAGGTGGTTTCCGCGGTGATAACGGAGATTTCAGGAACCGTAGAGGAAGGAGGTAGCGAAACCAACGGAACCCATTATGATGAATGAAAACATAAACAAAAATCATAGGGGAAAAAGGGTTCCGCATTTTTTCGAGGTGAAACAAATTGTAGGGGACCGAGGGGAGAACTAACGTGCCGCCAGTTTTTCAATATGTTGTTAGAGGCTTCAAAACACATTGGTTTCTTAGGAAAGTTTGTTCAGTAAAATGACAGGAAGCAAAAGTGGCCACACACTGAAGGAGTATTTGTGTGCCCTCAAAGACAAGACCCCTGCGGAAGATCTGTCTGGAATCTATGAGATTCCATGCAAAGACTGCCCATCAGTTTATATTGGCCAAACGCGAAGGAAATTTAAAATCCGTTTGAGGGAACACCGAAACGCTGTGGATAACGAACGAGTCCATGAGTCTAGTGTGGCAGTATATTCTGTTGAACTCAAACACAACATAGACTGGGACAAGGCGAAGCTTAAAAAGAGCGTCCGGAAAGTTTCCCATTTAAATGCTTGGGAATCTATGTTCATCTCCAATGCCGAACAACCGTTGATGAATGACGACGATGCCCCGATAAGTTCGCCGCTTTTTCACTTGACGAAACTGGACTTCAAATAGTGTTATCTCTTTCTGACGTGTACTGGAGAAAGTACGAAGCTGTTTTGTTCTCTTCTATGTAATCAGTTGGACATCGTCCTGTAGATGGGCAACATCGAGCCCGAAACCGGTCGACGAAAAAGGTAAATGTTTAAATCCTTTATATGTTTGTAAGAACAATAAGTGTTGTGTCCAGTCTCGCGTCGCGTCTTGTGAGAACACTATCATCCTAATTTGGTAAAACAAATTTAAGATTTTACTTAAAAATCTGATTTTTAAGATATGTTAACAACAAATTACATTTCATTTTCCGTAGCAGTTCAGATGTTTTACATGTGAGTTGATCATCTGCTTATAAGAGAAAAATACGTTTTTAATTTTTTAACCTAACTTAACCTAAATATATAACGCATTGATCGTGGCAATAGAAGATTGTAACGATGTTTGCCTGAAATTATTAATTATTTCATTTGACATTTGTTCCAATACTTGTTTTTAATTATGAATCGTGGTTTACGGCCAACCAGCCGAGTGGAAGTTTAACAACTACGGAAAAGCTAAACATTACATATAATTTGCAATTGGATTAGATGGACAAATTGACGTGAAGATTTGCGAAAAAGTTACACGTCTTCTCAGTGAGAATCGAACTCACGACTCCCCGATCTCTAGTTGGGGCGCGTTACCACTACGCCATGAGAGGACTCATGAACGCAGAAGTTAACCTGAATTCGATTTCAGCTCAATAATCACGTGGTCCTTTTTCGCAAAGTGTACCTCTTTCGGAAGAATTAGATGCCCATCCAAACACAACGCTTTCTATATATATCCAATGCCTAGCCCGAGAGCGCATTGTTTTTTAGGTATAGGAATAGCACACTACACTAGCCAGCAACTGCGCTGGCTGAGGTTTCTATTGTGTGGGCTTCCAATGGGTCGCGACGTTCTCAAACGACCGGTTACGGAACATGAGTCCGTTGCTCGATAAATACTAGAGATCGGGGAGTCGTGAGCTCGATTCACACTGAGAAGACGTGTAATTTTTTATCAAATCTTCACATCAATTTGTCCATCTAATCCAATTGCAAATTATATGTAATGTTTAGCTTTTCGGTATTTGTTCCAATGTTTCAACGTGACAACATGTCTACTTCTTCTTCTTCTTGGCATTAACGTCCTCACTGGGACAGAGCCTGCTTCTCAGCTTAGTGTTCTTATGAGCACTTCCACAGTTATTAACTGAGAGCATTCTTTGCCAAAGTTGCCATTTTCGCATTCGTATATCGTGTGGCAGGTACGATTATATTCTATGCCCAGGGGAGTCAAGGAAATTTCCATTACGAAAAGATCCTGGACCGACCGGGAATCGAACCCAGACACTTTGCTTGGTAGTTGCGAACTCTAACCACTCGGCTAAGGAAGGATTATCTTACACATCTTTATAATCTAGAAAAATGCTCGTGTCTTGGGTAGAAACTTAAACATAATTTTGACCATCTTGCTGTATAGAAGCAACCCATAGTTTATTGTGGTGTTCATTCCTGTTATCATGCAGAGAGGTACACACGATTTCTCTCTTCCCACCAGTTTCGGTAGCATTCATCTTCTCAGCTACACTGATATCGAAGCAAAGACATAGAAGCAGCATAAATGAAACACCTTACCAACAGCGCCCCCAACACAAAAACTTCCTCTCCATGTTTATGCTTCTCACTTCATTGGTTTATGCTCAGCGTGAGCGAATGAATGTAAACCTGTTATATCCCAGAAATAATTTGAATTTTTAAAATTTAAAATTCGTTTAGGGCATAGGATGGGCTACATTGAAGGTTATTTAACCAAATATAAATGTTAAGAATTTTCATCCGAATGAGATCAAATTTTGGGAGGACACTCAGAATTTGATCTAGAATCGAATGAACGGTGTGGAGCGAAAACGATTTTTTGAACAACTCTAGTATATATGCTTCTTGTGCAACCTAGTGGAAGGAATCTGAATTAAAAAAAACTACCATTACGCTGCCTTTGAGCTCTTTCACAACATTGCCGAGGATACCATTTTTCAAAATTGTCAAAAAAAAAAACTAACTGTATTCATAAAGTGACTAATCTTTAAAAAAATCTGATCTCAAAATAGATCACTGGGAGTTGAAGGGTTAATGTTGCCGGCTGTTCATTCGTCGCCACCCACCGCCTTCTGGTCGGTCGTAGCGTGTTGTGTCGTCGCCTTCATGCAGTCAGTATGTTTTCGCACGCCGTACGCTTTGGATCGCGCGGATTTGCGTTTCTTTGAGTTTGGCTGAGGATTGACTGCGTGATTTTCCTCATCACTCGCGTAGGGTTCGCCGCTGTGGAGTGTTTGTACTATTAGTGGATGCTATGTGATAGATTACCGGCATAGACAAGGAACGCAGATAAGTGTATGGCAAGCAGACGAGAGTCTCTGGATGATTAGCGTGGATGCATTTTGTGTTTACCAGATTGTAGGGTGTCTTGCGTTCTCGGAAATTGAGTGAGGTGAAAACCTTCTTGTGCCGGGGGTGAGTTGATAATTTGCCGGGTCAGGGCAGAAACGTGCTCGTCTTGTCCAATCTGTGGTGTCGTGATTTTTCCACATCAAACCAAGTACCGCCAGTTGGCAGATCTTCTGCTTGGTGGATTATGATAGCGTTACTGGGTTGATCATTATCTGCAAGCAAAGTGTGAAACGTGAGCGTTGGGCGTGCTTGCGAAACAGTTTACAATGCTTGGCTGAAACCCCTAAAATGGGAAATAAAAGTTGCCAGTTACAGCTGTGTATATATTGTGATTTGTGATGTGAAACTAATTTACGATCAATAGTTGATGGGTGAATATCATTTCCATAGCTGAGTAGTGAAACTTTTCGGTTACAATTCTATTTTTATCGGAAATCGCTATCAACGTTCATATCCAATCCTATGAATATTGATCCAACAGAGACTCCAGCGAAGCAAAGTGCGGATAGGGAATTTTTCGCCAGCGATGTCACGCAGAAAGCACGCCAGATATTGACGTAGAAACGCGGTTACAAATCTGAAGAGGATAACTGATTTTCAAGTAGGTACATTGATACTTATAACTGTCATAACCTTTTATTTTATTGAATCTATTTTGTAAAGAAAACTAACACTCTCAATGAATTCGATTTCGTTGTATAGAATTTACATGCAATTTGTCCGAAAATCTATAATTGCTTTCAATCACTATCATTATTATTTACGTCGAATATAACTTTCGAACGAAATCAACTGGACTGAATGCATCGATCGCTTGGTATTGCTATCGTAGATGGGAATGCCAAACGATTTTCATTCGAACCTAGATTCATGTCTGCAAAATGGGTGGAGTAAGTAATAGATGCTAATAACTTGGCTATTTTTTTGGCGTAACCTGGATATATATCGATGCTCAATAGATTACTAGGCTTTTGGATCCCCACTGAAGTTGGATCCACCAAAATTCGTCTTAGTTTTAATTATTTTTCTTTGACTGATTTTTTGCAATGCTTTACCATAGGTTGCCTTAAAAACCCGTGTAAACCTTTAGACCAAATGACTCGAGAATCGACTGGGAACATATGTTTTCCTCAACTATATGCAAACTTACGAGATGAGTTTGTGCTAGATTTTATAATCTTCCACTTACAACGTTCTGATAGTATCCCCCAAAAAGGCAGTTTTTAGGTATTATATGCAGAATAACTAATCAGCAACTTACTAGGAATACTCTTCTACTTTTACAATCTGCCCTCTGATTGTCATATTTGTCATATAGTTCCAGAGATGTTCTATTGGGGACCACCGCTTAACCATGCCCTTTGTAAATACTTCTGGCCAAACCATTTTCTCCACGTTCGGTTGCTTGCTTTTTGAAACAATTCAAGACTGTTTAGAAACAAGAAGCACACCGATGATAGCGTTTAAAAGTAACGGAAATTTATGTTTCTGGTGTCACTATGGTGATGAAAATCTTTAAAATATTTAACATTACAATTGGTTTAGGGAAACTCTTTATATGTATATGTATAACTCCAAGGGACATCGGAAAAGCTCCGAATCCAAATGTTCAATAGATTAGATCATATTTCCTATGATTCATAAAAATAGAGTATATTTTGGAGAGTTTCTGAGAGAATTTTTATCAGAAACACTTAATATACTTGCAGAATTGTTTAAGAATTTACAGCAAACGATGTAATGGAGTTCCTGCAGTCATTCTTGAGTAATTTTACAATTAGCCCGGAAGCTTCTAGCTTCAATAATATCCAGTTTGCGCCACTGCTATGATTCGCAAGTGGCAAGTCTAATATCAGTTTCCAATAGTCTCAACAGTCAACATATCTTCCAAAAATCTTTCAGTTACACTGACGATACAGAACGATTTCTTTCTGTTAAATTAGGCAAAAACCTGTCAGTTATTTTCTCAAAGCTTACTTTTACATGTTGAACAATAGAAATATTAGAATTAGAACGCTAGAGGCGCTGTTTCCTCCATACAATGGCTGTGATGCAGATGAATCAACCACAGTAGCGTTGAATTCAATTGGCGCAAACCTGGGAGCGAACAACCGGTACTCAAACTGTCAAACTATTTGTTTTGTTTTGAGACAACTTTGGAAGAAAAACCTACATTATGAGAGTTGCTATTCGATAAGGTCAATTGGTCGGGATCTAACTTATATAGAAGTTTTGATTAGACCCACAAGTGTAAGCAATACGTTTTTAACTTAACAGAATCTATGGTGCATCTTTAAGTATGGAAGAACGGCAATTACACGCATATCGATAAAATAACACGATGGTATCCTTCTAATGAAGAACTGTTCTGAATGTGTTGAAGAAATTTCATGCCTTAGCCTAGATCTTAGCTGACTCGTAGACGCAAACTTCCGCAGTCAGCTACAGGACAAACCAATTGTATAATTTCAATTCGGTACCGATGCTGCACCATTTTCCCTTCCGGTATATTACTGGAACTTTTACTTCAACACTCATGATGCTGCAGATTGAAGTGTCCGGGGAAGGCCTACACTTAATCTATAACTACGCAATAATAACAGGCACCAACTCATTAATATATCTTTATATCTTCTTCTTCTTTCTGGCGTTTACGTCCCCACTGGGATAGAGCCTGCTTCTCAGCTTAGTGTTCTTATAAGCCCTTCCACAGTTATTAACTGAGAGCTTACTATGCCGATGACCATTTTTGCATGTGTATATCGTGTGGCAGGTACGAAGATACTCTATGCCCTGGGAAGTCGAGAAAATTTCCAACCCGAAAAGATCCTCGACCGGTGGGATTCGAACCCACGACCCTCAGCTTGGTCATGCTGAATAGCTGCGCGTTTACCGCTACGGCTATCTGGGTCCCTATATATCTTTATATCCGTTCATTTAAAATAAACCACACACCTTGACGATAATGTATGAAGAATCAAAACTCTCTAAGGCACACAAACCACACGAAAACCCCATTGTTTCACCCAACACGCTCGGATGAAGGCCAGAAATACGACAGAACCAATATTTTGATTTCGAAAGCAGGTTGCTATGGATAAGTTGAACGAAATTTGACACTTTGAGTACCACCTCGAAAATTCGCATACTAGATGTTGGTCACAAGATTAGCAGCGACAATAGCGGTCTAATTATTATGTCTATTTGTTGAACTGACTTGAGATACACGACAGTTCCTATTAGTTTGAATTCTGCGAAGAACCCGAAGGAAAAAAAAATAGACAGATTCACAGCATTTTGAAAGGAGATAACAGAGCAATATTACTGTCTACTAGGGTAACCAATATTTTTGGACCCCTACATATTTTGGACCCCATGGGCCATTTTCGTGCAAATTTCCCAGTTTAAATCGAAAGACCAACTTTATTCGCATGCCATTTGGAAAAATAGGGCAATTTCGCACTTGCATCAACCGTTTGTTAATAGAAAATGTGTTTATTTTATCTGAAATTAATTTAAATTAATCGGTTCATCCATGCAACCGTTACAACACGTTACATACATAAATTGATGCCGTCAGATTTTTTTTTCAAATGTAAACAAAAACTTTTTTCAAATTTCTGAACTAAAAGCGGAGACTTTCTTCGGTTTTCCATTGCCAATCGATTCATTAGACTATGAGCAAGCATATTATACAACCAGTGTCGTGGACTTTGTCGCCAAACGATAAAAAATGCCGGGTGTCCAAAATATATACTTTGAGGGTCCAAAATGTATTGGTGTGTCCAAAATAATGAAAAACAGTACTTTACAATTCAATTATTTTCGACGTTTTTTTAGATCCTTCATGACCGTATGGGCATTTTTTTCTCGTAGAAGAAGTTTTTCTCTACATTTTGTCATGTTCTTTTACATGTTTAGGCTGTGCAATTAATTATTTGGGACAAAAAACTAAAATCGCTTCCTTAGGAGGTCCAAAATACGACCGTTGCCCTACCTAGGGAAGTCAAGAAAATTTCCATTACGGAAAGATCCTGGACCGACCGTGAATTTTTACCACTCGGCTAAGGAAGGCCCCTTATTGCCATCTGGTGTCGAAATCATGAATCTCTTGGCTAGAATTATGATACCGTCGTGCGGAGTGACATTGGTCCATAAGGGTGATTTTGGGCCAACATTTTTACAGCAAGCTAAAGTCAGAATAATGAAAATAATGAGCCAAGCTTCAAGAATACGTTATAAATAGCCAATAGATTATCATAGATTAATGTTTTGCCGTTCCTACTAATCATGAAATGCATCGAAAGAGGCGGTCAAAGTCACCCCCTAGGCCCAATGTCACCCCGCATGGCGGTAGTCCGTGAGCTACTGAGCAACTTTGCCGAAGACGTCATCTTTCTAAGTGGTCAGGCTCCTGAAATAGCTACAAATCAAAAGTTTGATGCACACTTGCGCCGCTGGAGTTCCGGATCTATCAGCCCTTGATCACCTAAACAACTTTGTCGAAGATGGTTTTTCTACATTTAATCTAGATCGCGAGGTATTTGAAAAATGAAGGGTGTTGTACAAAGAATATCGCGCGACTTCTCGCGCGACAGTCGGAAGGTTAAACACAATTGTGCCTAGATCTATTATGCAGCAAATTCTATAATACACAATTCTGTGAACATTTATAACAGAATTTTGTTTGGATCTCCTCATGAATTTTGTAACGGAATGCTTACACTTACAACTAAAATTCAAATTTAATTGATGTTCATGCGAAACTTTACAGTGCTCCGATCCAATTCCTCGCGCAATTATTCAGCACGACCAAGCTGAGGGTCGTAGGATCGAGTCCCACCGGTCGATGAACTTTTCGTAATGGAAATTTTCTCGGCTTCCCTGGACATTAGACTGATGCAAATTTTGAAGTTTATGCTCCCCTATGCTTAAACGATGTCAATTCTGATGAAAATGATCCTCCCAAAATTTGAAGTGATTCGGAAGAAATTTGGTTGTGCACACGCTATTTGAAGTTTATATGGAAATTACTATGGAAAAGGCAAACCTTTTGTGTTCAGTCCTCTAACTGCTCGTCATAATAATCTATGGAAAAGTGAACACACTTATCTCATGTGAAAACTTCCCAGCGACAACTTTGCCGAACACCACATTTCGATGGGACGTAAGGATAATTTGTTATTCTTGATAACAAAGTCTAAATCATGCTGAGATGATCATTCAATTACTTTCAGAGCAACACTGCTGTTTTGCTGTAGAACATAGTAGCCTGGATTACTTTATCTATTATTTCCGCCAGGAGCTCCAATGTTGGTGAAGCATGCTACATGCAAACCAACTTTATGATGATGAATAACAATTTATCCTGAGGTCCAATCAAAAAGTGGTCTTCGGCAAAGTTGTAGCTGGGAGGATTTGACATTAGAAGAATTTGTTTACTTTTCCATAAAATATTATGACGAAGAGATAGAACATAACAGATTGGCGTTTTCCATAGTAATCTCCAAATAAACTTCAAATGGCGTGTGCACAGTCAAATTTCTTCCGAATCATTTCAAACTTTGGGATGCAATGTACCATGATTAAAATCGTTTAAGCATAGGGGAGCAAACATTTCAAAATTTGCATCACTCTACTGGACATAGAGTGATCAATTCACAAAGAAAACTCTCGGTCAATAACTGTGAAAGTGCTCATAAGAACACTGGTGAGAAGCTGGGAAGCAGCCTCTGTTTCAGTAGGGACGTAACGCCAGAAAAAGAAAGAAGAAGCTGAAAAAATTCTAAATTAACAGAATCCTAAGAAGATTTCGAGAAGATTTTATGAGGTTTTCAAATATGTATTGTCATGTGATGGTTTCTATGTGAATTCTATGAATTACAAACAAAATTTTGTAAAGATAACGATTCAATGATTTCCACCAAAATCATGAGAATTAGACTGGCCCTTAAACAAAAAAGTTGTAAAACTCAACGGGGCACCCCCTAGATATGTGCCTTAGGGTAAGAAAAAAGCTCTCTCAAAATTTCAACTCTTTTGGTTGCTCCCCCAGCTGGCGCATTCAATTCAAAGTTTGTACGGACTATTCGTCTCAAATATATTGAAAATTGACCCTTTTTCACTGTTTCGTCTCGTACACTAGTTAATCGCGTTCAATTGAACCCAGAATGACAAATTCACTAGTTGATACGCTAATGAACACAGTTGCCGAAGGTTGTATCTGGATTTAAGCTCATTTTCATTAAGCTTTCAGTTGTCGAAAGTTAGGCTTAGATCAGCCCTCCCGTACAATCACACATGTGCATGCACCTTGTGCCGCAGCTCGCCCAGCGTCATAGGTGGCTATGATGCGCTTTGTGACTACCACCCAGCTAAGTTGAAGGAAAACTAAGCAATATTGCAAATCTACTTCAGATAGTTAAAACTCCAACTTAATCAATTTTAATCATCATACAACCTTCTACAATATTGTTTGCTATAGTATCAAGTAGTGTTTTTGACATTCTGGGTTCAATTGAACGCGATCAACAATTCAAATTCAAACAATCAACAATCCTGACTCAAACAGGAGATGATGTGTCATTTCCCATGTGTTTGAGCTGAAAATCCCATATTAACTTCAATTCAATTGCGCCAGCTCATGAAACGACCAAATGAGCTGAAATTTTCAGGAAGTCTTCCTCTAACCCTAAAGAATAATCCTGGCAGGTGCCCCGTGGAATTATACAACTTTATTTTTCTCCCATACTAAATTGGGCCAGTCTAATGAGAATATTATGTTCGAAATTCTGTTAATATCCTGATCAGAATTATGTGAGACCAGAAGCCTGTGGAGATTCCAAATACAACCCGTTCAATATGCTGACCAGCATTGGGTTGTTTAGTGATGATAATGTAACAGTTTTTAGTAGCCCGATCAAAAGATCACATTTTTTAGGTATAACACAATTTTATTGCACTTCAATATCTTCTTAGTTGTGTTATAATAGGGTAGGTGTATCAATTATGGACATAGTGGTTCCCTATTTCGCCATACATAAAAAAATTGATAATCTTCAAATTTTTCATCATTATGTGTGTTTAACCCCTCTACCGGCAGCTTCATTTTTTAAAGCAAAATAAATATTCAAATCGTTATAACTTTTTTTGTTTTTCAATATTTTTGCATCATTTTCTCACAAGTTCTCAAACAACTCTTCTAGTCTATAAATCCGTGTCGATATTAATTATTGGTGATCTGGTTTTAAAGATAATTCCGATGTTCCTTGGGGGACCGACATTTTCCATATAAAATGTCTTTGGCGGCCATTTTGTTTTTGATCAATTTATAAAAAAATAAAATGTGGGCTACATAATGCCAGATAATAAGGAGCTTCTCTGAAAAAATCGTACAAATTGGTTCAGTATTTTTGGAAATATCTAAAAATTACGATATGATGTTTTTCGAAGTTTTTAAGATCTTTATTTGGCCATCGTGGTTCCAGAAACCTAAATGGTCATTACTTAAAGACGGCTGCACCAAATTGCTTCATTTTTTCACAACATACTCCCATTAATGTATTGTTCCGAAGAGTGAATATCCGAACACGATTAAAATTCTGTAGCCTGAGAAATTAACGGGGGGTTCTAGTTACGGGTCGGTCCCCCAAGGAATTTTGGAATATCTTCAAAACCAGATGACCAATGATCAATATCGACACAGATTCTAAAACAAGAAGAGTTTTTTGAGAGCTTGTGAAAAAATGGTGAAAATATTGAAAAACACAAAAGTTATAACGATTTGAATTTGAATTTTTTGGTAAAAAATGAAGCTGCCGGTAGAGGGGTTAAGTAGTTTGATATCGAATATATCTTAAAATTGAAACATTCAAAATATGAAACTTTTTGAAAAGACGCATATGACCAAAAAGGGAACCACTATATCCATAACTGGTACACTTTTCCTACATGTTTAAAAAGATTTAAATCTATAGACTCAATAAAATTTTAATTTACATAATGACAGCTCGTACCGTAGTAAAATTTTCCGAGGGATGATTCAAAAGTGAATTCTATTAACTTCAAACGCGTTCTGAAAATAGTTCCAATGAACGAACAAACAATTGAAACTTTGAGTTCTGGCTCAACTATTGACCTAGATTAAGAATATGTAGAAAACTGGATACCCATAAACAAGCCAATCAGTACAATATCAGTGTTAGTTTACAATGTTACAGAATTTTGTGAATGTTTTTGTTATTCCAACTATGAATTGTCAATTCACATTCAATCACTTTAATACTCCTAGATCATTTTAGACCAACTTTGCATGGGTTAGTATAGGGGATATTTTTCTGATCATTAAGAATGTTTAAGGCTCCTCGAAACTACTCTCAAATAAAGTTACATAAAAACAAATACACTGTGTACTATTTTCATACATTCTGAAAAATCGATTTTGTGCAAAAAAGAATAAGAAATCATCCTAGGAGCCTAATAACCTAGCATGTGTTAAAATTACACATCTGATGTGTTGATTCAGAAGAACTTGATTTTGTGCGAATAAAACTCAATTTTGTATAGCTTTAATTAAGTTTTTAGCTCGATTTTGTATCGATCATTACACGAAATCATGTCATATTTATCTAAAAAACAAACATAATTTTTTTTTCATCTAGCTTTTCACATGACGCTCATCAATTTATAACATAAACTTGTGTGACTTCTTTTGATTTAAATTCATCTGATAAAACACATGCATTTGATGCAAATTACTGACTTTAAAATGAGTTTGTGATGATTCATTTTCAGAAGAATTGAATAACAATCCAATAAATAAAAATAATAATAATAATAAATTCATTACACAGCGTAACAAAAATTACATTTTTACGTGTCTCTAGCAGATTTAGGGTTGCTGAATCTGATGCCGTTCTCAGAAATGCTCCAGCACGTCACAATTTTTAGCTACAGGTCACCAAAGTTGTATAAAACACTGGTTTCATTGATGTTTACGTAAAATTTAAACAATGATTTATCAAAAAATATTATGATCTAATCTACCAAGCATGCACAATATATATTCTTTTATATGGCAAAATACAATACTTTTCTAAGCCAATAAAAAAATAAGTTTTGAGCATCGGAAGTATTATGAACATTGATGATAAGTATTGTTATACACATGAAGTTTGAATTCTAAAAAGACAATTTACACCGTCTTCAGCCAGAGGCTGCACAGACTGAACAATCACGAACATTAGGCAACGGACAACACGGAACACCCAGTAGACCAGTGATGAATTTTTCGTTTGACGAAAACTTTCCACCGACTGGAGTGGGAATCGAACCCACGCTTCGTGGCACAATACGCCTAAACGACTGACGCCGCTAATCACATGGCCACGAAGCCCACGAAGTTTGAATTCTGAGGCAAATTAAGCAAATAAATTGCCATACAAGCTGTAAAACTTGCATGCAAGTTGGCTAAAATAGTCAAATTTAGCATTTTCAACAGCCAATATCTCAAAAATTAGACGTGCTATGACATTTCTGTAAATGGTAATGGATTCAGCAACCGTAAATTAAGCATACAGCGGTATTTTGGTGCTTGAAACAAAATCGTGTTGTTCCGCAGTGTTATTGGCGTTTGTGTGGGCAAGCGATGCATTACTTGATTTAATTGTATAACCGTCTATTTTTGTTGTATTAGTCTAGATTTTGATCAAAATCGTATGATGATTGACCCAACATATATACATTTACAACCGACTAATATTTACTAATTATCTGTTAGGAACAACTGAAAATTATTTTCTATTAGATGCACAAATGTTTACCTATTTGCATAATTTCCCCCTCATGGAGAGTTATTAACTTATTCTATCTTTGTTTCAGCATCCTGATCGATAATCCCGACTCGACTGAATGGTGCACCCTCTATGTATAGCAGGTTGCATCATTACTACCACCATCAAGCTCGCATCCCCTCAGCCAGCCAGACGGGATAACGGAATGACTCAGCATCGAGCGTATGTTTACTAGGAAATTCCTCGGAAATCGATTTTCTCTCCCTTCTTCGTCGGCTTTATCAATGCTCCGAAGGATGCTGTCGTCTGTAGACTGCCTAATGGAAATGGCATCGCAGCAAAACATGTGATTTTAACAGTGCTGACATTTTGGATCGATACGACGGCCGTATACACACAAACGTATATGCGATAGCGGCATATTGATGTTGCTAAAAGCAAAGTTTAGCTCTTATCGGAAGTGACCCGGTGACAAGGGTAACCCCTGGGGGAAGCCGTGTTTGCGACTGGCAAATTGATAGTTGATACGGTGAAAGGGGGGTTTGCATTGATTTTCGTTACGTTCGTGAAGGCTGTTTGATTTTGCACGTGCTTACGGTGAGGATCTGAGACGAAGAAATAACGGCCCGAATCGGAATCGAAATAAGCGCGTAGATAGTGGAAGCTTCTGTTGGGTGCTGCAAAAGATCAGAAAAGTGAAAGAAAAGTAGAAAAGAAGCGAAATCGAAAGTGAAATTTCCATAAAAAGTAAGAAATATTAATGAAGGCGTGCGTGCGTGCGTAGCAAAGGTCAGTGGAGGAGTAACGAGAAGAAAAGTGTGTCATTGATCGATCACATTCGCAGAAAAGAAGAAAACTACCAAAGTTAAAGAATTCGAAGGTAGCGAGAGGTGCCGTGACAAAGTGTCTCTGTTTATGGTTATGCTCACTCGCAGTCGCTCGTTTCAAATTGAGTCGAATTGCAGCTAAAAAAGCGGAAGGTAAAGCCTTGACAGACACAAGGGGGAGAAGAGGTCCATAAGGCATGCAGCAAGAGCAGAAGAAGTAGTTAATGTTGCGAAGGTGAACAAAAGGAAGGGAACCAGCCAAAACAGGTCCCAGGCAGAGAGTGTGGATGTATGATTCTTTTTTTATGTTCGTGCGCAAATCTGGAATTCGGTCAGGCTGGATTTGAGTAAGATGAATTATAAATAAATATAGAAAGTCGAAGCAGTGCGGGAAAGGCGGGAGGATTTTTGCCATCGAGCTCAAAAGATACGGAAATTTGTCGCAGTTTGTGTAACCGATAGCAGCCAGCATTATCAGAATGATGCGAAGACGGGCACCGAATCGATTCAGTTGCATCAATTTCCCCAGCCGGGTTGAGGGTTGGTTGGACTTTTATGGTAAGTAACAAATTCAGCTAATTAGAAAAAATATCTATAATACATGTATATTTTAATATTAGAACACGGAAGTACTATATTATCACTAAAAGATTAAAAAGAAAGCTATTCTGCTTTTGTAAATAGAATATAACATATACAGTTTTATGAACAGCTCAAAATTGAAAGGGGTGGTACAAAATAAACTAAACATAAATATGATAGATAAAAAATACTTGTCTATCCACTGCGATAAAGGATGACTGTCCTATATCGTTAGTGACGTCCTAATTGTGTTTACAAAAGATAAGATAGTAATCACGGAGACATCATAATCATGGTGAGTCTAACGATTTCTTACAATTGGTTCTTTAAGAGCGTATCTATAATTTGAATTCTTTCCATGTTTTTTTTTTTTTGATCTTTTGAAGACTGCAAAAAACTTTGCAGGGTAATTCGGTGTATCACGCCCCAACGGGGCAATACGCCCCTTTTCATTTTCATGGGATTGAGGCTTCTTATACACGTAAATATGATTACTTACTTGATACTTGATACTTGATGGGCTACAATCCGCTACGTTGAATCTACGCCGAATGGATAATTCTTCTCCACTGGGCTCGGTCCTGAGCCAATCGCTTCCAGTCGCCCTGAACGTTAAGTGCCCTTAAGTCCTCTTCAACTGCAAAAAGCCAACGTGTGCGCGGCCTACCACGAAGCCGACGGCCTCGTCCGGGTTCTCTACTGAATATTATTTTTGCTTGTCGTTCTTCCGGCATTCGTACCACGTGACCAGCCCAACGCAGCCTGCCGTGTTTTATGAGCTTGATAATATCCACTTCTTTATATACTTGGTACAACTCATGATTCATGCGACGCCGCCAGATGCCATTTTCTTGTTTACCGCCGAGTATTGTTCGCAGCACTTTACGCTCAAAAACTCCAAACGCTTTCCGGTCGACCTCTTTTAACGTCCAGGATTCATGGCCGTATAGGGCAACCGGAAGGATAAGAGTCTTATATAGCGCGAATTTTGTTTTCGTCTGCAGGCTACGGGACTTAAGCTGGTTACGGAGCCCGTAAAAAGCCCTATTCGCAGCTGCAAGACGCCTTTTCACCTCGCAGGTAACATCATTATCGCAAGTCACTAAAGTACCAAGATACACAAATTCTTCCACTACTTCAAATTTTTCACCACCTAGCACCACTTCACTACCAACGTCACGATTGGAACCACGCTGTCTACCAGCGATCATGTACTTAGTTTTGCTGGTGTTGACGGTAAGTCCAATCCTCGCTGTCTCCCTTTGAAAAGGCACGAATGCCTCTTCTACGGCTCGACGATCAATTCCGATTATATCGATATCGTCCGCAAAACCCAGGAGCATATGCGACCGGGTGACGATGGTACCGCTTCTTTGCACGCCCGCTCTCCTTATAGCTCCTTCGAGAGCAATGTTGAACAAAAGATTCGAAAGCGCATCTCCTTGCTTCAATCCATCTAAGGTTACGAAGGAGGTTGAAGTCTCATCCGCAACCCGCACACTTGATTTCGATCCATCCAACGTTGCACGAATCAGTCTAATCAGTTTCGCCGGAAAACCGTGTTCTACCATTATCTGCCATAACTCATTTCTCTTTACTGAATCGTACGCCGCCTTGAAATCAATGAACAGATGATGTGTCTGCAAGTTGTATTCCCGGAACTTATCAAGGATTTGTCGCAAGGTAAACATTTGATCCGTCGTTGATCGGCCCTCACGAAAACCAGCTTGGTATTCGCCGACGAAGGACTCCTCCAGCGGTCTCAATCTGTTGAACAGAACACGTAACATTATTTTGTACGCAGAATTGAGGAGCGTTATTCCTCGGTAATTGGCGCACTCCAATCTGTGGCCCTTCTTATACAGAGGGCAGATGAGGCCCTCCAGCCAGCTAGCAGGCAATTCTTCTTCCTCCCATATCTTTAACAGAGTACGGTGCAGCATTTCGTACAGCTGCTCACTACCGTGCTTGAAAAGTTCGGCCGGGAGCTCGTCTTTTCCAGCAGCCTTACAGTTCTTCAACTCCTTAATCGCTCTTCTAACCTCATCTAGCGTCGGGGGCTCCACAGCTTGTCCATCGTTGCTGATGATTAATCTGTTCTCAGACGCGCTCGTGTCCTCTCCATTCAACAATTGCTCGAAGTGTTCTTTCCACCTGGCAGCCACCAAGATTTTGTCTGTCAGCAAGTTACCTTCGCGGTCATTGCACATGACGGGAGACGGCGCAGTTTTTCTCCGTACGCCATTGACAGTTTCGTAAAATCTCCGCATATCGTTTTGTTCGATGCTGTTTTGCGCCTCAGTAATGATGTCTTCTTCATACTGCCTTTTCTTTCTGCGGTGAATTCGTTTCTCGGCTGCTCTAGCTTCCTTGTACCGCTCTCTATTCTGCCGGGTACCAGACACTAACATCCGACTTCTGGCAACATTCTTCTCATCCGTCACATTCTGGCACTCCTCATCAAACCAACCATTTCTGGGTCGTCTCTGAGCAGTACCTATCACCTCTCGCGCTGCTGTGCTCATCGCACCGTGGATAGACTCCCACAGATTGTTGAGGTTTTCGCCTACGTTGTATCCCCTTATCCGCTCATCAAGCTTCCGGCGGTACTCGTCTGCTACACCTTCTGTTGATAAGCGCTGGATATTGAAACGCAACGGTCGCTGTGTTCTTGTGTTCGCCACGGTAGACAACCGTGCACGAATTTTACTAACAACGAGATAGTGATCAGAGTCGATGTTTGGGCCTCTAAAGGTCCTCACATCGATGACATCCGAGAAATGCCGACCGTCCACCAAAACGTGGTCTATTTGGTTGCAGAGCTCGCCATTTGGGTGCATCCAGGTGTGCTTTCGGATGTCTTTGCGTGCAAAGTAGGTGCTGCTGATGGCCATCCCTCTAGCTGCAGCAAAAGTTATTAGCCTTAGGCCGTTGTCATTGGTGGCGGAGTGAAGGCTCTCCGTACCAATTATAGGGCGGAAAAAATCCTCTCTTCCGACCTGAGCGTTGGCATCCCCGATAACAACTTTTACGTCGTGTTTTGGGCACTCTCCGTAGGTCTTGTCGAGACAATCATAAAACGCATCCTTCGTGTCGTCGGGTTTATCGTTTGTCGGCGCATAGATGTTGATCAGACTGTAGTTGAAGAATTTGCCCCGTATCCTCAATACGCAGATTCGTTCATTAATCGGTTTCCACCGCATAACACGCTTCATCTGCTTCCCGATCACTATGAATCCGACGCCATGCTCTGCCTTATCGCTGCCACTATGGTAGATGTTGTATTTGAAAGCTGTGTTGGCGACGGGATCCACCGCCCTGAATTCACGTTCTCCAGTTCTAGGCCATCTTACTTCCTGAATAGCAGCCACGCTCACTCCAACCTTCTGCAATTCACGAGCCAAAAGGCTCACTCGTCCGGGTTCATTTAACGTCCTGACATTCCAGGTACCGAGTTTCCAATCATAGTCCTTATTTCGTTGCCAGGTCGGTTGCCGAAAATATCGTTCGTTATTTCTCCTTTCTCCATTTTTCGTGGTAGGTAAGAAATTCGATATGCTACCTTACCAGGGTCGCGATACCTACATCACGATGGTGAGGCTGCCACCTTAGGTGTAGCTGACGTGATACAGCATTTCATACTCAGCCGCTGGATGCCAGAACAGACGCTGTTTGAGCCGCACCTCCTTGGTGGACAGACGCTCGAGACGCACCTCCTCACTCTAGCTGATGTCAGAAGGACAACAGTGCCCAGGCTGCACTACCAGCTAAGTACGCAACCCTTAGCTGGCGGTCTTTGTCATCATTTGACCCGTGGAAGCGTGAGGTAGGGACTTGTGAGGACCAGAGCTATGTTGGACGCTCCTTCCTAGTTGTCGGCTCACCATTTCACAGCCCGTAAATATGATTACATGTCTTAAATATTGCGTTTTTTAACTAGCTTTACGGAGCCGAAATTAGTTTTTTTTATTATTCACAATTTATTCACTTTTCTGTACCAACATCAATATGCAATGGAGCCAGGACCAACAAACATTTTAGTGGAAGAAGAGTTGATCAAAGCACTCTAAAGCTTATATCGGCTGAATAAACTGTTATTTAACTACTAATGTTACTTGGGGGGGTACTCGTGGGTTGGGTTTAGGGTTCTCTGCAACTCATCCGGGAAGTATATCGTGATAGCTCGATTATCGTGTCGTGGCGTTGGTACCAATTATTTGCCGGCATTCGTCTACCGGATTGTCGCTCTGGAGGCGAACATTGCCGGACATTGCCAAACTACGTGATCAATGTCATCATACTTAATCGAAACCATACAACTATCGCTCACCGCGAGGCAGTGTTGATAGACTCACACTCAAATCTCAATCAATACGCTCTCCCGTGAGAGCAAACTCATTAGAGATCTGCTTTGCAAATCTCACGCTTGAGATTTTGATGCAAAATCATTCTATCAACTCAAACCGTAAAAAATGATTCAGTCGCAAACCCCCGTCAAAAACTCGTGAAACCCGAATGTTAATGTTTACGTTAGAAAGGATTACTATTATTTTACCAGACTAACAAGAAATTATTGCCGTGTGTGAATAAACTGTGGAATACGAGACAATGAGTCAAAAAAGTGAGCCAACTCACCCATGATTTTTTGGCTGCTGAGTTGCGTGATTGACAACTCAATCTTACTCCGATCGTGCTGAAATTTTGCACAGTTGTTATGGGACCTAAATGCAATCCAAAAAGTGGATTGGAGCGAGAATCTGAATTTTGTCCCACACTATTGGTCATATTTACTGATGTAGAATTCCGCATGGGAAAGCGCTATACGCATTCCAATTTTTCCAAAATTTTGACATTTAACAGCACTAGTTGAAACGCGTATATCGAACACACCTGCCACAGTACACCCGGAGAACGCGAGAAAAAATCGATTCCAAAAGCTTCACAGCAACTTATACATGCATGCCGGAACGCAAAAATCAAAATCATTCTGGACAAACATTTGACAAGGGCCCAAAAGGTCATGATTCTTTTTTCAGAAACGTTGCTGTTGAGCCCTTTTTAGCCCGCCCACGCAAGCTAACACCACTATCAGAAATATTGGTGTTAGATCTTCCTGATAGTGGTATTGGGAGCGTGATCGAGTTTGCGTCTTGCAAAATCAATGTTAGCCAATGTCGATATGCTCTTTTGAAATATTTGTCCAGAATTCTTAAATGCTCCGATGCCTATGATAATGAAACAAACTCACCGGATCGATTCTATGGACTGTAATTGTTTGTCATCTTTGGATGAGAAATATCAGAAAAACATTCCGTCCTACGGTAGCCAAAATCCAGCTGCACCACAGCATCGGCAACACAAATCAAATCACTCGCTGCACTTTCACTTCTGTTCACTGTATTTTTCTTCTACATAATAATGAAATTTAAACACTGTTTAAAACTATGAATAAATAGAATTATGCAGTTTTTTTGACGGCAGAGAAAAATCTTCGCATTAGTTTTTTACCACGGTACACTTCGATCCACCAGGTTGGAAGCAAAGAGCTAAGACAAGACGTGACAGGTCACAGTACAAAAATGAAACCAATTGCCTGTCAAAAAAGACCACTTTTCATTGGTCGTTTTGGCAAAGGCCTACTTTACATCGTTGAGTTGGATTTCAACAGGGCACTTTGTTGCTATCCCGGCCGTGTTGCTAGATCATAAATTAAAGTTTCATAAAAAGTTTGAAAATTTTTCATGAAATCTTTTTGTTTCGAAACCATTTATTTTCGATGTTAACTTTTCCGCATGTGCTCCTACAATACTAAAATCAATTAAATATACTTAATTGAGAGCAATATAATGGAATTTGTGTCAATTTTCTCTACAAGTATTGCCGGTTTCTAATATAAACCTGAATTTTTAAAAATAAAGCATTCTCTATTGCACTATATGAATGAAGCGTGCAAGAAACAACCAAATTATGGACATTGATATTTGAATTTGTTCACAAGATTTGCTTAAAAAGAATTCTGATAGCACTGGCTTTTGTATCGTCAAGGATATCGGCCGAAAAACAACTGGGCAGTTTTAGTTGAGCTGTCACGTCCTGTCCTAGGCAAAGAGGTGTAAGTGACAAAATCTTTGTTTTGAGAAAATCGTCTTTGAAATTTTTCCATTGCATACAAATAGTATGGATGCCAAGAAAACAAGTCGTTCTTCTACGAATTATGTATTTTTTTTTTGTTTAACGGAAAAATCATCTAAACATACCGTTGGAAAGCTTGGAAACGGTAGAATTTTTTAGCATTCTTTACTCAAAATCGATCAAAATGTCCTGCGTTTGCACTCCTCATTTGCCAACATTGAAACAAATTTATCAAGCAATAGAATAAAATCCAACTAGAGTCTTACGTAAAAATTGTAACTGTTGTATTGAACAGAATCCATGAAGAACTTTATAAACCTACTTAGTTTATGAAATAAATCTCTTGAAATTTGTGTTGCTTATGATGGTTCTTAGAAAAACATATATTCGAAAAAGATACGCTTTTATCTAATAACTATTTGATTACGAAAAACAATAAATAAACATTAAAATATGACTAGTGATCTATTGAGGACATTGGTTGATATGAAATAGTAAATTGGAAGATAGTTTTTGTTTGAATGAAGATGGTCAATTCTTTAATAAATATCCCAGGAAGTATTGGAATCTCTGGAAACACGGGAATCCCGGAAAACAGAAAACTATTTCCCGGAAAACGGGAATCCCGAGAAATCTCATTTCCTGGTAAATTCTTCCCGCGATTGAACATAGTGTTTTATGGGCACTTACACAGTGATTAACTAAGAGCTTTATTTGATTTTTTTGCCATTTGCGCATTCGTGTATCGTGTGTTAGGTACCATGATACTTTATGCTCGTAGAACTCCTGGACCGATAAATACATACAAACCGAGATTCGAACCCAGCCACCTTCAGCATGGCATTGATTTGTAGCCGCGAAGTTATTTGTAGATCAAAATTTTGTTCTCAAACACAAAGTTACGATTTTCTGTTAATGAAACAGTGGAACAAAAAAACCTTTTTGCGTCTATAAAAGATAAACAATTAATTTAATTATGTGTCTCCAGTAAATTTGGGATTGCTGAATCCGTTGTCGTTCTTAGAAATATTGCAGCACGTCATAATTTTGTGCTACAAGTCCTTGTTGATAAAAGTTTTCAAAAATGCTGGTCACAAAACATAAACCAATCGCTCTACCTTGAGATTTTTTTCTGTTATTTCTAGATACTTTTGTAGGAAAAATTACCGAAAAATTTCTTAATACATAAATTTTGGTGAAGCTCAAAGAAAGATTAACATAATTTGTTCGTATTTTTTTTTGGTAAATTTGTAGAATATTACTGGTTTACACCAGTTTTTCGAACAAATCTCTGGATGAATGAAATGGAGTGTAATTTATGTCGGCTTTCCTAAACAAGAGATGGAGACCCTTACATATTGATTCCAAAATTAAAATTATCAATCGAATTACATTCTATTGACCACCTGTTACACAATAAGTAGGGCCTGCATGGTCCTATGTGGGTCACATCAATCAGAACCATATTGGACAATACCGGTACGGCCACTCCAAGCAATGGAGCACTCTATTGTCAGAAATTTCCGCTCTCGCCGAATGTAGATCAACTGGCGACGACGCTCAACGAAGAGTGAATGACACCCAATCTGTCTCCATAAACAGACTCGGTGGTGTGGCTTATCCACTGTGTAATGGGAGTGCACCTTATATGCAGCGATTCCACGCACGTTCCGGCTGTTTCACCATAAACCATAAATTCATTTTAAGGTGAACCGTTTGGCTGACAACCACAACTGCTGACAGCATATTGGCACCATGCGCAAGGGAGATAACAGTCACTTGTCTATAATACTCATGTCATAGACAACAGACGTAACTGTGGCGAAAATTTAATCGATCACTCAATAAACGATCATTTCAAATTGGCTATGTTTCGTATCTCACAACCAGAGGTGCACGCATAGTTTTTCCTTTTGTTTGACGTTTCACACTACCACCATCTGTAGGCATTGTTGCAGAAAACGGTGTTTCATTCAAAACGCTCACCATATGTTGATGGTGTTAACTGTGCGATAGTTTTTGAAGAAAATTTGTTTCAAGTATCACATCTGTTTTTCTGTGCTTATACACTTGGCTACACATGTATGAGAAGGGGATTGCAACGAGCGATCAAAAATTTTGGCCCCGGCGGCTACTGACCGTCAAAACCAATGGATAGTAAATGATACGTGTCACGCAAGCGAAGAAAAGCAATTTATAATTTATTCGAAACCGAATCCGAGGAAAAGTAGTGTTATAAGTTTGCCCGATTTGGATTTCATGACTTGAGCATGACGATCCTAAGAACTCCTGGGAACAATGGGTCGTAACGGTACTAGCACATGTTCTTATTCGTGTTGGGGTTTTTCGTCAAATTGTGCTCAACGATTGAAGTCCGAAAGTACCTCCAGAACGGGTACGATTCATAATTTAATGTGCGTCCAAGCCAATCAAACGGACAATAACCATGCCCCCGACGATGCGATGGAGAGTGGAGTAGGTAATTGACATTACATACACCATAAGATTTGTAGTGATACTTATCAGCTGTTGAGCCATCAATCAATCCATACGTTACTTATAAATCAATCATTGCGCTTTGTCAGTGCTAACGAAATGAGGCGAAAGTGAACCGATATGGTGTTTTCAATTCCGGTATTAGACGAATACGTTGGAACAGGTCATTTTCGTCAAATATCTGTTGAACTAATTTCTCAGTACTCAGATTCTGAGTTAACTGACCTTCTTTAGTGAATCGCGTTGTTGGATAGGGCCAAGTGATCCAAAATGCACTTATGAAGTTAAAATACCCTCGTTAATTTTTTTATAAAAATGATAATATTTACGGTATTTACTGGGTAGGAAATACTTGAAATAACTGCATTGGTAGTATAATATCGTTCATGGAACTAAGCAGCAACCCTAAATGTATTAGAGACACATGATTTGATCCTTGAAACAAGCCAAAATGATAGTTTTGTTGCGCTCAATAGTTCAGACAAACTACGCTCTTTTTTCACAAGATACATTATAATTATTTGTACTCCATTCATAAGCAATTAAATCGTGTGGCAAAACGTTTAGTTTCACCTTACTGAACAATTTCAACTGATTTTACAGTACCCATTTCAATTAAAAGGCTAATAGGAATCTGGGATCATTTAAGCGCTAAATTATGTTCAAATTTCAGCAGGAAACAGCCGTTCCATGTTCGGTGTCATTTTCATAGAACACTCAACATTGTTCCTTTTTCCTACAAATGGAGCTGACATTGCCATCAGTAAACCATCACCACATATCTAAGTCCGAATGCGAATGCATCTTGCCTGTCGAGCTATTTGACCCTCCCACGCTGCTTTCATCATCGCACACAGGAGTAATTTAGATCGACCATAGCCAATATTCTTGGTCTCCTTCTGCTCTTATGTAGACTTTTAAAAAGACACTGACACGTTAATGCTTCCAGTGGGCATTTATGCCCTTTGAAGGAAGCACCACACTAGTCAACGGACTAGCATGCAACGCCCAGTGGCACAGTCGGAAAACATTCCTCACGAAAAGTTTACCGGCCTGAGGCGGGAATCGAACCCACACTCCCTAGCACGATGCGGCTAAATGCCTGGTGACACTAACCGCACGGCTACGAAGCCCACAACTTAAAACGAATTAAGCTAGAAATAATTTTGCATCGTTTCATGGTATCTATCCAACTATCAGTGTGAAATTTTATCCAAAAATCTCAAAATTTGAAATTACTGTCACGAATTTGTCCTTGTTACTCCTCTGTGCATCGGTCGCGTATATACACTGAAACAAGCGTTGCAGTAATGAGAACCATGAACGTGTTTTTAAATTTACTATTCCAACCACGATTAAGCTATCATGAACGCTTTTTATTTGCGTTTTGTTCCTTATCAACCCAACCGCGTCGATAGCCGAGCGGTTAGCGTTCGCGCTTGGCAATCGCCAGATCCTCGGTTCGATTCTGGTCTGCTGCAAGTTTTTAACCATGATATAGCAATTTTTACTACACAAATGGTGCCATGGTAAAATTGAATGCACAAAATATTCTAAATAAATGCGAATTTAGTCTGCACAAATCAAGTGGCGTTGTGTATTTAATTTAAACCTCTGATATAGTATTTTCAACCGCAACGCTGTTCTCAGTGTACGCCCGACGTTACGACCTGTGGTTTTCACGCAGGTTGCTGCTGCTGTTCATCTGTGTGTGATTCCCGGCCTCCCCGTAGACAGGAATAGCGACGAGATGTTTGGCTTGCCTATCGGATAAGCGTCGGAAGGTGATCTCTGTTTCAAGCTCATCTCAAATATCATCCAAAGAACTGACGTATTTACACTGTGCAACACTCGAATGCATCTGGGATATCGATTTCATGCACATGTTTCTACGTGTTTCGAGGTAAGCCTGGTGGAAATGGTTTACTTCCATACGAGATTGCCATTCCTTTGACTGTTACCTATATAGTTTTGAGGTTTCAAACGAATCGCTGTGGGAATGCTGAGCGTAATGAATTCACATTGATATGCATATAAAACTCATTGAAGTGAGGCATTTTTATGTCGTCTCTGGGAACAAAGGCATTGGAATTGTTGGAATTCACGCCTTCCAAGCTAAATCGGAAACTAAGACCGCCGAGTGACTGCTCCAAATAGCTGTTATACCTTCCAAAAAATAACTTCCAAGAACATGTACGACTAAGCTATAAGCCTAAATCACAGTGAGTGTTCTCATTGGACGCCTGCAAAGACGTGAGGTTGTATAATTAGTTGGAATTAGCTCAAGAATGCCATCTAGCATTTGAATTTTAATGTCCCACTCAAATGGTGGAGATAAGCAACCGGAAAAAGACAAGTGAATAGTTTTGGTTCCTTTTTAAGGTGATGGAAGTGCTGTTAAAAGTCGAATAGCAAATGAAGCATGCATTGAAAACACCATGTTCCATCTGCATCATGATCGATGATGCTCATAAACATAGGTACATTTAACTTGCCAATACATTTCGCAAGAATTAAAAAAAAAAAACAATGAAAAAAGTTTATAAGTATTACACAACTTTTGTCCCACCGGTTTGTTGCTATATATTGTACGGTCACTGACAATGATTGGATATTAATAATCTTTCTCACGCCTGTCGAGTACATTTGCTCTTGGAAATTGCAAACTTGTCAGTCAGTTTTCTATCATTCTCCACTTACTTCTACAATCTTCGATCGTATAACGTATCTTTCATATTGTGTACAGTTTCTACATTTTTTTCTATACCTGCTCTGTCATCACACCCGACCAGAACCACATAACAAGATTATAACACATTCCTATCAGCAGCAGTTAAAAATAACAAAAGTTGATAAAATTTTGTTATCAAGATGGCTTTGTTCTCAACTTGTTATATTTTTAGATACACATTTATAACAACATTTGTTATGTTTTTGACATCGCATTTATAAGTTTGTTGCAAATAACATCCAATGTTATAAACAGTAACATAGTTTGCAATTATTTTGTTATTTATTAACATCCTTGCAACACATTCTGTAATAATTTTAATATAATTGTAACTGAGTTAGTTGCATTTTAATTTAATTTGGTGCAAATTTTGTTAGAATTTTTTTTATTTTAACTACTAACGGTACATGTTTTATAACAAAAGGTGATATAAAAAAATCATATCAGGGGAACACATTTTGTTATAATCTTGTTTCTGCCGTCTGGTCGGGCAATGAGTTACCTGCCTAACCTAAGAAGGAAATATGGACGAAAATACCACACAGCGTCTTGCCATCTTTTACCTGCGCTTATCCGTTCGGATCTGTTGTGGGAAGATAAATATGAATTACTCAAGTGTGTCTCGTTTTTATCTCGCCAAATGACAGCAAACATTGAATCTGTACAAAACTACTGTCGTATGACAAACATGTAAATCTTCTAAGCTGTAGAGTAATTAACATAAGAATAATTTAAAATTAATTTGTTTCGTAAAGAGTCTTCTTCTTTCTGGAGTAAGCTAGTCTATTTTGGGATAAATTACTTAATGTCCAGAGAAGTAGAGAATATTTTCAATTTGAAAAGTTCCTCCACCGGTGGACTAGAATTCACGACCAAATTAATAGTCTGGATGAATAGTTGCGCATTGACGCTACGACTATTTGGGCCATTGAGCTAATGGTTTAGGGTAAAATGGTTCAAAATGCCACTTTAAGGGTTTGTGTTGTTTTCTTGCAATGAAATCCACATTTGAAGGCCGTTCGAAGTCTTAACAGGAACTTTACAATATTTGCTAGCTACCACAATGAAAACATTTCCCAAATTTGAGTTTCTTTATAGTGTCGAAAAGTTGGTTGAAAAATGGGGATGGTTCAAAATGATCAAATGGGTGGGGTAGGATACCATTTAGTATGGAGATAGAAGAGTCAGCAATCATGCTTCACCATGAGTTTGCTCTGTGGTATGGAGACGCTTATTCGTTAATAAAATCATCGGAACAGCTTACGACTTAGGAAAAAACGTGAAAAACTGTGGAATTTCAAGAAATTAAAGGAAAATCTATGAGACTATGTCGCAGGGTTGTAACCGCAACTCTTGGGTAAACATATTTGAACAGCGTTTGGCAAATTATACAAATTGAAACGATCTAGGAATGATCCAATGAGTCGAGCCATTTTACCCCATCAGTGCGTATTGGGCCATCTTTCCTTACCTGAATTTCAGTGAAAAGTTTCTCAAACGCAAACTCCCGTGCAAAAGTTCACCACCTAAAAACATACAAAACTGGTTTGTCCATAACTCTGTGATTACACGTAAATGCGTGAAAATGTAACTTGGGAACTCCAAGTCTGAGTTATTTGCATTTGTGTGCACGGTGCCCCGACAGACCGTTTTTATGAAAGAAAATTGTTAATCAAATCTGAGTACAGGGCTCAATTCCTGAGGTCATTCTGCATCTCTGGACCAGTTAAAAAAAATCCCTAGGAGGAATCTCGAGAAAACTTGATTTGAAATTTTTGACTTAAAATGTCAATATAATTCATATAATATTACGCAATAGAACCGAAAAAAACTACAAAAACGCTCTACAAGTTGGCCAAACTGTTCCCAACAAATAACCAATTGTTACCGCTGTTATAATTAGGAATATTCAAAACTGACTCAACTTACCAGAGTGGCTTGAGTTTATGTTTTACATGGCCTCGAACAGTTAACTTAGTTTATTTAATGTAATGAAATCTAAAATATATTTTTCAATATAATGTTGATGTTATGTTTGATAAAAGTGAGACGCGTTATGCTTAATTTTATGTGTTGACATCTTATTTTTAGACTTTCATACTAAGTGACCAGCCCACTGAAGTCTGCCGTATGTATTTTGTTTAATAATATTAGTGTCTTTGTACATTTGGTACTACTCGTGATGTATATGTCTCAACATCATCAAACAAATCTCCAATAAGTCACACAAAAAAACAACAGTGACAACAAGAGATAGAACGGGTGCAGAGAATTTAACTAAATCTATGTGAAGAAATCACCGTCTTTTTAGCTTTATAGCATGCGGCGTCGTGTTTTCAACACGCTCTATGGCGCATTCGAAAGGCAATTGAAACAACGAACAACTTGTATTTATTTTTCCAAAAATATTTTTTTGAATTTGGTAACTTTTTATATAAACCTGTAACATTTTTCAAAAAAGCATACTGAAAAAACTTGGCTAATTTCCTCAGCTTCGGATCGCCCAAAATTTTAAATCAATGTGGTATCGTAATCATTTATTCTTTACAGAGCACTGGCGGAAAAATCTGAAAACTATTCAAAACCAATGAAACAGTCATTCAAGTTATCGTGCAAAACATGAAAATTCTGTGAAATCGCGCCATTATTTGCGCTTGAAAAAGCTATGAACTATTTAATTCGGTTTAAATATTAGCAGAGATATTAACATAAATGATTTGCGTGCTGCTCAGGTGATCCCAAACTTTTACACGATATACACATCATACTAAGGGGTGAACCCAAACTGTTGCATGATGATTTGAATAACCTGTTCATTGATTTTGAATAGTTTTCAGATTTTTCCGCCAAAATTTTGTGAGTGCTCTTGAAAGAATATAAGATTACGATTTTATTGACACATTGATTTGAAATTTTGTCGATCCAATGCTTAGGAAATTTGCCAGTTTGTTTTTTAAAGAAAGCTCACAACATCCAGTAAAAATTTAGTGAACAAAATCCAAATAATGGCCTTTGAAAAATATATACGAAATAATAATAACTCATTGGCTTTTGAATGCGCCATAGAGAGTTTCAATTGGACGTGTAATCACAAAGATATGGACAAAACAATTTTGTATGTTTTTAAGGGGGTGAACCCAAACTTTTGCACAGGAGTGTATTACGTTTCACTACTCGTACTGTATTTTATAATTTTTGGACTACTCTGAGTACTTCCGAATCCTATAACATTGATATAAAATAGCGACACTTACGCCATTCACTTGAATGCAATGCTTATCCGAATCTATAGTATCTCCTATGAAAAATGCGAATTTGTTACACAAAACCCGTATTTTCATTGTCTTTGTTATTTCTGGTTGCTTAGTTCATTTTGACATTACTAGAAAATTGTTGGAAAATTTATATCACATTTTTTCATACTAATTAATTTAATGTTCTAATGCAAGACGGCTTCAAGGTTTTCTTTCTTTAGAGTGATGAACTTACTACCTTCTAAAATCGTGTCTGATTGTTTAAACTATAAGTTTGTTCGGTCTTAAAGGATTGAATAGATGAAGAGAACGTGTTTTTAATGATTGTATGGTTTAAAATCCCTACCGACCACTACCTGGTGATGATGAAACTGCACCCAAAACTATCCGTCATCAACGATGTACGGTACAGACGTTCGCCTCGGTACAATCTAGCGTGATTGAAACAACCAGATGTCACCATTTCGTACGCGCAGCATCTTGAGACAGCGTTACCGGATGAGGGCGAGCTCGATGGGGCTAAAACCCTCTCGGACATAATAAACCGACCCTGGAACCTCATAAGGTTTAAAATAGGGACATAATGGAGAGGGAGGCATGTGAAAGGTATTAGATATCTCAAGTAGAATTGGAATTGTTCAATATTAGGAACATTCATATACAATAGGAAAATGAGAATTCTGCTACTCCCCCCCCCCCTAACGGTACCTTTGTGAATCCCTGGAACGGCTCTGGAACACAATTTTTGTCTCCCTAAAATGCTCTCGGACACTGATTAACATTCCCGGAACTTCATAAAGGGGTTAAAAAGGGGGTCATAATCCCAAGTAACAATTCCACAGCAACTTGGCTTTCGTGTGGATTTATTGATGTTTTATGACAGTTACGCGAATGATATAATGCTTAGAGGCGACATTTAACGTTGCCAAAAGATGATATTTCGTAATTCGGCCCTTGGCTGTTTTCAAAACCTTTTAGAGCCAAAACATAAAGTCAAAATTTTGTGGCTACAAAACCAGCTTTATTGCAGCATACAATACCTTATTTCGACTGCTTGCCATGGCTGAACGACTCTTATTTGTTACGGCTATGATAAAAGACGCATATAATACAGCTTGTTGTCAAAAAAGCCGCTTTTAAGCTACATGACTTCCACTTGGTTTCGGATGACTTACCTTATTTATACCTCCAAAATCAGTATTTTGACTCATAGGATGCGAAAACACCATTAGCATAGCAAATTGAATACATGTCACACCAATATAACGTCACCAATATTGCGTTATTACTAAAGAACACTTATTCCTAATGGGAAAACTGATATCCGTTTTCATTTTTTTGGGTATATTCTTCGAAACAGCACGCCCGAACTGTCAAACTTTGATAAATGCTGCTGAGTTACCATAAAAAAGCGTAAAAAAGCTGAATCATCTTCAATCAGCATTTATTGAGGCAATTTTACATCCACAAATGCCGAAGCATAACAGTGTGCCCTTATTAATGTAATTATGATAACAAAACAGCATTTGTCAATAACAATCAATCAATTATGGTTCCGCCATATTAATTTCACTCCGGTTGCCACAATTTCACTATTTTCAAATCAAATTTTCTCCATGAATTCGTTCATAAGATGCTACGGTTCTAAGATTAAACTGACTAAATATAACTTGTAGCACAATTACTGCCCAAACAAACCAAGAAATGCTGAATATGGTTTATTCTTCTCCTGGTGGTTTCTTTTAGCAAATGCTAAATAACATAAAATATACCACTTTCAGAGGGGGGACATGTAATTTAACTTCTTTTTCATCACATTTCACAGTAAATCTCACGCGGCACTAAAGATTTGAACACTATATCAAAATAAATCACTTCAAAAATATTTAGCAAGCACTACGAAATAAATTATCACAGATGTGTTTTCAATCTTATTTTGTTTTGTTTACGTTAGAACAAATCCGTCAAGGTCGACGTTATGATAAAATCATTTTCAAGATGAAGCGACATTCATCTAGAACAGGTGCCCTCAAAATAGCTACCATGAATGCTATTTCGCTTTATTAGTGTGGCATAATTACTCACTTCATAGCCTCTTTCAGAGTGGGCCAACTAGTCACGTTCTAATCTGCAAGAGGTTTTGGGGGATGCGATGAAGGCAACAATGCCTTGACCGTGGTTTTATAGACGTTTATTTATAGCACCCTGGAAGTAATTCGTAAAACTAAAATTGTTACTTGGGAATGGAAGGATGGGGAATTCATAATGCATGTTACGAGGATTAGAAGAAGTTTTGCAAAGAAATTGAATTGTTTAATATGGGAAAAATAACTAGTCCCTGCGTACGCCCATACTGGAATCTTGTATGACCCCCTCTTTCTGCTGGAAAACCTTTCAAACAGCTCTGGAACACAATTCGTGTCCCCTTAAACCCTTAAACTTCTGCTTAACCTCAGAAAAGGGAGTAATAGGAAACAAACTGGAAACAGGGGTCATATTGAAAGGAGAGGGTTATAATAAAATAAAAGATTTTAAAGAATTTTGAAATGTTTAATAAAGAAATTGTATTGTTATAGATAAAGAATGCTAGAAAGATTTAGTAAAGTATACAATCTGCCAGTTCCCCCCTTACTGATATCTGGTATGCCCGTTATGAAAAATCCTCCAAACGGCCCTGGAATTTGAGTCTATCTATTCTAAGTTAGGTTCCAAAAATTTTGAATATCTAAGGAAACGTATCGATCTCACGCTAATTGAGAATAGCTGAACATCCCTATCGTGTTCTTCCTTTGATCGAACTCGCGTCATGCTCAAGATGTCTGACTTAGTTGATTTACTGATTGTCGGTTTATTGACTACGTTGCAAAAATTAGAGCAATATAGTGCAGTGTATAAATAATATTTTTATTCATTAAATATATTTAAGAAGTATTATAATACTTGCCAGCAAAAAAGCTTATTTTAATAAAAAGCTACCAATTTATGTAATATGTCTATGTGGTAGTGGAACAGCAAGATACCACAGTTCTACAAATAATATTATACTATCAATGGAGCGACTTTAAATATTACTGCTGTAAATTTTATTAATCTATTTAAAATGTAAACTGGGCAATTTTACCCCATTAGTGCATTTTGGGCCACTACGTGGTAAAACGTGGAACGATACAGACTGAAGCAAAGACAGCGAACCCGCCTATTCTAGGACAAAAAGCACCGCCTGGAAGAGGCGGAATGTCAAGAAATGAAGTTGCTATACCGTTCTCAAGAAACGCGGGAGTTCAATCAGCAGCTCAAGGTATCCTGCAAAAACTTCCTGCCCTGCCGCAAGCTGAAATATGCAGAGATAAGAATGAGAGTGGCCTACTCTCGCCCAGTTGACCCAATCAGGCTGCGGATTTAACCGTCTTCCAAGCCCTCGGCAGTCTTGAATAAAGGCCAAAACAAGTATGCCTTCACATCAGTGAATCAATTGTCACGCAACACGCAGCAACAAAGACATTGTCACTTCCTATTCTTGTTGCAACAATTTTATTCCGCAACATAAGTTTATCATCATTTGAACAAAATATGACAAAGATCGATCACCTCGTGCGCAGCGATTTTCTGGGCGTCGCATGGCAATTTTCGAGAACTTTTTCCGTGTTGGTAAACATTGTCATATTATCAAACAGCATCCACAAAATAAATTTGGTTTAGTGTTTACAATAACTGATTAAACGCGAGTTGAAAAGGTTGCAACAATGTTGCGCCTTGTGATTGTCATGACAATTTTGCTTTTGATTGTGTCCTTATCCGCAACAGTTGCGACAAACGATTGTGAGCGAGCTTGCTTTGTTGTTTGTTTTTCGTCTATTTTGATGACAATTTGATTCACTGCTTCACATTCTACAGTTTTGGTTGTTTTATCTAACCTTTTTCAATGGTTATAGATAGATCATATAATATCATACCGGTTTATATCTCTATTCTACTATTACTTACAAAGACGCGTTTATTTGTAGAGTACACCGTTAAAAATAATGAAGATTATACGTCATGTAAATTGTATTCATGTAAATTATACATGATGTCATGTAAATTTAAGTCTGAAATCATGTAAAAATGTTATATGTCATGTAACCTCACAGGATCGTGCTAATTACACGTTTCGTTCGAACTGTGTAGGGGTGTTCTACATACGATCCACATCTAATGGCGACCCACTGTGTCCGTTTAATTATAAAAATGCCTCACGATAACTTCTTACTCACAAAACAAAATATCAGGCTTTCATTAGGCATGCTGGAAATCCACTAGACCATGCTGCATCATTTATCTGAGCCAAATACGAACAAGCTATAAGCCGTATGACATTGAAATCAAATCAATTAAACCCCTTTATTATTTTCCAAATAACCTGCCAAATAACCTAAAATTAACGTGATCCATCAAAGGCAGTAATTTCACTTAAAAACCCAACGTTGACTTACGAGCGGCACACATCGCACACATCTAATTGGCTGGATTGTTTTCGGCTGATTCCGTTCGCAGTATTTCTGCAACTGTGAGCTTGATTTCACCTGGTGAATAATTCAATTTTTGGCGATACTCAACCCCGGAAGGAGTTGCTATTATTCCATTTTCGAAGAGGCATTTTTCTCGGACTGTGAGGTTTTGCTTATTCATGCAGCAGACATGTGTACGCTGGTCTAGCAGCACAGGTTAATTATTTTATTAGGCTTTCGTACGGTCAATTTAGAGAGGAAGGTGTACGAAAAAGGTTGTAAACTTGGCAGAGGATGGTTTGAATATGTGTGTCAATGAGATACGCAGCGGGGCCTACATTTCTCTCCGGTCAGCGTTATCATCACCATGATGAACATTTTGCTCCACATGCCTGTCCAATTTTGTGATGTTTGCGAAGGAGGGTGATAGTTCAGCTGATAAAATGAAAGGGCAGTTTGATGACTTTTCGTGATACCGATCTTTTGTCGTATGGGAAAGAGCTGTGGAAGCCGCACCCCGGGAATCACGCCATCAAACGTCGTTCTGAGAATGAAGTTGTTTGTTCCCACGCACCAACAGTTAACCAATTTGATGAAATGGCTTCGAGATTGAATTATGTTGATATGTGCGGTGGCGATCAGGAGGAGATTGCTACGTGATGATAATCAAAATTTGTCGAAGATGCAGCGTTGGGACCCCGATAGCGATAGGTGCGTCCCAGGTCGGGTTGAAGTAAATTATAGCCAACACTATTTTGACCCGAGGGAGAAAGACGAAAGTGTGAAATATGACCTAGAAAACGGAATTCAATAATAAAACTTGCATGTCATGACTTTGAATAGTGCCCAATAGACAAAAATGGATTTTGAACTTGGATTCCATGTTGGATCTTTAGCTTTCCTGTCCCACGCGAGGCTGAGAAGCCGGATGCTTCCGGCACGTTCGAATAACTTTTATTTTGCGACAATCAACATCGTATCGTATTTACCCAGCATCTATATTTGGCTTCATAAAATCAGAGAGTTAGCTGTACATTTTCTTCAGAAAAGTTGTGCTTTCCCGATCAGCGGATAACAACAAATTTATATCACAATGGGTCGGCGTTAAGTCAGAGTGGACCAAGAATTCGTTTAAATTTTGGTTCAATATTTCTACACATCTTTGTGTTACTTTCAAACAATATAATGTGAAGTGATAATCTTGAGAAATCATAATCCTCTGATAGAACGATTTTTGATGGACTATGTGTACTTGGTCCACTCTGACTTAACTAAAGACCACCGTTCAGTGAGTTAGTTCACTCTGACAGAACAGTTTCTAGAAAAATAACAATCATTTAATGCTTGCATGGTCAAACTGGGTGCATATCTCTAAGATAAACAGATTATCAAGACCCTTCGACACCAGTATCGTAAATTCTTCTATAATCTATATCGTCAATATCGAAATCAGTGGCATTACGATAGCTTGAAAATTAAGGTTTTGCAGGGTCAGAGCTTTGAAGACCAGAAATACTCAAATTGACGTTCAGTCAGAGTGGACCAAGTGAAAATCTTGAGTAGCACCTCAGCGCGGTGATCATTTTCACTGTTCTGGTAATAAGCACTTGGACCACTCTGACTGCATACTTTTATCGATTTTTATTGATCATCCAAAGTAAAATTATTACATATCTCTCGAGGTTTACAGCATTCATCAAATCTGATCAAAGTGAATCGGAGGTAAGGTGATTTCACATCTAATGAGAGAATAATCCAATTTTCCCAAGTTTTGTACTTGGTCCCCTCTGACTTAACGCCGACCAACTATACTGCCCATAACTGCATAGTTGTAACATTTGACAAAAGTAGGCATTGAATAAATTGAATACCGTCAAACGGGGTAACTTGCAACAATTTTCAACTTCAAAGCTATATGGATGAAAAATTTGAGGATTCAGATGAGACAAAAACCATCTAGTGCCCTAATCGCCACGTGAAGAATACCACACGGTATTACTTTTATCAATGTTTGATCTTCGGGGATCAGGAGAAACGAAAAGTATACATTTTTCATGCTACCCTTGATGTGGGGTAACATGCAACACATACTGCTACCTGAAGTACACTATTGAAAACTTAACCTAATTCGTGTTATTATGATCATTTAATAATTTTCTGCAGTAAAAGTATGACAATAATCATAAACAGCTACCTAAGCTATCTAAGAGTACAAATAACCAATTATTGAATGAATTATGAGTATTAAACCAATTTGATTGAAAAGTTCATTGGTATTGCATAAGGTGTTCACAAGTTCTAGCATATCATAAGTCTTGACAGTTATTGGAGAGCCATTAATACGTTTTAATGCAACTTTTCTACAAATACAATTTATGGTTCACATTACATTTTTTTTATACAAATTCAAATCAAAGCGACGTATCAGATATTGATATGTTTATTTTAAAATGGTCTCTGTTGGTGTTCTGACACTACCTTTATCATACTTCATGCAAAAAATTCCCAACGACAGATCTGCAAGTTAGTTTTTATATAGATTTTCAAAATGTTTAATTATTTTCATGAAGAAAAATCTAAATCTAATAATAATGCGATTCATGTAATATTTTTAATATTTATTACCAAACATGTATTGAGTTAAGTGCGGTACAAAAATTTTAATGTTACTGAACAAATTTTATGTTCAATTTTGCCTTTTCATGTGTTTTCGATGATAAACTGCAAGAAATATCAAACAATTGAGATCAAAATAGCTGTTGCAAGTTACCCAACAAGGGTAGTCAAACACGTTTTTGAATTTTTATAGTGTTTAAGCATCAAATTATCAAAACTTTTATATTGTCATTTTGTACACTACTAAGTACTGTAACTGAAGACAATTGCCTCAAATAACATATTTCTACCGTTTGTTTGGTACGAGGAACGTTTTTCAGCATACATTTTATGCAATCCAACATTTAATATGATTTTCACCTCCAGCAAACCATGCAAAAAAGAAACTATACCCAAACCCTCGCCGAAATCTTCTGTTGTATACCTGAGGTCAATAAATGGCGGAATAAATTATAAAAATTCAACTCAATGCTGAACGAAACGACTATTCGGTTACATGTCGAAGTGTTGCAAGTTTCACCCCTGTTGCAAGTTACCCCGTTTGACGGTACCGAAAGTGCATTTTATGGCAGTATGGGAGGAAACTAAAATTTCTACAAATTAACAAAATCTCTTACTTACTTACTTATTTGGCTTTACATCAATTATCTTGATAAAGCCTCGCCAACAATATTTCGCCAATTCCCTCGGTTCATGGCCGCTTCTCTCCATCCTCGACTTGACCCACGCTCTCCAGGTCCTGGTGTACCTGGTCAATCCACCTAGCTCGCTGCGCCCCACGCCTTCTTGTTCCGACCGGATTCGTGGCGAACACCATCTTTACAGGGTTGTTGTCCGGCATTCTTGCAACATGCCCTGCCCAGCGTATCCTTCCAGCTTTAGCTACCTTCACGATACTGGGTTCGCCATAGAGTTGAGCGAGCTCGTGGTTCATCCTTCGCCGCCACACGCCGTTCTCCTGCACGCCGCCGAAGATCGTCCTTAGTACTCGGCGTTCGAAAACCCCAAGAGCTTGCAAGTCCTCCTCGAGCATAGTCCACGCCTCATGCCCATAGAGGACTACCGGTCTTATGAGCGTTTTGTACATCGTGCATTTGGTGCGGGGGTGAATCTTTCTTGACCGCAGTTTCTTCTGGAGCCCATAGTAGGCACGACTTCCGCTGATGATGCGCCTTCGTATTTCCCGACTAACATTGTTGTCAGCCGTCAACAAGGATCCGAGGTAGACGAACTCGTCCACCACCTCAAAGGTATCCCCGTCTATCGTAACACTGCTTCCTAGGCGGGCCCTGTCGCGCTCAGTTCCGCCAACCAGCATGTACTTTGTTTTCGACGCATTCACCATTAGCCCGACTCTTGTTGCTTCGCGTTTCAGGCGGGTGAACAAATCTGCCACCGTTTCAAATTTTCTCCCAATAATATCCATGTCGTCCGCGAAGCAAACAAATTGTCCGGATCTCATGAAAATCGTGCCTCGACTGTTAAGTCCGGCTCTCCGCATGACACCTTCAAGCGCAATATTGACCAACAGGCACGAAAGTCCGTCGCCCTGTCGTAGTCCCCGCCGAGACTCGAACGAACTGGAGTGTTCGCCAGAGATCTTCTCGCAGTTTTGCACACCGTCCATCGTTGCTCTGATCAATCTTGTGAGCTTCCCGGGAAAGCTGTTCTCGTCCATGATTTTCCATAGCTCTATGCGGTCGATACTATCGTATGCCGCCTTGAAATCGATGAACAAATGGTGCGTAGGGACCTGGTACTCACGGCATTTCTGGTGGATTTGCCGCACGGAAAAGATCTGGTCCGTTGTCGAGCGGCCGTCGATGAAACCTGCTTGATAACTTCCCACGAACTCGTTTGCTATAGGTGATAGACGACGGAAGAGAATCTGAGATAGCACTTTATAGGCGGCGTTTAGGATGGTGATTTCCTGATAGTTTTCACACTCCAGTTTGTCGCCCTTTTTGTAGATAGGGCATATAACGCCTTGCTTCCACTCCTCCGGTAGCTGTTCCGTTTCCCAGATTCTGACAATCAGCCGATGCAGACAAGCGGCTAACCTGTCCGGGCCCATCTTGATGAGTTCGGCTCCGATACCATCCTTGCCAGCGGCTTTGTTGTTCTTGAGCTGTTGAATGGCATCCTTAACTTCCCCCATCGTGGGAGCTGGTTGATTTCCGCTGTCCGCTGTGCTGACGTAGCCATCGCCTTCGCTGTCCTGAGCTTCTATGCCTGTGTTTTTCTGCGCCATTCAGGTGTTCATCGTAGTGCTGCTTCCACCTTTCGATCACCTCGCGTCCGTCCGTCAAGATGCTCCCATTCTTATCCCGGCACATCTCAGCTCGTGGCATGAAGCCTTTGCGGGATGTGTTGAGCTTCTGATAGAACTTCCGCGTTTCTTGAGAACGGTACAGCAACTCCATCTCTTGGCATCCCACCTCTTCCAGGCGGCGCTTTTTGTCCCAGAATAGGCGGGTTTGCTGTTTCCGCTTCAGTCTGTATCGTTCCACGTTTTGCCGCGTACCATGCTGCACCATTGCAGCCCGCGCTGCATTCTTCTCCTCTAAAACCTCCTGGCACTCCTCGTCGAACCAATCGTTTCTTGAACTCCGTTCCACATATCCGACAACGCTTTCGGCAGCGTCGTTAATGGCTGCTTTGACTGTCCTCCAGCAGTCCTCAAGAGGGGCCCTATCGAGCTCGCCCTCATCCGGCAACGCTGCCTCAAGATGCTGCGCGTACGCATTGGCGACATCCGGTTGTTTCAGCCGTTCGAGATTGTACCGGGGCGGGCGTCGGTACCGTACATTGTTGATGACGGATAGTTTTGGGCGCAGTGTCACCATCACCAGGTAGTGGTCGGAGTCAATGTTGGCGCCACGATAGGTTCTGATGTCGGTTATGTCGGAGAAGTGCCGTCCATCGATCAAAACGTGGTCGATTTGCGATTCTGTCTGCTGAGGTGATCTCCAGGTGTACCGATACGGGAGGCTGTGCTGGAAATAGGTGCTACGAATGGCCATGTTCTTGGAGGCGGCAAAATCTATCAGTCGTAGGCCGTTCTCGTTCGTCAGCCGGTGGGCGCTGAACTTTCCGATCGTCGGTCTTAACTTCTCCTCCTGGCCAACCTGAGCGTTTAAGTCTCCTATGATGATCTTGACGTCGTGGCTTGGGCAGCGGTTGTACTCGCGTTCGAGCTGCGCGTAAAATGCGTCCTTGTCATCATCAGTGCTTCCGGAGTGTGGGTTATGCACGTTGATTATGCTGAAGTTAAATAATCGGCCTTTGATTCTTAACTTGCACATTCGTTCATTGATCGGCCACCACCCGATCACGCGCCTTTGCATATCACCCATCACTATGAAAGCTGTTCCCAGCTCGCGTGTGTTGCCGCAGCTCTGGTAGATGGTATGCTTACCTCTAAACGTTCGCACCAATGCTTCTGTCCAGCACACCTCCTGCAGCGCTACGATGTCGAAACCGCGGGTCTTCAGTACATCGGAGAGTATGCGAGTACTTCCAATGAAGTTGAGAGATTTGCAGTTCCACGTACCGAGTTTCCAATCGCTAGTCCATTTTCGTCGCTGTGGTCTTTGCCGATTGTTCCGGTCCGTATTCTCTCGTTGACGTTCCTGTGCTGATGTGTTTTTACGGTTGGCTTGCAGGGCCTGACACCAACCCCCTAGATTTCCGGAGGACCATTCCCCCTAAATGTTCGGAGGGCCATAGTGCGCAGTTTAGCTTAGAGTCCTTCTCTGGCACTCGGACGATGATCAGCTGCCCCTGACATGGGGAACAGACGCTGTTGTGAGCCGCTCCTAACGTGGAGTACAGACGCCCCAGGTTTGCAAAAGCAAACCCCCCCCTTCCCTGTCAGCATACGACCAAAGTTCCCACCGGGGGTTGGTTACCCGATCTTCCCCAAGGTTACTCGTACCCCGGCCAGTACCACGAGGAGGTAGGGATAGGAGTTGCTGGGCAAGAGGCTAAGGACCGCACAAAGGGGTCTATTTTATTCCTGCAGGTACGCGAAGTACCAATGGTACGCCATGCCCAGCCATTTACCGTGCCAACAAAATCTCAAAAGTGCTTATTAGTGGTTGAAACTTGCATATTGGTGATCGGGGCAATATGGGCCGCCTAAGGAAAACGTCATGAAATGCATAGAAAAACAGCAAAAATTATGGATTAAATGCCAGTGACTTGTACTATAAAATGTTATCTTCCATGTTACGTCGATAATTATTGTTAACATCAACTTGCAAATTATTTCAGGAACTTTTTGGAAAACCATGTTTTTCTACGTGGTTGCCAAGCATATGGGGCATTATGAGCCACCCTACGGGGCTGTATGATCCACCTCATTCAATCGAATGATTTTTATTTAAAACAATATAGAGAAGATTTAGTGGTGAAGAGTACATTATTGGAAAGGAAATTGTATTAGCTTTGCTTGAAATTATTGATTCCAGCGGCTTATTTTTTAAAGATACATAATACATAGTAAACAGACCATGTTATACTAGTACTAAATTGCGATACTTGGTTCAACGTATTTTCTAGCAAAGTGTTCCACTTGTAATGGTGCATAAAAATGACTATGCAGTAAAAAAATAATCTGGTATATTAAGGCAATGCATTTTCATGTTCAAAACATCGTTTGTTTTGCTTAAATCTAGGTGGCTCATTTTGCCCCGCCCCTGCATCTTGAAAATAATATATTGTTTTTCAATAATTTTGCTTACGAACAAATCTAATTTCGCTCACAAAGTATTCATTATGATCAGAAGTTTCAATGGATTGATAAAATTTACCAGAATTATTGTACATTTTCGTAAATATCTTGAGTGTTCAAACGAATATTCTTATGGTTTTTTTTTGTGGTGACTATTTGGGGCATCCTTTAGCAGATCATAATGACACTAGACATTAAAATACTGTTTTTGAGGTCAAAACCGGGGTGGCTCATATTGCCCCGTATGTTCATATTGCCCCCATTGCCCCTACTGGGTGAATTGTCAGAAAATAATTATAATAAAAATTTCATTGCTACTACATTACGAGGCTCATGTTTAATCTCAATGTTTCTGTTATGCAATTATAATCACCAATGTGACAGAACAACTTGGTATTTTTTTTTCAAATTTTTTAGATCAATCTCACAGATTTCAGTAAGTTGATCGAAAGTATTTATCACGGTACTTACTCGAAATTGTGAAAAATGTCGAACGTGACAAATATGCAGTCATGGGCAGAATATCAACATTTGTTACTAATTATAAATTTTATGTAATTGTTGTTACACTACCCTACGTACCCACTTGGAATTGCTGGACCCACTTGTGTGATTTCATTTACAACATTGTTCAAATAGATATGCACCTCATACTAAATATTTTGCCTAAAACTGTTGCCTAAGTTTGCGTTGAGAGTTAATTTTATGTTTTTCTGTAGGGGGTCTATAATACGCACAGAATCCATATCACTGAGGAACACGTTTTTGTATTAAGCATCAAAACACCGCTATTTACTAGTTTAAAGGTTGCTTAATCCATTGCCGTTTTCAAAAATATCATAGCACGTCTAGATTTTGAGATATTGATCGTTGAAAATGCAAAATTCGACTATTTCAGCCAACTGGCATGCAAGTTTGCCAGCTTGTATGGCAATTTATTCGCTTAATTTGCCACATGAATTCGAATTTCATGTGTTTAACAATTATTATCAACGAAGTTCGTAATGCTTTCGATACTCAAAAGTTATTTTTTGATGTTTTCGAAAAGTATTGTATTTTGCCATATAAGAAAAACGAAGAATTCAGTATGGAAACTGCAAGCATGTTTGAAAAATCGATTTAATCGAGCGATTTCATCCAAATTATATCTGAAATTAAAGTTGGAGTCCTGTTTTGCATTCTTGGTGGATTAGATCACAAAAAAGTTTGTTAAATCATACTTTAAATTTCATGTAAACATCAATAACAAAAGAGTTCTATACAACTTTGACGACCTGTAGCTAAAAATTGTGACGTGCTGGAACATTTCTGAGAACGGCAACAGATACAGCAACCCGAAACCAACAAGAGACACATAATTTAATCCTTGAGACAAGCAAAACTGTCATTTTTGTTACGCTGTGTAACCGGCACCGACGCCCAGGACAAAAAATCTTATTATTTTTGGATTGGAACACTAGACGTTTCATTTTACTTAATTTTGTAGAGGTTCATAGGTAATTGTGTTATATTTATAGCTCAACATGATCTGTTCAATTTATTAATCTTTCAAAAAATCATCATTCTTTGGAAAAGTTCCTCCTAAATATTTTCGTTGCTCAGTCATTGAAATATTAAACATTGCTGAATTTATTATCCCTTCAAAATCTCTTGCTTATGTATAGCTGCTGGTCTTTATCAAATGGCAACATAAACATTTTTGCACTATTTCTCAAAAGTTCTCGGAAAACTTTTTCTAGTTTTAGAATCTTTACCGATATTGATCATTGGTGATTTATCTTGTGTCTCACGTGACTTAGGCGACAAAAGTTTTTTTTATTCCTTATGTTTTATTACGCAACATGTAGCAGAATGATGTTTTTTACAGTACGAGTCTTACATTCATCCGACGAGGTATGCCGAGTTGGATAATTACAAAGAGTGCTGTAAAACTGAGTTCTGTTGAATTTATCGTTCTTTCAAAATATCTTCGTTCTTTGCAAAAATGCCTAAAATTATAAGAATTTGAAAACCCAAGAACCCGATTTGGAATGGGTGGGCCTAGAGCTATGCTTTTTTGTACTAAGAATATAGGGGCCATTTGATGACCATATCATTTAGGAAAGGCTTATGACGTAGTGCATCAGAATTACAACACATAGGATACGTTTTCCTACTCATGGTTAATTATGACTTCCAGCTCAATTACATTCCTTTGTCAAACATGTGGCTTCAGGCTTTGGAAAATTTAACGATCATTGTCACACGAGCCATAATTTCATACCATTTATCCGCCTGCATTCATACAACACGCCTGACATTTATCGTTCGTGGAAGAGAACGAGCCATGAACGAAAACAAGACTAACACTCACCACCCTCTGTTTGACGTCGATCATTGTGTGTCAATAATTGTGACATTCGCTGACCCACTGTCATTTTGATCACGAAATTTTTCAATTTTCTGTGCTATGTTCGATAGATAATAATTAGGTTGTTAAAGGCTGAATTACTAGAAAATATGAAAGTTATTACCAAATTTAATCAAAACATAAATCACCCGAATGGCTCGATATTGTTGCAGTCTGTGATAGTTGCTGTTCTTGAACGCTCTCACGGCACGTACCAAACGAGAGGGAATGTTCACATTCATAGGGCTCTCCGATTGCGATGTGCCACGAACTATTATGGTTAATGAACTGTTACACTCTCCGAATATGGTTCGATCGGCTTATTCGGATCAAAATCCAAACACTGTGTGGCTTTGATGACGGTATGTATGGCTTTGATTGATAATAAACTGATACATAATCTATTCGAAATAAACAAACAAGAAATTTGTATTTTTTGTGTATTTGGTGAGGTGAGACGGTGACAAAAGATGATTTGCGTTCATTTACGATCAGCTCGTCGCGATTCGCCCAAGCGATCAACTGGTACTCAAAATATCGCTCGATATAAAAGGCTTGAAATTAGTTCAAGATAGCAGACTTCTTGCTCTCTGCCACGATTAAGTATAAGTATGTTTTAGCATATGTATTAGAGTGGTTCAAAAAATCGTTTTTGCTCCGCACCGCTCATTCGATTCTAGATCAAATTATGAGTGCTCTCCCAAAATTTGAGCTCATTTGGATGAAAACTGAGACTGCACAAGTCCTACAAAGTTTATAGCATAGCATAGCATAGCATAGACTGACTGTACATGTCAATGGTTGCTACTCCGTGATTGATCGGAACTGGTAATAATTGCACTGCGATCCAAATGAATAAGGGATGGGAGTTTCCGCTTACTCTCGGAGTGCAATTTTAGAAAATCTAATATTATTGATCAATAACGACGCCGGCCAAGTCCTTACAGTCAGTTGGGATGGGGAAGGAATGTTAGGGTATAATGATTGTTGCTTCTAGAGACCGAGAATACCTCTGCATCTCCACAATCAACACGGGAAGGGTGTTTATTAGTGGAACAGGAAAAAATCTGGGAATCACCTTTGGTCGGTGATGCGATCCATGGATAAGGAGGAAAATACGACTTATACTTAAACTGCCCATAACTGCATAACAGTCACATTCGACATTTTTGACAAATTGGAGTTAATACCATTGAGAGTCATAAAATGATGAGTACTTTCGATCAACTTACTGAAATTTGTGAGATTGTTCTAGAAAATTCGATAAAAATACCAAGTTGTTTTGTCACATTGGTAATTATAACCGCATAACAGTCACATTGAGATTATAAATGAGCCTCGTAATGTAGTAGCAATCGCATTTCTATCAGAATTATTTTCTGACTATTTACCTAGTATGCGATATGAGTTGTACAAAATATCAGCCTCAAATAAGCACTTTTGAGTTCCTGGTAGTTTTTAAAAATTTTAGTTTCCTCCCATACTGCCATAAAATGCACACTTGGTACTCCATTTACTCAATGCCTACTTTTGTCGAATGTTACAAATATGAAGTTATGGGCAGTAAAGCTAGTTTTTATTTTTGTCTCAAAAAGTTTTTGGTAAAAGATTTAAAATAAACGTCAACATCTATAATGTCAAACCATTCAAAAGAAGTTTTTATTAATGGCGAAAAGAGAAAAATATATGCATATATTATAAATTATATGAAACAGGAATAATGCCGGCACTTGTAGTGACGAACCATACATAGTTTGTTTGAAAATTACAAGTGTATTGCTGAAAAGTCTTTGGTAGAAGTTTTAAAAAATACATCAACATTCATAATGTCGAACAATTCAAAAAAGCATCTTAAGTAATATCAAAAATTTTATATATATATTAGAATTGTATAAAAAAAGCATAATGCCGACACTTGTAGTGACGAACCATACAAAGTTTGATTGAATATTACATAAAACTAACGCGTTCATGAAAAAATGTGTTATCATAAGCATGAAACGAGCTCACCAGTTGGTAATCCATCCTCGATTGAACACGAATATTTTTCGCACTCACACAGCGTGAACAGCAAAACTTCTCGATGCCCCGAAAACGAACCGTCTTGCTTGGACTTTCCGAAGCACTGCCCAGCAAAACAAGCGAAACGAAAACCAAACTCCCGGCGTCCCGAAAACGAAGCGTCTTGCTCGGGCTTCCCAAAACACTCTGCACAAGCCCTACAAAGTTTATATGAGAATTACTACGTTTGCCCATGTACTCTTGGGGATTAGAGCTACGTTGATACTGTGAGATATATCCATCAGTTACAACATTGCCGAAGATCGTTTTCAAATCGGACGCCTCAGTAATTAGTTATTGATTTATATCCAGCAGGCTTGAGAACTGTGATCACAATTTGCCACAGTCCATCGATTCTGCCAGTCAACCAAAAAACAAAGCATCAGCATCATCAATACCATCAAGTGTTGCGCTGCCAACGGTTCACACACTGCTTGACTGTTTTTGTCACTCCACTATGACCGTTTTCGGGCAGCCATCTCGAGGTGAATGATTGAAAAAAATGTTAAATAATTCAATCGCTAATATTTCGCTTGTGTTTTCAACTAATTGAAATCTATTAGCTCTAACAGCAAGAGCACAATCATTCCGTTGCGATACATATAAACAAGTTCAATTTCATGCTGCCTTTATCGAGCAAAAATGGAAAACCCGGAAAACCGGAAAAATCGCGTCACCACTGTGCTCGAGTCATTTCGCATTCGGGTTTGAAAAAACGTTGCGAAGAAGAAGATTACAGTTTTGAAGAGCCGTGACATTTTTTTTTTGTTTTGAACGGTCATGGATTGCTTTGGATTTTGATGGTCGTGTAGAAAAATGTGAATGTCGTGGTGGTAAATGTTTGCTACAGTACATTTCTCATCCCTGATATCCAGTCACAAATTCTTCAACAGTGCTCATTCAACTTCTGAACAGGCAACATTGCAGCAACTGGCGCGAAAGATAGCACGTACAAATCATGGCTACTACACTCCAAAAATTGTTCATATCCGAATCATTACAAAAAACGTATAGCTTTTTTCTATGGTTTTCATATAACTGCTATATACAAATACTATAAACAGAGTTCATTATGAATATCACATAACTCTCAAATACAAAGAATATAGATATTGAATTCGGATGAATCTGAAATCATATACCAATTATCATTTAGATTGTATTTGTTGTATATGACATAAACTAATGGGTTATCTAATGAAAAATAATGGGTTGTCATTGAGCGCTTGCTGCATACCAGAAATAAAATTTCAAAAAAATACATGCGCTCAAACAATCACAATATATATCAAGTTTTACTAATGGACGCATTTTTTAAACATGTCGATAGTATAAACCCGATATCTATTCTGACAGCTTGAGCGTATGCGTAATTTGCATTCCAATGCAATTAAATAAATGGGTTTTCATACTGATAACGGTTTATTCGTTCTTATTCTAATTACATTCGTTAAAAGGTTCACATTTGTGTTCTATAGAGCATACGAATACGTATACGTGCATATACGAATGTTCCGGCATCAGAAACTTCTTCGTATAGGACATCTTTAATCACTTCATGTTTGCATACGTTTCCCTCAACCAGCGACGTTGGTTTCACGACAAACGATCTCTAAAATATTAAAACATTACTTATTAAAACATATCCTAGTTTTAACTGTAAAATAACTTACACTGAACCAAGAAATCATGTCCGATTTATCTGAAAACACATATATTTTTTTTTTTCATATAGCTTTTCACATAACGCTCATCAATTTATCACATAAACTTGTGCGATTTTGTTTTAATTAAATTCATCTGATAAAACACATACATGTCATGCATATTGAAGATAAGAACCATTAGATGTTGCCAATGAGTGTTATGTTAAATTCAGATAACAAATATTAGTAATGTCGGTGATTTCTATATGATAGTAAAATAAATTTTCCATGCTTTCATTTCAGATTTCAGTAGAATTTACAATATAATTATAATTGAAACATCGTTTATTTAATTAATTATTAATTACAATGGATAGCCGATCACATTAATTGGTATAATTTTAACTTGAAACAACACATCCCGTACGATTCTGAACACTGCTGGGTGTTCTGAGTATTTTTTTCCTTTCGTTCTTGTTCCGCCATCTCCAGCTTACAATAAAAGTGATGTTTGCTGTAAATTAAATTCCAAAGTTCATTTACATCCAATTTGTGTTATGAATATTTTACTTACCCTTCTTTCACCTTGACGTTATAATTCCAATTCATGTTGCTTATAATTTAAAGCGACTTAAATGCACCAAATTGAAATTATGAAACTCGCCATCACGAAAATACGAATAAAATAAAGAAATAATAAGAACGAATTTTCACATCGGCAAATCACATAACATTCATCGGATTGCACACATGACTTTTGTTCATATACAATTCACAGTATTGGTAAATGAATGGTATTAAACATCATAATGAGTTTTATGTGTTCTTGAAATGAATATCATTTCATTGAATCGGATTTCAACTATCGAAAGGGTATGTGAGGTTTTTAATATTTTCTATGATATTTGTTGGTTCAGTGTACGTTACGCTCCCTCCAATTTTGGATAATGTTGAACAGCAAATCGTATCTCCAGCTAACGTTGGTTCCAATTTATGACAAAACTCTGCAAATGAGCACGCTACTAGCTCGTAATGGGTGATTCCACATTCTGAAATTAGAGAAAAAACATTATATTCTATGATAAAGTTAATTCCTTCTAGCTTACCTTTGAAAACTTGCAGCAATTCGTTTGAAAATCCAAGATCGACTATAAGTTCTATGCAACGGTCGCCATCTTGACACAGGTAAACAAACACTCAGATTTTTTCACATTGGCAAATCATATATCATGTATCTGATTTTGTAATGATCGGATAGATGATCGATATCCAATAATTTTTATATGAAATTCATATTGCTCATATATGATCATTATTTAAATTGCATTGGATCTTCATATTATTCCCATTGAACACCAATGAAATTAATTAAATGAATATTTGGATGCAGGTATATTAATTTACAGATAATTATAATCGGATTAGTTAGTTCAGTGTATGTTTTACTGCATATATCCAGTGATGCCTGCAGAACAGCCCAAAAATTATAGGCAAAGTTTTACAACTCATCCTAAAATCAATAACTAATTACTGGGGCGTCCGATTTGAAAACGCTCTTCGGCAAAGTTGTAACTAATGAATATATCTCACAGTATCAACGTAGCTCTAATCCCCAAGAGTACATGGGCAAACATTATGACCCGTTGAATGAATTGCTTGCTTTTCCCATAGTAATTCCCATATAAACTTTAAAGGGCTTGTGCAATCTCAGTTTTCATCCGAATGAGCTCAAATTTTGGGAGAGCACTCAAAATTTGATCTAGAATCACTGAGCGGTGTGGAGCAAAAACGATTTTTTGAACCACTCTAATATGTATGTTACAGTGAAAGCATCCAAAGTAACCCTAGCCCGCTTATTCGACTTTTTGGCCTTACAGGGCTATTATACGGCTAATATAAGGCATGTCAGCAGTATAATAGCACTATATTAGCACGCAGGTCGGATTAAAATGTTATTTGATTACTTGGGATGTACCAGTGGCGCGGGAAGTGGGTAGGACAGGTAGGACATGTACTACGTACTAAACAACCTGGGTAGGACAGTCAAAGGGCTGTCCTACCCACGATTCAACAAAAACAAAATCAGAAGAAAGCTTGAAAAATAAATTAAACTATTTATCATCTGTTCAATATACATACAAACCCGTTCAACGTCGTACTTATTCTTAAGGAGAATGGAAGACATGAAGAGGTTTTTCATAGTTTCTCATGCCTAGTGACATAATTTTTGCATGACCCCACAAAATTCTGGCTCGTGTGAAGAACAATTGAGAACATTTATATTGAAAATCTTGGGAAACTTGTTACAACTTGTTACTTGTTGAACAGTTACAAGAAACATCCTTAATTGGCATTTCTGAATGAATCAATGAATAGTTTCTTAAAAATATCAATGACCAACTCTGTATATGTTCTGTATAGTATATCGGGTTCAACAGGCTATTCAAGAATTTCGCCTTAGATTCCCCGAGGAAAAGCTTCAGAAACTATCATAGTGATTTTATTTAGAGTACCTTCAGGGTCTCCTCCTTTATTCAAGATTTTTAAAAATAATAGCTTAAGAATTTTTTTTAAGAAATTCTGCAAGAATTTCTCCTTTCGTTCATGTTTCTTCCCAGGGACCCAGAAGTTCCTGAACATTTCTTTGAACCAATTCTTTTTCTTTCTAGGTTTTTTTTTTTCCTGCATTTCATCCAAGTCTTCTCCAGCATTCATTTCAAACATTACCCTCACAGTTTTTCCAAATATTTCTTAATTTTTTTCTTAAAGCATTCCCATTCTTCTCTCTGGCGTTACGTCCCAACTGGGACAAAGCCTGCTTCTCAGATTAGTGTTCTTATGAGCACTTCCACAGTTATTAACTGAGAGCTTTCTTTGCCGATTGACCATTTTTGCATGTGTATATCGTGTGGCAGGTACGATGATACTCTATGCCCTGGGAATCCTCGACCAGTGGGATTCGAACCCACGACCCTCATCATGGTCATGCTGAATAGCTGCGCGTTTGCCGCTACGGCTATCTGGGCCCCAATCCAGCATTCCCATGCAATCTTCAAAAAAGTAAATTAAAGTTTTTATACCAGTTATTACTACAGAAGTTACAATTTCTCTCGAGATATTGTCCAATGTTTTTCAAAAAAAATCCTTTAAAAACCCTTCGAAACACTATCACGAGATGCGATTGATTTTTTATTTCGATTATCTCATCTAATTCTCTATTATATCATCTTAAACTGCCTCAAAAGTCCAGGAGTTGTTTTAGAGGTCCTTGTTTATTTAGGATGACTTTAAAACTTACATAGATTTTATCAGGGCTTACCTTTGGATTTTTTTTCTCAAAATACCTCTCAGATTCATTATTTAAAATATTTTTCTTGGAACTTTCCTAGAGACATGTTAGAAAGGAAAGTGGAGAAATTTCTGTAGAAATCTTAGAAGCAATCTCTGGAGGGTATCTTCAGATAAATTTCTAGTTAATATCTTATATACGTCTTGACAGACATATAGGACATAGCGAATCCCTATAAACTCCTGGAGAAGTTATCGATTTAATTTTAGAAGACCAGGAGTCTTGGAGGATTTCCCAGGGAAATCTATGGAATCACTGGATAAAATTGTGGAGGAATTAAGACTTTCTTGGAAAACTTCTCAGAGAGTTTCTAGAGGAATATATATGATTTCCGAAATATTCTTTGAAGAAATTCCATTTCTGTGGTACTCTTTGGGAAAATCCTTGCTAAATCCTTGAGGTATCATAAGCAAAATTCTTGGAGAATATACGTGCAGAAATTCCTTGGGAAATAATAGCTAAATGTGCTCCTTTAGAAATTTCTGAACATACCTGAAATAATTTTTGATGAAATTTCTGAAGAAGATCGTAAAAAAAACACATACAGTAAATAATACGAGCAGTAATAGTTTCTAAAAAAAGTTTTAGATCTTAGAGAATTATCTAATGGTTTAAAGAATATAAATCTTATTTCCTAGCTCCTTTCAGGTTTCGTTTTGTTTTCTTGCTTCCTGTTTGTTGTCTTTTAGGCAGTTTTTTGTTCCTTTTAGGTACCTTTTTCATGCAACAGGTCTTTAATTCTATTTTAAAGGTATTCAGTCACCTTGTAAAGACGGAAAGCTTTGTCTTGTGGTAACGACTGACGCCCTTTGGGTTTGCGTCCCGTAAATACAGTAACATTCAATTTCCAGTGTAGGGTTCCATAGGGTTAACATTTTTCTTAACTTCACTGTTCACAAAATATTTGTCAACGTTTGTCCTACCCATGGTTTCAAACGTAGACGCGCCTCTGGGATGTACCGTTCTATTTTTCAATCATCCAATCCCCATGTATCATGAGCATGAGTGAAGATGAGCGTACAGTTCGTGGTCGGTACTACGTACCCGAACAATCAAAGTTGCATAGAGCTTCAATGAATGAGGCTAGGAACTAGCACAATCACCTAATCACTGTGCGTCAACGACACAATTTCACTCTGTACGATAATCTGGAAAATCACTATTCGACTTAGTTTTCGACTAAATGCTTCTTAAACCAATAAAATTCTGAGTAGTGTTTGATCCTTCGACTTTGACGCTTGCCCCTGCGGGGGCGGGCGATGAGGGCAGAATCAAACGTGTCGCGCGTCGGTCGAATAAAAGTGAAAAAGTGCCGCGATCGATTAGTAGTGAAACATGTCGCACGTCGGTAGCGTAGTAGTGAAAAAGTGCCGCTATTCGTTAGTAGTGTTTGATCTATTGATCGCATCGCTTGCTCTCGCATGGGCGAGTGATGAATAATTGCGAATCCGGTTAGGCGTGATTATATCATGGATCGCATCACCAAACATTGATGACTCCCAGATCCCTACCTTATCCCACTAATCCTATATTCTTTCCATGACAACTCTGGAGATGCAGAGGTATAGGTTTCTAGTAACAACGGTTATCTAACTAACATTCCTTTCCTTCCCCGATGACCGTAAGGACGTGGCCGGCGCCGTTATTGACTTTTAAAATTTGAGCTTCTAGGATTCTACGGAATTGAAGTATGTGCGATGTATTTTTTATTCAAATCGAAGACCAAATAAATCAAATCAAAATTTGAGCTCTCGATTTGTGCACATTGAATAATGGCTATCTAATCCCAAACCCCATTAATTAATTACCTGTGCAACTTCGATTGTTTTGGTCAACCACGGAGTAGCAACTACGAATTGTACGTTCATCTATGCTCATGCTCATGTTCTTAAACCAATAAAATTATTTTCGACCAAATGTCCATTCAACCAACGTACTCTCGACTAAACGTCATTTGATTCAATGTAATAGATTCTTGAAGAGATGCTAATGGGTATCTCGCATAGATTCCGAGAAAATCCAACTTGGTGAGAGACAGTTTTAAATTCTGTAGAAATTAAGGACTTTTCAATGATTTGAGTCAAATTCATAAGTCATAAACTCATTTCGCGGCACGTTTTTCTGCGCGGGACAAATGATCCAAATGCGAGACTGTCCCGCAAAAAGCGGGACGTCTGGTCACTTTAATCCAGAGTTGCTTAATATCAATCATATCAGCTGATGGCTGATGGTCTAAAACTATCAATATCACTTGCGAGCTATCAATATCACTTTACCAACAGCAATAATGCGACATCGCACTCTAGATCAACATCACTGCAGAATGAGTGATCACGTGGTCATTATCCATGCTATTAATGTTTTTCAGTGACCAACATTTAGTTTCAATCTATCTACAACACTGTCGAAAATATCGTACTGATAAATTGCCATTTTATCTGCTTAATTTAAAGCTAAACTTAATCCATCAGTGATATCCATAGTCTATCGCCATCAATGCTCTGGTGATGGAGTAGACAGCATGATGTTGATGTGATATGCAATGATCCGATTTGTATCGCAGTCGGCCTGTACAAATCAGCAAATTTTAAGAATTGATAGTGACATCGAGCAACTCTGCTTTAATCTACATGGACATAACTATTTTGAATCGATGAATCATCTTTCACGTCTTGATTTGTTTGTGTAGGTAGATTAAATGATTTGAACTCAACTACAGTTTGTTGAACTAAGAATATCTTATGTATCTCAACAAAGCATCAAAAGTCGTTTTATGACACATTGTTGTTCATGAAATTATTTTTGAACAAAAAAGAAAATATTTAGTGTTTTTGTTGATATGGTAGATTGAAGGAATTGAACTCCAAAACAACTTGGAGTACCTACTTCGACATTTAATATAACATATATATTTAAACACAACCAAGAAGAGTCGATCATCTAACACATCTAACATCTATCTTCTTTTTCTATTTTCAGGTGAGTGAACGAAGAAAATCGATGACCACAAAGGTGCAGCACATCGTTATTCATCCGGTCGATCTATTTCTTTTGATAGGCATTTTATTGTTTTCCAATTTAATCACCTTTTCTAACCAAAAATAGCATCTCGATTCCATGCGACAATTTTACTACAGAAAAGACGCCACCCGCGAAGAGTGAAAGTTTCCCATCACCAAGAGCACAACAATATCAGTCACTGTACCCAAAAAAATTGAAAGCTCGCCTATTTTGCGTGACCAGTCTTTTAATGGGAACTCGAGAAGAATCAATGGATGCTCTTTAGCTTTTCCTCGTTCCTGTAGGTATTTGTTGGGCCAGTTGAAATTGAGTTTTAATTGAAACACGGTCCGCGTAGAATTAATTTCCGCCAAAATCAAACTCGAACAAAAGAAAACAACAAGCCTAGGAAATAACAACTGAAAAACAGTCAATGGGTACTCATTTTCCATCATAATCGCGCCGCTCCCGATCTGGGTCGGTCAAAGTGTGAGCTGAAAAGAAAATTTAAAAGAATGGCGAACGAACGCCTCAAGCCTTTAGTTTGAGGGAGTCGGTCACCTGCCAGCCAGCCAGCGATAGAGGAAACAGTGACACAAAAAGAAAGCTCTCTTTGAGGTTGACTGGTTGCCGTTTTCGAACTGCGACTTGTGGCGACTTGGGTTTGCAAACCCTTTCCGCCATGTTTCGCGGGCGGTGTTGCTTCCGATGGTGCTAATGTTTGTGGGTGAAAAAAGTAGGTTACATTTACACCCCTAGGTTGCTGGCTCTCTTGTTGATTATATAGAGAAGGTTGATGATGAATTAGTTAGCAGAAGAAAGTGGCCACGTTCACTGTTGGGCGTTGAATAATTACCGCGACAAGGTATGATATTTTTTTTCCGGGAGAAATGATTGATCTATGTCAGATGTAAAGACAAAGTCTTGGTTTTTTGGTACATAATGTAAAGATTTGAACTTTGCAAGCAATCGATAAATTACAATATACATATAAGTTAAATAATAGCTACACAGTACATCGTTGCCAAGATTAGTCTAGTCAGTTTCCCGGGTATACCGTTCTCGTCCATAATTTTCCATGGCTTTTCGCGGTCGATGGTATCATAGGCCGCTTTGAAATCGATGAATATGTGGTGCGTAGGGATTTGAAATTCGCGACACTTGGAGGATCTGCCGCATTATAAAGATTTGGTCTGTTGTCGATCGCCCGTCCACGAAACCGACTTGATAGCTTCCCACAAATCTGCTTGCTAGCGGCGATAGATGGCGGAAGATAATCTGGGAAAGCACTTTATAGGCTGCGTTAAGAATGGTGATCGCTCGATAGTTCTCACATTCTAACTTGTCACCCTTTTTGTATATTGAGTTTATTACTCCGTCCTTACACTCCTCCGGTAGCTGTTCTGTATCCCAGATCCTGACTATCAATCGGTGCAGGCAAGTAGCCAACCTGTCCGGGCCCATTTTAATAAGTTACGCTCCAATATCATCCTTCCCAGCTGCTTTGTTGTTCTTGAGCTGTTGGATAGCATCCTTAACTTCATCTATTGCGTGAGTTGATACGTCTTATCCGCCGTACTGATGAAGTAATTCCTTCTGCTGCCTTGGTCTTCCTCCTCTGCGCCATTCAGATGTTCATCGTAGTGCTGCTTCCACCTTTCAATCACCTCACGTTCGTCCGTCAAGATACCTCCATCCTTATCTCGGCACATTTCGGCTCGCGGCATAAAGCCTTTGCGAGATGCATTGAGTTTGTTTGTAGAACTAACGTTTCTTGAGAACGGAGTTCTGTTTGATCTTTCGACCTTGACGCTTGCTCCTACGGGGGCCAGCGACGAGGGCGGGATCAAACATGTCGCGCGTCGGTCTAGTAAGTGAAAAAGTGGCGTGATCGGTTAGTTCTTTTTGATCCTTTGACCTTGACGCTTGCTGCTGGGCAGTGCGTCAAGAAAGCCAAGTTTTTTTTCCTTTTCGGGTCGCGCGCCTTTTTTCTGAGTGCTTTTATATAGCCGAGCAAACGAGTGAGGCTGAGAGTCGATTGTGGCTGCACAGTGAAGGATAAAGGATCAATTGGTGAGCTCGTTTCATGCTACTATTTCTAATCTATAAAATATGTATGACTGCACATTTAATCGTTACAATTGTGGGACGTAAATATGACTTTTCAACAAACTATGAATTGTTCGTCACTGTGAGTGTCGACACAAACTCTGATTCATGAATTATTTATGTTTCACATTTTTTTTATTTTCAGAACACCCCTTTTTACCTTTATTTTTTGTAATAAAAAAAACTTTGAATGGTTCGACACTACAAGTGTGGACCTGCGAAAAGTTCACTTTATTCAACAAACTTTGGATGGTTCGCCACTGTACCCCAGCAACACACATGTTATAATTGTGTATTATCAACTGATATATGACCAAAACTAGTCATATATAAGTTGATAAAACACAATTATAACATGTGTGTTACTCGGGTAAGTGTCGGCATAAAAATAAGAGTGTTCTATGATGTTCCAACCTATCAAGTTTTTTGTTTCTTTTCAAATAAGTAAAATATAATAACACATGCTTTCGTCCTGACAACTGTAGGAATGTTACATTTAGGTATTTGTTCAACAAACTTTGAATGGTTCGTCACCTCAAGTGTCGGCATAATTTTCCACTACATAGAAATTGTTCATATCAAATGAAAATATTATATTTACAAATAAGCATGTATATATCTCACAAATCATTATTTATCAAAGTGAATCCTGTGACCCAACGATCCTTCCCATTAACAAACATCCCTCCCAGTAACCTTTGTGGAGATGCAGAGGCAAACACGGTCTCCAAATAGCAAAGGTTACACACTAACATTCCTTCCCCCAATCCCACCTGACTGCAAGGACGTGGCCGGCGCCGTTATTGACCCTGTATAAATAGAGGCACTGAATTATGCACATTGAAGAAGATTATGGCCAATCCCAGCCAAACTTCTAGTTGATTCTTTGTGCATTTTCACTGACTTCGGTCAATCACGGAATAGCAACCATTGATATGTGTAGTCAGTCTAAGCTAAGAACTAACGTTTCTTGAGAACGATACAGCTGCTCCTTCTCTTCGCACTGCAACTCTTCCAGGCGGCGCTTTTTATCCCGGAATAGATGGGATTGCTGTCTTCGCTTCTGTTCGTATCGTTCCACTTTTTGACGGGTGCCTTGCTGACGAAGGGGAATAACCATCTCTATACGTATGTACCGTTGACCCTTTCCAGCAAACTTCCTGCAAACCGTTGAGATGCCGAACTTGCGGAACCTCAAAAATTCGGAAAGATTGCGGGTACTTCAAGAAATTGAGAGTTCCATGATACGAGTTTCCAATCGTTAGTCCTTTTTCGCTGCCTGGGTCTTTGCCGATTGTTCCAGTGCGAATTTACATTGTATGCCTCTTGTACTGATGATTTTTACGGCTAGCTTGTAAGGCCTGCGCCAACCCCCTGTCTAGCCGGAGGACCATCGTGCACAGCACTATTTAGAGTCCCACGCTGGTACTAGGACGATGATCAGCCGCTCCTAACATGGAGAACAGCTATCGCTGTTTTGAGTCGCTCCTTACATGGAGAACAGACGCTCTGATGAGCTACACCATCATAAGAGAAGAGCCCCTCTTCCCTGTCAGCATATGACAAAGGTCCCTCCGGGGTTGGTTACCCAATCTTTCCTATGGTTCACCGCACCCAAGGCATCACAACGGGGAGGTAGGTATAGGAGTTATTGGACAAAAGGCTAAGGACTACAAATGGGGTCTATTCTATATCTGCAGGTACGCGAATATTAATTAGAAATTAAATTTTAAAATAGCATATTTTTAAATAAATATTTGTCAGCAAAAAAACTGAAAATTTGCACTAAATCAGAAATTTGTTGAAATCCAATGAAAGCCAGTCAGTCAAATGAAGATCGCTGTTAAGTGCCCTGCTCAGGGATCTGGAATAGGCATTTAAAAAGACAAAGATTTTGTGAGAATTGGGCTCAAGATCATTATATAGCCCAGGGAACTTTTGATAAGAATTAAGTCCAAATAATCGGTTTCCAGGGTTGTGTGAGAAACCTTTACAAGATTTATCGAGATTATGATGTGTGAAAACACTGCCCAACATTTTGAGACGATTATGACCAAGAATTGATGGTAACTTAAGGGTGAAACTCTGTTGAAGACTCTATAACAATCATGTTCAAGCGTTCAGTGAAAATCGTGATTTGCATGAATTGATCTACAATTCATTTCATTGATTTATTTCGCATCTAAAATGATAACACTGAATCAACAATTTCACGCCATAATACCTACGCTCGCCAAATCACTGCGCATTTGATCTGCCCACCGCTGTGCTCCACGCCTTCTCACGCTAACCGGATCCGAAGCGAACACCATCTTTGCAAGGTTGCTGTCCGGCATTCTTGCAACATACCCTGCCCATTGTATCCTTCCAGCTTTGATCACATTCTGGATACTGGGTTCGCCGTAGAGTTGGGCGAGCTCGTGGTTCATCCTTCGCTGCCAGCACCCGACGTTTGAAGGCTCCAAATGCTTACAGGTTCTCCTCGAACATCGCCCACGTTTCATGCTTGTACATGACTACCGGTCTTATGAGCGTTTTCTATATGGTACATTTGGTGCGGGGGTAAATCTTTTTTGGCTGCTTATCCTTGTGGAGACCACTGATGATGTGCCTCCGTATTTCACGGCTAACTTTGTTATCAGAATCAGAAAGAACCCAAGGTAGACGAACTCGTCGGCCAACTCGAACGTATCCCCGTAACATAGCTTCCTAGGCGACCCCTGCCGCGCCCGGCTCCACCTACTAGCATGTACTTTGTCTTGAACGCAGTCCAACTTTTGCTGCCTCGCGTTTCAGGCATAGAGATCAGCCATTTTTTCAAATATTCGACCGAGAATTTTCATATCATCTGCGGCTGTTAAGCCCGGCTCTCCACATAACACCTTTTATCGGAATATTAAATAACAGGCACGAAAGACCATCACCTTTTCGTTGTCTCCGGCAAGTTTCAAACGAACTGGAATGTTCGTCTTGTGAGTTTCCTGGGGAAGCTGGTATTCACGGCATTTTTGAAGGATTTGTCGTACAGTAAAGATCTGGTCCGTTGTCGATTGGCCGTCAACGAAACCGGCATGATAACTTCCCACGAATTCGTTTACTAGAGGTGACAAACGACGGAAGATGATCTTGATTAACACTTTATAGGCCGCGTTTAGGATGATGATCGCTTGGACGTTCTAACAATCTCACTTGCCGCCTTGCTTGTATATGGGGCATATTATCTCTTCCTTCCACGCCTCTGGTAGCTGTTCTCTTTCTCAGCCGGCCCAGCCTATCCGGGTCCGTCTTTGTGAGTTCAGGTCCGATACCATTCTTACCAGTAGCTTTATTGTTTTTGAGCTGATGGGTGGCATCCTTAACCTTCCTCAAAGTAGGGGCTGGTTGGTTTCCATCGTTTGCAGTACTGACGAAGGCATTTACTCTGTTCTCTCGACCTTCATTGCCTGTGCTCTCAGCGCTATTCAGTTGTTCGTCGAAGTGCTGCTTCCACCTTTTGATCACTTTACGTTCGTCCGTTCCTACGTCCGCGCCCATCCTTATCCCTGCACATCTCGGCTCACGGCACGAAGACGTTGCGGGATGCGTTGAGCTTCTGATAGAACTTCCGTGTTTCTTGGGACCGGCACAGCTGTTCCATCTCCTCGCACTCCGTCTCCTCCAGGCGGCATTGTTTCTCCCGTTGTTGTTGCCGCTTCCGTCTATTACGTTCCACGTTCTGTTGGGTCCCTTGCTGCAGCATGGCCGCCCGCGCTGCATTATTCTCCTACATAATCTGCCTACATTCCTTGTCGAACCAATTGTTCCGTCGACTCCGTCCCACTTACTCGACGTTGCTCTCAGTTATTGTATCTGCTAGAGCTATTTTTTCTTCACTTCGCTGGTTTGAAATCAATCAATAAACTACTAGTCTTTGAAAAACTTGAAGTTTCAGTAAAATGCCTCATTGTTCTGCTTCGAACTCGATTTCTTAACCTTCAGTTCTCTAGACTGATGCGTGATATAGTCAACTCCGCTGAACAGGTTCTTTGGTCTAGACACCAAATCTGAAATTGAATTGGACATCAAGCATCCGTTTAGTAAACACTAGCACTTTCAATATTCAATCATCGTATTTGGTCGCGATTTAAATGCCATCAAAGTTAATTGCATACTGAAGCATTTCTCTTTGTGCAAACCCGATCGAAACTAATACACAGAATAATTACTGCAAAATTGTCTTCGGTGTAGCACCTCGGGCCGACATATATACCCCTCTATTAGCACTCATCAGTGTGTGGCAATAACCCATATTTCGATGCAATTCGCGTGGCGATCATCAACAATTGATGCTCCATCGAATTGATCACATTCCATCTCGCACAGGTTGGCATCAAACCAATAAACCACGCACCCCCATCAACGACTGAAGAACGAAGACCTGAATAACAATTTCGTCGCCGGTTGGTAGTCTGAGAGAGCCTCTTTAGAAGACACGACACTTTGCAAGCCTTTTTGTCGAACAATTATTTTAAGTGCCTAGGCCTGACACTTGCTCATTACACGCTGCAGACAAAGTTCTCACATGGGCAAATATACACTTCTCCGCCACTCTGCAACCATATAGTCGATTTGGCTTGAGATTATACCACGATTTATGTGTGTACCGTTTCGTCTTTGTCGTAGCAGTCGCAAGCATGGAGGCCGGGCAAACATTTGCACAACTGTTTTTGCTTCATTAAAACAAATAACCAAACTCAAACATGGAGCACAGCTTCGTACAATATTGACTTGTGAAAGTCATTCAGTGTCAGAGATTCTCATTCGCACAAGATGTCGATTTTGCTATAACATGATGTTGCCCATTGTTGATGGAGGGAGCTTCTGATGTCGATCACGTCATTTTTGAACCCGCAACTCGTGGTATTTATGCGCGGATAATATGTTTTCGATCGGGCCACAAGTGGAAATTAATATTCATCAGTGAGTGTGCTATTGGCCTTGGATTGATTGCCGATATGGAGGCCGATGATTCAGCCCCAAGTGATGGTGGTTTGCATCCATTAGTATGCACCAGATGAGTGCATACATTTGCCACCACCGAAGTCCGCATGAAAAGCCAGCATAACATAATGTAGCAACATGCGATCGGTGTAAATGTTGGGAAGGCGTTCCAAAGTTCGTTTGTGGCTGTTGTTTGGTGGTAATTACAATGCTACGCATTTTCGTACGCCAACAAACATCACGACTAATTAGGCGCTGCGAGATGCATTTGGAATTGTAAAGCTAGAAAAACGAACATGGAAGTTTCCAATTTTTCAAACAACTTCAAATCGTGATCTCCCAATAGAGTGGCGTGAGCAGTGTTGGAAGATTGCTTTTTTTTTAATTTTTTTTTTCATTAGTATCATTTTAAACATTACATTCATTACTCATACCTAGGTGTTCTGTGTTAAGCAATACTATCATTCTAATTTGGTAAAACTAAACTAAGCTATTTTTAATATTTTGTTTACAACATTACATTTCATTTGTTGTAGCAGTCCAAAATGTGTACAGGAATTAGATTCTGGATTTTTTTCAGAACGTTGTAGTTCTTTTGCGCATGGTAGTTTAACGTTTTCTAAGCACAACAGTTTATTTTTCAAATTTTTGCACCTCTAAATTGCGAAAAATCGATAAAAATTTCAAAAAAAAAAAAAAAATCAAGACCGATAACATAATGACAGCTTGCTTTTTGACACAAATTTGATTGGTTTCAGTTTATACTACACTAGTGGCCCCGACAAACTTCATCTTGCCATCAAGTAGGCTGTTGAAAAATGCTATGAATCGTCCCATACAAAATAACAGTTCCGTTCACTCTCGTTTTTCCAACTTTCCTGGGAAATATCCTAGGATTTTTATACACACAAACACGTTGGAATCCTTGACGAACAAAGCGGAGAAAGAATCATCCAGATCCGTACACCCGTTCGCAAGCTATTTCGTGACATACAAACGCCATTCCATTTTTATTTATATAGATAATTTGTTTCAGTGTTTGGATTTTGATCTGAATTAGCCGATCGAACCATATCCAGAGAGCGTAACAGTTCGTGAACCATAACAGCTCATGGCACATCGCAATCAGAGAGCCCTATGAATGTTGTTATTCACTCTCTAGTTTGGTAAGTGGCGAGAGAGCGTTCAAGAGCAGCAACTCTCACAGGCTACTGCGGTATCGAGCCATTCGGGTGATTTATGTTTTGCATAAAATTGTTAATAACTTTTATATTTTTTGGTAATGCAACCTTAAACAACTTAATTATAAGCTTTTTCCATAGACCATCGAACACCCCTTTGGTTGCAAAGATAGCACAGAAAATGGAAAATATTCATCTCTGTTTCTTGATTAGAATGAGAGCGTGTCAGCGTATGTTGCAAGTGGATCGTGAATGTTAGACAGTGATCAGTGCCAAGCAGTTGGTGGTCTTTTTTTTCTTTCGTGGCTGGTTATTTTCCTCGAACTATAAATGTCATGCGTGTTGTGTAAATGCAGGCGGAAGAATGGGATAAAATTATGGCTCGTGTGTCAATGATCGTTAAATTTGTCCGATTTGTTTACAAATTGCAAATTTATGCGAGAATGAACACGGGGTTGGTGGTCTAATGGCTATCGCTTCTGATTCATAAGCAGAAGATCATGAGTTCAATCCCAGGCCCGTCCCTTTCCACGTACTTTGTAGTTGTATCTTTCACTTACTTCTATCTACCACTCTTAATATATCACAGTTGATCTATCACAGTTCATAGCATTTGCTAGAACCGAGACGGACAGGAATAAATCGTTCCCCTACGCTTCCATTCTTTTATCATTATAGCACGCCTTTCCTTACGCCTGATACATAGGCAGTCTGCTAACCAAACCAGCAAGCCTCTCTACCAGTGCTGTTAAATGTCAAAATTTTGGAAAAATTCAAATGTTTATAGCACCCTCGCATGCGAAAATTTGCATTAGCACATATTGCCAACCGATAGTGATTCAGAGAAGGTCACCGGGAAAAACATTTTCCGATGACTTTTTCCATGGGGAACGAAGATATTGGCAATATTCAATTGTCATATTCACGTGATATTCATGACATTTAACAGCTATGCTCTCTACCATAAAAATACCCCACCCCTTTACCCTTCTCCCATGAACTGGCGTAGACGCAGTGGTATATACGGTTTACCATGGGAGCCAGTTAAATGCATCATCAACTCCTTCCCCTTCCCTCTATTGGTCTGTATTCTGACGTAGCAGGCACCATTGTTGCCTATAAAAGAAGATCACTATAGGGGCCCAGATAGCTGTAGCGGTAAACGCGCAGCTATTCAGCAAGACCAAGCTGAGGGTTGTGGGTTCGAATCCCACCGGTCGAGAATCTTTTCGGGTTGGAAAGTTTCTCGACCTCCCAGGGCATAGAGTATAACGTACCTGCCACACGATATACACATGCAAAAATGGTCATTGGCATAGTAAGCTCTCAGTTAATAACTGTGGAAGTGCTCATAAGAACACTAAGCTGAGAAGCAGGCTCTGTCCCAGTGAGAACGTAACTCCAGAAAAAAGAAGAAGAAGATCACCAGCACTTATATACTAAGGGTGCCTGTTAGTCCCAAGCAGTCATCTGGTTGATTCGTTGTGTAAGTGCAGCTGATCTGGCGATACTGGAGTAGCAACCACGGGCGGCCAATCAAGCTCAAGATCAATCTGCAAATTTATGCGAGAATGAACACTGATGAATGAACATGGATAAACGTTTCAATTTTATTGGCACTTCAAGAATTTTGGTATTCAGTAGCACGCCCCAGTCAAGTGACAACATTATTGGGCGAGTGAATTTAATTCATCTGTGGATAAGTCAATGCTATGTTACCCAACTTTTGTTTTTTTTTTAATATTTCGTTAAAAATCTTCGGGAGCACAAAATTTATTAAAAATTTGGGTTGGGACAAAATTTTGAACGACGAAACCAACAAAGAAATAATCTGAGCACCTTTCAAAAACCCAATTCAGTTGCTAAGATGGATAGATAAAAAATGCTTTTTGATAAACCTAATCTAAATATATAAAGCAGTTAGCCACAAAAGATTGCAACGATTTTTGCCTGCAATTATTGATAAATTTATAACTAGAAACTTCGGCAGGATTTTTGTCCATTTTTAAAATAACCTTGGCAGTTTTTCATTTGTCAGGAAAATATGCTAACTGTTATCAATTGTTGAATATATCATCCATGAATGATAAGTTACTTTCTAAAAGTGCTCTGGATATGCATGTTAGAGGTTTGAAATTTTCGACAAAGTATTTTGGACTAAGTTGTACTTCATTTTGATCTCTTTGGATTTGATATAAATAAATTATAACTGATCTAGATCAGTTTTATCTCTTGGTAGGAACGTCCTAAATAAAAACATTTTTCTGTCATATTGTTCATTGATACAATTTTGACATTTTTTTATCCAAATTTGCTTGTAGAATTTCAGAGAACATGTCTAAGCAGATCTATTAATTTTTGATCACACTCAAAATTTAATTTACTGAAATGAATCAAGAAATCCCTATTTTCTCAATTGAATCAAAATTCAAAGCACTGACATACAGTTTTTTTGACATTTGTTTGACTACAGTGGTCGAGATTACACTCAAAACTTTTCGATCAAAATTCTTCAAGAAATCCTTTATTATTTATTTATCTTTATTAAGGAGACTTTCAGCCAGTGGCTGGTTCGTCTCCGTAGGCAAGAAATCCTATTTTTTATCCTGTTTGCCTATAAATCAAATTTCAAAGCGATGGCATGCAAATTTTTCGGAATAAACTAAATTATACGTGTCCAGTGAACATGTTTAAGCAGGAATAGAAGTTTTGTATTACACTTTAAATTTATTTTACTAAATCCTACGACAAACCCTAAATTTTCATCCTGATGTAGTTTTTGTGGCATGATTTTTTTTGTAGATATCCAATGAACATGTTTGGGCAGAAATAGTAAGGGGCGGTCCATTAATTACGTAAGGGTTTATGGGGGGAGGGGGGGTCTGAGATTTCTTACGCGCCATACAATTTATTTTTAATTTTCATACAAAAAATCTTACTATGGGGGGAGGGGGTGGGGTGGTTTGAAAAACCCCGAAAAATGTCTTACGTAATAAATGGACAGTCCCTTAATTTTTAGATACACTTATTTAAAAACAACTGAAATGCTTATTTTATTACAACTATTTATTAACCTATAAATTGAGTTTCAAAACGATGACATGTAGTTTCTCTACATACATTTGATTGTGCAGAAACAGTGCGTATGCGTGAGTAGAACGATGAATGTGGGATTACTCTCAAATCTTCTTTTATTAAAAAAAAAAAACACAAAGAATAGGTTTTAAACCTGATTGCTAGCAAATAATAATTCAAAGCAACTACAGTTCAGTGTTTGAGATAGAATAGAAATTTTTGATTATAATTCAAATTTCTCTTACAAAAAAAAAAACAAAACTAAGCAGACCCCCAATTTCTACAACTGTTTGCTGTAAACTCAAATTTTCAACCTATTTGCCCGTCGATATAAAAATTAATTGCTATGACATGTTAATTACACAACATAAAATAGATTGTAGAGGTCAAGTTCACAACAGGAAAAGAATTTTTATCACACTTTAATTTTTATTTTACTTAACAAACAGATAAGAAATCCTAGTTTTGAACCGATTGCTTGAGAATCAACATACAAAGCAGTTTTTAGGATGTCCATGGGCATATTTACTAATTTACGAGTACACTCAAAACTTCTTGTACTTAAAAACTAAGAAACATTCATTTTTTCATGCCTTTTGCCTGTTATTAAAAACTCAAAACATGTGTTTGTCCATTAATTTTTTTTACAGGCCATCGCAATAAATTTAGAATTACGGAAAAAAGGCAAATGTTAAAAGTAAGGTTTTAGTAATTTTTAGTAAAAAAAATTGAGTGTAATTAAAAGTTGGGTTTCTACACATATGTGTTTAATGGATTTCTACAAGCCAATTTATGTAGAATAATATGTTTGCCTGCGCTATAAATTTTTATTTACCTGTAAAAGGTTTTCAAAGCTTTTTGAGCAACATTAATTATAGGTGTAATCAAAATTTGGCTTTTGCTCAAACATAATCGCAAGTCTTTTATATTCAAATTTATGTAAACAAAAACTAAATAACATCGCTTTTAATTTAGATAACAGTTTTAAAAATAGGAATTGGTCGAAATATTTGTTTTGAAATACATGTGCTATTTTTCTTATTATTCACTATTATTCAAAACTGATAAATTTAAAGTAGTAACTTTTGGGTAAGATTTGACACGACTCTTGAAAAATCAGTTAACCAATAATATTGTATTGGTTCAATTGCTTTGAAGGAAATTTGATCACCCCTAGGAATAGTTTCTTCTATTCTAAAAAACTTGAGGATGTGGACATGAGATACGTGAAAGAGTTATAGCCAGTCAGTTGATCTGCTATCAAATGCATTGAAAAGTTAAATAGACGAAAACAAATTTATATTTACACTTTCATTTCACCGTTCAACAATGAAGTGCTCCTTCCACCTGGCAGCCAGCGCCGTTTTATCGGTCAGCCAATTCCCTTCTCGATCATTGCATTGGCGGGCACTGGTACGATATTGTGCCGCGTACCATTGCCCGTTGCATAAAGTCTCCGCATATCGTTCCGGCTCATGCTATCTTGAGCTTTAGCTACAGCACTTTCTTCGTGTTGACTTTTCTTTCTGCGGTGGATTCGCTTTGCTTTGGCTAGTGAGAGGGCAGTGAGGCCCTGTACCGTTCTGTTTTGTCGGGTACTGGCCACAAGAATTACACGGCTTCTAGCGACATGCTTCATGTCTGTCACTCTCTGGCACTCTTTATCAAACCAGTCGTTACGACTTCGTCGTTGTCCAGTGCAAGCAAAAACAGAAAGAATTTATCTACGCATCGCACGAGAGTACAATACACACTGCCTGGCAGCACTGATCGTTTGGCACGTACCACCGTACAACGGTTTCCATCCAATTTGGTCAGTTGTTGTCAGTTCCACGAGATTTTACTTCGCTGTCTGGTTGCCTTATTGGTAGATCATTAAAAACGGTGCGCGGCTCAGCATCAGTAGATCAGATCGTTATAATGTTGCTGATAGCCGTAATTTTTACTGAAGCCATACCAACTCGGAACGGTTGTTGTAATAGAAAATTGGCACGTTAAAAATAGCTGACCCTCTGGCAAATGGTTGAAGCTAACGAACGTTGCGTTCTATAGATTGTGACATGGCGATGAACGCATTAGGTGTTAGAGAACCGCAAATAAAATCACCATCAAATCGGCTGAAAAACTAAATGTGTCAAATTCAATCATTGATTTGATGTTTTTGTAGAGATTGAATCGAGAAATGGAATGTGTGATAATTATACATTACCTAATTTTAATATCGATAAAACAAGTTGTTTAACGAACAAGATGTATACGCCATTGAACATTAATCAGATAAAAAAGCGACATCTAACATAGGGAACCCAGTTAACCAACGGTTTTCCATCGATTTCAAATATCAATGGAAGGTAATCGAACTCATCGACTCACTTCGTGTGTCAAGTCGTGATGAACATATTCAGGGCATCTTACCAATCGCAGCCACAACCATCCAGCTGAAAAAAGTAAGTACTTTCGATTTCGCTCCAGGTTATCGAATACATTGCTTTCTATTTCATAGATGAGCAATTTGCTTGCACAACACAACAACTAGTTTTCGTGCCTTGCCCATTTTCAACCAGTTTTGTATTCGGTCCTACATGCCATGGGATACTGCTACCCGACTAGAAATTTATATCTGAATTATATCATAAATGTATCATAATGCGATATAACTATCTACGATTGTTTCAATTAGATATGGCAGAATTTATTTTGTTGCAATTTATTTTATTACACACAATGTTACAGAAAGTTATAATTATTACGTTCTTCTTTTTCTTGGCATTACGTCCTCACTGGGACAGAGCCTGTTTCTCAGCTGTTCTTATGAGCACTTCCACAGTTATTAACCGAGAGTATTCTTTGCCAATGTTGCCATTTTTGCATTCGTATATCGTGTGGCAGGTGCGATGATACACTGTGTCCAGGGAAGTCGTGGAAATCTCCATTACCAAAAGATCCTGGACCGACCGGGAATCGAACCCAGACACCTTCAGCATGGTTATGCTTTGTAGCCGCGGACTCTAAACACTCGGCTAAGGAAGGCCTCATTATTATGTTATTCGTTTTAATTGGAACAGAATGAAGGGTCACTCTAGCAATAGCAACAGAACAAATATGTCAGGGCAGCTAGCAACTGAGAGTTTTGAAAATATGAACTTTACAGACTTCATGCTTAAAAAAGTGACCAAAAGAGACTACAATGGAACAGAAAAAAATCTTAACTGGAACCAGCAGTGTTTATTTTTTGGGAGGACAAGTATTACTCGTGATATTACGACAAGTATTTGTGGTCGTACTACGTTCTTCTTTTTTTAAATTTTTTTTTTCAGAAATTTCATCTCTACCCCGAAGGTTTCTTCTGGAATTCATTGATTGATTTTTTAACTGCCTTCTCAAGTTATTTATCCCTGAATTTTGTCCAAGATACCTTCAAGAATTTGACCTGAAATTTGTTTAGGGATGACTCTAGTAATTACTCCAGTTATTTATCCAAAGATTTTTTTACAAAATTCTCAAGAAAATCCTAAGTTTTTTAGTAGTTTATCCATCTTAGATTAATTTCACTAGGATTTCGCTTTAAATTTCGATTTAGGAAATCTTCATGGATTCAAGCAGTTCCAGGAACCTTAACCAATGCTAAATTGTCGTTCAGGATTTCTTTAAGATTTCAAACAGGAAGATTTCAATGATTCATAAATTGCTACAGCGATTTCTCACAGGATTACTTTTGGAATTACTCCAGAAATTATTTTGGAAATTTTGCAAAGCAGATCTCGAAGCACTTAACCTGTAATCTTCCCAGGTATGTCTCCAGAAAATTGTCAATAGATAGAATATTTTTCAGAAATTTGTCAAAATATCTGAGAAGTATTGCTACTTAAATTATTAAATAATATAACTATAAGTTGCTATATTGGTACAAAAACTGGTCGTAACTAAATTACTCAGGTCGTAATTCTGTAATTTTCAGCTGGTCGGGTATCGACGACGATGGCGACGCTGGCCGCGTCTATATCTGGTCATGTGGGAGCTATTTTTTGCCTCCCATTCGCGTCCTAAACCCTTCCGAACGAAGAAAAAACTGGAATCATTTCTCCGTCTGGTCATGTTTCGGCAACGGTTTCATTGCGCTGCTGTGTCACAACAATTTTCCTCTCTAAATCGTGCATTCCGATTGCCAGTTTGCCAGCATCTTAATCATCTCTTGTGGTTGTTGAAAACTGGGTACGGAGGAGGATCATCTGAGTGCGCAAGATAGATTGCGAGGAGTGTCTCCACAATTATTATTTAATGAATCATCGTGCTTTGAAGCGACTATGAGCGTTTGATGAAGAATGTTGGGTTAATGTTTAGCCCATTCATTTCAATTTATGTGCAATTTGCTGATGTAGCTATTGCAGCAATTAATCGTGAAGCGTTCGTTAAAATAAGTTAGTCAATAAGCCTTCCCTTACTTCCAATCGCCTGTAGGATAATATATAGTAAGGTAGTTGAATTTCATAAAATAGTAAGAAGAAACCAGACCGGGCCAAATCTCAGCAACAGGTTTTTGGTGGCGGGTCAGACTTTTTACAGCACAAACAAATTCGTTTTTATTAAATCAAGCGAATGCAGTGAATAAAAAAGCTTTATTCTAAAAATTGATAATTTGCTGTTCAGCATCTCACCGAGGTTCTTTGAGAACAGTGCTTAAGATTATGTCATTTCGCCCAGTTTTTTTTAGAATCTTGCTAGGAACGCGTCGTCAACAAATTGTATCGAGTGAGTAGAAGAAAACAAAATCATGTAACACGACACTATTAAAATTTTAAACAATAAACAACAGGCCCTCAAGAAGATCCCAACAACTGGATCGAAACGATGGCAATGATTTAAAATTATCAACGCTTAATTCGTGACTGAAAGCCGAAATCTCCACTTACCGGGAACCTAATAAAAATTGATTTTAATATTCATTAGCAACAAAAACCTACTCAGAATGATTTCAAAAATCCACATATGATTATGTTAAAATTACTGGAGTGATTACTGGAGGAATTCTGTTAGCAATCCCTGGAAAAACTTCTCGAGTAATCCCTGAAGGAATTCCTGAAGGAGCCCCTGGAGAAATTTATAAAGTTACTGCTGGAGGAATTCCTGAAGGATCCTGGAGGATTTCCTGAAGGAACTCCTGGAGGAATTTCTGAAGAAACTTTTGAAACAATGCTTGAAGGATCTCCTGGAGGAATTCCTCAAGGAACCCATGGAGGAATTCCTCAAGCAATTCCTGAAGGAATTACTGTAGGAAATCTTGAAAGAATTCCTGAAGGATTTCCTGCAGGCATTCCTAAAGGAACGCCTGGAGCAATTCCTGAAGGAACTCCTGGAGGAATTCCTGAAAGAACTTCTGGAGGAATTCCTGAAAGAACTTCTGAAGGAATTCTTGTAGGAACTCCTGGAGCAATTTTTGAAGGATGTACTGGAGGAATTTCTGAAAGAACGCCTAGAGGAATTCCTAAAGGAACTCCTGGAGGAATTCCTGAACGAACTTCTGGAGAAATTCCTGTAGGAACTCCTGAAGCAATTCCTGAAATATGTGCTGGAGGAACTTCTGAAAGAAATCCTGGAGGAATTCCTGAAAAAACTTCTAAGGAAATTCCTGAAGGAGCTACTGAAGAAATTCCTGTAGGAACTCCTGGAGAAATTCTTAAAGGATGTGTTGGAGGAATTCCTTAAAGAACTCCTGGATGAATTCCTGAACGACATTTTAGGTTGACGGCTCTGTAAATCCTGAGTTTATCTTCTTTCTCCGGATGGTCGTTGGGAAACCTTTTAAGTGCTCTCAGGGCTTTCCGGTGTGCTTTGAGAATGGAGCGGGTGTCATCAGACCACCAGCGAAGAGCTTCCCTTCCTGGTCTGCTGCTTTTGGGGATGGCTGAGGCAGCTGCTTTTGTAATAACATTGGAAAAGCTAGTTAAAGAAGCCAGTTCTTCTAATTCTAGAAGATAATTAATGTTTGATTGGTAGATTTGCCAGTCCGCCCGATCTGGTGGGGACGTGACCGCTGCAGAAATCTGAATAGGATAATGATCACTACCATGCAAATCGGCGCAAGCTTGCCATAGGAACTTGTAAGCTATGGAGCGACTTGCCTTTGATAAATCTATGGACGAAGCGACACGGCCGTTGTAGAAGGTGGGTGAACCGTCATTTAAGGATACCATGTCCGAATTAGGGCGTAGCTACATACGTAGATCGGTGGTCATCATACAGTTCCTCCCAGCCTGTTCCGCGGAAGTTAAAGTCCCCCATGAGCAACCGTGACTCATGCATAACTGAGCAAATGTGGAAGAAATCTCTGTGAGATATCACAGTACTTTATGGAAGATCTTTGGACGAACTGAAGCTTTTGCGTTGCATAGTCATGTGACGTGCTACCACTTGATTCCCAAAAGCACCTTTTTCTTGGATCGCCTTGAGTCGCCACCCGAGACATCGTTGTATAATGATCGAATCCCAGGTGTTCCCTGATTTATCTGTGGAACACAGTCGGGTTTTCCAAAACGATACGATCTTGATAATCACTTGATTTTGTCGAATACTTGTTTTACCAGAATATTGAACACGTTGCGGGATGCGTTGAGTATCACAGCGAGTATCAGCTCTGAGATAACTGAAACTCTCCTGAATCCAGAGGGAAAATTTTTAATAATAGAATTGGCAAATATGTAAAGTTTTGGTTGATCAAATCTATTAGATTATGGTTTTTATGGCTAAATTTCAGCTGACCCCATGTCTGCTATATCCTAGATCTCATTTCAGCTGAGTGTAGCCTATACTGTGCCTCCAAATGGCCCATATCATTTCCCCCAAATCTAAACAGCAAACCTAGCGGTTTACGGCTTAAACCCAAGCTTCCGTACTCATAACTAAACAACTCACTCTCGTCTTTTACTTCTCTTCAATCACCTTCGCACACTAATCCATGCCTACTAAACCGAAGAGCTCCAACGAAGACCGAAGAAATAAAATCATCCAAATCTGCCTTCCCCCATCACCTTCATAGATCTGAGTCTGACACACTAAAATGCGGTTCCGTTTCTCGGGGTGCGCAAAACAGCATGATTCTGTTACGACGAATGCCGCAACTGACGATGAATGAACGCGGGGAGTTTGCCGCCTATAAGATCTGTTTCCATATTTTGACAGTGTTTTATTACATATGCCTTCAAATGCCGGTACTACACCTCCTTCAGAAGAAATCAAAAAGCGAAAAGTTCAAGTTGATGGTCGGAAGGGGAATGGCTAAGAGTTTGTTTTGATCGTATTTTTTCCCCGTTTCGGGCTTTCTTTGCACGTTGGCTGACTGCCGTATCTCACATACATATATCTCCATAATGTGGGAGAAAACAATGGAAATTTGCATAGCTAGTTAATTAGGTTTGCCAATGTGTCTATTTGCATGCACGACAGAGCTGGATTTGGATGTGAATGATACTTGGTTGGAATACATGCTTGAGATTTTTCTAGTGGATAAATGGCAAATAGTTGTACAATACAACTACTTGCGTTTAAAGTGTTGTTGAGTTTAAAATGCTCTGGGCCATGTCCAACACAAGTTTGTCTTTGAACCACATTTTTAATCCTTTTTCTCAAACTGTAACTCTTCTGTTATTGAACCGATTTGTGATTGTTGTTTTTTTCAAATGTTGTTGTGTTTCCTTCGATTTTTTTTAATTACGCATGAAATTGTTTTCTAATATCTTAAACAATAATGTCCTTGGTAAAATAATATCAAATCGCAGTAACATCACACAATTTGAACGGATTTCCAATTTAGTAGAGTATGATGGGGCAAAGTTTTGACCTGAGTGGAATATTTCCAGAAAAACTTTAGCCGATGGGAAGAAGTAACTACCACACAGTGATCCTTCAATATATTGGCTACAACTTTGCTGACCAAACTTGTTTCATTTCCAAGTTATAAAATTAATTGTCTTGAGCGTACTATTGCCCCACCAATGGGGCAAGAGTTCGAATCTAGCGTGGGGCAAAAGTTGACAGGGTGAAGCACAAAATATCGATATGTCAGGCATACTTTATACCAGCCGTACACTTATGTTTGCATATAAATACAAACTAAATTTTCATCAAAAAATTGCTCAATAATAAGGTGAACAATAGAGTATATTGAGAAATATCCAAAAATAGTAGTTTTTCAAATAATTTAGTAAAAACGGAAAATGTTGGTGACTGACTGAAATTGCAAAATTGGACATATCGGAACCTGGGAATAAAACGCTGTTACAGTTGTCAGAAATCTACACTGTTGATAATCTAGGCCTGCCGGAGCAATCGATCGGTAGAATGTGATTATTTGCAGGCCTTTGAACATATTAGCTTATACTGCTAATTTTAAAGAACTGCGATTAAAGTTTCATTTAAGTATGAACGGGGTTTCCCGATTTATTACGAAACTACCCGCACCTATGATAAATAAAAACTGAAATATTGATTGCCGTTTAAAAGTTGTCTTCATCAAATGAGTTTATGATTTCAGAATCCTGAGTCACGATTCCATTACTTAATTTGCCCCTTTTGATTACGAATAGTGGAATCATAAATCCGTTATAAAAAAAAAAGCTTACGTTTTCATGATTCCAGATCTTGCTTCATGATTTCATGACCGTAATTGCTACTCCTCATATCAAAAATAGGAATCTTAAATAAAAGGTAACTAAATCTATGAATGGTACTTATGTTTTCATGAATTTCATTCATGTAACCAGCATACAAATTTCAAACTTCACTTTTTTTGTAAATCAGAAGAGAAGGGAAAAGACCTTTCATCCTAATTATAACCCTAAATAACACTATAATCATCTGTCCTTGGACGTTCTCCTCAAGTTTAGTATTGATTGAGATTAGGTTTCGGACTTAAAATGCGATCTCATTTCAATGCAATACTTCCATATAAGTGCATATTCATATCTGTCTGTCATGCCGTGCTACCGGTTCTCCACCGAACAGATTTGTCCATCGACGATTCATAGCCAGAAGGCGTTTCCGATACAATAACAGTAAACCAGTTATCCCAATGAACGCATACGCTTATGTGCGCTACTATCGGAACGAGTAGTGATAATTGAAGCTACTTAGCGAACAATTTATAATTTTCTCAAACTGTCGCTTGGCTGTCCTCACAACAGCGCTCCACGTTGTCTTACTTTTATGACCTAGTGACGCTCCGTAGAGAGCGCGTGGCCTGAATTTGTACCGCTCTATTCTAACATCCAACAAGCTGACTTGAAAGACGGATTTCTTTGGTAGGAATAGGGTAGGTGTACCGGTATTCGTCATCCTGAGGAAATTATATTTCATATATCAGTCATAATACTTATGAATACTGTCAATGCATTAAACGAAGTTTAGCAGGAAAAATATAAAAACTGATTATAAACTTCGTTTTGTATGTAAATTGGGGCGGCGAATATTGGATCACATGCGCCAGTATTCGTCATATTTCAAATTTCTGCTCCTGAATTCACCACCTGCACTGATTTATTATTTAGGAATTTAGGAATACCACGGCGTAAAACTGTACAAAGGAGCAAAGTTTTCAAGCAAAATGATTTTGTTTCCATCATTTGCTCAGCAAATTATTAGGTTTCTGCGGATGTTGTTACATTATTTCAATGTGATTTCGTGAATACTAAGCGATTTATGCGTGAAAACGGTGCATGATCCGGGGTGCCGAATATTTGTACTCTGGCGAATACCGATGCAACTACCCCACGAACATTTTTGGAGACCATTTTTTGACGCTAGTATGGCGTTTGGTGGCCACGGGAGGGTGAAGGGGATTAAGTAGTCGTCGCGGAAGCTGACTGCGTTGATGAAAGAATTACGACGAGGAACGCTAGAAATGCGGTATGTGATGGGGATAGTACAAGTGGAGAAGAAACCACCCATACAATTCCGCGTTGCTGGCGGGTATGACGAGGAAAGTACAGTTGGTTTGACCGTTTTTTTTTTTTGTCTGTTTCTAACCCACACTTGATCCCTAATTAAAGTGTCATCGAGAATAGTCGAAATGGTGTAGGTAATTTATGGCTTCCTTTTTCGATTAACGGCATTGTTATGTGTTCAGTATGGAGCTAATGTATGTGGGAGATGACTTAGAAGGGTTGAATGATGAGTTTGTTTTTAGAACGTAAAGTGCATGGGCGTCTTATTTAAGAACTTGATTTCCATTGAAATATTTTTTTTTTTTTTTTTTTTTTTTTTATTAAGGCACTCCGTGCTCGTGGCCACTACTGTGCCGGAATCAGTTGATCGGTAGCTTCTTTATCGATACAGATCTATTTTTAACCTATTTATATTTACATCAACTTTCACTCTCTCCTACTCTCTCACACCGAGTAGGTAGAAGAGAGCTCTGCTGTTAGTGAGGCTAGCTGCCTGCGAAGAGGGTCAGTTTGTCTCAGTCACCATCTGATACTGACGGAGGATGAATGTGCTCCCCAAAGCACGCTTCTCCGTGCGGTGTCTTCTGGTGGCTGGACGGGTTTTTTTGTGGAGGGGCTGGGAATTGAATCCATGACCTTCCGCTTATGAAGCGAAAGCGTAACCTCAAGGCTACGGACCCCCCTTCCATTGAAATATACATCATATGTTTGCATCATATCGAACTTCATAAAATTGCTCATTTACATTTTTCCAACAATAAATGACACTATGAGAAGTTGCATTGCACAAGATATTCTCAGACTACTTTTTACGACCGTTTTAGAAAGCAGTAAAAATAATTGAAGTTGAAACATGTTTTCAGACAGTATTAAATTCTTAAAATAACGAACAAAATTGAAGTGGGTGTGTATGGTTTAGTCTACTGATCCACAATGTTCTTGGCAACACTGCTTGAAAAGAATGAAGAAAATTTTCAAAATCCTTATTCATAGCACGGTGGAAAAACATAATGTTAAGCAAAGCAGGAAAAAAATACCAATTTTATCCAAATTTTCGTGTAGGGCACATATATTTGGTACCTGGTAACACTGCGCAAATAAAATCGATTAAGCACAATAATTTAAAGTTGTTAAAATCGAATATTCGAATGGAAGTATTTACTTTGCATTCTGCATTGCATTAAGGAATGCCAAGAAGAAGAAGATGACCTTGCATATGCTCTTAACAAACTCAATTATGACATCGAGTTGCTGGGCAGCCATCAAACTGCATTTTTGGGAGGTAGGTACTTCCTTTTGCGATTCATGTCCTCAATTAGTCTCTATCTATTATGGTGCACTGAGCTAGAGTTTCGAGTAGATTTTTAAAGGCGTTCAAATATTATTTTTCTCATACATTTGATAGGCTTTATCACCACACCCTCGCTTAAATCGTAATGATCCTTTAATGCAGCTCAGTAGCAGGAAACTTGATGACTATCACAATCACATCGTAAATAGCTCAATCAGGATCCCACCCAGTGCGATAATCCACTTAATCGGTAGCGTCTGCCACACACAACTCAACTCAAAGCCAAGCCACCCGACAGACACACAGCACGGTCTAAATTGATTGAAGCTAATCGCTTTTTAGTGTCTGATAGGACGGACGAAACCGTCCAACAAAAACGCAATGGGACTTTGTCACGTGAATGCTATTCTGTGGACGCATCTACTTGTGTGTCCGACAGGGACGTAACAGCACCACGCATCTCTGAACCGGTACCGCAGTGCTGATCACTCAAGTGGACCAGTTAAAAATAAAGGCCCGATTTGTAGTGGGTATCTGTGGCAGCACCATACGAAAAATGATGTTTGTTTGTTCAAATAAAAGCACGAAACATCTATTGATTTGAAATAAAACACTTCACCTACCGACTGTCTGACTGCTGTTCACTGATGGCAGCCAAATTGACAAGCATCTAAAGATGGGGAACACTCTGTGTTTTATCAAAAGGTAGTCAATAAAATAATTAGACGTTAGCAATAGTTTGAGCATTATAGCAGTAAAAATACACTCAAACATATATTTTTAACTGCATAATCGATTAATTAAGCAGTGATTTATAGGAAATTAGCAATAAAAACGAATCTGTTGTTTTTATTGCTAATTTCCTATAAATCACTGTAAACCAAAAAATGAAAATTGTAATTAATCAAAAGAAAAAAAAGAATTACAAAAAAAAAAACAAATAAAGCACTAAAATACTAAAAGAAATCCAGTAACAAGTTGAAACTAAGCACTAAAACATTTGAAAAACGCCAATACAAAACTAAATATAATTACTGAAAAAAAACGCAAAGTTGCTAATAATAACTGTAAAAAACTTATTTCCATTTATAATATTTAAAGTGTTGCTTACTTCCATTTTTTGTTGGAGTATGTAATTTTTAAAAGCAGATTTTATTTTTTTTTCACTATTTTTTGTGATATATTGGCAAAACATATATTCTTGTTTGGAATTTTTATTGATGATTTTTATACCCATCTATAACTTGTTTGGAACATTTCATTGCATGATTTTGAATAAACTAGCAATGATTGGTCTTTTTCTAGAGCACGATACAAATTTTTCAGTTGTAAAAATCGGAAAGGAACTGGTCGCGTGCGCTAAGCGAAAACAAAACGCCTCACATAACCGCGCTTGTTTTATGAATGGTGCCTCTTGAAGACAGGCCAAAGCCGGACGCCGAAATGGAAATCTTGCATCCACTACACAACAGCACCGCTTGACTGTTGATCTTCCGCTCAGTTGCGGTTGTGGGTGAAAGAGTGAGAGTGGTTTCTACAAAAAAAAAAATGCATCGTGTCAGACGTCATCGAAGAAAGGCACTTTCATCGTTCGTTTTCGCGATCGACAGCTTGTACGAACTTAGAACTGACCCAGATTGGTTCGTTTCACGCATGGCGGGCTGTTTTAGAGGGCTAGGTGCATAAAAATATCTTTGCTGTAAATGATTTGATGCAAATATTTGATTCGATACAAATAAAACTCCATATCAAAAATGCAAATATCACCCTTTTTGTATGCTGATTTTAAAACCCATCGGCCCATGAGCCATGCTGTTGTTGATTTCTCATATTCATCTGTTACGTATTTATCCCGTTTTTGTTAAGTGTTAAACATGGTTTTCATTAGCTTTTAAGAGCATATATCAAGGCATTGTTGAGTAATTCAGATACATTTTGAATTGATTTTGGAATAATTGTTAGGATTACAATGTTGCGGTGTTTTTGAACAAAATTCGCCAATATATCGTATTATTCTTGAGCTTGAGCTTGATAGGCCACCCGTGGTTACTACTCCAGTATCCAGATCAGCTGCACTTACATAAGGAACCAACCAGTTGACTACTTGGGACTAACAGACACCCTCAGTGTGTAAGTGCTGGTGATCCTCTATTTTTAGGCAATAATGGCATCTGTCACGTAATAATGCAGATCAATGTGGGAAAAGGGGAGGAATTGATGTTGCATCTAAAACTGAGCCACACACCGGATATGCCTCTACATTTTTTTTTTACTTGTTTTAATTATGAATCGTGGTTTACGGCCAACCAGCCGAGTGGAAGTTTAACAACTACCGAAAAGCTAAACATTACATATAATTTGCAATTGGATTAGATGGACAAATTGATGTGAAGATTTGCGAAAAAGTTACACGTCTTCTCAGTGAGAATCGAACTCACGACTCCCCGATCTCTAGTTGGGGCGCGTTAACCACTACGCCATGAGAGGACTCATGAACGCAGAAGTTAACCTGAATTCGATTTCAGCTCAATAATCACGTGGTCCTCTTTCGCAAAGTGCACCTCTTTCGGAAGAATTAGATGCCCATCCAAACACAACGCTTTCTATATATATATCCAATGCCTAGCCCGAGAGCGCATTGTTTTTTAGATATAGGAATAGCACACTACACTAGCCAGCAACTGCGCTGGCTGAGGTTTCTATTGTGTGGGCTTCCAATGGGTCGCGACGTTCTCAAACGACCGGTTACGGAACATGAGTCCGTTGCTCGATAAATACTTGTTTTAATTATGAATCGTGGTTTACGGCCAACCAGCCGAGTGGAAGTTTAACAACTACCGAAAAGCTAAACATTACATATAATTTGCAATTGGATTAGATGGACAAATTGATGTGAAGATTTGCGAAAAAGTTACACGTCTTCTCAGTGAGAATCGAACTCACGACTCCCCGATCTCTAGTTGGGGCGCGTTAACCACTACGCCATGAGAGGACTCATGAACGCAGAAGTTAACATGAATTCGATTTCAGCTCAATAATCACGTGGTCCTCTTTCGCAAAGTGCACCTCTTTCGGAAGAATTAGATGCCCATCCAAACACAACGCTTTCTATATATATATCCAATGCCTAGCCCGAGAGCGCATTGTTTTTTAGATATAGGAATAGCACACTACACTAGCCAGCAACTGCGCTGGCTGAGGTTTCTATTGTGTGGGCTTCCAATGGGTCGCGACGTTCTCAAACGACCGGTTACGGAACATGAGTCCGTTGCTCGATAAATACTTGTTTTAATTATGAATCGTGGTTTACGGCCAACCAGCCGAGTGGAAGTTTAACAACTACCGAAAAGCTAAACATTACATATAATTTGCAATTGGATTAGATGGACAAATTGATGTGAAGATTTGCGAAAAAGTTACACGTCTTCTCAGTGAGAATCGAACTCACGACTCCCCGATCTCTAGTTGGGGCGCGTTAACCACTACGCCATGAGAGGACTCATGAACGCAGAAGTTAACCTGAATTCGATTTCAGCTCAATAATCACGTGGTCCTCTTTCGCAAAGTGCACCTCTTTCGGAAGAATTAGATGCCCATCCAAACACAACGCTTTCTATATATATATCCAATGCCTAGCCCGAGAGCGCATTGTTTTTTAGATATAGGAATAGCACACTACACTAGCCAGCAACTGCGCTGGCTGAGGTTTCTATTGTGTGGGCTTCCAATGGGTCGCGACGTTCTCAAACGACCGGTTACGGAACATGAGTCCGTTGCTCGATAAATACTTGTTTTAATTATGAATCGTGGTTTACGGCCAACCAGCCGAGTGGAAGTTTAACAACTACCGAAAAGCTAAACATTACATATAATTTGCAATTGGATTAGATGGACAAATTGATGTGAAGATTTGCGAAAAAGTTACACGTCTTCTCAGTGAGAATCGAACTCACGACTCCCCGATCTCTAGTTGGGGCGCGTTAACCACTACGCCATGAGAGGACTCATGAACGCAGAAGTTAACCTGAATTCGATTTCAGCTCAATAATCACGTGGTCCTCTTTCGCAAAGTGCACCTCTTTCGGAAGAATTAGATGCCCATCCAAACACAACGCTTTCTATATATATATATCCAATGCCTAGCCCGAGAGCGCATTGTTTTTTAGATATAGGAATAGCGCCCCAACTAGAGATCGGGGAGTCGTGAGTTCGATTCTCACTGAGAAGACGTGTAACTTTTTCGCAAATCTTCACATCAATTTGTCCATCTAATCCAATTGCAAATTATATGTAATGTTTAGCTTTTCGGTAGTTGTTAAACTTCCACTCGGCTGGTTGGCCGTAAACCACGATTCATAATTAAAACAAGTATTTATCGAGCAACGGACTCATGTTCCGTAACCGGTCGTTTGAGAACGTCGCGACCCATTGGAAGCCCACACAATAGAAACCTCAGCCAGCGCAGTTGCTGGCTAGTGTAGTGTGCTATTCCTATATCTAAAAAACAATGCGCTCTCGGGCTAGGCATTGGATATATATATAGAAAGCGTTGTGTTTGGATGGGCATCTAATTCTTCCGAAAGAGGTGCACTTTGCGAAAGAGGACCACGTGATTATTGAGCTGAAATCGAATTCAGGTTAACTTCTGCGTTCATGAGTCCTCTCATGGCGTAGTGGTTAACGCGCCCCAACTAGAGATCGGGGAGTCGTGAGTTCGATTCTCACTGAGAAGACGTGTAACTTTTTCGCAAATCTTCACATCAATTTGTCCATCTAATCCAATTGCAAATTATATGTAATGTTAGGCTTTTCGGTAGTTGTTAAATTTCGATGCCCACTAGCGGCGCCTGGTGGCAAAATTCCGAATTTCAATGACCACCGCATGTTAGCCCTTAATCTACTGAACAATTTTGCTGAATACCATGACCTTCTATTTTGATTATTTTTTAAAATATTGATCGTTTATAAAAACGATCATTAATCTGAATTTCAGTCGTTAAAAGAACCGCCGTAAAAAGAGGTTGGAGTGTACAAAGTCATTTTTCAAAATATCTTACATGCATTTCAAAGTAGTTTAAAGCTAACAGTATACATTTTCTCGAAATAGCATAGCATAGCATAGCATTAACGACTGTACAAATCGTGGGTGGCAGTACAATAGGGTGTGGCTTATTTTTCAAAAGTTCTCAAAACTAAAAATTCGTGTGCTCTACTATTCAAATCACATTTAAAGAGGAACCTCAAAATCTGAGCCAAAAATATTAACATTTAGAGGTGGCGCAAGCATCTTGAAGGTTAATTTTCAGATTGAGAAAAATGACAATCAGTGAAGTAAACATAACATCGTTATTTTTCAACCGATTTTGAAACCTTCAAAATTAAATTTATGAAAACTTTGTAGAATACCACATTTTTCTAAAATCAAAACCAGTTTTAGTTAAAAGTAATTTATTCCAAATTTTTCCTCATTTTAAAATAAATTCAACTTTGTTTGACCATAAATTCATGACTTCTAAACCGATTCCAAATATTTTTACATGCTTTAGAAGCTTATTCAATTGTTTTCAAACCTTTCATACATCACATTTCACTAAAAAATGCCTTGACTAAGTTATTCAGCAAAAACTGCACAAAAACATAATTTTTTAACGAAAAATGCCAGTTTTTTCAAATTTTTGCCAGCTAAATATTATCTCTAAAGCTGAAATTGGGTTTTCTCATTTTTTAAACCTTTGAGAAGGACTTTGTAACAATTTTTAAATAATTTTGAAACAAAAATATGTTTGCATATGTTAAACAATATATGCACCATTCAATTCGTAATTAAGGCAAAATGCATTATGATTTTAGGTTTTATAGAAAAAAAAATATTTTCGGCGAAAAAACCTATTTGGATTGTTTATCCAAAGATTTTTTTTTTATTAAAAAATAATGTTTTTGGGTAGTTTTTGTTAAATAACTAAGTCAAAACCATTTTTTAGAAAAATGTGTTGTATGAAGAGTTTGAAAACAACTAAATTTGCTTCAAAAACATGTTAAAAGATCCGGAATCGATTGAGTATTTATGAAGTTATGGTCAAACAAAAATTATTTATTTTTAGTGAAATGAGGAAAAAATTGGATAAAAGTATTTTTAACTAGTTTTGATTTAAGACAAATTAGATGTTCTACAAAGTTTTTATAAATTTAATCTGAAAGATAATGGCGCTAAAAGTTTCAAAATTGGTTGAAAAATAACAAAGTTATGTTTACCGTCAAGCTACCATTCACCGTGCATTTAAGAAAAATTTGAACTTCAAATAATTATATAACTTTTCCAAATAATTTTAAGCGTACTAGAATACCACTACGTAACGTGCAATTATATCATAATTCAGGGAAAAATCTAAAACTAGTGATGCGTAACAAAAAATACTCAAAAATTATGTTTGAAAATGTCATGTTAAGGTCGCCTCGTACCGTTCTATGTCACCATTTACCGTGCACACTAGTGCACCATTCACCGTGCGTATAGTTTTAATCATGATTTTATTTCGTTTTTTGAAGAAACGTTGTTGATGAAGCAACTATGTTGCTAGTAGTGTGCGCACTTATTTTTAAGAGTATTCAAATCTTTATTTATAATAAAAACCATAAAAAGTTAAAAAATTGGCTAAATTATTGTATTTCCATTAAAATCGTTATAGGAGGTTTGACTGTATTGTCCAAACTATTCCATATTCACTCATAAACTAAATATGAAGTAGTTTAACCACGACATAACGATAAATCTAATATTACCGAATAATTTCATGCCTTTTACACTAATGCACGGTAATAGGAACCATATATATTGAAAAGGGTCCATTCACCGTGCATTTGGGTTTCGACTGAGACACAATAAAAAATTCTAATTTGCATAAAATCTCATTGCTCATACGATGAAATACATCTTACTTATAGTATCCACAGTGAAAACTTGTTGAAATTAAAAAAAATTCAAACCCTAACGTTAAAATGAAAAATGCGATTTTTTGGGGTTTCTACTAAGAGTGTTGAAAAATCTCATTATCGAACAGAATCCGCATGATTTTGACTACATAAACTAGGTTTTTCCAAATGCTTTGTGACAAAAACTACTTCATTTTATCAGTTTTATCTTATTTTGCTGACAAAAGAATAATTTGTGACAATTGTATGAATATTCTGTAGGAATTTGTATATGTGCACGGTGAATGGAGGCCGCACGGTGACTGGTGACTTAACGGTACTTCACTGATGGTCATTTTTTATAAATTGAAAATTCACCTTCAAGACGCTTGCGCCACCTATAAATGTTAATATTTTTGGCTCAGATTTTGAGGTTTCTCTTTTAATGTGATTTGAATTCTGTAGAGAACACGAATGTTTGGTTTTGAGAACTTTTGAAAAATAAGCCGCACCCTACTGTACAATGCTAAACTCTATTAATTTTGGGAAATCTATATGGAGTGTTGCAAAAAAAAGTTTGTGTAGAACGACTTTTTCTACATAATAGAATTACACAAAACAAGCATTACATTGTACACCTGACCGCGTCCTCACAATCGCTAGGGGAAGGGAAGGAATGTTAGTTCAACGTCTACTTAAGAAGATACAGGGAACCCAAACTCTCTTCATAGACGTCACGGGATAGGGAGATTGAGTTGATAGAGTAGGGTGTACATAAGGATCAGCTCAATTCGAAAATATAGAGCAGGCCTGCCCAAGCGTTTTGAACCGCCGGTCAAATCGCAGAAAAAAAATTGTGTCGCAGGCCACATTTTTGAACGCACAAATATTTCCATGAAGTCTGACAAAAGCAAGTAAATGAAGTTCAAAAATCAGTGAGTTGAGTAAATTTCATTTGTAGAAATCGAGAAAAAGATAATTGCTAAGTATTCTGCTGGGCATTGTTAGAGTCCCTTGTATAATTATATAATAATCTGGTCCAGAATATTTCGAAGAATCTATCCTAGAAATGTTGGCTCCTGTGAGAATAATACCCAGGATGTTTATAAATATTGTACTCCGAATTCTGTCAGAATCCGACCTAATATTATAAGCATGAACCGGAATGTACTAAAATCCTGTACAAGCTTTTACGAAAATCCTGGTCAGGATGTCCAAGATTTTACAAGAATCGTACCTAGGATTCCTTCAGAAACTCACTCAATAATCATTTTGAAATGCCAGCTAGAAATCTTTGAGAATGCTAAAAAGTTTTTGAAAAGAAACCTGCTCAAAATTTTATTATAAATTCTAAAATGTTACATGGCGTTGTAATCTTGCGCAGGATTCTAGAAAATTATGTATTTAATTCGTTAAAAATCTAGGCTATCCCGGTAAAAAATTTGTGAGAATCTTGCCAACGTTAAGGCTGATTTGCTGCTGACAAGAAAAGTAATCGCCTATCTCGATGCGTAAGAAATTACTTGCATGAAATGGTCAAGAAAATCACTTTTCTTTGATCGCAATACGTAGTTGAGAAGAAATGTCATTTCAAATAGGGCTCTCTGTAGGACATTTTTTGACCCATTCAGTTAAATAATTTCTTTACTTTTCTTGAGCGAAACAGCATACTTAGCTTTATCCGTGATAGTCGTGCCAAGAATACTTAAAAAAACCTGTTCAAGATTTAATAAAACACATGCCTTTCTTATAATCCTGTCAAGGATGAATGTCGAAGGAAGTCATGGTGGAAAAATTGTTTAAAAACCCAGAATTTGAGATTTAGAATTTGAATCATTCATAAAATTAAGTATCTAAGAAGGTTAAAACAAACAAAACAATTAAAATAATTACTAAGCTAGGGTATTAGGCTTAGTATGTTCTAACTTCGGGCTGCTAGAATATTCAACGGGCAAAATTTGAGAAAAATCTTCGAGCCTTCCGCGGGCCGCACAAAATATGGTCGCGGACCGTACGTTGGGCAACCCTGATTTAGAGCATTTTTGGTAATGGCATTAATAATATGTATAGATTTTGGGTTTACCTGATTACTTCTGAAAGAGAACTTGTTATTAGTACAATAGAAATAAAAAAATAAAATCAGCGATTTTCGTCTTTTGCCCAAAAAAAAAACGCGTAATACGATTGATCCTGTTCCTTCTGCCCACCCCCGTAGAGGCTAGCGACACTACCGAAGGATCATTCATGAGCATGAGCATAGATGACCGTGCAATTTGTAGTTGCTTTTCCGTGATTGACCAGAGCACAGAGATTTAATGAATGGGGCTTGGGATTAGCTTACCATTCTGAATGAGCACAAATCGAGAGTTCAAACTTTATATGTCAATAACGTCGCCAGCCACGTCCTTACGGTCATCGGGGAAGGAAAGGAATGTTAGCTAGACAACCTGTTCGAGCGCGAATTATGCACGGTATCGAAGGGCTTTCTTCGCTGCCGTTGGCAGCCACCGAAAAGTGTTGAAGTCCGGCAAAACACACGCGAATACCTGACCGAGGGCTTGGGTCGCCACAAGCCTCTTGAGTTCCAGAATACCACCACGCTTTCTTCACTAAAGCTCGTCCACCTTTTCACTAAGGTCGGACCGAGGCACACGACACGAAAACCAACTAAGTCCCTTGGTAACTGGGCACTTAGAAAAAATCGCATCGACCGAAATCACTACCACACAACAGAAAAAACGGCTAAGTCCCTTGGTAACGGGGGACTTGTGATATTTTCACTCGATCGTAGAATAAACCGACGCAGACTGACCGAACGTGTGATTCGTTCAACTTTCTATTTCAGACTGTATCAAATACAATAGGTTCACACAATATATCAGTTTGCTACCTATTGTCCACAGATGGTGGACGCGGGCTATTGTGCGCATGTTTGCGCTCTCCTCTAACAGTCTCTCGCTGTACTGCTGAGTGGCAATGGGGTACTTAAGGGGTACGAACTATAGCAAAAAATGAAATTCAATCTTATTCGTTAAACGGATGTTTCCGGCTCCAACATTCCGGCCACCTTGGAACACGGAGGTGTTCCAAACTTCAGCGTTGGACGAATTCATTGAATCGGCTTACAGATGGTCATCGGTACGGATGATGATCGCTCCGTCGTAGATCCTCGCCAAAGACCGGGAACAAAAAAAGAGAAGAACAGGTAGATCGAACGATTCAGCTTAGAGGTATTGGAAACGCAATTACCTGTACTAAGCGCGGGTGCGCTTCGAGCATGTTCTTCCTTGCGGGTTGCTCTACCTGGAACGATTAAATGGTTGGATCCGGTGATGGCAGTAGAGCGATCTTCGCTACCGCACGAACGATGTCCTTTCCCGGTGCTGTCCGGAGTGTCACCACTCGGACGATACCATCCTTGCCCGGATGAAGCTTGACGAACCTTCCGAGCGGCCAACTGGCCGGAGGAACGTTGTCTTCCTTGATGACTACGATGCGGTCAACATCGACGGCGACCGGTGGTTTGCAGCCCTTGGTAGCTCTTGACTGCAGTTGTTGCAGGTACTCCGGATACCAGCGAGCCCAGATGTTCTGCAGATGTTTCTGGACTAGCTCGTACGACTCCAGACGGTTGTCGGGAATCTCACGCAGATCAGGTTCGGGTACCGCTTGAAGATTGGCTCCGACGAGAAAGTGTCCTGGAGTTAGAACCTCCATATCCGACGGTTCGCTTGGCATCGGCGTTAGCGGACGGGAATTCAGGCACATTTCTACTTGAGCCAAGAGAGTGACCATCGGTTCGTAGGCGATGTTGGTGTTACCGACGGTTTTCAGGAGATGCTTCTTCGCTGACTTGACAGCGGCCTCCCACAGACCTCCGAAATGTGGTGCTCGCGGTGGGATAAATTTCCACCGAATCTCGTTCTCGGAACACCAGCTGAAGATTCTGTTTCGATCACTGTTGTCCACCTTCAGCATTCGATAGACACGGTTGAGTGCGTGTGACGCACCCTTGAAGGTTGTGGCGTTGTCCGAGTGTAGTTCGGCGATTCTTCCTCTGCAGGCGACGACCCGGCGAAGTGCTGCCAAAAAAGCCGCCGTGGTAAGGTCGCTCACAAGCTCGATGTGCACAGCCTTCGTAGCGAAGCAGACGAAGATTGCTACGTAGGCCTTCGTAGGAGCACGATTACGGACGGGTGATTTGATGAAGAACGGTCCGCAGTAATCGACTCCGCAAACGGAGAACGGGCGAGTTGGTGAGACTCGGGATGCCGGTAGATCTGCTGTGCTCTGCTGGACTAGTGTGGGCTTGCTACGAAAACAAGTGTGGCAATGGTGAAAGACGGATTTTGAGAGATTTCTGCCGCCGAGAATCCAATATTTCTGGCGCAGTGTGGCTAGCAGGAGTTGAGGGCCTGCGTGCAGTAGCTTTAAGTGAAAGAAACTAGCCAGCAGAGTCGACAGCTGGTGTTTGGCAGAAAGCACGATGGGATGCTTCACGAAGTCGGAAAGAGCGGCGTTCCGCAGCCGGCCACCGACACGAATAATGCCATCTTGATCGATGAATGGCTTCAACCACTTCATAGCGGACGATTTAACGACGAATTCTCCGCTTGCCAGATCCGAATGCTCTTCAGCGAACGACTGACGTTGCGCTAGACGACACAGCTCCAGTTCAGCGCTCTGTAATTCTCCAGTATTGAGTGGAGTGATTGGCTGATCGCGGAAGGTGAGTTGGCTGTACTTGTCTGGATCCTTAAGGCGTAGCTTGGCACGTTCTTGCAAAGTTCGGAGATAACGCAAGCAGAACGCAGTAACACGACGAAGCTTGGAAAAGCTGGAGTAGCGAGCGAACAAATTGTCATGAAAATCGCTCTGTACGACGCCCATTGAAACCAGTGGGATCTTTCGCATTTCTTCGGTGACGGCTGTTGTATCTTCGTCGGTCGGAATGAGATTTGGCCAACATTCTGGAGGGAGTGACAACCAGTCAGGACCGTTCCACCAGCGCTTACACTGGATGATATCGATCGGATGCAGTCCTCTTGAAATGTCGTCTGCAGGGTTATCGACGCCAGGAACATGTTTCCAGCGACTCACATTGGATATGTGCTGGATTTGTGACACTCGATTGGCTACGAATGCCTTCCAACGGTTAGGCGGCGACCGTAGCAGGTGGAGAACGGTAGTGGAGTCCGTCCAGAAATACGCTGGCAGTGGTATCTTAAGGGCGGAGAACACTTTCTGGAATAGCTGCGCGGACAGCCGTGCAGCACATAATTCAAGTCGGGCAATTGAATGGCGACTAGATAACGGGGCTACTTTAGATTTCGCTGTTAGTAGCTGGATCGATACGCCGTTGCTAGTTTCGGCCCGTACATAGCAACAGGAACCGTAAGCTCCCTTGGAGGCGTCGGAGAAGAAGTGTAGCTGGAGATTGACAGCATTCGGAAGTGAAACGAATCTTGGAACTCGGATTTCACCGAGCATATGCAGCGTGGAGTGGAAGTCTTTCCATTCTGCTTGAAGTTTGACTGGAAGCGGCGTGTCTCATTCACAAGATTCTCCATTCTGCTTCAGCGCCCACAAGCGCTGCATGAAGAGTTTGGCAACTACGATGGTGGGACCCACCAGACCAAGTGGATCGAATATTTGCGCGATGTATGACATCACCTTTCGCTTTGTAAGGACTGCAGCCGGAGGCGGCAGTTGGACCTTGAAACGTAGTGCGTCAGTTCTTGGTTCCCACATCAGACCCAGGGTGGAAACTGCCTGCTCGTCCTGAAGATCGTGTAGTGGTTGTAGGGCTAAGTCCTCCGGTGGTACACCGTCGAGAACTTCCGGAACATTTGACGCCCACTTCTTGATCGGTAAGCCAGCATCATTGAGCATGGACGTAACTTGCTCTCGCACTTGAATCGCAGACTCTACGTCGTTCGCCCCTGACAACAGGTCATCGATGTAAAAGTCGTAAATGACAGGATCTACAGCAGCTGGATACAGGTGTCCATTATCATGAGCAATTTGCTGTAGAGTTCTCGTGGCGAGATAAGGTGCAGAAGCAGTACCGTAAGTCACTGTCTGCAGCTCGTAGGTGGAAATCGGATCGGTGGAGCTCTTCCGGAACCGAATGCGGAGGAACCTGCGATCCTCGGGAAAGTGGAGTATCTGCCGATACATTTTCTCCACGTCGGCGACAAGGGCTATACAGCGTATTCGAAAACGTAATACAATCGAGTGAAGATCTTCCTGAACGACAGGTCCGACTACCAGCGTATCGTTCAGCGAATGTCCGGATGACGTCTTACACGACGCGTCGAAAACAACCCTGACCTTGGTCGTCGTACTCGACTCTTTGAAGACGGCGTGATGTGGAATGTAGCAGTGCGGTTGATTGTCGTCTACTGGTTCGTCGAGCTTCTTCATGTGACCTAGCTGGAGGTATTCGTCCATAAAACGGTGGTACGCGTCCTTGTTTGCAGGATCACGTTCGAGTCGCCGCTCGACACTCAGAAGACGGCGATCTGCGATTTCCCTGGAGCTTCCTAAAACGACTTCAGGATTGTCGGTTCGAGGAAGCCTGACAATATACCGTCCAGACGGATCACGAGTAGTTGTTGCTGAGTACTGCTCTTCACAGCGGTTCTCTTCTACAGACCGTGCTGGACCATCGGAGATGGTTTCGATTTCCCAGAATCTCTGGAGAATAACTTCTAACGGCTCATCTTTCGTAGAAAGGTTACAGATCCGAGGGATGCAAGTGTACTGACTTGCAGCAGCCCCAGCGACGGCCCATCCAAATGGTGTTTCAGCTAACCACGGAAGTCCATCTCCTAATGGAATCTTCCGGCCACTGTGGAGTTCCCAGAATGCCTCACTTCCGATGACAAGATCTATCCTTCCTGGGACGTGGAACCGAGGGTCCGCTAGCGCAACATTCGGGATATCCCACGACGATATATTGATTGGGATAGTTGGCAACTGTGCCGAAGGGTTCTTGAGGATGAGGAATTCCAACTTCGTCGAAAAATCCTGTGTTCTCGATTGGATCGTTGCGGTTATCGCACTTTTTATGTTCTGCTTTGAGCAGCCGATGCCTGCTATGGAAACTTCCACCTTCGACCGTGGGTTGAAGAGTAGCTTTGCCAATGGCTTTGAAATGAAGTTGGACATGGACACCGAATCCAGCAAGGCCCTTGCCTGGTGCTCATGGCCGTGGTCATCGATTACATTGAGGACAACCGTTTCCAACAATACTGTGTTGCATGCAGTTTGGACTGCCATGCTGACTTTGGGAGGAGCGGAGCTCGGAGTGTCCACGCTTGTGGACGGAGACGGTTGTTGAACAGAAGGAGATGATGCCACGGCGGAACTCGACGACATCTTGGATATAACAGGATCGTGAAGCAACGAATGATGCTTCTCGTGACACGTGCGACACGTGAACTTTGACGAACATTTCTTCGCCTGGTGTCCACTGCCCAAACAATTCCAGCACAACCGTTTCTGCGTAGCGAATTCTCGGCGAAGGCGTACATCCTTCCCGAGAAATACGGGACAGTTGCGTAGAACGTGATTGTCAGAGCACGACAATGGACATGTCGAAGGAGAAATGGAGGATGCAGCGGCATTGGCTGTGAACTTGAACTTCGTTGACTTTGGAATGTTTCCGGCCACCTTAGACGAAGGTGCCGGTTGCTGGTGCTCGCAGCCGACGGAATTCAGCACTCGTACACGCTGATAGAGGAACTCTACCAGTTCGTCGTACGTCACATCATCTTTCGTACTGGTTTTCTCCTCCCAGGCTCGCAAAGTGGATTGGTCCAACTTGTACGAAAGAATATTTACCAACGGTGTGTCCCAGTGTTCCACAGGTTCGTTGAGTTTCGCTAGTGCCCGTACATGGCGCTGGAAATCGTCAACCAGACCGTGGATGCGTTTAGCAGATTCTTGCTTCACCGCTGGCAAATCGTAGAGTGCTCGAAACAGTTGACGCTTCAGAGAACGACGGTTGTCGTACCTCTTGAGGAGAGCGTCCCAAGTGCAAGCATAATTGTCGGCTTCGATGTCGATGGATTCGAAGGGCTTCTTCGCTTCCCCTTCAAGCGACTGCAAAAGATATTGCAGTTTGGCGACTGTTGGTATGTCCGCATTAGAGTGGACCATGGACGAGAATGTGTCCCGAAACGACAACCAACGCGAGAAATCGCCGTTGAAACGTGGAAGGTCGATCTGTGGTAAACGGAGATGGAAATTGGTTCCTTGAGCTACAAATGAGGAGTTTAACGGTGGCTGATGATTTTCGGCGGGACGCTTCGATAACAAATATCCTTTCGCTGCACAATATCGATGCTCGAAGTCAACTCGTTCCGTCAGGTGTGCTTCAAGATGCTCCGGATCCAATCGCTCGATGACATCTTGAACCTCCGAAAACGCAACATTCACTCGGTCCAGGGTTTCTATCCTCACTTGCACTTGACATCTGTCCCGCACTGCCTCGAAGTCTTTGACGAAGTTCTCGACAGTGTTCCGAATTGCAATTAACGACTGCCGCTGGACCAACTTGTCCGTAAGGATTTTGTCGTCCTTAAGAGGCATTTCGGCGGGGACACAAACGGACTACGCATGGAAACGGTAGCAAATCGAAACGGATCTCCTTCCCGGCGCGAGCTACTCGTTTCTACGCGAAACCGAACCGGCGAGGCACAAATACACGATCGAACTATTCAAATCCTTCCCGTCGCGGTGTATTGGCCTTCACGACGACAGTAACGAACGGGAGAGGGCTGTTTTACTCGAAAACGCAAACTCCTTCCCGTCGCGAACAATCCCAATCCTACGCGGAACGCAATCAAGGGCGCGAACGTTTTCCACTTGAATTGCGCACCGTCTTCCACCAATTGCCACAATGACTTAAGAAAAATCGTAAAAGTCACCCAACTTTCGTCAACCAAATGAAATAAGGTTCAAATTGGTTGCAAATAGCATTCACTTTCTTAATCGCTACTGCAAGCCACATGCATAGAAAAGGGAACGAACTCACCGGGCTTTAGATGACGAAGATGGCCGCTCCAATCCTAGTGATGGTGTTCGTACCACCACTACCACTGCTTGACACCAATAGTTGGGGACGCTTGCTCGGCGTACAAAATGGCTCCGATGACAATGGCAATTGGGGGTCAATCACCTCGTTGAATGCCCACGGTTCACAAGATGGCGACGAAACAGCTCCACACAGCGTAACTTTTTCAATCCACCAAACACTCAATTTCACTCACCGGCGGGGCGATCGATTTCGTTCGGGCTAATTAATTAGCCAGCACCCTATAGCTTTCACACGCGCGCGTACAACGTTCACAAAGTACCGTTAACACGTTCAGGCGTACCGCGTGGGTAGCAACCTCCAAGCGCGATGGCGCCTTTATGCCAATGTGCACAATGGCTTCACTTTCGCACCAGCGTGGCTGGTCAGCGAATTTTTCTTTTACCGGCACTTTTTCACTTTTCGACCGCGGGATGGCCTTCGATCCGGCTCGAAGGACCAAAAAATGTTCGAGCGCGAACTATGCACGGTATCGAAGGGCTTTCTTCGCTGCCGTTGGCAGCCACCGAAAAGTGTTGAAGTCCGGCAAAACACACGCGAATACCTGACCGAGGGCTTGGGTCGCCACAAGCCTCTTGAGTTCCAGAATACCACCACTCTTTCTTCACTAAAGCTCGTCCACCTTTTCACTAAGGTCGGACCGAGGCACACGACACGAAAACCAACTAAGTCCCTTGGTAACTGGGCACTTAGAAAAAATCGCATCGACCGAAATCACTACCACACAACAGAAAAAACGGCTAAGTCCCTTGGTAACGGGGGACTTGTGATATTTTCACTCGATCGTAGAATAAACCGACGCAGACTGACCGAACGTGTGATTCGTTCAACTTTCTATTTCAGACTGTATCAAATACAATAGGTTCACACAATATATCAGTTTGCTACCTATTGTCCACAGATGGTGGACGCGGGCTATTGTGCGCATGTTTGCGCTCTCCTCTAACAGTCTCTCGCTGTACTGCTGAGTGGCAATGGGGTACTTAAGGAATACGAACTATAGCAAAAAATGAAATTCAATCTTATTCGTTAAACGGATGTTTCCGGCTCCAACACAACCATTGTTACTAGAGACCAAAGAATCTTATGCATCTCCACAGTTGTCATGGAAAGGATATTGGGCTAGTGGTATAAGGTAAGGATCTGGGAGTCACCTTTAGTTGGTGATGCGATCCATGATATATTCACGCCTAACCGGATTCGCGATATTATACGATAAATGCATTGTACGCCAAACAAGTGTTCATCGTTCGCCCTCGCAAGAGCAATCGATACGAACAAAGGATCTAACACTTCTAACGCTATCCTGACCGCATCACCCGCCCCCGCAGGAGCAAGCAACGCGACCAAAGGATCAAACACTACTAACCCACTACGGAAGGATCATTCACTACTCAAACGTATTCTGCAGTGTTAGTTGTAAGAAAATTAAAAATCATTTGTATGACGCGTAAGATGTCTCAAACCCACCCTCCCCTAATAACTCCTTACGTACGACCGCTTACTTCCCGCTGTGCAATTAAAGAATTAAAATTTATCGTCTTATCTAAGTTCTAAATTCATTATCTTTGACCACCCTGGAAAGCCTACACGAGACAAAAGTGCATTGTTGCATATTCGATACAATGTACACTGAGACTAGGACGCAGTGCATGCTGCGTAGGGTGGAAGTGTTTTAAAAATTTCTCGGAATCAAATTAACGTATCGGTGAGCATTGCCTCCGCGAAATTCGTATAATTGTCGTTTTATGAAATTACTTGAAACCGACTATCATAACAAAGAGATATGATCGTAAATAACGTACTCTTTAGGAAGTTGCTTCAGCCCGCGGTCGTTGCTTTCGGTAGCATTTGGAATGGGAAAAAGTGCAGCTCTTAAGCAAGGGTCATTAACTGGGTGACTGCCTACTGCTGACATGGAAGTTGCAGCCGAAGCATGGACATTAGCGGTCAGTTCACAGCATGTTATTGCATGTAGCTGCCGGATGTTACCATCCAGCGAACAGCGAGCATAATTGTCCACTGCTGACTGTAGGTTTCAAATTGTAGCAAAGTTTCGCGTCTTTTCCCATTGGGAAAAGAATGAGTAGCAGTTGAGGTTAATGACTTTGCATGTGAACGTTTTGATTTACTCTTAACCCAGCTTAAGCTATGTTGTACATAATGTTGCTTAAAGGCTGCTTTTCAAAATGTTGGTGTTTGCCTTTGACAATTACCTTGAGGCTGAGTAGTAATAGTACCCGGGGAAAAAAAAATGCTTAAGAACACCAAACTAAGGAATACCAAGTAATTTACAATACATTACAAATAAGGTGGCAGGTACGATGGTACAATTTACCTAGAGAAGTTAAGGAAATTTTAACACCTTCAGCATGGCTTTGCCTTGTAGCCGCGGATGTTACAGCTAGGTTAAGGAAAATGTCTCTTGTAAGTTATCGCGCAAATTTTAGAAGAAAGTCTTTTCAGCATCAAACTTGTTTATTCTAAAAAATTAAAAAAAAAATCAAACATGATTTTCACATTTTTTTTTCACTTAGGATATTCGAGTGGTTTTCTGTAAGTAATCCTTTAAGTAATAAATCTGATCGTGAAAGACACAAAAGCACAACCAATGTCTAATAGACACTGTCTATCAATTTCACGCCCTTGTCTTACTTTCCCTTAACTTAATTAGCAAAAAGCATCCATGAGCTCATTTTGCCGGAAGTTTGTAACTGTCACAACAATTTCCTTCTCGGCAATTGACAATGCAAAAGAGCGGCTACCTACATAAAGGTATACGCGTACACATGAATAATGGGCTCCCCTTTGATATGGAGGCTCGTTTCCCCCGGTGCTTAATAACCGGCTCAAGAAGTTGTGCAATTCCAAACTGATAACTGCCTTCCTGTCGGTGGCCGCACAGTGGCCCATATTTAAATAATCTTGGCAAAAGTAACGCATTCTCAATTTTGGTATTGGTTTTAGGGTTACAGACCCTGTTTCGTGCATAATTTCCATTTGTTGGTTTTCATAGAACAAAATTTTAAGATTCTAAACAAAATGCATGTTTTGGACAAATTTAGGCAACAGGATTGTACTTCAAATGATTTAAAGGATATTTCAACAAGATATCTCCACGGGGAACGATCTGTACGACATGAAGATTTGGTCCTTGTTTTATTTGACGTACTTACAATAATAAGGTGAACGACAGATGAAAATAAATATGGATCGGGAAATGTTTAATCTAAGTAAAAATTATTTAGAAGCCAGAAAAACTTATGCTGGAAACTAAATCTGCACAAATATTAGGATTTTTTTTAATGAGTCAGCACGAAGATTATCTTTTGAAATGTTCCTATGTTACTTGTTATTTTTATTTCGAACCTAACTTCTGATATGGTAGATGAATGTTTAGCTTTGTTTTTTTTTAACTAAAAACATGTTTGGATATGGGACTTTCGGCAGTTTTCTAGAAAACTGGACCACTGTAGAACAGGCGACGCACATGTTCCGTTCTAAAGCTTACACGTTCTTGGTAGCGCACTCACGACCGAGTAACGCGACTTTGACATCAATATTCTGCACACCGGATAGCGTTTAGGGGCCCAGATAGCCGTAGCGGTAAACGCGCAGCTATTCAGCAAGACCAAGCTGAGGTCGTGGGTTCGAATCCCACCGGTCGAGGATCTTTTCGGGTTGGAAATTTTCTCGACTTCCCAGGACATAAAGTATCATCTTACCTGCCACACGATATACGCATGCAAAAATGGTCATTGGCATAGTAAGCTCTCAGTTAATAACTGTGGAAGTGCTCATAAAGAACACTAAGCTGAGAAGCAGGCTCTGTCCCAGTGGGAACGTAACGCCAGAAAGAAGAACCGGATAGCGTTTCCGTTACCGTGCGAATCGTGGAGCAATGCCAAGGTGCAAGGTTTCTTCCCTTGACTTCACCGCCCATACCTTGGACAAAAAAGTCTTCCTGTGTGACGATCGATTCCTTTGAGCAGTGCCGCTTCATAGGCAGAATTGAGTTGTTGGGGGAAAAGATATTTTGGAAATTAATTATCAACGCTAGAGGTTCTCAATCTTATTGGATGCATGATCGAGCTAGTAACTTGAATGATTCAAATTATTACAACTTTTGAACTTGTTGGATAAGTTTTAAGGTTTATTATTTATCAATTTATCAAAACTGGGGTGTTCTTGAAAAAATATCTGTGTAACTAAATGTTTTAAACTATTTGAAAATTGTTTGAGTTTTATAGATAATATTTATGAATTCCTATGATTACCTGGTGAATAATTCCACCTTCCTTAGCTTACTGATAACGTCCGCGGTTACAAAACAAAGTCATGTTAAAGGTGTTTGGGTTCGATAGCCGGTCGGTCCAGGATCTTTTTGTAATGGACATTTCCTTGTTTCCCTGGGCTTAGAGTTTAGTAGAGTTCATTCGATATACGAATGAAGAAAAGGCAAGTTTCGCAAAGGAAGCTTCAAGTTAATAACTGTGGAAGCTGAGGAGTAGATTCTGTTCCAGTGGAGACGTAATGCAAAGCAGAATTGTAAAATAAAATATGTGAAGAAGCATCCAACATCGTAGAAAAATATTAGAAACTACTTTTTTCGCGGTTTCCCAGATTACTGTCTCGCGTCCCACAGTTTGGGAAACTATGTACTACGTTTCAACTGGTTGTGCAAATATTCATGTGAACCCGAGCAGAATAAAATAACTACTGAATACTAAATTGAGGTATTCCATACCAGATAATTTCCAATACTTACAACCTGAATGAGGTATGAATGAGCCCTGCATAAGAGGTAAAATACCTCAAATAATACCTTCTGCATATTCTACAAATACCAAGCTGATAACTAGATCAGGTATTGTAATACCTAAATAATACTTGATGGATTTTCATATAAAAGTGAAATTTTTCAATACTAGTTCAATACCTCCAGCAGTCCTCAATAGCTGTCGAATACTAAAATGAAGTATTTTTAATTTTTTAAACATTTTTTTCAAATACCATTATAACACCAAAATGAGGTATTGATAACTGAACAATACCTAATTGTGGTATGATACCAAAATATGTTATGCATAAGTTATTGGCGAGTTATTCTTTCCTCCTCGGGAAGGTACCTTGCTCGTTGTCTCGTATTTTAAGTAAACAATTATGTCCCACAATCAAGCACCTGATTTGGGATGCTGTTTGTGCTGAGATGACTAATCAAAATCTACATATTGCTTTTTTCTTGTTTCATTTACAGGTAAGCATGACGAACGCGGACGGAGCGACCAACAACTGTATACAGACGTAAAAAAGCACTTTCGAATGAACTTGGAATTGAAACCGATAAGCAGGTTAGAGTAGCAAATCGTTTTAAATGGGTTGTTCCACTAAGGAGAACGTTTTTCGGAAGGTCAGTCATGACGGTGTACTATATATGGATCATTCCACACCATCACCGATTTCAACCAAATTTAGTTCAAATGTTCATTCATTTGAAACATGCAGAATTCCCAATTTATATACCTATCGGACCTCCCCTTAGCACTAATTTTCGACCCATCAATACAATGTTGGCCTACTTTGTATGGAAATCCGAAAATGCCAACTGAATTCTTGTAGATCGAAAATTAGTGCTTACATTGTTGCCCAACATACTTATTTTCAATTTTGAAACATCAAATCGATTTTTCATGTAATGAATATTTTTTGACTTCATGACTCGCAGTAAAGTCAATATACTCAGAGATGCTTTGGAATCATATAACAATTAAAATGTGTTGCCAGATTACCTTTTTCAGTTGAATGTTTTAAAATAATATGACTTGGATTTTACTTAACTGCACCAAGCACCATGTTTAAATCGAGTCATTTACACCAGAGGAGTCTGATAATCATATCCATCATACCATAAAAATATCATTTAATTATACATTCTATTGTACTGCCATATCATTTTTTTCTGGACATGTTAAACTAAATTTTATTCAACCAGAGCAATTCATAAATCAAAACACGTACTCAGAGGTAATTTATTATTCCAGCTTCAAATAAGTTTCAGTGATAACTGATGTATATGAAAATTAAACAGCTCGTTCTTGAATTGCAACAAAAAACGAGCATTTCGATTCAAAGTATTTAAAAAAATATATATGGATCTATTAGAGTACCGTATACCAATTACAAATTTATTAGTAAATTTTACACCAACTTGGACTGCTTCAGCTATAGTAGTAGTTTTGGATACTGCATCCATCCCTATTTCCCTTTCCCTTCATATTGAAAAGATTCGAATGGTTAAAAGAGTAGTTTGTGAATGAGCACGATTATTATTTACCTGATGGGTATGCTTATTAAGCAAGTGATCGTTAACTGCAAAATGAGAATTGTTGGAGATTCTGCTTGGGAAATGCCAGCTACCAAACACATTCAATGAATCGTTCGCGCGAAGGGCAATCCCAAAAGTTAGACAATTTGCATGAGCATGATCATTGATGATTGTATAATACGTAGTTGCTACTCCATGATCGACCAAAATAATCGAAGTTGTAAAGGGAACCAACAGATGTAGCTTGGGAGTAGCATACCATCTTCAATGTACATTTTTGAGGACTCTGAAATTAGTAATGTCAATAACGGCGCCGGCCACGACCTTACGGTCATCGGGATAGGAAAGGAATGTTAGTGTGACATCCATTGTTACTAAAGACCGAGTACCTCTGCATCTTCATGGATGTCACATGAAAGAGTTTTGTTAGTGGGATGGTTTAAAAGCTACATGATCAGGATCCACCTTGTAAGTGATGCGATTCATGTAACCTCTATTTAAAAAGTTATTTATCAATGCGTTAACATCTTAAACATCGAACTATTCAAAGGTTTGAATCTCGAATTTTTTTAAAACATGAATAAGCGCTTATGTCAATAGTTTAAGAGTCGAAGTATCCATAGTTTGTTCAACAAATACATTAAAAACACATGTCATGGTACAAATGTGTTATTACAACCATGATACGAGCTCACCAGTTGGTAATCCATCCTCGACTGAATAGTCACAATCTCAGCGTCAACACGCTCAAGCAGGAATACAAAATCACTCCGAAAGCGCGTGAATGAAGTGCTAACTGAGAAAAAAAATCGCTCCTAGCGCGAGAAAAAATAATCGGACAGCTTGGGCCTTTGCAAGGCACTACCCAAGCGAACGACGCCAACCGAAAACATACTCCGAGCGTGCGAAAAACGAATCGAACGGCTTGGGCCTTCGCAAAGCACTAGAAACCCGACTAAGGGTACATATCAAAATTTTATCAGCACATGTTATTATGTTATAAGGTTTTTTCGAACATAGATTGTTATAAACTTGATGCAGGATGTTGTTAAAATAACTAAAATTTTAACAAAAAGTGTATGAATAGTAACATAAACATAACAAAATGTGTTTTAATTATATCAAAAACATATCAAACCAAGTAATAATGTTTGATACAAAGTATCAAAATTATAATACTGTTCGATATACGATAATATTGTATATTATAGAAATGCGTAAGTATCTATTTAATTTTGTTATAAAGTTGTTAAAAATGAAAAAAAAAAATATCTTGAAGGGAAATAAAACATACTATGTTATATTTTTGTTTTAATATGTTCTGTGGATAACGGAGCCTAACAAAATTATATCATAATATGATATGCATATCATATTCTGATAAAATTTTATTATATTTTTGTTACAAGCCTCTAGTCGGGAAGACAATTAGACAATTTGCGCATACAAACTTCTTGGTATCTTCTTTTACAGGACAGACCTTTGCAAATCTTGCATTTAGCATCCATGCGACAATATTTAGTAACATGACCCCACTTTTGATACCGACAACCATTGGGGTAGGAACAGTGGGGGGCAGGCCTCATCCAGAACCATCCAGCCCACCCCCTCAGAAATTGTGAATGATAATATATAAAAATTTAAAAAATATTTATTTATATAATTCTAACTTTAAAAAAATCTTCTGAATGAATTGACAAATATTCCGCAGTAGTTAAGTTCTTTCACTTTGTACAACAATCGTGAGAAAACCTCGCTTGTCGTACACAACCTCCCGTTGGCGGTTCTGACTTCAGCGAATCGCGCGACAACCGAAAGCTTAACCGTGCGGTTGTTGCTCAATTGGTTACCGCTAGAACCATCTTGTTGTTGTGTGCGTTAATCGCAATTTTTCGACATCTCCGTGAACAAAAATTCCGTGATACTAACATGCGTCAGTATCCTGGAAATCCGTTTCCTTTTCATATTTTATGAATAATGTAAACAAGATTATTTCATATGTTTTAGCATAAAGCAGCATATTCACTGCATTATGTTTTCCCATGTTCTAGAAGGGTGGCCTGGTCGAGGTGTCCGGTGATGATGATTACCATTATAAGATTTTTCTAAAAATATCCACACATTAACTACAACTCGTATAATTTTCGACAAAATTAATTGAAAAAATAGGCAAATTACCAAAGAAACTTCTTAGACAAAAGAAAGCTGCAATTTTTTGGCGAAAAATAAGGCCTTATTCATACCAGATCTTTTCAAGGAATTTCAACTTGGCCAAGGATTCTTGGAAAAGTTCAACAAAATCGATCATAGTTTTTTTTATTCCAGCACTAAATCCTTTCTTTCATTTCGCTTCAATTTATTTTAAATAATTTTGCATAGATGAACTTATTTCCTTAAGTTTAAAGTACGTTTTTTTCAAATAAAGTTTTATATTCTTAAAAATATTTGTATAATTACATTCCTCAAGGAATATCGAAGAGTGGCTTTATACATTTTGGTACAAATCTCTTGGAAATTAATCAAATAGTATTGTGAGATTTGAGGTCAGCCAATTTCCACAAATACTTTCCCGTGTTAAAAAAAAAAATCTTAATCTCTCGAAAGTTCAAACTTTTCTATCCCAATTTCTCCAGACATTGTTTGATTCTGTCATTTTTTTATAGTTTTCCCAAAAAAATATTACAAATTCTTTCGTGAAGTTCATTAAAAGTCCTTAAGAAATATTTTTAAAATACATCATTAATTGCGTCACAAATTCTCCTAGGTTTTTTTTTCTTTAAATTCTACTTTAAATCCCCGGATTATACAGAAATTATCTACGAAAGTATTTTGGAATGACTGAAAAACCCCATGCATATTTTCCTTCAGGAATTAGTAAAGCGGTAAAGGAATCGTGGAGAAAAATTTAGAAAAATAACTCGGCGAGCCTCGTTAGATAAATTGATTGGTTGACTCTTTATTAAGGGGAAATTCAGCCCAAGGCTCGTTGGATAAATGTACAACTCGTGCTGAAAAAATCATCATTTTGCAACTTGTTGCATAAATAACTATTTACAGTGTATATATTTTTTCTTGTAGGCCAAACGGTTTACTACAACTTTTTCATAGAATATTTTTCTCTAAAATCAACAGTTTCGAAGTTAGAATTTTTCAATAAGTTGCTTGCAAAAATTTATACGCCATTTTCAATAGTAATTCTTGAGTCAAAATGATCAATTTTTCTATGCAAAACACTTATTCTATCATACGAAAAACATGTGCAAAATGCAATCCAAATCGAAGACTATCGAGCACGATTTTTATTTTTTTCGACTCATTCTGGATGGAATTCGTCAGTAATAGTGGTATTTGCAAACTTGTGTACTTATAATAAAGGTTTACGTTGATTTTTCATTCAGACTCACTATTACCCCCACTATTACTACTGCAAATATGCAAAAATGTTAAAGTTTTTAATTGCTTTCTACTATTTCCTTACTGATATCCAAGATTTTTTTAAACACATTCATATTATTTCAACAAGGCAGTGATGCATTTGAACGCGTTCAGTTCGCGTTCCAGTTCAATTTTTTGAACGGAGTGATCAAGTAGGCTTGCTCATTGTTCAGTTCAAAAATTTGAACGCTAGAGAGCAGAAAACTGAACGCTGATGGTTTTGACAGATTTCACGGCATCTGAACGTGCCAAAGTTGTTTTGAAGCTGCACAGAGCTATAAATGCTATGTTTATTATAAATAAATGTAACTTATCATCAGTTTATGAAATATTTTCCAGGTATAAACCTAAACCCATGCTTTGATTACCGTTGAAATGCATTGCGTTCTGAACGGGCCGTTCCACAGTGGGACGGAATCAAAAAAAGTGGGACATGTGGGTTTGCGCCAAAACTATCGGTTTTAGCGTTTTGGTGTCTTCTGCAATGTTTCTTCTTTTTAAGAGTACTTTATTACAGAAATAAAAAAAAATCGTTTTCAATTGTATACACTGAGAAAAAAAAATTAACTTTTTTATTTTTTCTCAAAATTGAAAACTACCTAAGGAAGTATTGTAGGTAACGTCATTTGAAGAAACTTTGTCGAAGACGAAAAAATTCTAGCTCTCATACTTACTAAGTTATATGGTAAAAATGATGTTAACCCCCTTAAAAATGATTTTTTTACAATATCTTTTTTATATGATTTTTTTAATTTTTACAATGTTCTACAATGTTGTAGAAACTTCAAAAATACACATTTTTGCTGAAGAGACTAAAGCGCTATCTCTTATTTTGAAAGAGCTATGAACTATTTCTTCTTTTTTATACGTCACCTTTAAGGGTTAACAGCTTGCAAAGTTGCAGGTAGTAGCAGTTAATTTTGACGTTATACTGTTCAGTAACTTACACACTTTCAAAACATATATGAACCAGAACGGGATCCAATGGGATCAATAATGTTTTTTAAGTTTAACGATCTTGATGTTATAATATAATATTGCAGTTTTCAACAATTATGATGGACATATTATGCTTCTGAATAATTTTATATTGCTTTTAAGGTTCATATGTATTGCAAAACAATAGTAAGCAATTGGTTTCAATATTGGAGTACCTTTTTTAACTCATGTTAGAATATTGATTTATTTTCGGAGATGTTTCCTTCATCCAAATTTAGTTCATATTTGTTCAACAAATTCATCGAATTCTAATATTTTCTTCTGCTGGAGTTATAATTAAAGCTCATTTAAGGTGATTATAAAACGAAGCCAAACTTTGAATTTTCAAGTGCACAAGACGAGAGTATCTGACAACAGATCTCATAGAAAACCAATGAACTTGCTTGCTTCCTGGTGGTGACCAATGGGATAGATTTTTAACGCGGAGCGCTGTTTGGTTCTCAAGTCTTGTGCTCTTAAAAATTTGAGGTGTGGCTTCGTTCTATAATCACCTTAAATCATTTTCTTCCCAATCTTCATCGTCGGAGGAATTTGACCAATCGTTGTGAGAAACATCTGCTCAGCTATATGTAAAGCATTACGACTGGTACAAAATGCCATCCAGTGTTCACCGTGTTCGGATTCATGGCGCTGAAATAGTCAGACATTGCATCGTTCCAGTCGTAGAACATTGTAGAACATTGTAAAAATTAAAAAAATCATATAAAAAAGATATTGTAAAAAAATCATTTTTAAGGGGGTTAACATCATTTTTACCATATAACTTAGTAAGTATGAGAGCTAGAATTTTTTCGTCTTCGACAAAGTTTCTTCAAATGACGTTACCTACAATACTTCCTTAGGTAGTTTTCAATTTTGAGAAAAAATAAAAAAGTTAATTTTTTTTTCTCAGTGTATACAATTGAAAACGATTTTTTTTTATTTCTATAATAAAGTACTTTTAAAAAGAAGAAACATTGCAGAAGACACCAAAACGCTAAAACCGATAGTTTTGGCGCAAACCCACATGTCCCACTTTTTTTGATTCCGTCCCACTGTGCGTTCGAGAGCAACGACAGGCTCTGGCTCGAGAGTTCAATGTTTACTGCGTTCTCGTTCAAAATTTGAACGCGATCCGTTCATTTTTGGCTCGCGTTCAGTTCAAAATGCATCAATGCAACAAGGGCCATATTATCTTTTTCATAATAATTACTTGGACTGGGGAAAACACAGGTTAATTATATAGTTTCTTGAGATACCTTTCATGACGACCTTGAACAAACTTTCAGTTTTGTCGTCATAAGTAAAAAATGTGCCTCTTCCCTTAAAGATGTCTAAGAAGAAGTTCGCGATCACTGGGGACGGACCTGGTGTAGTGGTTAGAACCCACGCCTCTCACACCGAGGACCTTGGATCGAATCTCATCCCCGAGATAGTCACTAAAAATTCCAGTGACGACTTGCTTTGGAAGGGAAGTAAAGCCGTTGGTCCAGAGATGAACTAGCCCAGGGCTAAAAATCTCGTTAATAAAGATAGAAAAAAAAAGTTCGCGATCTTTAAGAGTTTCTGGTAAAACGCTACAGTATCCTTTCTTCGCGATTTTGAAGGAAACCTTGATTCCCAATGGTATTCAAGATCTCCTACCTATATCCCCCAAATTTGGAACAACTGACCACGATAGGCGGCACTCTTTGCTTCCTCACTTGAATCAAAGAGCCTAAGCTAGAAGTTGCTTCGATTCGGAAAATTTGTCCAAATCATCGAACTGCTTGCTCATTTCAATGCAATTATCAACATTTATCATTTCACCCTAGGAATAAAGCGCCCATTCCGGAGAAACGTCCTTTCTTCCATTTTTGCCACGTTTAGTGACAGTTGTGAAACCCACTTTTTGGAAGGAACTTGTAAATTCAGAGATTGAATCTTCCTTTTGTTCGTGGTTGCAACCATGTTCAGTAAATAAACGAAAGAAGAAGATACCTTTTAAGAGGTTTTTCCCAAGACGGTGTCCAAGAAGGATTACTAGCTTTGACTAACGCGTCCAACGAAAAATCGAAGGCACGGGTCCCAACAAGGACCAAAAAGGGATCAATAGTAGAAAAATAGTACCGTAATTTCGGGTGAAATTGATCATTTTTCACTGTTTTCTTGGTATGCTTTCTAAACTGTTATCAATATCATACAACTAAATGCAGGAAAACAAGTACGAGGGTGAACCTCATTGGCTCATGTACCGAAATTTTTCAACAAATATGATGTTAGTGCCAAAAATCTGGTCTAAAATTAAAAATCGGGGAATCCCATTTGGGGGTGAAATTGATCACTTGTCAATGTTATTATTGTTAGTTACGAAATCAACTTTACATACTTAATTTGGGCCTCCTGAATCCAAATCTGCTTGCCAAATTCTTAACAAGACAGTATTTATGGAAATAATCAATAATTAAATTTCATGAATACCACGAAAAACGCCTAAATGTAGGTAATTTCCAAAGGTTTTCCCTACTTTGTTGCAGTAAATTGAATTTTTCAACAAAACGAGCAAATTGGTAAGAGTTTTTGATAGTAAAATCTGTTTTGGAGATATATTGTTAGCATCCTCACAAACTTTCAGGTTTACACCATGTCCCAATCCTTGTTTAGAACTAGAAGTTTATAGATGATGATCAATTTCACACTAAACTTGATTCTAGAATTTTACATTATTTTCATAGAAATAAACATTCTGTGGCACAAAAAACTTCACTATACACAATTAGACATTATTTAAGATAAAAAACGTTCATTTACTATAAGTTGCAATGAGCTTGGTGCACTATTAGTAAGAAATAAAAACGCGTGACACGGTGATCAATTTCACCCTACTGATCAATTACACCCGAATTTACGGTACTGAAAAGTACTGTTTTATTGCTTTAGGTAGTTTTAAAAACTTTCGAGAGCAGGAAGAATTTGTGTACGCACAGCACGAAGGTACGATGCGCACTGATTGATATTCATGATCAATGAATCTAAATACCCACCAGATTGGAATCCATTAGAAAACAACAAATTTCCAATCAACATTACACTTGACACACATTCTGGAGTTCAATTACCTAGCCTCTTTTGATGTCCTACACCTCACACTGTTTTTCAGCCCATCCGTCATGAGCCACATTCGCGAGTTAATTTTTCATGTTCGGTCACAAGCACAAAAGGGGCACACATTCCGAGACATCACTGATGGCTGATTTACACTGTCAGTTGAGAAAGGAACAAAAACGAAAAAAAAATGCCCAAGCAAGTGTCAATAGTTACAAAACACGAAGAGTAACAAAGACGGTGCGCGCCGCAAAGCCATTCGACCATTTGTAAGTTTGCTGTTCGTTCCCACAATGAAGCAGAACAAATTTTTGTGCCACAATTTTACCACGGTCTTGCGGAGACCTGCTAAGGTAACGTGATGGAAGCAAAATCAGACTGTGGTGCTCATCGAACTACATCACTCGGGCTCTGATTAGCGGTTAAGGTGTTCAGGTTCATAACAGTTGTACAGAGGTATTCATTTTTTTGTATAGTGAAGAAGATTAATTTTTCTCGTCCGACGAATTTGATCTTTCCTACAATTTATGTAAAGCTATACTGACAAAAAAACTCATAGAAAGATAATCGAACATCAATTTAATCTTCCTAATGCATTTATTGAGAGTTAGTTCCTCCTTAAGTAATATTTTTAGAGATAGTTCTAGGAATAACTCTTGGATTCCTCCTGAAATTTCTCCAGGCATGACTTCATCCAGTTTAGTTTACAGAGATTGCAATAAAATATGACACAGTGATTTTTATCTGAGGATTTATTCAGGGATCCTTACAAAAAAACAAACTTCATTTATGCCATCAGAAGTTCTTCGAGGGTTTTATCTTCACTTTTCCAGAAGAGTCTCCAGGAATTATTCGCTTCGATAATTCTTATAGGAATGCCCTCTAAATTTACTACAGAGATTTCTCCAGATTTTCTACCAGTTATTTCTCCTAGGATCTTCTAGCATTTTCTTTCGAAATTCTTTCAGGAATATCAAATGCGATATTTAGAGTTTCATTCAGACTTGTAATAACAGAGATATGGATAAAACACTTTTGTATGTTTTTAGGGGAAAGCTCGTAGCATTTGTACAAGAGTGTAGATATAAAAAATAATGTCATGGTAAAAATTATACTAATTAAGCAATCAAAAATATTGCGTTGTTTTGATGACATTCGTTTCAATCAACGGTATTGACACAGTAGTGTCAGCATTATAAATTAATTATTTGAAATGTGTATATTATCATAAGCCTCATGAGTATTTTGAACAAATCTCTATGTCAATGAGTAGTTTTATAATATTATCACCTGCAAGGCTCTATTAGCAAACAACTAGATAAACAGACAAACGACGCTTATCATTCAATTAACAAACCATGTTATCTATCAACCTTCACCTGCTTCTAATGTAAATAGGGAAGCAAACGGAATTATTACACAACGAACTCTTATCATTCAAAATCAGTCGACACACAGAGATGGCAGTCGTACAAGCGTCATATGTAGGTGCAGATAGGCGCACTTTTACTAGAAGAAAAAAGACAGCAATCCACGTTTAGCAGGTCACCCTTCGCATAACGGAAATCTTGTGTAAACCGTCGTCTTGTAACAGCAGCCAGGAAAGGAAGCAATGCATCTTGAAGCGACAAATTGCAGATATAAATAATAGACTTTCCACCCTCGCGACATGGTAGAAATGGATTTTATGACGTAATGTGCCTTTAGTAGAAGCAAAAGGTGAAAGCCCTGCTGGCTTCAGATGGAAATGCGTCCTATCTGTAAATCCCCTCGTCGCTTCTTGATGACGTTTTGCTCGTTATTGATTTTCCCCTTTTAACTTTCATTTCATCATTCAACCAAGAAACGAGGATGCTGTTGTCTGAACCAAGACTCCGTCTATCAATTGTAGACCATTGCTCGGGGAGCGAAATGTTCTGAAAACAAGTAGAGTAAGGCATAACTTCCCAACAAGTTTAGCATTGTTATAATAATCATTATCATACAGTAAACATATTTTCAATGGTTTGAAGCATTATTTTACAAACTTATTATTGTGATACGATTTTATTTATAATTGATATGAATGCAATTTGTTGTAAATTAATCGTCTTTTTCGAAAAAAACTGTATACTCAGTACAAAATGGCTCATAGATTGGTATATCGATGTCAACAAGAATATGTATAAAATAAAATTTCAAGGGAAATCGAGAGAAAACAGGGTTTTCTCATAGAAATACATTTCTAGGAAAATCTGCTGAGCCGATGGCGAATTTTATTTCGCTGTAACTTATGTTTGAATGTCTTACAATCTGTCTTCTGGCCATATCTCATACGAATACCAATGTTTTCGGACATACGATACGAGCCGATCACTATAATTGCATCAACATTTATTCGAACATTGCAATTACAGCGTCAACGCCCAACCTCGAAGGCACCTAGCGTGTGAAACCATTTCAAGTGTTGGGACAAATGAATTCCGCTACATATAACTCTACCTTCATCTGTGCATTACTATTTACGGCAATCAACTAGTTGAAGTCCAAATCACCTGGGTAATTTTTTACAAGGTGGAAAATTGTACCAAGGCACTTGCTTTTGTGGCGTAATTGGTTCGATAATGGAGGCGATCTTAATTTGTCTGATCTGACCTTTCTGTTTTTGGAGTTTCTACGGCTGCTCTGCCTAATGTCAGCTAATGCAGTGCCATCAAAAACACCCGCTCAGTGCGCCGCAGAGAAACCCACCGCTTCTGCCAGTGTTCCGCCGAAATGCTTAGATTGTAATGCAAATTTATTGCTCTTCAATTGAAGATGGGGGCACCCGCACAGAGATTCACGGGTCGCCACTCGTATACTTGACCATTCATGTTTTGAAGGTTGGGGTGTCGTTGGTGGTCTATAATTTTCTTGGATTTGGCGGTTGTGTTTCAAAAGTGCTTTTCTCGGTTTTTATCCGAACAGACGGAAAAAATAAGATTATAACCGAATGTGTTTCTCTGATGTTTTTTATATAACCAGTTGTTATAAAATTGGCATATAAAAAACAAGAATATAACAAATTCTATTTTAGTTACACAAAATACTACAGAAGAAACACATTCTGGATGCTACAATAGAACAGAATTGTTGCAAATTAGGTTACTGTCCATAATTTCGAATATTTTTCACAACAAACATACATATGAAATGTCAAAAATTTAACATCTGTTACAAAAAAATATAACAAGTTAAGACCAAACCCAACGTGATAACAACAACTTTTGGTAGTAATGTGTTAAAATCTTGTTATGTGATTCTGGTCGGGTTACTTTTACATACAATGGGTACCTGTTGAGTGAATCATTCTCTAAATACGCGTCAAATGGGCACGACACCCATTGTTAGCGCACGCAATTATTCAGTGACGCAGATTGTTTGTTATTCGTGTTTTTTTTTTTGATGAAGTAGAGGGTGAATTTCCCACGGATTTGATGGACTGGGGTAGCTTGTAGAAGAATAAAACACAATTCTGTTCAAAATGTGCTATAAGTGGAGTGTTTCTCTTTTGAAATAGATTTGCAAGTATGACCGAAAAGCCAATTTGTTCAAACCTACGATAAAATTAAAACAATTTTTCGAGCGATGAAATTGAAACGATACGTAAGCAGGTTAGTCAGGTCAAAAACAATACATGAAAGAGATTGAAAATGGATTCAAATACCTATGACTGGGTTATTTACGATAGTGTGCACTAAGATTGGGAACCTTTCGATTTTTTTTTTCGTCAAAATAAATCCATTTAGGAAGGATGGATTTTGTATTTATCAAGGAATTTCTCAAAGGTTTTAGATAGATTCCTGCAAACATTTTTCTTTTTTTTTTTGCAAGAATCACTCCAGATTTATCTCGATTTTTTTCAGCGATTACCCCAGGAATTTTTCTGAAATATTTTCATTAATTATCCATGAAATTCGACGAAAATGTTTGTGAAATATTGAAAGAAGGGGGGAAGACCCATTTAGGAACTCATGTATAACTTTTGTTCCAAAGGATATCATCGTGTACCTCTCCAGAATGTATAGCAAAAAAAAATAATTCAAAACACTGCAAGATCTTTCGTCTGGCCCTCAAGGCATTTGTTTGCCTATTCTTTAGGGAACTGTGCCAGGCATTCCCTGTTGAACTCGTCTAAGAATCAGAATATTAATTTCTATATCTATATCTTATAAAGCAATCCTTTCTATATTTTGTTCAATAAGTTTCAACAAGAATACATATTTTTCTTATGATATCTTGAATAGGGTAACGACTGTTTATTTCGTTTTTAAAAGCTAACAGTTGGCGCCAGCTGCAAACAGTACAGGCAGTTTTGAATATCGCCCTTGATTGAAACCTTAATTGTTTTCCGGAGAGCTTTTGGAAAACCTTTCGTTCTGCTTCGAATAACTCGTTAAACTTAGTCTAAACCCATGAACAAATATTTCTGCTTAAAAATTTCTCCAAAAATTTTTCATAATTTTAGGAAATATCGTTCATAGAAAACTGAGAGAAAAATCCCTGGAGAAGTTTTTCGAGACTCCTCCAGAAATTCAATTTAGTTTGCTTGAAGAATTATTCCAGAGTAATTTTATTTGAAATGTTACAAAAAACTTCCATAAGCCTAGGGCAAAATACAGGACTATTGAATGTACCAAATCTTATAGAATTTCCACAAACATGTTTAAATTTCCGCTCAAGACTTGAAGGTGCATTTCAAACTTTGCCGAGAAATTTCATCATTCTTGAATAATTAGAAGGTTTCTTCCAGAAATTAGCCCTAAATATTTTTAGGTATTATAAATTTCTCCAGGAATTCTTTCAGGCATTATTTTCGTAGGTATTTCTACAGAAACTTTTTTTTAAATTTTGTTTGTTTAATTTATTTAAGCCGTAGTAGTCACATTCTCCTCTTTTATTTTACTCCATGCTGGTTTATATCAGAGTTCCGGGTATATGCTTGTACAATTTATTTATTTATCCCATGGTGTTTCCATATTATTCCAACATGATTCCCAAAGTATTTTCCCAGGATTCCCCCAAAAATGTTAAATGTTTACCAGTTAACTCTCACAGGATTTTCAGACGGGGATGGCTAAAATTCACAGCATTCAAAATCCACATTTGAAATCTAGGATCTATACTTTAATCCCAGGATCCACACTGGTATCCATAGAAACTCAAAATCCCCACTGGTATTTCAATATCCATATCGAAATCCGAGGATCTACACTGTAAAATTCACTCCGGAATCTTTGAATCCACACTAGAAACACAGAAGCCACAATATTTATAGCTGAATTCCAAAATCCACACTTAAATTCAAAGGTCCACACTGAAATTTTAGGTTTCACACTGGAATTCCAAGATCCACACTGACACACTGCCATCCACACTGAAACCCCGCAAATCCCACCTGAATCCTAATTTCCATATTAGAAGCCTAGGATCCTCAATTAACTAACACAATCGACACTGAAACCCTAGGATCTAGACAGAAACATCAGGATCCTCATTGCAATCAAAAGATTTGCACTGGATCGCAAAATATAAACTGGATTCTCAGAATTCATAAGGAACGCTGCTAAAAAGAATATTTATCGAACCAACTCCATTAGTTATTTGTACTCAAAGATTTCATAGTTGTTCACTTAAATTTGTTTATAACTTCAAAACCACATGAACTTCAAACTTGCAGTGTCCAGCAAAAATGGGTATCATTACTTCCACTACTACTACTGGTGACACTAACCGCATGGCTACGAAGTCCACGTTCCATTCTGAAATCCTAGTACCCACACTGGAATAAAAGGGTTTACACCGTAACACGAGAATTCACACTGGAATCTCATAATCTACAGTGAAATACCATAATCCATACGGAAATCTAAGGATCTATACTGAAAATCCAGAATCTACACTAAAATTCCAGGTTCTACACCTTATTTTTGCCTGAAATGTCGAGAAATGGTGTTACTTTTTTTTGCACGGTTTTTGAAATTTTGAACTGAACACTTTTTTTGCACGGTACGCATCCCCCGTGCAAAAAACAGATTCGGGTGTATACCGTTTGATTGCACCAGAGTGTGTATCCTCTGACAAAAGGCAAAGACATGTCAATGATACAAACTCTAGTGCAATTAAACGGTATAGTACTAAATTCGGCTTTCATTTATTTACAAATTCTTGCTAGAATAAAATTTCATAATACCCTAAATTCGATTTTTTATTTACTTACAGGTATTCCACTAAACTACTGTACCTGTATGAGGAAATACAGTTGTTAAAGGGATTAATACAACTGAAATTAAGTTTTTTGCTTAAACGAAGTTACTCAAAATTGAGTCCGATCCACACATGATCGAGCTCTTCCGTCCAGCAAACCAGAATGTACGGATAACGAAATTATCTTTCGCGTTATGCGATGCTTATATGTTCAAAGTGTCACGTATAAGATGTCGCGCAAAGGCCTTATGCGTACAAAAGTGGAGGCGATATATGTGGATATTTTACATGATGAAAAATATTCGCATATGTGCAATGCGAGTGCGTCAAGTTTATTGCGAACTCGTCTGAACACTTATGCGACTTAATTTGTGATTTGTGATAACAAAGTTGATTTGACAACTACTACGGAATGATCCGACTTACTTTGTATGAGTATACGGGATGAAACAAAATGCACTGATGAACTCAGAAAATAGCGGTTTATGCGAGGAAACCCGTCACTCAAACGATTTATGTCACCGCTTGGTGCGATGTTATTTGCACAAATAAACGAGTTTTTTCGTTAGATCTTATGCGATTTTTAAATTTTCTAGGTGGACCAACAAATCAGATGCGTAATTTTTATACTTTATGAAAAACGTCTCCCGCGCTAATTTTTTTTTTTCGCAAAGTGTATAACACATAAAGATGCTTAACAATACTAAGCGTCACTGTTTGTCATGCAATTTGAGAAAAAAAGATGACGAAATCAGCACAACATCGATTTTCAGGAGGTGTTAAAATTACAGGTCCAGAAAAAAAAAAACGATCGGTAAAGTCAAATTTGATATCAATCCACAAACCATGTAACAGCATAATTATGTTATGGTCATTTGACCAACATCTGACAATTCCAAATAGATGCTGTCCTATTTTTGTGCGGCTTTCATTCCCATATTGATCAACAAACTCGAACAAACCAGAAGTCTCGTCGTCAGGAACGAGTTTTCACCGTCACAACTCGCATGTATGGAAGCACCCGTAGACCTGAGTGGTTCACACATGGTAAAAGAAAAAAACAAAGCGACGACGACGACGCAACGCACAGTGGTTCAAAGCATTATAATTCCTCAGGCTGAAATAACCTAGAACTAGGCAATTCAAATGTGCAATCAACAAAAAGTTTGCCTACAAATTACATTTTTGTTTTAATTATATATTGATGTTGATACAGTTTTATTTAGTAAAATAAAGAAACATGCTCATCTGAATCAAATTCTGCAAAATGTACCGGAAACATCATGTTTTTGTTTCAATTCTATCAAATTGTTTTCAAAAAACTTGTTCTGTTTTATAATTTATGTAAAACTTGTTTATGATTTATAAAAAATTTGAGTAAGATTCACAATTTTCATTCGAATGGAGTGCGGCCACCGTGCGACGGTAGCAATCATCTCACGCGTGATCCCCAATTGCAGCGTATGTACATAACCTATATGCGTACATAAACACACCGTAGGCACGTACATGCATAGGCATAGAATCAACCAGCGGCATAAGATCTCATGCCGCGTCCATCCGCTGTCTATCCGGCAATCAATTAGTGGGGTACTGTTATGTAATGACATGTTCTTCCTGTTACCCACCTTGCCGCGACACGATACGGGCCAACCGACGGTGGTGGAGTCTGAGAGCCCATCGCAAACCACTTCCACCGTCCGATTGTGGATAATTATTGAGTCTGTATCATTACCTTCCTGGACTGACGCGAGCAACCAGCTACCGTTGGGTAATCAGTGGATTTGGTAGTCTTCCGGTGAATGATACCTAGTTACTCGCGAAGACACCATGACGAAGACATCCGAACTTTTAGGGTCCCCATGGGAAGCAATAACATGTCAGGGAATTGATACTCTGAAAAAGCGTCAGAAGATTATGGCAGACGACGATACAATTGATTGTAGTTGGATTGTTTTAGTGAAGTGTTTGTTGAAGACAGGTAGAGGTTGATTTGAAATATGCACGTAAGGCTCAAGCAGCAGGTGTCTTCTTCGCATCCGTGCGTCTGTCTGACGGTATTCAACAGAATTATCATCTTGTGAATGTGTTGTTCGATGTGCTTTCTGCTCCTCTATTCACAGGCTTACAGGCTGACATTCACATGTTTTGAACAGATTCTGGTGCAACGATGCGTTTCTCGTTTGAGGCCGGCTACATGCTGGAGCCTTGCACCTTGACTTCTACTGGTCGCTTCTGTGCTTGCTGACTCCTCCGTCTGCTGAAGTTTCGATCTCCACAGCAAGTTTCTGTCAATTCATTGCTCTTGAGGTTGACCAGTTGGTTGTCAAGGCCGGTTCAGCTATTCTAGTTGATGGATGGCTTCCAGTTCACTGGTTCTCCGACGACCTATAGCTGGTGATTCGTACGGTCAGTGCTACTAACCCTACTAGACGAAGAGTTTCCCAACAAAAGAATATCTCCACGAACGGAGTTGTCGTTACATGTTACATGTCAGTCCACTGATTCCGGATGGAGAATGGCTTCCGGTTCGCTTGCAGTCAGATGAATCAAGCACATGATACGCTACATATTACTTGGAATATTGCACGGTGGCGGATCTATTATACTCTAACGTAGGGTTCCCGGCAGTCGATCTAGCCTTTCCTGACGGAGACAATGTTTAAAGACGGAAGTCCTACAATTCTGGGTGATCGTCGACTTCCGGTTCCCAAGTTCCTCGAAGACCCGTTACGTAGTAAGCTACGTGTTGCGAGAACCCTTGCGCTCTCACAATGATCAGAGAACGTGAGTCCCGAATGCTCCACAAGCCGTCAGTCTGACATCGATATCAGGAATATAACGATTCATGATCGTACAACGTTTGAGCATAAAATGGGAACGTGTTTATACTGCGGCCGTAGATAACAATAACTTCAACACAGTAGAGCGAAATAGAGAATTGTTCGATATTGGAGTTACTTTAAGAAACTGTAAGTTAAAACTACTAATTTGAACCATGCATTTCTAATAGTATTATTTACAGTATTAGATTCAGTATTATTGAGAGTGAATTCGCCAAGTTGCAGTCAGTTAGTAAACTAGCTCGATTAGTGATGAAAGTCAGTTTGAAATTGGAGGTTTCAATGAAGATAAATTAGAAAATAATATAAAATATTTCTTTGTACAGCTCAAGTCCGCTGCCCAGTAAGATACGCACAGTTAGTCGTAGAAGTTTTGGACAGGTTTGGTTAAATCTCACTGAAATGTAAGAGTTTGAAGTTATGGAAATGAGCCCCACGACCACTATAGAATTATTTCAATAAATTGCAGCTTAAAGTTGCTGCTACCAGTAACGTAGTTGCTACGAGAGGTGATATTTCCACCCAGAACTTTCTGTCCGAACACTACGCCTGCTCCTGTTTTACTTGATCTAGTCTACGATGGGGGATCTAGTAAACTCTGAACCACTCTCGATGCTCTCTAATTTCCACGTCATCTTCTATGCAGTGACGACATAGTTATGTCAATTATAATTTCTAAAAAAAAGACACGGACACCGTCTTCAGCCATTTAGCTGCACAGACTGTAACTCAACACTAGAAAACGGACAAGCATGCTCCAATGGTACAGCCGAAAAACATTCCTGACGAAAAGTTTCAATGGCTGCAGCGGGAATCGAACCCACACCTCATGACACGATGCGCTCATTGCCTTGACGACACTAACCGCACGGCCACGAAGCCCACTAAAAACTAACTATAATTTCCGTTATCAATCTGCTAATCGTATTCCATAAGTTGTCATGCTACCAAATTTTCTGCACAATGCATCTACCCCAAGTTTAGAACGCATTTGGTTTCCAGCATCCCACTTCTTATATTCCCGACTCGAGAATAGACGAATGCTCCGGTATCTCTTCAATATTTGGGCAAACCGTTATTGCTTCAGGAAGAAGATAAATTATCTGTGTTTTTTGGTACTTCAAACCAATATATAAAGAATATGTGTGCTTTATATTTCAAGTGCTTCTCCGCTGGCAGCATTCTTTGTCCTTAAGCAGAGGTATGCAATTTGGTATCATCCCGACAATTACGACAAAATTGTCATCCGATAATCCTGCAATCAGTTAATTCTTATCAACATTGACCACCGGATGTCGAGTTTTTTAAATAGAATTTTTGCACTTCTAGCAAAGCTAGAAACTTTCACCAAACCCAGCTTTCTGAGGAGCGATCTATTACTCAACGGTCTGTTGCGGATGCACGTCTCGAGTGTGATTTCAGAGAAAAGAAGTGGAAAACAACTCTGTACCACGCCACATTTATTTGGCTTGGGCTACTAGTCCGATGTCTCTCTGGAACTACCTCAGGGTATTATTTCAGGGGGCTGTGGGCTTGTTGATGCATCTACGCATTTTCGTCAACTCTTGCTCTATTCGTTCTGGCTGCAATTTGTCCCTTCAGCGTCACTCACCTTTAGGGAACGGCCAAACGCCTGGGCCATGTGAGACTTTTCTCGATAGATGTTACTATATTTGTTGGTGCGCTTGACTCCATTACTCTGCTCGTCATGCTCTACGGGTGGACTGGTTTTTAAGCGCCCCGATGACCCAAATCCAGCGGTTCGTTGTGATCGATACTACTCGGCCTAGTTCCCGATGGTGAAGCTAGCCTACTCCGATGAAGAGTTCCCCGACGAAGCAATATCTCCCGAAACCAGTAACGTTACGCGTTGTTGGCCGGTAGAATACCGAAGTCAGCCCGGCGATTCCGGTTGGAGGATGGCTTCCGGTTCACTGGCGCTCCGAAAACTCAGGCCGGTGATACGCTCGTACTACTCCGACGTAGATTTCCCTGGTGGTGGAAGATTTTCCTAACCGATGCTATCCGGGCAGATCCCGAGGTCGGTCCTGCGATTCCGGTTCATCGGAGCCCCGACGATCATTTTCCGGTGCTACTACGCGATCTACTCAGCTAGTCCCCGACGGTGGACTGTTTCGTGATCTATTCAGCTAGTCCCGGCGGAGGATCCAGCATACTCCGACTCGGTGGTCGTCCAAGTGTCAGAGTCGGCTCTGCACTTCCAGTTGGAGGGTGACTTCCGGTTTGAAGGTGCCTCGACGACTTATTACTGATACTACGTTTTGCTCGTTCTACTTTGTATAGTCCTCGAAGGAGGATCTAGCCTATTCCGATCGCGTCCGATGGCCTCCTTATTTCCACAGACTGACTTGTCAAGTGTGAGGTTGGCTTCCGGTTTATCGGCGCCCCGACGACCCGACGTCAAGCGCTGCGCTCTGCGTCTCGTTTCGCTGCTCTGCTCGCCAGTTGCGGTGTAGGACAGACATTTTTTGCATCACCATGTTGGTCATCATATTCCAAAGATCTGGATCGCTCATCATTCCGTGTTCCACTCCCTCTACGCGGAATTACTCCCCGTCTCCAACGATATAGTCCTGTACGCGCTCACCACTCGCATGGTGATGAGTCGGAACGCACTGTTTAACTTCTCCCGATTCCGTTAGGTCAGTAGCGCCACACCCCAGGCTGGCGCACCGTATCTTAGTAGCGATGTTGATACGCCAGGCAGAATACGCCTCCTACTGCTTCTAGGACCACCCCCGACAGTGATCTCACCGTGCATGACAGCATTGGACCCAGTGTGGAACTTAACTCCTTCGGGCCGGCGTCGGTTTCATACCTTAGTACTCGGTTTTGGAAGTAGCTCTTCAAAATCTGGCACAAGTCGAGCACTCTGTGAAGCGCTGTGGCAATAGCTTTCCAGCTGGCGCTGTTGAACGCGTGCTTCAAATCTTCTTGACCACGGCACACTAACGATCCGCTCTGCGCTTTTGTTTCAATGCGTTCTCGACCCTCTCTATTATTATTTTTTTAGTTGTTGTTACATCAATTAATTTGATAAAACCTCGTTAACAATGTTACGCCAATTTACTCGGTCCATGGCTGTGTCTCTCCAACTTCGATTTTGGCCCACGTTCTCCAGATCTTGTTGCACCTGATCAAGCCACCTCGCTCGCTGTGCTCCCCGCCTTCTTGTGTCAACCGGATTCGACGCGAACACCATCTTTGCAGGATTGTTGTCCGGTAGTCTTGCAAAATGCCCTGCCCAGCGCACCCTTCCGGCTTTCGCAACCTTCTGGATACTGGGTACGCCGTAGAGCCTAGCGAGCTCGTGGTTCATTCTCCGCCGCCACACACCGTTCTCATACACTCCGCCAAAGATCGTCGTGCTAAGGACCTTCGTTCGAACACTACAAGAGCACTGCCAGCACGTGATTTTTTTCATAATTTCACCCATAATTTGTCCATCTTTACCAAGCGTAATGAGTTAATTAATTTAAAGGCTTATTTGTTTTATAGTAAAGACGCTTATAGAGAAAACTTTTTACCACATGTCGGAAGGGGAAATATGGTACTTTCATGATTTGAAAGAGTTGTCTGCGCCATAGCCAGTTATAGAGGCCTAAACTAGCCCTTGAAAAAAGAGTAATTCATGAATAACTTTGTTACTTCAAAAAATAGGGTAATGATATGTTCAGTAAAAACACGGGTTTTTCCATGACAATCAATTTTGTAGAAAACACAAAAAAATTTAAAAATCTTGGAAAAATGTTATGATAAATAGTATAATTTTTAGGGGCCATTCACATAAAACGGCATATATCTCAAAAAGTATAAGAGATAGAAAAATCGTGTCTTCGAGAAAGTTGTTTCAAATGGCCAATTCCACAACTTTGCCGAAGGCACCATATGCCTATCTAAATGTTTTGAAAAAATAGTTTTTCTATCTCACTGCTAGGTGGATTGATCACAAAACTGTTTTCGTCATAAGTTGCGCTCCAATATACCAAGAAACTTCGCTAAAATCAACGGTTTGGGCGCTGTTCAAAAAGCGCATGAAATCGAGAAAATAAAACACAGTGCATTGTCAGAGGAAAAGAACCGATGATGGAGCTCAAACGTTTGAAACAAATACATCTTTTAGTACCTATACAAAAATGTAAAAAAAATGTAAAGCTAGCAAATTGATCCTATCATCCGCTACAGGTTATTTTTACTCTGATATCCTATCTGCCCACCTACTCATGGCGACTTTGCCTGTTGCTTCTATCGGGTCCATCGACCATTTACGATGATCATGTTCTTTTTATTGTACCTGCTCGAACCAAAAGATGTGATGCAATGCTGAAAAGGGCCACCACAACATGACTTGGTGATGTCATTATTTGCTATTGGAACCGCGAGTCACGTCGAAAGAGACAACCGCAAAAGCAAACACCGATATAGGTCGGGGTAGCATACCGCTCATAAAAGCATGACAGTCCCATGTGGGAAATTGGCGGTGGGGAAATGTCGTTCAAAGTTTGAAGTTTGACTTCTCAAACAAATAAGCATTAAATTCTAGTACATACATCGTGTCGTATTATTTTGGAATCGCCGCACACATCATCCATTCAGTTATGTAGTTTTTTTCTGTTAAAAGTTCATATGAAGACTGATCATATATCAATATATCTTTATTTCTCAATATAAGACTGCACTAATATTTTCACAATGATTTAATATTTTAAATGATATTTTAAATGCATAGTAAAGTTAATATTAAAAGCAAAGTTTTGATGTCGGAAATCCATATGGGACAGTTATGCTTTCATCGACACAGCATAGGTGATGCACAGAAGAAAATGTGATAATGTTTCAATATTGTGTTGATACGGAATTGCTTCGGGCGTCATCATCATCGTCAGAGGGCTCGTTTGCTACACAATACGGCACAGAGAGCAAGTCGGAACTAGGTCAGTTTTATTGAATTGAACATTTTTCAATTATGCATTTATCTCACCGCTTTGCCGGTCGGTTTTGGGAAACAATTTAGATGAATGTGGGCTAATTGTTTCAGCTCTGTATGCAGTATGAAATACGTTTTCGAACCAACAAGCAACCACCCAACAATCCACCGAAATTCAATTAAGTCCCGCGCGCTGTAGGGCGGATAAATGGATAATTAATGTGGGAAAATCTTACATCAATCTGAATGTACAACGGAGCATTCTCATACTTTACCGCTTTTGTGTAAGGCTAGCAACAATCTTCTAGTAAAGTGGAAGCTGGCATCTACCGTAACATTTTGCTTGGACGGCCAAAGTGCCTGGCTATTCAACTTCCAGGGGCTTTTCCATGTTTCAACACGTTCCTCGGTAACGAGTGCTGATTTACAACAGACGCTCATAGGGTTAGATCACATCGCAAGAGAACTTTAACCGTATGCGAGCACAAGTCAATTACAACAGTGCGTTCAGTGGATTGTTTTGTTAGTAGCCCAACTGGATTTTCAATTTTAAATTTCCTTTTTCAGCTCAGCAAACTCTGCTGAGCAAACTTGCTCTTTGGCATCTTCTGTATTGTGTCCATAGCGGAACATCATTGTGACTATTCATTTGATTAAAAAAAGTTGTTCCCTTTGTCAGATGGTATAATTCAAATGCGATTCAGGGTCACCATTTAACTTTTATAGGCTACTCTCGATTATGAGGGGGAAAGACTATCTACTTTACGACGGTCACTTTAGAGAAAAAGACGCTGTAAAGAATAAATCATTTCCGTTTTCTATGAGTTTAAACATCACTTGCGGAAATGGAAGTTCTCTCCACTATAGTGGAATTAAATGGTATAGCACTAAATTTGGTTTTCATGCACTTAGCTCCCTCATGTTAATACTTTTCGTATTAACGATGAAACGACGTTAACTGCAGCACGGTGCCCCGACAGACCGTTATTATGTAAAAAAAATTGTCCATCAAATCTGAGTACAGGGCTCGATTCCTGAGGTCATTCTGCATCTCTGGGCCAATTTTTAAAAAAATCCCTAGGAGAAATCTCGAGAAATCTTGATTTGAAGTTTTTGACTAAAAATGTCCATATAAACCATATTAAAATTACGCAATAGCACTGAAAAAAACTACAAAAACGCTCAAAAAATTGGCCAAACTGTTCTCAACTAGTATACAATAGTTACTGTTGTTATGATTAGAAACATTTACAACTGATTTAACTTACCGGAGTGGCTTAAGTATGTTTTTTATTGTTTAATGGTTGTTTAACAGATTGTTTTTTTTTCTATGTTTAACCGATTGAAATAATGCAAAATAATAAATTTACATTTACTTATGTTGTGATTTCGATATAACAAGGATCTTAGAATAAATAAGACATAATAATAGTCAGAAGATAAGCCATGTGATTACTGTTATAGTCGATTAGAGAAAGTATCAAACGTTTGTTCAAAACCTAGAATGATTTTTTACCGCAAAAGAAAGCTTTTTTCATGGGCTAAACGATAGTCAGGTGAAAATTCACTGCACGTTATTTGTTCGTACGGTTTTGACCTATTGAAGGTCATTTTACCCTATTTTCAATCGAAATTATATTATCACCTCACTATCGTTTAGCCCATGAAAAAATCTTTCTTTTGCGGTAAAAATTTCGATTTTATTGCAGCGGAATCCAGAGATATTGAATTATGAATATATCATTTCCATTGAAAATAGGGTAAAATGACCTTTAATTGGTCAAAACCGTACGAAAAATAACGTGCAGTGAACACTCACCTCACTATCGTTTAGTCCATGAAAAAATCTTTCTTTTGCGGTAAAAAGATCGATTTTATTCCAGCGGCATCCAGAGATATTGAATTTAAAGACATTTTTTGCAGAAAAGTCCACTGTGCACTGGTTTCAGTGATGTTTACATAACATTTTAAGTACGTTTTATCAAACATTTTTGTGATCTAATCCACCAAGCATGCTAAATAGACATTAAACTTTTATTTAAGTTATAATTTGGCTGAAATTTCACGATAAAATTTAGATTAAACTGATTATTTCAACATGCTCGCAGCCTCCACACAAAATTCTTCGTTTCTTCTATATGGCAAAATACAATACTATTCTGAACTACCAAAAAATAACTTTTGAGCATCGAAAGTTTTATGAACTTTTAATAAAGTTTTAATTATGTGTCAAATTAAGCAAATAAATTTCCATACAAGCTGGAAAACTTGTATGCAACTTGTCTAAAATAGTCAAATTTTGCATTTTCAACAGACAATATCTCAAAAACTAGACGTGCTTTGATATTTTTGAAAACGGCAATGGATTCAGCAACCCTTAATCAAGTAAATAGCAGTATTTTGGTGCTTGAGACAAAAACGTGTTCCGCAGTGTTATTGTAGTAAGAACAATTTTGTTTCAGGTATCTGTAGATCTATATCACAATCCAAAACTGAGCATGAAATCAAAAACTGTCCAAAGAATTTCTTCAACTATGTTAAATCTAAACTAAAATCCAATAACTTTCCTTCTACAATGTATTTTAATGAAAAGGTTGGCCATACCTCACAAGATATATGCAACTTATTTTCAAATTTTTTTCAAGAAGTATACACAACATACTCTGAAGCTGATCGTGATTATGAATATTTCGATTTCCATCCTGAATTTCCTAACGATGTTGGTATTAGTCATATAAATGTGCATGAAATATTGAATGGTTTGAAAAACTTGGATGCAACCAAAGGAAATGGACCGGATTGAGTTCCACCAATCTTCATGAAGACTTTAGCAATTGAATTAACTACTCTCTTATTTTGGCTCTTTAATATGTCACTGGAGTCTGGAGTCTTTCCAAAGATGTGGAAAAGCTCATACCTTGTTCCCATTTTCAAATCTGGCAAAAAATCTGATGTAATTAACTATCGTGGAATTGCCCTTATTTCGTGCATCCCGAAGCTCTTTGAGGCCATCATAAATGAAAAAGTATTCATCCAAATCAAAAACAGAATAACTACAGCGCAGCACGGCTTTTTTAAAGGGCGATCGACAGCCACTAATTTGCTCGAATTTGTAAACTATCAACTATCAAATGCTATGGAAAATGGAAATCATGTTGAAGCTTTGTACACAGATTTTAGTAAAGCATTTGACCGTGTTGATATACTCATGCTTATATTTAAACTGGCGTATTAACTTCGATGGAGCTTACCACTATAAGAGAGCGTCGTGAATATGCAATGATTTCATTTATAAACGATATTGTATCCCATAAAGTTGATTCACCAGAATTATTATCTAAATTAAACTTTTATGTACCATCCAGACGTTTACGCCATCGAGAACTATTTGCAATCAACTATCACCGTACTAATTATGCAAAATTCGGGCCAATGAACCAAATGATGACTACTTATAATAAACATTACAATTCAATCGACTTAACTTGGTCCAAAGCGAAGCTTAAACAATACTTCCGCACATTATCTTAAGTAGGAAAATTAGGTAATTGAATGCAGTAGTGTAACTAGCGCATAAGAAATTCTCTGTAACGGTCTACAAACATGATTGACGACAATAAATAAAATAAAATAAAATAAAAATATTGGCGTTATTTCATTTTTTGAATCATGCAACAAACAAAATCCCCGCAAAAGATTATACTTAGTGACACATTTGTCTGTCAAAATTAGTTAGTAGCCGACAAAAAAGTAGATCTGAAAGCGCAGAGACGCGTCACCCAGGCTTGAAATTTCTTTGCTTCATCTTGGCATTACGTCTCCTCTGGGACAGATCATGCTTCTCAGCTTAGTGTTACACTTCTATATGCCATATATATCAACTGAGAACTTTCTTTGTCAAAGTTGCCGTTTTTACATCCGTATTTCTGATGGAACGTATGATGATACTCTATGTCTAGGGAAGTTAAAAAAAAATCCATTATGAAAAGATTCTGGTCCGACCGGGAATCAAATCCAGACACCTTTAGCATTAGGGTGGGGCTTATTTCCAAAAATCTTCCGTAGTCAGGATTTACAAAGTGGAAAATGATCACCGGTCCCAAAATGACATCCTGTGAAAAAATGAGATTTTTTGGTGAAGGTTTAGAGGTGGTGCAAAGGGCGTAAGTGCAATTTCCCCATTTTAGCGAACTCTGAAAAAAATTGGTATGCTTTTCAGCTTGTTTTGGTGATTTTAGGACCCTTAAGGGCAAAAAATCACCTCAAAATTGCGATATCTCCACTCCTTTAGATGATATTTGACGAAATATATGTTACACATGCGATTTTTGGCCCTTGTATAGGTTACGCTGACTGATTACTATGAACCCGAAAAAGCATATGAATACACGCAGAGAAAAGATTTTTAAAATCAATAATATTCTGTATTGAAATCAACAGAAAAAAATATCATTTCTCGGCTAATAATATATTTTTTTGAATTCAACAACAAAACCTTGTTGTTTTAAAAAAATATTTTTTTATTTCTAAAATCAGTCGTCAATACAAAAAATAGTTTTTTTGAATTCATAATAAATATATTTGTCTATACAATACGTTATGTTGGAACAAAAAATAACTGTGTTGCTTGTATTTTTTAAAACAAAAAAGTACATTTTTGATTCAATATTTCATTTTTTATTTATGTAGGATTTATTCATTATTTTCTATTTCATTTGAAATGATCATAAATAAAAAGACTATTTTCTCTCCATTTAGATTTTATTTACATCTGATTTACAAATAATCACATTCAATCTATGCAGGCAATTCGTCCGGTCAGCCAAGAATGGCGGCGGTATCAATTCTTCAATTTCCTTCCGTTCCAGGATTTTCAGAATTTATAGATAGTTTTGTTTTTATAGAGTAAAACAATCGAACAATGCGTATAAGTTCGTATATCAGATAGTTACATGGAAACAAGACAATTTCTTACCCTGACGACGATTGATAATTTCTTCACTGTCACTAACTTCCTCAACTTCCATTACCAAAACTTCTTCTTCCGTTGAATCCATTTTGAGTTTTGTTTGAAATCATGGAAATGGCGTCTGACAAGCCGTGCGTACATAATAGCGAAAAAAAACATACACACTCATATAATAAATATCTATGTGTGTAAATATTAGGGTTTTTTGAAACCAAAAAACTTTTTTTGAAAACAAAACAGATTATGTCAACAATCAAAAAAATATTTTATTGAATCTACGCAACTTATGTTCCCATCAGTTTGGTGTAAAAAAACAAAAATTAAAAGTTTTGGAACAACAAAATTTAATATTTGTATTCAACAAAAATAATTGTAATTTTTAAAAAATATTTCAATAATATTTATTTTTGAAACAAAAACGTCTGTTTTCTCTGCGTGTAGCTGGGGAAGATTCCTATGCAAGTAGAATGGAACAAAGAGCAAAGAAGAACGAGAGAAAGAACAAAGGACACAGAAGAATGTAAGGTGGGGTGAGTTAAACAAAAAAGGTGTAACTGATGATATTATATTAGAATGAACTACGGAACCGTGAAAATATCTCGGTTGGATGTGTGAGATGTGATTATATGCAAGTTTAACACTAAATTTGTGTTTTAGAATGCTCATTTGATATAACTTCAGCAATTGCTTTTATAATCTGAAAGAAAGTACAGAGGGGCCTAAACCAAGCATTGCAGAATTCGCTCTCATTTGAACATGAAGCACGATCAAAGCAAGCAAAGAAAAACATCCTATCTGTTGTGGTCCACGATCGGCATTGTATCGCAAGGTGTAACAAGTCTGATAAATGGAAACAGTTAGCGAGAGCCCCAAAGAGAGAGCGATGATAAAATCCATTTTTCTCGCTTGTTTACCGTTGGGGATAAATGTTTTTGTTTACTGGCACGATAAACAATCCACGTACTTCCAATAGCAATAGAGTCCCCCAGGCTTGGAGCATGTTTAGAGGGGTTTTATCATGCACTACTTCCCCCCAATCTGATCAAAGTTGTAGCAGTATACGATAAACAGTCTCTCATAATGTGCAGCATGTTATGATAGTTACAGAGAGCGATACGTGAGAGATTCTCTCAATTTTCTCAGGATTCAATCCCTGGCCTAAACCCATACAGGCTCAAAATCCGTACACTTCATACAAATAGAAGGAGTTTTATATGAAGTGGAAGGGTTTAGATTCATTTCATAAGTGTTCGGATTTTGATCCCGCACGATATATCCTTTCTGCTTTCTAGCAGTAACACTTCCTCTTAGAATTTCCACAGGAATTTCTGGATTATGATGCCATTTCAACAATTAATTGCGTTTGGGCTTCCAATACTTCACTTTTGCCACAACACCTTCAACATAACTTCGGACAAACGAAAATGCAGTTGAAGTTCAATACATCGTTCTACATCAGTAAATGAAATCGATGTATATAAACAACAACAGAAGGAAAAATCGGTAGTCAAAATTCAAATAACTGCACGAGTTTCTATAGGGTGCAAGAGATAAAGCACCTCAGGTTGAAAACCTCTCGAATTAAAACAAAATCAAAGCTTCAAAGTTCTGAAACATATTTTTTTAGGAATTGCGACAGAGCTACATGAAGGATTTTTCACAGGATGTCCTATGTATATATATAAATGCTTATATAAATTTGTTATGAATTTAATTAATACTGTGTGAGGCTGAATTTCCAGGATGTATATTTTGCAACGGTCCATATCGATAAATTGCTATCAACATCCAGGAAAAAAAACCGAACGATTATTGAACTAAAGCAGAGAAGTGGACATGCATTTATCTATACCTATCAGGAGAATAATGATGAAACTTCGCATGGAGTTGAGGACATTTTAGCCGTTACTATTTTTCTATTAAGAGTAATCTAAAATCGTATGCATGGGTCGAAAACTAGAGATGGGTCAAAAATTGGTGCTCTTCCCCTACTTGAAGAAACATTGCTCGAAATATTTCTAAAGTAGGTAATATTAAATAGAAGCCAATATAATCATCGCTTTCTACTGGAACTTTTCTCCATTGCGTAAAATCGAGATTTTACAAGATTCCTCAGTTACACTCAACACATCACTAGTTTCACCCTCCCAACTGTTTAACCCACCCCACCATACATTCTTCTGTGTTCTTTGTTCTTTCTCTCATTCTTTTTTGCACTTCGCTCCATTTTACTAGCATAGGAATTCTCCCCAGCTAATCTTTATGTGTATGTTTATGCTTATTCGGGTTCATAGTGATCAGTCAGCGTAACCTATACAAGGGCCAAACATCGCATGCATAAATATATTTCGTCAAATATCATCTAAAGGAATAGAGATATCGCCATTTTGAGGTGATTTTTTGCCCTAAAGGGTCCTAAAATCACCAAAACAAGCTGAAAAGCATACCAAATTCTTTCAGAGTTCACTAAAATGGTAAAATTGCACTTACGCCCTTTGCGCCACCTCTAAACCTTCACCAAAAATTCTCATTTTTTCACAGGATGTTATTTTGGGACCGATGATCGTTTTCCACTTTGTAAATCCTGACTACGGAAGATTTTTGGAAATAAGCCCCACCCTACTTTAGCATGGCTTTGCTTTATAGACGCGGACGTTACTATTAGGTTAAGGAAGACCCCAGGCTTGAAAGTAGAAAAATCGTAAAAAATGATTGCATTTTTTTTTCGTTAAAAATATGTAATCTTTGTTTTTATATACACATTTTACGTGCGAATTGTCATTTTTCTGTTCATATGTACCAAAAAAGATTTTTTTTTTAATTTTTTATTAGTATCATTCCAAACATTACATTCATTATTTCTTATATCTAGGTGTTCTGTGTTATTAGGCAACACTATCATCCTAATTTGGTAAAACAAATCTAAGTTTTTATTAACATTTTGTTAACAACATATTACATTTCATTTGTCGTAGCAGTTCAGATTTTTTACAGGTGAGTTGATTTCACCTGCTTAAGAGAAAAAAAAAACGCTTTGAATATACTTAACCTAACTTAACCTAAACATATAACGCATTAATCGTGGCAATAGAAGAATGTAACGTTTTTTTGCCTGAAATTATTGATTATTTTATTTGACATTTGTTCCAATGTTTCAACATTGGATATTCTATGTAACTCATTGGTACTATACCAGGGAGGAAGCCTCAGAATAATTTTCAAAATTTTATTTTGAATTCTCTGCAGAGCTTTCTTCCTGGTATTACAACAGCTAGTCCATATTGGTACAGCATACAACATGGCTGGCCTGAAAATTTGTTTGAATATCAAAAGCTTGTTCTTAAGACAAAGTTTTGATTTTCTATTAATAAGTGGATAGAGACATTTTACATATTTGTTTGATTTGGCTTGAATGCCCTCAATGTGATTTTTGAAAGTTAAATTTTTATCTAGCATGAGCCCTAGATACTTAACTTCAACTGACCAATTTATTGGAACCCCTCTCATCGTGACAACATGTCTACTTGAAGGTTTCCAATAAAGAGCTTTTGGTTTATGTGAGAATATTATTAGTTGAGTTTTGGAAGCATTAGGAGAAATCTTCCATTTTTGCAAGTATGAAGAAAAAATATCCAAACTTTTTTGCAATCGACTACAGATGACATGCAGGCTTCGTCCTTTGGCGGAGAGACCTGTGTCATCCGCAAACAAAGATTTTTGACAACCCTGAGGTAACTCAGGTAAGTCAGATGTGAAAATATTGTATAATATTGGTCCCAAAATGCTGCCTTGAGGAACACCAGCTCTTACAGGAAGTGTACGATTTGACAGATAACTTTGAATTATTCTAACAATATATGTTGGAAAATTAAAGTTTTTCAATTTTACGATCAAACCTTCATGCCAAACACTGTCGAATGCTTTTTCTATGTCTAGAAAAGCTAGACCTGTAGAATAGCCTTCTGATTTGTTGGAACGGATCAAATTTGTTACACGTAAGAGTTGATGAGTGGTCGAATGTCCATGGCGGAATCCGAACTGTTCATTGGCAAAAATTAAATTTTCGTTGATGTGGGCCATCATTCTGTTCAAAATAACCTTTTCAAAAAGTTTACTGATGGAGGATAGTAAACTGATTGGACGATAGCTAGAAGCTTCTGCAGGATTTTTGTCTGGTTTTAAAATTGGAGCAACCTTAGCATTTTTCCATTTGTCAGGAAAATATGCTAATTGAAAACATTTGTTGAATATATCAACTAAAAATGATAAGTTACTTTCTGGAAGTTTCTTGATGAGGATGTTGAAAATTCCATCATCGGCCAGGAGCTTTCATATTTTTGAATTTTGTAATAATAGTTCTCACTTTTTCCAAATCAGTCTCCCAGGCATTTTCGAAAACGTTCTCTTGATTGAGAATATTTTCGAAGTCCTGAGTAACTTGATTTTCAATTGGACTAGTAAGTCCTAAATTAAAATTGTGCGCACTTTCAAACTGCATACCAAGTTTGTGAGCTTTTTCGCAATTAGTTAGTAATAATATGTTTTCCTCTTTCAATGCCGGTATTGGCTTCTGAGGTTTTTTCAAGATTTTAGATAATTTTCAAAAGGGCTTAGAGCCAGGGTCCAGTTGAGAAATTTTATTTTCAAAATTTTTGTTTCTTAAATCTGCAAAACGTTTCTTGATTTCTTTCTGCAAATCTTGCCATATAATTTTCATAGCAGGATCACGAGTGCGTTGAAATTGCCTTCTCCTCACGTTTTTAAGACGGATCAAGAGTTTAAGATCATCGTCTATAATCACGGATTCAAATTTTACTTCACATTTTGGAATTGCAATGCTTCTGGCTTCAACAATGGAATTTGTTAAAAGTTTCAAGAGCATTGTCAATATCAATTTTAGTTTCTAAAGAAATGTTAACACCAAGATTAGATACCAAAAAAGATAAAGAAAAGCAAAATATGGGTAATTTTTTTTCTGGATGTCATATGTCATCCAAAATGATCTGGAATACCGATTTTATATTATATATGAAAAATATGGGTAAACAACTTCCCTTCTACTATGGTATGTTCAAGAATTCACATTGGATCACAAAATACCGTACATGAAATTTCAAAATCATTACAAAATCTAGATATTGTAGATTCTTCTCATTGTTTTAAAGTTAAAATCCTTCAATCAACCAAACATCCAAGATTCGAGAGGTTATCTTTTTATTTCATAGAACAAGGCATGTATTTCATTGTAGAGAATTGGAAAATGTATATTTAGAGATGCATGTAGGCTTGCACACCCATCGAACATCTACTATGACTGAAGACATCATCAGATCCCTGATTGATGTAGCACATCATTTGACTTTACTCGGGCATAATTTGCCAACCTAGAACATCAAATATGCGAGAAAACTATGTGCTAACATTAGACTCACTTTGATTTTGACAGCGTGGTAGCCCGACCAGTGGATTACAACAGAGTTATAACAGATTTTGTTACTCAGTTAGTGCGTTTTTTTTTAACAAAATATGTTATAATTTTGGCTTATTAGTAGTTGAAATAACAATGATTATAGCATAGCATACATGTCAATGGTTACTACTCTGTAATTGATCGGAACTGGTAAGAATTGCAGTTCGATCCCAATAAATAAGTGATGGGATTTTCCGCTTACTGAGATCTTTCTTTGCTAAAGTTGTCATTTTTGCATTAAATACAAAAAGATCCTGGACCGACCGGGAATCGAACCCAGACACCTTCAGCATGGCTTTGCTTTGTAGCCATGGACTCTAACCACTCGGCAAAGGAAGGCAGCTATCATATTATTCATCCATAACGACGCCGGATAAGTCCTTACAGTCGGGATAGGGAAGGAATGTTAGTATGTGATTGTTGCTTCTATAGACCGAGTATACCTCTGCATCTGCACAATCACTACGCACAAAAACATCTGGGAAGGACAGTCTAAGGATTGTCCTACCCACGATTCAACAATATAAAAGGCGAGATAAGCATAAAAGCTTGAAATATAAATTAAACTATTCATCATTTGTTCATTATACATACAAACTCGATCAATGAACTAAAAAACTCGTTAATCCGTATTCGCCAAGCAAAAAATCAAATTGCTGCCATTTCGACAATTTTTTTCGGATTGCCTTCGTTTTAATTCTAATAAAGTCGTCTGTTTTCGAGGATTATTGGATATTTTGGAAAGTTCACCGTTATCATGGTGGGTCACAGGGTCAAGTCGAGTAAAAAATGATCCCAGCTTCCATTTCAATTAACTTTTACCCAACTTATTGATATAAATATGACTCCAATACAACTTCTTTTTATAGTTTTAACTAAGGACGTCATATAAGAACTCAATTGTATAATGGACCAGCCTGGGGATTTTTGTTCGGTTTTTTATGGGACCTCCTTAGAATCGGCCGAAGAAAGGTCAATTTCATGTATTTTTTTAACTGTCGAAACTTAGGTGTTAAACTTCAGCATTTTCAAAAGACTCAACTCAGACATAATCGTGGAGAATCATTTCAAAGATATTACTCGCCTAGAACACAGGTCTAGTGACATAATTGTGAACCAGGTTTTATGCTCAATGGAAAAAAATGAGTTTAAGTAAGATTGTCCACTATTCTTCTATTTCTAGGTGGCCTACTCTTAAATTATCTTGTTCGATCAGGTCTAAGCTGCTTCTTCAAAATGAGAATGTTTAATACTCAAATTTTCCAGCTTAGAAGAAAATAAGATTGGTCTACTTGTGGCCGATCCCACGTAGGTCCACTAGGGAATCGAAAGAATACCCAAAACCAAAGCTGGTCCAATTGTCTAATTTAGTTATCACATGACGTCTGTTGTTGAAATTATAAAAACAAGTAGAAATGAAGTCAGTTCTATATCATATAGTTGGGTAAAATATGAATGAAACGGAAATTGTGGTCATTTTTACCCGATTTAACCAAGATACCCATCGTAATAACTCCGAAACGGTAAAAAATTTCCAAAAAATGAAATGTTCCTCAAAAAACTAGACATTTAGATGACTTCATTTGAACCAAAACGAATGCAATCCATCAAGAATTGTCGAAATGGCAGCAGTTTGTATTTTTTACATCTGCTGGGCGGATACGGATTGATAAAGATAAAAAGGTTTCTGGAACATCCATAAAAAATTATCAGAAGATTATTGAAGAATCATTGGATGATGTAATGGATCAATCTAATACTAGTCGCATCGTGTTATACACAGCACGAGTGTGATGGCGCTAGCGATTTCTGAACGTGCGATCTTTCTTGATAAAATCTATCGAAGCATTGCTAAATCTTTTGATGATTTTCAGACCAATTCCTGTAGAACTCCCACAACACTAAAAGTTCTTGGCTGATTCAGATACAACGAGGAAAAGCTTTCAGGGTCTCCTACAGAAATTCTTCTAGAGACTTCTCTACCAATTCTTCCAGCGATTTTTCCAAAGGATACTTAGAAGAATTTCTCCATAATTTGGCTTCAAGAAATCCTGAGAACTCCAGAGCTAATACCTCCCGGTATTTCCTCAGGTATTACTTTGATTTTTTTTTTCCCAAAACTCCTCCTAGCATTTTCTCCATATATCTGGAGATTCTAATTCTTCAACATAATTCTCCAGTTGTTGCTCTAAGAGATCTTACAAAGATTTCTGCAAAATTTCTTCCGAGGAAATCCATAGAGGTTTATTCAAAAAAATCATAACGATTCCTTCGAAAATTCATCAATGATTTCTGTCAGAAATCCAAATTTACTTGAATAAATCTATTTTAATTGCCTAGGATTTTCTCCAGCATTTCCATATATAACTCCTGCAGCTTTATCAACATTTCTTGTGAAAGTGTTTTTTGGAAATTCCAAGGCAATTCCAAACGTTTTTTTAATTTTTTACACCATGTTTTACTACAGCGATTTTTCCAATATTCATGCGATCATTCCTACCTACATTTTGTAGAAATTCTGTCCAATGTTCCTCGAGATTTTTTTTGTTTTTAATATCCTGCGAAATATCTCGAGATTTGATTGATTATTTTTCGGTTATCTTAAAAACTATCTAGGAAATCTTCGAAGTCCAGAGTCCTTGATTTATTCCAGCGATCTTTGTTCATGAAATATTATTTTATAACTTACATAAGATTTCTCAGAGGTAACTCTAGATTTTTTTTAATTCCTCACAGATATATTTTTCAAAAAAAAAAAAATCTTTTAGCATTTCCCTAACGACATTCCTGGAAGAATTCCTGAAAAAAAAACACTTTCAAGACTTACTTGGGAAAATTTCGAAGAATTACTGGCGGAATTTTTGTAGAAATCTTTAAAAGAATCTTTCGAGCAATTTTTGAAGGTAAATCCTTTTTGCTTCGGGCTGAAAATCTCTTCAACAAAGATTTATATCTATCTTCTTCTTCTTCTCGGCATTGACGTCCCCAATGACATAACCGGCTTCAGAGCTTAGTGTTCTTATGAGCACATCCACAGTTATTAACTGAGAGCATTCTTTGCCTAAGTTGCCATTTTTTGCATTCGTATATCGTGTGAAAGGTACTATGATACTCTATGCCCAATTTCCATTACGAAAAAGATTCTGGACCGACCGGGAATCGAACCAAGAACACCTTCAGCATGGCTTTGCTTTATAGGTGCGGACTCTAACCACTCGGCCCCCTGTCTTATATAAATCCTGAAAGGCAATTTTGAAGAAAATCCATTGATATTTCTGGCAAAGTTGTCGATTGAATTTTAGAAAAACGTTTTGACCGGCAATCTTGGAGGATGTTCCAAGGGAATCGATCAAAACACTGATAAAATCTTGGCGAAAGTTAGGATTTGGTTGAAAAACATCGAAAATGGTTTTTGGAGGAATTCAGATGATAACTGAAATATTTTTTTAGGAAATTACATTTCTGTGGTACTCCTTGGGAAAATCAAGGTTGAATTCTTGAAGTATGCTAAACAATTCTTGTAGAATTCAGTGGTAACGACTGGCATGGATATGAGGGAGCTAGAAGCAAAGGGGTGTCAGTGACAAAAAACCTTGTTTTGAGAAAACCTACTCTGAAGTTTTTCAGCCAATTTATCATTTATTGTGTGGGAGTAAAAAAACAAACCAGTCTTCTAAGAATTATACTATTTTTTATGTTGAGCAGAAAATCACATGTAAATATCGTTAGAATGCTTGGAAACAGTAAAATTGTCTTAGAAAGTCTTTAATAGAATAAATACGAAGCTACATACTTAAATGCGCTAATCTAATTTAAAGTGTAATCTAAATCTGTAGTGGTCTAATTCATTGAAATTTAAATTGAACATACTTGGAAAAGCAAGCAAAATAGACCTAAACCATTAGCGTAACTTGAGCTTAAAACTAAGGGGTATTCAATTATTCAATCAAATAATTCATTCAGCCAAATGTCCACTTAGCTTGAGAGTTTTAAATTTCTGGAATGACTTTATTTTTTAACAGATGCTTAGACTGTTTGGTTCTAAATATAGTTCTATGTTAAGTGGGTGACTTTTGTGTGAATCGCGTGAATTTCTCAATCCACAGATTTTTGCTTGTTCTCTTGATCCATTTGTAGACTATTAAGTAAGGTTTATCTAAATTTAATTGAATGATTTTTTTTAATTCATGAAAGCATTTTATGCAACAATCGTTAAAGATTTACTTTAGGATAGAAAATATAGGGAAAATATTGGTGGAATAAATAATTGAATCCACGATATTATCCACAAGAAAAGTTTTGAAGAACTTTGCTGTAATAAAGTTAAGAAAGCTATTATTAAGTCGAGTCTAGTACACGACACGGATGATGACCGCCTTGAGGTCAAAAGGATACAAACCTAGTGGAATTAAAATGGTTTAGTACTAAAATTCGGTTTTTCATTCGCTGACCCCAGAGAACATCATGCCCCCCTAGAAGTCCGTGAACCACCAGTTAGAAAACGCTGTCATATTCCAAGAGGAAGTTTATGAAGGAAAATCCGGGAAAGAATTTCGGATAGAAATAATTAATGAAGAATTTCGTGTTAAGTTCTCATGAGAATTTTAGGCAGTATCTCTGTTGTAATGTAGGAAGGCATATGAGAAGCATCTATAAAGGAGTTTGATTATGATCTCTTCGATTTTTTGTAGAAATCTCTTTAGAAAATCTGTAAAAATTCTGTATGTATTGATGATTTTTTGACAATGCTTATAAAAATAAATATTATTTAAAGAATACTAGGTTATGGCGCAATTCCTAGAGGAATCCTCGAAAGCTCTTCCAAGACGAAGACTTCAATTTCATTTAAATCAAATAGTTGAATTTCTCAGGGGATTTTCTGGTTTCCGTTCAGTAACATCTGGAGAAAATGTCTGGATTATGAAAAACAGGAAGGAATCTCTGACATAATTCTGGGAGAAAATTCCGGAGATTTCTCGTAAGCAAATACATTACATGAAAGAAAATAAATTAGGAATCAAAAAAACTTAAAGAACGTTTTGGAAAAATGTCTGAAATTTTCCGACCTTTCTCAAATTTTAGATTTATAAAAAAATATAGGGTTTTTCGGGATGAATAGATTTTAACTAAAATCACTACAACTCGATGCAAATCAGTGTGCATTTTATTGAGGCCCAAACATCGTGCCCAGCAACAACACATGTTATAATTGTGTATTATCAACTGATATATGACCAAAACTAGTCATATATAAGTTGATAATACACAATTATAACATATGTGTTACTCGGTGCTGTAGCGGGTACTGTATTAAAATAAGGTACGCATTCACCATTTTTTCATATAAAGTGTTCAAGCTTGGAAGTTTTAAATTTCGCCTTCAAGTGCTTCAATTGATCACAGCTTGGAAATAACTTTGCAAACAATCAAATTTATCGATAGATACTGTTCTGTTAACTTGTTCGACTTATACCCAATGATAAAATCAACTAAAGCAGTGAATAAATTGTCACCCAACACCCAACAACAAAGACATTAATCATCTTCTATTCTTGTTGCAACAATTTTTATTCCGCAACATGAGTTTATCATCATCTTGAACAGAATATGACAAAGATCGATCACCACGTGCGTAGCGATTTCTTGGCTTCGCATTGCAATTTCGAGAAACTTTCTCTGTGTTGGTAAACATCGGCACATTACTGAACAGCATGCATAAACAAATTTGGTTTTGTGTTTAAAATAACTGATTAATCTCGAGTCGAAAAGGTTGGCAACAATGTTTGTGCCCTGTGATTGTCATGACAATTTTGCTTCTGATTGTATCCATATCCGTAACAGTATAGATCAGTGGTCGTCAGCCATACTGTATATGCGGGCCACTTTCGGTACTTTCAGAACATGGAGCGAGCCGCAAGACATGGAAGACTCTATTTTGACGGATTTGAAATATAATAAAATACAACCCTTCATTAATAACTCAAATATCTTTGAGTCTTTTTATGATTTTCCACCTGCATATATTGTGATTTGCTTTGATAGATGGATTATTGGGAATGTTGTGTATCGCACTTCGAAGGTCACCAAACTGTGCTCCAAATATTTTTCCATGCAAATGGATCCATACCCAAAGTCGTGTAAATTTACGCGACTAATTACGGAGCTTTCCTATCCAAATTTCAGATTTAGTATTAGTTGACTGCATAATTGCAACAATTGATTATAGTCGAACCAGCTTATTGTAAAGTGGCAGAATAATCTTTCACAAATGATTTACAAACAGTTTTTTTTTGTAAAAACAATTGAAACAGACTAGCAACCCTGTTGAAAGCACATGATTTTGTTAAACGTAAACAATTACTTATTAGCGCGAACCGATTCACTGCCATTTACTTGTCCGCCAACGGCGAAAACAATACGTTTGACGATTCGCACTTATGAAGTACCGGGGTCCAGTAGGTAGAACTGCGCAATAACTTTTTTATAATTAGAATGTTTCTAGGTTTGTAATAAAAATCCGGTTCTCATTTCAGAGATCAAATATATGAATTTAACTGAAAGAATGACGATTCCTCTTTAATGATAAAATATCCCTCATATCTGTCTTTTAAGCCGTTCAATCCACACAAGTTTTGTGAGTTTTAAAAGGTATTTGTGCCAATATTTCATCTTAGAATCTTAGAAATAAGAAGGAAGCTTTCCCAACTTCTGGAAGACAACTTTTCCAGCTTCTGGAAGGAAGCATTTCAAGATTCCGGGGGAAAGTTTTTCCAGCTCCAGGAAGGAAGTTTTTCCAGCTTTTGGAAGGAAGTTTCTGGATGGAAGCTTTCCCAAATTCTGGGAGAAAGCTTTTCCAGCTTCTGGAGGGAAGTTTTTCCAGGTTCTGGAAGGAAACTTTCCAGCTTTGGGAAGAAAGATTTTTCAGTTTTGGAAGGAAGCTTTTCCAGCTGCTGTAAAAAAAGCTTTTCCAGCTTCTGAAAGGAAGCTTTTCTAGCTTCTGGAAGGAAGATTTTCCAGCTTATGGAAGGAAGATTTTCCAGCTTCTGGATGAAAGCTTCTCCAGCTACTGGAAGGAAGCATTTTCAGCTTCTGGAAGAAAGCTTTTTCAGCTTCTGTTAGAAATGTTTTCCAGCTTCTGGAAGGAAGTTTTTCCAGCCACTGTAGGAAGCTTTACCAACTTTCTTTACATAAAATTGCACCTCTCAAAGCTCTTAAAAGGTTTAGAACGCTAGAATGCTAATTGGCAAGGCTTTTTTAGATTTATGGAAATTCAAGGTTTGATAACAGGATTGTCAGACAAAATTCAGAGCCGTTCATGAAATATAAATAAACCAAGATAACATTCCGTCTCTGTTCAGCACGATGTAATGCATAATGTACAATTTATTAGTATGTGATTGTAGGGACTTAAGAAATATAATCCTTTTTTAATGAGATCATAACAAGCGGGCCGCAACTCATTTACATCCAACGAAGTCTCGCGGGCCGCACAAAACCGAGGAAAAGGGCCGCATGCGGCCCGCGGGCCGCAGTTTGGTGACCACTGGTATAGATAAACGGGTTGAGAGCAACTTGCTTTGTTGTTTGTTTTTCGTCTCCTTTGATGGCAATTTGATTCACTGGCTGAAAGGCAGGTAGCCCTTAATAATTAATTTCGATAATATTTGTATTGAATAAATATATGTATTATTATGCCATTTTCGAAATGGGAAAAAGTATAACTTTAAACATTGTTTTCTAACATTTTTGTGATTATGCTATAAGAGAATTAAATTTTGTGCCAAAAATAATCTAAAAATTTATCAAACTAAATCATGAAATTACTGCATAGTTTGACTTTAACTTAACAAATGTAATATTGGTCTTAACGAACACGCCTCTGGTCGAAATCTGAAAAATACCGTGCTTTCCCTAGACAACTCCCATTTTGATCCCGAATACCGGGATAAGAGAAATGACTCCAAATGCATTTTCCAGACTCGATTTTTTGGTTTAAATTAGCCATATTCAACTTGTTTTGCTCCAAAATTCAACCATCAGAAAAATATTTTTTATTAATCCACTAAGCATAACAAACTCATACAGCCGCCATATCTTATCTTTGCTCAAAATGCACCACTAAGCAACTAGCGAATGCAACGATCAGTTCAATAAATTTCAATTTACGACATGTTGCTCTTGAATCACTTGAGAAACCACCACTAGGGCCCAGATGATACTTTAATGATGACGGCGTTTGTTGTCCAAGTCCAACAATTGAGCGAAACACACGCAGCAAGTCAGAATAAGAGGATAGACATTTATGACGCTGCTTCCGTGCGACACAAGACGCACACCCTTGATTAGCCTTTTGGTTGCGTTTGATGAATAAGTCAATTTAATGCATGCCTCGATCGCAAGTAAAAGCAACCATGCCAATCAGTCGAGAGTCATAATTTAGAACTTATAAAATGCATTCATAACTTCCTCTTCAATCAAAGCGGGGCTAGCCTTAGAGCGAGATGATTGAAAATTATAGTTTATGTCCATTGAGGACTGTTTCTTGTGATGTCAGCAGACAATAGAACCCATCATTTGAAGAGTAAGTCCATCATTGATAGACGAAGTAGTATGTACGAATCCTTCGATATCGTAAAACTTTCGTTCAATTTGACTAAATCTAAATCTGACATGAAAAATAATCTTTTTTCCTTTACGAAACGGTTCGCGCTATAATTAATTCAATTATCGCACCTGCCTACCCGCCATCACGGCTTAATCTTCAAAACCTGATTTAAATTTCAGCAGGTGGTGTATGTTCTTCAACAACTCCAGCTAACTGGATGAGCACATTCACCTGGGTTGCTCAACCAGCAATTCAAAGACATTCTTTGACTGATTCAATCAACACAGGAAAAAAAAAACTAGGCATTCTTCCAATCCGGATAATCCAAACACGCTGATTCGTAGCAACAAACCGAAAATTTTCTCAACCCAACGGAGATCGACAAAACAAGAACAGTCGATATCCACTGACTCTAATGATCCATGCACAAATCGCTTTATGGTCTGGTACAGAGCGGGACTTCGGTGAATCGAAATACAGAATGGAGCTGGGATTTATGCTGTACTGGAGCATCAACCAGCCAGAATCGAGTGTAAGCCCCGGATCTATGGGAAAAGCAGTGGTCCGTGATGACCGTGATCGATACGCTTCTTTAGCAGCTGCTCCACACGCTGTTGTCTGCTAATAGGGGCCTCCTCTGCTGGTTCACTTGACGCAGAACTGGGAAGTCCACTATGGGGCCCCTATGGGGAACGATTTCAAAACCACACCAGCAAATCAAGCTACATCGTCCCTGCACGGCGCTCTCCAGACCGATAATACCTATCAGAAAGAATCTCCATCAAAATCTATGCTCATCAATCGTTTTCTATTGCTAAGCTGCATGTCTGAAAATAAAAAAAAAACAATTAAAGAAGTATCGTAGGGGGAAAAGACCATTTTTTCAACCTAGAACTGATTTTCGACCCATTCATACGATTTTGGCCTACTTTGTATGAAAAATCCGAAAATTGGCACAGAATTCTTGTAGGTCGAAAATTAGTGCTTAGTTCTAGTTCCGTAAAAACGGGATATCTTTGATAATGCGAATAATTTTATATTTAATTCGACAATCAGTTAAAAAAACGAATTCAGTGGTAAAGAGTATCAGTATTGCATTTCATGTCCGAAGCTAGATTCGTTGGAAGCGAGAAAAATTAAGGCATTGATTTGATTAGATTTTAGCTTAGATATAATTCTTATAAACAAATCTGTTGTACGATTACTATTCGATAAAGTTTTAAAAAGCTCGGCAATCGTCCTTGACAGCCCATAGTGCTCTCAAATATCTTTGCGCCCGAAAATTTGGTTTAAGAGGTAAGGTGTCTTCAAGAGAAGCTGTTCAGAATGTATAAGCTCTTTTTCAAGAAAGTAGTACTTTTGTGATGAGCAGTGAGATAGATTTTCACTTCTTATGAAAGTAAAGATACGTCAATGATGTCTTTAGCAAATTGCTGAACATACGTTAGCTCTTCTTCTTCTTCTTCTTGGAATTACGTCCCCACTGGAACAGTTCTTATGAGCACTTCCACAGTTATTAACTGAGAGCTTTCTTTGCCAAATTTGCCATTTTTCGCATTTATATATCGTGTGGCAGGTACGGTGATACTCTATGCCCAGGGCAGTCAAGGAAATTTCCATTACGAAAATATCCTCAACCGACTGAGAATCGACACCACTCAGCAAGGCTTTGCTTTGTAGCCGCGAACTCTAACCATTCGGCTAAGGAAGGCCCCTTTAGCGCCATCTATTGGAATTTGAATGACCCCATAAAACTAGTTTTATGGTTATATCTTTGTCTGGATAATTTGGAGTTTTGCAAAGTTTTTTGAATCGACTAAAATATGGCATTTCTTCTAAAGACATGAAAAAATTTATCTCTAACATCTTATACAATCAAATACATTTTACCTACGTGAACCATAAATCTATGCACTAGTATACAGCATCGCAAATTAAAATGGAATTCGTCATTGATTCATAAGCAGATGAGACTTTTCCGAAAGAATAAAAGATGACACTAATGACTTCCAAGTTACCGTAATCCGGGGTAACATTGATCATTTTTTTGAATGTTTCTTAAATGTTTCGTTTGAAAATGCTAATGTTGCAAACTTTATATTTTTAAAACAAGTACTGCTACCCATAGCTTGTGACTAATATATTGCATTTTGTTTTTTGAAAGATTTAAGCATGTTTAAAAAAATGTTTAAGTGATATTTTGATTTAGCTGATATGGGGTAACATTGATCACCTATGTAAACAACGTTCGGTAATATTGAAAATATCGTTTGCTTACCTAAATCATGGCCCCCGAAGACGAATATTGAAGGGCCAAACGCTTACAAGTCATTTACTCTTTGAGTTATTTTAAAATTAAAAACACTTCGAACCACGGAATACGCCTAAAGGTAGGCAATTTCCTAAGAAAATTCTATATTCTTTACAGTAATTCGTTAATGTTGCCTAATTGAGCATACTTATGAAAGTTTTGACATCGGAATCGTTTTCGGCGATGCCATTTTTGGTAAGAATCGCATTTTCCTTGCTCGTATCGTTTGCAGAACTTATGTGAGACATGAATCTTCGGTAGTGTTATCCTTACCCATTGAAATCATTGTTTCGAAAAGTTGACAAATTTACGCATAATGTAAACGCAATTTTCACAAAAATCCTCACTTACATTAGCTTATGAATATAGGAAAGAGAAGCACCATTCGTGATTTGGAAATGTTCCATCAATAAACGATGATACTAACTTTTTACGAGATGAGTCATTCCGATCAATGTTACCCCCACTGATCAATGATACCCCGGATTACGGTACCCGCATTTTACAGCACCTTGGCGGAACAAGTTCACGATTCTTTACGTGAAATGGATACCACGAAACTCATCAACCAGGAATGGCATGGAATTCTCTTGCACAGTGAATTAATGATCAAGTTGTAGAACATTTCCCGACCAAGGAATCTTGCTGTTATAAGGTTTTAACATTTGAAGTTTACATTAGGGTCATTTACAAATAACGTCACGCTGTGAGGGGGGGGGGGAGATGGTCAAGCCAAGCGTGACAAGCCTTACAAAAATTTCGGAGGACTCATGCAAAAAACGTGACAAAGGGACATAATTTGTGTACCATCCCTTACACGACGAAACACGTGTCAAACAGTCTTCAAGGATCATCATGGCCTGCACAGATTTTTTGAAAAGCATGCTTTGAAAATGTCAATGCTTCGCGTAGGATTCGCGCCTTTTCAATGCAATTGCTCCTGTGCTCACTTGATCAAAAATAATGCATCATTCATTCAAATCATTTCAAAGCAAACTGCATACTCTAGGCAGACCATAGCTAGCATAAGAAAAAATCGCTGTGTAGAATAACGGTTTTCAGCTGAAGGTGGCAGGGTTCAAACATCTTGTCGATTTCCTTGACGTCCCTGGGCATAGAATATCTCCCATAGATTATCATCCTTATTATTGTTTACGGCGTATTAATCTTATTCGTTCGAATCCATGTCCCATCTGATTTTGCTGGCGTAAACGGGAATGCAAATCGATTTTTCGATCAAAAGTATACCTGGGTGAAAACTAATAATTCCTTTGAGTACCAGAAATCGTTTAAATATATGTTATATCTACGAAAAAAAAGTTTGGTTCAAAATGTAAAATTCATATGTTACAACGTTAATGTCAAACTTGACCATCCGGGCATAATGGAATTTGTTTGTCAGGTTAAATGGACTTAGAAAGAGGAACATTTGATACGTTTTTTCAATTGAGTGTGAGAATAGAGGCGCGTATTGTATGTAAAAACAATTTTTTCCATGATATTTTCATTTGGTAGATCTTTTTCAGACATCCCAAGAACATTTTTTATTGCCACATAACATAGGATTAAAATATTGTGAAGTAATGCATAACAGAGTGTTGAAGATCAGGGTCCGTATAATATAGCCCTGTTCTGAACGGAGCAATAATAGTTGGGCTCCATGAAATGATCCATGCCTCCACAGCGCTACAGTGGTGGTGTTCCTGTTCGATCATGACGCCAATGCCAGTGCCAATGATTAAATATCATGCCATTTTCGTAGGAAAAGACTAAGAAAACTGATTGTGGCTGTAATAAAAAGATGATTGCATTAACGTTTATATAGAATACATGAGCAAATTCAACTGATACTCAATAACAGGTTATAGTAGTGCGTAGAGCAACAACCATAGATGAGTTGAATTCTGAATAACTCTGTACACACAACACGGGGCCCAGATAGCCGTAGCGGTAAACGCGCAGCTATGCAGCATGACCAAGCTGAGGGGTCGTGAGTTCGAATCCCACCGGTCGAGGATCTTTTCGGTTGGAAATTTTCTCGACTTCCCAGGGCATAGAGTATCTTCGTACCTGCCACACGATATACACATGCAAAAATGGTCATTGGCATAGTAAAGCTCTCAGTGAATAACTGTGGAAGTGCTCATAAGAACACTAAGCTGAGAAGCAGGCTCTGTCCCAGTTGGGACGTAACGCCAGAAAGAAGAAGAACACAACATCGTGTACCATTTTTGATAAATATTATCACTTGTTAACCATTGACGCGCACTTCGTGAATTCGCGATGAAAAGAAAACAGTGGTGCGTTGCTAGGCCTACCAGCAAAGCTTGATATCCCTCTGCAGCTTAGTCTAACCTTGTTGAATGAGTCACAAATGATTTAGAAAAATGATGCAGTATTTTCACCGAAATGATAGGATCAAATCAAAGCCTTGTGGATTGGAAAATAAGGATCGTGCATTCTCTTAATCGTTGTTTTATGAATCAAATCACGCAAAGCAAAGGCAAATTTGAAGACTGGTGTCAAATGTACAAATTGAAATTGATATTGCGAAAAGAAACCACGTGCTTTGGTGGGGATCGAACCCACAACTCCCTATTCGTTAGATGGGCGCTTCAGTGGGGTCGCCTATATCGATGTAATAATCTGAATTTCAAACAGTGTGATTAAGAACAAGTGCTCCGCGTAACAATTTTATTTCAAGAAAGTGCTCCACGTGACAAAAAGCTGAAAACCTACGGCTTAGAGGTATACAACGGCCTTACAAACTTGCCGCAATTCATTTGATATTATTCGACATATACTTATATTTTTCTTAAACGATTGATTAATATAGAATTAAATATCGAAATATAATAATCAATCGATACCTATTCACAGATGCTATTCTTTGCAAATTATTATAGACTTAAAATGGTGATTGTCGTGTTTATTTCATCTAAATCACTAAGGTGTTTGTTTCTATAAACCAAGTAGTTTAATGCATAAACCTAATCCATATTCTCTATTAACATTCTCGTATCTAGCTTTAATATAAATGATGTCGAACAGTAGTTTGGTTGTAGATTTCCATGTGTTTACATACCCATTATCATAGTATACCATCAAAAATGGATTGGTATGTCTAGTTATTTGTAACCTCTGTGTGGAGTTTTGAACTAAGAGATCGACAAAATTTAGAGTTACGCTTTTTTCTTGACACGTCACCATTAGAAGCATTAATTTTAAGGTGAAGATATAAACGAAGCCAAATCTTAAATTTGCCAGAGAACAAATCTGGAGAACCGAACATCCGTTTGAACTGAAAACTTGATCGATTATTCTCCACCAGCGAGTGACCAATCGATCAATCAATCAATCAGCTTAAACGAATGTTCGGATCTCCAGCTTAGCTTCGATTCACCTTCACCTTAAGGAAATTTAAAAGACATTCTTATATTGTTAATCATACTTACTCAAATGATGTCAGTGGCAAACCGAAATTATGTGTCGCACATGTTTTTCAAAATTTTACGGCATTACGAAGCTAATTTTATCATGTAACTAAATTATTTGTGTAGCACAATTTTCATGATAACTTAGTGAACCCTTGTACTCTCGTTTCAACATACTTCACATACAACTCATAATTACAAGTTGTATAACAAAGCGCAAGTATTGCTCAACGAATATTTCCAAACTGAGTTTTTGATTGTGGGCAGCTTTGTACTTTGTAATTTCTTCGGTTTTGATTGTTTGATCGAGTCCTTCCAAGTATCACATAATATCAAATTTTGTTACCTTTCTAAATTCAGTGTAGTATATTGAATAAAATGATACAACGACATAAAAAGCGGTGGTATAAAATAGAAGAAATTAATGAAAAGTATGAAGCATCCGTTTTAATATTGTTCCAAGAAGTGCAACATCGTTGCAAATTCACTCTCGGATCTCAATTTCAAATGGTTGTCCAAAAAATTGAAACTAATTGCAAAGTTACAAAGAACACGAAGATGATTATTATTTTTAACATAAACAACTATAGCTTGGCTTCAACAGTACGATTTTTTCATTTGTCTTTACCGATCATAATAGCTGATGATTCTTAATTTAACAAGCACAGTGTGAGACTGATTGAATTAAAAGCTCACAAAGAAATATTCAATTTGTGGACGATTCAAATCAGTTTATGGTAGATCAGTATAATAATCAATTGTGACACAGAACAATTTACGATTTTCCTGAAGTCATAACTGAAAGTTATGCAGAATTAATAAACAATTTTATTTTTACCATATATCATAGCTGTTATGTCTCAAACATTTCCATTTCTAGCTAAGATCTATGGTGAACTTGAAACGTCTTAACTTAATTACATAATAAGATTTTGATTTCAAAGTAACGCATAAAAATCAAGCTGTGCAAGTGCTACGATTTAGAATTATATAAACCAAAAAATATTGAATATTCCTAACTGCTTCTTTCTTTCAATTTAATTATACTGAAATTACCGTTTTGATTCATATTACGGACACTAAAAGCCTCAATGAAGAACAACTCATCAAGCAGCATGTTAAATAAATCAAACTGTATTATTTTTCAGTGTAAATAAGCTTTTGAATCTCTTAAAACTCGATGGTAGGTAAACATTCCGATTCCGCAACGTAAGTTAATTCAAAAAATAGAAATGTGTGACCTTTACATGATTCTTATTCCGGACGCACCCTCACTTTTGCCTCTTGAGGATTGTTTCGGACACATCCTATGTGGGAACTTTTAATCGGCAAATATTGAAACATTTTGTGTGGAATGTTTTCCATACATCTCGAGGTAGCGTTGCCGGAAAAGGGCGAGCTTGACGAAGCCCCTCTTGAGGACTGCTAGAGTACTATAAAAGCATCCATCAACAACGCAACGAGAGCATCGTCGGGTGCATGGAAAGGAAGACATGTAACGATTGGTTCGACGAAGAATGCAGGCAAATTTTGGAGGAAAAGGATGCAGCGCGGATTACAATGCTGCAGCAAGCAGAAATGCCAAGTCATTTTTTTTCAAATCTAGAAAATTTTGAAAATTTTGTCTGGAAAAGTCTGGATTTCTTATGTCGTGCCTTATAAAATCATTTTAAAACCTTGCAAATTCGTGAGAAATTCTATCTGGGTCTTCCAGACTTTTGTGAAATGGGGCTTCAAAAATCTGGAATATTTCAAACAAATCTGGAAGGTTGGCAACGCTGCAGCAAAGAACGAGACAAAACGTAGAGCGATATAAAAGGAAACGAAAGCAGCAAACCCGTCTATTTCAGGATAAAACGCGCCGCCTTGGAGAAGCGGAATGTAAAGAAATGGAGCGGCTCCATCGTTCACAAGAAAAACGAAAGTTCCACAAGAAGCTTGACGCATCCCGAAAAGGCTTCGTTCGGCGAGCCAAAATGAGTAGAGATGAGGATGGACGCAGCTTGACGGCCGGACGTGAGATGATTGAAAGGTGGAATCAGCACTACGACGAACACCCAAATGGCACGAAGAACACAGGCGCAGAGGGTCACGACAGCGGAGAAAGTGACTACGTCAGCATGGCGGATGAAGGAAACCAAGCTGTTCCCACATTGAGAGAAGTTAATGTTGCCATCAACCAGCTCAAGAACAACAAGGCAGCTGGTAAGAATGGTATTGGCTGAACTCATCAAAATGAAAAGGTTTGTCGCCTGTGTCTGTTTGCGTCTGATTGTCAGAATCTGAGAAACGGAACAGCTGCCGGAGGAGTGGAAACAAGGGGTCATATGCCCCATCTACAAATGGGATGTGAATACTATCGTGCGATCCTGAATGCCTCTTGCAAAATGCTATACCAGATTATCTTCCGTCGTCTATCACCAGTTATCAGTTATTTAATCAAGTTATCAAGCTGCTTTCATCAACGGCCACTCGACGACTGATCAAATCTTCACTGTACGGAAAATCCTCCAGAAATGCCGTGGATACCAAGTCTCAACGCATCACCTGTTCATCGATTTAAAAGCGGACCGCAAAGAGCTATGGAAAATCATGGAAGAGTAAAGCTTTACCGGGAAGCTCACAAGACTAATAAGAGCAACGATGAACGGTGAGCAGAATAGCATGAAGATGTCGGCTGGACATTCCAGTTCATTCGTATGCCGCCGGGGACTTTGATACTTAGGGTGATGGACTTTCGTTCCTGCTGTTCAATATCGCGCTAGAAGGTGTCATGCGGAGTGCCGGGTTTAATAATCGAGGTACGATTTTCACAACATCTTGTCAATTCGTTTGCTTCGCGGATGATATGGATAATGTCGACAGAACATTTGGAACGGTGGCAGACCTGTACACCCGCCTGAAACGTGAAGCGACAAAAGTCGGCTTGGTGGTGAATGCGCCAAAAACAAAGTACATGCTGATAGGCGGAACCGAGCGCGACAGAGTCCGCCTATGAAGCAGTGTTACGATAGACAAGGATACGTTCGAGGAGGTTGATATAAGCCGCTAACAAGGATCCGAGGTAGTTCGTCTACCTCGGATCCTTGTTAGCAGCTTATATCAACGTTAGTCGTGACGGAGACGCATCATCAGTGGAACTCGCGCATACTATGGGCTCCAGAAGAAGCAGCGATCGAGAAAGATTCACCCCCGCATCAAATGCACCATGTACAAAACGCTCGCTAGGCTCTACGGCAAATTCTGTATCCAGAAGGTGGCGAAAGCCGGAAGGGTGCGCTGGGCAGGGCATGTTGCAATTCTACCGGACAGCACTTCTGCGAAGATGGTATTCGCGTCGAATCCGGTTGGTACAAGAAGGCGTGGAGCACAGCGAGCGAGGTGGCTTGATCAGGTGCAATAAGATCTGGAGAGCTTGGGCCAAAATCGAAGTTGAGGGACACAGCCATGGATCGAGTAAATTGGCGTAACATCGTTAACGAGATTTCATCAAACTAATTGGTGTAATACCAAGTGAATTAAAAATAAATTAATAATAACAAAGTCGAGTGTCCGGAATTTGAATCAAAACGGTACATTGATTGAGATTGTCGCGTTGAACAGAGTTAGACTCGATTTAAAAGATCGATTTAGGGTAGAAAGATTCAGCAAAGGAAGACGCACCACACAATCGTAAGCTAAAGTTCTCAAAGTATTCTTTGAAACAAAGGGATGTGAAAAATGTTAAATGTGAGCGCTCATGTCCACCACTCATGTCATACATATTGTTGTGCAATAAAATTCATTTCAATAATAGTTATAATAATATGTAATGTGCTTGAGCCTAAAATAATAATGTCTAAACCTTATGCGATATGTGATAATCATTGACAACATTTGAACATGCTTAACGATATTAGAATGCCTCTTTAAACTATTTAAAATTAGTGCTTCTGATATTTATATTTCTTCTTATAATCACGGTAAATGATAAACCGTTAGCAATAGAAAACGAAGCTCAGATTTGGTGGAGATTTATTTTCTGATAATGACGGTCTGAGGAGAACAGTGCCCTGTCGATTTGATTGCTCCATTCTAGCTAGCAGCGCAGAGTAGCATGTCGGGTTCAATTTTATCGTTCTGTCCGGTAGCATAAATTGTTTTTTTTTCTGGATAGACATGAAAATGCAATTCATGTGTTTAGCTTATGCGGATGATGCGTAGATACATTGTGGGAAGCTGATTTGAAAATTAATTAACTCGGACGCATTGCACTGGTAGGTTTCGATTTCAAAACCATGGGTAATCCATTTCTGTTCATCAAATTGATCGTAAATCACGCAATAGTTATTCATGATGCCAGATGTGCATATCACACAAATTGCATTAACGAATTTGCAATCAATTCGTTCTTCTTTCACAATTCAATGGATTTATGAATTAAGCTTCTTCTTGTTATCATTTTATTTTCTCGTCTAGAAAGAATTTTTTTCGTAAATTACATCTGGGAAAGAGCCTGCTTTCCAGCTTCAATGTTCAAAGAGCACTTCCACAGTTATTAACTGAGAGCTTTCTTTGCCAAAATTGCCATTTTTGCATTCGTATATCGTGTGGCAGGTACGATGATACTCTATGCCCAGGGAAGTCTAGGAAATTTACAATACGAAAAGATCAAGGATCGACCGGGAATCGAACCCAGACACCTTCAGCATGGTTTTGCTTTGTAGCCGTGGACTCTAACCACTCGGCTTTTTTCGTAATTGAAATTTGCTTGATTTCCCTGGGCATAGAGTATCATTGTACCTGCCACATGATATACGAATGCGAGAATGGCAATTTCGGCAAAGAAAGCTCTCAGTTAATACCTGTGGAAGTGCTCATAAGAACACTAAGCTGAGTAGCAGGCTCTGTCCCCCAGTGAGGACGTAAGGCCAAAAAGAAGAATACTTGTGTAACGACTTGATGGTAGTTGTTAACTATAACTACAGTCCATATAGTTCCATCGGAACAGTTGATAAGGAAAAGTCTCGTTTATTATTTTTTAAACGATTCTCTACTGCTAAAAGAAAAGATTATTTTAATGTTAAAAAAATAATTGATTTTTTTTAATTATTTAAGAGCAGATGATATGTACGTGCAGTTGAAGTTTTGTTTTCAGGGAAAAGGGGGAAAATTAGACATGAACATAAATTCTCGATAAAATTGCCATTAAAGCTAATACAGTTATTACATAAATTTTCACACCGAAAACTAACTGAGCTTGAACTTGATTAGCCGCCCCTGGTTGCTACTACAGTATCGTGAGATCAGCTGCACTTACACAAGGAACCAATCAGATGACTGCTTGGGGATAACTGACACCATCAGTGTATACGCAACCCACCATAAGTATGGAATCGTTGCAATACTGAGTATTGCAGCACTTTTAAGTTTAGCATCACCCAAAATCCAGTGCTAAAAATTTTTTCAACAAAAATAAAAAATCGCGGGGGTTTAAAGACGTATTTTTTAAGATGACCTCAAAAATACATCGATCTAGCACTTCAGAATCTCGAGATAATGTTCATTTTAGGTGATGCTAAACTTTTCAAGGTGCTGCAAATTTCAGTATGAGTGTTGCAATACGCGATTCCATACTTATGGTGGGTAGTGTAAGTGCTGATGAGCTTCTATTTTTAGGCGATAATTGCGCCTACCACGTCAGAATGCTGACCAATGAGGGGAAGGGGGAGGACTTGATAATGCATCAATGTGGCTCTCACAGTAGACCGTATATACCACTGCGTCCACGCCATTTAATGCGGGAAGGTGTAGGGTTGGTAATTTTTTTATGGCAGAGAGGCTTGCTCTTTGGTTAGCAGACTGCCTATGTATCAGGCGTAAGGAAAGGCGTGCTATAATGATGGAAGAATGGAAGCGTAAGGAAACGTTTTTTTGTCCATCTCGGGTTCTAGCAAATGCTATGAACTGTGATATATTGATCAACTGTGATATATTGAGAGTGAAAGACAGAAGTATACAACTACAAAGTACGAGGAAAGGGACGGGCCTGGGATTGAACAGTAGAAGCATTAACCTAAGAATGCCAATGTCGCTGCTGTTCGTGTTACCAACATCTAGTTTGCCACGCACTGACAGCGTGAGTACCGAGCCTCAAAGTGTCAGATTAATTTTAAGAACCAAAACAACATCATGGTATAGAACAAACAATGAGAAACCATAATTTAAGGTAATACAAATTAAAATCAGTTTTGTGACAACTACGCCATTAGCGTTCTACTACTACAGCGGGGATTCGCTGGTTGGAACACGACTACCTTCCAGCTAGCGAATCCGACTCGTTAGTTGGAACGACTGACAGCCGGTGAAAATGCTCCAGACTCCCGCATTTGGAGAGCAAATCGTCACAAAACGCACATATACATGCTCATATGTTCTATATAAGGAGACTTCAATGCAAAGGTGCTCAGATGTCAAAGTCAGTTTGACATCTACTCTTGACATCCGAGTGCTTTTTAGTTGGAACATTTTCCAACCAGCGAACATGCAACCATAGAGTCATTCCATGTAGCGGACCCCCAACGAGCAAATCCCCACTGTAATAATTCTATTGATTGAACACATGATCTTCTGGTTATTAAGCAGAAGCGGTAGCCATTGGGCCACCAACCCCGTCTAAACATAAATTTACACACCGAAAACTAATTCAATAAAATTGTCAATACACTTGATAACTATTGAGTGACCTTTTTCTTTTTCAATTTATCTTATAAAGCTTGCGTATAAGTGCACATCATGACGTGAATTTAATCAAATGAAACAAAATGAAAACACTTTTTCTTATGATCCTCGAACAGTCCCTCAAAGCACCTAAAGTTTTATAAGGCATAAAAAAAAGAACAACAGAAATACTAAACATGACACCGTTTGGCATATGGACTTTTGACAAACACATCTTTCACATGTTCTTAAATTTTCAATTCGCATCTAATACCAAATACTTTTTGTCTCTTACAGAAACTGAAGGTCAATCTGCACGCTCGGTCAACGTACCATGGGGTCCTCTATACTGCGTCCTACAACAAGATGAACAGACTCTCACATCCTATTGCAGCGAAGAACTCTCGGTAAGACTTTCGCAACACTTTTCCCTAATCTTCTTACTAACCTTATACACCGATTTCGATTTCCTCACCCAACTGCTGCTACTCTTAATTATAACTGCTATTATAATTAATGGATAAAGATATTCCCACTAACACCGAAAAAAGACGCGAAGGTAATTTCACTTACTACTGACCCACAATCATTCCTTCAATAAAAAGCGCGCAAAGCTTTTCTGCGTCCAAACCACCGTCTGCTGCAAAACATACATTATAAATTGCTTTTACTTTCGTTTCCCACCCACCCACTATATATTGTGGCTTCGAACAGCTGACGGACGTTCTGTTTGCCGAGTTGCCTCGAGTGCGACTCGATCAACCACCAAAGCTCCAAAACATGAAGACGATCTGGGAGACGGCCCACCCAACGCTGCAGGAGGAACCGGAGGAAGATGGGGCTGAGCATCACATCCAACACAACACGTCACTGCGGAGTGCTTTAGGTGAGTGCGAAGAAGCTTTTGCTTTATGCTTTTATTTTTCCTCGCTGGGGGGGAAAAGCTTCAAATTGGTTCAACTCCGACAAGCGCGGAATGATGTTCAGCGTTGCTTGGATGTTGGGCTACTCGCTGCTAGGTGGCGCATTGATTGCGCACGCGGCATATTGTTAGTTTGTCGGATTCATTTGTGCTTACACCCAAGTTCGTTTTACGGAATCCTACACGCAAAAAAAATTGTGCGATAAAAACTACCATTTTAGGGGGTTAACTTAAGCGTTCGCACCGGCAATTTTCAGCAGACCAGAAATGCGCTTGATTTAACCATGTCTGTACCAGTAATGCGGTGGGGTGTACCGTAAACATAGTAAATTAGTCTGAATTTCCATGGTAGTTTCAAGAATGAGCGTAGTCAGCTAAAATAGTTATTTTTACCACAGAATTTTTTCCCGTGTAAGCTTTAGTAATCTAAACTAATATGCCTACTTCTACGTAAACTGACGGCCAAATATATATTTTTCCATTTCATGTCATATTCATGAGTTTTATGATACAAATATGACGTTTTGTTTTCAAAAATAAGTTTTCGGGAGTAACTTCCAAATAGCGAAACTTAGCGAAATAAAAAGTTTTTTTTTTTCAATGATGCATATATGTCATTTATGCGATTAACGTTGCGGAACCCATTATAAAAATTTTAGAATTTATATAATAATAATGATATAATTTATTTTGCGATATTCATTTATTCCCTGAAATAATCTTTAGCTGTTACTAATGGAAAATTGTTAAAAATATTGGTAAAACAAAATCAAAAAAACCCTACATGAACAAATTGCATTCGTTTTCAAAGACTATTTAAAGTTATTTATATGGGCTAAGAAAATTTTGTTACACTAATTCAAATTTTGAGAAATTACTTGTTATTGATTAGTACAGTGGGATTCCATTTTTGGCAACAAAGTTGAGATATTCAATTACCAAAAACAGAACCGTGTTGGAATCGGAATCCTTTTTTATTTCTAGAATATCATTAGGATGATGTTACATTATCCTTATGAAACCAAATGATGGTCAGACTTGGGAACAATTCACTTCGAAGCATTTTTCCGTAGGGTAGGACTGTGCTATTGATCTAAAGACCCATCATGTTAATTGTGACAGACGTTCCACATACTTTTTTATTGCTTACATGCTTTCAATGATTTTTTACAAGCTTATTTTTTCTATCTTTATTAAAAAGATTTTTAGCCCTGGGCTAGTTCAACCAACGGTTTTACTTCCCATCGAAAGGAAGTCGTCACTATCGGCTTTACCCCTCGACGTGAGAAGCGTGAGCTCTAACCCCTACAACATTTAATGTATACTTTACTGTGGGTTATTTTGAATTGATGAGTTGTTCATCTGAACCAGTATATTATCATTATTAATAATTTATCATTTAACTGAACTTTATAGTTCAATCAGATACAAATTGGTCACATTTTAAAATTATGGCTGTCTTTTCAATATCATTCCTTATATTTCATCTTTTCGAAAAAAATAAAAAAAAACGCCCAAATGGGGAAAACATGGCTCGTTGACAAAATAGCAGTTAGTATCTCTCACAAATTCTGATATAAAGGAGGTCCTAATCATTTGATCGTGTAACTCTCTTTATGAATGATTATCGTTTAAATTAACACACACTTTCAAATTGTTCACTTACAGACTGGATAGAATAAAGTACGCATTAATATTTTTTTCTAATCTAATCTAATCTAATCTAATCTAAGCGCTTGCACAGCCAATATTGAAAAGCATCCTGGAAATACCGAAATTTCTTCCAGTATTTTCTTGTCATAATTAATGTTTGCAGCATATCAATAATTTGATCTTCTTCTTCTTTCTGGCGTTACGTCCCAACTGGGACAAAGCCTGCTTCTCAGATTAGTGTTCTTATGAGCACTCCCACAGTTATTAACTGAGAGCTTTCTTTGCCGATTGACCATTTTTGCATGTGTATATCGTGTGGCAGGTACGAAGATACTCTATGCCCTGGGAGTCGAGAAAATTTCCTTTACGAAAAGATCCTCGACCAGTGGGATTCGAACCCACGACCCTTAGCATGGTCATGCTGAATAGCTGCGCGTTTACCGCTACGGCTATCTGGGCCCCAACAATCAATGATTTGATACAAACATCAAAATGGTCAGGCCCACTGTGCAGACTTAGGGTTTGGAGGTATTTCAAAAATTCACGTCGATCAGGTTATTCACGAATGAATAAGGCTGATACAAATATTAAATTTCTTTTATGTCCGAGACCACTTGCAAGGTACGAGGGGGGGGGGATAAAAATAAATAAGGAACAAAAAAATTAAAATGAAAAAAAAGTTATTTTTTCGAAATTTTTATTTTTAATGATAGTTGTTAAACTTTTTTTAATCGTCCTCTGGATCATTATTTTACTTGTTTTTTACTTTAAAAATTGAAAAAAACCTATATGATGTCAAAAAATGATGAATCTTTTTTTTCTCCCCTTCAAAATTTTCGGATTTTCGAAGGGGGGGGGGACATAAAAGAAAATTAATATTTGTATCAGCCTAACATGATCAACAAAAAAGTTTGAAGTATTGTGAAAGAAGAAACGGGGACAACCGTACCAACCGTTCCATTTAGGATAATAAACAAAATCGTTAGGAGAGGCGTTGCTACGAAAGTTAATGCGCACTCCATTGTTGTTTGTGGGCATTTCCCTGGGATGGGATAAAGGCTTTTCTGCCGTAAGTCCTGGCTACAGAGCCTAGGCTTAATCGCCCTTACTCGCTCTCTGAAAAAAAAAAAGGAAATCTGACCTCCCTCGCGTTTTGTAACCACAGGGATATAAAATAGATTCAACCTTTTGTTACAATATTGAAATTTGTATCAACTATTTCCAGGATGCTTTTCAATATTGGCTGTACAAGCGCTTAGATTAGATTAGATTAGAAAATTGAAAATTGTATCAACTACTTTGTATGTTGCTAAAAATCGAAATGTATGTGATTGCTAATGACTGACCAACATTTGATCCAAGATAAATACTTTTTCAATGAAAATAACAAAAAAAAATCTGCTACAGCATTACGTATCATGCTATGTGATTTGTAAAGCCGTGACTATCACTACCAGATAGCCATTCCGTCTACCAGGAACTGATTTTCATCTCCCATTAAGTCAAAGATGACCTTTCTGCCATAAAATATAGACTGGAAGAGTAACTCTTGCATGGTTCTCGAAAAGCTCAACCACTTGCATTCACCGCATCAAACACAAAAATCTGATCACCAATGGACCAATGCACGAGTTCACTATATGACGTTTAAGCGGTGCCGTGGTAATTATGTGGCCAAATAACGAAAGAATGTGACATCGCACAAACGTCAAATAACTGAATTCGTGCATTGGTCCCTGACATTCAAGCTATCACAAACAATGCAAACCCAAATTGAAACGAACTCACCGGATCCAAACTTCAACAGAAACGTTCCGTCGTCTCAGAATCGTTCAAAAGAGATGAGCCTCTTGTAAGGACTGTTCATTTTATAAAGTGGACACTTTGTTTATGCTATATCGTTTTTATTTATTGATAAAATCGTAATCGGTTTTCTGTGCATCGTTTAACTATTATTCTACACTGCTATGAAAATATAAGATCTTAGAAAATGTATTCGGTTGAAGAGCTAAATAGTTTTTCCAAAAAGTCCTAAGAAAAGCTGTTCGTTAAAGTTTAACATTATTTTTCGCAAAACAAAAATCCAAATTTTTATGAACAAATTGTATGTTTGTATCCTTTAGTATTCTACTATAAGTATAGCTTAAAAAAATCAATTATATTCCACCATTCTCTGACATTAGGTAACATTAGTGATTTACCCAGTTATGGCCAAATTTGCTGATGCACCATCCTTTCTCTCCCAGCAAAAGAGAAAAGTAAAAAGCGTGTTCAAAACTAGTTTGGATTACTAAAAAAACTATATTTGGATAAACGAGAGCAAATTGTGAGATTAAACCACAGTCTTAAGTATAAATTTTACTGTTTATGGTAGTTTTACCAAAAAGTCTCATACTTTTAAAATCATGTGCGCATATTTATCGATCCACAGCAAATTGTAAACGGTTTTCTCCGAATATTTCAATTGGTATTCTAAGAATAACATATTATGAGAATAATATGGGGAAAATTAAATCGATTTTATTACAGCAGTGTTGCCAATTTTGTTAATTGTCAATGTACTTTAAAAGGTCTTCTTAGAATAAAGCAATTGTGTTTCTATTGTGCTTTATATGTGACGTGGGGACTAAATAAGTAACTCTATGAAGGCGTAAGTTATTTCTCATATCAATACTATATCAGCTTTTCCGTCAGGACGTACTTTTAACCAAAAAATTCTACTCATATCAATTTTCTTCAAATTTAAAACATCTTCTTCTTCTTTTTGGCGTTACGTCCCGACTGGGACAAAGCCTGCTTCTCAGGTTAGTGTTCTTATGAGCACTTCCACAGTTATTAACTGAGAGCTTTCTTTGCCGAATGACCATTTTTTGCATGCGTATATCGTGTGGCAGGTACGAAGATACTCTATGCCCTGGGAATCGAGAAAATTTCCTTTCGAAAAGATTCTCGACCAGCGGGATTCGAACCCACGACCCTCAGCATGGTCATGCTGAATAGCTGCGCGTTTACCGCTACGGCTATCTGGGCCCCATAAATTTAAAACATGTTTCTCTAAAAAATTTAGGGGAAAAATAATTTTATTATATCAGTAAAATTGTTGCTCGAAAAGTACTTGATTTTTTTCCTTCAGGCTTCTGATTGATGATGCTTTCAAATAACAAGCCTTTTTTTGAAAATAAAAAAAAAAATAAATTGTAGAATTTTCAACCCAATTTCTAACAATCATTTATTTTGATAACATTCAAAAATCGACCGTTCTAATCGCTGTTCCATATTCATGTGAAATTTAATTATTTTGGAAAATGTTTATTATCACAACACTGTACAATACTAGTCGAACGATGTGCAGAAAACCAATTGAATTTCATTGATAAATTAAAAAGATACAGTATGCATAAGGTGTCCACTTTATAAAATGAACAGTTCTTAATGCTAGTTCATAGTGGAGGCGTTGACTGCATAATCGATGGCTGGAATGTCACATCTCGCGTTGAACAAATTTGAATCAACACGAACGTCTTCAGAAAATCCAAATAAGTGCACATCCACACCTACTGTTTTTCACGAATAAAATTTTAAAATTTTCATAAAACTCATGCTCCGCCATAAAATATTTGCTTCCGTTTTTAGCCGCCGCACACTTAGATCCCAAAGTACGCATTAATCATTTTTCCGTAGGGGAACTGTGGGTAAACAGGGGGGTAAAATGAACAGGTTTGTGTTTAACGGTAATTATCCTATAAATCTATGCAAAACGTAGCACCATCCTTAATCCTTGGACTAAGAAACTATTTCGAAAACTCCAGCGCGATCTCGAACTGTCAAAAGTTGGAAAAGTAAACAAAAACAAAGTATGCCTATCCAATTTCTCTGATAATGTAATTTACACTCGTGAAATATAAGGTTTTTATGACTGAAATCATCAAAAATCCACTGAACAGCGTACACGGAAAAAAATCCGTTTCCGGATTCATGAACAAAAAGTCATGATTTCATAAAATTTTATGTTTCATGATATCATGACTAAAAGTCATGAAATCGTAACTATTATGCAAGAATTCGTATGCTCAGGACGTTATACAAATCTAACTGTCAATTTCTTCAACTTAATAAACGTGTCTCGTGGCGATCGGTGATCTTTTCCAGTGAAATTATAAAAAAAGTTTTGTTTTGAAAAAGTTTAAATCCTTCGGAACCTTGTTATCATACCGATGACATTTTTGGTGAAATTCATGTGAGTTCCCACATTGTTTCACGACACAATCAATGTACTTACTTAATCCTGACTTTGCAGAACCGGGCAATGTTTGACTTTTAGCGAAGATTTTGCTTGACAAGCTCGTCTGCGATTTTGACTGTTCGGAAATGATGCATTCCCCACGTCCTATGAAAGAGCAGGTCACAAAAGGCCTTCGGCAGTCGGATGATCCAGTTCCACTTTCCACATCCGCAGAGTTGTTTAGGAGTGTTCCATGACTCATGCAATCCACAAGCCCAGGGACCATTTACCAGTTCAATTGATGCTCGTAACAACATTTTGCGTACAAACCTAATCACCGAATGTTCGCGTTCCTGCTAAAGATGTCACACTCGTTAGGTTGACATTTGTGGAATGTTTTCACGGTTTCTAACGAAACGGCACAAAAGCAGTAACAATTTTAATCTTTATTTTATTTGTTTACCAATGGCAATTATAAACTGACGTATAATGTTTCGTTTTCATGATTCAGGGATCCTGCTTCATGATTTCATGACTCAACTTGCCACTTTTCAGCACCAAAACTGGAAACATAAATGACAGACTGAATACATGAAAAGTGCTTATGTTTTCATGACCTGTATTCATGTTATCAGATCTTGCTTCATGATTCCATGACCTATATTGCCACTTTTCGTATCAAAAATAGGAATCATAAATGACAGATGACTAAATCCATGAATAGTGCTCATGTTTCCATGAATTTTATTCATGGTTCCAGCATACATGCTTTATGATTTGAGAATTTTAATTTCCATTTTTCTTCGCTAAAGATTGAAAACGTAACGTACAGCCGGCGTTACGGTAAAATGTTCCATGATTTCATGACTTTTGGTCATTGTGTATTTTCATAACATAAAAACACACTTTCCTCCCGAAATCATGACTCTTTCTCCTGTTTTAGAGTGTCGCATTTTTACCCGTGATAGCACATCATATCTTTGGCGTATTTATGATAAGTAGACGGAAATAGAAAGTATATTTTTCTTCTAAATTCGTAGAACAAATGATTAGAAGATGTTGATTCTTTGAGGGTTAAATTAACCACTCATGATTGGGGTAATATGAATACCGGGACAGGGCGAATACTACCGGATTTTATTTCAGATGCCGGGAGTTTTCCGGAGAAAATACAAATACAGACATGGACAGCCGTCCAAATGGTCGCGGCTAAACGTTCTATCGATGCCGGAATGTCTGTGAGATATGAATTGATCATGTTACAGCGCAGAGAATCATACCGCAACCCGTTCAATTTGAATGGTGTTCATTTTACCCCCAGTATATGTTCATATTACCCCCATCACATGTTCATTTTACCCCAAGAATATGTTAATATTACCCCCGTTACATGTTCATTTTACCCACATGTTTGGAACATTGACTCTGTGGAAGGAAGTTTTAAAAATTATAATAATGTTGATGAAATTCTATTTCCATCACAATATTTCAATTTGTTACACTGCATAGACATCCTTCTTCAATTCTGAGCAATTAAAGAATAATCTGACAGCTTCATAAGCAAGAAAACATGAAAATTGCTTAGGGTGTTCATTTTACCCCCAGTCCCTACAAAATGGTCAAGTTTGGAGGCTTGGATCTCGGCTTGAAATTTCCAACGCAGCTTGAAAGTAACTTTAAATAAATCAAACTGAAAATTCAAAGCTTTGCATAAACAAACTTTTGAGATATTTCAAATTTTGATAAAAATTCTATTATTTTTGAATAAGAAATAACTCTTGAATAGCAATATCAAGAGCACTATGCCCGTCTGCAAAATTTTACAATTTGAAACGACTCTTTAATTCTTTTTTCTTGCGCATGATCCATCACAATTGGATAATAAAGAGTCAAATTGTGTGCCATTTTCATTCAATTGATTGGGTTTGATGCACAAGTTCAAACCATATAAATAAAATAAATTGATCATAGATTGTTTGAAAATTGAAGTTTGACATTTTAACTTATTCGAGGAAACAATGATCATTTTTATTTTATTTTATTAAAATATTTTATTTCTTAATACAAATGTTGCAAGTCGTAAGATCGTAATTTTTCAAACAAGTACCGATCAACGAAGATTGTAACTACACAAAGTATTTATCATTTTGAACGAAGGAATCATGTCAAAAATAGTTTGGTTGAGATTTCAACCAGTGGCGACTTAGGACGAGACACCACTGGTTTGATGCACTTGGTGCACTACACAGTCAAAGATTTCAAACTATTAAATTGAATTTATATATTATAATTCTCAATACAGCCAACATGCATAATGTGCAGTGTTGGTGCATCGGCCTCAGTGTACAATCTCAGTCTTGACCGTTTTATTATGGTCATAAAAATTTGTATGACTGAACCGTCTAAAAAACATCCACCTCCTGGCTCGTACCGTTTACGAAATTCATATCAGGTTAAAAAAAAATGATCAAGTTATTATTGGTTTATACCTTTCAATCATATTTCATATATCAATATTGAGCCATTTTACATTCTCGAAAAAAAATCTAATCCCCTCCCCCCTGAGCGATTACTGGGTACTTCAAGGAGTTTGTGAGTTCAAAAAGTCACGGAGGATATAGCCAGCCACATCTAAGATGTTCTTGTGGTTTAGCAAAAGCTTTAATATTTCGAGTTCACAAAACATTCATCAGTTGTACCAAACTAAATCTGTGATGTCTCAAATGCGTAAATAGATGTTTTATTGTAAGCTGAATTTTTACAATTTCGGTAGAAAATATACCTAAATCATACATTTTGATAATATTTACATATTTATCCTATAAGCTATTTATCCATATAAGCTGATTATCCATGGATTTCGTTTTCTGTGTCGTTATCTCTTCCAATATCGCGTTGAGACGAATCAACTCTGTAATCGCTCCGCTAAGTGGGGAAGCAAATCTATCTACTGAATTCGTAAACGCTTGAGGTTATTTCAATTAGCGGCTACGGAAGGGTAATTATGCAGTTGAGCTATATTTGAAACTAGAGTAGTAGAGTAGTTGGGACACATCAGCGAACTACTGTCTGAGTGTGTTGATTGAGTTTAGTTGCTATAATATGTGATGAAATGCCGCTTTAATACTACTGTACCATCTGCCCTAGGCAATATGTGTCACAAGCATGCCTTCATTATTAAAGCAATGAATATTTATGAGAGTCTGTTTAGCATCTAAACTTTCAATGTGCCATCCTGGATGCAGTGAGCATTTTCCTCTGTTCATTTACTTTAGTCATTATCAGAAGTCTGAGACCACTTGGTTGGTTCGAGGAGGGGGCAAAGATTATTGCGAGTTGGTGATTCCTTCTCAGGATATTGTACCAAAAAGCTGTGATTTGTTCATATACAACAATTAAATGCAACACATGTTACTCCATTCACTTGCTTAAAAAACCTCAGCTATCCAACTTGGTGACAATCTACTACTGCCTAGTAGTTAATTTATCTCATTGCTCGATATCAACCTACGTCGTCTAATGAGCTGACAGGGTGTGTGCGTGTATGTGTTTGCGCCACTTAGCAGAACGCCATTATCGTCATACTCAGAGCAGAGCAGTCGACTGCCTTGAATGACGGAAAGTGTTGCCTTCACCCATCGCTACCGTCGTATGGATATGTGGGAGCACTGAGGAGACATGCAAGCCAACGAAGATCGATCGACATTTCAACGACATACTCCGACGACGTGAAGCTGACGGGAGCAGTCGAGTTCGAGTGGATGATATCATCAGCTCAGGCCAACTCTTTTGGTGGGCAACTCTTTGTAAGTACTGCTCTGGGTTATGCCCAGCAGTAATTTCTCACAGACAGTTTGGCAAATTGGACTAATTATTTGATGACGAAATTTACATAAGGGTGGTTTGTGACGATTAAGGGATGGATGTAAGGCACAGTTCACGTACGTAATTCCACATGGTTGTCATTTTCGTTCATCAGTCGATTGTCTTTCGATCCTGTTGCAGGGGTTTAATTTGAAGTTAATTTGCTGCCGATTAGCAGACAATTTGCTCTTTTTTAACCCCGTTTCCTACTGCAGAATTCGTCGCACCCAGTCTGAGTTTTGCGGCTATAATATGACAAAGCAAAAATAAGAAACACTGAACTGATGATGTTGCGTTGCGTAGCCACCGTTATGTTTACCCAGCAGCACCGCACCGCAAACTGCATAATAAAAGAAATGAAATGTTATAATTTCCTCACACAACTTATGCCGCATCATCAGCGAAAACCCCAAGCAGCAACAAGCGGCGGACATAGTGACAAGAAAAGCCACTCAATTATTTCATTACGGACGTGCCTTCTTTCACTGGTGGGCATGGTGCGTTGAGGTCCAAAGAAATTCACACCGCACAGGGGGACAAAGTGAAAGAGTTGTTAATTCATAAAATAACCGCGTTCCAAAGTTCTACAAGCTTCCTGCTTCTGTGCAGCGATCACAAAGCTAAGGCGCTACTCTTTGCTTTTTTTTTTATTGTGGAATCTGATCTTCCGCAAAAAGGGGTTTATCTTAATCTCAATTCTCAGTGGAACGGTTAGCAGATGAGGAGAATTTTTCTCAATCACATTTATAAATTTTGCGAATTTTACTCATGGTTCGGGTAGCTTTATAACTCCACATTCAATTATTTAGCCATCTGGAATACATATGAATATATGTACATCTATAGTTATCTTGTTGTTGGCATTTCTTTGCAAACAAAACTTGACATTGACAATGCTCTGAAGATTTTAACAAATTCCATTGTTGAAGAAAGAGACATTGCAATACAAAAAAGGGTTTATGGACAAAAGGTCGAAAGACAAAGAGCGAAAGGACAAAAGTTCGAAAATGATTTACTTGGTGGGAAATGTTTCCTTCTTTGAAAAAAGATTTTCGACCTTTTGTCTCTTCTATTTCGTTCTTCGACCTTTTGTCTTTCGACCTTCTGTCATTTCGACCTTTTGTTATAGATTCTCCAAAAAGTGAAGTAAAATTCGAGTCCGTAATTATAGACGATGATCTTGAACTCTTGATCCGTCTTAAAATCGTGAGAAGAAAGAAATTTCAAAACACTAGTGATTCTGCTATGAAAATTATATTGCAGGATCTGCAAAAAAGGGCCTTACTTAGTCGAGTAGTAAGAGTCTGCGGCTGAAGGTGTCTGGGTTCGATTCCCGATTAGTCCAGGATTTTTTCATAATGGATATTTTCTTGGCCATACGAATGCGAAAATGGCAACTTTGGCAAAGAAATCTCTCAGTCAATATCTGTGGAAGTGCTCATAAGAACACTAAGCTGAGAAGCATGCTCTGCCCAGTGGGGACGTAATGCCAAGAAGAAGATCTGCAAAAATAAATTAATATACGTTTTTTTCTCAATTAAGTTACAAAAATTTGCAAAACAAAATTTTTTAATTTGACCCTAGCTCTAAGCCCATTAGGGAATTTTTTAATATATTGTAAAAACCTGCTAAACCAATTCCAGTATTGAAAGTGGAATATAAATTTATTACTAATATTGCGAAAAAAAACTTGTCATGTGGTTTGAAAGCGCGCATTATTTTAAGGAAAGAACTCACAAGACCAATTGAAACTCAAATTACTCATGATTTTATAAACATTTTCAATCAAGAGAACGTATTGTAAAAATCCTGGGGATGATTTGAAAGAAATGGGAACTATTATTAAAACAAAATCAAGTGTGAAACACTTCCTGTAAAAATTGGTGTTCCTCAAGGCAGCATTATGGGACCAATGTTATACAATATTTTTACATCTGACTTACCTGAGTTACCTCAGGGATGTCAAAAATCCTTGTTTGCGGATGACACAGGCCTCTCCGCCAAAGGACGAAGCTGCATGTCATCTGTAGTAGATTGCAAGATTTTTCGTGATGCTTCCAAAACTCAACTAACAATATTCCCACATAAACCAAAAACTCTTTATTTGAAACCTTCAAGTAGACATGTTGTCACGATGAGAGGGGTTCCAATAAATTGGACAGATGAAGTTAAGTATCTAGGGCTTATGCTAGATAAGAATTTGACTTTCAAAAATCACATTGAGGGCATTCAAGTCAAATGTAATAAATATGTAAAATGTCTCTATCCCCTTCTTAATAGAAAATCAAAACTTTGTCTTATGAACAAGCTTTTGATATTCAAACAAATTTTCAGACCGGCCATGTTATATGCTGTACCAATATGGACTAGCTGTTGTAATACCAGGAAGAAAGCTCTGCAGAGAATTCAAAATAAAATTTTGAAAATGATTCTGAAGCTTCCTCCCTGGTATAGTACCAATGAGTTACATAGAACATCCAATGTTGAAACATTGGAACAAATGTCAAATAAAATAATTAATAATTTCAGGCAAAAATCGTTACAATCTTCTATTGTTACGATTAATGCGTTATATATTTAGGATAAGTAAGGTTGAGTAAATTTCTCTTATTCTTCTTTTCTGGCGCTACGTCCCCACTGGGACAGAGCCTGCTTCTCAGCTTGGTGTTCTTATGAGCACTTCCACAGTTATTAACTGAGAGCTTACTATGCCTATGACCATTTTTGCATGCGTATATCGTGTGGCAGGTACGAAGAGATACTCTATGCCCTGGGAAGTCGAGAAAATTTCCAACCCGAAAAGATCCTCGACCGGTGGGATTCGAACCCACGACCCTCAGCTTGGTCTTGCTGAATAGCTGCGCCTTTACCGCTACGGCTATCTGGGCCCCTTAGTTCTATCGCATGTTTGATACCATGATCGACGGAATCCATGAAAAATGAATGAATTTTGAGACACTTGTGCAATAGTTACAAAGATAACATATAACAAATCAAGCTGTCCAAAACTGGGGGACAGGAGGTGCTTAACCAAAATTGTAATAGAGTAAAGTGGGGCAAAAGTTCGAGTGGGGTAAGAGTTTCTTTTTAAGATTTCTCGCTCAATTCAAAACAAATCTTATGAATACCATGGTGGTTCGAATGCTATTCAAGTAAGAGACTTTCAATCCAAATATCATAAAAATCGATAGAGATTTGGAAAAGTTATGGCTATTTGTTGTTTTCCGACGTGAATATTGTAGTTTTTGGTTAAACTTTCGTTGCATGGAACCAATTGAAGATAAAATCTTTTTCAATATTTTATGTAAGGGCGTTTCTAAGCCTATCATAAGGTTGCTTTGAGGTGTATTAGTTTTTGCATAAATGCTTGAAAACAATTTTTGGCCCATAGTGGGGCAAAAGTTCGTATCAGCGGGGCAAAAGTTCGACCCATGTATAAAATCACGGGAAAATTTGCAAATTGCCTAAAATCCACATATTATCTTCGAATTTAGTTAAATTTGTCTGATCGTGTGAAAACTGTCACCAAAATTTTACATTTCCACTTAGTTTTGTGAAAAACTGCTATTTTTGAGTATATTACAATTAACCCGGTTTTGGGCAATTTTTTGATGAAAATTTAGTGTGTATTTTTCGTCAAACTTAAGTTCACGGCTGGTGTAAAGTATGCCTGTCATAAAAGGATCGATATTTTGTGTTTTAGCCAGCGAACTTTTGCCCCACACTAGATTCGAACTCTTGCCCCACCGATGGGGCAAAAGTTCGAATAAGACAATCAATTTTGAAACTGTTATAACTAAAAATGGGTAAATATATTGACACAAGTTTGTTCAGCAAAATAATAGCCAATATGTTGAAGGTTCGCCGTATGATATTTGTTTTGTTTAAGCTGCTATTGTTTTCCTGGAAACTTTGATTATACCACTAAGGTCGAACTTTTGCCCCACCTTACTCTAACCCTTATGAAAAATTTGAAACAATTTCTGAAAAAAGTTGTCCTATGGGGCGCAATTTTAATCGGATAATATTATTTAATGAGGTGGAGAGCGAAGAACCTTGAATAGTGAATTAAACACATATCAGAGTTCCAGAATCATGAGGGCGCAATATCCATTATGATTAAAATTTAAAAAAGGAAAAAGTTATAATTCATAAATCAGAGGTGCGCAATTTGTATTCTATGATATTACTCAATGAGTGGAGATGGTGTGGAAAATTGTTATGAACGATAGAGGCGCAATTTTTGCATGGTAGTACGGTATAATATGAGGCAGGAGAATTTTCTTATATAATTCCTGAATAATTGGGGCAAAATTTAAACGGCAGAAAAACATTTTTGAGTAGTGAATGAAAAATAAATAGAATTTGAAGCAAAGGGGCGCTATTTCCATTATGTTATATTGTTGTCGTTATTCCTTTATCAAAGGGGATCCATTTTGTACACAGAATAAAATAAAAGGTTATCAAAAAGGCACATTTTCCGTTATATTACATGTTAATAGGGGACGGGGGCAGAAAAAAACATAATTCCTGCATCATAGAGGTGCAGTTCTCATTCAATAACAGTATTCTGTTCTACAGTTGAAGTAGCGCAATTTCCATAACATGACAGAAAGCTTTTTAGTAGTTGATGATTTTTTTTATAAATACTAAACCTGGGAACAGAAATTTTATTATATGATATTACTTCATAATGGTAATACTTTTTCAATCACAAGTGTGTAATATTGATCATATGATAGAACTCAATCATGATTGTCATAGTTTCTGAACCAAAAGAGCGCAATTTTCATTACACTATATTACTCAATGATAGGGCACGGTAAATGGCTGGGCATGGCGTACCGTTGGTACCTCGCGTACCTACAGGAATAAAATAGACCCCATTGTGTGGTCCTTAGCCTCTTGCCCAGCAACTCCTATCCCTACCTCCTCGTGGTACTGGCCGGGGTACGAGTAACCTTGGGGAAGATCGGGTAACCAACCCCCGGTGGGAACTTTGGTCGTATGCTGACAGGGAAGGGGAGGTTTGCTTCTGCAAACCTTGAGCGTCTGTACTCCATGTTAGGAGCGGCTCACAACAGCGTCTGTTCCCCATGTCAGGGGCGGCTGATCATCGTCCGAGTGCCAGAGAAGGACTCTAAGCTAAACTGCGCACTATGGCCCTCCGGAAATCTAGGGGGTTGGTGTCAGGCCCTGCAAGCCAGCCGTAAAAATACACCAGCACAGGAACGTCAACGAGAGAATACGGACCGGAACAATCGGCAAAGATCACAGCGACGAAAATGGGCTTGCGATTGGAAACTCGGTATGTGGAACTGCAAATCTCTCAACTTCATCGGAAGCACACGCATACTCTCCGATGTACTGGAGATCCACGGTTTCGACATCGTAGCGCTGCAGGAGGTGTGCTGGACAGGTTCGATGGTGCGAACGTTTAGAGGTAATCATACCATCTACCAAAGCTGCGGCAACACACGTGAGCTGGGAACAGCTTTTATAGTGATGGGTGATATGCAGAGGCGCGTGATCGGGTGGTGACCGATCAACGAAAGAATGTGCAAGTTGAGGCTCAAAGGCCGGTTCTTCAACTTCAGCATCATAAACGTGCATAGCCCACACTACGGAAGCACTGATGATGACAAGGACGCATTTTACGCGCAGCTCGAACGCGAGTACGACCGCTGCCCAAGTCACGACGTCAAGATCATCATAGGAGACTTAAACGCTCAGGTTGGCCAGGAGGAGGAGTTCAGGCCGACTATTGGAAAGTTCAGCGCCCACCGGCTGACGAACGAGAACGGCCTACGACTGATAGATTTTGCCGCCTCCAAGAACATGGCCATTCGCAGCACCTACTTTCAGCACAGCCTCCCGTATCGATACACCTGGAGATCACCACTGCAGACGGAATCACAAATCGACCACGTTTTGATCGATGGACGGCACTTCTCCGATATAATCGACGTCAGAACCTATCGTGGTGCTAACATTGACTCCGACCACTACCTGGTGATGGTGAAACTGCGCCAAAAACTATCCGTCATTAACAATGTACGGTATCGACGCCCGCCTCGGTATAACCTAGCGCGACTGGCCCAACCGAACGTCGCTGCCGCATACGCGCAGTATCTCGAGGTAGCGTTGCCGGAAGAGGGCGAGCTTGACGAAGCCCCTCTTGAGGACTGCTGGAGCAACATAAAAGCAGCCATCAACAACGCAGCCGAGAGCATCGTCGGGTACGTGGAAAGGAGGACATGTGACGATTGGTTCGACGATGAATGCAGGCAGGTTTTGGAGGAGAAGGATGCAGCGCGGGCTGCAATGCTGCAGCAAGGAACGCGACAAAACGTGGACCGATATAAAAGAAAACGAAAGCAGCAAACCCGCCTATTCCGCGACAAAAAGCGCCGCCTGGAAGAAGCGGAATGTGAAGAAATGGAACAGCTGCATCGTTCACAAGAAACGCGAAAGTCCTACGAGAAGCTTAACGCATCCCGAAAAGGCTTCGTGCCGCGAGCCGAAATGTGTAGGGATAAGGACGGAAGCATCTTGACGGACGGACGTGAGGTGATTGAAAGGTGGAGGCAGCACTACGATGAACACCTGAATGGCACGGAGAACACAGGCGCCGAGGGTCACGACAGCGGAGGAAGTGGCTACGTCAGCACGGCGGATGAAGGAAACCAACCTGCCCCCACATTGAGGGAAGTTAAGGATGCCATCAACCAGCTCAAGAATAACAAGGCCGCTGGTAAGGATGGTATTGGAGCTGAACTCATCAAAATGGGCCCGGAGAGGTTGGCAGCCTGTCTGCACCGGCTGATTGTTAGAATCTGGGAAACGGAACAGCTGCCGGAGGAGTGGAAGCAAGGGGTCATATGCCCCATCTACAAGAAGGACGACAAACTGGAATATGAAAACTATCGTGCGATCACTATCCTGAATGCCGCCTACAAAGTGCTATCCCAGATTATCTTCCGTCGTCTATCGCCAATAACAAATGAGTTTGTGGGAAGTTATCAAGCTAGTTTCATCAACGGCCGCTCGACAACGGACCAAATCTTCACTGTACGGCAAATCCTCCAGAAATGCCGTGAATACCAAGTCCCAACGCATCACTTGTTCATCGATTTCAAAGCGGCTTATGATAGCATCGACCGCGAAGAGCTATGGAAAATAATGGACGAGTACAGCTTTCCCGGGAAGCTCACAAGACTAATAAGAGCAACGATGGACGGTGTGCAGAATAGCTTGAAGATTTCGGGTGAACATTCCAGTTCGTTCGAATCCCGCCGGGGACTTCGACAAGGTGATGGACTTTCGTGCCTGCTGTTTAACATCGCGCTAGAAGGTGTCTTGCGGAGAGCCGGTTTTAATAACCGAGGTACGATTTTCACAAGATCCAGCCAATTTGTTTGCTTCGCGGATGATATGGATATTGTCGGCAGAACATTTGGAACGGTGGCAGACCTGTACACCCGCCTGAAACGTGAAGCGACAAAAGTCCATCAGGCCATCAGGCCGGTGAATGCGTCAAAAACAAAGTACATGCTGATAGGCGGAACCGAGCGCGACAGAGCCCGCCTGGGAAGCAGTGTTACGATAGACGGGGATACTTTTGAGGTGGTTGATGAGTTCGTCTACCTCGGATCCTTGTTAACGGCTGATAACAACGTTAGTCGTGAAATACGGAGACGCATCATCAGTGGAAGTCGCGCCTACTACGGGCTCCAGAAGAAGCTGCGGTCGAGAAAGATTCACCCTCGCACCAAATGTACCATGTACAAAACGCTTATAAGACCGGTGGTCCTCTATGGATATGAAGCATGGACCATGCTGGAAGAGGACCTGCAAGCACTTGGAGTGTTCGAACGAAGGGTGCTTAGGACGATCTTTGGCGGAGTACAGGAAAACGGTATGTGGCGGCGGAGAATGAACCACGAGCTCGCTAGGCTCTTCGGCGAACCCAGTATCCAGAAGGTTGCGAAAGCCGGAAGGGTGCGCTGGGCAGGGCATGTTGCAAGACTACCGGACAACAATCCTGCAAAGATGGTGTTCGCGTCGAATCCGGTTGGCACAAGAAGGCGAGGAGCACAGCGAGCGAGGTGGCTTGATCAGGTGCAACAAGATCTGGAGAACGTGGGCCAAAATCGAAGTTGGAGAGACACAACCATGGACCGAGTAAATTGGCGTAACATCGTTAACGAGGTTTTATCAAATTAATTGATGTAATACCAACTAAATAAATAAATAAATATTACTCAATAAGGAAGTTGTCGATAAATTTCCAAAATTTCTGGATAATAAGGCGCAATTTTCCTTAAATAACAATGACGCTTTAAGCAGTCGATGAATAAAAAAAATAACTTAAACATAGGGGCGCAATTCTCATCTTATAAAATAGCCTTATTGAGTAGTTGATGAAAAAATTGTCATTATTTATGAATAAGGACTCAATATTCATTACATGATATTATTCTTTGAGATTGTAGGTGAAGGAGGCACAACATTAATTACATGATTAAACTCATTTTAAAGGTTGACGGAAACATCAAAAAGGCGCAATTTGTATTACATTATTCCTATAGATTGTTCGTGGAAGTTGCACAAATCATTTTTCTTAATAATTGACAGGCACATTTTAGCCAATTCCCTAGGGTGGAACACTTTTTAATCACCCCAAACAATAAGAAGGTATGAAGCGCAATACGTCACTGAGGATAATACTCTTCAAGAAGGTGGGCGCTTTTTTCATTTTCCAACCATATTCCAGAATTATAGGGGTTCAATGTGCATTAGATGATGTTAATCTTTCAAGAAGGTGGTGAAAGAGATCGCCATAATTTCTGAATCATAGGGGCGCAAATTTCATTCGATAACTTTTGAGCTTTATAATAATTCCCGAATAATAGAGGCGCAACACATTTGCAATACATGGGAGTTTCGACTACTCATAGGGGCTTACTTCTCATTACAGTATGATACTTATCTAGGTTGTTGACGGAAAAATGAAATAAACCGCAAAATATATAAATGGACTGGAAATATATAAATGTTTAGTATGATTAAAGAAAAATATATTAATTTTGTATCCAGAACTTTTAGTTTATTTTTGGTTTATTGAACAGATTCAGCGAGATCTTGCAACATTTTCCATAAAATTGTCTTCTGACACAACGCGTTCCTGTCATTGATCGTGTGCTTTCATCGTGCCAATTTGGATTGGAATTTCAATCATTTATTCTTCTATCGCGAAGCGGAAGCTCGGCGAAGTATCGTTGTCATCGTCGGATTTCAGAAAGTCGATGACAAAGAGATGATGAACGGGAAGCAGAAACCACTGGACAAGCCATGTTCTGCTACCTTGTTAACGATTTCCTAGATTTATGCCGCAAACAGCGTGGACCACACTACTGGATTTTGGTGGGTTGAGTTGCCAATGTATCTTCAAGATCACAACCCCTTTCTCAGATCACCTGATTCAGGTGGTGCTGCCAACGAAAGGCTCATTTCGCGGGTTTCGAATTAATTGGCATAATTTGTGGCCCAGTTTCCGTTTGTTGACTTTTTTTCCAAATGAGGCTTGCGGTTGTGTAAGAAGCGTTTTGCAGTGGCATTATGAGTTTGGCATGTTGTTTCCCACACTCATTGTGAAGTTGGAATTTCAATTTTGTTCAATTGTCGTTTGTTGCAGCCACTTTGCAGAGGAATTTATGAACTAACTGAGTTACACTCCGTCCTTTTTTACGATAGTTTCAGATCCAATCGCAATTAATTCATACTTATACTACTGTACATACAGTGTTGCCAGCTATCAACGAAGTTTTGTTTTACTTCATACGACTTTAAGTAGCTGTTAATTACTTCATCATTGTTCAACTTGCTGGTTTCATATGTTGTTCTGGTTACAATTTATAATGCTTTATCTGAATCCAATGGAACAGTGTTGTCATCTAACGATTTAAATATTTATCAAGTGTGGTAGTAGAAGAAAATATTCACGTTTGCCTACAACTTCGCGGAACTTCATGCTCGTCTAATTTGATACCTTGTAAAGATATTGATATTTTGATACATAGGGTATTCGTGGCATCGCGAGATTAGTTGGCAAACATATTTTTAGGAGCGGGTAGGGTAGGGATTTATATCAGTTCAATTCCATTCCATTTTATTTTCTCGTTGTTGTATATAAAAACTTTTTCTTAGTACAAATACAACATCGTTCACTGAATTTAGCACCGCCTTAGAAGCTCGTATCGATCAGTAAAATGCGTCGATTGATGATGATCGCGTAAACCAATAAAACTGCCATCTAAATTTCCATAGAATCGCATCTTCCTCGATCGCGAGAGGCGTTGACACAAATCATCTACGACGGTGCATGTCACCCCATAACATTCATCTCTCTGATTTGCTGCCAAAGATTAACGACGACGGTTGGGCGTTTGCTCGTCTGTTTTCATTTAATAGATAGCTGGATGGAGGAGCACGCGAGCATCAGGCTAATTTGAACCACACAGTGCAATGTAGAGAAAATCTGAACCCTCGAGAAACAAGTCACTTGAGACCTTTCTTGAAGAGAAAAGGGGGAAAGTGCTGCCGGTCGTCGTCGTTGTAAGTCACTGAAATGGAAATCTTCATCATTCCGGAGAAAACGCATAAACACATAAACTTAAGTGAATCAGAGCACAACATGCAAGAAAGAGGGTGAAGAACCGCCGCCATAGTCATATACTTATGCTGCTTGGATCATTCGATGAGCAGAGCATTTGTCATTCTGGAAACTTTGGGTTGACTCCAATGTCTGGCGTCGCAATGCCCAGTGACGTAGGCACAGAAGGGGGAGGCAAGCCTCCAGAATCATGCATATCTCCCTCGTTCATGAAGTTTTCCATAATGTTATATGTGAATTGAAAGAATAATATTTTCAAATTAAAATGCAATTAGCTGCTCAAAGAAATCTAACTAGTGAAATTATAAGCTTAAGGTGAAGATCAATCGAAGCCACACCTCAAGCCTTCAAGAACCAGATATTCATTCAAGCTGAAATCTTGATCGATTGATCACTTGCTGGTAGTCGATTTCTAGGTTTGTTTTCAAGACATGCTGCCGAAAATCGGATATCTCTTCCACCTCCAGAAAAAAATCCTGGCTGCGCTAATGACAATGCTTCGACGTTTTTCCAAAGCATGTCTGTAAATAAAATACGATGTATTCGTAGTGACAACCAATATGGTGGTAATGACCTATTGTTCAGCTTCTATTACAAATTAAACTCCAACTAGCACTCGAATTTGATACGTACGTACAGCACGCAATGATTCACAATCGGTGAATAAGTTTGTACAGGCGTTCAAACCAGACCATGACTTTCTCTTTCCCTGTTCCTCAGATTCAGAACGGTGACTTGCCGCCGACGAGAGTGTGACAAAGTCGATTAATCAACCACTGAATTAGCGACGCAGCCACACTGATCCCAATTTAGAAACGCTACTTCGGCATAGATTTTTGTTTTATGATTTGTTTGTGTTTTCTTTTATGGGCTGTGTTCTGCAAACGATGACGCTGTTTGTTGTTACTATAAGCAAACATTTTACCTACCACATGCAGTTATCGTTGCGTTGCTGCGGTGGAAATGATGACGGTGTACAGCGAACCCGGTTTCTCTTTGTTTGACACAACGTCATCAAAGAGGTTTAGTTAGACGTTTCAGTCGCGTCGGTTTATTCCTTCCCATTCGGCAAGTTGCTTGAAATAGCTCGAAACCACAAAGCTGCGTTGACACGGTTTATGCATAAATGCATTTTGGAGTGGTAATGGTTTGCAATATTTTTGTTGCTCACTTTCTTGACATGCATTAGAGGAGAGTTTAAATGTCATCCGGTGTGAATTATGTGCCCGCACCTTCTTTCTATTTGGGCTCATATCTGAAACATCTGTAGAACGCACTGTAATGTCTATCGATTTATGATCCTTCTTAGTAGTTCATAGGTACTACTAGAAAAAATCTGAGAGATAGTTTTGTAACTAATAGATCTGTAAGCTTCAATTTTTAGCAGTTTTTAGATGAACTGATGATGTAGAACTTATCTTATAGTCAATTTTGCATTGCAACATTTGTTAACACTCAATCAACACACCTAAATTTTCGATTTGTTATATCTTAATCCTCGTTTCACCCGTAGTTCGCTGCGCTTAACGGATTTGTACAGTACACCATCTTTGCAGAGTTGCTATCCGGTAACATGTCATGTCCATATACTTCCAGTTTCGCCACTTTCTGGATACTGGGTTTTTCGTATAGATGGTTGAACTCATGCTTCGCCACCATGCATCGTTATGTATGCTGCTAAAGATGATTCTAGGCCCCCCTAAATTCTAAAACTTCAAGAGCTTAAAGGTCCTTCTCGAACATAGTCTTCGTTTCATACCCGTAGATGACTACCGGTCTTAAATGCGTTTTTTGCGTGGTATATTTTGTGCAGGCGTGAATCTTTTTGACCGCAGCTTTTTCTGGAGCCTACAGAAGGTCCAAGTTATGTTATGTCATGCGGTAATCTGCCTACCAGTATGTACTCTGTCTTTGACGTATTCTCTACCAGTTTGACGTTTGCTGCCTCACGTTTCAGGCGAGTGTACAGGTGTGGCATCTTTTCAAATGTTCAGCCGACAATGTTCATATCATCCGCGAAGCAACAAATTGACTGGATATGTTGAAAATCATAACTCGGTTGTTAAACTCGGCTCTCCGCATAACGACTTTTTTTATTTATTTTTACAAGGTGGAAATCGAAATCTGCATACAAACCCCCTGAGAAGATAACTCATGGAGTGTGGGGATGCCGCACCAACGACGACCCACTAAAACCTTCCCATGTACTGTACATGAGCAATTCTCGTTGAATTGCTCAAGTGGTGTACAGAGAGCTACGAACTTACCCTTGGCCTCAGACCCTCATCTCCCGTTTACGGTATTTCATCGGGGAGGGGCCAGTATATATAGCACAACACATGTTGCAGAAGTAGCCTTGGCAAACTGCTTCTCCTAAGTAGATGAAAAAAAACCGAATTTAGTACTATACCATTTAATTCCACTAGAGTTTGTATCCTTTGACAGATACGCGTATTTCGACCTCAACTGTAAGGCCGTCTTCAGTGTCGTGTACTAGACTCGACTCGACAGTGTCGTGTACTAGACTTCTCCTAGCCGACTTAAACAACGCTACAATGGACCAGCCTTAGCAAGCCTAATCCTCTGCAGCCAACTCTTGGTCGGCGCGCCATAAGCGCTGCAATTCTAATATAGTGTGAGTGACAGCCATTACTGCATTCCAGCACTTGGCATCCGCACACATTCTCTCTATTATATTGTCGTGCCCCATCCGCATTTAGCGAGCATGCGATCTTTCACAACAATGAGACGGGGGCAATCGAACACGCTGTTTCCTCTACACCAGCACAATTGAGGCACGCAGGAGATTCCGAGTGCCCGAACCAATGCAGGTACTGCCTATAGCAACCATGCCCTGCAGAAACTGCATCAGGTAGAAGTTTACTTCCCCATGGTTTCTTCTATACCAATCTGACACATTTGATATTAGCCGATGAGTCAATCTACCTTTAGTGGAGTTATCCCATTCCTGCTGCCATCCTATGAGCGTTGCCTCTTTACACGCGTTGCGGACTCCTCTGGTACCTCTTCGGCAGAAGCATTGAACATCTTCCTTGATGATGAGTCATCCCTGTGATATACACGGACTCTTCAGAAACCGTTCGGTATGCGCTTGCTACTCCTAAGCACATAACCCTATACGTGCTTACCAACTGCTTCAGGTTTGTGAGCTTGTCATTATCCCAAGATGCCTAACGGATAGTTTGGACTCTATGGTACAATCACCTACCAAGATTAGCGGCCGTTGCTCGGACTTGCGGTTGTTGACCACCACCACCTCAGTCTTGTGACGGGCCAGTCCTAGTCCTATGAAAATAGAGTGCGCTGCTGTCAACTCTACTTCCTCCATCGATTCACCGATCGATGAACGCATTCTTCACATCTAGAGTGACAACCGCGCAGTAACGGATGCCGCTCCTTTTATGCTAGATTGCCACCTCAGCTGTCTGAATAGCGTTCAGAGTAGATTTACCTTTGCTGAATCCAAACTGGTTGTCGGACGGGCGTCCGCATCTTCCAAATACGGTACTAGCCTGTTGATGATCAACCTCTCTAATAAGCCGACGGATCACCTGGTGGTTTCTCCGCCTTTGATAGTAGCACCTATTTCTGTCGCTTCCATACATCCGGAAAGATTCTTTGATCTATGCTGCGTTGCATCGGGGTTCTGAACATGTCCGGATCCGCATTCAACCGTTGTTTGTTTACTTGTCTCGCAACACAACCAATTTCAAGGTGCACACTTAAAATATATCACACAAAGTCTATGCAATTTGATGCAGGCAAAAAATTCAATAAATTGGCTGGATCAGATAGTTTCTGACCGTACATTAGTAAGAAGTATATGTAACAAAAGTTTTTAAAAACATATGCATGAATAAGACCAAGTATAACGTTTCGGCACAACTTGGCAGTTTTTGTGTCACATAAAATGTGAAAATGTTTTAGCGTGACTAAGTAATTATCACACACTTCTAGGTATACTCAGATCATTTTTATGAAAATTTAAGCTTGACAGCAGCCTGGCTGCTCATTGATATTCACTTCGCACCCCCCAGATCTTAGCCATTACCACTCTGTAGGCGTCACCCCACGGACTCGAGTTGGCACTCTGGCCGTTTTCGCTGCACCGTGTTCTTCTCTTTGTGCTTGTGTGCGTTCGCGTTGCATTCTTCGTCTAGCCTGAAGGCAGATTGCACGAAGATTTGCAATTGATTCGCGGCCTGTTCTCTATAGGAGGGGCTTTTCTCGGCATGGAAGCATCACACGCTCGTGATATCACAGCAACTAGCTCTTCGCCGTTTAGGATCAGAGTGTTCCGTTCACGCCTCAGGGCTTCAGTGAATACTTCGCCGTCAAAGCGCGCCGTTTTCCAACCTCGGGCTTGAGTCGAGTTACACCGCACTGGTTAGAACTACAGAATGTCACGTCGAATCGATTCCGCACCATTTCTGCGGAAGGTGCTCACTGTAGCCACATTTGCCAGCTCTACATTTAATGCGGCCAGGGATTCCAACAATAGTTGGCTAGTTTAGTTGGTGCAGCGGCTACCCCACTGCACTGCCCATGCATTTAAGTCACCTGTTATCACTACTGACGCCGATTAGCTGGTTCGGCTATCATCCAGTCGACCATGTGGGAAAATTTCTCAATCGACCACCTTGGGGCGCGTAGCAACTGCAGTCAGGGATCTCACATCAACCTAGTCGTGAAATACTTCTTGTGCTAGTTGTTTATAATTATTTATTTATTTATTTGGTTTAACATCAATTAGCTTGATAAAACCTCGACAATTCACTCGGTCATGGCCGCTTCTCTCTAACCTCGACTGCGACCCACGCTCTTCAGGTCCTGGTGCACCTGGTCAATCCACCTAGCTCGCTACGCCCCACGCCTTTTCGTTCCGACCGGATTGTTGGCGGATGCCGGACTACAGCCCTGTAAAGATGGTGTTACAGGGCTGTTGTCCGGCATTCTTGCAACATGCCCTGTCCAGCGTATCCTTCCAGTCTTAGCTACTTTCAGGATACTGGGTTTACCATAGAGTAGGGTGAGCTCGTGGTTCATTCTTCGCCGCCACACTCCGTTCTCCTGCACGCCGCCGAAGATCGTCCTTAGCACTCGGCGTTCGAAAACCCCAAGAGCTTGTGAGTCCTCCTCGAATAATGTCCACGTCTCATGCCCGTAGAGGACTACCAGTCTTATGAGCGTTTTGTACATCGTGCATTTGGTGCCGGGGGTGAATCTTTCTTGACCGCATTATCTTTTGGAGCCCATAGTAGGCACGATTTCCACTGACGTAGCCATTGCCTTTGCTGTCTTGACCTTCTGTGCCTGTGTTTTCTGCGCCATTCAGGTGTTCCTCGTAGTGCTGCTTCTACCTTTCAAACACCTCGCGTCCGTCCGTCAAGATGCTCCCATTAATATCCCGGCGCATTTCGGCTCGCGGCACGAAGCCTTTGCAGGATGTGTTGAGCTTCTGATGGAACTTCCGCGTTTCTTGAGAACGGTACAGCAACTCCATCTCTTCTCTTGGCATTCCATCTCTTCCATGCGGCCGTTATTGTCCAGGAATAGGCGGGTTTGCTGTTTCCACTTCAGTCTGTATCATCCACGTTTGGTCGCGTACCGGCAGCATTGCAGCCCGGGCTGCATACTTCTCCTCCAAAACCTCCTGGCACTCCTTGTCGAACCATCGTTTCTTGATCTCCGTTCCACATATCCGACAATACTTTCAGCAGCGTCGTTAATGGCTGCTTTGACTGTCCTCCAGCAGTCCTCAAGACGGGCCCTATCGAGCTCGCCCTCATCCGGCAACGCTGCCTCAGGATGCTGCGCGTACGCATTGGCGACATCTGGTTGTTTCAGTAGCGCTAGATTGTACCGAGGCGGGATAGTTTTGGGCGCAGTTTCACCATCCCCAGGTAGCGGTCCAGGAGTCCATGTTAGTGCCACGATAGTTTCTGACGTCGGTTATATCGGAGAAATGCCGTCCATCGATCAAAACGTGGTCGATTTACGATTCTGTCTGCTGAGGTGATCTCTAGGTGTGTAGTTGCTTAAGCTACACTCTTTTGCTTGACCTCATCGCAATCCTGTTAGCAAGTGTAATGCAATGATAGATTTTCTTGAACATAGCTTAAATTTTGAGCAAAAAAACTGGTTTTGAAAATTAGTAAAACTTTGATGGTTATTTTCCTCTTAATAAGACGAAAGAGTATGTTCTTGTAACCACTTTAGCATTTTTCCTGTTCAAATAACGATTAGGGTCGGTGTTCTTTGGAGAAATCATTCTTAAGAATATTGTTTGGTTCACAAGAAGGTAATAACCTCTGTACTCAATTTTTCATTGATTAAGTGGACAAGTCGCTAATGTGCTTCAAGCTAATATTTTCGAATCGAGAAATAAATAGTTTAACATACTGTAACCCACTCACGTGTCAAATGAAGATGTATACAAACAGTTATACACGTCTCAATAGCTAAACAGTATCAACAACTCTCCCATTTCATCATCCAGGAGACCTTGAAAAAAAAAACTTCCAACGTAAGCGGTCGGTTATTCGCTACCCACCGCATTTTTTTCTCATTTCATGACGGTAAAGGTTATTCTGGTCCCATTTCAACGGCCATTGTTTGCTACCTATATATAAAACCGCACTTATTACAAGTGCCCATAGCACTCGAGCGGTTTGAACATTTGAAGAATTAAAATATGCGACTCGGTTGTACCAGAGGTTGATCATACACACTACATCCGGTTCTATCGTGATAAAGTACCTACCGACATGCGTATCAGCTCACTGAACCGAGAATCCAAATGTGTTCTTTCATTATTGTATGCTTTAACATATCAACGTTATACAGATTTTTTGTTAACATTCCGCAAAAAGGCCACTCATCATAACCCTTCTCCCAAAGCGTTAAATCGAACGCGTGTGCTGAATTTGTGGTGATTATCCGATCAGAAAAGGATAACACAATTATATCACCAATTGTAATTTTTATCAACGCTTGATATATTTGGATATATTACTTTTGAGTATCCAGGAAACGTCAAATCAAAATTAACACAAAGTCAATTATAATTTTTAAAAGTATGTTTGTTTGTCATTTTATAACAAAGTTATAACTAAATCTGTTACATGTTCTTAGAGTGATGTTAGTAACTAATATCTAAAATACAACAAAATTAGTTGTTAAATATTTTACATCTAGCTTGCAACAATTTAATTGATTGTATCTCATTTTGTTATAAATTTGACGTATCGGTTTCTAATTCTCTAATATTTGTCATAGCAGTGGAACAAATTTTTCTACATATTATGTTTATTTGCAATAGTTTTATTAAAACTTTGATATAAACATCTCAGTCCGTTATAATTTTGTTAAACTCTAATTATCGGGTAAGTTCAAAAAAAAAAGGTGTTCACTCTGCACCCGGCGGCGGAGTCGCGCATAAATTTACAAATTCTGTTCGAGAGAAACAAATCGCATTGAGGCAAACAAACAGCACATGCGAAAATTGACGCTTGGCGGGCGATCGTTTCCGACGTTTTGTTCCTTTCTTCCATTTCGGTCGTGCAAACAAACGCACGGGGCTCAGTTCGCAGCCGATCGGAACTGCTAGCACAGACAAACAGACATGACACTCGGATTTTTTTCGTCGTACAGAAAAAAAGCGTTCAATTCTTATGTTTGGTGTTTGACCAACGACTCACTTGTGGCGCTCGTATCACTTTTGTTCGAGTTTGACGTTTGCGCACAACCGCCACCTAGTTCTCGGTTGGCAAATCACAACGTTTGTAGCATTGTGCGTTAATGTTCACGTGACGCTGATACAAATATTAATTTTATTTTAAGTCCGAGACCACTACGTACGAGGGGGGGATAAAAATAAATAAGGAACAAAAAATAAAAAAGGAAAAAAAGTTTTTATTTTCGAATTTTCATTTTTAACGATAGTTGTTTAGTTTTTTTTTTTCAATCGTCATTTGGGTCATTATTTTACTTGTTTTGCACATTAAAAATTAAAAAAAACCTAACTGATGTCAAAAAAATGATGATTTTTTTTTCTCCCCTTCAAAATTTTCGGATTTTTGAAGGGGGGAGGGGGTGACATAAAAGAAAATTAATATTTGTATCACCCCGACTGTGTTTTAACTTGATTATTATGATGTTGCGTCTGTTTGTCTCTGCTACTAAATAGCTGGCACAGTGAGAGTGCAATTTGAAGCGTGCCGGCGGCGGAGTTTGCTAGTCAGCCAGGGCTGTCTGTTAGTGCCACCGTCACCAGCATCGTTTTTGGCGAGACAATAAAGACCGAATGCCATGAGCCCTGGGTCTCGCCGTTGCGCTTCACCTATTTTTACCGGATATACAGCGAATTGCGGAATATAATTACCAATGTTTGTATGCAGGTAGGTTTGAGCCTCTATGCAAAAACTGGTGGAGAATATATGTAGATTACAGCTCAAATACAGCATTGAAAGCCATACAAAACTATAATGGTATCTATAGGTTTCGAGTCTGGCATAGAGCTAAACAAGTTCAAATTTAAAAATTTAAGATTGCTCAGTATTTTTTCTACGAATTGTTAATGCATTTATCCAGGAGTTTATTTATTGTTGCAAGGATTTATTAAGCTTCACAGATTTCTCCACATTTTTTCAATCACTTTTGAATTCCTCCTTAGATCTTCCAGTGAAATATCCAAAAAAATCTTTCTTTCCTTATAATTCTTTAAAAGATTTCTGCGTGTAATTTTAAAGATTTTTTTTCGGAAATTTCCGAGGATCTTACTTAATTTGTTGTTTCTCGAAGTAGAGATTCATGGATAAATATTAGAGTGGTTGAAAAATCGTTTTTACTACACACCGCTCACTGGGTTCTAGATCCGATTGAGAGTGTCCTCCCAAAATTAGAGCTCATTTAGATAAAAGCTGAGACTGCACAAGCCGTTCAAAGTTTGTATGGAAATTACTATGGGCTAACAACATATTACATTTCATTTGCCGTAGCAGTTCAGATCTTTTACAGGTGAGTTGATTTCAACTGCTTATAAGAGAAAAAAAAACGCTTTAAATTTACTTAACCTAACTTAACCCAAACATATAACGCATTTATCGTGGCAATAAAAGATTGTAACGATTTTTGCCTGAAATTATTAATTATTTTATTGGTACTATACCAGAGAGGAAGCCTCAGAATCATTTTCTAAATTTTATTTTGAATTCTCTGCAGAGCTTTCTTCCTGGTATTACAACAGCTAGTCCATATTGGTACAGCATACAACATGGCTGGCCTGATAATTTGTTCGAATATCAAAGCCTTGTTCTTAAGACAAAGTTTTGATTTTCTATTAAAAAGGGGATAGAGACATGTAACATATTTATTATATTTGGCTTGAATGCCCTCAATGTAATTTTTGAAAATTAAATTCTTATCTAGCATTAGCCCTAGATACTTAACTTCATCTGACCAATTTATTGGAACCCCTCTCATCGTGACAACAGTAAACTTTTACAACATGTTTTTTTGTTTCCAAACGAAAATACTCCCGGTATATTGCAGTCTCTTCCCCATTGAAAATCTTTAAATCAAAATCGAGCGCATCAACTACAGCCCAACCTATGGCCGAAATGTAGTTGGAATTGTCTTCCCAAATGGAAAATGGATAAAAATCGAGGGTCCAAATGGTAAAATTTGCAAGGGTGTAATTTAAGATTTTTGCATACAAAAATTTCCCACCATAGCGTTGATATATCCTGTTGTTCAGTTGAAAAGCATTCTTCTTCTTCTTGTCATTAACGTCCTCACTGGGACAGAGCCTGCTTCTCAGCATAGTGTTCTTTTGAGCACTTCCACAGTTATCAACTGAGAGCTTCCTTTGCCAAATTTGCCATTTTCGCATTGGTATATCGTTTGGCAGGTACGATTATACTCTATGCCCAGGGAAGTAAAGGAAATTTCCATTACGAAAAGATCCTGGACTGACCGGGAATCGAACCCAGACACTTTCAGCACCTTTGCTTTGGAGCCACGGACGCTAACCACTCGGCTAAGGAAAGCCCCAACATTGAAAAGCATTAAAGTTGTCTAATATTTTGAATCATTTTCTCAACCCACATTATTTTCAATACTAACGTTTTTCATTTGTATCTTTTCAGGTAAGTTTCGAACGCAATCTTCTATAATGTACAACCAATAAGCAAGCACGGTAAATCAGTTTTCATAAAGAAAATGCAAACAAAACAAAAATTGTATTCATTACATGTATTATTTTATCTGTTAGACTCTGTTTTTCGCGTTGGACATGCTTTTTATATGTTACGTTTTTCTTACTAGAGAGAAATTGAAAGTATACCTTCAAATTTTATCATGCAGCCATCACGTCATCGTCAGTTTAATATTTTTGTGCTGAAAGATTCTAAACCGTCAATGTTAGGGTTGGATTCACCCATAAAGACTGGAACGCGCAAAAATTGGTCGACAAAAAAATCGTGTCTTTCAGTCAAAATTCATAATATAAACACTTTCTTTTTTTTAGTTGCTTAATTCATATATTTAAAGGAAAAAATGTCCGTTTATTATTTTGATTTGTCAAATCCGAACTGCGGTGCCTTTATGGTTGACCCTCTAATACCCAACCCCTCCTTCAGACTGGATACACTTTACATTTTGTGTATATTTTTGTAGCTCGGAAATCAAAACGATTTCATTTTTTGCTTAAACCTTAGCTCATAACACGCATATAAGGAATGTTTTTTATGACTTTTGAAACTTTTCTGTATTTTTGAAAAATGTTTGAAAAATTGTATTTTTTATAACCTACAAATGCCTGGAGTTCATGTAACTTGTAATGCAAAAAGTCGTACCTTTTATTTTTTTTTTCTACAATCAACCTATCACAAAGAGCCTGGTGGTATTAAAATAATTTGAAAACTGTTTTTCCATTAGTTACACGGAAAATAAAATATGTTCCAGGAAAAAAATAAAAAAAAAATCAAAAGTACTGTAGAATTTTAAGTTTTTATTGTTGCTAAAAATCAGTAACCAGAAGGGGCTTCAAGAAAATATGAAAAAGGATAGGAATGTTCAAAAATAAAAATTATAAGAATCGAAAACCAAAATTCATAAATTTGCGGATAAAAATAAATCAAAACGTGTTTAGAACGATTTTAGATAACGAAAAATGTTATTAAGATCTAAAATAAAAATTTGGGTATCAGAAGGTCAATCCCTTCCATAAAATTTTGCTCGGTAGTCTCATCGACCTTATTCGCCGCCGAACGCCAGTTCAATTTCAACTGTTGCTCGTTTTCCATGGATTTATTAGTCAATTAGAATTTTCATCGGACCAAGGCTCAATATCGTTCGATAGGGCGGAGTTCTGGACTGTTGGAAGGGTTGTGGTCTTTGGGTACCAAAACCCATGTTGTTCGCATTGTACCACTCGATTGCATTCTTCTCGCAGTGGCAGCTCGTCAAGTTTAGCCAAAACAACAAAGGTCTATTATGTTGCTTCAGGAATGGTAGCAGCCGCTTCTCGAGGCACTCCTATACGTATATCTCTTAATTGGGTTGTTTAGTGATGATAAATTCACAGTTTTTTGTAGCTTTAAGTATAATGCGCTTCAATTGTTTTTATAAATACCCAAACTTTTGCACGATTTGCATCATACACACTAAGCTCTTACGATGAATTTCACCGTAATCTCAACAGCTGAACAGTTCGGTGAAATAAAACACCGTAACTTCGTCGGAATTTAACGGGTTCCGGTGATTTTTTAACGAATACTGTACAAATTTACCGTACTCCGTTAATTTATTTTACCGAACTGTTCAGCTGTTGAGATTTCACAGGAATCCGTAAAATAATTTAAGTGTGTACTGAGGGGTGAACCCAAACTTTTGCACGATGACTTGACTGACTGTTTCATTGATTTTGAATACTTTTCAGATTTTTCCGCCAAAAATTCGTGGGGTCTCTTCGAAAAATATAAGATTACAATTCAATGACACTTTGATTTAAAATTTTGGTCGATCCAATGCTGAGGAAATTAGCTATATTTTTTCAGTGTGATTTTTGGAAAATGTCACAACTTTAACTGAAAATTAAGTATACAAAATTCAAAAAATGTTTTTGGAAAAATACATAAGAAGTAAGAAAAACTCTTTGCCTTTCGAATGCGGCTTAAAGAGTTTCAACTGGACATGTAATCACAGATATATGGACTGAACACTTTTGTATGTTTTTGAGGGGGTGAACCCAAACTTTTGCTCGGCAGCATTTCAGTTTTTTTATTTAATGCGTTTTCAATAGAAACACATCAATTTGAAGTTGATCAATTTTTGCGCGTTCCAGTCTTTATCAGAGGAACATTCACCCATTTCAAATTATAGAAAGTATTTATACCTGGAGCACTGGAGACTTAAACGGCTCATTCTGGGGAGTCGCGGTTCAACCTACATATGGCTAAGTTTGATGAGCGTCTCTGTTTTGCTTAAAACCTATAAGCTAGTATTGATCTAAATAATCAGTAATCAGACATAACATTCACTCACGAAAACAATGAAATTAATACTTTTGTATATTGAACTCACGTTCAAACAAATAAATCCAACGGACAACCCATTTGCAACTTTCTCGATTTTCCATAACACATGATAAGCTTTGGAGAATTAGATATGATACATCATGAACCGATTTGATTGAAGTTTTGAACTCAAATATTATTGGGATATTTTTCGAATCACTAGTTCAAAAATATAGTAGAGTGGGATGAAATAGTGGGGTAAAAGTTTATTTTAAGGATTTCTAGCTCAATTCATTACAAATCTCAAATATTATGTTGGTTCAAATGCTATTTAGGTAAGATACTTTCACTCTAAAAATACAGAAATCGATTGAACTTTGCAAAGTTATGGGTATTTGTTGTTTTTTTACATGTTAATTTATGATCCAATTTCCATCACATTGAACAAAAGAAGAAGAAAAGCTTATTCGACTTTTATTCAAGAGTATAGCTAGACATATTGCAAAGATGCTTTGAGGTATTGTAGTATTTACATAAACCAATGGTTATCAGTTCTAGCCCATAGTGAGGAAAATGTTCGAATTAGCAGGGCAAAAGTTCGACCCATATATTAATAAACGAAAATTAAAGAAAATTGGCAAAAATGTACATATTATAATTGAATTTAGCCAAAAATGTACATATTATTGTAGCTATAAACCGCAGTAGGGGCTGGTCCGCATATACATCTTCAATTATTTATTGCAAACAAGCAGCGGCTTTTGCAATTGTTTTAGCTAGCAGCGTTGGTTCTTAAATTATGTTTCAAATCCACAAACATGTCTTCCGACTACTTTCGCTTTGCAAAAGAACAACAGCTTTATTGGATTTTTAGTCATGAATACCATATTATTTTTACGCAATATTCTTGGCGTTTTGTGAAAGAGATTCACGGTGAATTTACGAGTAGGTGATATGCGGCAACAAGTTACTTGTCTTCTTGGTGATATTTTTTGATGATTGTTAATGTGCAATGAGCATTTTTTTCTTGGTAAGATCTATAGTAAAGTTTCTCATTATCTGCCAAAGATTTGAAAAGAATTATTCAAAAATATTGGCTAAGAACTCAAGGGAAAATATAACAAATAGGATTGGTGTACCAGTTATGGACATAGTGGTTCCCTACTTCGCAACACGTGATTTCTTGAATGTTTTCACATCTTGAAAAGTTTCGTGTGTTGTAGTAGGGGAAAAGCACTAATTTTCGACCCACAAGAATTCTGTGCCAATTTTCGGATTTCCATACAAAGTAGGCCAAAATCGTATGAATGGGTCGAAAATTAGTGCTAGGTCGAAAATTGGTGCTTTTCCCCTAGAAAGATTTAAAACTTATCTTGATGTTAAGGCGAAGTAGGCCGTCATTGAAATTTGTACGCGTCGTTAATGATTGTTGCTAATTCTTCTTACGATTTCGAATCAAAGAAAATCAGTTGGTTTTGCACTGACACAGCTGAAAAAGTATCAGCATACTTTATGCATGTTAGCGCGTACAGTGATTCTTTGTCAAGTCAATATAAACTATCAAGACTGAGTTTTATCACTTTGAAATGCATGCTGAAAAGTCATCATTGTTGCCGAAACGAATGACGGGCTACTTAGCCTTAAAACAATCAAAAAGATTAAAAATGTGAAAACTGTCTAAATTTCACATTTGGCATCCGCCAGAAATCTTAACATACATGGACTACTAGATTACCATAGCAATATGCTAGTGATCTGGAAAGAACTAATCAACAAATTCGGCACTAAAATCATTTCCTCAGAATTTTGAGTGAAAACTGTCAATAAACACTTATATAATGATTTCTTCATTGTTGGTAATATTGGGCTTCTCGAGAATTTTTAGAATTTCGATCATTTCCTCGTTACTTCGTGTGTTACGCGCCAGGGTCTGGTACGAGTTGGACACTTTGCGAATCTTTTCTCGAAACCGTACACCACCAAATAAGTTGCGCGCCGATCGATCATGCGCCGAGTTGTGGATCAATCGAAATGATTTAAATCGCTTGCAACTTAAAAACAAGACGGTACGAACATTTTTATTCCTAATGTTTTTCATCGATCAAACAATTATGCTCGCTGTCCAGCTTAGGGCTCGAGCCCTAAAAGTGATTCACTTCCTCGACGAGATATTTTGACATTTCTTTATTCACTTTTTGGCTGGCGCACAACTCGGCGCATGAACTATCGGCACGCAACTTGTTGGATAGTCTGCGGATTTAAGTAAAGATTCGCAATAATTTCTGAAGAAATTATCAAGTTACTTCTCACGACTACGGTTGGATTTGATTAGAAGTTTCTCAAGGAATATCCCATAAAGGGCTGTCTATTACAAAAGATTTAGCTTTAGATTCAGGACGGGCTGAGGCGGAAATCCGAATAAATGCCTAGTGACCATACGGCTGGGAAGGCCGAACAAAAAGCATTGTGTAAGGAAACGTTCATAAATTACTATAATTATATCCCACACTGAAAGATTTTGTATAAGGGAACGTCCAATATATGGACGTCAAGTAAAATTTTGCCATTTGAAACTCCCTTCCTCCTATGCCACGCTTTTGATGGCTTGGATTCTACGATATTTTTTATAGATTACCACGTTCCCATGGATTCCTTCCCCTCCCCCCTAGTGATGAGATTTAATTTATTGATGACCCTCTAGTTTAACAGTGAACATCTGGTGAAATTAAAGTATATTTTTAACCGTACCTAATATGGTTATTTACCGTGCGAGTCAACAATTTTTAAGACCCCTTTTCTCCCTAGAAACAAAATTATGGCCACGTCATTGGATGAAACAAAAAAAAAAAAACACATAATATCGAATATTCGGAGGATTGCGTATCCGGAGTGAAAAAAATCGATACTTCGGATAATCGAGTCCGATCTGAACTTATTTTTATCATAGTTTGTCGAAAAACTGCTATATTTTGGGTTTAACTACTAGATTTATGCTAATTTTTGTTTTTTTTTTTTATCAAAACTTAATGTGTATTTTTATGCAAACATTACTTTATGGTTAGTATGATGTATTTCTGTTTAAAAATAGTAACATTTTGCGATTCAATCAGCGAACTTTTGCCCCACCGGCTTTTGATAGAGTTCTTTTTAGACAATCGATTTTGAAACAGTTGTTGTAACTAAAAGTGAATAAATTTTTTGACATAATTTTGTTCGACATCACAACTGTTGTATTGTTTCTGGATACATTTATTATTCCACTAATATCGAACTTTTGCCTCAACTTAATCTAATAACGTTTTGACTAGGATGAAATTTGACGAAAAATAATGAACGATTCAAAATGTGGAAGACCTACAGAAAATCTGTCTACAACAAACTTGTTGATCTTGTCCAAATCTATAACCTACAAACTACAACATACAAGTTTTTGAGTTGCCAGTTATTAAAATTGTATCTGTTCAAATCGCTTATATATGTTTAAATTCAAGTTATGTTTGAAGAAAAATGAAAAAAATGAGAAATCGATACATAAACAACTCGGATCTAACGTTCCGTTTAGTATGGAAATCGGAAAAGTTGCAAACGTATTGTCTTATTCCGTATGTTAGAGATTTCAACAAATTTTGTCAAAGTTGTTGTGATGATTGATTTATAATAGGCAGTGGCGCGGGAAGTGGGTAGGACAGGTAGGACATGTACTACGCACAAAAATACCTGGGTAGGACAGTCAAAGGATTGTACTACCCACAATTCAACAACAAAACAAAAAAAACAAGATCAGCAGAAAGCTTAAAAAATTAAACTATTTCTATTATCTGTGCGATATACATACAAATTCGATCAACTTCGTACTCATTCTTATGAAGTATGGAAGATACGATAAAGTTAACCATGGTTTTCTCATGCCTAGTAAAGCGTGACATGATATGTGCAAAAATCCCCCGAGAGTTTTGGCTTGTGAGAATATCTATAGTGCAAATCCTGGGAAACTAACTTTAATAACTACTACAAGAAACTTCTTTAACCGTTAGAAACAACAAAAGGAGCCATCATCTATGGAATTTTTGAATGAATCAATGAATAGTTTCTTAAAAACATCTACGGCTAACCTTGTATATGTTCTGTGACAATTTACCGTGAGTATTCCTCGAAGTAATTCTTGAGATGTTTCTTCTTCTTCAGAAAATTATCAAAAGTTTTGATAAGTGTGACAGTGCTAGCGATTTCTGAACTTGACTGATTCAGAACTGCCGTAGAAATTTGTGGAAGTAGTTTTTAATAAATTCCTGAAAAAGATTTAATCAAATTCCTACTGATATTTTGTGGCATCATTTATATAAAAAAAAAACATTTAAAGCAGGTTTACTAAGATTTTTTGCGGAATTCTTGAAAATATTATAGTGAAACATTTGATGAAGTTACTGCGCAATGAAATATTTTTCAATCATCTCCTGTTTCTCCTGAAAGCTTTGCTAATATTCCGTGTCACTTCGGTACAAAGACCAAAAAAACTACTCAAATTCATAAAATTGTTGCTGCTGATCTATTCGCTATCTAGAAATATTTGAGAGAATTAGAACAACCTCACTGATTGTGAAGGCAAGCAGTTTGATCTATTTTTGTAAAATTTGTTTGAAAGTTGTTTGTAAAGGATATTCATCTTTTTAATATGAATGATAATAAAAAATGGTATTACTTTAATTTTCTTCCAAATATTTTTTCACTAACCTTCAACCAAATTTCCCAGTTGTTGCACTAGAAGATCTTTCAAAGATTTCTATAAAGTTTCTCCCGAAGAAATACACAAAGGCTTATTCCAGAGGTTTTTAAAAAAATGCTTAAGAGTTTTTCAAGAAACCCTGCAAGAACTTATCCGCCTGTTCATGTACATTCCTCCAAGAATTCATTCATATTTCCTCCCAGAAATGCCAAATTTCCTCGGAACAAATCTATTTCGAGCATTTCATTCAAGTATTGCTCCTGCAGTTTTTCCAAACATTTTGCAAAAAGTTTCTCGAAAAAAAATGCCGTGTAATCTTCAAAAGTTTATTTAAGTTTTCACACCAGTTAATACTACACACTTACACAAATTTTATCAAACAATACCTCAAATTTAAGAAAAATAAATGTTTGGCATTTCCCTGAGGCATTCCTGAAAGAATTCCTAAAAAAAACTTTCAAGACATACTTGACAAAATCTCAAAGAATTACCGGCAAAATTTCTGTAGTAATCTTAGAAGGAATCTCTGAAGCAAGGTGCTGAAGGTATTTTTAGAGAAATCCCCAGTTGAAGTCTTACATTAATCCTGCAAGACAATTTCATAGGAAATCCCCAGAAATTTCTGGAGAAGTTATTGATTTAATTTTAGAATACGTTTTGACCGGGAATTTTTAAGCATGACCCAGAAAAATCGACTGACTCACTAGATTCTTCTGTTTCTGTTCGGGATGCACGGATCTAGAGAACGAAACATCTGTTTGAACTGAAAATATAATCGATAGGTCATCACCAGCTAGTGACCAATCGATTACTTTTTAGCTTAAACGGATGTTTGGTTCTCCAGATCCGTGCCCTTGAAAATTTGAGCTTTGGCTTCGATGTATCTTCACCTTAAACATTTACGTAGTAATAACTGAATATTTGAGCGAATACCTTAAGGTAAAGATACATCGAAGCCAAACCTTAAATTTTCAAGAGCACAAATCTGGAGAACCAAACATTCGTTTAAGCTGAAAACTTAATCGATTGGTCACTAGCTGGTGGTGGCCAATCGATTAACTTTTCAGCTCATATGAGTGTTCGGTTCTCCAGATTTTTGCTCCTGAAATTTTGAAGTTTGGGACGGGGTTGGTAGTCTAATGGCTATCGCTTCTGCTTCTCAAGCAGGAGGTCGTGGGTTCAATCCCAGGCCCGTCCCTTTCTCATCTTTGTAACGTTCTACCTAATAGCTCTCTATTCTCTCTATCTCTCTGCGCCGTTATGACGCAAACATTATCGGTTCTATCTATCGCTAGAACTGAATATATCGACTTAACCGCTTACCACAGTGGTATCCATACGGTCGAATACACCCATCCATCATTAACAAAACACTCCTACTTCCAAGGTAGCTGTGGGAAATGCAGGAGATTCTCCGGTTTTCTAGTAACAACGACTATCTAATTAACATTCCTTCCTATCCCCGATGGGCATAAGGACGTGGCCGGCGCCGTTATCAATCTAGAAATATCAAGGGTAGTGTAATTGCACATTGAAGATGGTAAAAAGCTAAAACCCAAGCTCCCATCTGAGTGGTTCTCTGTGCAAATATCACTATCCTGATTGATCACGGAGTAGCAACTACGAAGTGTATGTTCCATCAGTTGATCGTTGATCGTTTTTTTGATTGAAATTTTGAAGTTTGGCTTCGATTCATCTTCACCTTAATAAATTTCTGATGAATTCCTAGAGATAATTATAAAAAATACATACAGTAATACTTGTCAAATGTCACTCCTATTAGGTTCCGTTTTATTTTCATGTTTGGTATCTTTTCGGCCTAGTTTTTGTTCTTCTTAAGGCTCTTTTTCCAGGAACTTAGTCACTACTAGCCCTGTAAAAACTAAAAATCTTATAAAAATCATGTTTTTTTTTCTGTTAAGCGTAAAAATCACCTGAAAATATCGTTAGAACGCTTAGAAACAGTAGAGTTTCCTCAATTCAAAACGCACCAAAATGCTACTTACTCCCCTTTGCGTTTGCGCCCCTCAAATTAAGTTACTTTAAATTTCCAGCCTAGCATTCCATGGGGTTAACATTTTTCTTAGCTCCACTGTGCTCATAATATTTGCCAACGTTTGTCCTACCCATGGTGTCAAACGTGACCGCGCCTCTGATAATAGGAGTTAGAGTTTTATGTCACGCGCTGGAAATATTCGAAAAAACAAACACAGAAGGACAAATCAACGCAGCACCAAACGTCTCCATTGCTCAGGCATCAGACATATACCACCAGAAACCCGTCGCTCAGGTAATTCGGCCTCACACAGTTCTCAGTTTTTCCGCAAACGCTCAGTGATCGCATGCGATCATCGTACACTCCCACAGCTCTCATTTTCCGTTGAGTGTCCGCATCTTGAATGGGAAGTTCCGAACCGGCTTCTCTGTGCCTACTTGAGTTCTTGGGTCTTCCATCCGATCGACCGACGACCATGGAGCGGAACACGAGAGGAGCCACATTAAACACGCAATCAGCTGAGTCAAGACTCAAGAAGAGAGTTCCCCTCGTCATGGTCGGTCGGTACCGTCGGTACGATTCGGTGGACTCAGCCAGCTGAGCACCGAACCGAAGCGTGTGTAGGAAAATAATAACATTTTCATAAACATTCAGTCTCTTTCGAACCGTCATCGGGGTGGCAGTCAGTCGGGTCACTGCAGTGAGTGATTTTTTTTCGTTTCGTTTCGCTTTTGTTTCGCGTCGGCGTTTCAAACAAACCGCACAGTCGATCGGAGATTCCGCGGAAGCACGCGCGCATCAAATTGCACTGAGCTTGCAAAAAAGCCGAACGCGTGTGCGATCCTGCAAAGACGTCGTCCACGACGACGAAGGATTATAATCGCGATCGGCGAATTCTGTGTGCACCATATCGACGCCATTGTCGCTGTCGCCGTGTTGTCATCTGCTGCTTCGGATTGAGTTGGGGGCGACAATAAATGGGTTGCGGCAGAAGCGGTTTGCTTTCATCCGGTGAAGTGTATGTGAAAATAATTATATGCGGGAATGTGATATTACCGAGCGATTGATATGTTGGTGAAAAGGGAGAAGAAGGAACGAGGGTGGTCCCTGCTGTGGTTAGCCTCGTCGGTCGAGGTGGATGTGGCGTTGGGAATTTACTGAATGAGATGTTTTAGTGGATCATCGATCGGTTCAGATAAGGGTACGGTGTGTCTGAAACCGTAACTGGCCATCAATTCTTCACCCACCATTTGAAATAGTATATTGGCACACTTTCCGCGAATTTGAAAATGTTTCATCGAAGGAGATGAAAGTAGGATTGATTCAAAGATTTAGGGCCACTTTCTAGAGATATTTTCATGTTCATTTTTTCTTAAATCCAGCACAGTACATTATTTATCATCATATTCTCATTCAATATTCAAAAGATGTGATATCTGAGCATCTTCTTCATGAAATAGGAGATATTTCGTTAATGCTCCCTGTAATAAATATACAAAAGTTTTTTTTGTGTTCTGTGAATCTGATTGAAACTCTCTATTGCTTATTCAAAAGGTAATGAGTTCATCTCACATCAAATTGTATTCATTACATATTTTTTGTTTGAGGTCGCTAATTGCAAATGAACAAATTTAGATGATGAGCAATCAAATTTACCATTTTAAGTTGGGAATCATGTTATATTCACTATTCATAGGATTATAAAGCATAAACTTTTCTCGTCATTTGGAACCTATGTTTTTGAAACCTTGAATGTTTCTGTTGAAGCGCAGCTTGGTAAATATACTTTCATTGCTGCCTATTTGCCTTTTCAATGCACTGGGCAGCAAGACAATTTACTTCAAACTGACATGCGGAAATTGAACCGTAATAAGCAATTTTCTTCGTCATTGGTGACTTTAATGCAAAACATCGTTCATGAAATAAATCGCAAAGTGATTCTAACGGAATAATTTTATTTGATGAGTGCTCTTTAGGATATTTCCCAATCAAATACCCTGATAGCTCTACTTGTTTTTTCTCTTCTGTAATCTTCTATTACCACGATAAATGCGTTATATGTTTAGGTAAAGTTAGGTTATTTTAATTGAAAGCGTTTTTATTTCTTTTTTGAGCATGTGAAATCTGTAAAAATTCTGAACTGCTACGGCAAAAAATGTTGTTAACGAAATGTTAGTAAAACTGAATTTAGTTTTAATAAATTAGGATGTAGATTGTTTGTGAGCAAATAATGCATAGTGTAAGAATTTTCTCATAAATTTATTGAATTTGGTCCTAAATAAGTAAAAAGTAAAGCTTTGATTGTAATCGATCTAAAATTGTTTGGTACTGATGATCTGATATTTAATTAATTGATATAATATTATATTTAATTGAGTATTCGTCTATAATTCTTCGTTTTATTTTGTTTTGCATCGATCATCTGTAGTTTGTGTATTGTTGAAGTTGTGAATTGATGTAGTTAGGATGTATTTAGAACATAAGTTACAGTCTGTACAGTATTTATACTGAAGATGGAGTTAATAAATAAATAAATAAATAAATATGTTTTTCTGTTTTCTTTGATAAAAAAAAGTATGATTCTCGGAGAGGACGCTAGAATACCATATATTTTGAATGATGGAATGTAGAATTGATGTCGCTAATTACGATTTCAGACACACCGTGGGGGTGATGTGAGGTTGTGCTGCGCGCGATATTGGCATTGAAACGAATTGAACGTATTTTTTTTTCGAACATACAAGAAAGTGTAGGAGGATCGTAGTTCTACAGCTGACGTGTGTTGGAGAGTTGTTTACCTGCAAGATGCCGGGCACCATCAATGAATCATTGATTTTACTTGTGTGTTAATGTGTGAAACGCTCTGATTTTCAAGTGCAAAAGCAAGCTCGAACTCTGCTACAGAGAGAAAGATGGTGCGAATGTGTGTCTGCGACGATGACGACGACGGTGTGGGATGATCGTAAATTACAAAAATAAAGATGATACGAGTTTCTGTACTGCGAAGATGTGCGATTTTCTGTCTAAGTACCACGAGCACGCGTATTGCGCTGATTTTCGACGAAGTCAGTGAACTGCGGCCGCAAAATTTCTCCCGGTGGCAACCAAGTCAGACCGATATTTAGGAACGTTTTGGGGAGCGGCAGCAAATGATCGTCGAAATGTAAACTACTGGACGTGTGTGACTCGCCATGACATGGTCTGTTTGTGTGATCGGCGGCGTGTTTATGTGGAAGGGAAGGTGGGGTCATATGGGCCCCATAAGGAAAATCCTAAAGCGGGATCAAATTGATACATACATCGTATGGAAAGGCGAACTTTGGCTAAAATACCAATTATCTGAGAGATATTCCGGTGGAGCGTTTTTCTCGTCGGTGCATTTTACATATAGTTCCCCTGCGGACTACATCTGCACTCGGAAATGCGAACCGTGAATCGTTTTATTGCCGGCTACGGGGAGGAAGTTTTTTTTATTGTTTGACGGAACGGAATTTAACGTTTGAACTATAAACGTGAATGAAATTAAAGTTTGGCGTGTTGTCTCTAGGCTATTTAATAATGTTAGTATCAATTTTAAATAGTAAATTCTTAAGTTCTGATCTATATTGGTTTATTTTTAATATTGTAAATAAAATGATCTCAAACATAGCATCATTTTTTATACCTCTGCGTACTGCTACATTTTTATCCTAAAAAGCTATTACATTTCGATTGAAGTCGATTAAAAGCTTTAAAATAAACTTAACCTAACTCAATATCATCAATCAAAGCACATTTGCTTTGCTGGAAGTTTGCTTCATGAATTAAACATTGGATATTCAATGTAATTCATAGTTCTATAGCAGTTCCAGTATCATCCTAGATTTTAAATCCTCTGTAGGGACTTCTCTTGGTATTACAACAGCTAGTCCATATTAGTACAGCCTACAACATGGCCGACCTGAAAATTTGTTTGAAGATCAAAAGAAAGCTTGTTCTTAAGACAAAGTTTCGATTTTCTGTTAATATGCGGATACAGACATTTTGTATATTTGTTACATTTGGCATAAATGCCTTCAATCCGTTTTTTTTATTTCCCTCTTGAACGCCAGATAAGTTCCGAAAACACTGATCAATACCCTTGTAAGGTTGCTTACAATAGCAGTTTCATTCTTGATCTCAATTCGCTAGTCATCAAGAGCACGTAACATTAAAACTTTTGTACCTCAACCAGTTTATCACAAGTTTGGTACATAATATAAAAATGACATGGTCGGACTTATCGTTAGTAAAATTTTCTATGAAAACTATTCATATTTTTGATAATTTGTCTCAAAATAAATTTTTAGATCAAGCATTATAAATTCTGTACGACAGTAATGATGTCTTCAGTAATAAGACATGACATACAAATATGCGATATATCAAGGGCCAGGTTTCCAAATGTCTGGGGACTACAATCTTGGTAGGCATTTTTTATAGATAATACTATAGTGCAGTGTTGATAGACTCGCATTCAAATGTCAATCAATACGCTCTCCCGAGAGAGCAAACTCATTAGAGATCTGCTTCGCAAATCTCACGCTTGAGATTTTGATGCAAAATCAACTCAATCAACTCAAACCGCATAAAATGAATCAGTCGCAAAACCCAGCAAAAACTCGTGAAACCCGAATATTGTTGTTTACGTTAGAAAGGATTACTATAATTTTACCAGACTAACAAGAAATTATTGCCGTGTGTAAGTAAACTGTGGAAATACGAGACAATGAGTTAAAAAGTTGAGCCAACTCATCCATGATTTTTTGACTGCTGAGTGGCGTGATTAACAACTCACGCATGAAAAATCTCAAGCGTGAGTTGTGAGAAATTGAGTTTTTCACAACACTGCTATAGTGGACTGAAAGTTAATTTACCTTAGACGATTAGGATTGCCAAAAAATCAAGCTTATTTGTAATGGTACAGATTGCAGATTTTCACGAAAAAAAATCACAATTAGAACATATTACAAATCATTTTGGGGAGGTTGTATAATTGAATTATCAGGGAATCTGCCAAGATATTTTTCCAGGAATGCATCAAATAATTCCTTCAGTCTTTTTCCGAAGATTGCTTCCAGGAAATATGTTGAATTTCTTCAGAAATTTCTTTCTTGAGTTTTTTTTCTGCAATTTCTCTGAAAAAATAGGGGAAATCTCTAAATGGCTAATAACATTCAGGCAACATAAAATGAAGCAAACAAAAATCATACAACTGTTCCTTTTTATGAATTTTTCATTGCCTTTTGCTTGAAAATAATAAAGACAATGTGTTTCAAATTTACCACTAGAATTGTTCCAGGAATTTCAGAATATTGCCCTAGATATTTCATTAGGACTTGTTTTCGGGATTCTCTGCAGGAAATTAATTGGATATTCCTAAAACCTATTGATTGTTTTCCAGGTGTGATCCTTTGGATTCTTCCAAGAATCACTCGAGGCATTACATCAAGCAATTCCCATTAGCATAGCATAGCATAGCATAGACTGACTGTACATGTCAATGGTTGCTACTCCGTGATTGATCGGACTTGGTAAGAATTGCACTACGATCCAAATGAATAAGGAATGGGAGTTTCCGCTTATTCTCGAAGTACAATTTTAGCAGATCTAATATTATTGATCAATAACGGCGGCCAAGTCCTTACAGTCAGTTGGGATGGGAAAGGAATGTTAGGGTGTAATGATTGTTGCTTCTAGAGACCGAGAATACCTCTGCATCTCCACAATCACCACGGGAAGGGTGTTTATGAGTGAGGGAGGAAAAGATCTGGGAGTCACCATTGGTCAGTGATGCGATCCATGGATAAGGAGGGAAAATACGACTTAAACTTAAAGCTAGTTTTGCATTTTGTCTCGAGATGTTTTTGGTAGAAGATTTAAAAAATACGTCAACATCCGTTATGTCGAACCATTCAAAAGATGTTTTTAGTAATGGTGAAGAGAGAAAAATATATGTATATATTAATAATAATAATAATCATAATAATAATAATAATAATAATAATAATAATAATAATAATAAAAATAATAATTATAATAAAAATAACAGGAATGATGCCGACACTTGTAGTGACGAACCATACATAGTTTGTTTGAAAATTACAGAAGAGTAACGCTGTACATTTTTGTCTCGAGATGAAACGTTTTTGGTAGGAGTTTTAAAGAATACGTCAGCATCTATAATGTCGAACCATTCAAAAGATGCTTTTAGTAATGTTAAAGAGAGAAAATATATGTATATAGAAATTATGTAAAACAGGCATAATGCCGACACTTTGAGTGACGAACCAAACAAAGATTGTTTGAATAATACATAAAGATAACGCTGCCATGAAAAAATGTGTCATTATAAGCATGAAACGAGCTCACCAGTTAATAATTCATCCTCGACTGAACACGGATATCTTTTCGCACTCACACAACGCGAACCGTAAAACTACTTGGCGTCCCGAAAACAAACTGTCTTCCTTGGGCTTTCCGATGCATTGCCCAGCAAAACGCGCGAGAATGAAACACAAACTCCCGGCGTCCCGAAAACAAACTGTGTTGCTTGGGCTTTCCGAAGCACTGCCCAGCAAAACGCGCGAAAACGAAACACAAACTCCCGGCGTCCCGAAAACAAACTGTCTTGCTTAGGCTCTCCGAAGCACTGCCCAGCAAAACGCGCGAGAACGAAACACAAACTCCCGACGTCCCGAAAACAAACTGTCTTGCTTAGGCTCTCCGAAGCACTCTACATCAAGCAATTCCCATTATTGTAGAAATTCCCATTTCTTGTAGGACTTTCCTCTCAATTGATTCACCAAATGTCTTAGATTTTCCCTCTGAAGTTCCCCTGATGAATCTTTAAGTAATATTTACATAGATTTTAAGAATCCATCATTCCAAGTTTTTCAATTTCTCCAGAAAGATCCAAAAATTTGTTCTTTTTCTGATATACTTCCATGTCCATGCCCTTTCCATACAAAATAATCAATTTCTAGCTATCTGAATCTACGTCGTTTCTCAGCCGATTCTTTTTATTTTTCTGTGACGAACTAAAAATTACCTCAATTTTTGATAACAGTTGGAAAATGTGTGTGAAAACTATTGATTCAAAAGTTAACGATAGGTTGAATTTTGACAAAAAAAAAAAAAAAAATGCACCAAGACGTTAAGTGTTTCAGCAAACAATCTATGCGTCGTATCAACTTGGTGTCTTCAGCACATTTGTTTATTCAGTGATAAGGAATAAATGAGCTCAAGCCACCAAGATAATTCGTTGCATTGTTTTTTCACTAGATCACTATTTGTATTGGTGCATTTTTTTTTTTGTTAAAATGAAATGAACCTATCTGTAACTTTTGAATCAAAAGTTTTCGCACAACTTGTTCAATGGTTATGAATAATTGAAGAAATTTTTAGTTCGACGCAGAAAAATGAGAAGAATCGGTTGAGAAACGGCGGAGATTTAGCTTTCTGAAGTTGATCATTTGATATGGGAAATCGGCTTTTAAGCATTTTTTATGTCAGATACTGCGTATATCTTGATTTTTTCCCAGACTTAAACCAAAAATCTTCCAGAATGTTATACAGGGATTTCTTTTGCAAACATATCCAATAATTTTCCTGAGAATTAATGTTTTATTTTATTAACAGGATCCCAAAAATAATTCAACCAACCTGTTACTCTGAGTATACGTGTGGAATAGATCTAGGTAATCTAAAGTAATTCTTGATAAAATTCTTGGAGAATCTACTGGGGTAACTTTCAGAAGTATATGTGAAAATTCATTTAGAAATCTTTGAATGATTTTCTGATGGATGTTATACCTCCAAATCAAAGGATTTTCAATAAGACCTGCTATGATTTTTTTACTAGTATTTTGGAGGAGTTTCTGATTAAATCCTTGACGCCAAAAGAAATAGAATATTCATTTGGAGAAACAGTATTCTGAACTTCTAGATTACTGGATTAATTCTTATGAACTTATGGTTAAATCCGTGTTTGTATTTGTATGTATGTAGAAGGAATCCATGGTGGAGTTGAGGGAGTAATATGTGTTTAAATGTCAGAGTGCTTATCAAGAGTAATGTCTAAAGGAATATTCTATGTATATCCCAAGACAAAGACTGCTTTTCTGGAAGTAGTTCATTTACAATAGCAAGAGATAAAGCAATGTGAAGCAATATTAAAATCTACTAGTTTTGCATACTGAAGACATCTATTGGGCAATTCTTGCAGAAGTCATCAATGCTATGTCGAATGTTTTGTGGAATTTTTAAAAATTTGCAGAAAAACCATTAGAGTTAGAGCTAAAAATTGTGAAAAAAATTAAATCAATTCCAATATCAGTAATTTTGATGCAGTAGCAGCACCAGATTTTTTACTTGGAAAAGTCTGAGTTTCTTGAGACAAATGAAGAATTTCTGGAGGAGAGTAGTGTTTGATCCGTTTAATCTGTTGAATGCTCCTTTGAGGGCGAGCGACGGAATCCGGATCAATTGTGTCCGGTTCGCGATTTTTTCAGAAGAAAGAAACGAAAACAAAGTGTGCCAGTGAAAAAAAAGAATCGACGCGTCAGTAGTGTTTGATCCGTTGAATCTGTTGCATGCTCCTTTGTGGGTGAGCGACGGAATTTGGATCGTGTCCGGTTCGCATAGTAACCGCACTATCGGTTTAGATCAGTCGTGTATATGTTCACGTAATCATTTAAAAATATATCTTTATCGTTTACCAAAAAGAATCCTTTCCCATATCCAAACTCCCAGTGTTTTCTTGAGAAGTGCAGAGGACTCCTCGGCTTCCATAAAGCAAGTAACACGTCAACATTTCCCTCCCATTCCCAAATTGACCTGCATTCGGACGCAGCCGGCGCCGGTATTGTTTGTTATAATAATGAGAGCACCAGTACTTACACATTGAAGATGCTACTGATCCTGAGTAGCATCTGTTGGTTCCCTGTGTAAGTACAGCTGTTATGGCAATAACGGATTAGCAACTGCGGGCGGTCAATTATGCTCATGCTCAATATTAAAGTTATTAATATTAGGGTTTCAATTCATTACATCAGTGTAATATTCCACGAATAGTGGCAAGTGTGCAATAATTGGCAGTCTACCCTAATTATGTTTTGTTACAACAGCGCCACTAATGTTCTACTACTTATATTTCTATTGTGTAGCGCGATCAGTGAGTGAAATACAAACATCAGTGTCATCGCTGGGCGGCCAATGAGAGTAGCTGAATGTTCGAAAAGATGTTGTCTGTACTTTTTGCCGCTGGCACCTATTGTTTTTTTTACCAATAGAGTAACGACTGTTTACATCGTTCTTGAATGCTAACAGTTGGCACCAGCGGCAAAAAGTACAGACAACAGCCTTCCGAAAATTCAGTTTCTCTTACTGGCCGCCGAGCGAACTCTATTTCTTGTATTCTACCCACTCAACATTCTGTTCTCAAATTTCTCAAATTCAAGCGTATGGAAGAATAATTTTTGAGAACTGTCAAAACGTATGGAAAATAGTTAAATACGTAAATTACTTGCAATTAGGATATTGGATTGAAACAGTAGTGATTAGAAATCAAGCGTAGTGTGAATATATAACATTCCATGGTGCTTCCTTTGATTTAGGATTTCGTTGTTACTAACACTGAAAAAGAGCCATCTATTGCCTTTTTAGTTTTGAATATCATCATATTGGCAGCTTTAACAGCTGGAAATCTGAACCAATTTTAGCTTAACATGACAACTTAGAATGATGATAACTATGCTTAGCTGAGGAGCAAGCTCTGCTCCAGTGGGCATGTAATGCATAGTAGAAAAATCTCCAAAAATAACAAGACGTAACAAAAATGACATTTTTACGTGTCTCAAGAATCAAATTATGTGTCTCTAATAGATTTTGAGTCGCTGAATTTGATGCCATTCTCAGAAATGTTCCAGCACGTCACAATTTCTAGCTACAGGTCGCCAAAATTGTATAAAACTCTGGTTTTATCGATGTTTACATGAGATTTAAAGTATGATTTATAATTTTTTTTTAAATAGATCAAATTTGTGTGATATAATCCACCAAGCATACAAAAGAAGACTCAAACATTCAATTAAGGTATAATTACTTGAAATTTCACGATAAAATTTAGTTCAAATCGTTTTTTTTATCATGCTTGCAGTCTCGATCAGTGCTGTAAACATTCGACATTTTGCGTGACGTTTGTTTTGTTGCCATGGTCAGCAGTCACTGCTCGAGCTTTAGAATGAACGTCGACAAACCAAAAAAAGTATCAATTGAATGTCGTCGGACATGATGGCATTTGCATAAATCATAAGTATAGCATAGAATTCAGACATCGGATCATAAACAACATGGATAGTTTGATCTTTCCTGTTATGTCGAATGTGACACACATAGAGTAAAAGCAGAACAGAAACAAACAAAACCACAACGTTTCCTAGCGAAGCTATCGTGGTCAGTGGCATTCAATTGCAATTTTCCTTGTCGTCATTCGTTTGATTGCTCGTGTTGTGAATGTTTAAGGGAAGCCCTGCCGAATATCAGAGAAAACGTGTCGACTACCGTGATTGCTTACAACACTGGTCTCAAAATAAAATTCTTCGTTTCTTTTACATGGAAAAATACAATACTTTTCTGAACCATCAAAAAATAACATTTTACCATCAAAAATATTATTAACTTTGTTGATACGTATTGTTTTACACATAAAATTTGAATTTTGTAGCAAATTAAGTAAATAAATTGTCATACAAGCTGGAAAAATTGCATGCAAGTTGGATGAAAAAGTCAAATTTTGCATTTTCAACAGCCAATATATCGAAATCTGGACGTGCTATGATATTTTTGAAAACGGAAATGGATTGAGCAACTCTTAATTGAGTAAATAGCGGTGTTTTAGTTCTTGAGAAAAGACGTGTTCCGCGTTGTATTTAATTTTGCTTTTTAAATGAGACACGCATTTGCAAGTGTAGCTCAGCTTAGATACACAAACCTCGCAATCTTCTGCAGTACCAAAGTTTAGTTCGAAAAACATCCAAACGATGCCACCGAGGTCATCAAACACCCATCACTTCCTCTTCCTGTGGCAGTGTCGACCGTAACAAGTGCAACCACCATGCAGTTCGACTCGCAAAACTGTGTCTCAAATATGCAGAGTGAATTGATTATGAGTGACAAATCGGCGCCTAAAAATAGCAACTGCAACTGCATCGGCAAGTGCGTCTAAACCCGTTTTATGCAACGTTAGAGCCAAGGAACAATGCCAAGATCGCGCGGGCAAACAAACATCTCCCAAGATGAATAATCGTGCTCATTGTTTTCGTTTTTTTTTCTGCAGCAGGGTGCGTAGACTACGGTGAAGGAATTTGTGTCGGTCGGTTTGGGGAAGGCAAGCAGTTCTGTGCAATTTCGCAGTGTGATTATGTGACCGGAATCCCATGTGAAGAATCGGCAAAAGTGTAATGATCGTTTCCCTTCTTGGTAATTCAATCATCGGCGCTGTGGGAGATTGCAAAGTGGAAGACCTGCAAAGACGTGTTGGTTAATTATATCTACTCATAGTGGAAGTCTCCAGTATGCCGGAAACCGAGATTATCCATCATTAAGGCGCCGAAGGCTTTAGAAGTGGCGGGAGCTTGTGTCAACGGAAGACCTTACCCATCCGCAGCTCGATAATAGCGGATCAGCCGATCGAGCATATTTGAAATCGAGACTTCATTTTTCTGCGATCCAAATTCCACAAAGTCTCGTCGACCTAACTCGTGCGTATTCGATCTATGCTACGTTCAGTGAAAGAGTGAAAGCAAACGTTCGAGACTTCGACATGAATTGCGCAACTCTGACACCGGCTATCACGCCGGATAATTACCAGCAGCAACATCACATGCAGCTTCAGAGGACCCTGGAGCGAGAACGGCGGACGTCACGTGGATTGACGGCCTGTCTGCGAGGCGAGCGGGAGGAAGTGGAGAGTAAGTTTGTTGACAATTTTGTATGTTTTTCTTTCTTTTCGAGATTGTATCGATGACACACGGTGATAAGAGGGTACCCGTGTTAAATGGTGAGCATTGATTGCTTGCTTAAGTTGGTTTTAAATTGGCTTTTTCCTTCTCGTGTGAGTTTTGAAAGCAAAGGTTGGTCAACCTTAACGTGTCGTGATAGTGAAATGAGGTAATTGAAGATAAATGACTTAATTGTAGACGTAAAGAGGCGGATCATATTGTTAGCACTTTTGATACGCTTCAACCAATAATTGGTTTGATTATTATTTTACCTATTATTATTATTGATTTTACCTATTGGCCTCAAATTTGACTACAATATGGGCTATATTGCAATGCTGCTTGTTCCAAATCCTAAATCATTCGAATGATAAAACACACTTATGTCAAAGTGAATCCTGTAGAAGCCTAAGCAGTTCTTTACCTTTTTGGAGTACAATCTCCTATCAAACGTAGCCACCCACTTTACGCAGACCATGATTTCTCAGCAGTCGTACGACTGATTCTTGTGAAATTTGATAGGTAATAAGCTCATACTATGCCTCTGACACAAACGAAAAATCTGCTTCACCCGATTGAAAACAGCTGGCAAATTACGGTGGGAGGAAAGTGGGTGGCAGTGTCTTATAGGAGACCTGACTGTATTTCAAAATTTTAAAGGACTTATCGTTCATAAAGCGTTCCTGAACAGTACAAAATTTAATTTATTTATTTAATTTTTTTTCCAAGGTGTACTGCAGATGCATTAAGTATAACTTAAGAATTATGAATGGAGAGCCTTATAGAAACTAAAGTACTTACTAGGACACCCTTTATGGTATTGTACACGTCCTGTGCTACCAGGAAAATGGTACAGGCGTCTTTCTTTTCTTTGTGATAATCGGATGCCTTTCTCCAGTCTCCAACCAACTGAATATGGGTGGGATTGTGAATATTTTTTTGTTATTGGTTAGCTTATATCAGCGATATAATTTTACATTATGAGGATTTTATTTCAGACACCTTCAGCTTAGCTTTGCTCTGTAGTCATGGAGGTTACAATTAGAGGAGACCCCATTACACTGTATTCTGTACTTTTTCGCGTTTGGTGACTTCCAATATATATGGATCTGTTTTTTCGCTGCAATTTTTATTTTTTCTTTCAAGGATGGCTTAGATCAATCTTCAGCATGAAAAAACAGCAACGATCGATCTTTTCAAACTCATACAAAATGGTACAGCTCAATGACACTAGAAGAAAAAGATTAATTTCGAATGAGGAATTTCTATCTAGCCTTATGGATAGAGTTTCTGTTACTTTCAGTAAACAAGAAATGTTAAGCTCTTTTTCCATGCCTCCTCATGCGTGCTCGTTATAATATCTACTGCAGAAGAAGTGTTGGACAAAATGCTACGCAAGAACAGAATCAGTCATTGGCATGTTTCTTATCTGACCACCGCTACATCTACTATTGAACGCTTCACAAGTAACTGTACGACGTACGTACGTTGAAACTCCAAGCGACTTGAACGATACTATTGACACTACAACGTCATGAATTATGAAAAGCTTTTGACTGAGCTTACTCTTTGCTCTTTGATTCAGGAAACTATGTACAAGTAGTTAGAACAGATGCCGTACAGCGGATTAAGAGTAGTGCAAGTCTAGTCGCTAGGCTTAAAAGATTGCTCATCAAGCTGTTGAGCGATTCGGTTAGAAAAACATTTCAACAAATGTTTTCAGTTTGCGTTAAATCTGTCAGAGAGAAAATCCTGCAAAATTTAAAGATTTTCAAATAAACAAAACTCGCATGCCTAATTATCACAATTATAGGCGTCAACTTTGGGGGCGAAGCACCTTTGGAACTCACAATATTTTAGTTTCAGAGGTGTGAAGTATCATTTCACCAACCACCAACCCTTATTTCGACAAAAAATCTAATTTGAAGTACTTATCCATATTGAACAAAAGATTGTATTGAACTTATTTAATAACTAGTGGTCCCGGCAAACTTCGTCTTGCCATCAAGTAGGCTGTTGAAAGCCGTTATAAATCGTCCCATACAAAATGACAGTTCCGTTCACTTTCGTTTTCCCGACTTTCCCGGTGAATATCCTGGAACTTTTATTCACACAAACACGTCGGAACCCTTGACGAACAAAATGGAGAAAGAATCATCCAAACTTGTTGACCCGTTCGTAAGCCATTTCGTGACATACAAACACCACTCCATTTTTATTTATATAGATATGCATGTCACCCATTCTTAATATTTACATATCTCATAGATAGAGTAAGTAGAGTGTTCTTGCCGCAGGGGATAATTGCTGGTCTTCTTGGGACCCTAGCCAAAAAAAAATAATAGTTAGTTTCGCGTCTAAGCATCAGAAAGCCGACTCCATAGTAGGGTTTGACTACCGGTATTTTCGGAACTGATGGAAAATCTAATAATCTTTTGAATTAATAAATTTCTTCACAATAAATAGTATGCATATTTGGTAATGTTCATTGATTAAGAAATCTTCAGCTCAATCAAGGGAAGTGTTACATAAACGACTAATATGATACCGTTTTGTCTCAAATTCCGAACAGACTCATATTCCGAACACTCGGTTTTTGTATGGCGATGTGGCTGAAATGTTTCGCTGAAATATGTCATCAAATTACAAGGAAATGGCAGTCAATGGCAGTCAGTGCGAAATTATTCATTTGGATACGATTTATTCGTGCTGTTCGGAATTTGAATCAAGGTGTTCGGAATATGAGACAGAATGAACGCAGTGTTCGGCATTTGAATCAAAATGGCGTTCCATACTTTAACGTAAAAACAATACTAAATAAGCTAAAATAAACAATTTTATCAGCACACCCAACAGCTAACAGTTAGACTTAACGAATAACTTGAAATTTTCACAAATGTAAGCTAATTTATGCCTATCAGATGCATTTGAAGTCACTGTTGGCCTTAAGTGTTCGGAATATGAGTCAAAACGGTACTTTCCTGAGCACCTCACATTGAATTTAGAGTTAAGAAAGCTTGCATGGCCTCCGGTCAACGACTATAAACGTTTGACAAAATTTGGGGCCATGAACCCAAGTACTTCGAATGGATTAGCACAACTGTTGTTCTGCCAATACTGGCGCTTGTAACTCCCCTCACAGGGGGAGTAGGTGGCTGGTTTTTGGAAAAGATGTATTGGGGATTTTGCCCTCCAATAGACTCACACCTAAAATATTTTGTCGCACCAAAATATTCTCCCCCCATGTTTGCCATATATTGGATGGCGTCGTAGATAACAAAACGAACACGTAACGCACATGTAACGTACACTGTTGGATTGTGTATTGCATGCAAGGTGCGTGCTTCTGCTGACGTGTGAGTATTTATTTCCTCACGTTGAAAATTTGCACGACAATCTATTCCTCAACAAAACGAACAATATATCAAACTTTATTATATGCTACACTAGGCCGGTTCAAAATTTAAAAATGTTTAGGAATCCAATCTCCCATATGTTCCTTACCATTCTTTTCATAAAAATAGTGTTCTGTGAAAATTTCAGCTTTCTTGGTGGTTATTTAAAGGTGGCCCAAAGACAATGTAGGTTTGTATGGAAATTACCATGGGGAAATTTTGAGGTATGTTCCAAACACGCTAGTACTGTAATGTAAGTAGAAAATTATTATCCCATAGTAACAACTCATTCTTCAAACCATAATAAAGAAATTTGCTGAACAGAGAAACTCAATCCGACGGATAGCAGAAGAGATATTCATGAGTTTTAGCTTAGTATGGGATTATAGCCCTGCAAACATGTACAAAAATCCCAAACAAAATTAGCTCAAAAGGGATTTGTTTCTTCAGCAACATTCTTTATTAAGGTTTGAAGAATGAGTTTTTGATTTGGGATGATGAGTTTCTACTTACATTACAGTACTAGCGTGTTTGGAACATTTCTCAAAATTTCTCCATAGTAATTTCCATATAAACCTACTTTGGTTTTGGGCCACCTTTAAATCACAACCTAGAAAGCTGAATATTCCACAGAACACTATTTATATGGTAAATGGATGGAAATTTTTAAAATTTTGTATGAGTCGTAACGCTCGAGCCTACCCCCCCCCCCCTTAGAGCGTTACGTAATTTGTGAATGCCGCCAAAAAGCATATGGGAGATTGGATTTTCAAACATTTTAAAAATTTGAATCGCCCTAATGCTACACTGATGACTCCCTTCCCTAAGGTACTATTATAAGAAAAAATACACAAAATTGGGCTCTTATGGTAATATTTTCATACATCCTGAAAATCGATTTTGAGCTGTCTTATGCTTAATTTTCTAAATCTTTCTTCTATCATATACTTTGCAAAAAAAAGTAAATCTCACATTATCCCTGGAGCAGGTTTTTAGCATTTGTCAAAATCAGCCCTGTCGTCTAGATCTTTTCTATTGACGTAGCTAAGATTTTTTTCTGTTTGATTCCGAGGTATGTTCTTGTAAAAAGGGTGTAATTTGGTTGTAGGACATTTCCCAGAAAGTCAAACCCCAGAACGACATTCCCCAGAATGACGTTCCCCAGAAACCCATTCCCCAGAATGGGACATTTCCCAGAAATCCATTCCCCAGAATGGGACATTTCCCAGAAATCCATTCCCCAGAATGGGACATTCCCCAGAAAACCATTCCCCAGAATAGGACATTCCCCAGAATGGGGGATCCTATCCATAATATTTATCACTCCAACCATAATCTTAGGAGGAAAATGCTGTTTAAAAATTTTCTTAATTGTGTCTTAATTAATTTCATAATTGTGCTACTGTCGATTCCCTGAATGCCACCTCTCCGAATGACCCGTTTCCCCGAATAGTGATGTAGTTCAAACAGGTGCAAGAATAGTCTTTAAGGACTGGGTGCTGAACTAGAATGATTAGAAATTAAAAGAAGAAGATAATATAGATTTGAAAGTCATCCTCGACTAAATATATCTTGCCAAAAATGCCAATGATGGTGAAACTCGAATGAACCGCCAATCAAGTGAAAAAGGATGCATATTAGATGACCGGTTCGTTACCACCTCGAATCACAAAAGTTATGATAATTATAAAAGCTAAAAACTTTTCGGAAACTAGGCTATTCGGGGAAACGGGTTGTTCGGGGCACTGACATTCTGGGAACTGGCGTTCGGGGAAACGACATTTGGGAAACCGACGTTCGAGGAAAAGTATCTCAACCGTTTAACATAAGCTGTTCCTACATATGCCATACTGTGTTTTATGATCAAACATGATCCAAGCTATTGCTTTTTTGGTTTTCATAGTTATTCTTCCTTCTTTTAAAATTGGCTGTTCTTTCTAATTGTACTTTCAAAGGGAGATTGGTGTAGTTAGAAATGTCACAAAGTAAATTAATGGAATTTGTTTTTTGGCTTTCATGGCATATTCTCCCTTCTTTTGAACATATGCTGTTCTTCCTAGGTTTATTGTCTAAATAATTAGGAATGGTACACATATTATGTCACGCTAAATTTTAACTTTTTCGACGAGAAAATCGTCAAAAAATATAAAAATCGTCCAAATGGTTTGAATAACATTTCCGACCATAGGTGGTTAATTCTAAAGATTTTTTAATTTAAAGATTCTCCATTCAATAAATGAAAGACTGCTACAAACCGAAAGTCCTACCGTTAAAAATAAAAAAACAATACGAAAATGTTTTACCTATGAAAATTATGGTTTTCCTTGAACTTTCCAGTTAGATGCATTCACTATTTACTATTTACCATTTTCCTGGATTTGAACACCTCAAAGATCTCTTGTTGCTTTTTTCTGGGGAATGTCCCATTCTGGGGAATGGTTTTCTGGGGAATGTCCCATTCTGGGGTTTGGATTTCTGGTGAATGGCGTTCTGGGGAATGTCGTTCTGGGGAACGTCATTCTGGGAAATGTCGTTCTGGGGAACGTCATTCTGGGAAATGTCGTACAATCTACAGGGTTGTAGGACATTTCCCAGAAAGTCAAACCCCAGAACGACATTCCCCAGAACGACGTTCCCCAGAAACCCATTCCCCAGAATGGGACATTCCCCAGAATGGGACATTCCCCAGAATGGGACATTCCCCAGAATGGGACATTCCCCAGAATGGGACATTCCCCAGAATCGTTTTTATACGTTTTTAAAGAATGGAAAAAAATGGTTATTCAGTTTTTTTTTGTGGTTAAAATGTATCTACTGAATTGATTCGAATTCCCAGAAGCTTTGAATTCCGGACACAGACGTCAAATCAGCCAAAACATTATTTTGTCAAAATCATTATTATGGATCTCAAGCGCATAAAATTGGAATTGAGTTCAAAAAAAAACCTTTTAAATGGCGAGTGTCTGCCCTTGGTCATCTATGGGGAGGTCATGGTTTGGACAAAGGCACGGCCCTTACAAATTTCAAAACGTTTGTACGGACAAAAGATCATGAAGGGGGCAGGAGGTGCTTTGAAAATCCAAAATAAATGACTACGTGGTACATCGGCAGACCTAACCAAAATCTTAAGGGAAAAATGCTGTTTAACAATTTTACATCTACTTAACATGATTGTACTACTGTTATTTCCCTGAATATCATTTCCCGGAATGCCACCTCTCCGAATGACTCGTTTTCCCGAAAAGCGATGCAATTCAAACAGGTGCAAGAATTCGCGACTACGAAGCTGCTGATGTTTTCTGCGGTTTTCTTGGAGAAGAACAAGAAGAGAGATATTTTTTGCTTTTTTTTGCACGCACACGATTCAACGAGGTTTTCCGTAGGAGCGAGTACTTTGTGGAGTCTCTTTTTGCTTCGTAGTCGCGAATAGTCTTGAAGGACTGGGTGCTGAACTAGAATGAATGATAAGCAATTAAAAGAAGAAAACAACATGGATTATAACGTCATCCTCGACTGAATACATCTTGCCAAAACTGCATGGGAACTGGCGTTCGGGGAATCAACATTTGGGAATCCGACATTCGAGGAAAAGTAGCACAACCGTTTAAGATAAGCTGCTCTTACATATGTCATACTATATTCATGATCAAACTTGACCCAAGCTATTGGATTTTTTGTTTTCATAGTTATTCTTCCTTCTTTTGGTTGTTGTTTCTAATTGTATTTTCAAAGGGTAATTTGTATACAAAATAAATTGATGGAATATGTTCTCTGGTTTCAGAGAATATTCTCCCTTCTTTAGAACATATGCTGTTCTTCCTATGTTTATTGTCTTCGTAATTATGTAGATCAATGGAATACAATTACACTAGAAAATTTCTCTTGTCTTTGGTAACTTCCTTTCATAGCAAAACTAAAGCTACAAAAGATCGTAGTCTTTGTGCACTAGGGTGGGCCATATTAATCAGACTACAATAAAATACTGTAAAAATTTGAACAGAGTTCATCAACTCTAAGGAGGGATTAAACGTGCTTGAAGATTGTAAGGAGAAATTGTCAAAATTATATAAAAACTGTCCAAAAGGTTCGAATTACTTTTCTGACCATTGGTGGCGCTGTATTTGATGAATTTCTAGAATTTTGGATTTAAAGATTCTCCAGTCAAAAAATGAAAGACTAAAAAATGTCTTTAAATAAAATACGAAAATGTTTTACCTATGAAAACTATAATTTGGTTTTACTCGAATTTTGCAGTTTAATGCGTTCACTATTTACTATTAACCATTTAACTGGATTTTAACACCCCAAAAATCTCTTGTTATTTTTTTTTTCTGGGGAATGTCCCATTCTGGGGAATGGTTTTCTGGGGAATGTCCCATTCTGGGGAACGTCATTCTGGGAAATGTCGTACAATCATTTACAGCCTGTCTGGGTACGATTGATTTGGAAAACTCATGTACACAATATAGGCTACTTGATGAGATTAACACATCTAAACTACTTTAGTAAAAATGTTCACATGAGTTTCTCGAAATGTAAGCCAACTACTTGCCATCGCTAGCCCTATCGAGAAATATTTAAATAAATTATCAAGCATTATTAGCTATTTTTCCATAATTTCTCCCTCACATTGTTCTGTAAAGTCTACAAGTGATTCATTTAAAAGAAAATCGAGAGATTTTTTGAAACACATTTTTGAATAGGCTTTTTAAGAGATACACATCTCATTCAGGGAAGCCCTCGATAACTTTCTGCAGAAAATCTTTAAGGAATTGTTCCCTTTCATAAATTCATCCGTCAGTTTCTTCAAGAACTTCTCTATGTGACTACTTTAGTCTTAAAACTAAAGTTATGTTGGCGCAAGGCATAGGATTTTAAGTTATGACGGAAACTAGCGTGAGCTGTTGGGATAAGAACTCAAAACTTGTAACCTTCTTGGCTACTGAATCGTCAAACTGTGATGAACATTTTTACTCTCTGCTGTAGGTGGCTTTTTTTTGTACTCAAGCTTCATGTCTTTTTATAATCTGTACGGCTTTGCTAATTCCTAATTAAGTTTCGATTTTTTGTTTAACATATATTGTATGTAATCTAGTTAGTCTCACTTTCTTCTAATGATGATTGCATCGACTTGTAATGATGCAACTGACAAAGAAACACAACTCCGTTAAAAGAAATCTCCCGAAAAGATAGTGTTTCGCAATCCATGCATTTTACCACATTCCACGCTTCATTATTCAATCTTTATGATTTCCTAAACCCAAGACCACCCATCTGTTCTTCCCATTAGGAAAAACAAACTCTCGGTGCAAGTCGGTCCGGAATCATCCTGAACTTTTTTGTTTCTCTCTAAAACAAACGACCACACGATGATGGGCAACAAAACACACCCGCTTCCCTTGCTGGACGATCATTGCGATTGGTTGCGTTTTCCATTCCACGCCAACAAAAACCGTGCAACAAATGAAGCGGAAACGCAATGCTTACTCGCAACATGAATGAATGCTGGACGCCGAAGAAAAAAAAACTGGAAACGGGGTCATTAAAAAGTGCGAATGAAATGGAAATTATTCTCCCTTGGTCTCGCTTGAATGACGTCTACGCGCTGTGGATATTCATTAGGGTGCGGGTTATGTTTTGGACATTCTCAAAATCAAATGTTTGCATATTATTCTGAATTCAAATAACATAATAAGAGAGATGTCAAAGTTTTAGCCAAAAATAATACGATTTAGAGGTGGCATAAGCGAATTGAAGGTAAATTTGCAATATACGGTTATAATAAATGAACTTTCACTAAAAGTTTGTTATTTTTCAACATCTACGAAATCTTGAGCACCACTCTCTTCAACATTTAATATTTAAAGAATTAGTAGACAACTATATTTGGCTAGAAATGTAACTGGTATTAGTTAAAAGTAGTTCCCTTTATTTTTTCATCGTTCTTCTAAAGAATTGAGTTTTCTTTGACCATAACTTTATAGATATTCAACTGATTACAAATATATTTAGATGATTTTAAAGATAATTCTTTTATTTTAAACTGTGTGCCTAAAACGTATAATTAATCAATCTTTTTGTCTAATTGAAATTTTTGGCTCAAATTTTGAGGTTTCTGTTTTTTTTTTTGTTATTTGAAATGAGATGAGAAATTTTGGGTTTAAGAACTTTCGAAAAAATAGGCTCACCCTAATATCCATGCATGTGGGGGATATCTTTCATTCCAGATGGAAAACTCGAATCTCGATTAGTCAATATTGTTCTTGGTTTGCGTCGATTAGAATACGCCCTTTGCGTGTGTTACTGCAGAGGAAGACTTATCCGCCACGTTCCATGATAACTATAGATACTCGTGAACGTGCAACTGTATTCTGCAAGTGCTTCCCGCTCAAACAAAGAAATAACTCAGCATTCCAAGTTGGATTCCGTGATCGCTTCTGGCATGGCATGCACGTGTGTTTATACAGCGTGAAAGAAGTAGTTTCTCTCCGAAATTTCTTGCACTGAGTCAGATAATTGGCGGACTCTAATGATCACATCACATTTGATGTGCTAAGGTACGTGATTGGCGAAATGTGCATGATACTGTTGGATGTGGATAAACATAGGCGAGAGCACGACGAAATTTTGCTTACACATGATGGGAGCTCATTAGTAAGTAGAGCAAAAAACAGTGGAAAAACACTGGAACACCGGAAGGACAGCTATTTTTTATCCAATTAGATTCGATGCTTACCTATAACATATCAACACATAACGAAAAAACTAATTGATATCTGTCGATGTAATGTTTAGAGATGTTTCCATAATTGGACATGATTGCAATAAATAAACTGTAATCAGATAATATTTTTAAATTTTTTTTCTTACAACCATTACAACCAAAGATGATAGCAACTCCCGCACATGCTCCATCAAGTCGATCATTGCGTTAAACAAAAAAGTTTGGATCCAGATCTAAAATAAGTTTCAGTAATTACTGCTATATGTATCTTATTAGCTTTTAGAAAATGTATTAAATCGTTCTCTTTACCATTCAAAGAACGAATGTTCAAAAAACAAAAATATTTGGATCCATTAGAAAAACGTAATCCCAAAACAATTTTATTAGTAGATTTTACTCCAACTTGGACTGCTTCAAAAAATCAAAATCAATGTTACTAGAAGTAGGTATATTTTCTTTTGAGATTTTTCGTTGATGAAGAGACGGAAATAAAATCACCTGCGGCGACATGGGTATTTACATTTGATTTGAAACAATTCGGACGGTTACCCGTGATATTGACGATTCGTTTATGAATAACAGTTGACGATCTTGACAATCGACTTCTAGCACGTTGGAACTATTTAAAAGAAATGAGACCCGCAGAAAAAAAAATCACAGCGGAAAGGTAGTGGAAACGATCATGCCGTCGTCATGCTTCTGCGCTCATGGATCATTAACGCGCGAAGCGAAGCTTGCCAATAGGCATCGAAGTTCTACTTTTCCGAACTCAGCCCAGCTCTCGACCCAAGAATGGGAAGACTTCCTGCCTTGCCCCGACGACTCATAATTAATTTCCTCCTCGAGACCAGCAGACACGTCCGAACTGGTAGTTGATTGCAGCGCTGAGTCCCATATTTCACGGTGTCCGAACGTCAATTTGCCAGCCTTTTACAACAACTGTCACGACTGCAAACGTCCACCAAAGATACAGACACTCATTTGGCAGGCAAATTGCTCGGAAGCCTTATTTGGACACAGAGTGGATCGTTTGTGCACTTTTAAACTGTTGCTGTTGTTTATCGGTGCCTTTGCTGACAGTTTAGCGTGGATATTGTATTTAACTACAGTATTGGACAATACATTTGAAACTTTTCCGATTTTACATATCAAATGGTCAATTTTGGAGGGTTAGATCTGAAGAAGAAGAAGTGGTCGGCGTTTAGAGAGAAAGTTTGATTATTCTTCTATTAGATGCGAAATTATTTTACCATTTTACTTTGACCGGATTTGATGAATGATGTAAACTGCGAGAGATATGTGACAAGTTTACATCGGATGATCAATAAAAACTGACAAAAGTATGCAGTCAGAGTTGACCAAGTGGTGAAAATGATAAGTGCGTTGAGGAATGCTAGGATATGAAAAACATTCCATCAGATTTTTCAACATCGAACGATTCTTCTTCTCATCCATCAATAGAAATTCATAAATATTACTCAATTCGATGCAGTTGATTTTGATTTTGACCATTAACCATATTTGGATGGGTGGTCGGAAATTGCAACAATTCCTCTGCATACAGAGTAGACCAAGTGTCAAAAAGCAATAAATCGATTGTTATTTGCATTTTTTGTCCGATAGAAGTTTTTGGTAGTTCAGTGGTGTGTGTTCAAAATGTCCTAAAATCCGCTTTTCGGGCATATACTTTGTCGGTACTCAAAATTTTCACTTGGTCCACTTTGACTGGAAACATATTTGAATATGTCTGGTTCTCAATGTCCTGGCCCTACAAAGCTTTAATTTCCAAGCTATCGTAATGCCACTGATTTCGGGATTGAAGATATGGATTATTGAACAATTTACGATTCTGATGTCGAAGGATTAGACTGGCCCTTAAACAAAAAAGTTGAAAAACTCAACGGGGCACCCCTTAGATAAGTGCCTTAGGGTAAGAAAAAAGCTCTCTCAAAATTTCAACTCATTTGGTTGCTCCCCCAGCTGGCGCATTCAATGGAATATTTGTTTCAAATATATTGGAAATTGACCCTATGCCACTGTTTCGTTTCGTAGACTAGTAAATCGCGTTCAATTGAGCCCAGAATGTCAAATTCACTAGTTGATACCTTAATGAACATAGTTGCAGAAAGTTGTATCTGGTTTTAAGCTCATTTTAATTAACCTTTCAGTAGTTGAAAGTTAGGCTTAAATCAGCACTGCCGTACAATCACATATATGCATGGACCTTGTACCGCAGCTCCCCAACGTCATAGGTGGCTATGATGCGCTTAGTGGCTACCATGCAGCTATGTTGAAGAAATACCATGCATTATTACAAATCTACTTCAGATAGTTAAAACACCAACTTTCTCAATTTTAATCATCATACAACCTTCTACAATATTGTTTGCTATGGTATCAAGTAGTGCTTTTGACATTCTGGGTTCAATTGAACGCGATCAACAATTTCCCGTACCCAAACAGGAGATGATGTGCTGTTTCCCATATGTGTGAGCTGAAAATCCCATATTAACTTCAATTCAATTGCGCCAGCTTATGGAACGACCAAATGAGCTGAAATTTTCAGGAAGTCTTCCTCTAACCCTAAGACATAATCCTAGGGGGTGCCCCGTGGAATTAAACAACTTTATTTTTCTCCCATACTGAGCTGGGCCAGTCTAATGTTGATAATCTGTTTATCATAGAGATATGCTCCCAGTTTGACCATGGAAGCATTAAATTATTGTTATTTTCCTAGAAATTGTTCAGTAAGAGTGGACCGAGTGCACATAGTCCGCCAAAAAGAATCGTTGTACTAGAGGTTTGGATTATATTTTTTCATGATTATAACTTCACATAATATTGTTTAAAAGTAGCACAAAGATGTGTAGAAATATTGAACCAAAATTCTAACGGGTTAAAAAATTACAAAGTGATAGACTTTGAGCCTATTTTCACAAAATATGAGAAATGTCACTTGGTCCACTCTGACTTAACGCCGACCAAGTATCCTCTGTAATGTTGTTCATTTAGATGATTTAAAAAAGTTTGCCGAATGTTCAAATTCAAATTGGTACAACTCTCGAGTACTGCTAGCTTGCCTCTACCCTGAAATAAATTTTATTTTGGAAACTACTAGGGTCGATGTACCAATAGCCGCATAGCTAAGAACAAAAATTCGTATAAAATCGAAAAATAACGCTATCGTCATTATTTTTTCATCATCTGAAAGCTTTTTATCTTGGTTTTGTGGGAAAAATATGAAAACTACGAAAACTCAAATGTTTGCATTTATTATCGCGTGTGCCACTATAGGAATACATGTGCCTATAGTAGCACTATTTCTAATTTCTGTTCCTATAGTAGCACTAGCATCACGGCGTTGGCAAAATACTTATCAAAACCGTATGTTCACAAAATTTTTATATTTTTCTTACAAAGTGTGGATCAAAAGCTTTCGTTTGGTGTTTTTCTTAATTCATCAATTATTTTGTAAAATAAAAAATAGTTTCTCTCAGTAGTGCTACTATAGGAACAATAGGTTTACTATAGGCGCAAAGGAGCTCAAATTTTAAGGTGAAGATGAATCGAAGCCAAAGTTCAAATTTTCAAGAGCACGGATCTGGAGAACCAAACATCCGTTTGAGCTGAAAACCTAATCGATTGGTCACGACCAGCTAGTGAACAATCGATTAAGTTTTCAGCTTGAACGGATGTTCGGTTTTTCAGATCCGTGCTCTTGAAAATTTGAACTTTGGTTTCGATTCATCTTCACCTTAAGCAAAACTAATTATTTCGATCATTTTTTGAACAAAATCAAGCTGTGTATCAATGGTACTTAGATAAATAGCTCCTGATCTTCATGTCAAAAAATGTTTTGAAAAGTTTCATAGCAATACGGCCGTAAAAAGCCACTAGTGCGACTATAGGGGACTGTCCACTAAGGGAACACCGACCCTACATGGTAGATTAAAAACTGCACCAAATATTTTCAGCCCACCACATTAATCTGTTAAAAGCTGTACATCGCGACTGGAAGTGAATTGTGCCGGGATGGTTCATGATCGTGTTTGCCGCCAAGTTCGCAAGTGATTTACAGTTGTGGCCTGAAAAGGATTTGTATCAACTGATAAACGTGATTGGAAAATCATCTTTAACCATCTTCATAATCGCATTGAATTTGTATATCCTGCCTTAAGACACATAAACATGGGCGTAGCCAAGATTTTCGTTAAAGGGTGGCAAGCGATTATAAAAGTTTGTTCATGAATTTTGCGCAAATTGATCATTATCTACAATATATGCACCATTTTTGTATGACACATTAAACTATGAGAGACATCCATCCTTCTTTCTTATTTCACAGTTAGCAAAGTGAAGTTTAAAAACCCTTGATTCATTTTTTTCTGAGTAGCTTTGATTGGTAGAGAGCCTGACTAGTTATTGACACAGGAAATATTCGATTCGTTTGCTGGCGCCAATTTTGTCGGTCTGTATGAAAGTTGGCGTCGCGTCTTGTTGTCAATGAAACAGACAATAACACGTTTAGACTGTACTTTCAAGGATTCTTAAGTTTCCACCAAAATTTCTTCGAAAAATAATTCACGAATTTCTGCAGGCATCCCTAGAACAGTCATTAGAAGTATTCCTTTGAGGTATCCGTCAGAAATATTCCAAGAAAATGTCTCGGGATTGCTGTAGATTTCTTCAGAATCTGATAGTTATCCCTTGTTTATTTATTAAAAAAAAAACACAAAACCACAAAGCATAAATTTTAGAGTTTTATAATTACATTTGTGGCAAAGATTCGTCTGTTAACTACTCCAAAGATTTCTCTAGTTTTTTTCTTGGATTCCTCTAAATAATTTTCTAAGAGTTCCTCCAATGAAACACTTAATTTCTCTACAGATTCTGTCGATTACTTCCTCTTGAATCCCATTAAGAATTACACTTTCAGGAAAACTGTCAATGTTTAATTGTTTATTTTTTCCCCAAGTACTTTTTCCGGCGATATGCCATACATGTTCCAGAATTCTCTCAAAGATTCTTCAGAGTTTTTTCATGAAATACATCTTAGGATTTCTTGATTTTTTTAGCACGTCTTTGAGAGAAGCTGTAAACATTATTTTAATATATTTTCTGAAATTCCTTTAGACATTGCTGTCATTTCAGCATTAATTAAAACTAATATTGCAAGAATCAAGAATCACAGTTAAATCTCAAAAACTCTTACAGAGCTTCTCTGCGGAATTTTTTATTACTCTTAATAGTTATCTTCTAGGGTGCACCTATTTATATTTATTTGAACAAACTTAATAGTAATTAATAATTCATGAAAAATCCATCCATAAGCTTCTGAATTCCTTCTTAAATTCTCCAAGGATTCTTTCAGGAAGTCCTCCAAGGGTTTATCCCGGATTGTTTTTCAAGAATATCCCTTGCAGAATTTTATAGTACACACTCCGAAAAAATTCATGCGATTTTACGTCTTTTGGATGCACATACAAGAAGCGAGCCAAATGATGTGAATTTGTGTCACATTTTAAATACGATGGTGTCTGATTCGAGAAACGTCAATCATAGTGACATCGTTTTCATGTCCTTCATCATGTAAAATTACTTTTTTTTTTCAATACATCCTTCAGAACACATGACGGGGTTCGTGGTCTGATGGCTACCGCTTCTGCTTCATAAGCAAAAGTTCATGGGTTCAATCCCAGGCCCGTCCCTTTCCTCGTACTTTGTAGTTGTATATCTCTCACTTGCTTCTATCTTCCATTCTAAATCTATCATACTCAAACTATTCGTTCATAGCAAACGCTAGAACCAGAGCAAACAAGAAACCGTTTCCCTAACGCTTCCATTATTCTACACACATGCCTTTCCTTACGCCTGATTCATAGGCAGTCTGCTAACCACAAAAGCAAACCTCTCTGCCATGCCCTTCCCCCAATCCATACACTCCCGCATGAACTGGCGTAGATGCAGTGGTATATACGGTCTACGTGGGAGCCAGTATAATGCATCATCAATTCCTCCCCCTTCTCCACATTGGTCAGCATTCTGACGTTGCAGGCACCACTGTCGCCTAAAAATAGAAGATCACCAGCACTTATACACTGAGGGTGTCGGTTAGTCCCAAGCAGTCATTCGGTTGGTTCCTTGTGTAAGTGCAGCTGATCTGGCGATACTGGAGTAGCATCCACGGGCGGCCAATAAAGCTCAAGCTCAAGCTCAATACATCTCTCAGAACACATTTTTACGTCATTTCATGACTTACATCATGTGTCATTCAGTCATAATGTGGATTACATCCGCAGTAATTTTCATTATTTTTAAGAGTGTGTATAGGAAACGATATCTTGAGAAATTTCTTTTGTATTTCGTTGATTTATTATTGGCCTTGTTCTTGAAGAAATTCATAGATAAACTATATTTATAAAAATGAAACCCGAAGGAAGCATTAGATGAAATCTTGAAAAAGAAATATATAAACTAAGTACTTTTGAGAGAATTCCTGTTTCAATATTTGGATGGATTTTTAGAAAAAAAAAAAATATTTTAAGAAAGTTACAGGATTAATTTCTGAAGAAACTTCTGCGAGAATTTATGATAAACTTTATTATAAAGCCTGTAATAAATCAAAACAAACAAATTCAGGAACCTCTGGTTAAAGTACAAACTCGAGAAATTCCTTATTTCGGAAATCTCTATGAATTTTCGGCGAATTTTGTTAAAAAAATATCTTACGTAACTCTAAAGAAAATTTGAAGACTCTTGGTAAATCCTTAATGGAATCCTAGAGACATTCTTGCAGAAACTATTTTATCTTCTTTTAAGTGATCATCCAAAAATGACGTCCATCATTTAGGGGAGGAAGGGGGAGCTACGAAAGTGTGACAGTGCATGTATTAGGTATTGGAAAAAGCGTGACAGAGGGGGGAGGGGGATCTAGAAATCTCTAAAAACGATGGACGTCATATTTGGATCTTCCCTAATGTGATATCTGTGGAAATTGTTAGAATAATGCAAACAGGAATGCTTGGGAAAATAAATAGGAAAAATTCTTAAAGTTTCCTAAGTGAACCTGAAGAATTTTGCGAAATACTTGAAAAAGCCCGATCAGAATTTCTATAGAAATTGCTGGGATACTATTTTAAAACTACTCTGAAAGCAGTTCAAAAATAATGCTTGAATGATTTCTCATAGAAAGGAACAGAAGAAAACAATCTTGAAGTGATTCTTAAAACATATAATTTTTGGAGTGTTTCTTCTGAGTTTCACATCAGATTTTTGGCAGATTCCTCGCAAGATCCACTGCGGAATAATGATGAAACTCTCAAACAATGTTCGGTAAGATCTTTGGTAGAACTCTGATTTTTAATTGGACTCCCAGAATTATTCAAAACGTTCATTACGACGCAATTTTACAAAAACATTAATTCTTAGGACCATTATTTGTAGCAAATCAATTATTGTTTTCCGTTGGCCTGGGAGGGGGGGGGGGGTAACGGAACTCCCTTGCCTTGCTCTGGCTACGCACATAAACAGACCATCTAGGAACTCTATTACAAAACTCTCAGGCTTGTTCTTTTGCTATCATATTAAAACACCACAAAGACGGGGTTGGTGGTCTAATGGCTACCGCTTCTGCTTCATAAGTAGAAGGTCATGGATTCAAACCTAAGCCGGTCCCTTTCCTTATACTTTGTAGTTGGATCTTTCACTTGCTTCTATCTACCACTCTTAATATATCACAGTTGATGTATCTATCACAGTTCATAGCATTTGCTAGAACCCGAGACGGACAGAAATAAACCGTTTCTCTAGCATGCCTTCCTTTACGCCTGATACATATGCAGTCTGCTAACCAAACCAGCAAGCCTCTCTGCCATAAAAAATACCCCACCCTTCCCGCATGAACTGGCGTTGACGCAGTGGTATATACGGTCAACCGTGGGAGCCAGTTGAATGCATCATCAATTCCTTCCCCTTGCCCTCATTGGTCAGCATTCTGACGTGGCAGGTACCATTGTTGCCTAAGAATAGAAGATCACCAGCACTTATACACTGAGGATGCCTGTTAATCCCAAGCAGTCATATGGTTGGTTCCTTGTGTAAGTGCAGCTGATATGGCGATACTGGAGTAGCCACCACGGGCGGCCAATCAAGCTCAAGCTCAAGCTCAAGCTCATATTAAAACACCAGAAAATTCAACAGAATTAGAAAATATTGTATAATATATATAAGTAAATATATATAAGGTTTTACAAAAACTGCAACTGCCAATACTCTATGCCTCTAAACTGGTTCTGGGGAATGCTCCGAATTGAACAGAATTTCAACAACTCTATACATTTTGGGTACTTTCGAAAAATCAACTTTGACGAAACAGCGAGGCAGTCATGGACATTTAGAAAATGCGGACAAATTAGTAGAAAAGCGCTGATTCCGTATCCATTTCCACTGCGCGGGCACTAATGGGCTCTATCAAGAGGAAGGTTTGAGATTTCGTCAAATTAGAGAAGTGTAACCATCTAGGATCGGTATTCCCTTAGTAGACAGTCCCCTATAGTCGCACTAGTGGATTTTTACGACCATTTTATAAATCATAAATCGTTGCAAAACATTTTTTGACATGAAGGTCAGGAGCTATTTATCTAAGTACCATTGCACAGTGGGACGGATTGGGGTTTTAGGAGGAAAGATGGAACTCACACCTTCAATTGTGATTTTACGTAAAAACAATGTTCTACAAAGTTTTTCCTATTATAAAAACAATTTTTTTGGTCGGAACAAAAATTAGGGTGGACCTTTGTAAAAAAAGATAATCATAAAAACTTTTTTATTTTAAGGAATATTGGTTCAGTTTGTTCTACAAAGTTGAAGATCAGAAAATTTTAAGCTAATTTGACCAAAAAAGTTTTTTTCTAGCTCAAAAACTGACAGTTTTAGAGCATTTTTCGCTATTGATGTAGGGTGGCCCTTCAAAAACAGGTTTTAGTGTTTTTTTTTATTTAAAGTTTTTCAGCAAAGTTGCCTTTCCATCACCTGTAGAGCTGATTGAAACGCATATTTTGGGGCCTGCACAATTTTTCCGATGAAGAGTTATAAACATTTTTCATGAAAAACATTTTTCCACTTGTAGATGTATTTGAGGCAAACAAAAAGTTTTTTTTTGCATGATAATAATTTCCTTTCGGCTTTAAATATGAATAACAAAGTATTTTATTTCATAGTCATATAAAAGTACTTTTGAATATATTCAAAGGAAGTGAGCAATAAAAATAAGGAAAATAGTCTTCTGAACATCATCTAAACACTTTTGTTGTGGGATTCACCAGCCTCATCGGGAAACATTCTGATTGGAAGTAACGAATTTTCAATTACCGGAAATCCTTTTAGGTACAAGTAATTTGTGCATCGTAGGAGATAAAGCGTACCTGAAACGGTTGATTATTAGAGTATGATTTATGATTACGATGATGACTTTACAGTCCAGATTAAGTAAAATAATCATATGCATTATTTGATACGTAAAGCTATTTTGGAAGATGCTCAAAAACTGTTTTTAACAGTTATGTACTTATGATCCAGTCAGCCGAAGAATAATACAATTTTTATTCATATTTTAAGCTGAAAAACGCTATAATAATATCTACGAAATTTTATTTATTTCCCCTACTCTATAAATCCATAAAATGTTATTTTTTGTTATAAAAAAGTCTATAACTCTTCATCAGAAAAAATGTTCTAATATTCTCGTGGCATTACATTCCAACTGGAACAGATTTTGATTCTCAGGTTACTGTTTTTAGGAGCACTTCCACAGTTATTTACTGAGAGCAGTGCTGGGAATGGTAATAGTAGTAGGCTTGACTTTTCGCGAACATCACGTGGCTCTCCCAGTACAGTAGTTCAAAAACGTGAATCTCATCAAGTAGCCTCTGTTAGGTGCACGAATTTTCTAAATCATGAGTGTCATTGAAGGCTCTAAATGCGGGAAATGCAGCGGGAAATAGAACATTTTTCTACAGTAATTTCGGGTTGCCCTTAGCAACGGGTGTTTTGCAATTTTCAAGGCATTTGCCTACAGCAGCGATGGGCGTGAGTTTCACTGGCTTCGCTGACTGTGATTGGCTTTGTTTGGCTACTGTAGAGTGAGTTTCAGATTTTTTCCCAACCCTGACTGAGAGATTTCTTTATCATATTTGTCATTTTGCTTTCGTATATCGTATGTATTAGTATCGATGATAAATTATGTCTATGAAAGTAAATTAAATTTTCATGAAGAAAAGATTCTTGTATCTATTCGTTTCAATTAGCTTTATCTTGTATGTTTGCGTTCCAATTAGCTCTAAAAGTGATGGGAAGGCAACTTTCTGACAAAACTTGAAATAATAAAAATAAAACACAAAAACCTATTTTTAAAGGGCCACCCTACATCAATAGCGAAAAATGCTCTAAAACGGTCAATTTTTGAGCTAGAAAAAAACTTTTTTGGTCAAATCAGTTTAAAATTTTCTGATCTTCAACTTTGTAGAACAAACTGTACCAATATTCTATAAAATAAAAAAGTTTTTATGTTTATCTTTTTTTACAAAGGGCCACCCTAATTTTGGCTCCGACCAAAAAAATTGTTTTTAAAATAGGAACAACTTTGTAGAACATAATTTTTACGTTAAATTACAATTGAAGGCGTGAGTTCCATCTTTCCTCCTAAAACCCCAATCCATCCCACTGTGCATTGATACACAGCTCGAATTTGTTCAAACAATTATCGAAATAAATAGTTTTGCTAAACATTTAAGCTCCCTTGCACCTATAGTTAACCTTTTGTTTCTATAGTAGCACTACTAACAAAATAATTGATCAATTAACAACTTTTTTACATTAATCGAAAGCTTTTCATCCCCACTTTAACGGAAAAAAATGTTTTTAAAAATAAGATTTTGATTTGTATTTTGCCATCGCCGTGAAGCTAGTGCTACTATAGAAACAGAAATTAGAAATAGTGCTACTATAGGCACATGTGTTCCTTTAGTGGCATAAGTCATAATAAATACACAAATATGAGTTTTCGTAGTTTTCATATTTTTCCTACAAAGCCAAAATAAAAAGTTTTCAGATGATGTAAAAATAATGCTGCTGGCTTCATTTTTCGATTTTATACGAATATTTGTCCTTAGCTATGCGGCTATTGGTACATTGACCCTAATGCTGTAACTTTGAAGTTTTAATAAAAGTACTGTAAATTAACGATTCATAAACTTTTGGAACCTGTTGACTCAATAATTACAGGTTTTTTTATGTGCGTACCAATTCAATTTTAGCCAATACTGACCTGCTGTGAACATTTTCCTCAAATCTGCCCATGACCCGAATAGAAGACAATTGACAATGTCAAATAGACAATATCAAAATTTTGTTCCTGGAATTTCTGAACCATAGCTAAATTTGATGTTTGCAGATCAAACAAATAGCTGCCATCTATTCGTCGGATCTTTCAAAAACTTAGAAGTTAATCCTAGATATCATTTTCAGATCTTTTATCTCTCAAATCTTTCAAGTTTATGTCACTTTATGCTATCAAAATCAAAATTTGCTATTGCTAAGATTTTTGCACCTACTCGAGGAATAATTAGGATCTAGTCCACCAAAGTTGATAATTTTGTAATGAAAATAAAAAAAGTCGCTAATGCATTGCCCAATACTGTATACACAAAACGACATTTATCGTTCATTAATGAAGCCTCCGATTGTCCGATCTGACATTGCATGTGGTTACCTCACCTGTCCTATCCATTCAAGTAAATGATTTAGTCATTCGTCTCATTACCTGACAGGAAACAGGAGAGGAGGGACTTTCCGGTCAATTGAAATCTCGCTGGTAATTACCTCCGAGTATTGAGCTGCTGTTTTTGACAAGTGTGGAGAGCTTTGTACGACGGTTGGACGCGACAGCCGGCTCAGGTCGCGTTCTTGAACGTGAACATACGTCGAACCTGTCTGGCTAGGTGGTGAATAGTGGTACCCCTGTTCCGGCGCGATGCAAAGGGGCTGTGTGTTCAAGGTCGAAGTGCGGTGCCGTTACGGCTGAAGTGGCAGCAGTAGAGTAGTGGATGATAGATTTGAGGTGCTAAATGGGGTGGAAGATAATTGCACTTGCACGCTTGCACATCCATGGAGATGTTGGTTAGGCTTACCAACATAATATGTGTCGCGGAGACTAGAACGAGAACATGACTGAGTACACCCTTGTAATGAGTATTGAATGTGACCTAGTTTTGAGCAGCTAGCTACGTTGTTTTTAGTATGCTCCAATTTCACTACTCGTTTGAAATAATATGTTGGTTTCGACAGCTCGTAGCATATGATCCATTGAAACTCACTAGTCCAACTTATGGAACCTACGCTACTAAAAGTATATCAACCTAATTATTGTTATTGTTATTGTTTATTAACTTAAAAATTTTGAAAGAGGGAAAAGCCCCTTTGAGTGATTTCCTTTCGAAATCTTTCTCAAAAAGGCATAAAACCTCTTTATCTTTTCAAAAATACGTTACAAAAAAAATAAATAAATATAATTAAAGGCTCTTGCGGAGCATATCCATTGCGGAGCCAATATCTGTCAAGTGAGGTCATCATAGTTAAGGGCCATCCACACGATTTACAAAGTCAATCATTGACATGTCCCATGTGCCTGGACCTGTAGTAGCTGAAAATAAAAAGAAAAAAGAAAACAAAACAGCAAATATCAAACATGATAAGAAATGTCATATAGATATTTGTATAGAATTTTTAATATAGGGAGATATTTATTTCCCAAAATATCGCGAACAGATACAGGAATATCAAAACCTAACCTGATTGTGTTGTCCAAAAATTTTTCTCGTGGTCCATTAAAGCAAGAACATTTAAAAACAATATGATCAATGTCTTCATAAGATTCATTGCATTCACAAATATCTGAATCTATAATATTCATGCGGTACAAATAATTATTACAAATATAATGGTTGGACATCAATCTAGAAAGGGAACAAATAAAATTACGACCAACATACAAGTTTTTAAACCAAGGAACTGCCTTAACCTTCGGGAAAATAGAATAACAATAACGTCCTTGGATACTTGTATTCCATGAAAATTGCCAATTATTCAAAGAATATTTTTTTAATTTTGTAAAATATTCAAAATCACAAATATCACGATTGTAAGTTATTCCACGAAAAACACCCAATTTTGCCAATAAATCAGCCTGCTCATTACCATAAATATTACAATGAGCTGGTACCCAAACGAATTTAATAACATATCCTCGAAAATACAAATTGTGTAATAAGTTTTTAATAGATAAAACAGTACGATGAGTTTTAAAATGAAAATTACTGCAATTCAAAGCATTAAGACAATTCAGGCTATCAGAACACACCATGTATATGTTAGGAGCGGAATTTTTAATTAAATTACAAGTAAAATACAACGCAGTTAATTCAGCTGTGAACACAGAACACGGAGATTCCAATTTATAAAAATGAGCCAAATTGATGTTAAAAACTCCAAATCCTGCCATATTTCCCACTAAAGATCCGTCTGTAAAAAAAATTTGGTTTTGTTCCACTCCAATAAATTTTCGATTAAATAACATATTAGCAAAACGGAAATGAGCATGACAAGGAATTTGTTTTAATTCTTCAAGTAAAGATAAATCAATACATGGACGGAAGGCATGAACATTCATGCTATATTCATAAAAACCAGGTGTAGAATTTGGAATAATGGTTTCTCCAGAACAATATAAAAATGAATGCAAAATTTTATTAGTTGGATTAATTTCAAATATTGATTTTAACAGATCAATAATAGGATGATTATTTGAAAAACAATTTATTAAAAATTTACAATTAAGCTCATGTAAGCGATTCCTTAGAGGAATAATGCCAGCAAGAACTTCAACAGATTTTGTATGAGTAGAATTCATTAATTTTAAACAAATTCTCAAACAACGAAACTGGATTTTTTCAAGCTTTGAAAAATGTGTTTGAACAGCACTTCCAAATGTAAAACAACCATATTCCATAACTGAACGAATATTTGTTTTATAGAGTGTAATCATATCAGAGGGATGAGCACCCCACCATGTTCCAGTAATCATACGAAGAAAATTGATTCTTTTTGAACAAATTTTTTGGATATATTGAATATGACTGTTCCATTTCAATTTATAATCAAACCATATACCAAGATATTTGTAATCAAAAACTTTATCAATGCGATGACTATTGAGAAACAATTCAATACTAACTGGAGAATGTTTGCGAGAAAATAATATAAATTTGGTTTTTTGAGCTGAAAAAGTAAAACCATTATTATGTGCCCATGTATCAATATTATCCAAAGCAAGTTGCATAAAATGACGAATTACTTCTCTATTTTGGCCAGTTATAGAAATGTTTTTATCATCAGCAAATTGAATAAAATAACATCCATTCGGAATAATGGAAATTATGTCTCTGGTGAATAAATTACGAAGACACGATAATAAGCTGATCGGTCTTCTACTATCTACTAATAAAGGATTTTTATCAGGTTTAAGAATACTAACTACTTTTATAGAACGCCATTGCAAAGGAAATATATTCTGAAACAAGAATAAATTATATAAGGAAAGTAAATGTAATTTACCATCAATGGGTAAATTTTTCAACACAATGAATTTAATATTATCAATACCTGGAGCAGTGTTATTGGTAATAGATAGTGCCAAATCCATTTCCTCTATAGTAAATTCGTTACAAAGTTCAGGGAAATAATTATAACGTTGCTGATTTTTAAAAGTGATGGGAGGAGGGACAAAATTAGGACAAATTTTAGAAGCAAATTGATCGATCCAATCTTCTGAATATTCCAGAACAGATGTAGAAGGAATATTGTAATTTCTCAAATTTCGAGCAACAGACCATAATTTAGATAAAGATGTTTCAGGATCAAGATTTTCAACAAAGTTTCTCCAATAGTCTCTTTTCTTAAATTTAGTAACTCGAGTAAACTGAGCTTCAGTTTTACAATAAAAAATATAATGTTCTCTTGATCCTGAACGCCTAAATTGTTTAAAAGCATTTGATTTATTTTTTAATGCAATGGTACAATCATTATCCCACCAAAAAGAAATGTGTTTCCTTTTCGCTGGCCCCAATTTAATTTGATTGCATTGTGATTTATATAAACATTCAATTAAAATGTTTGAAAAACTATCATAATTTTGAAGGGGTGAAAGCGAATAATCAAACTTATTCAAAGCAGAAGAAACCAAGTCCGAAAATTTATTCCAATGTACATTTTTCGTCAAATCATGAACATAAGGTTCTATACTCAATTGCCCACGGACAGGATTATGAATGGAAATTTTAATGGGTAAATGATCACTACCATTAGGATCATCAATTATTTTCCAAGACGATTTAATGTACAAACTATTTGAACAAAGCGATAAATCAATACAGGAATGGCGAGCAGGAGGCACAGCAATTCTAGTAAATGACCCATCGTTCAAAATATTTAAATTTAATTCGTCGATTAGATCCATTATTAATGATCCTCTACCATCGGTCATATCACTGCCCCAAGCAAAATGATGAGCATTCAAGTCACCAAGAATATAAAATGGAGAAGGAACAGAGTTTAAGATAGTTTTAAGTTCTTGTAGAGAAAATCTTGCTTGGGGAGGAATATATAAACAAATAATCGAGAATTCAACATCATTATGTTTGACAGAAATAGAAACATTTTCAATTTGAGAGTCCAATGAAAATTCTAAAAATTTGAATTGAATATTTTCACGAATTCCAATCATAACCCCTCCATATGAAATATTACGATCCCTTCGGATTATATTAAAAAAAGGAATTCTTAAGTTTTTAGTATCTACTAACCACGTTTCATTTAAACAAAATATATCAACACCATTGTTTAAAAGTAAAGCTTTAAGTCGATCAACTTTTGGAATAATACTTCGACAATTCCATTGTAAAATATTTAAGCTTTGATTATTGAATTGAGCCATTAGGAACAAAACAAGGAACTTATGAGTGGTCCAAATGAATTCAATTTTTCAAGAATATTGGCCAAAAATGGTAAAAACTTCCTAATCAGGTTCTTCCAAAAATCATTTAATCCCAAAAACTCAATAATATCTTCCAAAATGTTCAAAATGTTAGCATCATTATTTTTATTCTCATTATTCTGAGAATTATTTTTAATATTATTGCTATCGTCAAATTTATTTCCAGAAAATATGGTATTACTTTTCTGGAAACCAGGAATATTCTGAGTTGTATTAGAAGAATTCATGGGAGGAAAATTCTTGTCATAAGATGTTGAAGGTTGTGGTTCCAAAATGTGGTTGTGATTGTTAGATTTATTATTTCTTTTTCTTTTTACAGGAGGTTTATAAACAAAATTATTTGTTTCCTCTTTTAAATTTTCATTGCAATTATTTTCAGATAAAGGTTTGAAAATATTATGAGAAGCAATACCATCGGAAGTTTTAATAACATCTGAATAAGATAATTTATTTTTATTTTTAATTTTCAGATTAAATTGTTGTTGATGTGCAATATAAACTGAACACTCCTTCAACAAGTTATGTTTCTTCCCACAATAAATACAATCATCAGAATTTTTCTTACAATCAGATGGAGGATGAACTCCACCACATTTGGAACATTTTGGTTTATTAGAACAAAAATGTGATGTGTGTCCAAAAAGAAGACAACGATCACAATGCATAATTTTGGGATAAAATAATCTAACATGAAATTTCACATTATCAATAATAACATAATCAGGAAGAATAGATCCTTCAAATGTTATCTTGATACAATTAGAATGTTTATAGGATGATCCTTTATCTGAAAAGGTTAATTTAGATAAACGGACACATTCTAAAATTTTCACAGGAGAAATTGCCTGATTTTTGAAAACTCCAGAACCATGATTTACAATATCATCACACTCTAAAGCTTCGTCATAAATTATACCATTAATTTCACATGAGTCACATGGAGCGTAGACTCGATATGAATTCAAAAATAATTTGGACTCTAACAACGCATTAGCGTCTTCTCGAGATCCAAAAACAACCCTCAATTTATCGAGGGAAATCTTTTTGATTTCCTTGACAGATTTATACAATTTGTAAATCTCAGAGGAAATCAAAAGGACATTGATTGGTTTTTCTTTTTTACGAAAAAATACCACAAAGGGACCCAGAAAGGTAGTAGGATAAGTTTTCACACGAATGTGTTTAACAGTAGAAAAAGAGTTTTTAGATACACTATCTACAACAGAAACTGACTCCCCGTCAGTCTCCATAATGGAAAAATGACGGGGATAATAAAAAATCGATTACACCAGTATAAAAACCAAATAAAAAAACAACAAAAGAAAATAAAATAATACTTAACGAGCAAAAATTAACTTCGGCAACGCCAACAACAGCAATCGAAAACCGTCAACGGCTGGAAATACCAACAGCTACGAGAAATCTTGCAAAATAAAGTTTCCCAATGATACAGCACACCTTCGCTTCCAGTGAATTACACTCAAAATCCAAACGCCTTAGATCGCAAAACTTCGGGGGATAAATTCACCTGAAAATAGAAAAAAATTGACAAGCGCAGAAAAAAAGACCTGTAACCCGGTCAAGGCCTACTTACCGAAGATGATATCAACCTAATTATCTTGATTAATATCAAGTATCATCTAACTACTGCTACTATAGATTGAAACTATCATGATAATTAGATGCAATCCCATTTTGCGATACTAGATTTATGACTTCAACCGAATAATAAAATCGAACAAAGCGCAAGTTCGTTCGCTGTGAACTGAACCGTTGGAAATCAATTACATCTGACGAAGTGACAAATATTTCAGAAATCACGTCAACCATGAAATTATTGTTTTCCATCCAACACAGGCAGCAAAGAAAACGGAACCCGCGGTTCGATCGTTACCCACCTCTTTGTTGCCTACCGTGTTCTTCTGATTGTTCAAATAGTCAATTTCCTTGGTAGCCCCCAAACGCAAACATCAGCCTTACCGTCAACAATTCAAAGTGCCTTTCACGGGCTGTCAATCTCACCCATGTTCACACCATTTATCATCGCATAGCTCTTTTTGTAGCTGCTACTTGGCCAAATTTTTGGCGGCCATTGATTAGAACGGTTCCTTTCAATGGCTTGACGCTCGACGTTCATTCGCCCCATCGTGCACAGGAGTAATTTGGGTCGATCATTGTCAAAATTATTTTCAGCTATCAATGGTCTTCTTATGACCTAATATTAACTAAAAACTATTGAAGCTTAATAAAAATATTTTTTAAAGTGGCAGGACCCTTATCTCCATATCAGTGAGAAATTGTATCGAAAAACATTTGCTTTGAGGTGCACAAATGGTTAGTACTTTCTCTGTTAATAAATGATGATAAAATTGACTTATGTATTCTATCTGAAGCGTTATAAATGTTGCAATTTATCACAGTAAAACAATAATTATGAATATATGAGTTTTATGTGGACGGTGTGGCACACATAGACAACATTTTTGTAATGTTTGGTTTACTTCTGATTTTGCTTATTATTTCAAGTATTTTTGTCATTTGTCTCGTTATACCCTTGTCTTTCAGAAGCATATTTCATCTATTGTCTAAAGATATACATTGCTCGCAAGCGTTACAGATAGAGTAACAGGAAGATATTTTTTTTATTTAAAATACTGACCACGGTTTTCTTTTAGTTACTCCTCTGTGTATAGTACCGACCAACTATTTCTGTGGCGAAGCCTCTTCAAAATTCCTCACCCAATTGGGCAGTTAAACCCGAAAGTGGTCCGAATAATTGCCACGCCTTAATAGATTCCGAATAATTCAGCAGCAAGCCGGCCTCCCCCACTGTTGGGAGTAAGCGAACATCAAAATTTTTCTTTTCCCATAAATCAACAAATGAGATGCCCAAGTGATGAATGGTCAATGAGATGATCGTGTCGTAAAATGAGTGGTGGTTTTCCGTTTTATTCGCGTGCCGTTAGCAAATTGGTGTGGGGCGGAGGAAATGACGATCATCGTCTTTGGCGACTACTTGTCTAGCATGAAAATAGGTGGGGTGAATGTACCTGTAGTGATCTGCACATTCACCCCTTTCTTGTGATTTTTACCATCAGCTGTGATGAATGTGCTAACGGTAGCAAATATGAAATAATATTTCTCGTAGGAATTTCTCTTATTGTCCCATGCAGAAAAAAAAACTGTGAGTTGTATGCAAATTTTCAACTCACGTTTGTGCGATCTATGTGCAAGAATGAACGAGGAACTTCTTTTGTGTGGAAATCTGCGATTTCAGTGCGTTGGGGATTCCCGATGCTAGTGGTATGATAAAGATAAAATGTGACATTTTGATCTTGTTAGTAAAGTTGACCTGAGCAGAAAAGCATGGCAAACGAAAAGCATATCATAGAATAAAAAATAAATGCCAGCATACTACAGTGAGATCTTCATAAATACCTGCACAATAACACACTAAAGTCGAGTCTAGTACACGACCCTGGAAAAAATATAACAAATGTCAATTTCGAAAAATTAAAATGCAAAATTATGAAAAATAATGGAATCGTTCTAATGGGCTTCGAACAAAATCAGTGGTGTTGATTCGCTTCATTCCGAAAAATACAGTCCGCTTAATAATAATAGAGTTGTAATAAGACTTAAAATTGGCAGAGTCTTTCTGTTTGTTTTACAACATTATCATCGCCTCGTATCTTAATGTGAAAAATTTCTGTTAGGGACCGTACATAAAAGAAGTAGCATTTTTTCATTGAATTTTTACAACCCCCCTCCCCCCCTCGTAGCATTTTGTCGCAAATGCTGATAGACCCCCCCCCCCCCTCGAAAATAAGTAGCATTTCAACCCCCGCCCCCTTTTCTAAGCAACCCAGCTTTTAACGCTAGATTGCTATGATTTTTAATTCATCCCTTACTGACGTTTCTTGCCTACGTTATATAATATTTTTATTGTCTAATCAAAGCAAACTTTTTTTCATGTTGATACAAAAGCAAGTAAAAAAAAATCATTTCACATAATGTTTTTTTATATTTTGCTGATTTTCTGTATTTAACACTATATTTTTGCCGTTTTTAGTTTATGATGAGCGACCATAGAACTAAGGATTGGTTCCTGTTAGTTCTATATATTCTTTGAACTGGACAGCTTTAATAAGTGTTAATGCTACGTTCAGACGAAAGCTGATGTTACACAATATAATCTATCTTGATATCTATCTTCATACTTTTTATTTTCTGTAAAAACTAGATGTAAGGTTTCTGATATCAAGAGAACCTATATTACGTAATATCAGCTCTAGTCTGAACGCAGCATTAGATGCTTGAATTCTAATCTTCGACAATGCCTTGTCGTACATTAACATCTCCATGCTCTATACGTTCCATAATACGGCCTCAACTGGGAATTTACTTGGTTTATCATTTGTAGGATAAACAGGAAGACAGATCATTGGATTTGCAAAACATGGAATTGGATCTGAAATACCTAGGTTGGAGCTGTGGTAAAAATTCGATATATGTATGATATCAGGCATCATACATCTAGTTTTCACTGGAAATAGCAAATATGACATTTGATATCAAGTTAGTCTATATTATGTTATATCAGCTCTAGTTTGAACGTAGCATATCCTTTTATCTCTATCTCTATCAATCGCGTCTAAGGCAAACGCTTTTCTCGTATAGATGCCTAAAATTTAAAAAAAAAAACAGATTTGTAAAAAATGAGATAGTTTTACAAAAAAAAATACTCCGGTGCAAAACAGATCCAGTGAAGATTATTGACATTTCAATCAACAATCGGAAATCATGGCTTACTATGATTAAACTATAAAATTGGTAGGCAAAATATGTCAAAGTCAAATCACCCCCGCAGTTTTATAGCTAGCGTAAAAAGCTGGATAGGGCTGAAACGAAACATTTAACTCCATAAATTCAAAATAAAGTTATATTACATTTAATTGCTGGCTGTGACGGCGAATAAAATTGATAAATAGTAAATATCTAATCCTTAGCCGAGTGGTTAGAGTCCGCGGCTACAAACAAAGCCATGCTGAAGGTTTCTGGGTTCGATTCCCGGTCGGTCCATGATCTTTTCGTAATGGAAATTTCCTTGACTTCCCTGGGCATTAGAGTGGTTCATAAAATCGTTTTTGCTCCACACCGCCCATTCGATTCAAGATCGGCAGTGCTTCGAAGAGCCCAAACAAGACGATTCGTTTTCGCGACGCCGGGAATTGTGTTTCGTTTCGCGTGTCTGCTGGGCAGTGCATCGGAGAGCCCAAACAAGACGATTCGTTTTCGGGACGCTGAGAAGTTCTACGGTTTGCGTTGTGTGAGTGCGAAAAGATATCCGTGTTAAGTCGAGGATGGATTACCAACTGGTAAGCTCGTTTCATGCTTATAATGACACATTTTCTCATGACAGCGTTAATTTTCTGTAATATTCAAACAAACTTTGTATGATTCGTCACTACAAGTGTCGGCATTATGCCTGTTTTATATAATTCCAATTAACATATATTTTCACTCTTTAACATTACTTAAAACATCTTTTGGATGGTTCGACATTATGGATGTTGACGTATATTTTAAAACTCCTATCAAAAACTTTTCATCTCGAGACAAAAATGTACAGCGTTATTTTTCTGTAATTTTCAAACAAACTATGTATGGTTCGTCATTACAAATGTCGGCATCATTCCTGTTTCATATTATTTAAAATATATACATATATTTTTCTCTTTTCGCTATTACTAAAAACATCTTTTGAGTGGCTCGGCATTATGGATGCTGACGTATTTTTTTTAAATCTTCTACCAAAAACTTCTCGAGACAAAATTCAAAACTAGCTTTAAATTGTATTTTTCCTCCTTATCCATGGATCGCATCACTGACCATTGGTGACTCCCAGATCTTTTCCTCCCTCACTAATAAATACCCTGCCCGTAGTGATTGTGGAGATGCAGAGGTATTCTCGGTCTCTAGAAGCAACAATCATTACACCCTAACATTCCTTCTCCATCCCAACTGACTGTAAGGACTTGGCCGGCGCCGTTATTGATCAATAATATTAGTGCTGCTAAAATTGTACTTTGAGAATAAGCGGACACTCCCATCCCTTATTCATTTGGATCGTAGTGCAATTCTTACCAGTTCCGATCAATCACGGAGTAGCAACCATTGACATGTACAGTCAGTCTATGCTATGCTATGCTACACCGCCCATTCGATTCAAGATCAAATTCTGAGTGTCCTCCCAAATTTTGAACTCAATCGGATGAAAATTGAGACTGCACACAGTGTTGTGAAAAACTCAATTTCTCACAACTCACGCTTGAGATTTATCATGCGTGAGTTGTGAATCATGCAACTTAGCAGTCAAAAAATCATGGATGAGTTGGCTCACCTTTTAGACTCATTGTCTCGTATTTCCACAGTTTACTCACACACGGCAATAATTTCTTGTTAGTCTGTTAAAATTAAAGTAATCCTTTCTAATGCAAACAACAATATACGGGTTTCACGAGTTTCTGCCGGGTATTGCGACTGAATCATTTTTTACGGTTTGAGTTGATTGAGTTGATTTTGCATGAAAATCTCAAGCGTGAGATTTGCGAAGCAGATCTCTAATGAGTTTGCTCTCACGGGAGAGCGTATTGATTGAGATTTTGAGTGTGAGTCTATCAACACTGACTGCACATAGCCTGGGACATGGTTATATGAAAAATTTAGATTCTCGCCCCAGTCCACTTTTTGGATTGCTTTTAGGTCCCATAACAACTGTGCAAAATTTCAGCTCGATCGGTGAAACTATATTTTAGCGCCAGCAGTTCAAAGTTTGTATGGGATTTACTATGGGAAAACATACATTTGCAAAGAAAAATCGCCAGAAGTCGCCCATTGACCTGGCCCATTGGCAAAGCTATGAATTTCAACCCGATTTATTGTGGCGAATTTTCATATATTGTGTATTTCGATAGTCAATTTGCTCGAACTTCCCTTCCGAAGGAAGTCGTCACTGATATTTTTAGTGACTATCTAGGGGATGGGATTCGATCCCAGGTCCTCGGGCGTGCGAGGCATGTGTTCTAACTAATACACCAGGTCCGTCCCCTCATAGTTCTATGTCATTCATGAGATTCTAAAGATAAATAAGAATGATAACTTTGGCAAAGTTGCTCATTGAATCAAAAGCTGCATGTCTGTTTAGATCAAACACTGAAACTATGAGGCGCTGTATTAGAAGAAAGTACAACAAAAAAGTTCGGCACGGTTCGATTCTTTCAGCATGAAAATTTAGACTAAAACGAACCACATGAGATTTGTCAATATTAATGTAACTCAGAAGATCTAAGAATTGAAGAATTGAAATAACGGTGTTGCACGACCCCAATGCTTATCGTTGGAAGATATATGGTTTACCGTTTCTACTTGATTGAAAACTAGAGTGCAGGGTTCTTGTATGATGAATGGCAAAACGGAAGTCTCAACAATGCCTACATATAAGCAAAGTTACAGTTAAATAATTGTGCTGTAGCCGCAGAAAAAAAGTGCGAAAATGAAACTAAGAAGAGCCCTACATCGACTTGCTGTATGGGGAAGCAGGAAAGCGAAAACAAATAGAGAGTAAAAAAATGTGCGCATGCATGCGGGCAACACAGAAACTACATGCCAAGAAATGTGTTATCTACTACTGACTGGAGGTAATTGCCTGGGCCGAGGCAAGTTGGCAAGAAACAAAATGCTGCCGTAATGTGTTTGATAACAGCTCTCTGGTTAGCTTCCTCTGGTGCTTAATGATAGTTCTTCCGCTCCCGAAGCAAATGCAGTTTTATGTTTTCACAAACGATGGGTCGTTCGTAATTGCGATGCAGTTTTGTTCGCATTTATTTAGTTGAAAGCTTTTTTCGAAGAAGAGTAGCTTAGGGTTGATATATCATAGAATTGTATCACAATGGACACTTTTTTGTGTTATTTGCGGTACATCTAAGTTTCGACAAACTTATATGACACACTTCAACGAACGAATTTAGCGTAGGTACTTCTAAGATAATTGTTATGGGGATGGTAAACGAATTCATTTCGATTGAATCGCTTCTTACTGCATTCTACACTCCACCTGAAACACATACTACAGTAATTTCTCGATTATATACGGATCCAAACATTTTTGGCGTGATATACCGAAGCGTGATAAAATGAAAATGTTTTTTTTCTGCTGTATAATTTTCATCATTATTTGAGATTTATGTTGCAGAAATAAAGCGAATGAAATGAGAAGTACGTAGGAGATGGTTTAAATAGATGCATGATAGTTGTTCAGAATCATTTTTCAATGAAAAAAGTATGAGTTTCATACTATTATTGTGGCGTGATAAAATTGAACAGAAAACCGTGCTAAAATCGAGAATTATGAAATGAAGCGATATTAAAACGAGCAGTGATAACATCGAGAAACTACTGTACTAAAACGTTCGAGTGCTTATTATCATCATATGGTATGTAGTTCTAATAATAATCTGATTTCCAAGATGTCTTCAATACAAATCTCTTAGTAAACTCATCAAAATCTATTAGATATCGTAGCATACTGTCCACTCATTCACTGCAATATTAAGGGACCGAGACAACATTTCTTCACAGCTATGGAGCTGTGACAGATAGAGATTCCAGTGCTATCAAACCAGGATTGAACAATGTTTTCTTTATTTTTGGACCTTGTCCAGAATTTCGAGCACGCTCTTATCTATTTACATATTTATTTTAACGCATCTGGACGCATTTATCTCTTTTGCGCTTATAAATCTCCACTGGTTTAATTGAATTGATACTGAAATAAAATTTTGGTTTGGAATACTGTTCTAATACCAAAAGAGGTTATAGAACTTATTTTAAAAATACGTGTTTGAACCGTATTTTGAGTTTCGACTAAGGTTGTATTTAAAACGTTTGCCAAAGAAAGGTTATATCTGGTGTTATAAAACTATCTCACAGTTTATTGTTAGGGAAAATCATTCGCTATGCCTTATTGTTATTATTATAAGCCATAGTGCAGTTATCGCACCATTTAATTTTTCATTTATAGTTACAAGTTAATTCTGAAGAATTATTCCCACCAGAGCTATATTTATGCCCGCTTATAAACACCACATTCATCACAACCGGCAGTTTCCTCGGAACTGCCATTTCACATTAGCAATATTCTCAACACACCGCATTGCATGATTCCTTACCTAAAACGCACGCACATGTTTCCTCACCCCTCGGTTATTATTTTCTTGCGGTTCGCGCATTTTAAACTTAAGTTTAATTACGCATTCTATCATGGTGTGTTATAACATAACAGGGTAGGACCACATACCTACTTTTCTCTAGAGATAATCCACTGCTGAGACGGGACGGTGTAAGTCAAAAATAAGAAACTCACTGCTTCCATCTCAAAGAGTCTACCTTTTGGGCTCCGGGTTATGTAAAAAAGTGTCGAGTTTTTGTGTGACGAAAGATTACAACGGGCCAAGCATTAGTTATGCCCAGCCGCAGCCGCCACTGGTGTTGCCGCCCTGAGCTGTCGTAGGTCTTGTTGATGTTCAACCTTTCATCATGAAGTTACCGAACGACAACGCAGTGGGGAAGGGTACACTTTGCTCCTATTTTCATCGCACTTTTGATTAATCTAGTTGCACTCGCACCCGAAGATAGCTGCATGCCGACATAAAGATTCATCTCTTTGAAGCGTGAACTACATTTAGGGCGACTTAGCACGTTGCCTATTCCCGAGCAAAATCGAGTATCAAAATGAAAACAATTCGAGAGCATGTACCTACTTGTTTTTAATTAATTATGAATCGTGGTTTACGGCTAACCAGCCGAGTGGAAGTTTTAACAACTACTGAAAAGCTAAACATTACATATACTTTGCAATTGAATTAAATGGTCTAATTGATGTGAAGTTTTGCGAAAAAGTTACATGTCTTCTCGGTGAGAATCGAACTCACGAATCCCTGATATCTAGTTAGAGCGCGTTACCCCTACGCCATGAGACGACTCATGGACGCAGAAGTTAACCTGAATTCAATTTCAGCTCAATAATCGCGTGGTCCTTTTTCGCAAAGTGCACCTCTTTCGGAAGAATTAGATGCCCATCCAAACACAACGCTTTCTATATATGTCGAGAGTATGTGTTTTCTTCATAATACATAATTGATATCACAGTCTGACTTTAAGGTACAGGCGAAATGAATTCAAACAAAGAATTTTCAAGAGCATAAATCTAAGGGACCAAACAGTGCTCGGAACCGGACATTTGATCGATTGCTTCATGTTTTCAGCATGAATGAGTGTTGATATGAAAACATTTGTTCGTTTAGCTGTGACTGTTATGAATATTCGGTTTTGGAACAGCAATATTTCGTGCCGATTGTTCAAAGATTCCATATTCATCAGAAATGACGAATTTTTAATACCAGTTTGTAGTCGTGTCTACTAATTACATTTTTCGAGTTTCAGGTTGGGTTCAGGATTGAATGACTATATTTTTTGATTCGGGTCGGTCCGGGTTTTGTATTAAATTATTATGTCGAGTTTGGATCGGATCCAGGTATGAAAACATAAAAAAAAAATCGGATACGGATCGAATTCATGTTTGAAAAATGTGGAACTCGACCATCTCTTTTGTATATTGATGGTATTTAATTATGCCATAAACTTCAAACCCTTCATATAAGTGAACGGATATTGTATTGATTTGTATGATGTTCTTGCAAGAACCATGGTCCTGCAAGAACATAAACGAGTAGGGAGCCGAATCCTATTCTTGGCACTTTTGATTCACTTGGGCAGTGGAGTTTTATGAAAACTACAGAGCTCATATTTGGCCACAATATGCGTCGTACTGAAGCGCTTCTTGTTGCAAAGTTTCAGACAATTCGGCCAAGAAAAACCCCCCATGCCAAAGTGAATCATGGAAGTGCCCAATTGGTTCTTCACCATATAACAATAAAATAAAACAAAGGCCCCTAACCATTCATACAAGTAACTCGACTAGATTTGTTGTTGTTTTTTTGACAGGCACTTTAACCAGAAGGTCATTCGTCCCTTCCACCCGACTAGATGGAAGAAACAAGATTATACTTCTTCATCTTGGCATTACGTTCTCACTGGAACAGAGCCTGCTTCTCAGTTATAAACTGAGAGCTTTCTTTGCCGAAGTTGCCATTTTCGCATTAGTATATCATGTGGCATGTACGATAATACTCTATACCCAGGGAAGTCTAGAAAATTTCCATTACGAAAAGATCCTGGACCGACCGGAACCCAGACACCTTCAGCATGGCTTTGCTTTGTAGCCGCGGGTGCTAACCACTCGGCTAAAGAAGGCCCCTAAACAAGATTATAACTGAATGTATTTTACTGATATGATTTACTTATTATCATAATTACCATCAGTTTCGCTTATAACGCATGTAGATTCAAAAACTTAAAATCCAACAAGGCAGGACCGTATACGCTTAGAACACATTCCTCTCGCGTCGAGGACCTGGAATCGAATCCCATCCTCGAGGCAGTGATGCCTTCTTTCGGTCCATTGGTCCCGAGAAAAACTAGCTTTGGGCTTAAATTCTCAGTAGTAAAGATATAAAATAAATCTAAAATGTTGTTGAACAATTTGTTCAGATTAAAAAAATGAACTTACTGGACTTGAGCTGCTTTCAAAATATATCATATTAATGCTCGTAGAATTTCAATATTTCTTTATCAGAAATTTTTGGGATGATTCTATTTGTCTGCGAATACTTTATTATCCATCAGATTCTTTCTAGATTTCATGAAATCCACTTCCTTGAATTAACCCGTATAGGTCTGAGTGAACACCAGTGCTGGAAAAGTTCGCATCACGAAGCAGCTCACGAGTGTATACCAACGCATAACAAACATCACAGACTCGGGAACTGGCTAGGTGTGAGTAAGTCCGCACCCGTCTGCTCGGGAGAACATGTCAAAAGAAGTAGCAACAAGCTCGGGACGTTTACTCGCGAGTCACCGAGTAAGGTGTGATTTATTATGGTTTTGACAGACAAATTTATTGTATAACCATCATATCGACAGTAAACTACTAGTTTGTAGTCAAAAGCCCTTGGAAACCATAAATCTCGGAGGGGAAGCAGCTTTTTTCCCAAAAGCACAACATGACTGTGAACAGCTCCGATCAGGTTCGCGAATCACTTTTAGCTTCAGTAACTCGGGAGCCGACAGATGCGAGTAAAACAGCGCTCTGACGCTCGGGAGCCTTGGTTTTGTTTTTGTTCCAGTTCAGAAGAAATGTTCGTCACTTTCCATCACTGGTGAACACTAAAATACTAAAACTTTCACCACTCAGCGAATACTTGACGGATTCCAATTAGTTTTTGTCAGTATACTGGCACACAAATCTAGTTTCTAAAAGTGGCTAAAGGAATTCGGCAATATTTATTTTGCAGAAGTAATTCCAGTGGATTACTGGGTCAGGTTGAGTAAAATAAGGCTGTTTTAGGGACATGCCAAGTTATCGATATCTCATTACTAAGACAATATTCCTTATTTGCATAAGTTATAAAATCTGATATTCAGCATAATAAACGATCAGTTTTGAACACTCGGATTTAATGCCCCGGAAGAACTTGCTATAGATTTGTTGGATACTTAAACCTTTCAATTTTTGAAAAGTATATATCAAACATAAAAGTTCACAAAAACGCGTTTCCATAAGCTTGATACAGAAGTTTAGATACAAATTTCCCCCTGTACAGTGTCTGAGGAGTCCGGGAATCTGAAAATGGTCATTTGAAGGATCAATCAACTGCAGAAAACGTGGTTATCTAATTCAATCGTATCTCATTTTCATTTAGGGTCAATAGGACTTAGGGTTAACTAGGCATTGACTACATCTATCAATATATCACTTATTACTTTCATTACTAATAAGTATGAATTATTACTTTCATCACTTCATTGCACTACTATGAGCATGTATTGCACCAACAACTTTCAAATATGTCGTTTGAGTCCTTTGATTACCGTTTTGACTCATATTCCGAACACTTAAGGCCGAAAGTGACTTTGAATGCATTTGGTAGGCATAAATTGGCTGATATATATGTACATTTTAATTTCTTCGCAAAGCCTAACTGTAAGCTGTTGGGTGTACCAATAATAATGTTAATTTAATAAGTTTCAGTATTGTTTTTACGCAAAAGTGTAGAACAACATTTTGATTCAAATAACGAACACTGTGTTCATTCTGTCTCATATTCCGAACACCTTGTTTCAAATTCCGAACAGCTCGAATAAATTGTATTCAAATGAATAATTTCGCAAATAAGTTTATTTGAGCTTGTTCTACTGGTCTCAAACAAGGGAATCATCACTAATCCCGCGGTATAAATTATATTGGAGACGTTAATTGAATTGAATTCAAATTGACTGCCATTTCCTTGTTATTTGGTGACATATTTCAGTGAAACATTTCAACCGAATCTCCATACAAAAACCGAGTGTTCGGAATATGAGTCTGTTCGGAATTTGAGACAAAACGGTACAACGACTTGGTTTGATGCACTTGCGCATTTCTGTTAGCGCTTCTGTATTTGCAAAAACTAAATCCAATAGTCCAGTGATAAACGCGTAGAATGATCTCAAATTCAACTCGGGTTTCTACGCATAAGTCACACCACACCTCGATGTATTGTTATTGCTCGAGTACGTAATGAATTATTATAGAAATAAAAAAGAACGTCACCCCGGTACCATCTTCCTCGATTACCTTAAACAGCTTCCCAATGTCATCATCGCGCCGCCGTCCGTCGCCGGCATAATTATAAACCTTGTACGCAGATTAACTTACTCGGGTCATTATATTGCACTGCCATCAGAGTGCGAACGTCAAGTCGTTATGCGCGTTTTGTTTGGCGAAGGCATAATTCCTTCAAGTTTCTCCACACTTGGGACTGTCTTGCGGTTCATGGCGATCCGTCTGCGTTTACTACCGGAGGTTAAATATAGATGCGACGACGACAAACGGCCAAAATCATGTTTCAGGGATTTAATCTGGAAAAACGGTAGCCATAATGCGATCGGTTTTTGTTCTGTTTCTGTTTGTTGGGATAAAAGGGTGGATGTACCGGTATTCATCGGTATTCGCCACCCCGGATTATGTACTGTTTTACGACACAAATTGGCATTCATTGTTTTGTATTAATCAAACCTTTTTGAAATTGTGTGGCAACATTCTCAGAAACCTTGATATTTGTTGAGATAATAATAGTAAAAAAATTTTTTCCATGAATGTTGGTCCTCTGCAGCATTTTTCGCTATGGTATTTCTGGATTCGCCTCCATCGTTAAAAATCGATGTAGGTAACGAATTCAGGAGCCGAAATTAATAACATGACAAATACTGAAATACCCTAGGTGAACAAAATTTCTTATCAGTTCTCATATTTTTCTCGTTAAAATGGATTGAAAGGTTACGTTTAACATATTGACAATATTCAAAAGTCATCTCCTTAGGGTGGCGAACGCTGGTACATTTACCCTAAATATGGCTGAAAAGCAGCACCGACTGCAATCGGGTTCGCCGGAGAGTAAACAATTTGTGGAGGCATGTCGAAAACTGTCATCGGATTAACCTACATTCTGAAACGATGGCGACTGCCGTTAGAGCTGTATTGTGTTTGCGGAGCAGAATGATAGACTAATGGATTTAATGGGACAAATTCTGTCATCATCATTAGTACGTAATTGTCGTCTACGGATGTTGGAGCGGATCGGAGCTCAGATAATCTTACCCAGTATAAAGTGTCACGTGAGCGCAATGAAGGAAGCTTGAAGTGTTTGAAGTCTCTGACAATCAGTGGAAACAATGCCTAATTTTCTGCATAGTGTCCAACGATTAGCTTCACAACTTTTTCTTCACGTTGGCATTACGTCCTCATTGAGAGAGAGCCTGCTCATCAGCCTAGAGCTCTAAGAGCACTTAAATAGTTATAAACTGAGAGCTTTCTTTTTAAAGTTGCCATTTGTATATCGTGTGGCAGGCGCAATGATATTCTATACCCAGGGAAGTCAACAAAGTTTCCATTACAAAATAATGCTGGACCGACCGGGTATTGAACCCAGACACCCAGGCTTTGCTTTGCAACAGCGTACGTTACCACTAGGCCAAAGATAGCCCTTAGTTTCACTCTTGACAAGTGGACAGATCATAAACAAAATACAGGTCGGACTCGATTATCTGAATTTGTTTTTTGATGTTCTTGTTTTTCAATTTTTTTTTCATAAATCTGAGATAATTTGGTATTGCAATATACAATATGAATGGTTTTGCAATTTAGAATGTATTTAAGAAAAGGGGGGTTTGAAAAAGTGTTTTTTTTTTGTGTATGCCGGTAATTTTTTTCTCGTAAAAAGACCCCTACCGTTCGTAGAGAAAATTTCTGGCTACGCCACCGCATCATATAAATAAAACAACAAAAAAAGATAATATTTAAGTTCTTTTGTCAAAGATTTTAATTTTATTCTTAGTGATTTGATTATCCGGAGGATTCGATTATTCGGAGTGAAAAAATTGATACTCCGGATAATCGAGTCCGACCTGTATGTACTACTTATACAATGTGCTGTAATATAATACTGCTATTTATATTGCTCCTTAAATAATTGACGAAGGAACAGCTTCTATTCAAGTTGACGCATAATGCCTAGTGGAAGGATCATTGACAAAACACGGTTCTACCCTGACCGTTATTATCCGAAAAATCTCCATCAAATCTGTGCTCACCAGTCGTTTTCTATAGCTAAGATGCATGTCTGAGCAAAATTTAAATAAAAATCGTAGGGCCCGTTTTGAAGTTACGCCCTTTTTATTGTATAAGCCCACAAATTCAGGAAAAATCTGAGATATTTACACGGATTTTTATTGGCCATGATTATCAGAAGAAATAAACCTTCAAAGACTTGTTCAAATTTGGTGTTTTTAGTTATTAGGTTACAAATAACTAAATGGAGTTTTTAATGAGAAGATCAACAAAATATGGATATCTTTTGGAGGTGTAACCATTGTAGACACTCATTTTTAATATATTAATTAGGCATTATAATACTGTTAAGCATGTTCAAATGTTTTCAATGACACATTGATCTTACATGCCGCAAAAGTCTTTCACAATTAATTGATTTGTCGTATGCTCAAGTGCTATAAGCCATTACGGAGCCAATTTCATCATGCAACCAAATTAGTTTTTATACAACAGTGTTCTGGATAGTTTGGAGTAGTGTTGGATCCGTTGAATCTGTTGCATGCTCCTTGCGGGCGAGCGACGGAATCCGGATACATTGTGTCCAGTTTGCTCTGCGCGGAAGAAACAACGAAGTGTGCCGGTGAAAAAAAAAAAACAAACGCATCAGTAGTATTGGATCCGTTGAATCTGTTGCATGCTCCTTGCGGGCGAGCGACGGAATCCGGATCCATTGTGTCCGGTTCGCGTTGCGCGGAAGAAAAAAACGAAATGCGCCGGTGAAAAACAAAAAAAAAAACGCGTCAGTAGTGTTTGATACGTTGAACCTGTTGTATGCTCCTGTCGAGCGAGCAACGAAATCAGTATCATGTCTGGTTTGGATAGTGCGGTCGTTCGTATATATGCTCACGTATTCATTTCGAATTATATATTTATCGTTTACCAAAACGAATCCTTTCCCATATCCAAACTCCCAGTGTTTTCTTGTGGAAGTGCAGAGGACTCCTCGGCTTCTGTAAAGCAAGTAACACGTCAACATTTCCCTCCCATTCCCAAATTGACCTGCATTCGGTCGCAGCCGGCGCCGGTATTGTTTGTTATAATAATAAGAGCACCAGTATTTACACATTGAGGATGATACTGATCCCGAGTAGCGTCTGTTGGTTCCCTGTGTAAGTACAGCTGTTCTTGCAATAACGGAGTAGCAACTGCGGGCGGTCAATCATGCTCATGCTCATGCTCAACAGTGTTCGGGATAGTTTGGTCATTGCTTCATCAATACCTGAGAGAGACTCGCGAAGAGGAAAAATATCAACGTCATATGCAGCCCAGATTCCCCTCTTACGAAACGTCAAATGCAGCCCACCGTTTTATGGCTGAAAAAGTGAAAAGTATTGTGTTCAAAGTAAATTGTTATTGAAAACCACAGTCAGCGGCGCAGTTTTTTCCAAAGTTGCTGATAAATCTAAGCAGAAGATTAATTATTTCTAATGTCTGCTACGTTTGCTGGCATGAAATTTCACTCAAACGGCTATTTATGATTCGATGTGATGCAAACTCAATCATTTTTTGCTGAGAGGTTCATGTGAGGATTTGAACGGTTTGCGCATAATTGGTATAAACACAAAGTGGAATAAGAAAAAAACTCAGCAATCACAGAAAAAGAAGACCGTCTTCGCGAGTCTCGTCTCAGATCAATACAACTCACGATTAAGATTATTGAACATGCAATTCATGTTGTATATCGAAGTGTAAGTTGACGTCAAAGAATACTTTCGGACTTGAGTTTTCGGTTAGGGTAGCAGGGTATGGCATAAAATAAAATTAACGATGTAGGTAGCAGCGATATTAAATGAAAAAAATAAAAATATAATGCAAAGTATAGAACATCCGTTATTATTTTGTTAAATGGAATTTGAAATCGTAGCACTTACAGAGCTTAATTGTCTTTATCACCTATGAAGAGTTTGTTTAGCAAAGTATGATTTATTTTCGTTTATCTTCACTGATTATAGCAGCGGGTGAATCCCAACTTCACAGACACAGTTTGCGATCGAAAAAAAAATGGAATTTTACAGATAAATCATCAGTTTGTGTAGGATTCATAAAGTGTTATGGTAGATAGATTAACAGGTAACAAACACGGCCTCAGAAAAATTTAGATTTTCCGGTAACACAAACTGAAAGTTGAGTCTTTTTGAAATTACACCCCTCTGAATTCTATTACCCAGAATGCCATGAACCTGAAAACCATAACGTCGAGTTCCAGTTCCTAGAAAGGCATTATTTCGAATGACATTATCACGGGGCAATGTCATTCAAGATAATTACAAATTCGGGACAATAGCATTCAGATAATGATGCGTTCAGGGTGATGACTCTCGGGTTAGTGACATTCGGGGAAATGAAATTCCGGGTTACGGGGTAGAATCTTTTCAAGGGGGGTTTGATTTGAGTATTGAGTTTTAAGTAAGACATGTAAAATTAAAGCCGCAAAAACAATGAAAACAGACATTAGCTTGTCGTGTAAGTGTTTGCAATGCATCGTAATGCATTCGCAATGCATCTGTAGGGCTCAAATGCTGATTTCAGAGGTATAAATAAGGTAAGTTATCAAGATTGCAAGTCAATCAGTTTAAAAGCAGCTTTTATGACAACAAGGTGTATTATATTAATCTTTTATCATAACCGTCACAAATAAGTGTCGTTCAGCCACCACTAGCCGTTTAAATGAGGTATTTCGAGATTTCTTACGCGCCAAACAAATTATTTTTAATTTTCATACAAAAAATCTTACCATGGAGGGAGGGGGGGTCTAAAAACTGCCAAAATTGTCTTACGTAATTAGTGGACCGCCCCTAAAAAGGGCAAAACTTCAAAACGAGCCCCTAATAGTAGATTTTAAAATGTTTGCCCAGATATGCATAGAAAACGACTGGTGAGCATAGATTTGATGGAGATTTTTTTCTGATAATAACGGTCAGGAGAGCACCGTGCAAAATGTAGAAATCAACTTCAAAACTGTAATTCTAGTCTAGTTTAGTATATCCAGTTTGTGAAACATTCCTGAAAATTTATAGAATCGGCAAAATTTATTATTTTTATCGCAGCATATCAATGATATGACACACATAATAAAACTATTTAATCAATGAACAATTTTGTATTTTTAAATGAATGTAACGGACACAATTGTGCCAACCGTTTCAGATTAAATCCGAAATAGTTGGAAGTGACGTGTCAAAGAAATGTTTATGTGATACTGACCTCACTAGGATGGAACAAAGTTATTCCCACGTTTAGTTCGGGTTGATTGCCCTAGCCTTAAGCGCAATTGCTAGCTCGCTGAAATGGAATTATGTAAAGAAAGGCAGCTAAAGGGGACAATCGTACTATCCGTTTTATTTTCAACTTCCACGATAGATTATGGGAGTCCAGATGAACAAACTGGGGAGGAGTGTCCCTAAAGATTTCATGGATTAACTTTTTTCATCAAAATACCACATGAGTGTTGTTATATTTTATAAATCTATCATAGTTATCCTATTTTACGATAGTTATTTATTTTTGAACAACCATATTTTCAACTCACGTATTTTCTCCAATACTAACGTTTTTCCTTTTTTTCTTTTCAGGTAAGTTCTGAACACAATCATCTGTTATATACAACCACATCATAAGAACGGTAAATCTATCTATATATACACTTATATGAATGTCCTGGTGTTTGAGCGTCACATTTTACTTCAAGCATAGCCAATTCTATTTTTCTGTAGGTCATTTCGTATTTTTTCCTAAATTTTTCTTTCAACCTGAAAAGAAGCACTTCTGCTCTAATTGCCACATTTCTTGTGTACATGGGCAAGTAATGTAAGTAGGGTAGCTGTCAAACACTTTCAAAATTTCAATGAAACTGTGTAGGTGTGATGAACACTTATTACACTTATTTTTCTTACAACGTTGAAGAGACCATGCATTTAAATTTCAGTGATCATCTTTCTCTCGTGCTGTATGTACACAATTTCGGTTTTTCGTTGAACCCGTTAGTGAAAGCTAGCGTTGGTAATCATTCTTGGCGCCGTCTTGATAAAAAAACAAACCTATTATAAGGCCACTTCTTCTTTCGATTATTCACTGAATGTTTCAACAACGAACAAAAGGAAGGATGAATCTCTGAATTCAGTGCGCATCATACCTTTGTGCTGTGCGTACACGAATTCTCTCTGCTCTTGGACGTTTTATAAAAACTACCTAAAGCAATAAAACAGTACTTTTCAGTGCTAAAAAACAGTACATTTCAGTGCTAAAATTAAAAACGGTACTTTTCAGTGCTACTAAAACAGTACTTTTCAGTACTATTTTTTCTACTATTGATCCCTTTTACGATCCTTGTTTGGACCCGTGCCTTCGATTCTTCGTTCGACCCGTTGGCGAAAGATAGCGGTGGTAATTCTTCTTGGACACCGTCTTGGAGAAAAAAAACTTCTTAGGAGGCCTCGTCTTCTTTCGTTTATTCACTAAACATGGTTGCAACTACAAACAAAATGAAGGGTGAATCTCTGGATTCACAACTTCCTTCCAAAAAAAATGGGGTTTAAAACTGTTACTAAAAATTGGCAAAAATGGAAGAAAGGACGTTTCTCCGGAATGCGTGCTTTCGCTCAAGGGTGAAATGGTTAATAAGCAATTAGTTCGATGCTCTAGACAAATTTTCCGAACATAAAATAAAGCCACTAGCCCAAGCTCTTCGATTCAAGTGAGGAAACAAAGAGTGCCACCTATCGTGGTTAGTTGTTCCGAATTTGGGGGGACAGACAGAAGATTTTGAACTCCATTTGGGGAATCAAGGTTTCCTTCCAAATCGCAAGGAAAGGAGACTGTCGCGTTTTGCCGTAAACTCTTGAAGATAGCAAACTTCTTCTCTAACATTTTGAAAAGAAAAAGCACATTTTTTTTACTTATCTCAAGTGACTAAAAGTCACCTGAAAAAAATATAAAATGGAATAAATGATTTCCCAAGTAACCAGTAAGCACGATAATGCGGCACGGTAACAGCATTATATGCGCATATAGGGTAATCATTTGATGCTTGTCAGTTTTATATACGCATATAATGCTATTATAATGCCAGAAAAGGCGAAATAGCGTGCCCTTATAATGCGAAGATATAACCGTGCTTCTCGGCATCACTAGTGCTGATATAAGACCACGTGAGAAACGTCAGTTGTTTTCGCCAGGTTTTTCGGGCGAATATTTTGTGCTTTCGCGTACGCAGCCAGAGAACTTTCGCGTATGCGGCCAAGCAGCTGGTACACGAGGTAAATGAATAAATGAATGAAAATGGAAACCTCGAATAGTATGCAAAATGTAATAAAATGATTGAGATAGTACTTCTCCGTATCAGACTTATTCATTTTGGTGGTTTTAATCCTTTTGAGGACTTGAAATTGCCACATATGGATCCTTGTTTTATGATGATGAAATTCCTCATTTTGCGTCTCGAACCTGCGACACCTGTATTGTTGAGTTGTTGAAGTTCTGCTCCTTTGCTCCTTCGCCCACATAAGATGAATAGTATTGGAAAGAAAAGTGACCAATTTAAACCACCACATTTCCCCGTCATAAAAGCTGCAATTGTAGTAGTGAGAAGACTTATGTTTGACTCCCTCTCACCACTATATGTAAACACAAAGCACGTGGTATATCTGTCAAAACACTGGATGGCATTTAAACAGGCCCTGTATGCGAATATAGAGCCAATATAGTGCTTATTTAATGCCCGTATGCATCAGGCTTAGAAGCATTAATGATGCTGTAATAGGGTTTCTATGCAGCGGAAGTGCTGTTATAGGGTGTGTAAGCATTTGTGGTGCTATTATAATGCATGTACGCATTTATGATGCTGATTAAGGGCTTATTATTAGTGCTTATGGTTACTTGGGTTACTTGGATTTTCCTCAGTCCAAGTAATCATTATGAAAAAGAGAACCCAATCTGATATTCATCGGAAAACTTTAATGAGAGTTATCTAAATAATATTAAAGTTTTTGAAAAAGCAAGACTCACGCTCGATGTCCATGTGACATGAGAACATGTCCAGAAACCTGGAGGAAATTTCCAGAACCCCACTCAGTGCCGTCGGTACCAAAAGTGGGGTCATTGAATAAAACATTGTCGCATGGATGCTGAATGCATGATTTACGGAGGTTATTCTCACGCTTAAGACGTCTGTCCTGTGAAGGAAGATACCGATAAGTTCATATGCGAAAATTGCGGGGGCAACCATAAGTCTAACTTTTGGGCTTGCCCTTCGCGTAGGCGAGTCGTCGAGGCTCGTGCCAGGCAAATGAACGGCAATGTACGTTACAATAATGGTCGTTTTCGGAATTCTTCTGGTAGAGTATCGAACAATGTTCATTTTTTCAGTTAACGACCGCTTGATTAAGAATCATACCCATCAGGAAGATCATAATTTTGCTTATTTACAAACTAATTTTATTCCGTCGTCAGCGTAGTTCGAATCTTTCAATTTCGAATGGATCTACTCCAGGAAAATCCTATGCTGATATCGTAGCAGGTACTATAAACTCATTTTTTTTCATACTACGAGAAACTGTTCCAATTATTTCAAATAATATGGCAAAAACCTTTCCGCCACAGGAAACTTCTACTCCGCCTCTTCGTTTACCGAAAATTCTAACGGAAAATCATCAGATAATGTACTCACTTCAAGTAATATGCCTCCCTCTGATTTTATTTTTCTAACTGAACAATTGAATCAAATGATTGATGGAATGTTCAAAACCACCACTATGATTGAAGCAGTCCAAGTTGGAGTAAAATTTACAAATCAAATTGTTATTGGATTACGTTGTCTAATGGATCCAAATAATAATTTAAATATTTTTGGAATGCTTGTTCTCTGAATGGTAAAGATGACGAGCTTATTAATTTTCTTACAACAAATAACGTACATGTTGCAGTTATTACTGAAACTTATTTGAAACCTGGATCCAAACTCAAAAGAGATCCAAACATTTTTGTTTATCGTAATGATCGACTTGATGTGGCATGTGGAGAAGTTGCAATCATCATTCATAGGCGTATAAAACATCAACTGTTTTCGTCATTTGAAACCAACATTTTTGAAACTTTGGGTGTTTCTGTTGAAACACAGCTCGGTAAATATACTTTCATAGCCAGGGCTGGGAATGGTAATAGTAGTAGGCTTGAATTTCGCGAAAAGCACGTGACTTCTCTCACTACAGTAGTTTAAAATCGTGAATCTCATCAAGTAGCCTATTTTGGGTTCATGAATTTTCTTAATTAGTAGTGTCATTGAAGGCTTTAAGGCTCAAGAATCCATCATTCAATCATCAGCAATCATCAAAAATGAAAAACCAGTTTTTTCATTCAAATTTAAAGAAAACCTCATAAAAATCTATCATCGCAATACAGTTAGCAAGTGTAATGTAATGATAGATTTTCTTGAACATTGCCTAATTTTTGAGCAAAAAAACTGATTTTGAAAATTTATAAAACGATGATGGTTATTTTCCTCTTAAGGCTCAAGAATCCATCATTCAATCATCAGCAATCACCAAAAATTCAAAACCAGCTTTTTCGTTCAAATTTCAATCAATCCTTTTGAAAATCTATATCGTATTTCAGATAGCAAGTGCAATGCAATGATAGATGTTCTTGAGCATTGCTTTGATTTTGAGCAAAAAACTGGTTTTGAAATTTGCAAAACGATGATGGTTATTTTCCTTTTAAATGCGGGAAATGCGGCGGGAAATAGAACATTTTTCTACAGTAGTTTTGGGTTGCCCTTAGCAACGAGTGTTTTGCTATTTTCAAGGCATTTTGCCTACATCAGCGATAGGCGTGAGTTTCATTGGCTTCGCTGACTGTGATTTTCTACGCTTGCCTACTGTAGTGTGAATCTCAGAACTTTTCCCAACTCTGTTCATAGCTGCCTATTTGCCATTTTAATGCTCTGGGCTGCATGTTAATTTACTTCAAGCTGACTTGCGAAAATTGACTCGGAATAAGTCTAAATTTTGTTTCATTGGTGACTTTAATGCCAAACATCGGTCATGGGAGAGTGTTTAAAATAAAATTATAAAAACGATTCTGAAGCTCCCTCACTGGTATAGTACTAATGAGTTACTTAGAATATTCAATGTTGAAACATTGGAACAAATGTCGAATATAATAATTAATAATATCTGATTAAAATCATTGCTGGTCACCGTTCATCAATATTCTTAATATTTTAAACAAATTTAATTGATACAAATAGCCACATTGCTCTCGATTATTCTTAATGAACTAACTTCAATGATTTAAAAATAAGCAAATATGCACTGTTTCCTCCAGCGCGCAGTAAATCAACTGATTTTATACCCAATCAAAGTTTACGACCAACTGCATTGCACATCACAAATATACAAACGTATATGGGAACAAAATAAATTCCCACTTTAGGAGCGTGTCAGTGAACGAGTCTTTTCCGTTCGGTTCTTGGAATCTCCATGCAAAACAACAATTTTCGGTAGGGTAGGCGTGAGATTTGCAAACCCCATCATCTTGTTTGTACACTTGTGGTTTAGGTCTGCAAAATTCCTATACAAACACACACCTGTGCACCGGAAGCGCGAGTTTTGCGCGAAGGTTGCAGCGCCAAAAATAGAGAGAGTTAAGTTGGCAAATTTTGCTATATAGGAAGGTAGGCGAAAGCGCGGCGTAGATTGTAAGCGGATCGAAATGTTTAAATTGTGGTCGTTATTATTTTTATTGCACGGGCACTCCTCCTACCCGGTGATGATGTGTTGGCAGTTCGATACGCCGCCATAAATTGAAGTTTGGCAAAATTATATCATGGCTTTTCCTATACACCTTCTGCACACGTCTGGGTTCCAAATTTAATTGAACAAACGTAATTTTGCGCGGCTCATTGCTCGACACAAATGATGAATAATAATGTTGCACGTGATGACGCACTGCCACTGGTTTTGTGATTCGAGGAAAATGTGAGCCACAAGGTCCCAGTGTACGCAGAAAAGTTGTTGTGCACTATGTGCAAGATGTAAGACAAGTCTCGATTACTTTTTCAAAGCGACGTAAGTAACGTCCACAAGGTATGATAAATGAGAATAATCAAATCCTTTAATCTGAAACAATTTTTAAAACAAACTTCCTTTTTAATATTATCTCACCTTAAACTTTGAATGCATTCAGCTCGCATTCGGATTTTCTATTATTTTCCCATAAAAAATTGATGAGCAGATGAGGCGCCGTTCTGTGAAATTACTTACGACGTTTTTGTACCAGTGCAAGTCCATGCAGATAGCGTAGAGAAGTATGATTGCACTGATACACTAGCGTATCAAGAATAGCCACTTATATTGAATTACATTCCAAACTCGTACCATTTTTAACGATCATATAACTGTACAACTAAACTTATCCACCCAACCTGGAAATCCGTGGGCTGAGCTACACCCTAGTTTCGTATGCACTGATTCTTCACACGCATTAACACCTGAGATGTCTTATGGGTGCCGAAGCGAGTCGTCTCCACGTGTAGACGTGATCATTTAGCATTTATTGCTTGAAACTGCTTAGATTGACAAGTTTTGCTTCCCACAACAGTGGCAATAGAGAATTAAAAAAAAAGATAACAAACCCTTCATTTCAAACGGTTGAAGTTGTAAACCGGTCTGCCTAGCAATGGGTATGATGGTATGGTATGGTATGGCTGTATGGTGAACTTAAACCACCAGCATTGCCTCTAAGCTTGTCATGGAGACGCCCACATGACATTTATTGGTGCGGTGCCAGAAATTAATATTTTGTTCGTAAATGATATGCAATGGGGTTACACGATGGTAACCGGATTATAGACCAAGATTGGCCGTTTTGAAGAGGAAAGCGAAATTACTTCTCTCATGTTTTAATTCTTTTGGTAGGTTCAACTATGCGATATTGAGCATTACATAATTTTCAGAGCATCCGAGAAATTCAGGAAATACTGCCCTTCAGTGCTTAGAGTGTCACCACTTATTTATAAGTGGTTCCACAACGATTAAAATTACAGTGTAAACCTATTTAGAATATTTATTGCTCAGAACATTTCTAGCATAACTTGTGATCTCGTCCTTAAAGGCATTGGTAGCCGAGTGTGTAGCTCCTTGTTTCTAAACAAATGAATGGCCCAGATTGAAAACTATCACCACTGGGAGATATGGGAGGATCTTCTCTTCGTCGTAGCATTGTTGAATAACGTGTAAATTCATTCGTTTGCTACCAAGCACCAAGCTACACACTCGGTTACCAATGGCTTGTAGGGCGAGATCACAGGTTATGCGAGATTTAGGAGAATGTATCCTGAGAAATAAAAATTCAAAATTAATAGTGCAGTCCTTTAAATCTATATCGTTGGGAGTTCGACTGTAGTTTCTTGTTGATGTTGGTTTAGCTTTTCAGTCTTGACTAAATTAAAAACTGTTATTTTATTTTGGACAAAGTATAATATCAGTTTTTAATTTTGTCAAGACTGTAACAACAATAGAAATACTAGTAGTAGAACACTAGTGGCGCTGTTGTCACAAAAGTGAACTAATTTATTATTACCTTTACTTGCAGTTTTCCATTGATTGTTCAATCCCACGCAATAGAGGATGATTTGTTTTGACCATTAAAATAGGGTAACGACTGTTTATTTCGTTCTTAAACGCTAACAGTTGGCGCCAGCAGCAAAAAGTCCCCCCTGTAGCGCTTTTTGTATGAAAAATTTCAAAATTTTGTATGAGTCGTAACGCTTGAGCTTACTTCCCCCACTCCTCCTAGAGTGTTACGTAATTTGTGGATGCCGCCTTACACGTAAAACAATAAAAATAAAGATAAAATTTAGTCGGAGTAAACTTTAACTCATTTTTGATGTAATATTTTCAAGATTGTTTTTCTGTTTTTAGAATATCATAAAAGTTTTTGAAAAATACAACTTTTGAAAATCTGATCAGAACGGGATTTGAACTCGAGTCTGCCACATGTCCAAAACTGCCTCTACGATTGAGGCTATCAACGCACATTAGTGAGAAGCTGATATGAATCGAAGCAATTTTATATTTTACAACTATTTCGTATTCAGACGCCTTTACATCCTTCCCTCAGTATGTCTGTCCTATGCTTTTTAGACGATCGTGCGCTGATGGGTGGCCGATTAGATCACAAAGGGAACACCTGGCTGATTCTCTAATTATGTCTACCAGATATCGGATCCAAATCGGGTTGAATTGTGCTCGATGTAGGACCAACGTCAGGTTGTCATCGGGTTAAAGTTGGGTCAGCATCGAGTCAGTGATCAAGATGTAGTTGGATCGATGTCGAGTCAATGTTGGGTAAAATTCATCCTATGTCGATTGTAGCTATAAATCTCAGAGCTAAAATATGTTATAAATTGAAGGTTATATTCATGTTCATATATGACGAATTCCATCCAGAATGAGTCGAGAAAAATAAAAATCGTGCTCGATAGTCTTCGATTTGGATTAAATTTTGCACATGTTTTTGGTATGGTAGAATAAGTGTTTTCCATAGAAAAATTTATCATTTTGACTCAAGCATAACTTTTGAAAATGGCCTATAAATTTTTGCATGCAACTTATTTGCAAAATTCTAACTCTGAAACTGTTGATTTTAGAGAAAAATGTTCTACGAAGAAGTTGTAGTGAACTATTTGAACTATAAGAAAAAAATGTACACTGAAATTTTTTTTATTTATTTTCATAAAAAAATCGAAAATAAAACTTAAATTTTAAATTACACAAAAACCCCATTTTTAATATTTTTTAAATTTGCACCATAGAATTTTGATAGTAAATGGATGCTTGGGACAAAGTTTCATGATGGAGAAATTTTTAATAAAAAAGTTTTTCTAAGAACAACTTTTGGTCGATTTTCAAAATTTTGATTTTTGTCAAAATAAATACGTTCTGATGATATAGTAAGCATCTTGAAATGATTCCAGGCCATAATGATTGTATGAATAATTTCTCTAGAAGTAGCCATTTTCGATTTATATCGAGTTTAATGCAAATATATTGTTTAAATATTAAAATAGGCCATTTTCATTAGTTATTCGTGATTCTCGATCAAGAAAAATAAGTAAGTGGAATGAAATACGGTCTTTACTCTCGAAAACGTACTATTATTAATGGAGAAACGCGAATAACTTATGAAAATGGCCTATTTTAATATTTAAACAATATTTTTTGCATTAAACTCGATTTAATTCGAAAATGGCTACATCTAGAGAAATTATTCATACAATCATTATGTCTTAGAATCATTTCAAGATACTTACTGTATCATCAGAACGTATTTATTTCGACAAAAAATCAAAATTATGAAAATCGACCAAAAGTTGTTCTTAGAAAAACTTTTTTATTAAAAATTTCTCCATCATGAAACTTTGTCCCAAGCATCTTTTTACTATCAAGATTCTATGGTGAAAATTTAACAATATTAAAAATGGGGTTTTTGTGTAATTTAAAATTTAGGTTTTATTTTTGATTTTTATATGAAAATAAATAAAATATTTTTTCAGTGTATATTTTTTGCTTATAGTGCAAACGGTTCTCTACAACTTCTTCATAGAACATTTTTCTCTAAAATCAACAGTTTCAGAGTTAGAATTTTGCAAATAAGTTGCATGCAAAAATTTATAGGCCATTTTCAAAAGTTACGCTTGAGTCAAAATGATAAATTTTTCTATGGAAAACATTTATTCTACCATACCAAAAATATGTGCAAAATTTAATCCAAATCGAAGATGGTCGAGTTCTGTGACTGACCGATTTGACATGGAATCCGTCATATGAAGCATCAAAATAAACATAAATTTTAACGAACAACCTTTTATTTTTTAATCGAATTCACTTTAAATTCACATAATCATGTAATATTTAAGCATTTTTTTTTACGAAATTTGGAAGTATATTCATTTGGTTTTATCCCAAGCAGCACAGTTTGTTTCAACTCAAGAATAAAAATATCTCTTTAAACTAATTAGAATTGAATTTTTTGAAAATATGACTAACATTTGCACTAAATAGCAACGCAAAAAATACAAGACGTGGAGTTTGTTTGCAACATATTTGTGCCATAATGAACTTGCTTATTTGTTGTAAAAAAAATGAAAACAAATATATAAACGAGAGTCGAACTTTAGACCTCAAGATCATAAATCTTCTCCTCTACTCACAACTGCACCAGCTCTTCGAATAATTCCTTCGGCTATGCACTATTGAAGCGACCACATTACCTGTTAATAAAAACTTGTTTTTTCACTGAAAAATCACTTTACAACATATAGTTACAAATATATTTTTTTTTCGGAAAAATTGTTACTATTTTTGTGTTGTCATGATAATTAAATTTGAGGCTAGGTCAACTTTTCAAACTGAAATAGCGAGAAACAGATATGTGTTATTATTGTTGTGGAGGAATTTTCTGTGAAATTGGCAACACTGATCAATATGCGCAGGTACTGTAGATGTAGAATTTGTAGCAAATAGTACCTGTCGGAGGTAAGTCCACGTGTAATGAGATGAGTTGAATAGAATAATTAGATTAGTTCTATACAATAATAAATAAATGAATTTTACAGCATTGAAGCTGCTTAACGAAAAAGCTGCTATCAATAGGTGTTTCGTCTGTGCAAAGGTGTCTCCCCCAACAATTATAAAGGAAAATAGTAAGATATGGATATCAAAGTGCAAAGAAATATTGGGATTACTGGCTAACTTTCTGTAAGAATTCAGATCAATATTTCGGAGGCATTTGCCACAAAAATAAAAAAAAAATTTGGGAAAAATTGGAGAAGATTCTAACAAACCTTAGAAAGCGACTTCGGGCTGAATTTTCTGGCCATTTTTTTTATAAATTCTGGCAAAAACCAGGAACAACATCTGACAGACCTGCTAAATAAATCACTAGTAAACTTTCTGCAATCATCTGTGGCTCTAAAAGAAATCCTATACAGCCAAACCTCTTTTTACGCCTCTAACTGGGAAGCGCAAAAATAATCGGAGCGTAATAGGAGGGAGCGTAAGTTTGAATTTTGAGAGTTAAAAGAATTAGAAGCGTAATAAAGCTTTTCATTTATTCTCGAGTATTTTTGCGAAGAGGTGGGGTTTATCCGTGGTATTCTTCAAGGGTGTCAATGACGTAAACCATAGTCTGACGCCATTTTGAAATCCAAGATGGCGACTTCCGGTTTGTGAAAATCACTTGAAACCCACGAAATATGGGTATTTTTGGAATAGGACCGATGGGTAGATGACGAAAATCGACGTCTAACGCCATTTTGGAATCCAAGATGGTGACTTCCGGTTTGTGGAAATCACTTGAAACCCATATAATATGGGTATTTTTGGGACCGGGACCAATGGGTATGATGGAAATCGATGAATTCAAGATGGTGACTTCCGGTCTTTAATCCCATGCAACATGGGTATTTATGGAACGGGACAGAAGAGTAGATGCCGAAAATCGATGTCTGACGCCATTCTGGAATCCAAGATGGTGACTACCGGTTTATTAAAACCCCGGAAGTCGCAATCTTGGATTCGAAATGGCGTCAGACATCGGTTTCCGTCATCTACTCAACGGTCCCGTTCCAAAAATACCCATATATGGATTTTGAGTGGTTTTCACAAACCGGAAGTCGCCATCTTGGATTCCAAAACAGCATCAGACATCGATTTCCGGCATCTCCGGAATGGAACCGAGTTCCAGAAATACGCATTATTACCTACATTGGTGGGTCGTTACCAGGCAGGAGCGTAAGTTGGAAATTTTTGGAGCGTTAAAAGAGGGAGCATTATTTGGAATTTCGAGCGTTAAAAAAGGGAGCGTAAGTTGAAATGTGGAGCGTAAATGGAGGGGGCGCAAAAAGAGGGAGCGTAAAAAAAGTGAGCGTAAAAGAGGTTTGGTTGTACCTGCCTTCTGAAAGAACCTCATCAAAACTCATCTTTAGGTATGCCAGAGACGTAGGTATAGAGTTTCAGTACCAAAATACCGGTATCACGAAAGTTCCAGTACCGGTATTTTAGGAACTCAGAAACTTCCCATAGATTTTATATTGTATCAATTTCTACATTTGTCAAGCGAGACTAAAAAGTTTAAAACAAATACAAAAACAAAAAGATATTAATATGCACACTTTATCACCTAAACAAGTTGTTGTAAAATTTGCATTTAAAAGCGTTGATAAACTGATATATCATTATTTTATCATATACCAATGCTCACATATTACCCTTAATAATTCTTGATAATATTAAGTAGTTAATAACTCAATGTATGTAATTTTCAAAAACTTCAAAAACTAAAAGCAAACAAAATTTCGCACTTTAAATGTTTTATCTTTAAGAAATGTAAAGCGTTATCCTCAAAAGTTAAATTCGCGATATTCCCATTTCTAATATAAAAAATACCATAATAAGAGTATTTTTCTCGATTTAGAAAAAAAAAAGCTGACGGTATCGGTATTTTACCGGTACTGAACGCTGTAGTACCGCAATACCGGTACTCAACAAAAGTAGTCGGTACTAGAAACCCTAGTTAGGGATACCACTAAAAACATTAAAAGAGTTTTTCATATACTCGTCCAGGACTTCAAAAGCAAAAACTAATATTGGTAAAAATTGTTCCAGAAATTGCATTAGAAATTCCAACAGATGAGTTATACATTTTCAAGTCAGTTGAAAGTAAGTAAGTACATATACCACGCTGTGTCTGAATCAGCAGATTATGCAAATCAAATGTTCCTCGATTTATTTAGAGTTCAGTAATGGGGTATATATTTATAATCGGAAGGTTTTAAAATATTCCATCGGTGAAATTTTGATTTTTTCCAGTTTTTAGTTGTTTTTCATATAAAGACTATGAAAATCAGTGAAAATCACTTTTTCCTACACATTTCAGCCCATACAAAATGTATGGGAAAAATTTCACCAATGGAATATTTTGTAACTTTCTGATTATGAAATTATAGACCAAATACCAAATTCTAGTGGAAAAAAATCCGAGGTACATTCGATCTTTATATTCTGCTGGTTTAAACATAGTGTGTATGGAATATTCGTTCAATTAGTTCTGCACAACATTCTTCTAATTTAGTTTGTCTCAAGTTCGTCAAAAAACAATTGTGATTTGCGGAAGAAAAGGTTTAATTTTACTTAAATTCAGCCACAAATTTTCTGATATATTTTCTTGTTTTTGAATTGTTGATATTGCCAGGATTTTTTAAGAATATTTTGAAATTCATCCACGATTGTTTTTTTAATAGATCCGTTATAATGTTGTTTATAAAATTTTTCATCGAATTATAATTATTCTATAAATTTGTTTGAAAAATGATTCATGTAATTCGTTTGTACTTCTACTTCAATCTTCAATGAGTTTTGGCTAGTAAGTTTCTCGTATCTGCAGATATGCAGATATGTTTTCCATGCTGCACTGGAGTTCAGAGCTCAAAATTTCAGACAAAACTGATGTGTAGAACTCTACTATTTTGAATGAAGAAATTTATTAAAAACCACTTCTATTGTGAGATTCTGAGCCGAATCTGTGCTTCCCTAGCGAGCTTTTGGAGTTCCTAACGCGGTTCGAGAAATTCCTAGCAGGATCCTATGAATTGTGTGCAGGATCTCAGCGGTATACGAGGATCTTGAACAAGATTTTGAGTAGATTTTCTCACAGTTCTTAGATTTATCTAGGTAATCTTAACAGGATTCAGGATATTTGACGAGTGCACTTATGAATGTCCAGTGGAATTTTTATGCTGAAAATCTGGTGATGATCAGTAAAATCAGTAAAATGTGTCTCCTAGTAGATTCTTGGGATTACTAAGCATTGCTAACGGTATTCCAAGAATTTCTAGTGAAGAATCCTACTAAACAAAATCAACCAACCAACAAATTCTCTGAACCCTAAGGATTTTGAGCGATATTCTGAGTTCACTATCGGGTTCTTTGAATATTTTAACGGAGAACTCAACAAGATCTTGAAAATTCTAAAACGGATCCTGATGGTTCTAAGATTACTATATTGGTAAAATGATCATGAGCATAAGCCTGAGCATTGATGACCATTTCATAGATTTCATGTATAACCAGAACAATTGAAGTTGACATGCCTTTGGAGCCGGTCTTTTGATGATAACTGCCCAAAGATACTTAATGGGCTCAGTATCCGTTAGTATATCTATCTTGGCTGTAGAAATTGAAGGACACTTAATCAACGTGATTTTATACTTTGTGCAACTTTTCATAGCAAAACAAACATTTGTTAAAACATAGCATAGCAAAACAAACATTTGTTAACATTACATTCCGAATCGCAGAACTTTTTTGGATGACCTAGAACATCTCAGATAATCTAATAATGTTTATCGATCTTACAGAAGATTCAATGGGCTGCGAACTGCCTGATCATAAATAACACATTTTTTTTATATTATCCTGGATTCTGTATCCTGAATTATATATCCTGGAAAATGTACAACAATTGGGCATCTAATTCTTCCGAAAAAGGTGAACTTTGCGAAAAAGTACCACGTGATTATTGAGCTGAAATCGAATTCAGGTTAACTTCTGCGTCCATGAGTCCTCTCATGGCGTAGGGGTAACGCGCCCTAACTAGAGATCAGGGAGTCGTGAGTTCGATTCTCACTGAGAAGACGTGTAACTTTTTTGCAATTTGTCCATTTAATCCAATTGCAAAGTGCATGTAATGTTTAGCTTTTCGGTAGTTGTTAAACTTCCACTCGGCTGGTTAGCCGTAAACCACGATTCATATTTAAAAACAAGTAAGAATTTACAGGTTTTTACAAGAATCTCATAATAACGATCAAGTTTATGAATGTTAACAGTATATGTACCTTACCTTGATGGCTACATCGTAGCGTCACGCCATTACCGGGCGTAGAGCTCCATCTTGGTCGGTCTTGGGCGATATTTTTGCAGTTGCCCGAACGTTTTGGGTCGCCAGGTCCTCTTCCACTGCGTACGGCCAGCGTACTCGTGGTCTTCCTGGTCTACTATTTCGCAATTCTTTCTTCCGACATTCGCACTAAGTGATTAGGCCACTGTAGTCTGCCTTATTTCACTCGCTTGATAATATTCAATTCTTTGTACATTTGATAAACTCGTGATTCATGCGCCTGCGCCACAAAACATTTTCGAGTATCCCACCGAGTATTGTCACTTTACGTTCAAAAACAAACACCGAAAGCTTTTCGGTCTGGCTCTTTCAACGTCCACGTTTCGTGTCCGTAGAGAGCCACTGAAAGAATCAATGTTTTATACATACATGTTTTACGATTCTCGACTTTTAATAATTGAAATCTCATGAAATTTGTTTGCCGAGTACGCAGCTGTGCGAATCTCGGTTTAAATTCAGCATGCGTTTAATCCGAGATTTGGCATTTGAAATTGAGTGTGTAGTCCGTAAAAGGCCCTTTTCGCAGCCGCAACATATCTTTTCCCTTCGCGGAAAACGTCGTTGACACATGTCACAAGTGTTCCAAGGTAAACAAATTCTTCAATAACTTCAAAAACACATCCTCATCAAACACTACCTCTATCTCTACTTGCAACCATGCACTTCCTTTTAGTAGAATTAATGGTCAACCCTATCCTTGCTGTCTCCCTTTTCAGAGGCATGAAGGTCTCCTTCAATAACCTGCGATTGATTTAAATAAGATCGATATCGTCAGCAAAGCCAAGAAGCATGTGCGGCCGTGAGATGAATGCCGTTTATCTGTACTCTTGATCTCTTAGTAGCATCCTTGAGTGCAATTTAGAACAGTAAATTCGTCTCCTTGCTTCAATCCGCCTTACGTCACAAACGAAGTTGACACCTCATCTGCAATCCCCACACTTGATTTCGAACCATCCAGTATTGCACGTTCTTCTTCTTCTTGGCATTAACGTCCCCACTGGGACAGAGCCGGCTTCTCAGCTTAGTGTTCTTATGAGCACTTCCACAGTTATTAACTGTGTGGCAGGCACGATTATACTCTATGCCCAGGGAAGTCAAGGAAATTTCCATTACGAAAAGATCCTAGACCGACCGGGATTCGAACCCAGACACCTTCAGCATGGCTTTGCTTTGTAGCCGCGGACTCTAACCACTCGGCTAAGCAAGGCCCCATGCAGAAAGGCCCCAGTATTGCACATCAACCTTATTAGTTTCGCCGGAAAACCATGTGCAGACATTATCTTCGCCGCCTTGAAATCAATAAACAGATGGTGAGTCTGCATGTTACCGTTTTGCTTCGAATTGCCGGACGCTTCGAAAGCCGGACACTTTGAAAGTTTTTACATTTTTTCATAACATAAAATCAAATTTTCTTGTAATACTTATGCACAAAACTATTCTTTAACTTCAATTATATGTTTTAGATGTTAACGTATCGTTGTAGGCATTAAGATATTAATAACAAAAATAAAAGAACGAAATGCGTATCGATACTCACACATTTCAGCGCATGTTGGACTGCATCTTATAGTTGCCATGAATTGGAGAGTAGCAATTTTGCCATAACTTATTTTACCTTTTTGGTAGCTTCAGAGTTACTTACGACTCGAAACTTTTATGATTACGTGTAGTGAACTGTTCAAAATCCTGAAATATATAGTTGGTGAGAAGAATTTTTTAAAAAATATGCAACAATTCCGTCAAAAAGAAGTGTCCGGAATTCGAAGCAAAAAATGTCCGGATTTCGAATCAACCTTATATGAGTGTCCGGATTTCGAAGCAAGACACATCTCTGGTTTTCGCATATTTAAACGTTTTTTGAATAAATAATCGCTATTTTTATTACACTATGCCAAAAAATAAACATTTAACAATGAAAAAATACACAGTACATTATGGAAATAATTATCATTAATTGTAAAAATGATGTTTGAAGTTAATGCGGTGCTTAAGTGTCTGGATTTCGAGTCATAACGGTACACTCCCGGAATTCGCAAAGTGAACATCTACTCCGTTGTCGAGTGGCCTTCACGAAAACCAGCCTGGTATTAGCTGACGGAGAACTCCTCGAGCGGTATCAGACTGTTAAACAGGATGCGTGACAGCAGTGCTGGGAATGGTAAAGTTAGTAGGCTTGAATTTCGCGAAAATCACGTGGCTCTCCCAGTACAGTATTTCTAAAACGTGAATCTCATCAAGTAGCCTATGGTGGGTGAATTAATTTTCTAAATCGTTAGTGTCATTGAAGGCTCTAAATGTGGAAAATGCAGCGGGAAATAGAACATTTTTCTACAGTAATTTTGGGTTGCCCTTAGCAACGGGTATTTTGCAATTTTCAAGGCTTTTTGCCTACAGCAGCGATGGTAGTGAGTTTTTTTCCCAGCAGTCTTAAAGTTCTTTAGCTCGCTGATAGCTATTTTAACCTCTTCTACGGTCGGAGAGTAAGTATACACACTTAGATTTTTTTCACGAGCTCAGCTGTGCAAATCTCGGTTTCCCGATTTTAACCGAGACTCAGCTAACAGATTCTCCAGTTGCTTAGCAACGAAGCACGATTTACTGAAACTAGGCTTTTATTTGCTGAGATCCCAGGATATTTATTTGCCGACTACTCGGCTGTGCGGATCTCGGTTAAAATTAGCCGAGATTCGGCATTCTGAATTAAGTGTGTATGTAAGTGGCAATTATTTCGGAAATAATTAACACATTAGTAAATCATATGACTATGACAGCTAGTAGTTTTATTGTTGGCAATCAATCTCACCCGGTTTAAGGCCCCAGTCAGCACTTGAAATACAAATGAATATATGATGTATTTGGAAAAAAAAGAAAAACTCGGATGACATCAACAGAACCGCTAGACGTGAATCTGTAACTTCCTTAGTAAAAAATGTCAATTTCTTATATATTATTTGCTACTTCCAGCACTTATTTTCTAGTTTAGCATAAATTACAATAACGAAAAATATTCTCATTTATATATTGCAACAATATCTAATATCCCAAAGTACGTCCCCACGGTAAGCACAAAAAGCCCAAACAATATCAACACCGAGTTTTTCACCAACCTCCACCGGCACCAACCGAAATCCGTTGGCCATCGGTACAGCGTATCAACGGTAACCGGCAGCAATACTGACAACACTGCTGTTCCAAACGATCCTAGAAGTCCGATAAACGATTCCACTTTAGGTGCAACAAGAGCGAATCCAACCATCGAAATTGCCAATCCTGTTCGAATAGTTATCTGTCCCACATTGTGCCACCTAAGGGAGATCTTCGCTTCCAGTCGAGGCCAGATGATCTCCATCGGAATGTATAGGGTGAACCCTAGAGAAACTAGGATACCGATGGCGGATAGCAGCCGTGTCGTTTCTGCCCAGCTACAAAATAAGATGAAATTAATCGTTTTGAACCGTAGTATGTTAAGATTTTCCTTACCCGCTGTCGCTTGGTAGATTGAGGGTAACCGACCCCTTGGTGATTTCTCCGTATTGGGCATATCCAAAGAACCCAGTTACTCCGTAAAGTACCGTCAGGATCCCGAGACCACTCTGCATGACTCCGAGGGGTCGAAGGAAATCTCCTGGATGCTTCATCTTGTTTTCGATCGGAAGAACCGTTTTAATTCCAGCAATTGCAAAGAGGACCGTACTGTTGATGTTCGAGTTATTGTAAGTTCAAGTAATTCGATGTAATCCCAAGTTTACCTAACGAATGAGGGAAAGGTCGTCCATTGCGGCCAAAGATTTCTGTCGGCAAGTGATATCGGTTCGCTGAAGATAAAGTATAACGAAACTCCCACCGATGCGATGATGAGCATATTGGCTACTGCCGTGAATGGGACAAGTTGCTTCAGCTCCCGGACTTGCATGATGATAACGATGGGAATCATTAGTATTAAGATGTACATTCGAGTATCCCAATCTAAACCTTGTTGGTTGTAGATTACGCCTTGCATCGATTCTGCTATGAAGACAATGTACAGACAAATAGATAGTATACTATCTATCACCAACATCCAGTCTATAAAGATGCTAGAAGGTAAAGTGCATTATACTAGGTTATACTAAAAAACAGTGGATCTTTCATACGATACATATTTGGCCATCGGTTTTATCCCCTGCGGTCCAGTTTCAAATGCTTTGTGAGCTGTCCCTGCGTAATCTAGGACCGGTGTTTGAGTTTTCCTGCATAGTTTTTGCGATGTACCAACCTTTCAAGTAGAGACAATCGTGTTTACACTTTCATTCTATATTGAACCTCTAACATACCAGCAAATGCACACAATGAGCATAAATGATGCAGATCACTATAGATCCTATCGTACCAAATAGCAGTCCCCCGTTTTTGAACGCCAATGGCATGGCCATGATGCCCGTTCCCAAAGACCCTTTCACCAGATGAATGAAGCTTCCGATGGTTCTGAAACATCGTTCGTTGACTTTCAACAACTAAACCGAACTTATAACAAAATTACTCACGTGTTCGGCTTCTTAATTTGCCTGTGCGCAAAAGGATCGTATTCCTCTGCATCTTTTCTAAAAAATAATATTCAAATTAGAAAATTCTTGTCTATTACGGCAGACGAATCTCAACGAACTTTTCTAAACTTTCTACCGTGATTGGCATGGTCCGAAGACAACCCACAATAACTGTTTTAAGACAACCGTTTCACTTGATGTATAAACACAAACTAGTACCCGTATTACCGGTCATAATCGTGCATACTTTTCAGTTATTGGCGCTGGAGAATGAAACGATTTTCGCACAGCCAAAGACTCAATATCAAGTCAAGTTGGTTGGTGTGCGTTTACTCCATATCAAGGTTTTTGGGCACACTTTTTGCGTTTGCCTTTTTTGCTCTGCATAAATTCTCGTGAGTCGCGTCACAGGCCACAGACAATGCCTTGACCGAATCATTGAAGCTGTTTGGGGAGCAGACAGATAGAGCGGTTGCAACCGGCCAGACAGTTGTATTGGGTCACAATCGTGCTCTTATAAAACCGTTGACGATTCGCGATTGACAATCTGCTGTATGACAAGCTTCGATAAGAAAGGGTAATTTACCAATCGTTGAACGGGCCAAGTTTTTGTCAAACATAACGGTGAACGAGATTTTAGTTCGTTTACCAATTGGTGATTTACCCTAGACTGACCTGTGTGCCAGATTATTTTTGATCGGCGGCTACGTCAGGGAATCAGAACCGGACAAAACCTCATAAATTGAGTGAAGTTCTTCAAATTGCCTGTTACCATTTTTTTAGATTTTTATATTATTGGGGCTGTTCACCGATTCGTTGAACTTTTAGTTATAGTTTGAAATTTCGATAGTTATTTTCTTTTTAAATTATTAAATTAATATCGTTGACGACCCATTTGAGTATTTAAAGACGAGTAGAATTTTAGATCAAAGTCAACAGATGGTTAATTATTCTTAAATTACAGGGAGCAGAGAAAAAAACTTCAGAACTGTCAGTTCTGCTTCGGAGCAGGATTATTTTTAACCGGAAGAGGTATAACTGTCGAAGTGACAAATTTTCACTAAAAATTACACGAATCGATGAAATGGTTCACAGTTAAAATTTTCGATTTATTGGGTTTGCTTTCGGTTTTAACGCCTTTTTAAGCAAGAACAAGCCAGCAAAATTTGATTGTATGATTCTATCAACTACAGTATATCTTGCTCACTTCAAACAGCTGTATCTCATCGGAATCTCAACCAATTTAATCACACCAAGTCCTATATAAAATACGTCCCACTCCTTCTATTTGATAAAAGTCATGCAGTTTTCAAATGTTATGTTTTTAATTGTAAATCAAAAGGAATCACAAAATCTTGTATCAAAATTGAAAAAATTCAAATTTTTTGTTCATTTAATGTGAAGTGATTTGCAAAAATGAGTCACTCGCAAAGAATCCATACTCTTACGAACAATAGTTTTGCTCCCCCCATTTTCCCGGAGAAGGAAAAGTATCACAAATTACCGATTTTACTAGATCAATCGGCCATCAATGGATACACAAAATTGCATATTGTTTCATAATCCGGCGAAAATTTTGGTTAAAATATCTTTAAAAACTTCAATTTTTTGGGTTTCATTTAACTTTTATGTAAAAGTGTTTTATGTTTTTTCTTTCTAAACTGAAAAATGTGATCCGGATCAAATACATAGAAATTTCAATTTGATTTATTCTCATGAAGATTATTTTGAAGCTCAATTAGAGTTGGTAAATTATCGTTTTTAATAAATTTGCGGCCCTTTTGAGGATTTGTCCGACTTTTGTATGAAGGATTTTAAGGGTAAACGGTTCGATGCGAAATGGTGCTATTTGGTTTCTTGGGAAGAATCTTAGGAGAAACCCCCAAAAAAAAGAACTCCCTCAGATAGACTCCTTGAACAATTACAAAGCGTAACAAAAATAATATTATTTTCGTGTCTCAAGGATCAAACTGTCTCTAATAGATTTAGGGTTGCTGAAATTGATGCGGTTCTCAGAAATATCAGAGCACGTTACAATTTTGAGCTACAGGTGCCTAAAGTTGCATAAAACACTAGTTTTATTGATGTTTACATAAAATTTAAAGTGCGATTTATCAAATTATTTAGATATTTAATCCACCAAATATGCAAAATAGGACTTCAAATTTCATTTGAGATTCAATTTGGATTGAGTTAAGATTAGATTGACTTTTTTAACATTTTTGCACTCTACTACAAAATTCTGTGTTTCTCTCATACGGCAAAACAAAATACATTTTTAAACTATAAAAAACAACCTTGGAACATCAAAAATATTATGAAGTTTATCGATTAGTATTGTTTCACACTTGAAGATTGCATTTTGTGGCACATTATGAAACTAAATAAGCAAACAAGCTGGTAAACTTGCATGCAAGTTTACTTAAATCGTCAAATTCTGCATATTCAACAGCCAATATTTCAAAAACTAGACGTGCTATGCTATTTTCGAAAATGGCAATAAATTCAACCACCCTAAATTAAGTAAATAGTGGTATTTTGATGCTTGAAACAATGAAGGTTAGTAGTGTTTGATCCTTTGGTCGCATTGCTTGCTCCTGCGGGGGCGAACGATGAACACTTGTTCGGCATACAATTCATTTATCGAATAATAACGCAAATCCGGTCAGGCGTGAATATATCAAGGATCGCATCATCAACTAAAGATGACTCCAAGATCCTTACCTTATCCCACTAACCCAATATCCTTTCCATGACAACTATGCAGAAGATTCTTCGGTCTCTAAAACCAATGGTTATCTAACTAACATTCCTTCCTTTCCCCGATGACCGTAAGGACGTGGCCGGCGCCGTTATTGACTTCTAAAGTTTGAGCTCTCGATTTGTGCACATTGAAGAATGGTAATCTAATCCCAAACCCCATTCACACTTGCTCTGGTCAATCATGGAGTGAGAGCTACGAATTGTACGGTCATTTATGCTCTCTCTCTCTCGTATTTTGATGCTTGAAACAATGGGTGATATGAATAAAAAACTTTGAACTTTACTACATGTAGTATCTACTCAAAAACAAAATCCACAAAGTTTACTACACTTTTGGAATGAATAAAAAACTTTTCGAACATGTAGTACTTACTACTTTCGAACATGAGCAGTGACTGAAGCTGCACGTTAAGAAATTTCCATTCAGAGTGCAGAGTGATTCTGCACGTAAAGAATAATCTATTCAGAGTGACGCTTAAAATTAATACAATCATGCATATGAAGAAAATGCATGGAATCTAATCGATTACGCGACAATTTGCACAAATCATGAAGGTGCTGTTATTTGACAAGATTTGTAGTGTAATTTTGCGATTAGTCTGGTATTCTTTCTATGTCTATGATTTTATGATGATGGTACATCAAAGAATTTTCTGGGTGGTTTTCGGCCTTCGCCAACGCCGATGATTTTTTAAATACTAGCTTAACATTTATGAAGAGATCTTGAGATTACAGCTATCAAATTAGGAACCACATATTTTCTAGCACCAGTACTGAGATTCTGGTGAAATTGCGGTAGAATTTTGATGCTCCCCATGTGTTTTCTTAACAGCATGTTGAATTCCGATGTTCTAAGTGTTTATTCTCGTTATTTTGGTGGGGTTTCTGATAGTATCCTTGGAATGTCTAGAACTTAGAATGTAGAGATTTTTATGAGAATTGTAGTGATTCCATTGGTAGTCGTTAGAATTCAATGAAGATCTCCCCTAAAACACCCGGGTTCCCTTTGAAATTATTAAAATTCTTAACGATTCCACAAAAATCCCATTGAAATCTATAAAATATTTACCGACATTCAAAACGTTTATATTAAAGCTTTACTTTGAAATTCCAACGGAACTGGAGATCAACGGAATCTTAAAGGTCTTTACAATAATTACAAAGATTGATTTTCGGAATTACAAATATTCACACAATAATTCGCAGGAATCCCACCGCAATCTCATAGATTCTTACAGAAATATCGTCTCAAAGATACCCACAGAATTCCAAGAGATTAATATTCGGAATCCCATTCCCACCCCAATTCTAGAGTTTTTACCAGATTCCTAATATTTCCGCAATATTCCTAGAATGGTATTTAAATTTTCAGAATTATCATAAAAAATCCGACATCCCTATCGGAATCTCAAAGTTCCTACAGGAATTCCGGAATTCAAAACGAAATCTGAGATGTCAGAAATTACACGTAAAATTCAGAATTACTTTACCAATATCTGAATTCCTACCGACATCCTAAAATTCCTAGAAAATAACATAATTATCGTAATGCCAGAATTCACACGGATATTAAAAATTGCTACTGCCGGTAATCTTACCGGAATCTCAGAATTGGCGGAGCGAAAGTTTTCGTAACCTCAGAATTCCTTTGCAAAACTCAAAATACCTTCCGATATATCAAAACTCATATCGTTTTCCCATGATTTTTACTCAAAAGTAAATTATTCCATTCAATTCCGCAAACTCAAAGCATGTGTAGCAACCTCTGAAGCTAACTACTAAGTAAATGCTACCTTTATTCATAGCAATGCGTTGTTTGTAGTATGTTCGAAAGGTGTAGAAAGGAAAATGACACAAACATGTTCCACTCGTAGCGTTTACTACCGAGAATGTAGTAAACTCAACTTTACTACATTTTATTCATACGGCCCAATGAAGTGTGTCGCAGTAGGCTGTATCGATTTTGGCAAATTTTCGAAATCGAAAAACCGCATAGTCACAAATGGTAGCAAATTGGCCCAAACGAAACCCTGCAAAATTTTAAAAATCGTTTAGCTACTCGGCAAGCGACATGAAATTTATTCTATAGGGTTTAAGTCACCGCCGATTGTCATATTTGAAGATTGTTGAAATTTTTCGGTGATTACTATACACTGAAACACGATTATAACGTTTCGGCTTACTGGTTTTCAGCCATAGTCAGATTGGATTTAATCGATCGTTCGCCACCAGTGGGGTTTTATTACTCAAATAAATAATAAGTAATAAAACCACACTGGTGGCGAACGATCGATTAAATCAAATCTGATGATGGCTGGGCCTTCCTTAGCCGAGTGGTTAGCCTCCGCGGCTACAAAGCAAAGCCATGCTGAAGGTGTCTGGGTTTGAATCCCGATCGGTCCAGGATCTTTTCGTAATGAAAATTTTCTTGATTTCCCTGGGCATAGAGTATCATCGTACCTGCCACACGATATACGAATGCGAAAATGGCAATTTAGGCAAAGAAAGCTCTCAGTTAATAACTGTGGAAGTGCTCTTAGAACACTATGCTGAGTAGCCGGCTCTGTCCCAGTGGGGACGTTAATGCCAAGAAGAAGAAGAAGATGGCTTAAAACCAGTGAGCCGAAACTTTACACTTGATTTCTAATCACTACATTTTTGATACAGTTTCCTAATTACAAGTAATTTACGTTTTTATTAATTTCCATTCATTTTGACAGCTCTCCGACTAGCATTCTTCCATGCGCTTGTGTTGAAAGTTTGAAAAATTTGAGAATCCAGCGTAGCGCGATCAGTGGGTGGAATACAAACAACAGTGTCGTCGCTTAGCGGCCGGTGAAAGAAACTGAATGTACTAAAGGTTGTTGCCTGTACTTTTAGCCGCTGGCGCCAACTGTTTGTGTTTAAGAATGAAATAAACAGTCGTTACCCTATTGAACATTTTGGAATCTAAGTTAGCGGCCTAAAAAAAAGGCGACTTCCGATTCATGAAAACTATTGTAGAAAACAAGATAGCGGCTTCCGGTTCTTGATAATTATTTTATCTGGAGATCCTGATCATTAGGGAATCATGATTTTTTCTACATGTTTGTCCAGATTGAAAATTGATTTTATTTGAACATTTTGGAATTCAAGAAGGCAGCCTAAAAACAAGATGACCACTTCAGGTTCATATAAATCATTGTATCTCAAGTTCCTGATCATTTAGCAGCATTTTTTCTGCAAGTTTTTCAGGGTGAAAACTGTTGTTAATTGCATGATTCTTTTGGAATCCAAGATGGCGGCCTAGAAAACAAGATGGCGTTTTCCGGTTTATGAAAATAACTGTATCTCAAGATCCTGATCATTTAGAAGTATGATTTGTTCTACAAGATTGTACCCCGTTTGGCATAAAGTCGTTTGGCATAAGGTCGTTTGGCATAAAGCCGTTTGGCATAAAGTCGTTTGGCATAATGGTTGTTTGGCATAACGGCCGTTTGGCATAATGGTCATTTGGCATAATGGTCGTTTGGCATAATGACTGACTTAGAATGAATATCGGCATTTTTGAATCTTTTACCGAGATCAACACCAACGAGCCCATAGCAAAACATTTTGGAAGGTTTGCAATAAACATGGTGTTTGATCAGAGATTTTCCAAGCTATGAATGTAAAAAAATGTTGTGATATTAGAGAGCATTACTAAATAAAATACGTAACGAGTCTGGTGGAAGATCTTTTCGGAATGATATTTTATCTACATCTCAGAACATAGAATATCTTTGAGCTTGTTGCGATCTACATATTTGAAAATATTAAATTGGCAAAGGAAGTTTGCAGTAGAATATTTCGCTCATAGAATATTTCGAGGCAGATCAAGCTTTGTCCCAGTTTGGACGTGAAAACTTGATATAAATTACTTGATAAAAGAAGGGAAAATTCATTTGCAAAATATTTAAAGCTCTAATCCAAAGACCTTTAATTACAGCATAATGCAAAAATAGCCTATATACGAGAGCAGATAATTTTTCGTTCAAAATGTTTGAGGCTCTAACGAAAAAAATGTTCCCACAGCATAACTCAAATGAACAACACATTTAAAAAAAATATATGTGTGGCAAAACTTTTGAACGATTCAATTTAAATTTTAATTTTGGACGTGTAAGTCAAAAACACCGTCAATTATCGAAAGAAGGGAAAAGAGATCATGTATACGCAAGAAAAAAATATGTTCAATATTGGCAGATTCTAAAAAAATATCATTCTTACAGCACGTCTTGCAAGAATTGATAATACAGCAAAATATAAAAATAGGTTAACATTAAGCTTTACTAAATAATAAAAATTTAAGACAGTATAAATATGAAGAACAGCCTATTTTCAAAGGAAGGCAACATTTATGATTAAAATAGAAAAAGACGCCAAAAATAATTGCGGCATAACACAACGAAAAGACATCAAATAATGCGTTCCGAATTATCGGTTCCCTGAATGCCAGTTCCCCGAATGACCGGTTTCCGCGAAAAGCGGTGCAATTTGAATAGAAGCTCTAGGTAATAGTCTTCAGTGGCTGGATAGTGAACGAGAAAGAACGATAAGCAATCAAAAGAAGGAGGTATTCTGTCATTCTTGGCTTTGCACATGTTGGCAAAAATGCTGAGGACGGTAAAAATAACCGCCAATTAAAAAAAGAAGGGTGCATATTAGGTGGTTAGTTCGTTCACCACCCTGAAATGTATAAAGTTACGACAATTATGAGTGCCAAAAACTTTTCGGGGACGTGGGTTAATCGGGGGAACTGGATATTCAGGGCGTTCGGGGAACTGGCGTTCAGGGAAACGACATTCGGAGAAAAGTAGCACAACCCATCGAAGTAACAGCAGTAATCGATTTCTCTTTTAGTCAATTACTTGAGCAGGTCAATGTTATCGATTGCCAACTGACAGGAGGGCAGTTGGAAACAAAAATATCCCCAATATAGCTCAAGAGAACAGCCTTATGTATAAAAGAAATTAATTTTTTTTAAATTTTAAATCAACACTCTTTATACCTATAATAATGGTTACATCATGTTTAGAAAAAAAAATCATAGAATGTTTGAAAGAAGGGTAAATTTGTGCTAAATATATTAAAATCTTCAGTGCAAAAAATATTCCAATAGCGAAACTCAAATGAAGCATTAGTATTTGAAAGAAGGGTAATTTCTGGATATATAATAAAAAACTATTGGTTATAACTTTCCTAATATGGTTTAATTTATTCAAGAGCATATGATTGTTGAATTAAGTGTCATTTTGTATAAATTGACTCCAAAGCCTGTTGCCTTCAGAAAGATTCAATAGAAACGTAAAACGAATGCCATCTTAAGAAATTCTTGTTTTCAGACTCATTATGCCAAACGACTATTATGCCAAACGACCATTATGCCAAACGACCATTAAGCCAAACGACTTTATGCCAAATGGCCATTATGCCAAACGACTTTATGCCAAATGACCTACCACCGTTCTACAAGTTTGTCCAGGTTGAAAATTGCTTTCAATTGAATATTTTGGAATCCAAGATGGCGGCTTAGAAAACAAGATGGCGACTTCCTGTTCATAAAAATCATTGTATCTCTAGATCCTGATCATTCGGAAGGACGATTTCTTCGACAAGTTTGTTCAGGTTGAAAATTGTTTTCAATTGAACATTTTGGATTTCAAGATGGCGGTCTAAAACATACGATGGCGCTTTCCGGCTTAATAGAACTTGAAGAGCTTGTTCACAATGGTTCGATATGCAAACACGTGGTGTAACGAACGGCCACTCAACGTGCGAAATAATTATTGCAGACTAAATTAATGTAGCCCAGACAACTAAAAGTCGCATAACAGTCACATAAAAGTCGCATAGCTTAGCTTAGCTTAGCTTAGACTGACTACACATATCAATGGTTGCTATTCCGTGATTGACCGAGGTCAGTGAAGATGCACAAAGAATCAACTAAAAGTTCGACTGGGATTGGCCATAAACTTCTTCAGTGTACATAATTCAGTGCCTCTATTTATTCAGGGTCAATAACGGCGCCGACCACGTCCTTGTTGTCAAGTGGGATTAGGGGAAAGAATATTAGTGTGTAACCTTTGCTATTTGGAGGCCGTGTTTGCGCTTCTGCATCTCCACAATGGTTACTGGGAGGGATGTTTGTGTGTGGGGAAGATCGTTGGGTCACGGAATTCACTTTGATAAACGATTAGACAATGATAAACAATGGGAGACTAAAATATGCGTATAAAAATAGTATTTCTAATAGACATGGACATTTTTCAAGTAAAAGAAAATAATGTTGACACTTGTAGTGACGAATTATTCACAGGTTGTTGATCAAAAAGCTAAACTCAATTTATTCAAAGAATACTTTGTGCTTGCATTGAATTCTCTATTTTTCCTAAAAACTCTAACTTTGGCATACTGTATCAATGAAACTACAAAAGATCTTGGTCCTATATTATATATATTACTTGATAGAATTGATTACTATGTAATGATGCATAAGACAAACTTATCAGAACAGTCAGCTTTTCGATTTTTGGCCACCTTATCGCCCATAGTGTACTGGAGCAGATTAGGTAAAAATCTAAAGAATTTAAAAAGAAAGCACTGAAATTCGATTCGGCAACAAAAGAAATGAATCGCTTAAGAAAATTTTGAATGAAGTAGAGAAACTCAAAAACTACAGATAGTATCACTACAGGAATTTCTGGAATCAGGAAGATTTCCTGATAAATATCTTGCAGAAATTTTCTGGCGAAATGCTTGGAATAATACCTCCTAGGGGTGAACCTCTAGATTTCCTTGAAAAAGTGCATGGAAGATTTTTTTAGGAATTTCTGAATGTGATTAAGAGAGAATTCCTTGAAAAGTTCTTGGAGAAATATTTTGAACAATTTCAGGGACATTTACACGAAACATTTTTGAAGGAAAACCTTGTCGGACTTTCCGAAGTAATCCTTAGAGAGATTCCTCGAAAGAACATTTGTTTTTCTGATGGAAACTTTGCAGAAATAACCAAAGGCAAATCTTGAGAAACATTAAGGTTTTTTTTATTTTATTTAATGTGACATTTTTCTTCTTCTTGGCATTACATCCACATTGAGACAGAGCCTGCTTCTTAGCTTAGTGTGTGTTGCCAATGTTGCCATTTAAGCATTCATTCATCGTGTGGCAGGTACGATGATCCATGTCCAGTGAAGACAAAGAAATTTCCATTACGAAAAGATCCTGGACCGAACGGGAATCGATCCCAAACACCTTCAGCATGGCTTTGCTTTGTAGCCACGGACTCGAACCACACGGCTAAGGAAGGCACTGGATAAACCTCATTTTTTGGAATTAATCACCACAGGAAATCTTGGAGGATTTCCTTTAAAACATGAACTATTTATAGAGACCTTAAAAAAAATGTTAAAAATAATAAAAGAAATGGTAGTAACATTCTTCAAGTTAGAGTTCACTAGAGACACTTTTTTACGTATTACATTTATTTATTTATATATGTCAACAATATCCAAAATGCTGAAATACGTCCCGACAATGAGCACAAACAGCCCAAACACCCACAGAACAACGTCCTTCACAAGATGCCACCGACAACGCCCGAACTCTTTCGGCCATCGGAAGATCATGTCCAAGGAAACGGGAAACAGTATGGAAAGTGCCGCCGTACTGAACGATCCCAACAGCCCTATGAATGGTTCGATTTCCGGTACAACGAACGCTGTCAACACCATAGCCAAGGCAAACACGGATCGCATTCCGATTTGGGCACAGTTCTGTCGTTTCGGTGAAAGTCTGCTTTCGATACGGGGCCACAGAATTTCCAACGGGACGTAAAGAGAGAACCCCAAAGCAACTAAGACGCCCATGGCGGAGATCAGTCGCGTTGTTTGTGCCCAACTGGAGAAAAAAGAAACTCGTTTGTAATTGATATGTTATATGGATTAATGAATATCCTACCCATTGTCACTCGGTAGATTAAGAGTGATGGAAGCCTTGGTTGCGTCTCCGAATTGGGCGTATCCGAAGAATCCGGTGATTCCGTAAAGCACAGTCAGACATCCAAACGCAGTCTGCATTACGCCGAAGGGACGAAGAAATTGCTCCGGATGTTTCATGTTGTTCTCCACCGGCAAAACCGTGTTGATTCCCGAAATTGCAAATAGAACAGTGCTGTTGCAGAAACAATAAGATATTTTGAATCTACAGTATGGGACAATACATTTACGACTTGTTCGATGTTCCACACAAAATGATCAACTTTGGTAGGCTGGATCTCAGACCGATTAGAATACCGATTTTTACAGCACGTAAGATATTAACATGAATTTTAACACATATGTTTGAGAAATTAGTCCAATCAAGTGTTGATAGAAAAAGTAACAAATGTTTTGTCCAATACTGTATAATGAGAATTTGTCGACATACCTCACAAACGATGGCAGATTCATCCATTCTGGCCACATAGATTTACTGGACAAATCGATTTTAGCAGTAAAGATGAAAAATAGCGAGATTCCTACGGCCGAAATGATCAATCCGCTGGCGATTGCCGTAAATGGCACCAAATGTTTCAATTTTCGAACTTGAATAATGACCAGTAAGGGAACCAGAAGCAACAGAATGTAAACCCTTGTGTCCCAATCGAGCTGCAGCTGGTTGTACAGTACGTCTTGCAACGATTTTGCTATGAAAACTATGTACAAACAAGCCGTGAGGAAACCATCAATCACCATCATTGAGTCGATGAAGCCCCTAGAAGCAGGAAATTAGCGCTCGGTTTAGCAATGAATAACTCTTTTTTTAATTTATTCAAACTTACGATGCATAACTCGTATAGGGTCGTAAACTTGGGGGTCCATTGCTGAACACGTCTTTGGCAGTTGCACTGAATCCCAACATCGGCACTTGGCTTCGCTTGGATGCTTTCTGTGATGTGTGAACCTGTAATTTTTGAGATCTCTGTTTATTAATGTTCTGTTATTAACCACTGTGAATTTCTTACCAGTAGATGCACAAAATGAGCATAGAGTACGCAGATTACAACGGTCCCTATTGAGCCGAATATCAAACCTTCATTCTTGAATGCCAACGGCATAGCCATAATTCCCGTACCTAAAGAGCCTTTGATCATATGTATGAAACTTCCAATTGTCCTAAAAACAATTCACAAATCTCACTTATCTTCAGTTTTTGCATTCATTATGATCACTTACGTATTCGGTTTCTTGATTTTCCTATGCTCGAATGGATTGTAATCGTCATCATCGTTATTTCTGAAAGCAATACTTCAACTGTCACACTCGCTTCTGTTTCACGTCACATGTTCAACTTACTTTTCTAGGTTTTCCACCGATGATGACATAGTTCGAACGCTGTAGGCTAATCTCAGAAGCACTTTTTCCGGCAACGTTCACTGATGTAGTGTAATTTCGCGAACAGACGATCGGTTATGACTGGGACGGAGAGGTAGCTCGGCTCGACAAAACGCCTCATTGGGTAGTCATACCGCTGGTCAGTAGGTATCGAAACTTTTGCTATGAAAAGCACGTTGCTTTGTATACCTAATGGGGTTTCTGCGGTTGAAAATTCACGGTCGATTCTCGAGTAGATGGAGATTTATAATTTCAATGGCTCTGTGTAGCGTTTTATCATAATCGAAGGTAATGAATCTATTGTAAAACATTGACCTGTTGTATAGACCATAAGTGGTTTAATTCACTACAGTTTAGCCATCATTTAAGAAATGTATGAACATACCTCGTTAATACCTAATTAAGGACTGTTCATTTTACAAAGTGGGCACCTTGTGCATGCTGCATCTTTTTAATTTATCAATGAAACCGCAAATCCTCTAAATGAAGGATTTGGTGAAAAAAGCGGGAAGCTTGAAAGTTGCTGGGGAGATTCCTTGAAAGCTTCATAGAGAAGCTTCTATTGATACTCCTGAAAAGGCTACTGTAGAAATTCCTGTGCGTTGTTTTGGAAGAAACTGGTAAAGATTCCTAGAAAATAATAACTCTAGTAACGACTGGAAGATATTACATGTAGGAAAGTTTCACAGTGAGTTGTAGGGTGCGGATTATTTTCTGAAAGTTCTCAAATCCAAAAATGTGTGTGCTGTTCTGAATTCTAATCACATGAAAATGGAAACCTCGAGTTTTGAGCTAAAAATATTCCAAATCTTTAACATGTTTTGAAGCGAATTTCATAGTTCTAAAACTGTGGGTACAATCAATTTATTTAAAAATTAGTTTCGACTTAGTTATTTAACAAAAACCAGTTCTAAAACATGAACTTTTAACGGAAAATACTATGTTTTTCAAATGATTGCCAGCCAAACATTACAACTCAAGCTTAAGGCTAAGTAGCTCGTCATTCGTTTTGGCAACAATGATGACTTTTCAGCTTGCATTTCAAAGTGGAAAAACTCAGTCTCGATAGTTCATATTGACTTGAAAAAGTACGCGCTAACATGCATAAGGTATGCTGATACTTTTTCAGCTGTGTCAGTGCAAAAATCAACTGATTTTATTTGAATCGAAATTGCATTTTTTCAAAAAATGTTAAAATCAATTTTTCATAAGTTTTATAACAGAAAGTTTTTTGATTTTTTTAAATATTTGCATTGTTTAACTCGTCGTTATAACAAGATGATTTGAAACTTCAGTTAAACAGTAAAAATTAATTTCTGGCGAATAAAAACTAGAAATCTGTTTTCTTTTTCAATAAAAATCTTAGTTTTGGGTAGTTTTTGCTAAATAGCGATATTAAAATAATTTTTAATTAAATTTGTTGCTTACTCAGTATTCGTAAAGTAATGGTCAAACAAAGATGATTTTTTAGTAAAACAGACGATACATCTGGAGAAAACTTCTTTTAATCAAGTCAAATTTGTTTTTTTTTGGGTGCGCTCTGTGAAAGAGGACCACGGGATTATTAATTTGAAATCAAATTCAGGTTCACTTCTGCGTCCATGAGTCCCCTCGTAGTGTAGGGGTAACTCGCCCTATCTTGTAAACAGGAAGTCGTGAGTTCGATTCTCTCCGAGAAGACGCGTATCTTGTCCGCTAGTCTCACATCAATTTGTCCATTTAATCCAATTGCAATATTTAGTTTTAGGATAGTGTATGATGACATATAGTTTTTTCGACATGAAATTTATTATAGAAGAGCAGTAAAAATGTTTTTGCAAAAATAGATATTTGTGATTACACTCCATATTTATTCATCAAGCAAAATAACGTATGATCTTCATTTTAAACTATCAAGGAAAATAACATATAATCTTCATTTTTTAAACTTCATGGCATGTCATTCGATGGCATGAAGTTTCATTAATATTAATTGCAGTACTCCAGTGAATAATATTGAGTAGAAATAAAAATTGTCTAATACACTTAGAGTCTGGTTTACTCAAGACACTACGACGTACTCCATAGGCTTTTAACATTTTAACATGTAAACCAAAATTCATAGCAATGATGTATAGCTTTTTCGTCATAAGTTTTATTGTACAAGTCCACGGAACACATTCAAGCAAATATTTACATTTTGGATTACGTTTGAAACTTTTTTTACCAAAAACTTACGAGATACCAAAGATTTTCAACATATTTGTTTGTGAAGCAATATATAAAGCAATAGCTTCTATTTTTTCGAGAATCTATGTTTTGCGAGAATGAAAATTACAGATCACACTCAAAATTTATTTTTCTTAAAAAATTGGAATACTCTTATTGTTAGGGTAAAGGTATTCAAAATCGGCAGATAGAGATATGTTTGCCAAATTAAGTGTAATTGTGGTAACATTGTGCTAAAAGATTATGTAGCCGGCGGGACTTGAACCCACAATTTCCATTCTGTACACGGACGCATTACCAATTATACTACAGCTACGCTACGGTAAACTGAAGTATTTGGCTAATGACCTTTGTAGCATCCCCAAGCCTCACAATCCTACTAGTCCAATATACCACACTTATCCCTCACCATGCGTCCGTGTACAGAATGGAAATTGTGGGTTCAAGTCCCGCCGGCTACATAATCTTTTAGCACAATGTTACCACAATTACACTTAATTTGGCAAACATATCTCTATCTGCCGATATTGAATACCTTTACCCTAACAGTAAAAATAGCTGACTGCAAAAGTCGAAAATAAAAAAAGAGAAGAATACTCTTATTGTTTTAAATTGTTTGCTAGTAAATCCAAAATGAAAGTGACGCCATTTAATTTGTTTGGCATCAATTTCATTAAAGAAATGTAGTGAATATGAAATATAAATTTTGAAAAACATCTAAAATTTATTTTACCTCAAAACTACTTAAAATCTCGCTTGTTTTAGTCTTTAAATCTGTAAATTCAAACTCATGGCGATAACATCTATTAATTTCGACAAAACATAGATAGTTGAAGTCTATTGAACACGTCAGAGCATAAGCATAGGAAACATCCTATTATTTAACCTGTAAGAAAGGTTAATCACTACTCATAGCGATGACATATTGTTTTTTCCAACTTAAATTTATTTGCATTAGACCAATCAACATGTTTCGACTGAAATAAATAAATTTATAGGTCTTCACATTGAATTTTATAGAAAAACTAATTCATTTTTGCAAACAAACAAATAAAAATGGTTAAAATAAGTAAAAAAATGAAGTTGAGTGTTTCAATTTTCCAAAAGTTTTTCTTTATACATAGTCTAACAATTCGTTCATAGTAACAGTATATTAAATTTTGATAATAATTGAGTATAATAAATATCATCAATAACTATTCAGAAATGTTTACAGGATTTGTATGAGTCGATTGATGGCGAAAAAGTTACATGTCTACGTGAACTTTTTTATTTGTTGTTTTCTATGAATTTTTTTTTGAGTGCATAAAAAAATTTTGATTTCTGCCCAAACTTGTTCGCTAGACTTCTGTATTAAAATTTATGGCGAAAAACTCGTTCTCATCACTTTAAATTTCTATTCATTGGCAAACAGTTTACGAAATTGGGATCTTTGTGTTTTTTTTTGTAAAATAAATTTGAAGTGTAATCAATATTCAATAACATCTACACAAACATTAAAAAGCTGTCAAACGCAGACTTAAACAAATATGCTTCAGTCGACAGAATAATCTGTTATCGCTTTGAATTTTGCTTTAAAGGCAAACAATTTTGAAAAACGATGTTCCGAATTTTTTAAATTATAATATATTTTTAATGCAATTAAAAATTCTTTTTCTATCTAGCATAACTGGACATCTTAAATCAAATTTCACCAAAAAATCAAATCAATAATTCAACCCAAGCATGTTAATTGGGGCTCTGGAACTTATGTTTTTACAAAAAATAACATATAGGGAAACTTACAGCTTCGGCACCATTCGACTATTATCGGCAACCAAATTTCAAACGCCAAATTCACAGTATTATTCTATCAAAACACGTCAATGAAAACATTCAGAAGATTCTTTGTTCTGTCCGCTTCCCACTGACGAGATTTCCGAGACTGAACAAACAATAACGCCAGAGATGTCATCAATTCAAATGAACACGCCTCAAAATGCGACTGATTTGGAGCTGCCGAAGAGATTAGACTGCCTAGAATACGTAAGCTCCCCTAATTTATCTGTTTAATTTGTGCCACAAAGCCGTTGCAGATAAAACAAGGAAGTACCTTTTGTTAAAGAATTTTGGATATACTATATAGTTTAATAACTTTTAAGTGTAGGGGAACTTTCGGAGTGCTTTGGAAAGCCCAAGCAAGACGGTTCGTGTTCGGGACGCCAAGAAATATTGCGGTTCGCGTTGTGTGAGTGCGAAAAGATATCTGTGCTAAGTCGAGGATGGATTACCAACTGATGAGCTCGTTCCATGCTTATGATAACACATTTGTTCATGACAGCGTTAATTCTATGTAATATTCAAACAAACTTTGTATGATCCGTCATTAGAAGTTTCGGCATTATGCCTGTTTTATACAATTTTAATATTCATGTATTTTTCTCTTTTTGACATTACTAAAAACATCTTTTGAGTTGTTCGACATTATGGATGTTGACGTATTGTTTTTAAATATTCTACCAAATGTTGAAATATAAAAACTACGCAACAACCAACAAGGCTACCGCTCCACCCCGCAGGCTACTGACTGATATCGCTACCAGCCAGCACCTCTCTTTTATTCCATATTTACAATCTTACTCGCTAAGCCTTACCTCTACAATTCTTACCCATAGACATCTGCACTGCAGGGTGTGTGATGCACCTGCTTTCCAACACTCCTCATCATCACACAACCTTCGAACCGCACATCTGCCACCTAGCTCCATCAGTCCTCTGAACTTCCTTTGGCACCGAGCTCCTCCTATCTACGAACTCCTTATGGCCTTGAGCTCCTCCTGGTCAACCGTACCGTCCTCCAAGCTCCTCCTGGCTATCGAGTTCCTTCAGCTCTTCCGAGCTTAGACTTTAATTTCTTTTGCTGAAATCGTGTTAATTTTATGGGAACATAACTATTTATAGTTTGATACCTTGGGTGCAGGTCCGCATTTATGGGGGGCCAAGGGGCCATGGCCCCCACAAATCTTGACAAATACATTTGTAGTTAAACTTTTAAGAATAATTAGAATCAATGCAGTAGTACATACTTTTTTGAATCGCATCAAATGATTTGAAAGCTTCAATTTATTTTAAGAAATCCGCAATATTGGGTGAAATTTATGCAAATAAACTCAAATGAATTTCCAAAACAAAATATTGAAACATAGATTGGGATTTTGTTGACTCCATGAGAAACAAGAAGATAAGGAAAGATTCAAAAAAGATTTGGATAAACACACCTAAATTTCTAACGATTTTTAATGTGACTTTTCCAACTGTACCGAAAGCTTCCTCAACTATGTTTAAGATTAGGATCGAATCCAATTTAAAGATCGGCAGATTAAGTAATAGAACTTAGTTATTTAATAATAATTTTCAAAATGAATATAGATCACACTGCAGAGTTGGTAGTATTTAAGTGTCTTGAATTAGGAACTTTTGATATATTTAGCTTGGAGAAAGAGACCAAGATGAGACCAGACAGCAAACAAAAAGTGACCGAAAATGAACCAAACAGGAACCAGAAAAACAAAATGTTACCTAATAGGAACCTGAAGATAAGAGTTTGATTCTTCATCATAGAATCAGACCAGACATTTATCACTCGAGTTTGTAATTTCTCGTGTCTTTCCGTCAGTATTACTGTTTGCATTTTTTCATGATGTTCTCTATCAATTTCGTGCGAATTCAGGTATTGCGAAAGCTTCAGAGTTTATTCCGAAGATTTCTCCAGAAATTCATTAAATGATTATTTTTCGTGGAGAATTTTTCTAAGGAAATCATCCAAGAATTTTGTTTCGGTATCTCAAGAATGTAACCTGTGTTTTTCCAAGGATAACCATAAAAATTACCTTAAAGATTGCATCAAAAATTTCTTCAAAGATTAGATATTTTTTAAGGAGTTTGCGGTGATTCTTCCATCAATTTCATTAGTATATCTTCCAAGATTTACGTTTAGAACATCTTCAAAAAATATTTGTATGATCTCCTTGAATAACAAATGGAGAATTAGATTGAAGAATAAGTGAAAACATGTATGGAGGAACTCCTAGTACAGCTTTTGAAAAAAAACGGGGTTATCCCTGAGGAAATTACTGAAGGTCGTATCGTTGGAGTGCTCAAGGATTTCCTTGAGTAAATCCTTTAATCATATTTAAAAAAAAAACTGGAGGATTTTTTTACGAGAATTTGAAGAGAAATCTCTAGAAGAATTTCTACAAGGATCCCTGTATGAGTCCCTAAATCTCTGGACAATTCACTAGAAGATTTCTTGAACTTCTTCCTCAAGACATGTAAAACGAAAGCCTTGAATAACCTGTAGAATTTTGCATCAGAATTCACTGCAAACCAAATAAGAAAAAAACATACTTTAGAGACACATTTTGATTAAACTAGAGACCTTAGAGAGCTTCCTTGAAAAAAAAAAGAGAACAAGTTTCTAGAAAAAGCCTTGCTGCCAGCCCCATACCAATTTCTTCGACTCAATTCTGTTATTCAAATCTGTATTTTCAACAACTTGACTATTGAAACAGAAATAGAATACGAATAATTTGAATCTTTGGTACTAATAAAAAAAATCATCAAATGAATTTTGTGTTGAAAAAAAAATGCGAAATAAAAAATGATTTTTTTTTTCTGAGAAAAGAGCTTTCACAAGGCAATGGCCCCGGGCCCCCACATTTGCAAATCCGGCCCTGCTTTGGTGTTAACATCAACAACGCCTCTCGAATGATTGATAAAAAAGAGACTCAGTCGTGAATTCCTCGATCCAACAGAATCGTACTCGAAACGTACTATTGCATGCATCAATGCATTTTAACATTTACGATCGTGAATTCCTATATTCTGCATTCCCTACTAACAATTTTTATCATCCTGTAACACTTCTGAAGATGCAGAGGATTCCTCGGTCTTTGGTAGTACAGAGTGTCAAACTAACATTTCTTCGCCCATCCTTATTGACTGTAAAGACGTGATCGTTGCTGTTGTTATTGTTCAAAGAAAGGATTTCCTAAAATACGTACAGCTAGTGTTAAGTCAATCAATACGACTGGAAATCAATTGCAATGAACATTTGGAAAATGGTACATTGTCTTGATGAAATTCTTAAAGAAATATTTAGGAAATGCTCAAATCGTAGAAAGCGTAAAAAGATAGCATGAATTGATTTATTATGTTGATTTGGTGTCAAAATTATTGCAGCATAATTTAACGTGAAACTCTTTCAAAAATTTTTTCAACAGTTGTCGGTGGAAAATTCATAAACAAGCACAAGAGGAAATAAGTTCTTTTGGATTGAATTAAAATAAAAAATAATCCATTAGAAGATTATAAAAGTGTCAAAAATTTTTTTTGAAAAAATCAAAGAAAACTGATGAAAGTAAGAAAATTATGAAGTAATGTGTCATTATTTTTTTTCCATTTTTCTACAATCAGTTTATACACAAAAACTTATACCAGTATTATTACAAATTTAAAAAAAATTCTAGACTGTGATAATAACATTTAAATTTTCATAAAGAGTTTTGATGCACATTGTCCATAGTGTAGTATATTTAAGTTAAAGTTAAAACAAAATCCAAAAGAAATAGATAAAACGTAAGTGATCTCCCACAAACTTGTAACAGACCTTCAGTACTACTAGAAGATTTACATCTATAGACTAACTCTAGACCAACATGCAAAAAAGATGGAAAAACCTGTGCAACCGGAAATTTAACACAGCAAAAGCTTCGGTTTGCAAAGGTTATTCCGCTCTTTCCGTTATGCTTTTATCAAAAAAAGTTTCACTCTTCGACTTCGCATTTTCCAATGCAAAAGCAATGAAACACGTTTTGTTGTGCAACTTTTTTACTAGCATTCCTATTGGTAAATTGCTACGACATCCTTCACGCTAAAGTACGTTCCAGCTACAAGAATAAACAGTCCAAAAACAAACAACACGCCGTTCTTCCACAGCAACCACTTCATTCTGCCGAAGCCATGCGGCCACCGGAAAATGACATCCAGCGTGACGGGAATCAGAATTGCCAGCGTTGACGATCCAAAAGATCCCACCAGCCCAACAAACGGACCTATCTCCGGAGCTCCGATCGCCACTGCAGCCAATATGACCAGCATCGTAAAACGAACTATGATTTGGCCCCAATTGTGCCATTTTTGTGACAGTCTGCTGTGAATGTGACTCCACATGATGTCCATGGGGACGTAGTAGCTCAGCCCTAAGGAGAACATAATGCCGATTCCCGAGAGCAGACGTGTTGATTCGGCCCATCTACGAATGGGGGAAGACGTTCATTCGCTGAGAAATTCGACATCCAAAGGATACTTACGGGTTTTCACTTGGCAGGTTAAGAGTAACAGATCCTTCGGTTTTATCTCCATATTGTGCATACCCGAAAAACCCCGTAATGGTGTAAAGTGAGATCAGAAAAGCCATCGCTATGTTCAGTACACCTAAGCTGGACAAGAAGTGCTGTGGATGCTTCATTTTATTCTCAACAGGGAGAACATATCTTATTCCTTGGATTGCAAATAACACTGCGCTGAAAGTGTAGCATAATGTGATATTGCTTCTGATTAAATGTTGCGTCAATTACCTAGCAAAGGAAGCAACACTACTCCACTCGGGCCAAAGGTTTCTGTTGTCCAGCGAAAATGGTTTACTCAAAATGAAATACAGCGTAATCCCAATAGCGCTGATGAGCAGTGCGTTGGCTATCAAAGAAAACGGAACCAGATATTTCAATTCGCGAATCTGCGTAATGACAACGACCGGAATCAACTCAATGAGAATGTAGATGCGTACATCCCAATCTACGTCCAATTGGTTGTAAATCACATCGTGTAGTGATTTGGCTATGAACACCAGAAACAAACAGCAGGTTAGGATGCTTTGGATGAGGATCATTACGTCGACGAATCCCCTAAAATGCATGTATAACTTAGTAAATCTGTTATTGCTTCTGAAAATCTAACCCACATTGTGGACTTTGCGATACGTCTCACTTTGGTAGGCCCATCACTGAATACAGCATGGACTGTTTCTGAATATCCCAACACAGGAGTCTGATTCTTCTTACAAGCTTTCTGAGATGTACCAACCTGTAATTTGCAACGACATATTAAGATATTCAACTCGTACAGTTCAATCTTACTCACCAGTAAATGAACACAATGCGTGTAAATCACACAAATCACTATCGTTCCAATGGTACCAAATATCAATCCTCCGTTTTTGAACGCCAGAGGCATTGCCATAATACCTGTCCCCAGCGATCCTTTGATCATATGAATCAAGGTTCCAATAGTTCTACGAAAACTCAAACTGCATTAGCTCCTTACAAAATTGGTCAACTTCAGCTTACCTACGAGTTGGGCTTCTCCACCTGACGATGTTTGAACGGATCGTAGCCATCCTCTCTGTAACATAAAAATCGATAGAAATAATCAGCAATAGTTTTTTGGCGAACAACTCGGAAAACTTTTACCTATGCAATGCATCGACAGAAGTCATGCTTTTCCTGCGTTTAACTTGGGCAATTCGGGGAAGATGATTTTGTTTTGGCCGCCACCGCTGACGACCGTAATGATCCAAAACTTACTCATAAACGGTTATCAATTTGTGGTCATGGGTGGTCTACCGACAAGATAATGAGATTTGGAGAATGTGCACATTGTGTTGGTGTTGTCGATTATGATTCGCAATTGAAACTTCATTAGGGGGTGTACCCGAGCAAAAATGTTGTAGTTCAATATATTTACGAGAAGTCTATAGTTTTTGATCCCGAAAATCCGACTGAAACGCCAACAACTTCTCGAAACATTTATCCAACAGTCGTTAGCGTTAGCGTTGGCGTAGTTACGGTATACTTCGTACATTGGATACTAGCAACATTTTTGTTTCTTTTTGATAATCTCATTCAGACTGCCTTCAAGAACAAGGATGGGGAGTATTCCTTGATCCAATCTTAAACAAGAAGACCAAAACCATAAATATCGCTACTCCTGGTCACGCCCATCTTTATCGTAACTTGGGATAGGGGAAGGAAATGTTGATGTAGCACTTACTTAATGAGAGGTCACCGACTCAGCGACACCCTCATCATAAGTGCTACGGAAGTGGGGATTGGGAGAGGTAAAAGGTCAAAGGATTCGTATTAAAAGCTAGCGATAGACCCAGGGAACTTATGAATTAAATGTTTTTAATTTAATCTTTTGACTGCCGGCAATCAAAGAGAAGATGTTTGTCATATTTAAGATGTATGGTTAATTAGATTGCTTATACTACTTTCCGTTTTAACTGATTATGTTAGCGACGAATCAAGTGTGGGTAACTGCTTATCAGGCATTACAATCTCATCTGATCACTTTGATCATCTTCGGATGGTGAAAGATATTATCAGCAATCCAAGAGCGCTTTGATATGATTCCATATCTCAATCAGATGATGATCTTGAAGCTTGTTCAGTGACATATAAGTATATTTCTGTTTTAAATTAGATTACACTACTATGCTGTTATGGCTTTTGTACGGATATTTTACTTAGTTGAGATGTCTGGTACTAGTAAATTCTACATAGTGAGCATATTCCTTTGCTTTCAATGCAACATGCTGAATAAGTTAGATCCGATGATGAACTGCTGAGTTTTAAAAGTGGAAAATTATGAAAAATAGTGCTGAAACTGACTGAACTTTGATTGAATTCTGATTTTAAATAATTGTAATGAGCGTGTTGCAATGTCGGGATTTTTTCTACTCAATAGGTGCGGTTGGAACAAAAAAGTATTACAGAAACAAATCCACGGTGGAAAGTTGTATAACAAAATAACTAGTAACTCTGAAACTTATGCCAGATGAAATTAAAGCTTCTCCCGCCACCACCGTCTCTGCTAGACGAATATTGCTTGGGCCAGAAGATTCATCAGGAATTCCTAAATTCCTCTTCAACAAGAAATGCGTGCAGTTTCTTGGGAAAATATCAGTTTGTTATCTAAACTTTTATAACTTGTGACGTGATTTACAGACAAATTTTATCTGCTAAGGTGCAAGTAAGAGGGGCAAAGCAATAAGAGAATTATTTTAAAATAAATGTATCACGAAGGAAATTTTTATTTCATTTTATATGAAGGATTTTATTTTTTGAAATTCAGACTCATTCTATTATATTTTCTTCATTACTCAAGAAAGATTTCTGCTCAAGCGCTCCATTCCCTGACCCTAATGCTTGAAAGTTGCGTTTGTGGTCTTCAAAGAAAATACGAACACATTATGTGCGTGGCCGAAATAGAAACCATCCAAACCTATAAAAATATAAAAAATGAAATTTGATTTCCTCGAGGAACAAATTATCTACTTACTTCCGTTGGTTGACATCTTCAGATAATTTTCACTTCTATTAGGTCAGAAAATGCCCGGACGTGACAGCCGGGCTGTTTCGAATCTTTCTGTTATGGCTTTCTGATGTACGGATTGCTCAGATGATCAGATTTCATCTTGAAACAAGAGAGTCAAAGATGAAGTTCAAAATTTGATCGAAGAGCTCCAAATAATATCCTAATATTTGATCCGTATCTTGCTCAGAAGATCGAAAGATCAGATTAAATGCAATGCCTGCTGCTTATTAATGATTTAAAAGCAGAACCGATCCCTCAAGGGTCATCGGGGAACAAAAAACAACAAAAAAACCGTAACGCGTAAGATCTACAGTCCTTGTATATTGAACTATTTGAAAACTAAACATTAGAAACAAAAAAAAAAAACCTATTCGATATTATTCTGAAAAAGTTGTGGCACTTCTAAAAAACCCGCATCTTTTTATTTGAACCAAAAATTACTCAAAAAACGAAGAAAATGTGGTAAATTAAGATCGGATTTTTCCTACGCGCATGTGATCTCGAACCGACGATGCACATCACAAAAGAAAAAAAAACAACGAATCGTTCTAATGATTCAACTATTGCCAACTAAATTCAGATAATAATTTGGAACAAACTCACCGGATCTCCCAATGATTTGTGGAGTCTTGTTTTTAGTGCTCTGTGATGGCTCCAGCAATCGAATATGTTTCGTGCGACTCGTTTTTTATCTCCTGTGTGTATTAAGCGTGTTGATTCAAAAATTGAACGTGGTTCGTGAATGCCGACGTCTACCGAACGTATCCTATGGCACAACCCTTTCCATCAACATTCCACAACTTCCCGTAACACCTATGAGAGGTCGTAGAGTTCTCTGCATCTTTCTTAAGTAGGTGTTCAATCAATCATCCTTTCCCATTCCCCAACTTTCGCAAGGACGTGGCCAGGACAGTTCTCGATTATTGGAGCATGCGTCAATCTTGTCTAAGAGTTAGAGGTTAGTCCCAAATTTCTGACTTTGGTAACGGACGGGAAGGAGGCAACCCTCATACAATGGTCTAGTACTGTACCACCTACGAATTTGTGCGAAATGCTTAATGCTAATGCTAATGCTAATGCTAACCCACCGGATTTCCCAATCGGGTATAGTTGGTAGAGATGACCAATCCATTTCCAACAGTGCACTGCAGTGATTCGTATATGCACAGGTAGCATAGCACATTACTCTTGATTTACTCATCCTTCTTTATACTAGATATAATTCAAACTACATTTTTCACATTAAATACATTGCTGATATAATCCCATCAGCCAAAACTTAAATTCACCAGCAGAATTGAAACTTGACGAGCACGAGAAAAAACAGCAGCAAGATTTTCGAAACATCCGTTTGCGGTCACCGCTTGCTACGATCTCTCGAAACATTTATCCAACAGTCGAATTCAAAAAGTAGTTCAATATATTTAAATTTCGATTAACGCATATACAACAAGAAATATCGCTGAAACAAACTTAGAAAACACGACAATTTTTTAATTTTTGGTAATATTTAAAAATCTACATTGGTCTTACCGTTTATTTTTGTACAGTCTGATAAATGAACAATCTTGTTAGTAAATAATAACATTAGACAAGAAAATAAACCTTTACAATTCATTTTTACGGTGGGTTACATTATGTACCAAAAATCGTATGCACTGAAATATGTCCTCTATGGTCGGACACTACTATCTACACCATCAAAGTTCATACCAAATCCACAGAAAGGCCAAGGGGTGCTGCGTATGACAGCATATGCCCTGTGGGTTCAATCTTTGCATGATGTGCAGTCTATGAAGCATATTAGCGATATCATACGTCAGTTCCATAAACTTCTTCTTGGTCAGCGCCATACATCGATTTACCATTACGTATCTGTCCTGAAGATGTTTTTTGAAAACCACCGTGTTTGTTGTAGGGTGCCGGTGCCATTTGTGGACTAGCTAAGCTATAAAAAATCATAACAAAATAACGAAAAGATTCAACAGAGATCTTTTGGCGTCAACAGAAAGACTTCAACCTGTACTATATGGGAAAAATATGAAAAGAGTAATAAAACTATTTTTTTAACATAAACTCGCTTGAGCCACTATTGGTACACGTGTTCCAGTAGTTGCGCTAGTGCTTCAGTAGTAGACGTTCGGGAATGATACAAGGAATTTTAAACAAAATGATAAATTTCTGCCAAAGTTTAACCTTTTTCCCTCGGAACAGCAATTAATATCTTTCGAATGTAGCATAAAGATTATCTCTGGGACTTTTCTTCATTTTCATACATCCATTATAAAATCTGCTTCCATCCGTTGATCCACTACTGGGACACGACGGCAACTATTGGTGCAAGGGAGCATTTTTTTGCGTTAACTTAATTATTTATATAAGTTTATGATAAAATAAAAAGCTGAAATTTGGCAAATCGACTAAACTAGAGGCGATCTATCCACCAAAAATAGCACATGTCGTTTTTATCGAAAAATGTACGTTTTACTCCATAGTCCAATCTACTGGTACATTACAACCATTGGTACCGGCACCCTATTTGACTATTTCTTTGCCAGCTTAAATGCTTTTTATGCGATCTTGAAGTGTGCTCTTAGGTACAGTCAACTTTCTCTTACTCGATACTCCGTATCTCAATATCAAGTTAAAAAACCATAGTAAAATTTGGTGTTCATGGCTACCTCGATGGTCCCTTGAATCGCATTTGCACTGGTTCAGTATTCTGTAAATCGATATCTTCCTAACTCTATGGTCTCTTCATTATCGAGTTATGGAGAGGTGACTCGAACGCTCATTTGCCTTAAAATCATCATGTTTACAGCACTTTTTAGGACCGAAAGTTTCGTTGTTTATGCTCCATTTTTTGTTGCTGTGCTTTTTTTTTTGTATCCTACATGTATGAAAACAGGATTAATGAATTAGATCCTACTTACTAGGTTAACATTTTCACTGTCCGGGCATAGAGGACTTGCAATGGTTTCACAAGAAGATTGCTTGAAATTCTACACTTTATAATATACTTTGCATTAAGATTGATGCATAAATTACTGAAGTCCACGTACGGAGACAATTCAGCTTGAATTATAAGAAAAATTGTGGCTACACTTGTGTGAAATTTTCCCGTTTTACATTTTTTTTCAATAATCAATAGATCGAATCAGGATGAAACTTTTGACAGCTACTGTTTGTTTACGTTTGTACATGAAAACGTCATAGTTTGTTAATATTGCAAAAATGTGTATTAGTAAAAAAATGGCGGCTTTTAAATCATTTTTCATGTTCCAGAAGATGATTTCCAATACATGATTAAAACATATTATTATGTGTTACAGATATTTTACAAAGCACCACCATTACTTACTTGTTATATTAAAGCTAAGAATATGTATTGATTTACAAATGACATTTAGTTTTATTTTGACAGTGTCCGTTCAAAAGAAAAAAAAAAATAATGAAAGTGATTGTTTTTTTTCATCACGAATTGCTTATCGTCGAAATATTTATGAAATTTTTTACATGATAATAAACTACCTTTTTGTTGCATCCCAATAGTGCACTCAAGCTGTGTATGCTACTGTAGATTTATTATGAAATGAACAATTTTATTCATTGTGAATTCATGCGCCCAACATGAGTTGTGAAAATATTTTTAAAGTTGTTTTTAAATGGGATTTTAATACTTTTTTTAACACATCATATATCAATCCCGAATAGCATCGAATGAAATTTGCTAAGCTAGTGTCACTGTATAGGAAGCAATGCAAGCTGTTGGCAAACAATCTTGCAATTAGATTCTGAATCCAAGGGTCGCGTGTTCGAGACGTAGTGAAAACTTTTTTTTATTTTCATCAAATTTTTGTGGCATCGTATTTCTGATTGCAAATGTGTGGAAAAGTCGTGCGAAGTGCGTAAATAACCTCCACTTTGATAGGTGTAAAATAATTTATACCAACTGAACATTTTTTTGTCACTTTTAAAATTTAATTTTAAAACTTTCATCGGCATACGGAAATTAGTTCGAATGACACGGGTCAATGTGATCAACTTGCCTTATGTTGATGCATCTTCATGATGTTTTAATATTGTTAAAAAACGAGTTTAAAAGTCATTATAAGAGCAAACGTTAACATGTTTGGTTCAAATCCTAATAAAATTATAGTGTCGTTTATGGAGCAATAATAATACCTGGACAGTTTGCAGTAATTCTATTTCATGATCTTGCATAACATGTTTTTCGAATGCTGTTTTATAGCTCTCATATAACACAAGATGTTATACAGTCAGTGACATAAGTTAGTAATCAAATGCTGTTTTTCCATACAATATGCTCAAGTTTGGGGTGCTGTATCTCAGCTTCTGGTAGTCGTGGAAAGTTGTCGTGGAAAGTTGGTGTGTTCTGCAAATTTGTGTGACTTCTGATATTGAACAACTTTGTTGAACAGACCAATAACCAATCAAGTTATTTGTAGTTCGTCATCCAAATTTCAGCCAATTCGGACTACCAGAAGCTGAGATACAGCACCCCAAACTTGGGCATTTTGTATGGAAAAACAGCATTTGGTTACTAACTTATGTCTCTGACTATATATTACACAAATACAGCTTCAATATAACCAAATCTCTTGTGCGTTGAACAAAAAGATGTGTTTGGTTGACTGTACACGTCAATGGTTGTTACTCTGTGATTGATCAGAACTGGTGAGAATAGGGTAACGACTGTTTATTTCGTTTTTAAACGCTAACAGATGGCACCAGCGGCAAAAAGTACAGACAACAACCTTTAAAACATTCAGTTTCTTTTACTGGCCGCCGAGCGACGACACTGTTGTTTGTATTCCACCCACTGATCACGCTACGCTAGATTCTCAAATTTCTCAAACTTTCAACACAAGCGCATGGAAGAATGGTAGTCGGAGAACTGTCAAAACGTATGGAAATTGATGAAAAGCGTAAATTACTTGCAATTAGGGAACTGGATCAAAAAAGTAGTGATTAGAAAACAAGTGTAAAGTGAATACATGCTTTCTTTGCTTCAGGATTTCGATTTTACTACCACTGAAAAAGAGCCATCTATTGCTTTTTCAGTTTTGAATATCTCCCTATTGTATTTCGATCCAAATGAAAATCCAAAATTCAAATGACTGTTGCTTCTACAGGCCGAGAATACCTCTGCATTCCTACAATCACCGCGAGAGAGGTGTTTATAAGTGTGGGAGGAAAAAAACTGGGTGTTACCTTTGGTCGGTGACGCGATAAATAGATAAGGAGGAAAAATAGGGTGCAGAACCACTTGGGCACTTTCATAATTCACTTTTACATGGCGCTTTTTTTCGAGGTCGAATTATCTCAAACTTTGCAGTATGAAGCACTTCATTGCGACGCATATTGTGACTAAACATGAGAACTGTAGCTCTTAAAAAATCCCACTGTCTAAGTGAATCAAAAGTGCCAAAAATAGGACCCGGCTCTATTACTCTTAGTTAAAACTAGTTTTGAATTTTTGTATCGCGTTTAAAAAATATTGGTAGAAGATTTAAAAATAAGATTACGACGACGTTCAAAATGTTGATCTCTCCAAATGATGTTTTTAGTAATGACGAAAAGAGAAAGGTATGTATATATTGAAAATATAAAAAAAAACAGGAATAAGTGTGTATGCCAACTCTTGTAGTGACGGACCATCCATAGTTTGTTCAAAATTTACGTAAACGTAACGTTGCCAAGTGATAGTTTGTTATAATAAGTATGAAACGAGCTCACCAATTGGTAATCCTTCTTAGATTGAACACGAATATATGTTTGCACTCGCACAACACAAACCAGACACGATTGATCTTGATTCCGTCACTCGCACGAACATTGGCGTAGGAACAGGGGGGGCCAGGGGGGCCAGGCCCCCCCCAGAGTCTTCCAGGCCCCCTCCAGAATTTTGAATGAAAATATATATGAAAAAAAAATGTTTACATAATTCTAATATTCTGAATCTATTGATAAACATTCTTCAGTAGTTACGTTCTTTTATTTTATTCAATAATAGTGGGAAAACCTAGCTTGTCGTTCACAGCATTAGTGTGGCGGTTCTGAATTCGTTGAATTGTGCGACCATCGAAACATTAATCGTCCTGCTATCGCTCGACATCTCCGTTTCAAAATACTGTGATACTAAGAAGCGTCATTATCCTAGAAAATCGATTCCTTAAATTCGTATTTTCTGAGTAGGGCAAACCATACTATTTCAAATGTTCTAGCATAGTGTAGCCTTTTAACTGAATTACGATTTCCTGTGTTCTTGGAGGGTGCACTGATCGAGTTGTCCGGTGATGATGATTGTCCCCATAAGTTTTCTTCAAAGAAATTCATTGATAAAAAAGGTCTCGGCAAAGAAATAAATAGGCAAAATTACTAAAGGAAATTTTAAGACGTAAAATAGCTGCAATTATTGGAGAAAAACAAGGCCTAATTCAAAACATATCTCTTCAAAGAATTTCAAACTTACCTAAGGCTTAAAAAAAAGTAAAAAAATCGGCCATAAGTTTGATTCCAGCAATATGTTCTTTCTCTGTTTTCGCCTCATTTTTTTTAATAATTTTGTATGAATGAACTTTTTAATTTATCTCTAAACTACGTTTTACCAAGTAAGTTTTTTACAGTCTCAAGAATTTTAGTGATCAAATTCGTTAATGTATATCAAAGAGTGGTTTATACCCTTTGCTTCAAATCTTTTAGAAAGTAGTCAAATAATATTGAGATTTACTAAAAATTGCTAAACCTTGAAAAAGTTTGTCCTAACATTTTTTCTAAATAATCGTTGATTCTGTCAAATTCCTTCATATAGGGGAATTTACGTATTCTTGACAGTCCAAACCGATGTCGCTCTTCTATTACAATTTTCTCGAGCATCAGCAGACAAATTACGTTTTTGCCTGTTTACATGTATGCGCTGCTCAATCCTCTATCAATTCACACCGATAGACTTGTTAAAACCTTCTTGGAAACTTAAATATAACGCTTCGAACAACCAATATCCGTGTGACTAATGTCGGCAGCCTTAAATATTCTCTTCGGCAGATTTTTCATAAGAACTGTAGGCAAATCTCCAAATCAGTCGCACTTTGAGGCGTATTCATTTGAATTGATGGCATCTATAGTGAAATTGTTCGTTCAGTCTCGGCAATCTCGTCCCGTTGAGCTGACAAAACAAAGAAACATCTGAATGTTTTCATTGATGTGTTTTGAAGAAAAAAAATCGGTGTATCTGGCATTTGAAATTTGGTTGCCGATAATAGTCCAATGGTGCCGAAGCCGTAAATTACCCTAGTTTTCCCAAAAAAGTTATTAAAAACTTTTTGGCAAAGTTCATTATAAGTCCTTCAGAAATATTTTTGAAATGCATTGTAAATTGCGTTACAATTCTCCTTTGTTTTTTTTTTTGTGAATTCTACTTCAAATCCCCAGATTCTACAGGAATTATATACGAAAAGTATTTTTGGAATGTCTTTTGGCTTCAAATCTCCAGAACAAATTTATTGAAAAATCCCAGGCATATTTTTACTTCCGAAATTAGCAATTTAGCAAAATAACTGGGCAGGGATTGATTAAGAAATTCATGAAGAAATTTGTGAAGATCTTCCTTAAAACAATGTTTCAGAAATTGTTTTATAAATTCTGCAAAAAATATATATTCTGGAATTGAATTCTTGTACATTTTCAAGGCGGAACTCCTAGAGGCTTTTTGGCTTAATTATGAAGATTATGATGGAGCTCCTTGAGAAATTTGTTTTTTTTTTTAATATGATTTGAGTGATTTTAACTATCCTGCAGTTTATTGTTTATTTATCCAGCCCATTGATTCACCTCTAGAGAAAAATATAGATAATCATTTATCTTGGGTTGTTTCGATCTGATTTAACATTTTGTTTTTCTCCTTCCTTCACATGACGTATTCTTAGGCACCTTCGTACAAAAATTCGTACTCCAAAAAGCAACATTTTAAAGAATCTAAAGGAGAAAAATGAATTCCAGGAGTTTTAAAAATTTTCAGAGTTCTTATACGTATGGCTCCTGATTTCTGAAAATCCATCAGGAATTCCTCAACAAATTTTCAAAGTTATGCAAAAATTTACTCCAAGTTTTGCGAAACATTTTCTAAAATGTAAGATACAAACACCTTCATAAAAAATCCATCTGTTTTAACATAAACCATTGTCTTTTATAAAGACGATAGAAATTAACAAGATTTTTTGTAGTTAATCCGACAAAAAACGCCAAAGCTTTTTCTGTGAGTAACATTGTCAGGACGTCAGAAAGTTCCAAAAATTCTGCGATTAATTCTTGAGTTTCCTGACAAGAGTTCAATATTTTTGCAAATTAAATTTGAACTTTAATAATAAAAAAAGAGAAATCTCTGAACAAATTTCTCGATTTTTTTTTAATATTTGCACGGAAGAGTTTATGAAAGAATAGCTAAACCCATTCCACTAAAAACTTTGAAATGATTGAATTGAAAAAATATGGGTTAGGAATTCGGGGATTAATATCAAATTGATTTTTAGATAAATCTAAAGAAACACTTAGACAATTTTCTTTGAAAAAATGCAGATAGATTTGTTGAAAACTTCTCTGAGATATCACTAAGAATATTTTCCCAGTTTAATCTTATATAATTATTTATGAAAATCTTGTGGAATATTAGGAGTAATCAAGAGAGAATCAATAATTTTTGCTGTGAATTTTTCAAGCAATCCTCTACAGGGTGTCGACTCAATTTGGAAAATAAAATTCCCTGACTTTCTCCGACCTTCCAGTAATTTTTCAGAAACACGAAATAAAAATATAGTTGTCGAACTCAGCGCTATATTTTGTTTACCAAATTTGGCGTATCGCAGTACACTTTCTACGACATTCTAGATTTTGATGTATTACTTAAAGTGCCGTCAAATTTTGAGAAACTACAAGGAAAATTAAGGTCTTTATTTTGACCATAATAGCTCGTATAAAGAAAAAGCTTTCGTTCAGTTTAGCAAAGGCTTTCACTTTACTCGAATACAACTGTTAGATAATTTTCTAGAGCGTGTTTTAAAGCTAGTATGATTAAACTGATCGCTTGAGTGTTTTCTTTCAAAGCTTAAAGATTCGTATAAAACAAAAAATAGTGAAACCTGAGTAGATACCCAGAAAATCCTGAGTCATCTACTTACCAATCATACTCAGTTAAAATCTTCAAGATTTAAAATTCTCAATGTTTTTCTCTACAAGTATTTGTTTAATATAAGAAGATGCTATTTCATAAACTATTACAGAAAATCTTACATTATTCCTCCATAATCTAATGCGAATATTTCTTAAAGAATAATTAGGAAAAATTTTTCAAGAGTCTCGATTTTTTTTTCACTCAAAATGAATTCATTTTATTTCGAATAGGTACTTCAAATAATTATTCGCGAAGATTTGTTACAATTTATTTATTTTAATAAAAATTTTGGACTTTTCATATGAATTATGCCTTGGTTTTCTTCCCCGAAGAATTCATCTAAGGATGCTTTAAAAAATCATTCAGGGATTTATTATTGTTCTAATAAAAACTTGTCGTGCCTCCAGTAATGCTGTGAGGAACTGCTCCAAGAATTCAATAATCGATTCTTCTAAGAGAAATAGAAATCTCACAAAATTTTCAATCTATCATAGCAGAAATTCTATTTAGAGAATTTCTGGATTCTTAAAAATCTTGGAGCAGGGGAAAAGCACTAAAATTTCGACTCAAAAGAATTCGGTAAACGTTCGGTAAATGTTACAATTTTAATTAACTGGAAAAGGCCGATGAAATTGTCAATAAAATTAAATTTACGATAGCGGGAATGATTCAGACATAACAAATTGCAAAGAACCGCAGATTGAACACTTAAGGAGAATTTCAGAAGATTCTTCAGAATACCTGGGGATTTTTTTGTGTTCATTCTGCGATTCTAAACATCAGTATAGGACAGCTCCTAATGAAAATCCTAAACTAGCGCTTGGAACCTTATTCATCACATTTTCAAAATTCGAAATTCCGAGGATTTTTTTATAGATAGTAAAATATAGTTTATTTTACCATACATAACAGCGCTTTATCAATGGTTAATAGCTAATATTGATTACCCATTTCGTCCAACAAATTTATCGTATTCAATAATTTGCAGATAAAAAATTCGTATTGATAGATAATTTTCCCTGACCTATAGTGAAATTCCCTGACTTTCCAGGTCAAAAATTGGATTCCCTGACATTCCCTGACTTTTCAGGTTTTTTCAGCTAGTCGACACCCTGATTTTAAAAATTTCAGAGAGATTTTTGAACACAATTTTGGTATTAGGGAGCCGGATCCTATTCTTGGCACTTTTGATTCACTTCGGCAGTGGGGTTTTTTGAAAGCTACTGAGCTCATATTTGGCCACAATATGCGTCGTATTAAAGTGCTTCTAATTGCGAAGTTTCAGACGATTCGGCTGAGAAAAACCCCCCATGCCAATGTGAATCATGGAAGTGCCCAAGTAGCTCTGCACCCTATTTATGGTAATATTTCATGGAGAAATCCTAAGTTTTTCCAGAAAATCCTTAATATGCTATTAATGAACAACTTAATGATATTTTCAACAATTAAAATTTATGTGTGATAAGTACGTAGTTTAGCTTCATGGAGAAATGTTTAAAATTCTGATGTCTTCTTTTGAGCAATTTGATACAGTTTCTTCGAAAAAATCCAGATTATAAAGCCTAAAGAAACTCCGGGAAAAATCTGTTTAATAATAACTACTTATTCCGTGTGAGTCCCAGCAAAAACTGAGTGAAAACTGGTAAAGGCGATCTTGCACTGGAAAAGTACGGAAATAGTTCATGAAGAGATCCCCGATACTTGAAAAGTTTGTGCAAGAACTTCAAAGGGATATTCTTCGTGAGTTCTTTGGAAATATTCTTGAAGGATTTTTTTACTGGATTAGACAAAGAATTGATATTTTCCGTAATTATTATTATTATTATTATTATTATTAATATTTATTCAGGACACTTTACCATACATGTGGCATTCGTGTCGAATTTTCCGTAATGAAAATTGTAATTTACAAGCATTACTGATATTCAGAGATAATAGCTGATATAAGACAAAAACACAAACAGATAAAATCAACGCAAATTTTCGCAAACTACGAAATTTGCGAAAATCATGATTATTACTTCGGTAAATCAAGAATTTTCTAGGCCCCCCCTAGGCCCCCTCCAGGAAAAAATCCTAGCTACGCCAATGCGCACGAAAAGAGCATGTAACAGAATCAAAAGACCACTCACTGTATAACGATTATAATATTGATAATATTATAGATCAGATTATAATATAGATCAGAAAAAATACTCTTTAACATACTCTCATATAAGAAGATAAAAATGTAGACCTTTTAACCATTTTTCTATTCCTCGTCGACATTTTGTCTCATAGAAATTTCATCTTTCCATCTTCTGTCGTTTCAAAGCTTCGTCTTTCCTTCATAAATTCAAACCTAAAAGTCGAAAGTCAAAACTTCGACAGGAAAAAAGCAAAAAAGGCGAAAGGTTGAAAGTAATTGTCAGCATGGAAAATTCTTAAAAAATGGGGTTTCGAACTTTTGTCACTCCATGTTTTTCATAATTTCGCAAAAAATATAAAATAAATTATCTCGGTTTTAGGATGCTGTTTCACAATGAAAATTCCCTCAGTAGAACAATTAATTAATTTATATTTTTTATTCTCTTTTCAGGTAAGTTCAGCAAGCATTTAATGACCAAGTGTGATCAACTACAAAGCTCAGTAATTCTTGCGACTAGGACATTACGGTTAATATAAGGTTGTATTTAAATTTGCATGTTACCGAAAAAATGATGCAGCGAAAATATTTCCTGGTGGAAACGTTAATTTTCTCCACACAACCAATTTCCCTTTTCCTTTTTGGTGACACAACATTTTTAGGAAATCAAGATGCTTTGAAGAATCCTGTAGAAAAAAAAATCGTGTTTAAGGCGAAACATCTCGGAATCCAAAGATGGCCGTCACTATGGCCGACTTGTGACCATACTCGCGTTTTCAAAGGCACAAAACTGAAGAAATAATAGGCAAACGTTCCTGATCTTTTTATTTTAAGCTTTCTGCTAGTGCGTAAAGCCAAAATAAAAAGTACACTGTTGTTGGAAGGTTTCTTCGCGAGATTTGTGCCTTTGAAGTTTTTGTGCAATCTTAGAAGTTGATTTCAAACTGTGTCACCTTGAGGAGATCTTAGGAGAAGTAAAACATTTTGGCGGATTTCTTTTCAGACCTTTAGCTCGATTGGGTCCTAACATGTTTAATGAATTCTTGTTTTTTGTCGACAAACATACCACAGGGCTTTTAGTTTTTACACTGGAGTTGCCTGTGAAGAAGAAAGACGTCTCCTGCTCGATTAGAACGCGAATTTGTATGGGAATAAAAGTTCGCCGCTGTTCCAATTTTGACATTGACGCCAATCTAACTTAAATTCACTCTGTATTTGACATTTCGGAAGGGACACGGAAAACAAAACATACCCAAAATTTGAGTTCTTTGAGTTTTTTGGACTTAAACCAAAGAAAACCATTTGAACATTTAGTGAACATATGTTTCTGGCCTAAACTTAAGCGCTTGGTACTAAAATTCGGACAGGGCCTTAGGACCTTATTAGATGTGAACGAAATATTATTGTTACTAAGGAGCTGCCTAGTGACATTCTTAATAAGATTTTAGGTATACCTCTAATAAATCTTCCGAGCGCAATTTTTGGTGTTATTATAGATTTTATTTTAATTGTTTAATTATTAAGAGGCTAATGAATTGTAAAGCCTCTATAAAGAGTAAGCAAAAACACAAAAATAATGTTTTATATGTGTTTATAAAGAAAAATATTGCGTGATCTTTCAAAAAATCGTAAATTAATCCTTCCTAGTAGATTACTGGCGGTAGAGGTAAATTAAGGCTTTTGATTAATTCCTTGTTTGACTTGTTATTGATCATTGGTCGTACCGTACCGCATTCCGGGGTAACATTGATCAGTTTTTCCCTGGGCATAGATTATCATCGTACCTGTCACACGAATGCGAAAATGGCAACTTTGACACAGAAAGCTCTCAGTTAATAACTGTGGAAGTGTGCATAAGAACACTAAGCTGAGAAGCAGGCTCTGTCTCAGTGAGGACGTAATATTAAGAAGAAGAAGATTGATCAGTTTTTTGTCAGTATTTCCTAAAAATTGAAAATGCAAATGCTGCATTTATTTTTTATTTTTTTAATAACAAGTATTGGTATCTGAAATTCGTAATGATATATTGCGTTTTTTTCTGAAATTCAAGGCATTTGAATCAATGTTAAAAGAAAACTCTTGATACTGATGTCCAAAATGAAACTCTGTGAAAGCCATTCACTTTTAAGTGTTAATTTTAAAATTAAAATGAAATAATAATGAACTACGTAATACGCCTCAACGTAGCCAGTTTCTTCTGGAGCTTTTGCATTCTGTACTATAATTCAATTATTTCGGTGAATTGAAAAAAACCATATAAATAAATCAGTGGCTCGGTATCGCCGACAAAGTATTTTGGAATATTTTCATCAAAACTTCAAACCGCCTCAACAAAAAGCCCCAGACGGCCCAAATGCTGCTTTATGAATAATCCAGGATTTTGAAAAGCATTGTTTTTTGGACTGCTTTTACCGAAAATATAATTCAATCTGAAAATTCCGATAATGAATGATTTAAATTTTCTTTCTTATTGTTAAGCTTTCGAAATTTGATAACAAAATATTTTTAAACAATATTTTTGTACGAAAAAATGGTCAAAATCTATTTTTGACTGTTTTTACTAAAGTGGCATACAACGCCATACACGTCAGTAATAGAGTAATAGTCAGTAATAGAGAGTTCGGAATAAAGTTCAAAAATACCTCAATTTGCAGAAGATAGTTTTTTTTACTAGGACGCTCCTAACGAAAGATAAAACTGATCTAAACCAGTTTTAAACGAATAAAACTGCAGTACAAATCAGCCCAAAACGCATATCAAAAGTGGTGGTCGAAAACAGAGATCTGCCCCAGTGTGCCCTACTGGTCAGTGATATCTTTTTTTACGGTAAATCTCGCATTTAGTAATATAACGGCGTATCAGAAGTGACCGATATGAGAACATTATCGATTTTTTTTCCGCTAAAGGATGATGAAGAGTTTCTACTGAGTCAAACATAGCATTCGAAATCAGTCGTCCGGCCAAGTAATGAGCTTAAGAGAAAATCGATGAAGAGAAATCGATCAACGCAGTTACGCCCTTTTGATACTGGGCGCGAGATATTTTGGCCAGACTTATGTTTTCACTATTCATCTTATTTCTGTCGGAAATTCTCATCGTTCTTCTTGTACATTGAGCGCCCCACATAATTCACGTTACGTAAAACTTTTTTTTTCATACTAAAAGCGTTACAGATGAGTGAGTAGGTGGTTGGAAATTTCTATTTCTATTTTATTTTAAAAACGCTTCCATTTAAAATAAAAGGAATTCGACAAAGAGAAATCGATTACTGCAAATATGCCATCATGATACTTAACGCATGGCAGTTTCCTAGCGAGTTCATTGACAGAGTGTCATCCCAACAAACATTCACTCATTTAACAAACACCATTATGGCAGTTTTATTCAGCATCATGTTTAATAAGATTTTGATAATTTTCATAGCCAACCTTTGTTCAGACATTGTTCACACAAATTTGGAGAAACTTTAAAGCATGTCGTTGAATTCCAACTTTATTTTTCAGCTTTTAAAACATTTTACAAGCATTTAGTTCAGCTTTTATACGACTGGTTCAAAATTAATTAAAAACAAATAAAAAACAAAAAAGTATATTTCTAGGTGTTTCAAATGTAGTGTACATAATTATCATGATATAACAACTATATTTAAAAATCACCTGGATACGGGATTCGAACTCGAGACCTTCTAATCGTCAGCAGTATACCTTGTCATCTGCGCCATCCTAGAATTGATGAATAAACCTTCCAGTGCAAAATATAAACCTCTCATAGCTGAATATTGATCATGTTTGAGCTTCTATTCGACATCGTCTAATCAACACATGGTACGCTTATCAACAACTGAACAAGCATATTATTCAGCTGCTGTTTAGTGCTGATCCAAGCTGAGTTCAGTCGGCTATTTTTAGAGCACAGTGAGAAAATTTATGTCAATGATGGTCAAAAATAATGTTTATTTACACAAAGTGAAATCAGTCTGAAATGATTAAGGTGAATATGCATCGAAGCCAAACCTCAAATTTTCAAGAGCACAAATCTAGAGAACCAGACAGCGCAGCGGTTCGAGCTGAAAACCTAAGCGATTGGTCACACGCTGGTGGTGACCAATCGATTGAGTTTTCAGCTTGAACGGATATTTGGTTCTCTAGATTTGTGTTCTTGAAAATTTGAGGTTTAGCTTCGATGCATCTTCACCTTAAGCTTACTTCATAATAAGGTTTAGTTTGTTCAAAACTTCAATTTGAATGATTCATTAACTTTATAAATTATAATTCATTTATTTTATAAATTATACTTGTATTAGTTGATTATATTATTGGTTGTTTTTTTATAAACCTATTATGCATTAAAGAAATTTATGAATGAATATATTTAAATCATTTGAAGTGTTCTGAGCACTATGCGCCTGAATAGAAAAATGATCGAATATTTTGACGCGTGGGATTTTTTTTTTTTTCAGAAATGGCCAAATAAATCATTTTTCTCGGAACAATATCCCGAGCAGGCGAAAAAAGCCTAACAATAGCAAATTACAATATAGATGGCTAATAGTGATAATAACTTGATAGATATAATATACAAAAGATCTGAAAATGATATCTTAAATAAACTACATACAAAGAACAAGCAAAATTTTTATGTTGTCTTCAGATCTTTTATGTCAATCAAGTCAATATCACGCTTTGTTCGTCAGTACTTCGCTCCTACTATAAATACTTAGTTCAAATGTTTGTTTTTGTTTTTCAAAATAATCTTACATTTCTGGAGGCTGACCATGTTTATTTTCTGAACAGCTATTTAAAAAGTTTTGAGAAAGCATAAGTTATAAGCTTTGAAATTCGTTCGGAACTCAACACGAATTTCGGATATTTTGTCCATTTTATGAAATTTAGCTTAAGTGTGATCGCTTTAACAGGGCTTATTTATTGCTGAACAATGTGTTTGTTAATCGTCATTTTGGCCTCTATTGGATCAACTGTTCTTATAATATACTGAAGCTGAATTAGGATTTTATAAGATAATTATTCAGCTCTTATTCATGCTTATGTTAAACATGTGGAAATAGCTGAAGAGCGACGCAAGTAAAACGTTAGTTCGTCTTCTGAATATCCTTTTACACATATACATGTGTTTAGTGGAATGTTGGCTTTTTAATTGGGGGAAACATGTCTTGTTCAGCTCATTAGTAAAACAATCTTGACTAGTCGAATGAGAATCTTTGGAAACGTTTAATAAGTGGCGATTCAACTTTTGTACATTCTAATGCATAACGTTGAACATTGACCTAAGTTTGTGTTGAAAAAGCACCTTCTCAGCTCTTTAAAGAGCAATTTTTTTATTCAGCTGCCATTACCATTATTGAACAATAATTAAACATGCATGCTTGTTTGTGGCTCTGAATTGTTAGTTGGGATGGATATTGCATCTGTCATGAAACTTTCCTTAGGTTCAGCAGGTCTCGATCAATTTCTGAGAGGGTAGTTCCCTATCATTATACATTTTTAATGAGATCCTCTGTAGATATTTGTTTGACAGAATCTGTTTGTTCTTTGAGATTGATAACTGATACCTGTTGACATCCTAGGCTTAATTCTCTACAACATTTTAAGCACTTTCCTATTAAAATCTCGATGAGTTTCTTGGTAGGGTTGCTGATGATTTTTGAAAGGATCCTTGAAAACGATGATAAGATCATTGAACATTTGCCATAGAAAATTTCCAACGCAAATGCTCAGGAAGAAATAGATATTTTTGGCTAACATGAATCGTCTTCAAGGACGAATGCAATAGTCAAGGAATATTATTTTGTGTCTTGATAGAAATTTTTCAATCACGTCGATCAACATAATATGATTTTCAGCTTGCATACGGAAAGTTCTTTCTGTGGATTCAAGCAATCAAAATTCAATAGAAATTTGTATCTTCCTATCCGTTTGCGAAATAACTCCTGCAAGACTCAAGTTTTATTCATATGTCTTGATAATGCGTCGTATGCTAGAGTATGTCCCGAAAACCAGCAGCAGAACCCCAAATACCGCCAGTATCACATTTTTAAGTATTATCCAGCCACACGGTCCGTAATCGTTGGGCCACCTAAATACCGTATCCACCAGGACCGGTACGAGCAACACCAGATTACTGGAACAGAACGATCCAACCAGCCCAACGAAAAGCTGCAGATCAGGAACGCCCACCGAAATCGCGGTCAGGATCGTCATCAGCCCGAAGCGGATGGCAATTTGGGCCACATTGTGATGATCTTCCGGAATTTTCGTCTCAATCCGGCGCCATATAATTTCCATCGGAACGTAAAATCCCAGCCCCATTTGGAAGAGGGCCGACAAAGCTGCCAGCAATCGTGTGAACTCAGCGAGTCTGAATTAGAAGCGGAGGAGTTGAAGTTGAGATTGACAGTTGGGAAGATGTGACTAACCTGCTATCGCTTGGAAGATTTAAGGTTATAGAAGCCTTGGTGTCATCTCCGTAGCGAGCGTATCCGAAGAATCCGGTAGCAATGTACAGAATCGACAGGAATGCTATCGCTTGAGAAACTACACCGCAGGTTCCTAGGAAATTCTGTGGGTGCTTCATTTTGTTCTCGATAGGTAAAACGAATCGAATTCCTTGAATTGCAAACAATATGGTACTGAAATTTGAAGAATTTCTGAAAATTGTCGTTTCATACAATTGGACCCACCAATACCTTATGAAAAATGGCAGTCGGTTCCATTTTCGGCTTTAATTTTTTTAATGGCTGCTTGGGCACGTCAGGAGTTAATCATCAATATTAACCTCCTTTTCCCGAGCAGCCTAGATAGCCGCGTAGTGTCGGTAGCGGTTGTTTCAACTGGCTAAGAATTAACACTACGGACTGCCTGTTCCGGTGGTAAAAGTCCACCTCACAGGTGACCCCTAATTTATGGTGTGATGCGTACCGTGCCTAAGAATGAATGGTTAGGGGGGTCTAAATAAAACCTAACCGCAAACGGAGCCTGTGGGGTACCAGGGCGCCCTCCACAGTATTGAGTCCTTCCTGTGCTACCCGGAGCAATGGTGCAGGTGACCTTGTGTTTCTCCGAGATGATCGGCTGCCCTTCTTCAGTCTCTATCTTGAGGCTTAATAAGGGTGGGATTATGAATATGTTGACATTTAATTTAAATTATCACCTATATGGATTCGCATTATGCGTTTTACACAGTGTATTCTGTGCTCTTTCGCCTTTGGCGACTTTAAATAGATACCGATCTGGTTTTTTCGTTGCTGGTCTTTTTCGTGCTGAGATTGCAAAAAGCTTAATCCTGCCTAGTTTGGGTAGTGGCTACGGTTAGGTTAGCTCAGATCAATCTTCAGCATAAAAGAACAGCAACGATCAATCTTTGCAGACTCATGCAAAATGGTGCAGCCCAAGTGGCGCTAGTTCAAGAACCCTACTTTCGTAGAGGGAACTTCTATCTAGGTAACCTTGTGGACCCAGTTTTTGCTACTTTTAGCAAGCTTGAAATGGCAAACTCGCGCTCCATGCCCCGCGCATGCGTGCTCGTTAATAAAGCAATCGTTGCTACACTCATCTCTGAGTTAACTACCAGAGATGTATGTGCTGTCACAATCGATGTTTCTGTTGGTGACCTCAACAGGAAATACGTCTATTGTTCGGTATATTTACCACATGATGAACCATCCCCAACGGATGACTTCAAACGAGTTGTCGTACACTGCGTAACAAAAGGCCTTCCGCTGATTGTGGGCAGTGATGCCAATGCTCATCACATCATCTGGGGCAGCTCGGATATCAATTTGAGAGGCTCCAGTCTGATGGAATACTTAAGTAGTACAGACCTTGGATTACTTAACATAGGCAATCGCCCAACCTTCATGGTTTCTAATAGAGAAGAAGTGTTAGACATAACGCTCTGCTCGAATAGAATCAGTCACGAGTTGACGAATTGGCATGTATCAGATGAGGAATCATTATCTGATCATCGCTACATCTTCTTTGAACATTCAAATGTAACTGCGCAGACTTTGCGTTTTAGGAATCCCCGGTCAACAAACTGGGAACTCTACATTGAATTGGTTGCGACCAAATTTCATGGATATTCTCCGTCCATTGAAAATCCAAGTGATCTGGATGATGCCGTTGATACTACAACATCCTACATTATGGAAGCTTTTGAAGAAGCATGTCCTCTGCGGTCTGTAAAGACTACAAGAGGGACCCCATGGTGGAATTCCGATCTGACTAGACTCAGGAAACAATGTAGAAGGAGTTGGAACAGACGCCGTTCAGCTGGATCAGAGTCGTTCAAGTCAGCTCGCAAGGCTTACAAGAAGGCTCTTCGTTCTGCTGAACGATCCGGCTGGAAAAACCTTTGTACAAATGTTTCCAGTTTGAGTGAAGTCAGTCGGTTGAACAAAATTCTTGCAAAATCTAAGGATTTCCAAGTGAACGAAATTCGCTTACCTAATGGTGACTTTACTTCTTCCGATGAAGAAGTTTTAGAATGTTTATTCAATACACACTTCCCCGGATGTGTGGACATAGCATCTACGGATGAACCAAATGTCTTTTCATGTAGTTACGAGTCTCTGGCCTCGGCTCGCAGTATCGTAACTACTGAATCGATTCAATGGGCACTTAATAGTTTTGCTCCTTTCAAATCTCCAGGAGCGGATGGGATTTATCCTGTTCTGCTCCAAAAGGGATTTGAGTTTATCAAACATGTTTTGAAAAAGCTACTTGTAAGCAGTTTTGCTACCGGGTACATTCCCAAATCCTGGCGTGATATTACTGTAAAGTTTATCCCAAAAGGAGGACGTGCGTCGTATGAGGAAGCGAAGAGTTTTAGACCAATCAGTCTGACCTCTTTTCTTCTGAAATGTCTGGAACGGATTATCGATCATCACATCCGTGATGTTTATTTGGCAAACATGCCTCTTCATGTGAATCAACATGCTTACCAATCTGGAAAGTCCACTGTGACTCTTTTACACAAAGTTGTATACGATATCGAGAAAGCATTCGCTCAGAAGCAATCGTGCTTGGGTGTTTTCTTGGATATTGAGGGTGCCTTTGATAACGTGTCTTTCGATGCCATATTGGAAGCCGCACGAAACCATGGGCTACCTACAATGATTACCAATTGGATTCATCAAATGCTCAAAAACCGACATCTCTTCTCGACATTGCGTCAAGCAGCGATTCGAAAATTGAGTGTTTGCGGATGCCCCCAAGGGGGAGTCTTGTCACCACTTTTGTGGAATCTCGTAGCAGATACGCTATTGAGGCAACTCAATAATTGCGGTTTTCCAACTTATGGATTTGCCGACGACTATCTAGCTCTGATAGTTGGTATGTGCATAAGCACCCTATTCGACCTGATGCAAAGTGCTCTTCAGGTAGTCGAGAGTTGGTGTCGCCAATATGGCCTTTCGGTTAACCCGAATAAAACATCTATTGTTCTTTTTACGGAAAGACGAAACCGCGATGGAATTCGACCTGTACGTCTTTTTGGCACTGAGATTAATGTGACTGATCAAGTAAAGTATGTCGGAGTCATTCTAGATTCCAAACTTTCATGGACACCTCACATTGATTTCAGAGTCAAAAAAGCTTGCATGGCCTTCGGTCAATGCCGGCGAACGTTTGGCAAAACTTGGGGCCTCAAACCCAAATATATCAAATGGATTTACACAACAGTTGTTCGACCAATATTGGCATATGGATGTCTTGTGTGGTGGCAAAAGGGCGAAGTGAGAACAATCCAATCAAAATTGGGCCATCTCCAAAGGATGTGCTTGATGGCGATATCTGGTGCGTTCTCTACAACTCCCACAGCAGCGCTCGAGGCCCTTTTCGACGTTGCGCCACTACACATATATCTTAAACAAGAAGCACTTTCTTGCTCTTACCGTTTATGGGTACTGGATCTACTGGAGAAAAATTCAGTGAATCGTAGATCTACACACACTTCGTTGTTTCCACTTTTGGTGAATTGGGACAAAATTGTCCTTGCTCCAAGTGATCTCACAATTGCTTGTAACTTTCCTTACAGGACATTTATCACACAATTCCCTTCACGGGAAGAGTGGACGTCTGGCTATTTGGAAAGAAGTATATCAAACAATATAGTATGTTACACTGATGGCTCCCTTCTTGAAGGTAGAGCTGGTGCAGGAGTATATTCTCGTGAGCTAAGGCTGAATCAGTTTTACTCACTTGGTAGAAACTGCACCGTTTTTCAGGCGGAAATATTTGCTCTTATGTGTGGAGTGCAATCAGCACTTCAACAGCGCGTAATGGGTAAAGTCATATACTTCTGTTCAGATAGTCAGGCTGCTATAAAAGCTCTCGCTTCGGCCAACTCAAGGTCGAAGCTTGTTATCGCATGTCGAACTCAAATTGAGGAACTGAATTCAGTCAACTCTGTAAACCTTGTATGGGTACCTGGCCATTCTTCCATCGCTGGAAATGAATTGGCTGATGAGCTAGCTCGCGATGGAGCATCGCATGACTTCATTGGCCCTGAGCCGGCTATTCCAATTTCGAAGTGCTGGGTGAAGCTTCAGATAAACTCTTGGGCGGCAACTCAGCACAAGCAATATTGGAATAGTTTGGAGTCGTGTCGTCAAACAAAATTGTATATTACTGAGCCATCTCCAAAGGTGGCGAAGTATTTAACAAATCTGTCAAAGCAGAATTGCAGTCTCTTGGTCAGAGCGTTGACAGGCCACTGCCGACTCAACTATCACATGGCAAATATTCAGCGTGCTGACTCATTTGTGTGTGATAGTTGTGACTCCGATTATGGAACTTCGTATCACCTGATATGTAACTGTCCAGTTTTTGCGCAAATGCGATTCCAATTACTTGGTAAACACTTATTAAGTGAAACTGAATACAGAAGCCTGAATCTTCAGGACATCCTGTTATTCTTAACCCGCTGTGGTAATGAGCTATAGGCTCTCTTTACGCTCATGCGTTTTGCAGTGCCCTTTTTAGGGCGCTGTTCGAACCCATTGTGGTATGGAGCTACATGCTCTCATTTCGCTTATGCGATCTTCCCTCTTCAAGGGACCCCACTCCTATTTCCTCCCATCTTTCCCTTCCCTTTCCTCTCCCATCGGGTAGATGATGAAATAGGCTCAAATATGGCGATGGCACAAATCTCCCAACTGGTGGGGAACGTGCCTTTGGAGCCGGCCTTCTGATACCTGATACCTGATGGTACTGAAATTTGAAGAATTTCTGAAAATTGTCGTTTCATACAATTGGACCCACCAATACCTTATGAAAAATGGCAGTCGGTTCCATTCGGGCCATAAATTACGATTATCTAGCGAAACCGGTTCATTCACCAGGAACGACAGGGTTATTCCGAAAGCAATTATCATCAGAGCGTTGGACAGTGCCGAAAATGGAACCAGATATTTGAGCACGCGTATCTGGATGATAAGCGCAATCAGGACGGTGACGATGGCGACGTACACTCCGGTGCTCCACGCTATCTGCAGCTGATTGTTGATTACGTCACGCAGCGAGGTGGCGATGAAGATTTGGAACAGACAAAATATGAGGAGGCTGTGAAACACCAGCATGCCGTCGATGTAGTTCCTGTAGGGATGGAAGTTGGATGGGATGTAATTATAAACAATTTAGGATAGCATATCGAGAAGAGATTACCTAGCAAAGCTGGCAAACCGACGCACCGTTGATGGGCCATTGACCAAAACAATGTCAGCTGTTTCTGCAAATCCCAATGTAGGAACTCGGTACCGTTTACATGCCTTGTGAGCTGTTCCCACCTGTGAAGATGTAATCGGAAGTTTTGAGAATGAGTACGAAACATTCAGTTTAGACGATATCAGAGCTGGTATCGACTGTTCTAAAAATATGATCTTCATGCCTTAAAAATGATACTTGAAAGAAATCTTAACGTAACATGAACCATAACACCTGAACCAAGAAAACAAATATATTCCATACAGGAACCAGAACATACATACTTGATATAGATTTTAAGTTCAATGGACCAGTGCACGAGTTCACTCGATGACGTTTGAGCGGTGCCGTGTTATTTATGTGGCCATGGTAACGAGTGAATTTAGCACCGCTCAAACGTCAAATATGTGAACTCGTGCATCGGTCCATACGGTACATAATGAGGCCGAACATGAGCTCAGTGGCTTTTAAAAATCCTCCTAGTGAAGTGGATCAGCACTGGCAAGAATACGATCCAGCTCCATATAACAGCATATTTCTTCCAAGACTTGTATAAAAAAAATAATAATTTAGGTATTTGTCCTAAGTTTTCTTCGTGTATTAATCAAAACATTACACCAGGAATGTAATTATTGGTTCCTTAACGGCCTTCCTAAGAAATGCCTCCATGAACGTCATTCAAGAAACTCCTAAGAATCCAAACTTTTTTCTAACTATTACTCCAGAAACTACTCTATAGATTCCACCATGGATTTATTAAGGAATTCTGAAGTTACTGGAGTTAGAGCTTTTGCTTGATTGGTCGCTCGTAGTCGCTACTCCATTATCGCCTGATCAGCTGTACTTACACAAGGAACCAATCAGACGAATGATTGGGACTAACAGACACCCTCAGTGTATAAGTGCTGGTAACACTGCGGAACACGTTATAGTCTCAAGCATTAATATACCGCTATTTACTTAATCAAGGGTTGCTGAATCCATTGCTGTTTTCAAAAATCATAGCACGTCTAGTTGCATGCAAGTTTGCCAGCTTGTATGGGATTGTTTTCGCTTAATTTGCCACAGAATTCAAACTTCATGTATATAACAATTATTATCAACAAAGTCCATGATACTTTCGATGCTCAAAAGTTATTTTTTTATGGCTTCGAAAAGTATTGTATTGTGCCGTATAAGAAAAAAACAAGAATTTTGTATGAAGACTGCAAGCATATTGGAAAATTCGATTTATTCAAAATTTAATTGTACAATTTCAACCAAATTATATCTGAAATGAAAGTGAAAGTCATGTATTGCATGTTTGGTGGATTAGATTACAAAAATGTTTGATAAATCATACTTCAAATTGCATATGAACATCAATGAAAACAGTATTTTATACAACTTTGGCGACCTGTAGCTAAATATTGTGATGTGCTGGAACGTTTCTGAGAACGGCATCAGATGCAGCAACCCCAAATCTATTTGAGACACATAATTTGATCCTTGAGAAACGGAATTTTTGCTACGCTGTGTAATCTTGTATTTTGCAAAATGCTGGCCAATGGTGGTGGGAAGAGGTGAGGCATTGATTTTGCATTTCAAACTGGCTCACAGTAGACCGGATATACCCCTGCAGCTATGCCAGTCCATGCGGGAAGGTATAGGGGTAAGATAATTTTTATGGCAGCGAGGCTTGCTTTTGGTTAGCAGACTGCCTATGTATCAGGAGTAAGGAAAGGCGTACTATAATGGTGGAAGAATGGAAGCGTAGAGAAACGGTTTCTTCTCCGTGTATGGGTTTAGCGTATGCTATGAACGAATCGTTTGAGTGTGATAGATTAAGAGTGCAAGATAGAAGCAAGTGAAAGATACAAATTATAAAGTACGACGAAAGGGACAGACCTGTGATTAAACACATGACCCAGTAGCGTAGCTAGGGTTTTCGGGGCCCCGTGTGGCATCAAATTCGGGGGCTCTTCCAAGAAGAGGTGTGTGCCAATTGACTTGTCAATTGAATGAACCAACCACGTTGCATTAAGTATTCCTCCGGTAATCCAACCAGACAACTCCCAAAGGGTCTTTTTAAAAGCTTCTGTAAATATTATTGATTTTATTCATAAATTTCGTCAGAATGATTTCTTCAAAAGTACGTTAAACGATTCACAAACTTCAGATCTTCACAGACTTCCCAAGGAATTCCTCAAAGATTTTCATTCGAGGTACCTTGAAAAATTCGCCCAGAACTGTTTCCAATGATACCCTCAGGAAACACAGCGCAACAAAAATGATATTTTTGCGTGTCTCAAGGATCAAACTATGTGTCTCTAGTAGATTTTTAATTGCTGAATCTATAGCCGTTCTCAGAAATGTTCCAGCACGTCAATATTTTTTGCTACAGGTCGCCAAAGTTGTATAAATCACTGGTTTTATTGATGTTTATATGAAATTTAAAGTATGATTTATCCAATTTTTTTGTGATCTAATCCATCAAGCATGCAAAATAGGCCTTTAACTTTCATTTCAGATATAATTTGGTTGAAATCGCACGATTAAATTTCGATGAATTCGATTTTTTCAACATACTAACAGTCTTTATACAAAACCGTTCGTTTCTTCTCTATGGAAAAATGCAATACTTTTCTAAATCATCAAAAAATAACTTTTGAGATTCAAAAACATTATGAACTTTGTTGATAAGTATTGTTATACACATGAAGTATGAGTTCTGAGGCAAATTAAGCAAATAAATTACCTTACATGCTAGCATACTTGCATGCAACTTGGCTAAAATAGTCAAATTTAGTATTTTCAACATCTAATATCTCAAAATCTAGACGAATTCAGAAATTATTGGAGCGAATTCCTGGTAAAAAAATCCATGAGATGTTTTTAAACAAAATCTCAATGATATCACTGATGATATACAGACAAAAATTACTCCGAGAGAGAAGTGTTTCAACAATCTCCGAATATCTTCTGGACTCTTGAAAAAGTCTTGCAGGAGTCTTCAGCGGAAAATTATTCAAACCAAAATTTTCTAATATAAATTACTGAAAAACTACAGGAATGATTGCTGTAGCATTTTGTGGTTTTAAACACTTCATCATTTTTTTAATCTAAGTGTCCAAGAAAAATTTACTTCAATAATGTTTCAACAATTGTTTGGTTAAATGCATTTTAAAATTGCTGGAAGAATTCCTCATAGATTTTGTGGAATAAGCGGAGCGTTTACCTGAGAAAATCTGTGGGTTGATTTTTGAAGGATGGGTTCTGAAAACAGCTGAAGTATTGCTGTAAAATTACCATGTAAGTATTTCAAGTAATTCTTATATGATTTATCAAAATATTTTTCTTAAAAAATATTTATAATAAGTCTTCATATATTATTCTGGAAAATTTTCCTCATAATACTTTCAACGTGGGCCTTCTTTAGCCGAGTGGTTAGAGTCCGCGGCTACAAAGCATAGTCATGCTGAAGGTGTCTGGGTTCGATTCCCGGTCGGTCCAGGATCTTTTCATAATGGAGATTTCCTTAACTTCCCTGGGCATAGAGTATCATCGTACCTGCCACACGATATACGAATGCGAAAATGGCTAAATTGGCAAAGAAAGCTCTCAGTTAATAACTGTGGAAGTGCTCATAACAACACTAAGCTGAGAAGCAGGCTCTGTCCCAGTGAGGACGTCATGCCAAGAAGACGAAGAAGACTTTCAACGTATTTTGGTGTAATATTTGGACAAATCATTACTAGAGCTCCTGAAGGAATCTGAGAGAATCGTCATTGTAATCTCTGGAGCAAATTTTGATGGAATTTTCCTTAACACATCTTATGAAATCATTCCAGGAATTTCAAGACGAATGCGTGGGAAAACAATTTCTGGAATTTCTAATCACCAAAACCGTCTATGTACAGGAATTCTAAAATTATTTACACAAAGTCCTCCAGGGGTTCATCTAGTGATTCTTTCATCGATTTTGCTGGGAGTTCTTCCAAGATTTTTGTTTAGGATATCTTACATATTCGTACAAGAGATGCCTGAAGTTTTTTTAAGATTTCCTCCAAAGTTTTCGTTCAGGATTTCTCTAAAATTCTAAGAATACAACCTGATTTTTCTAATTATTACTCTAATTGCTGCTATTACTCTAATTGCTCTAATAACTTTTGCTCTAATTGCTCCATAGAATACACCAGGGCCCAGATAGCCGTAGCGGTAAACGCGCACCTATTCAGCAAGACCATGCTGAGGGTCGTGGGTTTGAATCCCACCGGTCGAGGATCTTTTCGGGTTGGAAATTTTCTCGACATCCCAGGGCATAGAGTATCTTCGTACCTGCCACACGATATACACATGCAAAAATGGTCAATTGGCATAGAAAGCTCTCAGTTAATAACTGTGGATGTGCTCATAAGGACACTAATCTGAGAAGCAGGCTTTGTTCCAGTTGGAAAGTAACGCCAGAAAGAAGAAGAATACACCATCAATTTCTTCCAAAAATCCTTCAATGTTTCTTTCACAAATTCTCCAAGAAAATCTAATGTCTTTCAGGATTTCATCTAGTGAGTCTTTCATCAATTTTGCTAAGATTTCTTCCTAGTTTACAGTTTAGGGCATATTTACGAGTTTAATCAGTAATTAATCCAGAGATGCCTTAACTGATTTTTTTTTTTTAGATTTCCCACATAGTTGTGGTTCGATATTTCTCTAAACCTTCAGAAATTATTGCATTGATTTCTGGATAAATTTTCCAAAGTAGATTTCAATGAATTTTTCCACTGTTGATTCCAGGGAACCGTTTTGGAGGAATTCCTTTAAAAACACCGGAAAGTATTTCTGAAACGAATGGACTTGTAATCTCTGACGAAACTTCTATTGAAATGCCGGATAAAGAATTACGAGGATCTCTGGAGAGTTCCCATACTTTGAAGACACCCGTACTTTTCAGATAAATTGCAGAGTTAATTATTGAAAACATAGTCGAATCCTAAGAGCATTCATTAGTTTTTTTTTCTGAAAGAAAATGAAAAAGAACGGATTCTACGAAATGATTGCTGTACTCTTTGCTGATTTGTAACCCTAAATGAAATTTTGAAGAATAAATGGAGCGAAACTACTCGAGATTTGTCAAGAAGAACGGCAGGCGTAATCCGTGGTTTAAATTCTGGAGAAATTTCTAGAAAAATCTGTGGAGAAACTTAATGACGAATTCCTGATCGAATTTATTAGGAAATCCCTGGAAGCATTGTTTTAATTTTTTTGAAATGATTCTAGAATGCCTTGGAGCAATTCCAGACATAAACCCTAAATTTCCTAACAGAATCCAACTGGATGTTTTTTTTCAAAAACTTCTCAACAAACCGCTGAGGAATTTCTAGAAAAAAAAAAAACATCTACAAGAGTGTTTGAAGACGAACCAGCCACAGGCTGAAAGTCTCGATAATAAAGATAATAATAATAATTTTTATTATAACATCTACAGAAATCTTTGATAGATTCAATTGAAAAAAAAATCTGTGGAAATTACTGGAGGTAGTTGCGTTAAATTTCTTTCAACAAATTCGTGAAATTTTTCTCAAAACAACCTTGATTCCTCCAGAGGGATGAATTTCAAGACGAATTTCTGGGAGAGTTGGTGAAATAAGTAAAGATAAATGTCTAAAGTTTGCTTGGATGAGCCCCCGAAAATATTTCAAACCGAAACTACTGAAAGCATATTTGAGACTTTTTCTCTAGTAAACCGAGGGCACAATAGTCCGAATCGTCAATTTATCAGGAAAAAGAGGCTTTCTCTGTTCTCGTCAATTTTAGACGTATGATGTCTTCAGAGAAGTTATTCATAATTGAGTTTTTCATCCTCTAAGAAATCTTATGGCTAAGCTCTTCGCAAACTTTTAGAGACTGGAAGTTTAAAAGTGTCCTCCACACAGTTGTTTAGTTGAGCGTAACCACAATTTTTTTCAAACAAAAAAGTTTGAGTCAATTTTAAAGGCCTTTAAGTAGGGTTACTCTATTCAACTTTTTTGTAAAAAGATGCCAAATTCAATTACGAACAACAACAACATCGCACGTCTAAAATCGCCGAGAACAGAGAAAACACTTTTTTCCTGCTAAAATGTCGATTCGGACCATTGTGAAGAGGAAATTCTTGAAAAATAATTCCACACACTGAGGGGTACATCCCCTAAGATTTTGATACGAAGGGTTTTACGAAATACTCGAAATGAACTTTGGAAAAATCACCAAGAATGAACAATTTGATATTGATTAGATTGTAAGTTTGAGTTTTTGATGTGAAAAAGTTTTGAATTGCATGAACGTGAAGTGTATCAGTCTTGAATAATATAAATATGGAGTGAAATAGACCTGAATCACTTAAATTTAAAGTGATTCAGTTTTAAGCCACTTTAATATGAAATTAATCTGACCTCAATAACTTTAATATGAAGTGCTTCAGACATTAATCACTTGAATATGAAGTAAATAGTATCTCACATCTAAGCTCACAATTCTTGCTCTTAGCCCCTTTTTATAGGTCAGGGGAAGTGGTTCACGTAGAGTGAATTTATAGCAGAGAAAATGTAGGTTTTGTATGAAAATTGACAGGTAAATCCACTTCTTCTGACCTATGATCAACTGTATGAGGGAAACGATTTTACCCACACACAAACTAAGCGTACGTACTCTGCGGGATGGAGAATTTACACGTTTGTGTTTGCCCTTTTTTTCTCACAGTTGTAAAGAGTTTGTTTTGACAACCCCAGTGCTTCAAAGAGAAAGAGATTTGCTTTCCCCGTTCTCAGATCGGGAGAGAGCATTTTTTCCCTTTTTTTCAGTTCGGACAAGAGCTTGTCTCTTTGCAGCTCTTTGACCAAAAGGGCTACAAGGAAAGCAAAATTATACTCTTGCGTTGACGGAGCAACCAATCTCAGTTAACCCAAAAGCAAAGATGAGGTATTGGCAGTGAGCAAGAGCTGTCAAATGGAAGATGTTCATTTTGCTAGTGTCAACGTTTCTCTCCACTCTCTCAGTGACGGATTCACTTATCCACAAGTAAACAAAATTTACTTGGTCTAAGAACTGTGAGACTATGGACCAATGCACGAGTTCACTATTTGACTTTTGAGCGGTGCCGTATTATTTATGTGGCCATAGGCCAGGAGAAGTTGATGAACTTGTAATTCATTTTCCTGTATATTTTCATACAAACCCTACTTTTTCCCTGCAATAAATTTCCTTCTAGATGAACCACTTCCGCTGGCCTATACTAGCGAGTGAATTTGGCACCGTTCAAAAGTCAAATTAGTGAACTCGTGCATCGGTCCATAGCGGGGCCAGAGCACGTGAGGATAGGCCTATTCACAAGACGTTTCAAATCAGCTGATCGGGAAGCTGTTTGACAGTTCTTCTATGGAGATGATAGTCTCGTGTTAGTGATGTAAACAAATGCATAGATGGACCTGTCACATGAAAAAGCCTATAATATGAAAGCGTGCCCCGCTCAAGTGTCACAACTCTTCAACCGATGGAATTCTGTTCACCAGTGGATAAGTCAATTATTCAATGAACATCGAATGCTGACTCTTAGTTGTTATGAGCATACTAGTTTGCTCCGTCTATCAGATCAAGATGAGTAAAATGAAGCCTGTTTATATCTTGTTGGGATTACGACATAAAACTAGTCAATAATGTACAATTTTACATGCTCATTAGTGCCCCGTATCGGCGGAATTTTGAACTGAAGTGTTCGCCTTTCTGGTCTTCTGAATAATTATGCCGAAGACTCGAACTTTCTGATCTAGTTCATGAGATAGAACAATTTAAAGATGCTCATTAGCACCAAGTAGCGGCAGAATATTAAGTAAAACTATTCACCTTCTGAATACCTTTGATCTCCTGAACAACTTTCCTGAAGACTCACACTTTCTATTGTATCTGGATCACGAGATAGAACTAGTTCAACTGCTGTATTCTACTTGATCACTAGCGTTACGTAGTGTCAGAATTGCAAAACAAATTGTCCGCCATCTGGATGCCTGGAAACCTACTGAACAACTTTTCTGAAGACCGCATCATAAAAAAATATCAGGACATCGAGACATTTTTTTCTTATTTTTGAAGTAACGTCCCAACTATGAGAGAGAGCCTGCTTCTCCGTTTAGTATTCTTATGAACACTTCCACAGTTATTCACTAAGAGCTTTCCTGGGATTCGAACCTACGACCCTTAGCTTGGTATTGCTGGATAGCTGCGCGTTTACCGATACGGCTATCTGGGCCTTTCGTGCATCGAGATATAGCATCACATATTCAGACGACGCCAAACATTTCAAGGTGATGCAATATTCGACCGAGTGTCGCAATTCTTTTTCAAGCGAATCCGTACTTATGACGGGCAGTGTATATAAGGCAATTAAAATTAATTATGTCCACTTGGCAACACAGCTGCGCACAAATCAAAACTGCAGAGTTGATTTCTTACCAGAAGATCTACACAGTGGACGTACAGGAAGCATACAGCAATAATGCCAATCGCTCCGAAGAAAAGGCCGCCATTTTTGAACGCCAACGGTATTGCCATGATTCCGGTCCCGAGGGAGCCTTTCACCAGATGGATCAAGGTTCCGAAGTTCCTGGGGAATGTCGAAAGATGTCAACAGCAGTTTTCACAAAAGTGTATGATGTTCACTTACGAATTGGGTTTCTTGATCTGCCTGTTGATAAAGGGATCATAGTCGCCATCATCCCTGCAAATAATATAGATTTTAGTTGTATGACTTCGAACGGAAAATCTCTATACAATTCAAAGCTAGCGTTCTTCATTTTACTTCACAAAGCCTGCTGGCAATTCTTCAGCCTCTTCCGCAATTAAGTATCCAACTGATGCATAATTATACGAGAACGGCCCATCTTGGTCGGATTTGTACCAGATGTTATAATTCATTATGACGCGAGATAGGGATGTTTAGTCAAGTCAAACAGTTTCGCGTTCTGGGCTATCAACCTTCAGAATCAGCAGGTGGCTTATCAGACGGGGATGGCTAAGTCGCGAACAAATCTGAGACACGTTTTTTTTTTGCTTGGCTTGGCTTCAGATCGCCTTTTCAGACATTCATTGGAGCAATCTGTCACTTCAATCGGCCATTCATACCGGATTGGTTCAGCTAAGGCGGAATCATCAATCGATTGGCAATTGGCCTGTGACGGGACATTTTTCTTATTGTCCTGGTGCAAACATGTGCTTCGTTAGTTATCGGGTTTTTATTGAATGTTGCACTTTGTGGAATGGAAAAGTTATTAGCAATAAATTGGTTTGCAAAGGCAGTTTGGTACTGCTCGCGTGCCATCGAAAAGGGAAGGAGTTCAGTTGAAAGTGGGCTTTTGCAGTGAACGGTTCGCACAGGTTTGGTAATCATGGAGCTGAAAAGTTGGTAGAGAAAGTTAACTTTGTAGGAAGAAAAGCATTTAATACATTTACAACATGATTTTAGTGAAGTCAAGGATTATAATCCGTTTGAGCATCGGAAGATCGAGAAACCTAATTCGTTAGTAGTGATGGCACATGGGTGAATTGTAAGAAACTATAAAGTTGAACAAATTTCAGAACAATCGGGACGCTGATTCATTTGGTGAAAGGAACGTTGGGTACCGGAATACTTTCCATGCCATTGGCGTTCCGCAATGGAGGATTTGCTTTTGGCATCGTGGGAACAGTCATTTCCGGGATTATTTATGCTCACTGTGTTTATCTGCTGGTCTGTAATGAACAGAACAGACGATTAAGGATTGTTTATGACTCTACGTGTTCTTCTAGGTTAGCACATCCCGGAAAGCCTGTCGCAGAAGCTTCGTTCCTATGCTAGGGTATACAGAAACAGTAGAAAATGTGTTTACTCACGGTCCCCGTGGCGTTAAAAAATACGCCATTTTAGCCAGGTTTTTACAAGTTGTCAAAATCTTGCAATTGTCCCATTATTCAACTTTTCATTTCTAGGCGTTGCACCGACGTTCAGCTTCTTTTGAATAGCTACTTGCTAATATGTGTTTACTTGGTCTTTATAGGAAACACATTGAAAGATATAGTCAATCACGACTTCCAGCTGGGTTGGGACACCCGCGTGTTTATCTTCCTAGCGGCTGTCCCACTAATTTTCACTACCCAAATACGTGAACTGAAATATCTTGTTCCATTCTCAGCTATAGCAAATGCATTGATTATAACAGCTATCGGCATCACCATGTTCTATATCTTGAAGGAGCCCATTTCACTGGAGAACAGAAGTATGTGGCCCGCCTGGAATACTCTACCGGCGTTCATCGGGTAACTACTACCAGAATTCTTGTGTCAAATCGTCCAACTTAACTTCCCATTCCAGAACTGTTATGTACGCTCTTCTTGGAATCGAATACGTGCTCCCAAATGAGAATAAAATGAAGCGTCCTGAGCATATGCTGGGCAATTGTGGTGTTGTAAACGTAGCTGTTTGCTTCATAACTGCTCTCTACACGATAGTTGGAGCTTTAGGCTACGCACAGTACGGTGATGACACCAAAGGTTCAGTGACTCTCAATCTCCCGGCCAATGAAGCGTAAGAATTCGAAATTGCCTCCACCCCACACCTGACTAACCCACCCCAAAATTTCACCCATACAGACTAGCGAAATCAACCCAGCTGCTAACAATAACAGCAATCATCCTGTCAACCGGCCTGATCAACTACGTCCCAACGGATATCGTCTGGCGGAAGATCCAGCACAAAATCGACCCAAAACGGCACAACTTTGCACAGATCTCGTTCCGGTTCGGTATGCTGGTCTTGCTGACGGCCATTGCCGTGGGTGTTCCGGAGCTGGAACCGTTTGTTGGGCTGACTGGATCCATCAGCGGTGGATCGTTGGTTGTGATCATTCCGGCCGTTATCGATACCGTCTTTCGATGGCCCGGTGGGTTCGGAAGAATGAACTGGATCTTGTGGAAGAATGTGTTAGTGTTGGTGTTTGGGTTGTTGGTGTTGGGCATTGGGACGTACTTTAGTGTCGTTGATATTGTGGCTATTTATGAGAAAGAATAAATGGATGGAGACGAAGAACGTATTGTGTAAGAATTGCTGTGATTACATCCATTGGAAATGCGCCGAAAAGGTCGAACATAAGGTTTTAATTCCAAACTTTGGAGAACATAGAGTAGAATCCGATTGACCATCTCAAAATATAGAAAATACACTTCTTCGGTCCTCAACTAGAGAGGCACTAGATCCAGAAACGTCAGATCCAAGTTATTCCGTAGATACAGTACAATGTTATTAGCTGCGTAGCCATGTGTTATGATCAATTGTGAGAAATAAAAAGTAAAAGTTCGATTCCCGCTCAAGTCGTGAAAGGCTTTTTGTCAAACGAAAATTTCTTAAGTGTAACTTGCTGTGTTTTTTTTTCGTTTATTAGTCGCCATAGCGCGTCTGGGCGACCAAACTATCGTCAAGACGCGCTGTAGCGATTTTTTTTGATACGGAAGTCTTCTCGGTACCATACCACAATGTCCCAGCACAGTTCAAAAGCTTCCAGAGCAGGGCTTCCCAACCGGTGGTCTGCGGATCCTTAGAGGGCCGTAAAGATTTCTGAGAGGGCCATTGAGAATAACGATCTTTTTTGCGATTCTATTACCTAGCTTTTGTTTTGCAAGTGAGAATTATTATTGAGTTACTGAGAGTCATATATTTTTTTAAATGTATCTTACTTTGTTTATTTTAGTCGATTAACGACGTAGTGATATTTGGTAGAGTTCTTAGAAGATTTTTTGCGGATATATGACCAGGTTTTCAAAGAATTCCTGTTGAACAACTTCTTATCAACGACAAAATTTGGCTCTTATGATGCTCATTAGAGTGATGCAAATTTTGAAATTGTGGCTTCCCTATGCTTCAACGATTTATATTATGGTAAATAGCCTCCTATCAAAGTTTGAAGTGATTCGGAAGAAATTTGACTGTGCACACGCCATTTGAAGTTTATATGGAGATTACTATGGAAAACGCCCACCTTTTATGTTCAGCCCTCTATCTCGCCGTCATAATATTTTATGGAAAAGTGAACAATCTCTACTCATGTGAAATTTTTTCAGCTACAACTTTGCCGAAGACCCCATTTTGATTGGACGTCAGGATAAATTGCTATTTATAATCATAAAGTGAGTTTGCAATTTACATGCTTAACCAACTGCTCGGTAGGCAACAATGGTGCTCCTGGCGGGTAGAATAGATCAAAGTAATCCAGGCTACTATGTTCTACAGCAAAAAAGCAGTGTTGCTCTGAAAGTAATTGATTGATCATCTCAGCATGGTTTAGACTTTGAAATCAAAAATAATAAATTATCCTTACGTCCCAGCAATATGTGATCTTCGGCAAAGTTGTAGCTGCGAAGATTTCACTTGGAAAGAGTGTGTTCACTTTTTCATATATTATTAGAGCAGATAGAGGACTGATCACAAAAAGTTGGACTTTTCCATAGTAATTTCCATATAAATTTCAAATAGCGTGTGCACAACCAATTTTCTTCCAAATCAATTCAAATTTTGGGAGAATGATTTTCATCATACAGTCGACTCTCCACATCTCGATGTTCTACATCTCGATATCTCTCCCTATGTCGATGATTTCATAAGTCCCTTCAGTCTGCATACATTTTCTCTCTCCATATCTCGATATCCTCCTTATCTCGATATCTCCATACCTCGATGTGTTTCTGGTGTTTGTTTGTTTTCAATTTTCTCTCCGTATGTCGATATGACCAATAACGAAGGTTACTAGACCAAAGTTTTGGGTCTCAAAACAAATTAGGAGCGCAAAATGACGTCTGTTTGTGTACACGGAGAAAAATAATTAGAAAAAACAACCAATTTTTAGTTAATTTCAAACAAATTTATAGGTTGAAATATGCACAAACAAAATTCTGGTTTAAATCAACAACATGCATCATTTGAAACAAACTAGAATTCCAGGTTGTTTGTTTTTTGGTTTTCCAGGTAATTTCAACAAATTTTTAGTTTGAAACAACCTTTAGATTTGTTGCTGAATTTGACAGTCCTGAGAACAACCAAAAATATAGGTTGTTTCAAGCCAAGAAAAGCTGTTTGAATTAACCAAGAATCAGTTCAAAGTAAACAAATTTGCTGGTTGATTTAACCTGATGTTTGGGTTTGATTATGGTACTATGCTGCTTTTTTCATTTTTTCAATTTATAATTGATGCAACAAATCTTTCATGTGTTCTAATTTATTTGAAATAACAAAAATTATAACAAAATAATGTTTCAAAGACAATCACAGTAATTAAATCCGCATAATAATGGCTTCCGGCGATTGAACGACAGCATACGATTCATCAAGGAATTCAGAATAGCGATTTCGAGTCTTGGTTGTGCACTTTCTCGATTCTATAAAGGAAAAAGATATTTTTAGATTAGCGCTTGATTTACAGATCCAAATAAGTTAAAGAAAATCTCTTTTACCGTTGCTGTGGAATAAAATAAAAATAAGTGAAGCACCTCCATAGCATTTTTCTCTGCACTTCGAAGGATGTTGTATGGCCTTCTTTTGACTGCACACTTGAAAAATAAAATTATTGACTGAATATGGTTTAAGAAACAATATATAACAAATCAAATTACCTCCGGAACAAATGTTTTTAATTGAAAAACTACTGACACATTCTTAAATGTTCTTCAATTGCAACTATATTTCAAGATGGCGAAGTTGCTAAAGATAACTGTGATCTAACCAACAATAAGAGAAACAGGAAGTTGGTTTGTTTCAATCTGATTTGTTGGTTGTTTTTGATCCAAACAAAATCTTAGTTTGTTTCAATATAATTGTATCTTCGAATCAACCTATTTTTTAATTCAAAACTAAAAATTTGCTAGAGACATAAACAAACTAGTTTTTAGTTAAAACAAACCAGCTGTTTGTTAATATTGACTGAAACTTTAGTTTAAAACAACCATAATACTCATTAAAAAAACATAAACATTTCAATTTAAAACAGCCAATGAAAAAAGATTGTTTCAAACAAAATCATTAGCTTGAAACAACAAATATTAGGTTAAAAACAACTAAATCGCTAGTTTGAAATTCAACAAAAAAAATTGGTTGTTTCAAACTAGGGTGTTTTTCCTCCGTGTATTACTTTCTTGGCAACGGAGTGTTTTTCAATCTAGTATTCTTCAAAAATGTGTTCCTTGTCTCGATCTCTCCCTATCTTGATGGTCCCTTCGATATCGAGATGTGGAGAGGCGACTGTAATTGACATCGTTTAAGCATAGAGGAGCAGAAACCTCAAAATTTGCATCAGTCTAATGCTCATTCTAATTCTTTTAAATCATTCGACAACTTCCAAAGATGATGCTTGATACCAGGCAATATCTTCATTTTTTGTACGGCAAAATGTTTTCGGATTTTCGAGGTGTTACCTTGAGAAAATCTTCAATCAACTCCTGGGAATATCCCTGACGAATTGTGGGCGAGATTTTTTTGTTGGAATGTTCCCAAGTAGGTAGGGAGGTATAAGATACGGCCGACACTTTTGATACATTTTGGTTAGGATTATTCTGAAAGCTTTGGCTCACACTTTGCAACAATTTGCCTCTTAAGTACCTTCATGTCTCGTAAAGTGTATTCCTGCCGAGTATCAGACAACTTTACCGAGGGAACCCAATATAAAAAAATATCATAAAGCTGACCAGTAGTGCTAGGCATGATTTTTTGTTGGATTCTTTTAAAGGAAGTTGGAAGATCTTTTAAAGGAAGTTTTTCATCGGGCTCTAGACATGACACTTGGTTCACTCCTGGCTCAATTCTTAATGGACTCATCCAATTGATCACAGCAAAATCCATAGATTATAATAATGCCCAATTTATCTGTTAAATCATCCTGAGAACTGTTTGAGGCTATGGCTTCCGAATGTCGTGTCTACGAATATCAGTTCATCGAATGATCCTTTTTTCCGAATTCCCAAAAAATGATGCAGTTCAAGAATGTGCCAGAATAGTTATCTATGAAGAAGTGGTGAACTAAAAAAACGGTAAGATATTTTGCCATTCTCTACTAAAAATATATTACTAAAAATGCCTTGAAACTCGAATGAACCACCAATCCAAGGAAGAAGAGTGCAGATTAGATATTAGATGCAGTTAAGACAATTATGAGCATCAAAAACTTTCCGGGGAAATGGGCTGTTGGGGAAACGGAGTCTTCGGGAAACTGGCATAAAAGTAGCACAACCGTTCTATACACTTCAAATCGAATAAGTACCATGATTGTGAACTGTATTCTTTAATTGGGCGTTAACGTTCTAAACTATGGGTAGGACAAACGTTTGCAAATATTGTGTGCACAGTGAGGCTAAGAAAAATTTTAACGCTATGGACTTTTAGACTGGAAATTTTAATTTACTATATTTAAAGGACTCAAACGCAAAGGGTAAGTGACATTTTGGTCGGTTTTCAGTAGAGAAAATTCTACTGTTTCCAAGTGTTCTAATTGGCTGACAGCCCTCTGCTTATAACTCCCTCAATTCATGCCAGTAGTTATCACAGGACTAAGAAGCTTTCCGTTTTCTTCACAGGGCTGGTAGCGACTAAGCGCCTTAAAAATAGGAAATTTGACAACTCCCTTGATAATGTTGCAATAGTCGTAGATGTCGTTTACAGGCACATTTTGCGCAATTGATCATTACCCCGAGAATGAATCCAAACTGGTTGTTAGACTAGCCATCATTACCATACACAGTTAATAATAATGAAGATTACACGTCATGTAAACTTTATTCATGTGATATAAACATGACGTCATGTAAATTTAAGTCTAGAGTCATGTAAATATGTGTTATATGTCACGTAATCACTCAGGATCCTGCTGGATTACATGATATATAATTGAAGTTTACATGACATATCATGTAAAAATCCATGATATACCACGCTCCGATTATGTGCATTATATGTCTTAGAAATTTACACGTTTCGTTCGAACTGTGTACGTACAGGAGCTCTTTGTCCATTACATCTTTAAAACGCAGGATTATGTTTTTGTAATCTTAGCAAGAAAAATCCAACAGCGAAAAATTAGCGATATCTAGAAAGAGACGTCAAATGCAAAAGAGCACAGAATACACTGCAGCAGATAATTTAAGTTAATAAGCAACACACTCTTAATGTGAAGATAAATCGAAGCCAAACATCATATTTTCAAGAGCACGGATCTGGAGAACCAAACATCCGTTTAAGCTGAAAACTTGATCGATTGGTAACTAGCTGGTGGTGACCAATCGATTAGGTTTTCAGCTCAAACGAATGTTTGGTTCTCCAGATCCGTGCTCTTGAAAATTTGATGTTTGGCTTCGATTCATCTTTACCTTAAAAATAATGAAAATTACTGTGTACGTAATTCTCGTTATGACTGAATGACACATAATGTAAGTGATGGAACGACACAAAAACGAGTCCTTGAAGGTCTATTGAACAAAAAAAGTAATTTTACATGTTAAAGGATACGAAAACGCTGGAACTGTGATCGATATTTCCCAAATCAGGTACAAACGTATTTAAAATTCGACACAAATTAACGTCATTTGGTTCGCTTCTTTTATGTACATCCCAAAAGTCGTAGGGGGAGATCCCTTAGTACCGGACAGCACCCAATACCGGACAAAGTCGAAACATTGAGAAATCATGGCCCAATCAAGATGGTGTATTAGTAGAAAAGGAAGCTATTATGGAGACTAATGTTTACGTAGAATAACACATCCTTGAAATATGAATGCCTTTTTAAAAAGTACAAAAGTTTGAAAATCTTAATAAGATTGACGTATCCACTTAATTTTGAGCCAATTTAGTAAATATTTTGAATATGAAAAAATACTTTGGATCACGTAAGCATGTTCGAACATAATCCTTATTTGATAGTATGATTGTATTTAATAACATAATTGAACTTAATATGGACAAATTACAATTTTGGTTAAGCACCTCCTGTCTCCCAGTTTCGGACAGCTTGATTTGTTATATGATATCTTTGTAATTATTGCACCAGTGTCTCAAAATACATTCATTTTCCATGGATTCCGTCTATCGTGGTATCAAACATGCAATAAAATTAAGAAAAATGAGCATTCAGAACAACACCGTAAAATGTGTTATTTTTCATCATATATGAAAAAGGTTTTTGATGGACATCTTGCAAACTAAGAAAAACTCAAATTATTCTTGTAAATATTGCAAATGCATCGAATTGGCTATTATTTACTATTCCTATGGTAAACGCATTCAATGATGTCCAAATTTACGGAATTCGAGGCATTTCCAGATCGCGTCCGGTATTGGGTGCCAGCTTTCAAGATCGATCAATTTAGTACTAAAATACAGCATCAAAATGCAATGTCAAAATATATATTTATATTTTCAAATTTATTTTTGTACACTATAAAAATGATATTATTTATCATAAATGGATAACACGAGCACATAAAACAAATATTTTTAGAATTATGAATTTAGTGACTTAAGTGTCTGGTACTGGGGGATCTCCCCCTAAATCACGTGGAGTGTGTAGTTACAATCTCACTTTTATTTAGCTTACACACTTGGAAAAAATAGTGTAAATTTACTTCATATATGCCAACCATATTAACCCCTCTACCGGCAACTTCATTTTTTACCGCAAAATTCAAATTCAAATCGTTTTACCTTTTTTGTTTTTCAATATTTTTGCACCATTTTTTCACAAGCTCTCAAAAAACTCTTCTAGTTTAAGGATCTGTGTCGATATTGATCATTGGTCATCTGGTTTTGAAGATATTCAGAAATTCCTTGGGGGACCGACCCGTAACCAGAACTCCTAGTTAATTTCTCAGGCTATAGAATTTTAATCGTATTCGGATATTCACTGTTCGAAACAAAACATTATTGAGAGTATGTTGTGAAAAAATGACCGCAAAACTGAACTGTATTGAACGTAATTTCACAAAAATGACATTTTCAATGCATTTTTCAGTGCATAGTGCATTGAGTTATTTAATTAACACGAGATTTACGTCATGCTTCATAACATCCTTTCCTAATTGTGAACCTGTGGAAGGGCAGTCAATTATCTCGAGCAAGCACAATGGGTGGTATGGATAAAAAGCTCTTTACTTTACTACTTGTAGCATCTACTCAAATACAAAATTCACAGAGTTTACTACACTTTTGTTATGGATAAAAAACCTATCGAGTATGTCGTACGTACTACTTTCGAACATTTACGAACGTTTACTAACATACGTGTAGCAATGAGCTGCCAACTGATGCTGCACATAAAGAACATCCATGTAAAATGCAGAGTGAAATCATGCACATAAAGGGAATTTCCGATTTGACGTATATTAACACTACACATCATCTGAAATAATCGCACAAATTCATAAAGGTTTTGTAATGTTACACGATTTGTAGCCTAAATTTACTATAAACATACTTTTTAAGTGCATAATTTTATTATAATTTTACAGAGTGCACTTCGAAAACCCAAGCAAGCGGTTCCTTTAGTTCACCACCGAGTGAATTTTTTTTCGGTTTCCGTGTTTTTTCTAGGAAGCTGCTCGTTGCGCAGTCGAGATTAGTAGGTAATTGTTTTGATTCTATTTACCGGAGAAAATCGGTGAAAACTACTATTTTACCGGAAAAAATCCGTGAAACAAACCATTTTACTGTAACCCTGTGAAATTCTAACGAACAGTTCGGTAAAAACATTATTTTCACCGAACTTCTGTGAAATCGTGTGACAGCCGCTCCAACAGGCATGAACTTCCTTTTGTTTCAGTTTTTGCACACCACTTAAAAGCAGTGAAAGCTGGCTTAGTGGTAACAAGCCTGCTTCCTGATCGGTAGGTCGGGAGTTCGATTCCAGATTTTCAAACAATTTTCTTGATTTTGTTCAACGATTTTACAGATTGTTCGGTGATTTTTCACCGAACCTTTAGCTGTTGAGATTACGGTGATATTTCACCGTAATCCGTATTTTTTTTAAGTATGTAGCAATTATGAAATGTACGGCCATCTATGCTCATGCTCATAATTTTATGATGTGTGATTTCCCGTCTTAGCCAGCACCTGGGTTGGACGAATTTTGGAATTTTGGCTTAAAATCTGTATAAAATGAAGAAAGCTTGAAATTACAACAGTCATAAAATTACAAACTTCTTAGTATTTTTGACATTCTGGGGAAATTGCGGTAGATTTTCTAAGCCTTCAAACTTCCTTACGATTTCTTTACAGCACGTTTAATTCCGATAATAGATATATATATATATATGATTAGTATTCTGTATGATAAGGGATGGTACACAAATTATGTCACGCTAAATTTCGACATTTTTGACCCCCTCCCCCCCCCTTTGACACGTTTTTCGTATGAGTCCTTCAAAAATTTTATAAGGCTTGTCACACCTGGCTTGACCCCCTCCCCCCCCTCGGAGCGTGACGTAATTTGTGCATGACCCCTAAGTAATTCTGTGGTATTCATGTTATTTTGTTAGGACCTGGTGTTCATAAGTGGTTGATTTGAGGAATGCTTTTTTGGAGTTCTGATAGGAATGTCTAAGAATATTTTTTTTTTTGAATTCCGTAAAAATTCTTGTGAGTCCAGTAAGATTGCTCAGTTGCTTATCTTATCTTGTTTTTATTTCGATTCGTTGAAATCTTGTATTCCATTAAGAATGTTGAGATTATTATGGGAGTTATAGGGACTCCGGTAATAGTAGTTACAATTCAAAGATCATTAGAAATCCCTTTCGAAATTATAAAGATCCTTACAGATATCACAAAAATTTCCCATTGGAATCCCGTAGATATTTACCGACATTCAAAAGGTCTATACTAGAATTGAACTAGAATGGAACTGTAAATCAATGGAATCTCAAAGTATATTGTACCTTGTCGTTTTGCCGGTCATCTCGTTTTACCAAATCGAAATTAGTTTTTTTACGCCGTTACAGGTCATCGTCGGGTCCACTTCTAAAATATCATAGCACGTCTAGTTTTTGAGAATTGGCTGTTTGAAATGCATTTTCTAATAAATTCAATTAACTTACATATAAGTTAACCAGCTTGTGTGACGATTTATTTGCTTAATTTGTCACTGAATTGAAACGTTGTGCGTGAATGTTACTTTTTTTTCTCTCTCTCTTTATTAACGAAATTTTTAGCCCTGGGTTAGTTCATCTCGGGACCAACGGCTTTACTTCCCTTCCGAAGGAAGTCGTCACTGAAATTTTTAGTGACTATCTCGGTGATGGGATTCGATCCCAGGTCCTCGGCGTGAGAGGCGTGTGTTCTAACCACTACACCAGGTCCGTCCCCCGTGAATGTTACTAATCAACATACATTGTTCATAATATTTCCGATGCTCAAATGATATTTTTTTGATGTGATGTTTTGTTTAATGCAATTTTTCCTGACGTCCAATCAAAATGTGGTCTTCGGCAAAGTTGTAGCTGAAAATATTTCACATAAGAAGATTGTGTTCACTTTTCCATATAACATTGTAATGAAGAGATAGAGGACTGAAGACAAAAGGATGGCGTTTTCCATAGTAATCTCCATATAAGCTTCAAATGGCCTGTGCACAGTCAAATTTCTTCCAATTCATTTCAAACTTTGGGAGGATGCTATTTACTATAATATAAGTCGTTTAAGCATAGGGGAGCTAAAATTTTAAAATTTGCATCACTAATGAACATATAAGTAAATCAAAATCAAAACAGTTTCGTCGTATTTTTACAGTATTATTTAAAAAAAACATTCACAATTTATATAAGAATGCACGGACGGTATTAAATGACGGACTACTTTTATCAAGAATTTGTTAACTTTAGTCTTTGGAATACTGAGCCTTGTATCGAAAATTAGTTTTTCAGCGATAATAATGAATTTAAATGAAATTTCAACTAAATAGAAAACAAATTTTGCTTCAATTTTATGAACAATTTTCAAATCAAAATGTCCACTAAATCGAAGTATACCTGTACTCCACAGGTTCCTCTTACGGTTGGTTTCAATTAGAATCAAAGATCGATTGTAAGTGTACTTCCATACCTAATATTGATCTCAGTTGGATTCAATATTATTTGCAACAGAAAAACAGATTGATTTCTATTGAAAGTCGCTAAAGACGAAAAAGTTCAGAGTATACTGTATTTAATGCACGATGTGAAACTTGATAGGTTGTAACCGTTCGTAAAACTTTACTAGAGATTATTAGCAAACTCGGTGCTTAAGCGCCACTCTCAATGAGAGACCACCAGTCGTGTTCAGATTTGCCCGACGTTTAGAGACTTTTCTCTCTGGGAGAGTTTTGAACGGTTCTTGGTAAACAACTCTAGAAAATCAAACGCAAGAATGACTTTTACTCCTCCACAGCCTTAAAGTTTTAGGGAATTCAGAAGAGGATGCTTACTCAAAAGAGCTAATAAACGGAACGAAACGTAATGTAAGTTAGCGAGTAGTTTTATTTAAGCATAGTTAAACGTAACGGAAAAAGTGACTAATCTTCCTTCAAAAATGGTTTATTTTAGGAAACGATTCACCATTCATTCGGGTTGGACTAGCAAAAACCGTACGGAATGGAAAAGAGCAAACATGGCCATGTAAAATAAGCTCTTGACGTACCTGCGCAGGATTTTGGCGTTAACTCGATGAAGGCTCGTTGACGGGAACCGAAATGTCGACTTCGCAGACTCGATGGGATGGCGACGATCGACCTCAGCGATGGCGGTAACGAGATGGCGACCACCGGCGTGTCCGTGCTGCAAATTGGCGGGCAGCGATGACTTGACCCGCGTGCAAAATGGCCGGAATAACGTTGCGGAGGGAGTGGCGGCTGGAACGGAAGCTTCCGATTTCGGAAAACGAGAGTAGAACGGCGATCTCGCCAAGTAATACCCGGGACGATCCGCTCCTGCCAATAGGAATACACGTACCCAGCGACCCGGCTTCGCGTACCTGTCCGCTAATCCGAGCGGGGAGTAATGCAGCCCTATCTTTGGGTTAGGATCGAGGTTCGCGGCGTGCAATTGACGTCACGCTTCGACGAACCGAACTCTCGATGAAATGGTCCACAAAGTGTAACGTGATGGGACCTTTACCCTCGGTAATTGACGTCCGAAGGAAGAAATTCGCTACTGAAGAACTTGAGCGACTTCACTCGCGCCTCCGTTTAGCTACCTGTTAAAGGCGGGCCTTTGCACTGCACACGGGTCTGAACGATGAACGGACTTCCGGAATTCTCGACGAACGGACTACCAAAAATCACGATTCGGCGGTGACGGATGCCGAATGCCGACGTAAAATCCAGCCGTACGGAAAAAGCGCAGGGCGCTGCATGTCCAACGCGAAATCACATTAGTTTTTAAGTCTTCATGCAATTAATTAATTATAATTACCTTTTTCCGTTGAGATAAACTTAATAAAACCTTTTGCGCAGAAACGCGAATTATTCACGGACCTCAGTCCTCTAAAGAAAGAAATACACAAAACGTTTAACACAACTTGTTACTTTCAAACTCACTCACTAACTTTTACCTAAGACTTCAAATTTAATTTCACCAGATTTAACTTCAACTTTTAAAATTTACTGCAACTGAACTTAATTTTATCACACGACTCGCGCACTTCTGCTCTCCAGCCAACTTCGTAGCGAAATGATTGAGTCGAAGAAACTCTTGCGCCAAGAAACTGCCTATTCTGACCGTCCAACTATTCAAACAAAAAGCAACTATTATAGAAAATCGCGCCAACTGCTTTTGCATGGCGTATGGTAGGTATGGCGACAAATCTGAATTACGCCTGTAATCCGCCAAAATGTGTACATGGCGCTTTGCGAAGCTTTCACCAATTCGTTATGGCAAACGCAATCCACATACGCTTACGCTACATGGATCGCTGCATTTTACGAACGCAAACAAAATATTTTGATTCAACGCTATAAAAAACTAAAATCCTTTTTTGTTTATTTTTTTTGTTTATTATTAATGTTTTTAAACTACAAAAAACGTAAAACGTTACATCACCCCATCCATTTTTATGAAAATTTGATCAATAACTTGATCAAATTTTCATAACTTACAAAAAACTTAAGCGTTGCAACTCCACAAAAACTAAACTGAACTGAAAAAAGTAACATACACTAAGGTCATTCATTCATCAACGTACAAATTCTATTCAATAATCTCTCTAACTGAACTCAACTGAACTGAACGTAACGTAAACCATGATCAAACAACGGAAAATTTGCCGTCAATAACTTGATCACTCAACGAACTGCAATTAAATGCAACATCAAAACTCATTTTGACACAATCCGCATTTAAAATTGCCTAAACGTAATCCCTACAGGACCACAATACGAATTCTACCCATCAATTTGAAACTTGACGAAAAACATAGAATTCTAACCAAAACCGAAAATGAGAATATCGAACAGACCTATAACATCGCATGAACTACTTTGACAGCTTAGCGAACTGTCACTGTCATCCGCGCGGTCGCTCTGGATGTGAAAAAGACTATGCCATCCCGACAAACGTCAAACCGTCGGTCAGAGTGGACAGAGCAAAATGAAAACAAGACAGCAATGGAAATTGTTGAAAACTTCGACAAATAAACGGAAAAAAACGGGGGAGTATTAATATTTTAGTAATTTTATAAGGTAAGTTGGATAAAGTATTAAAGTTTTCTCTGCTTCTTTTGTATTTACAGGAAACTAAATAATGAACTGAACGGGCATGGGAAATTGGAGGATACTACAAAATGGAGGATTTTAAGCTTATCTAACTGGTTGTGTAATTCTTATTGGACTGAGCTATGGACCGGACTTAATACTATTGGAATTTCTTCTAAAACTGATGGATTGGAACAACAAAAATGGATGGATAACAAACAGGCAAAACCAGAGTATTGGATCTTTATGGACGCAATAGAAACAACGAAAAGGAACTTGAAACAAAATAAGCAAAGATTGGACCGCTAAAATAAACACGTAAGTACATAAATCCGACAATTTAGGTAAAAATAACTAAACTCTTATAATTTCAGGACGATAAACGTACAATTCGACCACCACAATCTTCCAGACAGCGACGAAAAGGGGAAACTTTACGGCTACGATAAAATTTAACGAATAAGGACAATTATGGTGAGAACATAGTGTAAGCTAATAATTTTAAGCAATTAATCTAGTTTTTAAGTAACTTTTAGGGCTAGGTTTGCGATTTTTGTAATTTACTAACACTAGCTTTGAATACACCTATTTTTACCATCGTTTATGGTGGATTTCCCTGATGTTTTTTGTGTTATTCTTGTACATTTCGATTTTACTCTCATGTCATAGCTTGAACTTCTTTTCTCTAAAATTTCTTTAAAAAATTAGCGTGAAATATTCCTAAATTGTTGTTATTCTTATCTACCAGTTCGTAACTGTCTCCTAAAGTTCTTCTGACGTAAGCTTCGGTGTATTTAGGTGCTAATTTAGCACAGAAGTCCTTTGATTTGTCCGATTGAGTGGTATTCTTTTTCAAAACCCTCTCTCCTACCTGATATTGCGGAGCTTTCTTATTAGATCGCAAATTATAGTATTTCGCTTGTTTTTGGTAGGCTTCTGCTAAGTTTTCCCTTACATTTTTATACAATTCATCTCTTTCTACTTCACTTAAGGTAGTATTTGGCGATGCACTTCCGTTTCTTATATTTTCGTATTCTTTCCCATTGGAAATCATATTACGACCAAATGTAAGAAAATATGGTGTAAATTTTGTGGAATCATGGACTGAATTGCGTATTGCACATGCAATTTCCTGCAAGTTTTCAGTCCATTGCTTATGGTTACCCTTAAGTGTAGCTCTTATGGCTGTCGTTACTACTTTGTTTACTCTCTCAGTATTATTTACCTGAGGGTGGTACGAAGGTGTTAGCCAGTGTTTTACCCCATGCCGTTTGAGTAATGTGGCGAATTCCTTCGACGTAAACTGCGAACCATTATCTGTTAAAATAATTTCTGGCACTCCAAACAACAGAAATATGGCCTGTTCTAGAAATTGAACGAGCGACGACGCAGTGGCTTGTTTGAATGGTTGAACCATTATAAATTTAGTGAACACATCTGTGACTACTAATAGACAAGTACTCCTTCCTTTGCCTGAGGGAGGAAAAGGGCCAACGTAGTCAAGCGTGAGAAATTGCCATGGATAGTCGCAAGATTTCTTTTGTGAGCCCATAGGTGGAGTTGGATTCACGTTAATCCCTTTCGAAGTTTTGCACGCTAGACATTGTTTACAGTACTTCTTAACATCCGAAGCCATTTTTGGCCAGAAATACTTCTGTTTAAGTGCATTGAGAGTCTTTTCATAGCCAAGATGGGCAATATTGTGGATAGACTCAATCAATGATTCTCTTTCTGCTGAAGTGGGATAATATCTCCACTCGAACCGCTTATCTGTGAATTTTGTAGTATCATTCACTAATTTATAAATTTTATCATCTATCACCTTAAAGTTTTTGTAGTCTTGAGGTTGTTTCTTGATATTATCAATTAGTTTTTGATGTTCGTCGTCAATAACTTGAATATTTTCTATTCGTGATAGGCAGTCTGCCAGTACATTATCCTTTCCCTTGCGATATTGTAAGGTGAAATCGTACGATTGCAACTTAAGTGCCCATCGAAGAAGTCTTGAATTAGCGTTTGCGGCCGTGATTGAAAAGAGCCATGTAATACTCTTGCAATCTGTTACAACAGTGAAAGTAGTTCCTTCAATATAATGGCGGAAATTTTCAATAGCCAGAAGTACTGCTAGACACTCTTTTTCTGTCGCAGCATACTTTCTCTGAGTGCTGGATAATTTCTTACTGAAATACCCAATTATTCGTTTTCCATCGTTGAATTGCTGCAACAAAGCCGCTCCTACAGCTAATTGCGAGGCGTCAGTCTCTATAATGAAAGGTTTTGTGTAGTCTGGGTTTGCCAGTACTGGTGCAGACGTTAAAACTGACTTTAACTCTTCTAGTGCTAGTTCAGCTTCGTCAGTCCACTTGAATTTCTTGGACTTTTTCAATAAATCCGTTATAGGCGTTGTCAAATGACTATATCTGGGAATGAACTTCTGATAGAACCCCATGAGGCCCATCAGTCTCCTGATGTCCCTGATTGACTTCGGCCTTGGATAGTTCAGAATTGGTTCTAGTTTTGCGCTGTCGATTGACAAACCATTTTCCGTCAAAATGTATCCTAAATATTTCACTTGCTTGCGACAAAAACGACTTTTTTCGACTGAGATAGTCAATCCTGCCTTTTCAAGTCTGAGAGCTACCTCTTTCAACAAACGAAAGTGATCCTCAATCGTCTCTGTGGCGATAATTATATCGTCCAAGTAGACAAACACGAAAGGCTCCAAATCGAAACCAATCGCCATGTTCATCAACCTGTTCATAGTAAACGGAGCGTTCTTCAGTCCGAAAGGAACAACTTTAAAGCGAAAGAGTCCTTTTGGAGTTCTGAAAGCCGTAAAATTCCGCGAAGATTCCTTCAAAGGAATTTGGAAATAAGCATCCTTGAGATCTACGATGCTAAAATATTTAGCTTTCTGTAGCCGATAAAAAATGTCACTCATGTTTCGCATCGGATAGGCGTCTTTTTTGGTAACGGAGTTAATTCGTCTTGAATCGAGACAAACTCGAATCTTTCCGTTCGCCTTTTTCACAGGGACGAGAGGACTTGCAAACTCTGACGAGCACTCTTCAATAACGTTTAAGCTCTTCCACCGCTCCAACTCCTTTTCGATCTTCTCCCAAATTTTTGGGGAATATCGATACATAGGAAGATCTCTCATCTTTCCGTCCGAAACCAACTCGATTTCGTGCTCAAGCAGATTTGTTTTGCCCAAATTTCCAGCGCCAGTCAATGGAAAATGTTTCAAGATTTCTTGAAGTTGCCGTCTTTCCTCTTCACTAAGATCATGCTCAGTTTCTACTGTCTCAATCGATTTGAGCGGGTCTTCCGGCAAATCTAAAGTAGGGACGTCTAAAGATTCGTCCTCTTCTGGCTTTGATTTGAAGGAAATTTCAGGTTCTAGAGGCAAAACTAATTGAACTGAGAATTCTATTAATTTCTCGTCTTCGGCGGAAGATTCTGGTTCAAATGTTAGAAGATTTAACTCATTTTCAGTTGCTGATGACGTCCAAGTGAGTTCTAGGTCCTGGATTTTGTCCTCTGACATAATCATCGGCCTAATATTGAATGCACGCCAGAAATCCATTCCTAGGATTAATGGCTTCCGAATCTCCGGGACTATTAATGTCGGAATCACTTTGGTGTCATTCCCAAGGGTGTACGGGATATTCACGTAACCCAAGCATGAATGTTTTGTGTCGTCAGCGGTACAAACTTTGATTTTAGATTTCAGAATTTTCAATCCATGAGCTTCAATCATATTGACAGAACTCATGACGCTCATTGCAGCTCCCGAATCCAGAAGAGCTGTCATATCTGTACCTAAAACGTTGACTCTAATGTGAGGACATGAAGTAGGGTCTACTCGAATTTCAAAAAGTGAGAAATTACTTAATTTCGAATCATTTTGTTGGTTGGGAATCGAAGTAAAAGGCGAGATGTTCGGATTCCCTGACAAGCATCTCGAAATTAGTTTTTTGGTCGCGTATTGTCTTTGATCAGTTCTCTAGAATTTGGGTGATTGTTCTCGCAATTTCTTGTGGTTCTTCCCAATTTCCCACAAGCGTAACAGAACAGGACTTTCTGTTCTCTACAGTCTCTCCAAGCGTGGCCAGATTTCTGACAGTTCCAGCAGGTTAGTGGAGACCTCTGCTGTTCATCTTTTCGCTCTGTGAAAGACTGTCGCTGTTCGCGATTATTTGGGATTGGTTTCTGAAAGTTTCGTTGTGCTTTTTGTACAGTTTGTACAGGAGCCTCGTCTTCCGAATAGTCGCTCAAATAATCTTCATTTGCTTCTATGTGAAGAACTTCACTACGATGACTATTGGGATATCTATAGAAGTTGGGATCATTTGCGTCAATCTTATGATTTATTTTGATCAGATGTTCAAGATCGTCAATATCCATAATTGACAATTTTGATCTGTAGTGAGGACGCATATTCTCCCACACCAATTCAAATAAAGTATTCGAGGAAAAAGGTCGTTGAAGGCATTGATTTAATTTTTCAACTTCCGTGACGTATGCAATAAACGTCTCTCCTTTACGTTGCTTCAATTCGCGTATTTGGGCCTTGATACCTCTATCGCGATTTGGATTTCCATATCGGAAACGGATTTCGTCCTCAAACTTACCCCATCTTGAAAATCTATCTTCTCGAGTAAACCACCAATCGTAAGCTTCTCCTTTCAAACGATGGTGTATGTTTCGTAGAAGTTCCTTTTCGGAAACTCCTTCGTGCTTTGCAAGTTTCTTGATTTTGTATAGAAAATCTTCAACTTGCATCGATCTATTATCTCCGGAAAATACCAAATTCCAATTCTCAACTCTGGACTTTCTATAACGAGCAGTAGCGCCTGCTGATGAACTACTACACGTTGAGGAATAACGTCTGTGTCTTCGGCTTCTACTACTTTTTCGCTGAATACATCTTCCTCTATAGTCTCTCTCAGAGTCACTTTCCGATCCACTATAGTATCTTCTATACCTAGAAGAAATTCCTATTCCTCTATTTCCTTCTCTATCTTCCATTCCTCTTCTATTTGACCGTGTTTCTATAAAATTTATCACCGGGCTCAGCGTCCTATCACGCTGTGATCTATCAACTCTATTATTTGTATATTGAGGATCTCTAAACCTGTAATTTTTACGATCGCTCTCACCTCCTATCTCGCTTTTCCTTCCTTTATCTAAGTTCGCTTCTTGTTTTGTTGAGTAATTCCCAAAAACTTCTTTCCTAAAAACAAATCTTCCTTTCGTACTATCATTTTCTCCTGATTCAGCTTCTTTATTCTTATTTAAATCTTCATGATATCTCCTAGAATTCGTTGAAACTTTCTTCTGCGCTCCTTTTCCATCACACTCACCGCATTTACAATTAAATTCTGAACATTTCAACTCAAGATTGTCAAAATGGAGGGACTCGAAAGAGCTTCGAATCGACCTCCGTGGTGTCTTCAAAAGAGCACTAGGATCGATTAAACGATATTTCGAATCCTTATCCTTTTCCTCACCTAACTGTTCTTTACTCTTGAAATCTTCATCTTCTCCTTTATTAGTCTTTACTGCAGAGTTTGGATCTGGATTTCTCCATGAATCACTACCAGAACCTTTCCTTCCTGTATCAGTATCTCCTTTATCGATTTCTTCTCGAACGTGCTGACCTAATTCTATGAGAATCTTCTCAATCTGCTCACATGCTTCTTTCCTTGCGATTGCTTCTTCCTCATTTTCCACATACGAAATTGAAACCCGAATTAAAAAGTGCCTCAATCTCGATATTAAAGCTCTATCAAACTTCTTTCGTAATTGCCCTACTATCTCTTCTACCACTTTCGCGATCGTTTTAATCTCTTCCGAATACTTGATTAAGCTTTCATGAACGACATTATACTTCCTATCTTCTTTGAACAATCTTCTCAATAATCTCTTCTTGTCCTCTAAATTCTCTCTTCTATCAACCGTTTGTTTGCGGAGACGCAACTCAAAATCTACTTCCTCCTCTAACAAATGATCAACTGTTGGTCGAATGTATGGACCAGCCATTTTTAACTCCCAAAACTCAATTCAAAATTCACGAAAAATCTTATAATTTTTAATGAAAAATACACAATTCGATGATTCTAAAAAAAAAAGAATTCAAAACAAATTTTCGAAGGATACTCAGAAAAAAATAGGTTCAACTAATGTAGAAAAAAGAAAAAACAATAATAGGCTAGGCCGAAAAAGAAATTCAGTTCAGTTTAAATTCAGTTCAGATCAATTCAATTATGGAAGGAAAAATTCAAATCAAAAACTTACGGACTATTAAAAAAATTCAATTCAATTCAAACCTTAAAAACTAGAAAGTAATTCAATTGCAATTGCAATTCAGATCCTTAAAACTATAAACAAAGCTCAATTCAAAGTTAAAAAATAAGATTGGCAATCAAAATTCTGTTTAAAATCAAATTCAAGTTCAGTTCAGTTTAAAATTAAATTCAAGATCTTAGAAACTACAAACAAAATTCACTTCAAACTTATAGCTAGAAAAATCGATGTAAAATAATATAATTCAATTTCAAAATTTCTTAGAGAATAAAGTAAAATTCAACTTCAAAATTCACTTTTTTCGAATTAGAATAGTTTTTGAAAGAAATGCAACGTTTAAATCTTTTTAGTTGGGCGCCAATGTAACCGTTCGTAAAACTTTACTAGAGATTATTAGCAAACTCGGTGGCTTAAGCGCCACTCTCAATGAGAGACCACCAGTCGTGTTCAGATTTGCCCGACGTTTAGAGACTTTTCTCTCTGGGAGAGTTTTGAACGGTTCTTGGTAAACAACTCTAGAAAATCAAACGCAAGAATGACTTTTACTCCTCCACAGCCTTAAAGTTTTAGGGAATTCAGAAGAGGATGCTTACTCAAAAGAGCTAATAAACGGAACGAAACGTAATGTAAGTTAGCGAGTAGTTTTATTTAAGCATAGTTAAACGTAACGGAAAAAGTGACTAATCTTCCTTCAAAAATGGTTTATTTTAGGAAACGATTCACCATTCATTCGGGTTGGACTAGCAAAAACCGTACGGAATGGAAAAGAGCAAACATGGCCATGTAAAATAAGCTCTTGACGTACCTGCGCAGGATTTTGGCGTTAACTCGATGAAGGCTCGTTGACGGGAACCGAAATGTCGACTTCGCAGACTCGATGGGATGGCGACGATCGACCTCAGCGATGGCGGTAACGAGATGGCGACCACCGGCGTGTCCGTGCTGCAAATTGGCGGGCAGCGATGACTTGACCCGCGTGCAAAATGGCCGGAATAACGTTGCGGAGGGAGTGGCGGCTGGAACGGAAGCTTCCGATTTCGGAAAACGAGAGTAGAACGGCGATCTCGCCAAGTAATACCCGGGACGATCCGCTCCTGCCAATAGGAATACACGTACCCAGCGACCCGGCTTCGCGTACCTGTCCGCTAATCCGAGCGGGGAGTAATGCAGCCCTATCTTTGGGTTAGGATCGAGGTTCGCGGCGTGCAATTGACGTCACGCTTCGACGAACCGAACTCTCGATGAAATGGTCCACAAAGTGTAACGTGATGGGACCTTTACCCTCGGTAATTGACGTCCGAAGGAAGAAATTCGCTACTGAAGAACTTGAGCGACTTCACTCGCGCCTCCGTTTAGCTACCTGTTAAAGGCGGGCCTTTGCACTGCACACGGGTCTGAACGATGAACGGACTTCCGGAATTCTCGACGAACGGACTACCAAAAATCACGATTCGGCGGTGACGGATGCCGAATGCCGACGTAAAATCCAGCCGTACGGAAAAAGCGCAGGGCGCTGCATGTCCAACGCGAAATCACATTAGTTTTTAAGTCTTCATGCAATTAATTAATTATAATTACCTTTTTCCGTTGAGATAAACTTAATAAAACCTTTTGCGCAGAAACGCGAATTATTCACGGACCTCAGTCCTCTAAAGAAAGAAATACACAAAACGTTTAACACAACTTGTTACTTTCAAACTCACTCACTAACTTTTACCTAAGACTTCAAATTTAATTTCACCAGATTTAACTTCAACTTTTAAAATTTACTGCAACTGAACTTAATTTTATCACACGACTCGCGCACTTCTGCTCTCCAGCCAACTTCGTAGCGAAATGATTGAGTCGAAGAAACTCTTGCGCCAAGAAACTGCCTATTCTGACCGTCCAACTATTCAAACAAAAAGCAACTATTATAGAAAATCGCGCCAACTGCTTTTGCATGGCGTATGGTAGGTATGGCGACAAATCTGAATTACGCCTGTAGTCCGCCAAAATGTGTACATGGCGCTTTGCGAAGCTTTCACCAATTCGTTATGGCAAACGCAATCCACATACGCTTACGCTACATGGATCGCTGCATTTTACGAACGCAAACAAAATATTTTGATTCAACGCTATAAAAAACTAAAATCCTTTTTTGTTTATTATTAATGTTTTTAAACTACAAAAAACGTAAAACGTTACAAGGTAAACTACCGATATATCCATAATCCTTATTATTTAGTCTCACACTTGACACTCTAAAGAGGGGCAGTCGACATTCTATGAGAAACGCGAGTTCTAGCTTGAATTTTAAAAGTTTCAAAATGTTCCAATTTAAGCTGTGAATAATCTTCTCAACTTGAGACTGAGAAGTCACTTACATATCATGTTGCGTTTAGCACTAAGTGGGCACTTTCTGATTTGTGAGCTAGTCTTAATCATAATAAACGTAACAAATTGGTATTAACATAAACTCCACCACATTCAGCAAAATTGTGCGGAAGCTGATGTTACAGCAATCAATAACCGCCATGTTGCACAAAAATGTTATAAATCATTTTAGCAGCTCAAAACCCATCAAGAAATTGACTTTCCTTGATTGGTCTTATTCATATGGCGGCGAGAAAAAATCCATCCTCATCTTCACGGTTCGCACCCTATTGCATCACTTTTGATTCGACCGAAATCACCAAATCAATTGGATTGCAAACATCCAGCCAGTTAACGCATTCGTACCGCTCCCCAGGCAGCTGAATTCGCCACTGAACTGGACGGACATATAGACCGTAGATGCGAAAAGCCGTTTGATCACGACGAGCAGCTTGTACAATCAATCGCTCGTTGGTGGATCGCTGGTGGAATGAAGTCATCCACCAAGTCGCGCAATTTGTTCGATTACCCTTAAATTGAATGGATTCTTTGGGTTGGAATTATCGGCCTCCGTCACTGAATGACGCCGCCCGCTGGCCGGTCGTTGAATTTTATAAAGCCGTTATTTCTTCACGTGTCTCTATCTCTCGGTCTCCGGTCTTGACTGGCCTGGCGCTAATTCAATCAAACTCAATTGCTTTCGTCGGCTGCGGCGGCCGGTGGCGGTGAAATATGCTTACTACTTTTCCATTTGGATGCGGATTCTTCAACGGACGGCTACTTACTTACATAGGTATCTTACTGAGGAAGAGCTGGTGCCGCAATTTGAATGGGATGGATGGAACAATTAGAATGTAAAAGTCGGCAACTCGGTGCACTAATTACATAGGCCTTCGCGAGTGTACATCCTCGTGATTGGTGTCGGTGGTGGGCTGCATTCGGTCTTCTCTTTCGGGCGGCCCAATAAGTGAACTCAATTTGCTTTTAATCGACCAAGTGCATCTTGGCGTAAATGATTCGTTTACTGTATATTGTAAGTGCTAAGAAGTGGAGATTCAGATGAAAAGGCTTACTGTGTGTAGGACTTGGGCGAGCTTGGTACGTGTATGGAATGTGTAACGAAGTGTATTTGCATCAAAGCCGAAGAAAGGAAATGGGAACCGTTTCGAGTGAAGGTTTTAGTCTTTGATGATGTCAGAAGGAACCACACAATATGATGACGAATTCCAGCTGGCTTCCCAGGGAAAAAAATCTCAGTCGTCATTACGAGGTTAAAGAAAACAGCAAATTTTGCTACAATTTAATAATTATAGCTTGAAATTAGCAAAAATGACCTTTCAGGCTAATGATCATTGTCTCGACAAGACTGGAGATCTGCATGTGAACCCAAGTATCCAATTATCATTTTAACCCTCCATGCTAATATAGGGCTATTGAACAGCTGATATGCCCTATATCAGCTGTATAACAGCACTATAAGTCCAAAAAGGTGAATTGGCGAACTAGAGAACTTTAGAATAATTTAATCATCTGTCGTTTAATCCTAGATTGCAACAGTGTTCAACACGAGAGTTTTATGAGAAGTTCAACGCATCACTTCGTGTCGCGAATGGATTCGAATCGAAAAGTGTATTGATAAAGAATAGCAGCATCATGACAGACGGACGTTAGGTTACCGAAAAGTGAAAGCAATACTACGACGAACATCTGAATGGCACGGATGATACAGGTGAAGATGATCGAGACAGCAAAGGAAACGACTATGTCAGCATGGCGGATGATGGACCCCAACCTACTACCAATGATTCGGGTTGTGAATCTATCCTAGTCCGACCAAGATTTATCCGGTGGCGGAAGATCTAGTGAACGGATGCTATCCGGGCAGGTGCTGAGATCGGTCCTGCAATTCCGGTGGTAAGAAACTCCGACTGTCGATCTAGCCTACTCCAACTCGTTGTTTCGATGCCCAGGTGCCTCAATGACCTAGGTCTTTCTTGCTTTTTTTCTATTTTTATTACCGACATTTTTAGCCCTGGACTAGTTTATATCTGGCACTTGATGACCTATTACCAATACTGCGCTATGTCTGAGGATCTAGCCGACTCCAATGGTCTTTACACCATTTTTCGCAGCGCTGGCATAAATTGCGTTATCCCTCTGTTCGCCGCATTCCACGTATTGACACGATGTTTTCCGGATTTAGAACGCTTGAAATTTCTGACATCATCTCGTTTCGTACATCCCTCAATCGAGAGCAGATTCCGCTTAGTTCTTAGTGACTCTGGATGACATCCGTCTTTGATTCGTGCCGTAAACCAATACCCGATTTTGAAAGTAGCCTTGCAGAACTATACACAGTTATTCGGGAACCCGCGTTCTGTGTAGGACTGCGGTGATAGCCTCCCAACTGACACTGTTGAACGCATTCTTAACATCTATCGTAACCGCTAAACAGTATCGATTGCCTCTCCTTTTCTACTTGGACGCTTTCTTCGCGCACGCGATGACCGTCCGAATAGCAACCATCGTCGAAGTCTTTTTACGGAATCCGAAATGCCTTTTTATGGTATTGCTATGCCCTTGATCTTCGCCATCACTACCTGGTAGGCGTTGCTCCAGGGATTTGCGTCAGCTTCCCGGCACAACCCCTTGTAGCAGGTCGATTTACTCGTCGCTATCTCCAGATTGAACGCTGCCCTGGCCAGCCAGTAGATCACCTAACGCTCTTCTATGTTGGCATCCGATCTAGCTCTATGCATGCGTCTTCTGTCTCTTAAGCAGGCTTCACGGAGGCACCCTGAGTCTGTCGTTTCACCAGTATGCAGGGCGCCTCTGATTCTTTGGTTCCAATTTTCTCGGCATAGGTGCGAGACACGCTCTCACCAACACTTCTGTGAGCCCTTCTGCATCCATGTTTGGAGCGTCGCTTACTGCTCGGAGTGCTTCAGTGAAAAGATCCTTTATCTTACACCTACTTTCTCCCTTCCTCCTCTGCCATACTGCAAAACTTCTCTGGTCAAAGCAGTAGTGGATGGCTTGATGGTTATTATGGGTGTATTCTTCGCTAACTCTCCAGTTCATATTGCTGATCAGCGACGGGCTGCAGAACGTCACGTCGAAGATAGATTCCCTACCGTCTTTGCGAAATGTGCTAGCGAGACCGTCGTTTCACAGCCTTACGTCGAGCTTCGCTCAAACTTCCATCAAACTGTACCCTCTCGAGTCGGTCAGTCTGCTACCCCACTCCACGGCTCAAGCATTGAAGTCACTTCCGATGATTCCGGCATACGATCGATCAGCTTGTCGATTAGCACATCTAATATCTGGGTTTACTGCTCCGGTAACAGCTAGACACGAAGATTCTGTTTATTTTGACGATCACAAAACCGTCGTGCGAGCGTTCCACTACTTCTTGGATGGGAAATCGGCACATTACTTGGATTGCCGTCGTCTCTGCTCTGTCTGCTATCCAATTTCTGTTATCGGGAACAACCCGACATGGTTCTGCAATGATCGCAACGACGCACTTTGTTTCCGTTGTCGACTGTCACAACAGTTGTTGTGCGGCGTCACAATGATTGAGGTTCACCTGCGTTATCTGACCTGCCTCCGCCTTCTGATATTTGGGGCATTTGAAGCCACCCGTCCTCCGATTTGCACAGCATGCACCTGGGTGTCAGACAGTTGCTGCCAACGTGACCTTTCTTACATTTTCTGCAGCGTTCGGATCTATTCGACCCTTTGCAGTTTATTGCCCGGTAGCCAAAATGCATGCATCTGAAGCAACTCTCCACCGAATTTGTCTCCCTAGGAATCAGTTTCAGTGGGCAGACCGACCATTCCACCTTGACCTTACACAGAACTCTTGACCGACGGATTTTTTTTAGTTCAAAGAGCATATCTCCTTTCGGGGTGCGCCTGGTTTTCACCACGTTTTCACCCAGCTCCTTCAGCTCTGGATCCTTCCTCACTCTCCTGAAAATCGCCACGTAGGTTGTCATGTCACTTGCCTCAATGACAAGAGAACTGCCCTTAAACCTCACGAGGTGACCGTCGGTTTTATTTTTTCTTCGGTTCCTTTCTTTTTCTATTCCCCTCCTTACGTGCTGCTTTCTTCTCCTTGTGGTCTTTCACGGTACGCCATTCACTGCCGTTATTCTATTCGATGACGCACTCATTATCGCTTCTCTACTTTTTGGGTCTTCCTGTTCTCCTGTTGTATCCCTCGTGTTTTTCTCCGAACGGGTGACCGTATTGCTCCTAGGCGTCTCCTGTGAAACTGTTGCATTCACCAGGATCAATGCCTGAAGCTACACGAAGGCCTGCCAAGGTTTTATCAGGACGGAGGCAGTCTCCTCACCATCCTATTCGCTGTCTCAAGGTTGACACAACCTTCTTTACTCAGGGGACAGTAGAGTACACTGCCAGCCCTCGACTGTTAGTCGACGTATCCAATTCGTAATCCGTGTCCTGTCCGTTGTTCTGTGCTGTGGCCAGTATACCAGAATCCTGATTTCCCGATGAGCCAGTTGGCACTCCACATGGGGAAGGCTATTGCGCTAACTGCTTCTTGCTTCGCTTTCTGCGTGTGACTCACGTGCATCTTGTGCTCTTGTGCTTCCCTTGCTCTTTACATCCTACATCTGAGGCTGGCGTCACGCCAGGTTCATGTTTCTACTGTCACTTCGTTGCTCTGCTGCTGCCCTGCGCAACTTTTGTGCCTGCTGCTAATCCACTGATTTTCGAGCTCTCCAGGTTGAACCAGATGGATGCCGAGGTCGGTCCAGCGATTCCGTTTAGAGGGTAGCTTCCGGTTCACTGGTGCCGCGACGACCTAAAACTGGTGATTTTTCACGATCGCTATTCGGCGTAGTCCCCAACAGTGGAGCTAGCCTACTCCAGCGGAGATTTTCCGACGTAGAGATATCTCCCGAAACCGTTAACGTAAAGCATTTGTTCCCGCTTCACTGCTGCTGACCAGTAAAGTGCCGAGGTCGATCTACCGATTCCGGTTGGAGGATAGCTTCCGGTTCACTGGATCCCCGATGACTTAAGCCTGTGAATTGCTACGGACTACTCAGAACAGTACCCGACGGCGGATCTATCCTACTCCGGCAAAGATTTCGTCGACGGCGGAAGATCTTCCGAACCGATGCTATCCGGGCAGATGCCGAGGTCGGTCCTGCGATTCCGGTGGAGGGAAACTTCAGGTTCACAGGCGCCCCGATGACCATTTGCCGGTGCTGTTTCGCGATCTACTCAGCTAGTCCCCGGCGGAAGAACATAGCCTACTCCGACGCGATGTTGGTCGATTACCTGCCGGGGTCGGTCCTGCAACTTCGGTTGGAGGATGACTTCCGGTTTGCAGGCGCCTCGACGACTTATTACCGATACTACGCTACGCCCGCTCTTCTCAGTCTAGTCTCCGGCGAAGGATCTAGCCTACTCCGGTTGCACCCGTTGGTCTTCTTCATATGCTCGCTTCAACAGACTGACTAGTCGAGTGCTGAGGTCGGTAAGACGATTCCGGCTGCCCTAACTACACAGAGTCATGTGCTGTCCGTTGCGTTAAGTGCCGCTGCTCCTCTCGCCATCTTCGTTGTAAAAGAGATCTTGCGTATCCAAAACTATTCAGGTACTACTTGAAGCAGCCATGACCTGACAAAAACTGCGTCAGGTGGAAATTCACTTCTCCGTGTTTTCTGTTCACCCACATCGACAAACACGGAATTAGTCGGTGGATCCTTCTACCGTTCGCTATCCCACTGCTGTTGCCATTTCCTCATGGTTTCATCTCTGGCTGTTTTCCGAACTCCATGCGTGCCTCGGTCCCTGTAGCACTCGATGTCCTCTTCGAGTTGAAGGCTTATTGGGATGAATCCTGCAATCACACAGACTGCCTTCGATGGTATCGTACGATACGCACTCGGTACACGCATGGCCATCAGTCTGAACGTATTGTTCAGCAGGGAGTGGTTCCTCTTCGTCTCACTTCGTGTAACCAACACGGGGCCAGCGTATCTGAGTACAGATGTAGACACGCTCGTCAGTAGTCGCTTCTTGCTGCTGCTGATCGCTGAATAGTTGAACATGATCCGGAATAGAGCTGATATCATCTTAACGGCCCTTTCACATACATAATCGACATGGCTGTTGAAACTCAGCCGATCATCGATCATCACTCCCAGGTGTCTGGCTTCCCGCTTTGAGTCGATGGTACACTGTCCAACCGAGATTCTCGCATGCTGCACTGCCTTTCGGTTGCTTAGCATCACAACTTCGGTTTTGTGATGGGCTAGCACAAGCTTCCCAACTAACATTCACTCATTTAACAAACACCATTATGGCAGTTTTATTCAGCATTATGTTTAATAACATTTTAATAATTTTCATAGCCAACCTTTGTTCAGGCGTTGTTCACACAAATTTGGAGAAACTTTAAAGCATTTCGTTGAATTCCAACTTTATTTTTCAGCTTTTAAAACGTTTTACAAGCATTTGGTTCAGCTTTTATACGACTGGTCCAAAAATAATTAAAAACAAATAAAAACACAAAAATATTTTTCTAGGCGCTTCAAATAAAGTGTACACAATTATCATGATATAACAATCATATTTAAAAATCGCCTGGATACTGGATTCGAACTCGAGACCTTCCAATCGTCATCGGTATGCCTTGCCATCTGCGCCATCATAGAATTGATGAATAAATCGTCCAGTGCAAAATATAAACCTATCATAGCTGAATATTGAACATGTTTGAACTTCTATTCGACATCGTCTAATCAACACACGGTACGCTAATCAACAACTGAACAAGCATATTATTCAGCTGCTGTTTAGTGCAGATCCAAGCTGAGTTCAGTCGGCTATTTTTAGCGCACAGTGAGAAAATTTATGTCAATGATGGTCAAAAATAATGTTTATTTACACAAAGTGAAATCAGTCTGAAATGTTTAAGGTGAATATGCATCGAAGCCAAACCTCAAATTTTCAAGAGCACAAATCTAGAGAACCAGAAAGCGCAGGGGTTCGAGCTGAAAACCTAATCGATTGATCACATGCTGGTGGTAACCAATCGATTAAGTTTTCAGCTTGAACGGATGTTTAGTTCTCTAGATTTATGTACTTGAAAATTTGAGGTTTGGCTTCGATGCATCTTCACCTTAATCTTATTTCATAATAAGTTTTAGTTTGTTCAAAACTTTAATTTGAATGATTCATTAACTTAAATTGAAATTAATTGATTTTATAAATTATATTTGTATTATTTAATTATATTATTGATTTTTTCATAAACCTATTATGTATTAAAGAAATAGTCCTCTGTATGAATATATTTAAATCATTTGAAGTGTTCTGAGGACTATGCGCCCGAATAGAAAAATGTTCAAATATCTCGACGCGTGGGATTTTTTTAAGAAATGGCCAAGTAAATCATTTTTCGTAAATCGCACTATTCAGTTGTGTCAAATAAATTTCCACTTTTCTTGTACGGAAGAACATCCCGAGCAGGCGAAAAAAGCTTAGCAATAGCAAATTATAATATGGATAGGGGTCATGCACAAATTACGTCACGCTCTAAGGGGGGGAGGGGGTCGAGCCAAGCGTGACAAGCCTTACAAAATTTTCGGAGGACTCATACAAAAAGTGTGACAAAGGGGGGGGGGGTCGAAAAAATTGGAATTTAGCGTGACATAATTTGTGTACCATCCCATAGCAAAAAGTGATATTTACTTGATAGATATAATTTGTAACAGATCTGGAAACGATATCTAAAATTAACTACATACAAAAAACAAACAATGTTGTCTTCAGATCTTTTACGTCAATTAAGTCAAAATCACGCTTTGTTTGTCAGTGCTTCGCTCCTACTAGGAATACTTAGCTCAAATGTTTGTTTTTGTTTTTCAAATTAATCCTGCATTTCTGGAGGCTGACCATGTTTATTTTCTGAACGACTATTTATTAAGTTTTGAGAAAGCATAAGTTATAAGCTTTGAAATGCATTCGGAACTCAACATGAATTTCGGATATTTTGTCCATTTTATGAAATTTAGCTATAGTGTGATCACTTTTTCAAGGCTTATTTATTGCTGTTAATCGTCATTTTGGCCTCTTTTGGATCAACTGTTCTAATAATACAGTATGGCCCATAAAAAAATGCGAAAATCTGTATTCCACTTTTGCTTCATCTTTTTGATACATAATAAAAGTAAAATCTTGTATTTAGTTTGAAAATGCATTTATTGAACATGTCAAGATTACATTATTCGATGTGTCCACCGTTTTGTTCGATTACTTTCTCCAGGCGTGAGCGGAAACGGGAGCATACCTTCTGTATGTAAGAAGCAGACATCGAGTTCCATGCCTTCGTGATGGAAGCCTTCAGAGCTTCAACACTGGGATGAGACCTTTCACAGGCTTTGGCTTGAACATACGCCCATATGGAATAATCCAGGGGATTCAAATCTGGACTGCTAGGAGGCCAAACATCCTTCGGCCAAAATTCCATATTTTCCTTCAGCCACATTTGAGTCCTTTTGGAAGTATGACATGGCGCTCCATCTTGTTGAAAAACAACGTGTTCGTGTTCTCCGAAGTTGTCTTTCATCCATGGAAGCACATTCTCCTTCAAAATGTCCATGTAGACTTCGGTGCTCACTTTTAAACCAGCTTTAATGAAAACTGGAGGCATTTTCAACCCATTCGACGCGACTGCTCCAAACACCATTACTCCAGCTGGATGTTTTGTGGTAAATGCGAATTTAACGTTCTCTGGGACGTCCTCCATCTTCTGTGGCGAAATAAACCTGTTTGTACGTGAGTTGCACACCGGATCGACGGTAAAAAGTTTCTCATCAGAGAACACGACAATCGGACGTTTCTTCTTGAAAACAGACAATATAATCTTCGAACGCTCCAGCCGTAGTGCTTTAATCCGATCCGTTACCAGGTGACGTTTAACTCTTGCCCTGGACTTTGAATCCAAGTCATCTTTGACCAATCGCTGCATGGTGGTTTTCGAGATATCAGCTTCTTTAGCCAATTTTCGGATCGATCTTATTGGATTCCGCTTCAACTTTTCCTTCACTGATCTTATCACCCTTAGAGAACGTGCCGACCGCGGACGCCCACTTCCCGGCTTCCGTGGGCTTGTACCATCATGGAGAGCACGTTTGATGCGGTAAACAGTGGCCAAGTGACAACCCACAGTCTCCGCAATTTGTTTCACCGATTTTCCCGCGAGGAGCAAACTGGTCACTACTTCCTTTGCGAACATCTAACAAACGTTTGTTTCAAAATATCTCTGTTTTGTTTACATCACTTGACAGGTCGATGCCTAGAGATTACACACACATCCAAATATAGGTAAAAATGCATTAGAATGTATCCAAAAACAGGCTTCAAAAACTTTCGCATTTTTTTATGGGCCATACTGTATACTGAAGCGTTAGTTCGTCTTCTGAATATCTTTTTATACATATACATTTGTTTAGTGGAATATTGGCTTTTTAATTGGGGGAAACATGTCTTGTTCAGCTCATTAGTAAAACAATCTTGACTAGTCGAATGAGAATCCATGGAAACGTTTTATAAGTGGCGAGTCAACTTTTGTTCATTCTAATGCATAACATTGAACATTGACCTAAGATTGTGTTAAAAAAGCACCTTCTCAGCTCTTTATAGAGCAAAATTTTTATTCAGCTGTCATGACCATTATTGAACAATAATTAAACATGCATGCTTGTTTGTGGCTCTGAATTCTTAGTTGGATTCTTCCCTCGCATCCATTCTTCCACGGTGTCTACTGCCTCAGTAGCAAGTATCTCTACTTCCTCTAGTGATTCGCGATGACTACGAGCACCACGTCATCTGCGAAGCCGACGGTCTTCACACCTCGGGGATAGCTCAGTTTCAACACTCCGTCATATATAGCGTTCCAGAAGGTCAGACCAAGAATAGAACCCTGAGGAACGCCCGCCGTGATTGTTGTGCACCTTTTCCCAGCGCCTGTTGTCTTGGCAGTGATTCGGCGATCGCAGCCCGACTGGCACTGTTGAAGGCATTTTTTACGTCCAGAGAGTGACCACTTCGCAGTACCGATTACCTCTCCTCTTTTGCTTCCGCGCCGTCTCCATAGCATCCACGACCAACTGTGTCCAGCAGACGTATCAGTCTATATGCTGAAGGATCTCCACGAGGCTTGCCTGGTTTCGCGAGCAGCACCAGCTTTTACCGCTTCCAAATGTCGGAGAAGTTACCCTCATCGATACATTTTTGCACCACGACCCTGAACATATCCGGGTTTTCTTGGATTGCTGCTTTCAGATCTACCGTCTGGTCCCCGAGCCATCCTGGTTTTTGAAGCTTTCGCCACCGCGATCAGTTCATCGTTCGTTACCTGGGCTTCTTCTTCTTCTTCTTCGTCATCCTGAGCTCCGTATGCTGTGGACGGCCAGCTCGTCGGCCGCGGGAATAGCGCTTTAATGATGGTCTTCAGCTTCTCCGAACACTTATCGGGTGATACAGCTGTGCCCCACAATTTCGCCATTGCAACTCTGTAGGCGTCACCCCACGGGTTTGAATTGGCGTTGTGACAGAGCTCATCCAGATAGGCTTTCTTGCTAAGCCTAATTTCTCTGTTGAGAGCGGTTTTTCTGCCTTGTACGCTGGTCTTCGATCTGCTCTTTCAGCGTCGTTGCGGGCTCTCTGCATCCTTCTCCTAGCCCGAAAGCAGCTTGCACGCAGATCGGCAATCGTCGAGTTCCACCAGTAGGCTGGGCGGCGACAATGTCTCGGTTTACCGTTCCTCGGCATGGTTGCATCGCACGCTCGTACTAATGTCGCTGTCAACTCATTCGCAGTAAAGTGCTGAGCATTGCGCTCCAGCATCAACGCCTTAACGAACACATCCTTTTCAAACTGCGACGTTTTCCGACTCTGCTCCTTTGATTGAGTCGCACGCGCTTCCAACTGCCGTCCACTACCAATATTGTACCGAAGAACTTGATGGTTACCTTCCTGACAGCCCAGGGCTACAGAAGGTTACATCAATAATTGACTCTCGGCCATCCCGACGGTATGTGCTGGTGGTACCATCGTTGGCAACATCTATGTTTAGCCTTGATAATGCCTCCAGTAAACTGCTCTCTCTGATATATGTGTCAAGTGCAATATGCACTGGCCCCTCTCTAAAGAAATACCGTAAGGTGGCTCCGGGGAGAAAAGAGTTTGAGGCCAAGGGTAATGTCTGTGCATTTTATACACCTCATCATACAGTGCATAGGCTGGTTTTAGTGGGTCGTCGTTGGTGCGGCATCCCCACATTCCCTCAGTTACCTTCTCAGGGGTCTGGTTTCAGATTCCTCCCTTGTATATGTACCTTGTGTACTAAGTACAGATTCATGTGAAACTCCCGTTGATTCTGGCTCACATCAGTTCCTGATTCGTGTCGTAAACCAGCTCGCGGTTCTGAAAGTATTATTGCCGAACTTGACACAGGTTCTGAAAGATCGTCTTAACATTTTGGAAAGCTAAAAAAAATGCGAATTCTTCGTTTCAAAAATCATGTTTGTGGTGTTCTATCAGATATGAATTGTTGGAAAAAAGGTTCTGCAAAGTCAGATACAGTCATCTCTCCCTTACTCGATGTTCCATATCTCGATATCGAGTTAGAGAACCATAGTAAAAGTTGGTTTTCATGGCTACCTCGATGGTCCCTTGAATCGCAGTTGCACTGATTTTGTGTTCTGTAACTCGATACCTTGGGAGAGTTGACTGTATCTAATTATCACAGGAAATAGCTTACTAGCAGCTACCACATCGATGACCTCTGCTAATTCGCCAGAACAGCACGTTTCAGTGCGGATCGCTTTCAATCATAGCCCTTGAGCCGGCTTTGTGACAGTCAGTGTATTATTTACATTCGACCGGCGGTCGGCCAAATCAACTTCGAGCACCGAACCTGGCATCTATTCAAACATTCCTCAAATCACGATGACGGCGATTGCGGTGGTCGTCACCCGTTTGACCGTCATGCAACGTTAAGCATCTACCGCAGAGACGAATTGACCATGTTGTCTGCTGGCTGGCGCAATCATACAAAGTGTGAAATTCCGTGGGAAAAAAATTCATTAGATGAGCAGATTGTCATTTGCAAGTTACTACACGCGGTTCTTCGACAATTGGATAAGCCCCGGTTAGCTAATTTCAGATGAGGTTTGGCGATAAGTTCCTCTCATCTGACGTGTTTGACGTTTCGTGTCAAATGTATGTTCTGCGTGATGGGTTCTAATTAAGGTTGGCGCTGACCTTCGTCGAAAAAGGCATATTTAAATACACGAACCCAGAGTTACTCAAAAACCATACCCATTTGGTAAAATTGCTTGAAATTAGCTGCTCTCGTCCCAGTTCTCACTTGGTGGGTGAATCGGTGCAACATTGGTCTATCGTGTAGGCACCAAGCCATTATTTGCAATTTCTGTTTCTCACCTCGTCCAAAGTGTTGCGGTTACGTGCAGCCTGAGACGAATCACTAACCTGCATCTACTAACGACGACACGACGAGAGGGGAAAAAGACACGAAAAAATAACATTAATGACCGGTTGGATAAAAACCAGTGAAAAAGACCGTAAAATTAAATTTAACAACCATATCATATGTTTCGGAATGCACTTTTGCTGCCGGTTGTGGTTTCTTAAAATTGCTTGTTCATTCATTTTGATTCGTTCATCTCGCACCCTCTACGAGTATCAGGAAGGTGGAGAATCTGCACACCAACGGGTATTATGTTTATGACGGGTATGCAAATTATATAAAAACATCACAGTTTTACTGTCATTTTCTCTTTCGCCATGTAGTCTTGTGACGGGACTCTTTGAGACAAGAGTGGTCGTATGCATAATAGGGCGCTCTATGCAGAAATGATTAAAATCCTACTAGCTAATTGATACTTTAATGAAACAGATTTGCTGAGTTGACGTTAACCTAAATTGATCCACATAATGTGGAGCCAATCGCTATGAAAAAAACAATAGATTTAGTCAATTAACTCAAATAATCTGTTGAGAGATAAGGTACTTATGTGTTGGTCACAGTCATTAAAATTGTCGCGCATAAAACAATAGCTATTGGGTGGAGACGGGTTGCTACAAAGTAAAAGTACACAATCATTGAGAGTTGTTTGACAAAAAAACGTGATGAGAAAGTAGCGGAAAGTTTGCTGTACCTACACGGTAATTACAGGCAGGGTTGTTACTCTTGGAGAAAGTGTTGGGTGCGAAAAATATAGAATCTTGAAATGTATGCATGTTGACATGTTGTCATGCAGTACTGACATTGAACATAAATTATCTGTTGTGTAACCTATATAAAGGACTTTTTAAGCTATTCTTAATAACTTCAGGCTTCTATAAAGCCAATATAATAATCTCCGCATTTATTACGTTATGTGTACCAGTAGGAACATAGGCAAAGGCAGCATTGTCAACGTTCAAACGGTTTCCTCCCCTAGCGTGAATATGAACAAAATTAGAGTGTTAATGAGCGTGATTTAAATTCACTTGGTGATGGATATGATAACAAATCATTACTATCATTAATTAAACATTAATCGAAGAATTAAATCTGTTAGATTCTACCAACAAAATTACGGGTATAGTAAACGGCCCACAGTAGGGCCCAGATAGCCGCAGTTGTAAATGTGTAGCTATTTAGCAAGACCAAGCTTAGAGTCGTAAGTATGAATCCCGCTGGTCGAGGATATTCTCGGGTTGAAAATCGTATATCTTTTCGCGTGCCCCACGATATAAACATCCAAAAAAGATCAATTGACAAAGAAAGCTTTCAGTTATTAACTGTGGCAATGCTCATAAAATATATAGCTGGTAAGCAGACGGTATCCCATTTGGGATGCAACTTCAAAAAGAAAAAGCAGAAGGAAACATTCCCACGTGGTTGGCCCTACAAATAGCGCATAGAAAATAGATGTTTTCCTCACAGGCAAACAGACGTATTACTTAGAAGAAATTTCTGCGAAATACTGTTTAGTGCAACAAGACCTGTAGATGGCGGTAGTGTGGAAACACGAAGCAAAACGATGCGCACGCCTCTGGTTGTGAGATTTGAAATACAGACACAGAGGACAGACGTTCATCTTTACTAGCCATCGTGTGTAAGGTTTGTACTGGTCATTTCAAAGTATGTCGTTATGCTCCTGTTACGCGGCGCTGTCGTCAGATTGAGAACGCTACAAATTTGCCGCTTTTTACTCTTTGGCGCTAGTGTCGATATCAAAAATTGCCACTTGATGCTAGCGTTGCTTTGTGTGCTAATGCATTTTAACGTTCACTAGTGACATTGTGTGACATAGGGGCCCAGATAGCCGTAGCGGTAAACGCGCAGCTATTCAGCATGACCAAGCTGAGGGTCGTGGGTTCGAATCCCGCTGGTCGAGGATCTTTTCGTAAAGGAAATTTTCTCGATTCCCAGGGCATAGAGTATCTTTCTATTAGGGGCCTTCCTTAGTCGAGTGGTTAGAGTCCGCGGCTACAAAGCAAAGCCATGCTGAAGGTGTCTGGGTTCAATTCCCGGTCGGTCCAGGATCTTTTCGTAATGGAAATTTTCTTGACTTCCCTGGGCATAGAGTATAATCGTACCTGCCACACGATATACGAATGCGAAAACGGCAACTTTTGCATAGAAAGCTCTCAGTTAATAACTGTGGAAGTGCTCATAAGAACACTAATCTGAGAAGCAGGCTTTGTCCCAGTTGGGACGTAACGCCAGAAAGAAGAAGAAGAAGTGACATTGTGTTGTCGAAACGAGTTTGTATGTCGGGCTGTCTGCGTTGGCGGCGCTGATGGTTGATTCGAACCGTTACACATGATTTTGATTAAATTTTGTTCGAGCCTCCATGTCTGTTCTCTGTGATACAGATATGTTCCGTTTTTATCGACAATTTTCAGTTGATTAAAACAGAACCGTGACAAAACGAAACAATTTTCTTAGGCAAAATATTTTACATATTTTAAAAGAAAATTAAAGTTGTGTCCGGATAATACACATTTTCACCATATAAATTCACAGTTTTGATGTTTAGGACCTGTGAGAAGCATTTAAGGTTGTTAATTCGTATTGATTGCAGACTCAATACAATCAATATGATTCTAGGAGATTTTAGGAGAAGAAGGCTATTTATGATTTTCAAGGGTTTTTGACTATAAACTGGTACTTTAGTGGCGTTTTGATGGATACACAACTGATTTTTCTGTTAAATCTCTAATAAACCACATCTTGTTCGATTACTTACGAGTAAATGTTCGCGAACTGGTTTACTGTTTCTTTTGGCATGTTCTTCCGAGCAGGTTGGTGCGAACGTGCTCACAACAAGTCTGTTCGCAAGTTTCTTATGCTTGTTTTGTGTTTACACTCATGAGGTTCTTGAAGATGTGAACATTTCCACCTTTATTTATCACCATTCTAGAATAGCATCACGGTAAAACTAAATTTCTTGTTTTGTGTTCAGTAAAATTTATATTGACATTGTTCATTAGAATACAAAACTATGCATACTCCAGAACAAGCATTTCCAAATTAGAACTTTTAGGGTAGGAACTTTTTTGTTATTATTTCCTTGAATAAGCGTATGTCATTTTAGACTCCATGTGGACGAAAGAATATTTGTATAGATTTGTATAGACTGAAGTAGGGCCTGTAGATCACGATTTGTATGACCTCCAATATTCGTCTCATGTAGATGAGACGTATGTTAAGATACTGTAAGTACTGCTAATCACTGAGTGTAGCAATTACATGCTTTAAATCTTCTTGAACTTACGTAGATGAGGGTTAAAAGTTCTGGATGTTCAGAACGCCTTAGCATCAATCCATGTTAAATATACATTTCTCAATCCCCTGAGTTATTGTTACTTACTATAAATCCCCAGTCTATTCACTTTTTGTACGAAAATATTTTGTTTCCAAATAATAGAAGAGTGCTAAGAGGAAGTTTGAGTTTTACCCTCCCTGATCCCTCTAATTTGGTTCAAATATATGATTAAATATAACTCATGAAACTACAACAAATAGTGAATCAAAATTTCTTAAAAAAAATATTGGCTTACGGGTTAATTTATAAATTTCCAAAATTTTCAAGAAATGTCCTTCAGATCTTCTAGCGTTCATTTGAGTACGAAAAGGGGATCTATTGATTGTTTTACAATATAAAACAGACCCTAGATCTTTCGAACAAAAAACAAGGAATATTCTGTTGAGTTGTACATAGGTTCTAGGACCTCCTAGGGATCAATTCAGTATAGGCTTTGGGATCAACATGCATAGCATGTGATCTATACAAGTAAGTATGATCAAACAAAAAAAAAGTAAGTTTGTATAGATATTTCGTGAAGATCCTCAGGTCTGCGAAAATGTATGAAAGTCCGAGAAGGTCCACCAAAAACTACGAAGGTCTGTACCCACCTCGTTCTTCGTTGACTTCAGTACTTCTCCAGTTGCCATGCACGACTTGGATTACTAGGTCCTCTTCCAGTATTCGTGGTATTCCAGAGTCCAACGTATGAAGGTCTGTAAAATTTTGCATGAATAATCTGCGTTGTTCAATGAATATACGATGGGGCCTTCCTTAGCCGAGTAGTTATGTAGAGTCCGCGGCTACAAAGCAAAGCCATGCTGACGGTGTCTGGGTTCAATTCCCGGTCGGTCCAGAATTTTTTCGTAATGGAAATTTCCTTGACTTCCCTGGGCATACACGATATACAAATGCGAAAATGGCAATTTAGGCAAAGAAAGCTCTCAGTTAATAACTGTGGAAGTGCTCATATGAACACTAAGCTGAGTAGCCGGCTTTGTCCCAGTGGGGACGTTAATTCCAATAAGTAGAACGAAGATACGAAGATCCACAAAAAACAGAACGCCCATGAAGGTATGCAATTTTCCACGAAGGTCTGAAAGGTTCACGATGGTACGATAAGGTTTGTGACATTCTGATACACAAGATTCTGTTGAGACGTCTGCGAAGACCTCTTCGTGGAGAATTGTATGATACCTCTCTGGAGACCGCTGTAAAGACTTTTGTAGAAATCTCTGGGAAGATCTGTCTGAAGCATATGTGAAGATCTGTGGATATATCTTTCATCATCTTTGTACAACTCCCTACGTAGAAACAGAAGCAGGAAGCTTAAAGTATGGCGGCGTTAAAAATTTGATGCCCCCGTTTCCCGAAGTAATACCATGAGGTAGTTCCGGGGGACACATAGGCTTCTTTCCAAAAGCCGATTATATGTGGTGTGATTGAGTTTTTTCCCCTGTTTTCCTCTTTCACAACAACTCAAGCGAGCCGGAGTAGTTATAGAAGACATACGAATGAGAACCACAGAGCCAAATCCCAATCGGCGCCAAGACAGCCGTGGATGGTGAATGTTTCTAGCTGTTGCTAGAAGTGCGAGAAATCTATAAAAAAAAATCCCCGTCTGCATCACTCTGGCTGAGGACATAGCATGCAACCAGTAAAGGGACGCAAGATATGTGGGGTACACCATCAAATTGGATACAATTGCCAAGGTGGCAGCAGGAGTGGAATAACTCGGAGAAGGTGGACCCACAGACTCATTCCTAACGTGTCGGTGTTGACGACTAGAAAACTTCCGGAAATATCTTCACAGATCCGGACACGCAGAGTCTCCACATTTTCCAGTCTGTCCAAATATCGAGGAGACCATGGAGCATGTTATATTCGACTGCCCTTGATTCAGGGATACACGAAGCGAGATGAAGTCAGAAACCGCAAGCGTCCTAAATCCGGACAACATAGTGCAGAACATGTGCCAGCATGAAAGCACTTGGAATGCGGTGAACAAGGGATAATGTCGTTGCTGTAAAAGAGATGGCGTGAAGACCAGAGAGCTCCGGGTCGCGATCGGAGTAGGCTAGATCGCCCGTTGGGGACTAGACCGAGAAGAGCAGGCGTAGCATAGTATCGGTAAATCGTCGGGGCGCCTGAAATCGTAAGTCATCCTTCAACTGGTATTGCAGAACCGACCTTAGCACTTGGCCGAACAACGTCGTGTTGGAGTAGGATAGATCCACCGCCGGGGACTACTCTGAGTAGTACGTAGCGTATCACCGATTTGAGTCGTTGGAGTGCCAGTGAACTGGAAGCCATCCTCCAACCGGAATCGCTGAACCATCGTCGGTCAACCAGGAGAGCTCGAGCAGAATCAGCGGAGAACAAGTCGTCGTAGAGCAACGAAATGCACTTTAGCGTCTAGTAGAAGTTCAACAGGGCTCTGACGCGAGGCCAGCCCAAGGGAAGTATGCGTCGTCGCACAGCTTTCCAAAGCACCGGCGAGATCGTAGAGACACCGTAAAAATGTCGTAGTGAGCAGCGTTTTTGACGACATTAAGCTCCAACAGCGAACTAGCAGAACAGCTAGAGGCTGAGACTGACGAAGTGCATGAGCACAGCCCTCCCCCGATGAAGTTGCGTGACGTAGCTCCGGGGGAGATAGAGGCACAGGAGCAGTAGGGAAAGTTTTTTAGTGGTTAAGCACGCCTAACATGAGTCCCACACTGTGCCAACACACAACAGGCCAGCTTTTTTGTACCCTACTGTAAAAAAAACAAACACTACTATTCAGGGATTGAATCCTGAGAAAATTGAGCGAATCTCTCACGTATCGCTCTCTGTAACTATCATAACATGCTGCACATTATGAGAGACTGTTTATCGTATACTGCTACAACTTTGATCAGATAGGGGGGACAGTAGTGCATGATAAAACCCCTCTAAACATGCTCCAAACCTGGGGGACACTATTGCTATTGGAAGTTCGTAGATTGTTTATTGTGCCAGTAAAGAAAAACACCTATCCCCAACGGTAAACAAGCGAGAAAAATGGATTTTATCATCGCTCTCTCTTTGGGGATCTCGCTCACTGCTTGTCAGACTTGTTACACCTTGCGATACAATGACGATCGTGGACCGCAACAGATACGATGCTTTTCTTTGCTTGCTTTGATCGGGCTTCATACTCAAATGAGAGCAAATTCTGCTATGCCTGCTACTATTAACTTGTAACTTTTAATTCCGTCCTAATTGCTTATCTTTGACTAGAAGTTATTGGATAATCTATGTTCTAGAACTTCTATGGTATTAGTAAACCAATTGTATATCTATGCATGATACATTCAACCATCCCAATCTTCCGCAGCAAAGTGTTCTTTTTCCTCGCAACCGTTTGCATAATTCATATTCCGCACCGCCGACACTTGCATCAAAATGCTATTTTTCTCCATTTGTATATTTTTCCTCGCCCAAGCTGAACAAATGAGCTGAGTTTTGCGTGTAGTTCAATTCCTGTCCGGGTTCTGTGGGTACTGAACCGATCAACAACCGACGACTGAAACGACGCGACGTTATGATAAAAAAAAAAATGTTACCAAGCAAGCAAGTAGGTAGCCGTTGCATTTATCCAGACCTCAGCAGAAATAATCTAATGACGTGAAGTGACGGACTGTGGGTTGCAAATTCTGATGTTTATTATGCACCGGGATCGTTTACGATGCATTGTGGTCGATGATGTGAACAGTTGGCTCCAACTGTATTAGAAGATAGAAAATAGAAGAAGGAAGATAGAATATAGAATATAGAGGATAGAGGATAGAAGATAGAAGATAAGAGATAGAAGGTAGAAGATAATTGCGCTTGTGACGATATAGAATGAAACCCTATAGAAAATACACAACAATTTAAACGCTGGTTCTAAAAATTGGGAACCCCTAACATCCATTCTACTACGGCACGCGTTGACATCTGGGTGTCGGTTTTTTGTGCGAGATGCAGACGCATTTTCACTGTGCGCCTTGAAAAACATTGAAAGAGTCAGACATATGAATTATGGGCAATATCAATCGTCTAATGAATATTCATCATACGACAAATGATTTCATGCCGGTCGGAGTAACACCTTTGTTTGACTTCTTCATTTACATCACTTTGGGATGACAGAGACTGGCGATTTCAAGTTTTTCTATTACCGTCAATGAGCGATAGCTGAAAATTGATCGCTTTCAAGTAGAAAATTGCCATCCTTGGTAATAAACAAATTTCACAACCAGCGATGAGTAAGAAAACTAGTCTTACCTAGACAAACGGGTTGCAAGTTGGCCCATCTGCGTGGCTTTCTACAAGGCCCGAGTTTCGAGCAGATCGCCACCACACAAGTCACTGTTTGTAATGAATCCACGGAGTCAAAGAGAACGCCTGGTGTCGGCGGCAACCCAGCCGAGTTATGCAACATGCAAATTACCCGAGCTTGTAATTGATCAAACAAATTATTCGACTTTGCGCAGTCAATCTCTATCGAAATTTCAACTTATTACGGTCGAGGTCTTTTGCAAGTTTGTTCTTTTGCTTTGCTATATCGTTGGAAAGATTTGTATCGTTCGCGGCGAGGATTTCTTGTCGCTTTTCTTCATGTAGGAGGGCATTTTTCGAATTAAGAAGGCAAGCTGGTACTGTATGAAAGGAGTAATTTCGTTGTGATATGTGACCTTTGTTGAAAATAAGTAAAAACAGTTGCAAAATGTTGCATCATTCCTTCCCTAGTCGAGTCTCTGTCGGCTTCAAAGCAAAACCATGCTGAAGGTGTGTGGTTCGATTGCCGGTCGGTCCAGCATTTTTCGTAATGGAAATTTCCTTGACTTTCCTGGGCATAGAGTATCATCGTACCTGCCACACGATATACGAATGCGAAAATGGCAACTTTGGTAAAGAACCTAACTTATTAATTACTGTGGAACTGCTCATTGAACACTAAGCTGAGAATCAGGCTCTGTCCCATTGAGGACGTAATGTCATTTCTACTCTTAAATGCTATCTTTAACGAGTTTGTCTTCACTGGGCAAAATGTTGCTGATTTTCTCAGATATCACATTTCACGGACGCCATCACAAAACCTAAGATAGCTTGTTTGTATATGTGTAATATGCATTTCAATGCAGGTTAAAATTTCATATTAATCATAAAATCGTAAATCAATATGATCATAGTTTTACTTACAACAATTTCTTTTCCGTTTTTCTCATTACAGGTGAGTTCAAGTCCAGGACGCTTCCACGCTTTCATATCGATAACTCACTCTGCGGCGAAGGAGGTGATAGCATTAGACTTATAAATCGATTCATATAACCCTTTCCCACACGATGTAAACGTATCTAAACTTAATCCAATTAACGGAAATTTATGACGATAAAAATTTTGTCCGCTTGTCTAACTGGTCCGGCGCCCAAACCGGTCCTTATCCGGTGAGCTAAGCTTAATTAAAAATTCATTGCAATAATGTGTCCACTTTGGTGCGACCAACATCAACTATGACGACGGTCCATATCCTCTCCGGCACACGTCCACCCACTTTGTAATGGGGATTTCGAAAAAGGTGACCATTAACCGGCCCCAGGTATAGGAAACTGCACTTAACACACATTTCCATAAAGATAGCACACACCGCATTCGATCGTCTAACAAACAAAAGCACTGACCTTGGTGGTGTGGTTTAGTGTGACGGCTATCTTCACGAATTAGAGCTTAACCCTCACTTGCCATTTTAGTTGGAGCCAGACACAGATGGGACTCAGCACATTTGATATTTTATTCATAGTTTGGACTGGAAAGGGTTGAAACTTTGCCGATAAAGTCATAAATTGAAACCGGCAGACATGTGGCGGAGGATCTCTCAAATGGTTGTCACCGTTTACAATGGATTAAAGTCAATAAATTTTATAGCCGTACCCTCAATGAAACACTTCCGAATTAGGATATACGACATGCGTACGACAGCCGTAATTGTAACCGAAACAATTTTGCGCTGATTTATGGTGCCTACATACCTACTTGCTGTGCCATGCGTTTCAATTCCTCCGAAATCTTGGACCAATAATCTACGGATGTTTGCGAATAAAATTTATGCCAACAATAGCGGTCATGGTTTTGTCCCTCGTTACCTATTCAGTGGTCGAAATTTATGGGAATGCGTTAATTAATTTTGCTCGATTTAGTGTGGGGTGTAGGCAATTTAGCACGCAAAAGCAACCTGGGTCTCTATGGCATTCTATGGCTGCTTGATTATGGAAATGTTATATATAAGTTATAAAGAAACCGCTAAATTTGTGTTGTTTTTTGAAAATTGTTTTAGAATTAGTTCCACATAATGCATCTTGCATTCAAGCAAGATGCTGCATAGCATGTTGTATTTCTGTAGAGTAGATGTACTCATCTGAGATAACTTAGCGAAAATCATTTAAAAAATGTTTAAATTCACCTTAATAAAGATAGAATCTCGATCAGGTTACATAGACAAATCTCTAATTCAATCAAGATTTTTTTTAAATTACGTATTTATTACATATAAATTCCAATTGTGGGTTTTAAATAGCATCAAGTCGTTACTCTATTAATTAGTGTATATATTTCTGGAATTACTGAGGATTTATCCAAGAAATTCTAGGAGTATCATCAGAGTTACCAAACAAGGATTTTTTTCCGCAAATTCTTCATAGAAATCATCAATTTCTCCAAACCTTGCCTTTGAGGTTCATCCTAAAATTTCGTCTCTGAATTATTTGACAAGTCTCTCCGTAAATATCTCGGAAATTCTCAGCAAAAAATATTAACGAAATCCTACAAAAAAAATCTTCCAACGATTCTTTAAAATATTTAAAGACATTTTAGAGAATGATTTTGATATTTCATTAATCAACAATTATGCAAGATTCAATTGGATTCAAATTAATGTTGGGAAATACAATTTCTTCGAGACGTTATCCGCAGATCTAACTCCATTTTTTTCACTTAAAATTCTCCAAGCTTTCCTTTCTCTAACATTCATTAAAAGGGTGCTTCTTCGTATTCCAGAGTAGAACAAAATATTATAAAATTTCTTCGGAACTTCCCTGTACAGTTGACATTCCTTATTAGCTACAACATTTCTTGGGCGGAATACTTTCAGCTGTTATTTCAAGCACTCGTCCGTGAAAATATTTTAAAAATTCCGGATGTTAAAATATTTTTCCTGGGATTTCGTCTAACGATTCTTTCGAAAAAAAAAATAAATACCAGAGTTGCATCCAATTGTTTTTAGGGATTTTTTTCTTTCGCTATTTCTTCTGAGGATATTTCTAAGGAAGTTTTTTGACAGGTTTAAGAAAAAAAATAACTCCTTCAAAAATAAAAAAAAATCTCCAGAAATTCCATCAGACATTTGTTTCAAATTCTAGAAATTACCACAGAAATTTTGCCGTCCTAGATTTCTTTCATAAATAACTTGTGGAAATCTATCCAGTCTCCATTATTGTTTCAAAAACTACTCTAGGCATTCATCAATTAATTTCTTAGATAGGGGTCATGCACAAATTACGTCACGCTCCAAGAGGGGGGGGGTCAAGCCAAGCGTGACAAACCTTACAAAATTTTTGGAGGACTCATACAAAAAATGTGACAAAGGGGGGGGGGTCCAAAATTTTGAAATTTAGCGTGACATAATTTGTGAACCATCCCATATATCGTCACATTCTCTACAAATCACTTCATTTATTTTTGCAAAGTATTTCTTATTTATAATAGATTTCTAGAGTAACACAAACAACAAAACTTTTGGAAGAATTTCTAGGAAAATCTGTTCGACAATTTGCTAAATTCCAGTCGAAAAATTTGAGAATTTACCGTAGCATTTGTCCGATCACGGACAGTAGTTGACGAGGGCAATCCTTCCGGATGGAGGATCCCTGCTGGGTGGCGAATTCCTCTTCGGAATGCCAGGGATGATTGGCCAATTCCTTCGTCAGAAGGAATGCCTGGGGTGTCGATAGCTCAGACTGTGAATATGATTTCTTAACAACAGTCCTGAAAAGGACTACTAGGTTGGGCTGCTTTCGGTGAGGGAAACACTTTTGTATCGGTTTTCGAACTACGACGGTTTATTGCGCGTGCCATACAACGGCTTAAGGTGCAAGAAAAAATGGCACAAAAGTCAGAACTGAAAAAGCAGTTTTCTCCTTTTAAAACAACAAATTGATGAAAATAAAAACACACAGCCTTTTTATTTGGCAAATAAAAGAGCTGTGTGTTTTTATTTTCTTTGATTTGTCTATTTAAAAAGAGAAAACTGCTTTTTCAGTTTTGACTTTTGCACCATTTTTACTTGGGCCTTAAGACTGAATGAATATCTGTGCACGCAGTGGCGCGGGAAGTGGGTAGGACAGGTAGGACATGTCCTACGCACGATAACACCTGGGTAGGACAGTCAAAGAATTGTCCTACCCACGATAAAATAAACAAGTTCAGCAGAAAGATTGAAAATTAACTTAACACTTCAGTCGTCGCGCTGTTGTATTTTGTACAACACTGGTGAAAAAAGCTCACTTTTCGCTCACAACAGGATCGTTGTGGTTCTGACGGTGGCGAACCGCGCCAATATACATAAAACTCAACCAACGTCGTAAGATACGATAAGGTATTTAATGGAGTTTCTGCAAGATGAAACATTTTTCAAACATGTTTAGTTTCTCCTGAAAACTTTTGCGATTAGCCAGCTTTGCACTTTCGATGTAAACAAAAAAAAAACAAATTCACAGAATTTTCGCTGTTCATCCATTTATTATCTAGAAATAGATGAGGAAATTAGTAACCTCACAGGTTGCAAAGGCAAGCAATTTGGCCTATTTTTTGTTATATTATTTTATTAAATAAAGTTTTTAAAAAGGATACATATAAAAAGGATATTCATATTTTTTAATGAACGATAACAAAAGTTGATCTAATGAGTAATGCCAAAGGCAGCACTGGAATGAGGTTTCTTTTTAGAGACTCGGTCTCTGTTTTATTGCAAATCTCTAAAAAGTCTGTGTGTGTTTTAAAGGAAGATCTCTAAAGTATCTATTTAATCGAAAATAGTCTCTAAAGAATCTTTTTCCTTACTCTGCATGTATTGAATCCTGATGAAAAAATGTACAGGCACCAAGAAACCTTCGGAGACTATAACAGGTTTAACAGACTCTTCAAGAATTGCGTCTTAGATTCCCCGAAGAAAAGCTGTAGGATTTATCATAGTGATTTTTTTAGTATACTTTCAGGATTTCCTACAGGGATCTCTTGAGAAATACTTCTAGAAATTTTTCCATCGAATCTCCCAGAAATTCTTCATGCGATTTTTCAAAGGATGCTTAAAAGAATTTCTCTAGAATTTGATCCAGGAAATCCATAAGAACTCCAAAGCTACTATCTCCAGTAATTTCCTCGATCGAAAATTCCTTGACGGGTCCTTAAAACAACCAATTTTACCAAGCATTTATAAAAAAGTTTCTCATCAAATGTCAATGCATTCTTCAAAAATTTGTTCAAATATTCCCACCAGTTAATACTACAGAAAATTTCCCAATATTTCTTTCGATTATTCCTACATACATTTCTATAGAGATTCTGTCTGTTTTTCGAAAAAATTCTTTTCAAAATCCTGAGGAATACTATCCCGATATTCAATTTTTTTCGATTATCTTGGCAAATTATTTAGGAAATCTTTCTGATCTTCCCCAGAAGTTATTTCAGAGAACCTTGTTCATGAAAGGTGACTTTAAAACTCATCCCAGTTTTAACAGAGGTTATTCCAGGACTTACTTTAAAAAATAACACACGGGTTTATTTTCCAGAAAAAATCCTAGGCATTTCCCTAGAAACTATCCTGGAAAAATTTCTGAAAAAAAAACTTTCAAGAAGTAGCTAAGTATGCTGTTTCGCTCAAGAATAGTAAAGAAATCCTTTGACTGAATGGGTCAAGAGATTTCCTACAGAGAGGCCTATTTGAAATGACATTTCTTCAAAACTGCATATAGCGATCAAAAAATGTCATTTTCTTAAGCATATTTGGAAGTAAATTTTCCACGCATTGAGATAAACGATTACTTTTCTTGTCATCAGCAAACCAGCCTTTACTTAAGAAAATCTCAACGAATTACTGGATAAATTTCCTTACAAATTTTAGATGGAACCTCTGAAGCAAATGCTGAAGATATCTTTAGAGAAATCTTATGTAAATCCTGAAAAACAATTTTAAAAGGAATTTCTTGAAATTTCTGGTAACGCTATTGATTGAAATTTAGAAGAAGTTTGACCGGGAATATTGGAAAATGTCCCAGGGAAATCTATGAATAAAATCTTGGAGGAGTTAGGACTTTCTTTAAAAATATAGCAAATAAATTTTAGAGAAATTCAGATGATTTTTGAAATAATCTTCGAAGAATGTCCATTTCTGTAGTTTCTCTTGGAAAATCCATGTTGAATTTTTAAAGTATCTTTCATATAATTCTTGGAGAAATTCCATAGCAAAATTCGTGGAAATAATCACTAAATATATACTTTTTTAAATTTCAGGAGTAATATCTGAATGTTTGGGCAAATACATGAATAAATTTCTGATGAAATTGCTAGAATTAATCATGAGAAAATACATACTTGCTATGAATAATCAAATTCATATTTTCTTATTCTCTCAAGAGATTTTGTTAAAAAAAACTAGGCAGTCTTCTAAGGTTTATGTGTTTTTTTTCTGTTGAGCGAAAAAATTGCATTATAATATCGTTAGAACGCTGGAAAACAGTACAATTTCCTCAACTCAACTCAAAGCCGACCAAAATGTAACTTTCAATTTCCAGTTCAGGGTTAACATTTTTCTTTGCTTCACTATGCAAAAATATTTGCCAACGTTTGTCCTACTCATGGTTGCGAACGTGGACGCGCCTCTGTGTGCACGCAAGCTCCTTAAGTAGGCTGCAGGTAGAAGGATTCATTGAATGCACAGTGAAATGGCTTCGGTGGGAAATTTCCACTGTCTTATGTACTACATACTGGATGCTGCAATCGGTGGTCCGGGTGGTGTGATGATGGAGAGCTCAAGCTAGTCGGTCGGGTTGCGTGAAGTAGTGTGTGTGTGAGGTTCAGGTAGGAAAGGGTTTTTGTTAGTGGTGGTAGCCGAAATACTCGCGGCGACTCGAGGTTAGTTACACGGTAAAAAATAAGCACCATGCTATCAATAGTTCTGCACTTGGATTTGCACTACTGTTGAATCTTGACAAAATCAAGGTAACAGCACTTGAACTCAACGTTGCATGTTTTGATTTGAAATAAAAAAAAGTTAAAATAAACATTTCCGCCTGACCCAGATTTGAACCACCAACCTTCGGAGTGCAGGTCTAGTGTCTTACCTCGACACCAACTCGTATCTGTTGAAAGGGATCGAATTGATCTCAATTACTTTCTACAACGAGCTGTCAATGATTGCTTCCATACAAAAGACATGATGATCAAAATCAACAACTTTTCACTTCAGAGTCTAGTTCTAGAGACAGTAGAGCAAATCCAAAGTTGAAACTCTTTAAATCATGGTGATTAGTGTTTTGAATTGAGTCAAGTGATCAATCTATTCAATCGAACGTGCTGATTTTTTACCGTGTATGTGGTTGTTTTGCATGAATGGGAATAGGGGGGAATGGATTACATAGACAGGATCAACAACAGGGTGAAAACGACGACTGAACAAACTAGGGTTGAAACGTTGCACACCGTTCGCGTTGTGCGTGAACAGCATTCCTGGAATTTCTTAGTGAAATTCTTTCCAATATTTGTAGGATTTACAAAGCTGATAGTATCGCACAACTAAGAAAACTTTCTGCAGAATCAGATTTTTTCGTAATTGCAGAAATTAAGCATGACCATGAGCATGATTGACCGCCCGTGGATGCTACTCCGTTATTGCGAGATCAGCTGTAGTTACACAGAGAACCAATTGATGATACTTGGGACCAGTATTCATCTTCAATGTGTAACAACTGAAGACCATTCCTCTACGCAATACCAACGCCGACCGCGCCCGAATGCAGGTCAATTGGGAAATGGAAGGGAACATGTTGACGTGAAGCTCGCTTGTTTGAAAGCCGAGGAGTCCTCTGCATTTTCACGATTGTTCACTGGGATTTTGGATTGAGGAAGGATTTTGTTAAGGATTCTCTTGGTAAACGATTAATTGTGTTTTTTTTAACGCCACTCTCCCATATCTTGTTGTTTCACAAACTACCGTTGTATTGTTGGCTTTTTGTGCTAAAAAAGGACGGCTATTTCTAAATGCGTTTCACAGTCAAGCCACCAATCCTGAACTGAAGATTATCCAGTAGGATTTGGTACCTATATTTATCAAAAATAATTGGCACACCTTTCTGAAGTGAGAAGTGAGGGCCCATGTAGGATTCACACCAATACTACTACATTTCATTCGCATTCACGGTTTTCTCTTTTCCACCAATACATTCAACCCCTTCACTCATACTGAGTTTTCTATTTTTTATTCAACGCTTGTCAATATTATCATTTCTACTAAACAGCTCGTAGATTTATTATCATTCTCATTTCATTCACACCTTGATTTCGCCATATTGTTCATAAGTTTTTTCCTCGCTTTCTTAATTCAAATCAACGTGAGTGAATTGATTATGAGTATTTTCCTTAAATATCTAATTATTGCACTTTGTAGAAACTGTGGAAGCAGTTTTCGATTTACAAGGAAATCGTTATTGGTTACTAAGTATTCCTGGCGATGGTGACCGTTTGTTTGGCTCGTCGGTTCATCAACTGTATGGCATCACACCGAACAATAATTTGTTTAAGCCGTATGGACCAATGCACGAGTTCACTAATTTGACGTTTGAGCGGTGACTCAAAATGGCATGAGTCTACAAAAAATGGCATGGGTCTCCAAGAGGTAATCTTCAAGGTATTGAAGTCTTGATATCGAACTATAAATGGCATCTAGATCCTCAGTCAAGAAGTAAAAGACGTGGTTTAGCTCTTCTAGTCCGAGTAGACGTTGATGTAAAGATAAAACGTCAAAAATGTTTTAACCCTAACATTCAGATGGCTGAGATATTCTACCGGGTAAATTTTTGTTTTGCCACCGGATGATTTGAATTTTATTAATATGCAATTAAATCTGTTTTCAGACTGAATCTGGCATAAAACATCTGCACATCATTAAGGGGGCAGGATCCGTCATTGATTTCGGAATTTTCAATAGCAGTTTTTTCGTTCAAAATCACTGTATTCTATTCTCCAACCAAAACACAGTGAACACATTTTCATCGAATAACTTTTAGTTTTGAACAGAAAAACTGCTTTTTAAGTTTCGATGATGACGATGATTTCGATGACGAAGCGTTGATCGTTAAGGTGCAAGTAAAATTGAAGCAAATGTCAAAAATGAAAAAGCAGTTTTACTCATTGAAATCAACAGATCGGAAAAAATAAAAACAAACAGCTTTTTTATTTTGAAAGTAAAACAGCTGTGTGTTTTTATTTTTTTAGATTTGTCGATTTTAACGGCGAAAACTGCTTTTTCACTTTTGACATTTGCTCCAATTTTACTTGAGCCTTAACGTCCATGGGCCAAATCATAAAAAACTCAACTTTGATCGGCGTAATAAAAGATCCAAGTCGTTTGGTGATCGCAGAGGATTTTAATAGCCAACTTGATTTCCAGCATCGTTGATTTCCCTTCTGTAGAGTCAGCTCTCATTGGAAAATTTGTAGGCCATGATTTGTTCAATGAAAATGATTTTTTTTTGACGTTGGATAACGTCTTACGGCATCATACTGGAGTACAATTTCGAAAAACGAAAAATCGCTCGCGTCACGAAAAGTGGTTCCATCCATCGCGTACCGCATAAAAGCAGCCGAGGTGGCGGCCAAGCATCAGTTTTGTTTCAATCGTTGCCGAAGATAGACCGTGGTATACACGGCCAGACAAGAGAGGCAAAGGACTCGGAAAAGGAAGCGCCAAGCGTCATCGCAAGGTTTTGCGCGATAACATCCATTGCATCATCACCAAGCCCGCCATCCGCCGTCTGGCTCGCCGTGGCGACGTAAAGCATACCTTCGGTCTCATCTACGAGAAAACCCGCGGTGTGCTGAAGTCATCCAGAATTCTGTCGGCTATGCTCTGAAGTAACAGCCCAAGTAACAATGAAAGCTGAACAGCAAGAGTATGCTGAATATTGGCTGATCAATGGTGTACAAGGCTGAACACCGTGACAGCTGAACAATTATTTGAAGAAAAGCTTATTAAACACTCTTATTCAGCAGTATACTCAAAGCTGAATATTGAGTTGAACAAACTATTTTCCATCTACAGTTTTAACTTTTGTTCAGCCAACCTGAATGATATTGATTAAAGGTTATTTAAAGCTTTAATCAAATCAACAGCCATTGTCGAAAAATTGTTCACCTGTATGTTGATAAAAATATAAAGCCTGTCCACGTTAAATTTCGGACACCCAAATAATGGCAGCAAAAAAAAGTTACTCATAATTCAACAAAAACAATTGTTTATTTCAGAATAAAAGAGTTATATCTACAAAATAAACAGTTGACAAGGATGTTAATCCTTCTTTCTGTAAAATTCTCGAACTTTCTGTGGTACACCCGCCATCCGTGTCCGAAATTTATCGTGGACAGGCTTTACATACCGAAATATATACCTACATTGGGTCGAACACTAAATTGATTATTATAAAACTGTTTCATCGAACAACAAATTTTTCACATCCCGAAGCAGACATGCTGTAAACGCACACGGGCCTATCATTTGTCGAAAAAAATCCTGAATCCGGCATCGATGACCTTGTGTAACAACAAGAGTAGAACACTACACTTGATGACGCAGATTTCTTCGTAACATTTTTAATTAACTGTACGATATCGAAATCATTACCAACTTGCGTTGACAACAATTGAATAGCAGAAATTAAAAATTACCGAGGATTCTATTTTGAAACACAAATCACAACACACTTTGACAGCTAATTCAAGTGTTTTTGCATAGCGCTGTTATCACTTCTTCAGCCTCAATGCAGCCTTTAAAATAGCCCTTATTCAGACAAAACAATATGTTAGTCCCTTGCTGTTGATGATGTTCACACAGTCTCATGTGGAGCAGATGTCAAGGTAAGTGGTTATAAATCAGCGAATCCCAGTTCAAATCTCAATGGCACATATTTACTAATCTTCATCTTTAAATTCCAGCACTTTTCTACACTATGTGTTTGAAATTGTTAGTTGCGTTGATAAAACCCAAAACTTATAAACCTGTAAATACTTTTTATTTTTTATTTTTTTGGTTAATTGTTGAATAATGGTTGAATAAGCGATCGTTAAGCTTTCGAAGGTTGCCATCTGTTCTAAAAATAGAATTATGGTTATTGCAAGAGGCCTGAATAAGCGCTTGCTAGACCTTTATTCAGCCTTCTATATAGCTTCAATTAAGCTTAAGGCTGAATAAAATCGCCAGAATTAGATGTTTAACAGCTGAACAAGAGTGAATGCAGGCTATGAACAGCTTTTGTTCAAACAAAGGCTGAATGTAATTGGCTTTAAAAGCGTTTGAGCAGCTTCAAATTGTTACCTGGGAGGGCCGTACGCTGTACAAATTTGGAGGTTGAATCGCCCCCATCACAGACTACAGAATTCAAAACTACCTCTGAATCCACTAAACCTGAGCATGGAATGGTGATCGACGATATCCTCACCCAACCGTACTTTTAAGGACGACAATTTAATTTTGGAAGAGTTTTGAAAATATTTCTACCGTTAAGCGCAACATTACTGGCAATACTCATAACAACAGAACTGTCGGCGAATTATGTAATAGTTTTGGTGAAATTTTTAGTGATTGCGGTAAACATTCTACCAAAATCAGTAAAATTCCACAAAAATTTACAATCATTAAGCTGCAGCAAATCCAATGTCCGGTTTGTGAAATCGCTGGCTACGAGATGGCTGAAGAAAATCAGCCCAAGCCGCTTGTTCAAGCGCCCATCGTCATCGCCACCGCAAATCTTATCGAGCGAGGAGGATTTCAACCTGTTCGCTGGCAAAATGTGTCCGTGTTACTCGATTCTCACAGTTCAATCGGCCCTTTTCAGGGCCAACAAATGTGTCCTAAAGAGTTATTTGTGTAATATTTGCTAATGTGTTTACCACATTCTTACTATAATTCATCTCGTAGTATCATGCAATATCTGATTAGTTATGAATAATTGACAAAACGACAGTTTGAGAAAGGAGGACGCTGCTGCAGTGCTGTCAGAATGCAATATATTTTCCATTGTTAAGGAATGATTCAAATATTACGTACCTAACCCAAAATCAATCGAAAATAGTTATTTTGAAGCAATTGCTCTAAATTAACAATGATCAAGTATACACTTAAAAATCAATTCTTCAATTTAATGGCCTAAGCTTCTGAATACATGTAAAGTGATTATTTTGTATGAATAAAAATAATGACACACAATGTCTATAATAAATCAGAATTGACATGCAACAAATAGTGTGAAAATTCATTGGATTTTTAGTAGTTTAAATCTTTCATAAGTTCGTGACGGTCTCAAGCCAGGAAATAGAGGAGGCTAACATTATCCAACGTCAACTTGGCGGTCGTATATCGGAAACAACCTCTTATTTTTTCATTATGAGCTTTTATTGGCTTTTATCGGTGAAAGCGATACTACTCAAAGTGGAAGGGAGCAAGGAGAGTAATGAAAGAATATGATGGATAGAATCGCAAGCGAGCGACGAGAGAAATGAATAGAAGTTGAAAACTAACAGAGGGCCATATATGAACAACACAATCGAAGCGACAAATCGTTGCCTAACGTCCTGGTTGTGAACGGCTAGATGTTGTAGCGTTGGTCACTACTAACACTAGACAGGCAAAAATTTGTCACCTCGACCTGTTAACTATATTGTTCGGCGGATGTTTCAGTTCTATCGATCGGTGGCATATTTTCGGGGATTCATATGAAAGTCGCGTTACTTATTGGATTTTTCGCGCCTCGTCTCATATGCCCCTAATTCGCCCAAGTGATCTTTTATTCGAACCGAAGTTTTTGTAATTTCTTCGCCAATTGGATTTTATTTCCAATAAGTAACGCGACTTTCATATGAATCCCCGAAAATATGCCACCGATCGATAGAACTGAAACATCCGCCGAACAATATAGTTAACAGGTCGAGGTGACAAATTTTTGCCTGTCTAGTGTTAGTAGTGACCAACGCTACAACATCTAGCCGTTCACAACCAGGACGTTAGGCAACGATTTGTCGCTTCGATTGTGTTGTTCATATATGGCCCTCTGTTAGTTTTCAACTTCTATTCATTTCTCTCGTCGCTCGCTTGCGATTCTATCCATCATATTCTTTCATTACTTTCCTTGCTCCCTTCCACTTTGAGTAGTATCGCTTTCACCGATAAAAGCCAATAAAAGCTCATAATGATAAAGTCATGCGGTGATTAAACTTTGGAAATAACCTCTTATTTTATTCGTAAATTATACACGAACTATTTTTTTGGTTAAACTACTGTAATTAAGCTGTAGTAAAGTTCTTTTCAAGGATTTGCAAAGTTACAGTCCTTAGAGAACCTTAAACTTTTGAGGCGAATATATTTCTACGAATTTTCACAACAAAGTGTCAGTTATGCGAAGGAACGAGAAGCACACAGAAAAAAAAGATGATGAGGCTTTCCTCTGATTCCGCCATGGAATCTCACAATGGTTCAATCCCAGATAATGGATTCTGACAACAACTGCTAAAACAATTTCTCCAGAAATGTTTTGAGGAATTTCTCACAAATTCATTATAAATTCATGTTGGGATTCCAGCAGAAAACTGAAATAAACTCGGCTATTTTGCTATTTTTTTTTCTTCACAGGTTTCGTTTCCGCTATGCTAATTTAGGAAGCATCAGTATTCCTGGGTGTTTTCAATAAAGTTCAACTGAAGGTTCGAATGCGTGTATTTGAAGCAGAATCCACTGACCAATTCATGACGCAATTTGTTTTGTATGCTGCAAAATTTTCTAAAGGGATAAACTTCGCAAAAGAATTTCTAGTAAAATTTTGGAGAAAAGTATCTGAAAAAATGCAGAGACAATTTTCTAATAAATCATCAAGCAAAATATCTCGGTACGATTTTACTCTACTCAACGAGTTGGAGGAATTGCAAAAAAAAACTTCGAGCTTTTGAAAGGTAAAATAATACTTTTAGTTGAATCCCAGAAATTCCGGATCCATTAATTATGATAGGGTTTATGGGGGATGGGGGCTCTGAGGTATCTTACGCGCTATACAATTTATTTTTAATTTTCATACAAAAAATCTTAACATGGGAGAGGGGGGGTTGAAAAACCCCGAAAATTGTCTTACGTAATTAATGGATCGCCCCTTACCCAACATGGCTAGCCACGTTCCAACGAAATTTTAAAGCAAAAAGTACATGTACATACTAAAGACAGTAAAATCGCCTAAATTTATGCTCTGACTAGTTAAAGTTGTTGTAGAAGCGATGTAGGTACGATAGGCAAACAGATTCATCACTAAATAAATCGCACTCGCTCTTTCCGCGTGTGTAGGGATATGAGATGGATGGATATGAGTTATGAAAGGGGTCCGCGTGGTCTGTAGGGATTTGAATTCTAAACTTGTAACCAACTCAGTTATTGGGTCACCAAGTGGCTCGGTAGCTTAGTTGGTAAAGCGCTCGTCTAGCATATAAGAGTCCTGGGTTCAAATCTCAGCCGAGCACGTGGATTTTTTCCATAATGTCACCCATAATTTGTCCATCTTTACCACGCGTAATGAGTTAATTAATTTAATAACCATGCGGATTGGATTACCGAACAGCTCAATATAAGCGTCAATTTATAAATTTGAGTGTTTAATTGACGGTGCTTAATGAAAACAAAATCAAACTTTGTCTAATATAGAATTCAGAGTGAATATATAAATTTAGTTAATTTTATGACTTGAGTTTTAAATTAAATTATATTAATTGCATGTTGAAAAAAAAATATTTCTAAATGTACTTTTTGGAGAATCTTAATCCAAATAAATTGTGCTGAACGGATTAAAAATAAGGATAAAATTTACACAAACTAAATAAAAGATAGGAATTTTTAGGCGAATTGTTCAAATTGGTGAATTTTGTACACTTTACTTAATTTATAGAAGAAATCTAATCAAATGAAATTTTCCCAAAATACTTCAAAAATGTTAACTTTAATCTCTCGAAGTTTTAAAATTCCTCTCTCTGTAATTATAAATTTAAACATTTTTGATGATTCAACTAAATGAATTGTTTATCTGATATCAGGGCTTTTCGAATTAGGAGATTCACGTTCACAGTAGCGTACGTACCGCTGAAACTAAAAATCTAGATTTTTTCAATACTCATTGTATCTATTTAAAAATACCTATCCACTTGCTACATCGTGCCGTTATTTTTTGTAAGGATCTAAACCATTCCTCGTTGTGAACGAGATTTTTAGCACAGAGCTAGCTCAACTCGGGACTGACGGCCTTTCTTCCCTTTTCCCTTCCAAAGAAAGTCTTCGCTACCTGTATTAATGTTAAGTGACCATCTCATCTCGGGTATAGAATAGGATCCCAGGTCCTCGGAATAAATGGCGTGTATTCTTACTACTATACCAAGATGCACAGTCAATTTAAAGCAACAATATTCCAATTTTTAGCTCTAAGGCACATACCAAAGTCAGCAAAAAAAAAAATTGAATTATATTTTTCTAGACCACCGACCGATAATTTTCGTTTTAGTTGCAAATAGAAGGGGATAATATTGGCTATCTTGAGTCAAAATTCCAGGCATGCCGATTTTTTTGCTTTGAAATAGAAACGCAGCACACCGTGTAGCTTAAAGCAATTAATCAAACGCCCAATCAAACAACTTTTCTTAAAATTCTCTTTTGAAAAAACTAGGTTTTATTGAGTCAAAGTCGTAATACTCCAATTTTTTCTTCTTGACTTTTTGAATTTAAAAGACCAGATTTTTTTTTAAGATGACAAAATTTCAAAAAGTTTCGTTTCCATTGCTAGTCTTTTTGACTGCAATGAGGCTTGAGTAAGATTAGCCTAACAAGAAATTTCCCCTTATTTAATCGATCGAACTTATCCAGTGTCGATGAAAAATATCCGTCTAGGTTTGATTAAAATAAATCTATAATAGCATAGGATTTGGTCAATTATATCTATGGTGGCATCGAAATCGTTCGTGCAAAATATATGAACCCAAATTGTACACACATAGATTGCATTTTCCAGCAGACAGTAAACGTAACTATGTATGCTCGGTAATCTACGTGTTCCAATCATTCGTTACTTTGATCAGTTGATATATTGGACACTAATAGCTTATTTCCAAAGTATTGAGCTACTAAATACCAAGTTACACCAAATTATATGAGATCCAATAAAAATACCAAGATTTGTACCAATGTGCAGATATTTCACGCTAGTAGGGGGAGGTAGGATTTCGGCAAAGTGTGATGATCCATGCATTTTTAAGATTTCATATAAAAGTATTACAAAGGGCGAGGAGGGCAGTGGTTGAATTTTTTAATTGACGTACTTAATAGATTATCCCAAGAAAAATGAAAGGAAAAGAGCAAGTTTCCTGATTGAAAAAATACCCTTCCCAATAATTGGGCATCTCTGATCATTTTCGTCAGCATATCCCTTCATTGCAACGAATTCAGCCCTACCCGGTAGCAAAGACGGCACGTGACGCTTCTCCATGCTCATGTTGACCCACTGACTGCCGGGAAAATCTACTTAAAGTGGCCGAAATAACACTGTCCAACCCTCATAGGTGGCAGTACACCTGCTGTCCGTGTCTCGAATTCAAATCGAGCGTGAAAAGCGCGCGCGAGTGCTTACTTCCCAACCAGCCAAGCTCAACAACGGAAAGAAGGAAAAACACGACGACGGATAATGATCGGATTGAATAATATTCGCTTCCTGGTACCTAATGCAATTTAGGTGGGCTCTGTGGGTCTGTTCGGTTATTTCATGGGCGTTTGGTTTTGTCTGAGCCGACCTTCACCAAGCTACAAAATGGTTTTGATCTAATTTTGTGTAATTGCACTAGAGGGAAGGGAAAAAACGATAGCACAGTTAGGAGGCGAAGATTTGATCGCTGGCATGCGCAACGAACGGGATAGACAATTGCTGTCAGGTAGAATGTTACGTTGGATGTAAAGACGTACCGACGCCGAATTTTCTTCGGTTCTTCGGTTATCTCTACAAAGACAAAGTGGGATTGTGGGACCTTCCTTAGTCCAATAATGACGTCCATTGCTACGAAGCATTGCCATGCTGACGATGACTTCGGTTCCCGGTTTTCCCAGGATCTTTTCCTAATGGAAGCTCTCGGTTAATAACTGTTAAAGTATTTTTTGAAAACTAAGCTGAGGGCAGGCTCTATCCCAGTGAGGACGTAACACAAGAAGAAGAACAAGTTAATCAAAGTTTAACAAACTGTGCACTTTTGTCTTCTGGGCTATTTTTTGCCGGATCCAATTTCAATCCAGTAACGATGATCGTAATGAGCCTCTGTACGTGCCATAAATTCTTTTGTTCTTTTGACTTTTACTGTTCGCCATGTGTTGGTGCTGTCTCGTCCTATCACAGGGGGAAACTTGAAAACAGGGCGCACAGTAGAAGTGAAACGTTTTATAGCATGCATAGGCTCATTGGTCATAAATAAATTTTATAGCAATTTTCTTAAAGGTGCGAGAATCCAACACGTATAACCCCTGAAGGTATGCAACATTATAATCACAACGCTCTCTCAAACTGTTATAACTTTTGTGCGATCGAGCGGTATGCACCGTGAAAGATTTCCACTCAGAGTCCGTTGATATGTTGGTCAATTTTGAGTTCAGTGAAAAATTGTCTGATCATATTTTGTTAAACAAGAAAAATAAAACTCCATATTCTAATAAACAATATAAATAAACTGTTTTTTGGTTCCACTCTACTCACTAAAAAAAATATTTTCTTGTAAACTCTCAGAACATCAGACAAATAAATGTTTGACTTTATAAACACTCTGTCAGAAATGAAAAGAATGTTTGCTTGTGGATTCCAGTCACTTTATTTATAATAAATTGGTAAAATAACAAACAAAAAGATGGTAATTATCTATCTATGAATGTACATATCTAATTAAGTCATTAAGTAGAAAACTTTTAGAGTTGATGCGAATAATTCGACCAGTGCCAGTGTCCTGTCATGATCTAATCGCTCACTAAACTGTTATAACTTTTGTGCGATCGGGTAACATGCATACAAGTTGGTCACTAATAAATTACGAGCGGTAAAGAGTCATAAAAATATGTAAATTTCAAACAAAACACGATTGGCGAAGAGGCTCTTCTACATTGCGTTCTGACTAGGACAGAGCCTGCCTCTCATGTTTGCATGTGTAAGTATATCGTGTGGCAGATATGAATATATCGTTGGTAGTTCGACTGTAGTTCCTTGTTGGTGATATATTGGCTTTTCAGTCTTGACAAAATTAAAAACTGTTATTTTATTTTGTCCAACGTTTCGGTCCGCTTGGGACCTTCCTCAGGGACTCAATTGTTACAGTTCTTTCGTCCAGTGTGGTTCGGTAGAACCTGTTCCTGTCTGGTGGATCGATTTTTCCCGCACGTCCGCAGCCAGTTTAAGATGCTTTTTCGGTGGAAAAAAGGTCCCACACGGACCGAAACGTTGGACAAAATAAAATAACAGTTTTTAATTTTGTCAAGACTGAAAAGCCAATATATCACCGATATGAATATACCTTGAATATGCCCTGGGAAATCGAAAATATACATGTGCGCTGTGACAAATAATTTCAATCGGCGGCGGCGTCAGTGTGTCACGCCGTTGACAGTTTACAGCGGTGGCGACGGCGGCGTACATCGGCGAGGGGATAATTTAACAGAAAAAAAATTCACAAATATAAATTATGTAATTTTGTGTGTACATATCTTTATGGTTAATCTACCGGCAACATTGTTTTTGTACAAGCTCTTCCAAGCTCTTCTGTTTTTAGAATCATTTTTTTAATTCCTTTATTAAGGTGCAGATGAATCGAAGCCAAACCTCAAATTTTCAAGAGCACGAATCTGGAGAACCAAACATCCATTTAAGCTGAAAACTTAATCGATTGGTCACTAGCTGGTAATGACCAATCGATTAAGTTTTTATCTCAGACGGGTGCTCGGTTCTTCAGATTTGTGCTCTTGAAAATTTGAGGTTTGGCCTTGATTCATCTTCACCTTAACCTTCATCCAGCCAACATACTTTTCACATGCAAAAAACACACTAAAATGTGCATAACGTTTTTGTTTCTTTATGGATTTTGTTGAAATTTTCAGAACTTCCCGAAAAACTCTTCTAGTTTATGGTCCAGGAAACTTGGGAATATGGTCCACGTGGTTCCGGAGTTATTCCGGATTGTCTTGGGGTACCAAAATTGGCCACATCGTCCATTCAACGGATATCTCAAAACCCAGATGAGTTAGAAGATTGGTGTCTTCGGCAAAGTTGTTCAACAGACCAAGAGCTATCCGTCAGTAACAATCTTAATTGAGAATTTATCCGCTAGGTGGCGCTAGTAACATTTTTTCTTCAACCATCTATATCTCAAGATCTTGATGAGCTAGAAGGTTGGTGTCTTCGGCAAAGTTGTTTAGCAGACCAAGAGCTATCCGGCAGTAACAATCTTAGTTGGGAATTTATCCGCTAGGTGGCGCTAGTAACAATTTTTCTTCAATCTTCCATATCTCAAGATCTTGATGAGCTAGAAGGTTGGTGTCTTCGGCAAAGTTGTTCAACAGACCAAGAGCTATCCGGCAGTAACAATCTTAGTTGGGAATTTATCCGCTAGGTGGCGCTAGTAACAATTTTTCTTCAATCTTCCATATCTCAAGATCTTGATGAGCTAGAAGGTTGGTGTCTTCGGCAAAGTTGTTTAGCAGACCAAGAGCTATCCGGCAGTAACAATCTTAGTTGGGAATTTATCCGCTAGGTGGCGCTAGTAACATTTTTTCTTCAATCTTCTATATCTCAAGATCCTGTAGAGCTAGAAGGTTGGTGTCTTTGGCAAAGTTGTTCAGCATACCAAGAACTACCCGGCAGTAACAAACATAGTAGGGAATTTGTTCGTTAGGTGGCGCTAGTTACAATTTTTCTTCAATCTTCTATATCTCAAGAACCTGATGAGCTAGAAGGTAAGTGTCTTCGGCAATGTTGTTTAGCAGACCAAGAGCAATCCGGCAGTAACAATCTTAATTGGGAATTCATCCGCAAGGTGGCGCTAGTTACAATTTTTCTTCAATCTTCTATATCTCAAGATCCTGTAGAGCTAGAAGATTGGTGTCTTCGGCAAAGTTGTTGAACAGACCAAGAGCTATCCGTCAGTAACAATCCTGATTGGAAATTTATCCGCTAGGTGGCGCTAGTAACAATTTTTCTTCAATCTTCTATATCTCAAGATCTTGATGAGCTAGAAGGTTTGTGTCTACGGCAAATTTGTTTAGCAGACCAAGAGCTATCCGGCAGTAGCAATCTTAATTGGGAATTTATCCGCAAGGTGGCTCTAGTTACAAATCTTCTTCAATTTTATACAGCAAGGACCCGATTTTGTCAGCCCCTCGATGAATTTTAGGTTGACAAAATGGGGAACCTGACAAAATCGGGTCATTTTATTTTGTTCCTGTTTTTCAAATTTTGACGTGTTACATGGTTACATGGACTTTTAGGAGGGCGATGGACATGGGCGTAGCCAGTATTTTTGATCAGGGGCTCCCCCTCCTTAATTTTGGTAATATAGATTTTTAATACTTAATAAAAGGCATTGCCATAGCCCCCTCTGGCAACGCCCGTGCGTGCATGAAATCAATCATCATCATAAATTTTAATGTAAACGTGGTAAAATATGACGATAACAATTTTTTGACAAATTTAAAATAGGCTGGCAAAATCGGGTCAAAAAGCTGACAAAATCGGGGGCAGACATAATCGGGGGCTGACAAAATCGGGTCAGTACTGTATATTTCAAGATCCTGATGAGCTAGAAGGTTGGTGTCTTCGGCAAAGTTGTTCAGCAGACCAAGAGCTATTCGGCAGTAACAAACATAATTGGGAATTTGTTCGTTAGTTGGCGCCAGTTACAAATTTTCTTCAATCTTTTATATTTCAAGATCCTGATGAGCTAGAAGGTTGGCGTTTTCGGCAAAGTTGTTTAGTAGACCAAGAGCTATCTGGTAATGATTGGGAAATTATTCGCTAGCTTGCGCTAGTAACAAATTTTCTTCAATTTTATGTATGAAAAGTTAACAAGCAGATCAATGTTGGGTGGCTCCAGTTTGTCTTCGGCAAAGTTGTTCACATCGTGGCGAAAATTTTAAATTTCTTATATTTTATGATCGAGATTTTTTACGCTTGATTTCGCAGCTCAACAGCCACAATACATGAGTTGGATCATCAATTTGTTTTAAATGCTGTTTTCTTTCAAAGCCTTATATTTTATTTACGAGATTTTTTGGTGGAGCCTTCCTTCGCCGAGTGGTTGGAGTTCGCGGCTATAAAGCAAAGCCATGCTGAAGGTATTCGATTCCCGGTAGGCCCAGGATCTTTTCATAATGGAAATTTCCTTGACTTCTCTTAGCATTGAGTATCGTACCTGCCACACGAAAATGGCAACTTTGGCAAAAAAAGCTCTCAGTTAATAACTGTGGAAGTTCTCATTGAACACTAAGCTGAGAAGCAGGTTCTGCCCTAGTGAGAAAGTAATGTCAAGAAGAAGAAGAAGTAGAAGAACGAGCTTTGGGCTAGTTCATCTCGGGACCAACGGTTTAACTTCCCTTCAGAAGGAAGTCGTCTCTAAAATTTTGAATGATTATCTCTTAGATGGGTCGCATCCCAGGTCCTCAGCGTATGTTCTAATCACTATACCGAGTCCATTTCCACATAGAGTCCTAATTCTTTCTTTTTCTGCTAGAATTATAACGCACCTTTCTAATGTAAATAATAACATTGGGCTTTGACAGACACTCAATGTGTTTCATGATTGAATATTTTCGTGATTTTGCATCCAAAAGTCGATTTTGCTTTTGTGGGAGAACCTCATGGTTGAGATTTGAGTGTCAATGTACTTATACTGGAAGTTCAATAGATCAAGCGCCATCTGAAATAGAAAACTGAACCAATATTCATTTGCTGTATGGTGCTAGTAACCTCCCCAAAATTCTGAATTTGGTGGTCCCAAATAGCTAAAAAATGATTCACTAAACAGTTTAGAGCCCCAATATCTGTCTGATAGTGATAACATCGATTAAAATTTTGTTCCCTATATGTCACTAGTGCTATTTTCATAGAACTTATCTAATTCAACAATATGATAAGCAGGAAGGTTAGTTTTTCGGCAAATAATAGTGGATGGCCGAAATCTACCAAATAGGGATCAAGTTGGTTTGAGTTTTAGTGGCGCTGCCGTATTTGTTTAAGAAGAATTTTATTCCAAATTTGTAACTGGCGCCACCTAGCGAACAAATCCCCAACACCAACCTTCTAGCTCATCAGGATCTTGAGATATATAAGATTGAAGATGATTTGTAACTAGCGCCACCTTGCGGATAAATTCCCAATTAAGATTGCTACTGCCGGATAACTCTTGGTCTGCTGAACAACTTTGTTGAAGACACCAACCTTCTAGCTCTACAGGATCTTGAGATATAGAAGATTGAAGAAAAAATGTTACTAGCGCCACCTAGCGGATACATTCCCAGCTAAGATTGTTACTGCTGGATAGCTCTTGGTCTGTTGAACAACTTTGCCGAAGACGCCAACCTTCCAGCTCTACAGGATCTTGAGATATAGAAGATTGAAGAAAAATTGTGACTAGTGCCACCAAGCGGATAAATTCCCAACTAAGATTGTTACTGACGGATAGCTCGTGATCTGCTAAACAACTTTGCCGAAGATACCAACCTTCTAGCTCATCAAGATCTTGAGATATAGATGGTTGAAGAAAAAATGTTACTAGCGCCACCTAGCGGATAAATTCTCAATTAAGATTGTTACTGACGGATAGCTCTTGGTCTGTTGAACAACTTTGCCGAAGACACCAATCTTCTAACTCATCTGGGTTTTGAGATATCCGTTGAATGGACGATGTGGCCAATTTTGGTACCCCAAGACAATCCGGAATAACTCCGGAACCACGTGGACCATATTCCCAAGTTTCCTGGACCATAAACTAGAAGAGTTTTTCGGGAAGTTCTGAAAATTTCAACAAAATCCATAAAGAAACAAAAACGTTATGCACATTTTAGTGTGTTTTTTGCATGTGAAAAGTATGTTGGCTGGATGAAGGTTAATATCATTCCAAACATTATATTAGTTTTCTATATCTACGGATTGTGGGCTTCGTAGCCGTGCGGTTAGCGGCGTCAGTCGTTTGGGCGTATTGTGCTACGGAGTGTGGGTTCGATTCCCGCCCCAGTCGGAGAAAACTTTTCGTCAAACGAAAAAATCTTCACTGGTCCACTGGTTGTTCCATGTGTCCGTTGTCTAATGTTAGTTATGTTCAGTATGTGCAGCCTTTGGCTGAAGACGGTGTAAATTGTCTTTTTATATCTACGGATTCTGTGTTAAGTAACACTATCATCCCAAACTAAATTAAGCTGCTATTCACATTTTGTTTTTTTTTTCTATCTTTATTAACGAGATTTTTAGCCCTGGGCTAGTTCATCTCGGGACCAACGGCTTTACTTCCCTTCCGAAGGAAGTCGTCACTGATTTTTTTAGTGACTATCTCGGGGATGGGATTCGATCCCAGGTCCTCGGCGTGAGAGGCGTGTGTTCTAACCACTACACCAGGTCCGTCCCCATTCACATTTTGTTAACAACATATTACATTTCATTGGCCGCACCAGTTCAGAATTTTACAAGTGCATTCAATTCATCTGCTAATGAGATGATACAAATCACTTAGAATCTGTGTTAATTTTCACTGGTCATCTGGTTCTAGAGATATTTCGGATTTGAGCGACTGACTCGTGGCTATTACCCACGTAATTGAATGTTATACAATGTTCTCATTTCCATTTATTTGTTTGTCAATACAATACTTTGATAAAAGTCTTTTGTAAAAAAATATGCAAATCGGTTTAACCAATTCAAATTTAATAAGCCTTTTTTTAAATAGAAGAGTTTTTTGAAATTTGATATAGTGTAGAAGTACCGAAAGCAAAATATATATTGCGGGTCAAATATTTTGTGGTGAGAATTGAAAAATTGAAGCTGCACATAGAGAAGTTAAAATAGAGTTCTGTCAAGCTATTTTGGTAACGATTCAATGGTATCCCAAAGACTTTAAACACTTGTAAAACTATCATATCCACTTTTGTGCTAAGTTTTATTACCAAATCTTAATTATCAAGATTTTATGAACAAAGTTTCGTAGAATTTTACTGAGGTTTTTAGTGGAAATATTTGTAGCCGATTTCTTTGGTTCATTTCTATCAAATCGTTCATAGTGCCCCACAGAAAATTACAGCTTCGAGGAATAACTATAATTGATTGCGAAGCTGTATAGATCATAATTTTGAGCAAGTTTAAAGTTTAAACGTTGATAAAAATAAATAATGAGTACCTATTTAGGTATCCCAGATTTTTTTTCTTGGGATTCCTAGAAAAATTTTAAAAGGAAATCTTGAAGCAAACCCTGAAAGAATACTTCAAAAAGATGCTGGTAAAATACCTGTGAGGATTTCTACACGAGTTTTTATGAAATGGAGATTATGGAGATATTGTGATAAAAAAATCAACGGAGAACACTAGGAAATATCTGGGGGGATTCCTGAAGACTTCTCTGGAAAAATATCTGCCGAATTTGTTTGAGGAACTCTTGCGTGGACTTGGAGGAAGTCTTGAAGAAATTTGTTGGGATAAAACTGCTTCAATAATCTCTGAATAAAGTCTCGAAATAGTCCCTTAAAAGATGGACGGAAGAACCTGGAGAAATTTTTCTCAACGTTGATTGAATATTTCGAGAAATTTGAAAAATAATGAAAAAATCACTGGCATAATCACTAAAAAATCTCTGAAGGAATATCAATATTAATTCTTTGACTTCTAGATAAACCTCTAGAGGCACGTATGAAACAACACCTGGAGAAGCTCTCGGAAAGGTTATTGAATAATATCATACAGAAAATCCTAAAGACATTTCTGAAGAAATCAATGAAGAGCTTTTGGAAAAATTAATGCATGTTTGTTTCTTTTTTAAGGACTGCAAAAGGTCAATTCCAGGAATTATTTTTGCTATGTTTCGTAGGAAATTGTCGCAAGAATTCATGAAGGAATATCAATAATAATCCATAAATCCTACAAAAAACCCGAAGTAATTCTATTAGGAATTCCTTGAACAATTAGCAGTGGAATACTTAAAAATCCTTAATTTTCTGGATTAACGCTCTGAGGAATTTTACAAAATATTTTTGAACCAATTCATGAAGAAACCGTTGGAGGAATCGTAACAAAACATATCAAAGCAAGCATTTCTTGGAAAAAGTTCCTGGATAGAAACTCGGAGGAATTAATAGAAGAATACTTGGCGTAGCTTCTGCAAAAAATCCTTTACAAATACTTACATACGTTTAAGAAAATCTTGAGAAAACGCCCAGAAATAGAACCTTTCTAAATTCCTCGAGGAACTTATATATTTGGAAAAAGTCCTGGTGGGATTCGTGGAATCAATTCTGAAGAAATCCAAATGTACAGAACATTTATTCCTGAAGAAAGAATCTAAAAGGATTTTCGATGCAATCCGTCGAAGAATTCCTGTAGGGTTCACTTGATAATTTTCTGACGAAATTCTTTGACGCATTTATGCATGATTTCCCGTAAAATGCCTACTTATTTCTCAAGGTATTTCTATTTTTTTTTGGGCTGAAATATTTATCGGCGTGGAAATACGAAATCAGCGGCGTAACGTTGATCGGCGTATGGCGCTCCGCCGATTCCTCAATCGGCGTCGGCGTGACGTAAAATGAGCCGGCGGCGGCGGCAAGGCGCAGCGGCGCACACTGATCGAGTAAATTTCTTTTACGAAAAAATGATCGACTGGTGAGATTCGGACCCACGACCTTCAGCTTGATTTTGCTGAACAGCTGATTGTTCATTTGCCATGCTTTTCTACTCGGGTGTGTCAAGCACAGTCTTGACATGCATTTTGAAAATATGTCATGGATAATGGAAAACTTTTTACCTAGGTAAAGCCTAAATGGTTCGTAAAATCAATGGGTTACATACATGGCCTGTTTCGCTATTCACCACATAGTAACGCACATGCGCTAGAGTCTATGTACGAAAAATCGCTAAAAATAACGCGAATTGTACGGTTGTACGTAATGATAATGACTATCACGCCTACCAAATATTTTTTCGATTAATGCTTTTATTTACGAGAAATTTGAAGCTAGATGTATTTCCTCATACAAAATTAAACGAGAAAACTTCTGCTGATCAACTGTGAACAAGAGCAAAGCAGGTAATCCATTGATCGGCGAAGAATACCATACCAAACACTTCGTGTCGTTTGCGTCATGCCAAGATTATCTTATATTAGAATTACAGTGCTGTTCTGATTAACAGCAGCGCATGTCGATTTTCATACAAAATAATCAACTTTGACATGCTGTAGTTTTGTTCCCTTTCAAGCAATCGAGCTGAAATTTTCTTCACAGAACTACAAATATGATCAATTTTGTAACTACAAAATTTCAGTTTTTTTAGAGTCCCTGCCGAAAAGTGAGACACTAGGTGAAATTTTTCGAAAAAATAGCAGTTTTTCATTTTAAAATTTTTCTTCTACAAATATTTTAAACATTTTCGGTTTAGGTGTAGGTCTGATAAGTAGGAGAAGATTGTTCCAATGGTAAGTGATATACAATTTAAAACTATAATGTCAAGCCGAAATTCAATTTTTTAAAACTGCTATTTTTTCGAACAATTTCACCTAGTATCTCACTTTCCGGCAGGGGCTTAGAAAATTTTGAAATTTTGTGTTTACAAAATTGGGGATATTTGTAGTTCTGTGGAGAAAATTTCAACTCGATTGCTTGAAAGGGAACAAAACTACAGCATGTCAAAGTTGAGCATTTTGTATGAAAATCGACATGCGCTGCTATTATTCAGAACAGCACTGTAGTTATGATGTTGTTCTGAATTTGAATAAAACCGGTAGATCATTGCTAAGATTTTCTAAATTATTTCTAAATTGTTACGATAGTTTGAACTAGTATAATTTATATGACCATTAAGGACATTGTCTCTGGCGTACAAAGATGGCAGGTAATATGGCACCCGCCAACTCTCTCAACTTCCTTTCCTCCAAACGCTTCCCCTCATCCATACTCTCGCACAACTACAGAGAGTGTTCAAGAAAAATTGAAAAAAGTGCCAACTTACCTACTTCGAATAAGTATATTTTGTTACTTACATCAATACAGTTTGTCTCCTTTGCATTCGGACACATTCTAGATCTTTAGTATAAATAATTTCCTAGTTTTGTGCAGAACTACAATCACTTCGCGAATGATATTTTTTTCTCACAACATATGTATTTTTTATCAACACAAACTACTTCCGTTTGTATTTTCCCTTCCATATACCATATACCGCGGCACTATGAAATCTTGATGAAATACTCTATGTATTCCACATTTTCGACTGGAGTAGTTTTTCAACGCAGAATTTCATATTTCATGGAATCGAATGTATTACTCCGGTTGTTTGTTTGTTTTGCAGTTGTCAGACGAATGTTGCTAGGGTTGTTGCTATGTATTTGAACAACATCCTGATATCTTGAATTGAAATATATCAACATGTCACTACTACATATACTGATGATATATTTGATTCATCTCACGAATACTACGAAATACCTTATTGCGGACACAGTGAAGTATCACCAATTATGAGAAGAAATATGAATAGCTTTGTGTTTTTTCACGTGCGTGTCCACGAGTTGTTTGTCTCAGCCATGTTTTTATTTTCAAGTATCTTGAAAACAGTTTTCCAAAAAATAAAAATAGATTTATAGAAATTATAGAATTCGGGGGATCAGAAAATGATGTTTTCCGTGATAGCTCCATCATGCGTTAGAATTGTTATTTAACCAATGTACAACATAGTAGCCCGACCTCTGTTAAAAAATCTTTACAGAATAAAGTATAGTTTTATGTAAAACTGTTTCTGTGATTCAAACGCCCAAAGTTTCAAAATTTTACGTTATCTTTTATCATTTTTCACAAAAATCCCTACCCGCCAAAAACCACCCCTCTTGATTTTTCTCATATTTCTAAGTGAATCTGAATTTAAGTTTCTATTCAAAACAGCAAAAACATCGAAAATCAATTGAAGTTTTGTAAAGTTATTACGATTTGAATTTGGGGTCATTTTAGCCCCATCGCACAGGCAGAAGGTTGACCAAATATAAATCTAACTGCTTTACAAAAATACTCTCACCTGTTTGTATGAAGTTTCCATTTTTAGTGTACAATCAAGAAGACTTCTCCCAGTAATAATTTATTCCGAAGTTAATAAGTGACTCACCAAGGAGCATCGGAAATTCACCAACAACAAAAAATCCGTTCCTTGAAGTACATGCAAAGGATTACGACTCAGAGAAAAAAAGCAAACTAGAAGCCAGACATGTTCCAGTTCCATACATGTGGTAGACGGAATGAAAGCAAAAAAAAGTTGGAAAACCAAAATACCGCCAGCAGAAGCATCAAAAAAGGGCTCAAAGAAAGAAAACAAACGAGCAACGAAAACCGAGTGGCTAATCTGTAGGCTGCCCGAAAGTATCAGAAGCAGTAACGGCAGCAGATGGAGGACAGGTGTTTCTGTGGTCACAAAATAAGCATGCTGGCGGTTAGCTGATTGGTTGAAGGAGCGGCGTTAGGCCTGGCATAAGTATGCGGTTGGAGTTCGATAAGCAAATGTTATACGATATCGTAAATTAAGAATGTTTTTGGATGTACCGTAAAAAGATCGGAATTTTGAGGTCGTCACGACACAATGGGTCCTAAAGTCCTATCTTAATTTTTGTACCAAACGTTAGAAACGCGCGTTTACTCAATTTTCTATTGTTTTGTGTTGGTTTAAGTCAAAAGAAAAAATTCTTTGTTTTTTTATTTATGCCATACTTCTAAATTTTAACTCAGATGGGTTTTTGTCACCGAAGTGAACGTCAAAGAAAACCAAAAGTGTCAAAGTTGAAATTCATCAATGTATTATGAACTAGCTATTATTTGAGCAGGAAATATTGTCGAAGTAGTTGCAAAAACATGCTCTTTCGTGTTTTGCAATGAAAACAAGATTTCCTTTTCAAAATTTTTAGACCCCATTGTTCATAGATCGTCGAATCGTTACGATTCATTTTTCCTTATAAAAAAAAACATTTCGTGATCGACTCAAGTGTGGGTAATTGAATATTTTCAAGCCTCAATTAGCCACTCATTAGGCTCTCTCGGCGATTTCATTGTTGCGCACTAGTGAGGTGCGTTGCGCCAGCATAGACCACAAGAACAAGGAAAAATCTCAAGACCGTCTTAGAGGAGAAACTTGTTCAAATTACCTGCCATATATGTGACCTTCCTTTCTCCCTCGTTCGCCTATTTGCTGAGTCGGCCCGAACTACTCTGGATTTCATGTCTTACAAAGGGGACGATCAGCGGCGGCAGTGCGGCTCCAAGGCTTTGATCTTTAGCTGGTATTGTCGCTTTTTGTGGGTCGGAATCAATGAGAAAATTTTGAGAGAAAAAAACAAAACTCTTTGTTCTGTTGGGTGCTACCGGATGGTTGGCATCACCACCATAGTAAGGCAATTCTTTACGAGTTTCCCAAAATCATAGAACCTGGTGTGATACATCATCGGTTCATGATTCAGTTCAAAAGAATGCCGCCAGGTTTCTCTGATGTTTTCGGATAGGTCGGCGGTGTATAAATCCCGAAAGAGTGTTTTGGTGGCGCTGGCGACTGCGTTCCAGTATCAGCCACTTCCGATCAGTAGAAAATGAACAACAGGAAATTCCCAGTTATTTGTGTTTCCTTTACCTTTCCAACATTGATGATTGTATGCGTGATTAGCTGGAAAGCGCGTGCTTTACTAATTGGATTCATGTCGATGGGGGTTTCAGATTTTTCAATTTGAATAGATAATGAGCGGCCTATCGTGTGCTCATTGGTGTTCCAATAAGTCGAACAAGAAATATCCACCTGACCAACATTTTTTTAGTATGATATAAAATAAATAAATTAGATTTGTTAGGTTCTAATCATTTATTCAGTTTGTGATATTTTGTATTTTGTAGTGAAGCTGTCAGAGCTTTTCTTCACTTCAGGTGAGAGCATATCTAAAATAAAATTTTGTATAATTTTGCAGCAGGCCGACTCCAAAGGCCAGTTGGGAGATTTGTGCCGTCGCCATATTTGAGACAATTTCATCATTTACCCGATGGAAAAGGAAAGGGAAGGGAAAGATGGGAGGAAATAGAGGTGGGGTCCCAAGAAATAAACAAAATCGCATAAGCGAAATGAGAGCATATAGCTCCATACCACAATGGGATCGAACAGCGTCCTAAAAAGGGCACTGCAAAACGCATGAGCGTTAAGAGAGCCTACAGTTCATTATATTATCAGATGATACAAAGTTCAATAATCGGAATCACAACTTCACACACAAATGTGTCAGCACGCTGAATATTTGACATGTGATAGTTGAGTCAACAGTGGCCTGTCAACGCTCTGACCAAGAGACTGCAATTCTACTTTGACATAATTGTTAAATACATCGTCACCCTTGGAGATGGCTCAGTAATGTACAAGTTTGTTTGACGATACAACTCCACACGAAATTGGAATAGCTGGTTTAGTGCCAAAGAAGCCATGCGATGCTCCAAAACGAGCTAAATTATTAGCCATTTCATTCCCAGCGATGGAAGAATATGCAACAGGCGATAACAATCCTCGACCTTGAGTTGGCCGAAGCAAGAGCTTATATAGCAGCTTGACTATTTGAATAGAAGCATATGACTTGATCCATTACGCGCTGTTGAAATGCGGATTGCATTCCACACATAAGAAAAAATATTTCTGCCTGGAAAACGGTGCAGTTTCTACCAAAGGAGTAAACCTGATTCAGACTTAGCTCACGAGAATATACACCAGCACCAGCTCTATCTTCAAGAAATGAGCCATCATTGTAACGTACTATATTGTTTGATATACTTCTTTCCAAATAGCCAGACGTCCACTCTTCCTGTGAAGGGAATTGTTTGGTATATTTCCTGTAAAGAAAGTGACAAACAATTGTGAGATCAATTGGAGCAAGGACATTTTGGTCCCAATTCAACAAAAGTAAAAACAACGAAGTGATCTACAGACACAGTGTTGGACCTACCCATAAACGGTAAAAGCAGGAAACTGCTTCTTGCTTCAGATGTATGTGTAGTGGCACAACGTCAAAATGAGCCTCGAGCGCTATCGTGGAAGTCGTAGAGAACGCATCAGACATCACCATCAAGCACATTCTTTAGAGATGGCCCAATATTGATTAGATTGTTCTCGCTTCGCCCTTTCACCACCACAGAAGACTTCCATATGTCCATATTGGTCGAACAACTGTTATGTAAAACCATTTCGTCTCCTTAATGCTACAACTAGATAACTCGAAAATCAAAATTTTTAGATGTGCAACTTTGAAAGTATGACCGTTTAACAAGGTGATGGTTAATCGCAGTGATTATGATTTAAAAATAATCATTAACTTGTGTATTTTGAATCACACGCTTAAGACCTGTGGATATTTTGCAGATCTAATTAAGAAAAATGTTTTGACATATTGAAGTCAAAAATTTCAAATTTCGAGTTATCTAGTTGTAGCATCAAGGGGACGATTTGATATACTTGGGTTTAAGGCCCCAGGTTTTACCAAAGGTTCGCCGGCATTGACCGAAGGCCATGCTAGCTTTTTGACTCTGAAATCAAGGTGAAATGTCCAAGAAAGTTTGGAATCTAGAACGACTCCGACGTACTTTACCTAATCAGTCACATTAATCTCAGTGCCAAAAAGACGTTAAGGTCCGTAAAGAGATTAATAGATGTTTTAATCGGTTTAACCGAAAAGCTTTATTGGCATCAGGTGCACCCCTATGAACATACCAACTTTTAAAGCAGGATAGTCATCAGTAAATAGCGTATCTGCTGCGAGATTCCACTAAAGTGGTAATAAGACTCCCCCTTGGGGGCATCCGCTTTCAAATCGCAGCTTGAGGCAATGTAGAGAAGAGATGTTGGTTTTTGAGCATTTGATGAATCCAATTGGTAATCAGTGTAGACAGCTCAGGGTTTTCTGCAGCTTCCAATGTGGCATCGAAAGACAGGTTATCAAAGGCACCCTGGATATTCAAGAAGACACCCAAGCAGGATTGCTACTGCTTTTTCGAACAATGAATGCTTTTTCGACAACTTTGTATAAAGGAGTCACTGTGGACAATACAGATTGGTAGGCATGTCAATTCACAAGAAGAGGCATGTTTGCCAAATAAACATCACGGATGTGACGATCTCTAATGCGTTCCAGACAGTCAGAAGAAAAGAGGTCAGACTGATTGGTCTAAAACTCTTCGCTTCTTCATACGACGCACGTCCTCCTTTCGGGATAAACTTTACAGTAATATCACGACAAGATCTGGAAATATACGCGGTAGCAAATCTGCTTACAAGTAGCTTTTTCAAAACATGTTTGATAAACTCAAATCCCTCCTGAAACAGAACAGGATAAATCCCATCTGCTCCTGGAGATTTGAAAGGAGCAAAACTATCGAGTACCCATTGAATCGATGAAAACTAGCTTCTTTCAAACTGGAAACATTTGTACAAAGGTTTTTCCAGCCGGATCGTTCAGCAGAACGAAGAGCCTTCTTGTAAGTCTTGTGAGCCAACTTGAACGACTCTGATCTAGCTGAACGGTGTTTGTTCCAATTCCTTCTACATTGTTTCCTGAGTCTAGTCAGATCGGAATTCCACCATGGGGTCCCGCTTGTAGTCTTGACAGACAGCAGAGGATATGCTTCTTCAAAAGCTTCCATAATATAGGATGTTGTAGTATCAACGACATCATCTAAATCAATTGGATTTTCAATGGACGGAAAGTATCCATGAAATTTGGTCGCAACGAATTCAATATAGAGTTTCCAGTTAGTTGACCAAAGATTTCTAACACGCTAAGTCTGCGCAGTTACATTCGAATGCTCAAAGAAGATGTAGCGTTGATTAGATAATTATTCCTTTATTCCTTCTCTGAAACATACCAATTCATCAACTCGTGACTGATTCTGTTCGAGCAGAGCGTTATGTCTAACTCTTCTTCTCTAGCAGACACCATGAAGGTGCGATTGCCTATAATAAGTAATCCATGATCTGTATTACTTAAGTATTACATCATACTGGAGTTTCTCAAATTGATATCTGAGATGCTCCAGATGATGTGATGAGTATTAGCATCTCTGCCCAAAATCAGCAGAAGGCTTTTTGTTAGACAGTGTACGACAATTCGTTTGAAATCATCCGTTGGATATTGTTGGCAAGCCCTTTGTTGCCAGCGCGTATCTGCAAAATGGGTATTCGTTTACTATCGCCATCGTGTGAGTGTTACTCTAGCTACCTATCGAGATGTCTGAAGTTGCCACTGAAGCCGCTGCCGCAGCCCCGGCTGCCTCGCCAGCCAAGACCAAGAAGCCAAGGGCCCCCAAGGGACAGGGCAAGCCGAAGAAGCCGTCGACCCACCACCCAGTCAACGACATGGTTGTTGCTGCCATCAAAACCTTGAAGGAACGCAATGGATCGTCCCTGCAGGCCATCAAGAAGTACATCGCCGCCAACTACAAATGCGATGTCGCCAAGCTTGCCCCATTCCTCAAGAAGGCCTTGAAGAATGGCGTCGAGAAGGGCAAGTTCGTCCAAACCAAGGGCACCGGCGCTTCCGGTTCGTTCAAGCTGAAGGCTGAAGCTAAGAAGGCCGCCAGTGAGAAGAAACCGAAGAAGGCCGGCGAGAAGAAGGCCAAGAAGGCTACCGGAGAGAAGAAGAAGGCCACCAAGAAACCAGCTGGGGAGAAGAAGGCCAAGAAGCCAGCCGGCGAGAAGAAAGCCAAGAAGCCGGCTGCAGCCAAGAAAGCCAAAGTTGCTGGTGCCAAGGCTGCCAAAAAGGCCGGTGGTGTGAAGAAGGCTGCTGCTCCGAAGCAGAAGGCCACCAAACCTTCCAAGACCGCCGCCAAGAAGCCCAAGACCCCAAAACCGAAGAAGGCTGCCCCAGCCAAGAAAGCTGCCGCGAAGAAGACCGCTGCCAAGAAGTAAATTTGGGACAGGGAGATATGCTGAACTACCCCGAAGTATTCGATCCAGAAAGGCATTCTACACAAAACCCGTGTAAATTAGCGATGTTTGATCAGCTGGCAGTACCGATAGACCATTCATTTTCATCGCGACAGGATCAATGGACAAACGAAGGAACCTGTTGGCAAGCCCTTTGTTGCCAGCGCGCACCTTCTATACAGCAACCCTGAACCACACACCTGTTTACGCCGAGATGACAGGTAATGCCAAAGGCTGTCAATTGGTGAGTAAACATCCGAAGGAAAACATAAAGAGGAAAGTGAGTTTGCTTATTTTAGTCGTGAATTATTACCTGGAATACGAGTGAATTTCTTTGATTATTTCTATTTCATCATTCTAAAGCCGTGAAGTATTATTATTTAAGGTAATTGCTATATATATTACGAATACCTGAAGTCTAAAACTAGTGGTTCTATAATAGGCGAATTTGATGTTCCTGTGACAGTGGTCATAACCATAAACCTATTGAATAAGTTGCAATTCTGCATCAACTGCAACGGTAAGGAACTATTTGTAGAGGTTTTTTCAATAGCTAATAATGAATTAACTATCCAGTATCCCAAACCGCTGCCAAACCTACGACCCGAAGACTACGACTCAAACTGACTAGCTAGGGGACTAAACGTAAGTGAACTATGACTATTACAAAAATTGACATGCACTGACCAAATAAACATATAAGACATAAATTATACTAAATTACGACGCTATGTAAATGCAACTAAAACTAATAGAATGTGTATTGTATCTGTTACCATTCAGGAAAATTATAACTTACCGTATAATTACGCTCAATTACTGCGTTTCATTCAACGGTGGTTATAGTTGCGGAAATTAACCCTTGCAGTACCAGTGCTGGTTGGTTCGGAAAACCAACAGATATAATTAGGTAGGTTCTTACTGAAGATTGATCTGAGATTTCCTAACCGTAGCTACTACCCAAGCTAGGCAGGATTAAACTTTTGGCAATCTCAGCACGAAAAAGATCAGCAACAAAATAAAAACCCTGAGCTTTATCTATTCAAAGTCTCCATAGACGAAAAAGCACAGAATACACTGTATAAAACGTATAGTGCGAAACCATATAGGTAATACTTTAAATTAAATAATAACATATTCATAATCTCACCCTCTTTTAGCCTCAGGCTTGAGATTGAAGAAGGGCAGTTGATTATCTTGAGAAACACAAGGTCACCTGCGCCATTGCTCCGGGTAACACAGGAAGGGTACAGTACTCTAGAGAGCACCTTGGTATTCCACAGGCCTCGTTAGCGGTTAGGCTTTATTTAGACCCCCCTAACCATTCATTTCTAGGCACGGTAAGCATAAAACCGCCACACACCATGAATTAGGGTTCACCTGTGAGGTGGACTATTACCATTGGCGTAGGACAGAGGGACCAGAGTGGCTAAACATATAGTAGTTTACGGAACTAATTGCAGAATGACGATTTTTACAGCACGAGTCGTAAATTTATCCTACGAAGCTTGCCGATTACGACGAGACGAGTGCTGTAAAAATCGAGTTCTGCAACGAGTTACGTACAACATTTTTTTGCAGTTTCGTGGAAGACAATTTGAGGGTATCAGAAATTATATCGGAATGCATTCACCATTATTTGGCAATTTCTGAAAAAATGTTGTGCAATGATTCATTACGCAACTCAAAACAGTTGCGTAATCAGAAAGCGTTGCGTAATTAATCATTAAAGCACTGGTTTCAGTTGCGCAATGACTATTCCCGCACTGCATACTACAGTGCAGGAAAGTAGGCCGTTTCATGACAGATTGGCGTAATGAAAAACAGCCTGTTACGATGAGAAATTGCAAAAAAAAAAAACAATTTACATTATTCTAACGCGTAGAAAAAAAAATGTATTTATTTGGAACAACTATCAGAGCCGTAGCATGGCCTCGTGGCGCCCTTGGCAAACCGCCATTTGGGCGCCCCTTTTTTACAAGTTGACGTGAAATTCCAGAAAATTTTCAAGGACACTTCTTAAAATAATAGGGCGTTTCCTGTAAGAATTGTCCATCGAAATTTAAAAAAAAATTGTCATGATAAAGATCAAATAAATTCAACCACAAAAAAACAGACGTCACATTTAGAACAGTGTCCTTTGAAATCCATCGTCCACTTCACACAATTATCATCTGGTGGCTAAGTTGCACGAAATACGTTCATGTGCAGCAAGACTTGTAGATGGTGTTAATGAGAAACGTCAAACATGAAGGAAAACTATATCAAACATACAATAATTATTTTTAAAAATAAGAAGAGTTAAGTCGTGTAAAAAAGTTTAAAATTTAGGCTTTGTGTTTAAAGTTTAAAATTTTGACTTTGTGTAAAAAAGTTTATGTTTTGTTTTCATGAAATAGTTGAAGAGATCAAAAGAAGATTTCTAAAGAAATCTTACCAAGGTATCCTCTATAAGTTTCATAAGGAAAAAGCAAAAAAATAATTTAATAGCAAATGTTGTCAATCAATGTTACGAAAAGTTCTGTACGGACTCAAACGTTCATCATCCAGATCATTGTTTTGGAGAAACAAAACAAAATTTCAGTTATTACAAAAAATATCCCATTCCAATGGTTTTCACTCTTGCTCTAATCCCAATGTTACATAATTCTCTGATGATTCTGTGATTATTGCGCCCTGGATTCAATCAAAACTTTCGTTTAGGTTCAATGAAATTGTTTGTCCTGATATTCTGTAAAAACATTGTAAAAGGTCCAAGATTTTTTTGAGGAAATTATGTCACGAGTTGGTTGAAAACCTTTCCAACAATTCTGTGAAATTCTACTATTTTAATTAGGTATCAGTTAATAGACTCTAAATTTATGGATGTTTTAACATAGGCACCGTGTATAAGCTGATTTATGATTACTATGGAGAACTATAATCAAAATATATTATTTAGTGATTTTTATAGATATCTCCTAAAAATCCGGTCACTAAATGTGTATCTCCAAAAATTTCCCATTTTGGCGCCCCCTATAGCCTGGCGCCCTTGGCGAGTGCCAACCTGGCCAATAGCACGCTACGGCACTGACAACAATAGTGGGTAAACCTCGCTTGTCCTACACAGCATTAGCGTGGCGGTGTTGACTTCAGTGAATCGCACGACTGAACCGAAAGAATTATTCGTCCAGCTGTCGCTCGATTGATTAGCACTAGAAACAGCTTGTTGTTGTTTGCTATAAGCGAAATTTTTCGACATCTCCGTTGCAAAATATACCGTGGTTCAAATGGTGCAAAAGCGTCAATATCCTGAAAATTCGATTCCCGAAATTGGTATTTTCTAAATAATGCAAAAATATGCTATTTTTGATGTTTTAGCGTAAAGCCAAACTTGGCTTGTTTAATATTGTTTTTACATAAAAGTATGGACCAACATTTTGACTCAAATGCAACACAGTGTTCATTCTGTCTCATATTCCGAACACATTGATTCAAATTCCGAACAGCACGAATAAATCGTATTCAAAAGAATAATTTCGCAAATAAATGTATCTGAGCTAGTTGTACTGGTCTCAAACAAGAGAATCATCACTACTCCAGATGTATAAAATAGATTGGAAGACGTTAAAATTGAATTGCAATTGACTGCCATTTCCTTGTAATTGGATGACATGCTTCAGCGAAACATGTCAACCAAATCGCCATATAAAAATCGAGTGTTCTGAATATGAGTCTGTTCGGAATTTGAGACAAAACGGTACTGAGTTATTTCGCTGAAAGTTCTTCTAGAAATCTTTTGTGAATTACCTCAAATGGTTTGCTACTAGTTTTAGTATAAATTATTTTGCAAAGTTCATCAATCTTTCAGAAATATTTCCAAAATACGTCACAAATTGCGTCAGAAATCCATCTATGTTTTTTTTTTTCTATGGAATCCTGTTTCAAATCACCGGCGCGAAAAGTGTTTTTGAAACATCTATTGCTTTGGAATCTTCAGTGGGATTTTTTTACACATATTCTGGAACACTTCTGCTTCTGAAATTAGCATAGCGAGGAGAAACATTTAGAAAATTAACTGGGAAGGGGTTTATGAAGATTTACATAAAGAAATGTGTAAGGATCTTCCTTAAGGCGAAGTAGGTCGTCATTGAAATGTGTACACGTTGTTGATCATGTCTAAATCATGTCACAATTTGGAAATAATGAAAACCATTTGGTATGACACTGACGTAGCTTAAAAAGTAATATGTAGCATGAATTAGAGAAGTCAATGCATTCAGTTATACTTTTCCGTATCAATATTAGATGACTGAGTTTTATTATTTTGAAAATGCGAGCTGCAATGTCAACATGGCTGTCAAAACGAATGACGGGCAACTTAGCCTTAAACCATTTCTTTGGAAAAAGTTTTATCAATTGACAGAACTCATAGTCTGGGACCGAATTCTTATAAAATTCCCTAAAACTAAAGAATATTGTGATAGAACTTATTGATATTTTTTGAAAATCCATAGGCAGCATCCACAAATTACGTAACGCTCTAGGGGTAGGGGGGAGTAGGCTCAAGCGTTACGGCTCATACAAAAATTTGCGTAACGGGCGGGGGGAGGGGGTCGAAAATTTTCAATTTAAGCGTTACGTAATAAATGGACGCTGCCTTAGAGAAGCTTCGATTAAACTATAATCAATCACCTATAGAGAAAAGAATAAAAATCATAACTCATCTTCCGTTGTCCTGTTGTCCTTCTGTTGTTTCCCCTTGTTTAATTTTTTTTTTGTTTCTTCTTCCTTCCAATGACGCTTTTTTTAGGAACTTTGTACTGTAAACTTTTTATACTCCAAAAAGCAATGCTTTAGAGTATCTAAGGTAAATGGTGAATTCTAGGTGTTTTCAAAATTTTTAGAATGCTTAGATATTATTTATGAATGGATTCCGAACCCGTCAAAAAAATTTAAAAATATTGCAAAAATTTCCTTCCCGATTTAAATTTAGTAAAAATTTTCATTACGAGTTTCACCTTAAGGCATCCTTGGCAATGATCTTGAAAAATACCGCCTTTATTTTCGCGTTATATTTGTACATTTCTACCACAATAATTAAAAATAGTCCCTCCAAAATAGTTTATTTAGAATTTTTACTAGTAGAAAAAAAGGGTTTCTACATTAATTCGTTGGCCATAGTATCATGAACCTCGGAGTTCAAGCAAAAAAATTGTCTAAGATGTTTGATACAACTACCTTCAGTAGTAGTTCCATATGTTCTAACGCCAATCATTGTCCATTGTAAAAGACCTAGAATGAAGAACAAGAATTTTTATTGTAAATTCTACAATAACCTTTTGAGCTTTTCTGTGAGGTATACTTTGATGGATCTTTTTTCGAATGAGTTCTAGGACGTCATCCCAGAGGAAACAATAATATAATTTTTAAAGAAATCCCTGAACAAAAGTTCCCGGGAAATTTCTGAGTATTTTCTAGGAAAAGTTTTTGAAGAACGGTGGAAGATATTCCATTAGAAACATTATAGGAATTTTTGATTTTTTGAAAAGGAACTTTTAAATATTGTTTTCGACGAGTTGAGTAGGAGTAGTGTTTGATCCTTCGACCTTGACGCTTGCTCCTGCGGGGCGAGCGATGAGGGCAGGATCAAACATGTCGCGCGTTGGTTGCTAGGAGTGAAAAAGTGCGCGGTCCGTTAGTAGTGTTTGATCTTTCGACCTTGACGCTTGCTCCTGCGGGGGTGAGCAATGAGGGCAGGATCAAACATGTCGCGCGTCGGTTGCTAGGAGTGAAAAAGTGATTGGTTCGTTAGAAGTGTTTTATCCTTCGACCTTGACGCTTGCTCCTGCGGGGGCGAGCGATGAGGACAGGATCAAATATGTCGCGCGTCGGACGAGTAAAGTGAAAAAGTGCCGCGTTCGATTAGTCCTTATATGTATATATGATTTTTCAACAAACTATGAATGGTTCGTCACTGTGAGTGTCGACATAAACTCTGATTCATGAATTATTAATATTTAACTTTTTTTTTTTCAAAACACCCCTTTCTTTTTACCTTTATTTTTGTAATTAAAAAAAACTTTGAATGGTTCGACACTACAAGTGTAGACTTCCGAAAGGTTCACTTTATTCAACAAACTTTGGATGGTTCGTCACTGTAAGTGTCGGCATAAGAATAGGAGTGTTAGGAATGTTACATTCAGGTATTTGTTCAACAAACTTTGAATGGTTCGTCACCTCAAGTGTCGGCATAATCATGTTTATATCTCACAAATAATTATTTATCATGGTCGAATCGCTTATCAAAGTGAATCCTGTGACCCAACGATCCTCCCCATTAACAAATATCCCTCCCAGTAACCTTTGTGGAGATGCAGAGGCAAACACGGTCTCCAAATAGCAAAGGTTACACACTAACATTCCTTCCCTCAATCCCACCTGACTGCAAGGACGTGGCCGGCGCCGTTATTGACCCTGTATAAATAGAGGCACTGAATTATGCACACTGAAGAAGATTATGGCCAATCCCAGTCAAACTTCTAGTTGATTCTTTGTGCATTTTCACTGACTTCGGTCAATCACGGAATAGCAACCATTGATATGTGTAGTCAGTCTAAGCTAAGCTAAGCTAAAGGAACTTTTAAATATTGTTTTCGACGAGTTTTGAAGGAATGCGGGGAGCAACATCAAACCGGTTTTGAAGAGAAATCTTAAGAAACAGAATTTTGTGTGAGAAAAATCCAAAGAGATCTGCGGTGAACTTCTCTGAGAAATCGCTATGTACATTCTCCCAAATAAGTCATGTTTAACCTTGTGGAAAAATAGAAAGAATCCTTAGAGTAACACCTGGAAGAATTATTCAATGTATCTGTGCAGAAAATCCTGGATGTTTCAAGAACATTTATCAAGAAATCCTTGATGAAATGCCGAGAATTTGTGTTGAAGAACAACCTCAAAGTTGGAATAACTGTTGATGAATTCTATGCAGTATTTGTGAAAAGAAACCTTGCTTGGTAATATTGAAAACAATTTTGGTGAGACTCCTAGAATTTCTTGTTCTACTTTTGCAGAATTATCCAGTCATTCCAGAAAATGCTTATTAAATAATTAATGAACAATTGGATAACGTTTTAAACTAACAATTGGGAATAATAAGTACGTAGAGTACTTTACCAAAGAAATGTTTAAAATAATTTCTAAAGCATTCTTTTTAAGAGGTTTTTAAAGCAATTTAAAAAACATTCTTCGAGGAATTTTCTTTTAAAATCAGAAGTCCTAAAGAAACTTCAGGAAAAAATGTGCTGAATAAACCAGGGGATTATTTTCCGTGGAAATCTCAGGAGGAACTCAGTTGGTGAGGCAGAGAAAACACTGTAAAAGGACCGAAAATCATTGATTAAGAAATTCCTGAGGGAAATCGGGAAGTAATCTCTTAAACGTACATGTATATCTCAAAAGTTCGCGGATGAATCACATAGGATTTGTTCGTGAGTTTTTTAAAAGAATATTCGAAAGAATTTTACTGGATTAGACAAGGATTGCGATCGACATTACTGCTGTAAAACAGGAATTTGCCCCTCCCCCCTTACGTCCCTTATTACCACCGGAACAGGCAGTCCGTAGTGTTAATACTTAGCCAATTAAAACAATCGCTACTGGCACTACGCGGCTATCTAGGCTGATCGGGAAAAGGAGGCTAATATTGATGATTAACTTCTGACGTGCCCAAGCAGCCCCGTTTGACCGCTATCCTGACAGAATATGTAAGATACAATTTTTTAGGAGGCGTTTACAACGGTGAAAGCTGAGAATTGGCCTGTTATTGACCTGTTTGAATGCCATCTTTATTTATTTATTGCATTTATTCATTTGGATCAGTAGTTTTAATGATGCTGAATAAATTCAAACATAACCTGTATCTATAAAAAACAATACAAACGGGCCTCCAATGAGATATTTTCGCAGAGGTGATTTGGCATTTAGAATTGCTCTAACTTATCTAATGATCCAGCCAATGCATTAGTGTAGATGAAATCGCCGAAAATAAAATTAGGTAAAATCAGACATTAAAATAATTTTAAATTGGTTCCAGAATCACAGTGTCTAGTTGTTAAATTCAATATTTTCAATGACTCGTAAATGAAAGAGCAGTACATATTAATGTGAGAGCCCCATTCCGAATTTTTTCTTAATGTAACACCAAAATTATTTACACGATCAACAAATTGGACTTCGGAACCATCCAATAGAATTTGAGATTGCTGAGGAGGAAATTTTCGATCAACAAGGCTTTAGTTTTATCTGGGTTGATAGGAATTGGATTATCCCTCGACCATTTCATAAGCTTTGTTCTTATTAGTAAAAATCAGTGAATCAAATGTCAACCAACACGCAGCAACAAAGACATTGTCATCTCCTATTTTTGTTGCAACAATTTTATTCCGCAACATGAGTTTATCACCACTTTATATGAATATGACAATGATCGATCACCACGTGCGCAGCGATTTTCTTGGCTTCGCATTGCAATTTTTGAGAACCATATATGTGTTGGTAAACATTGGCATATTATCGAATAGCATCCATAAAACAAATTTGGTTTTGTGTTTAAAATAACTGATTGGCCGCGAGTTGAAAAGGTTGCAACAATGTTGCCTCCTGTGATTGTCATTGCAATTTTGCTTTTGATTGTATCCCAATCTGCAACATTTGGGATAAACGGTTGTCAGTGAGCTTGCTTTGTTGTTTGTTTTTCTTCATTTTTGATGACAATTTGATTCACTGGTAAAAATATAAACTTGCACTTTATCTGCAAAAAGATGAACTGAGCAGAAATGAACACAGTCGGTAGATCGTTGATAAAAAGTGAAAAAAGGAAAAGTCCGAGGACAGAGCCCTGAGGAACACCCGAAATTGTTGATTAAAATCATACAGTTTACTATAGCAATTTCAATTGAGTTTGCAATGTCATCATGCACTATCAATGCAGTCGCAGTGCTATGATTGCTTCTGGAACCAGATTGGAAAATGTTGACATGATTCACACGGTTTGTTTACTTAAAAATTTAAATTTTGATAAGTTTTTTGTAAACTTTTGAAATTGTAGACAATAGGCTTTTCAGACTTAGGTTAGAAATTGAGTGAACGTTAGGATTATTCAGTATAACCTTTATACGGATTTGAAATTACACGATACTATCAAGGTTCATACCTCCTTGCTAAATATCTCCCAAGGTCAATGACATCTGTTTCTATCGGTTTACCAATTAGAGCAAGGGGACGCAAAACTATAACAATGCCCCTCTGCATAAAAATGCATCAGAAATATCCACAAAACGGGCTTTACCTTTACCTAGTTTCCTATTCAACCGTAAAGACGTCACAAGATTCACTTTTCCCTTGCATCGAAGCGAAACAACTATGATATCGAGAACATTAGGGACCAGTCGTCAGCGTCTGGTTTGCTCGAGTTGATTCAAACGTAATTAATGGGTGTCCCAGGACGAATGTGATACGATGCCATCCCCTTTTTTGTAGTTCTCAACGGAATATGAGATCTGGACATGCAACCGGACACACAAACGGTCTTCGCATACCGGAACCAATCTTTTGAACGAGTGATTTGAATGATAATTGAGGAAATTTGTAAAATAAACAAAGGTTTCGTTTAACCAAGTAAGGATGACCGAAGAAAGGGTCAGATTTTCTAATGCTGATTGCATCCCGAAAGCATGAGAAAAACGAAAAATGCAAAGCTTGAACGATTATAAGATTAGACAACTGTCCAAAGATGAAAAAACGGTTGTAGAGCGCCTTAGCGTCATGCCTATTTTTATTCGTCAGTTGTTCCAGGAAAAGAAGCTTCACCAAACAGATGAAAGACGTTTTCGGCCTTCTGAAATTAAGACGCTCAGACATGCATAACGAAGTGCAAACTCGGAAGTAAGCGCATTTCGCTCCTTTTCTTTTCGCGTCGATGCTGACCTTCCCGGCCTTTGCCCATACTTCACATTCAACAATTGTCATTGATGCTTTCTTTCGAACGGTGGTGGTCAAAAAAAGTGCAATATGAGCATTTGAGTGCGTCCCCCGCTGGGTACAATGACCGGAAATGCTGTAACCATATTGTTCCTTCAATTCTAATTGAGTTCAGACTGTTCACACCCGTATGTTCTTGAATTCCTGGAACTTCTGGCATGGAGCGTTACGAGAATTCGTGACGTTCCAACTCAGCTTTGCCTTGTTCCATGCCGCCAGACAAGTGTGACATCGGCATTCAAATTCAGCCAACTGCTTTCCTAGTTCGTTCCTTCTGTGGAATTGGAACCGGCTGATGTTTTGCTTCCGGTCAAAGTGTGACTGGTGACGATATCTCTCTCTCTCCTAGAGTTGCAACGGAACTAACCGTCAAATGATTGCCGTGCCTAACAGTCACGAGAGCCCATATCGGTTCCATTCACTGCAAGGCACGTCCCGCAACGGCGACCTGTTTTTTGGATGAATATCAATTGATGCTAATTGAGTTATATTATGACTATCGTGGTTGCATGCTACTTAAGGTCTCCAAGCGAACAATTTGGTCAATGACTTTGAGTCGTTAGATTTGCGTCATCTGGTTGGTGCAAAGTAGCAGCTGCTCACTAGGTGTGAGAGATAGTAATTATTTTGACATTGAAAGACATTTATCTACATATTTCAAAAGTTGGCTTAGTAAAGTTCAGATTATTAAAACAAACTACGTCTTTTTCTAGGAATTACACCCTCACTGGGACAGAGCCTGCTTCTCAGCTTAGTGTTCTTATGAGCACTTCCACAGTTATTATTAATGCATCTGATACATTGACCCAAAAGAATGAAAGCAATTGTGATCGCATATCGTTGGTGTCAACCTTAAACTTTAACGTTCACATCAGAGGAACGCAGCTGGAATATCGCGACTTTCAGCGCCCGGCGTCCTTGAAAACAGCACTTCAAGAATAATTTCGATGTGTATGCCAGCACAACAATCAGCTTCGGTGCTAACCTATACACAATCAAGAACTTCATACCCCAAAATCACACCACTAGGAGGTCAAGACCGAATCGGATAGTTCTCGGTAGTTATTTCACTCCCCTGCTTGGCGGTCGCAGCTGGCATTCGAATTCATACGCGAATTGTAACAGTCACCTATATCCGCCAAGGCATAGGTTCCCAAACTTTTATAGTGCACGACTCACCTTACCAGTCAACGTCTGCTTCGCAACTTATCATAAAAAAAATTGTAAAAAATAGTCTTGTATTAAAACATTCGAAATAATTCGTTTTTAATTAGGATGGAATTCGATTCCAAAGTGTTGTAAATATGCATCAAATTATGTACCTAGAGCTAATGCTGTTTGCAACCAAAAGTAAACAGTCTGGAATACTGAATTAAGATTAATTGAATTTTGTGCTCTTGAAAATTTTATGTTTGACTTCGAGCCATACACTTAATACGATCGAAATCTAAACTTACCATTTCTTTCTTGGTCACATTTGGAGAAAATAATTTGGCAGATGCTTCAGCTGTAGTCCACATTATATAAAGAGTTTATAACGACCCACCAGGGGATTGCGCCCTACAAGTTTGGGAAACTAAGCGCCAAGGTGTGCGCTGCTATTAAATTCCAGAGTAGTTCAGTTGGGTGAAGGACTATTACGACTCTGAGCCAAGAACAGCAGGTATCGCCGCGCAGTTCTGCACTTTCTCTATATGCTTTATAATGATTGCAAACAGTGTGGATTGAAGAATAATGACTGTTGCAACTAACTCTGCAGGGCACTAACGATCGGGTCGTTTATGTGAGAATAAGTTGTAACCGAATATGGTACTGGGAGGTTTATTTACATGATTTATGAACTTTCGTCCATTGTATTAACTTTTTTTTCGTTTTTCTCTCTCTGTTCCAGGTAAGGGCGACATTTCCGACAGCTCCAGTTCGGTATTCATTAGCGAAGGTAACTTTGTGATTCACAGTTTATTGTCACAATAATTTCATGCCCTATAATTTGGTTTAGGAAATAACATTCTTTATTTAATTATCCAAAAACACTTAAAAAAAAACTTATGCTAAACCAAGGGAAAATTTTAAAAGTCTTGGTGAACTAGGATATGTTTTCTTAAACTCACGAGCTCTTTGGAGTATGGGTATTCAGATTCATGAAGATTATCAGTGATCTTCATGTGCTTTGTCATCACAATTCATACTCACGCAAGGTCAAACAACTATGATCTACTATTTTTTTTCTATCTGTTTTAACGAGATTTTTAGCCCTGGGCTAGTTCATCTCGGGACCAACGGCTTTACTTCCCTTCCGAAGGAAGTCGTCACTGAAATTTTTAGTGACTATCTCGGGGATGGGATTCGATCCCAGGTCCTCGTCTCACGCCGAGGCGAGTGTTCTAACCACTACACCAGGTCCGTCCCCATGATCTACTATATTTTGAGCTCAATGTCTATCTAAGGTTATCCAATTACTCATTTGAACATAGGCCTTAAGATCTACACGCGTATCCACCAGTGTTGTGAAAAACTCAATTTCTCATAACTCACGCTTGAGATTTTTCATGCGTGTGTTGTCAATCACGCAACTCAGCAGTCAAAAAATCATGGATGAGTTGGCTCACCTTTTTGACTCATTGTCTCGTATTTCCACAGTTTACTCACACACGGCAATTATTTCTTGTTAGTCTGGTAAAATTATAGTAATCCTTTCTAACGTAAACAATAACATTCGGGTTTCACGAGTTTTTGACGGGTTTTGAAACTGCGGTTCGAGTTGATTGAGTGATTTTACATCAAAATCTCAAGCGTGAGATTTGCAAAGCTGATCTCTAATGAGTTTGCTCTCACGAGAGAGCGTATTTATTGATATTTGAGTGTGAGTCTATCAACACTGGTAACCACTGATCTTTCTACAGGCTTGATAATACTCCTCAGCATCACCGGAGTTCGCAACATGCTCTAGAGCAATGTGCTGTCTCTGCCGTTTTGTGAGGGAGTGAAAAAATACTAAGCAAAAGGCAAAAAAAAAATGAGCGAGAAAAATAAGGCACAAAACACAACAGAGGAAAATTCCACCAAAAAGAGTGTCATCACAGCTCTACGAGGCCTGTTTTGTACGGGCGGGTCACTCAAGAGTTCTTTTGCAGTGAGAGCAAAGGTGATTATAGCAGGAAGAAATAAAGAGTACCAAAAAGATCCTTGCATTACGATGCACTCTCACTCGGATCATTAGTGGATTTGTGTTGTGAATTTTGAGTATTATTTTATTGTGGTTTGGGATGGGCAGAAGACGGAATAAACACGGAAAACTAGGAATTATTCGTAAACACGTTATACTTTAATGCCGTCTCTTTTGAGATTCTACCCCATTTCCCCGAAATCCATTCATTCGGGGATTTGGAATTCGGGGTGATTGCATTCGGGGTGATGTCATTCGGGGTCAGTGGCGCGGGAAGTGGGTAGAACAGGTAGGACATGTACTACGCACAAAAACATCTGGGTAGGACAGTCAAAGGGTTGTCCTACCCACGATTCTACGAAAAAAAAACAAGATCAGCAGAAAGCTTGAAAAATAAATAAAACTACCATCTGTTCAATATACTCCATCAACGTAGTACTTATTCCTTTGTAGGATGGAATGGCCCCCAGAAGAATTATTGAGAATATCTACAGTGAAAATGGAATTCATGAATTTTTTTTTTTTTATTATAAAATTTAGTTTATTTGACCGTAGCGTAAAAAGTAATTACAATATAATTATTTATACACAATCAATTTCAAACTCTAGCGACAATACATCAATTGCATTATTACAATTCATAATAAAGATGATATATTCATGAAACATTTTGAGAATTCGAATTTTCTTCAGTTTTTCTATGCCTTGCAGTTGCGGGCGCAAGAGCTCTTCTATCGTCAGTCTGCGCCATCCATTGAGAACAGAATTAATTTTTTGTTGTAGCATCCGCCAAGCTGCGGCGACTCGTACGCATCCACTTAGCTTGTGTTCTATCGTCTCACGTGCACCACCGCAATGCAGACAGTTTTCGCTGTCGGCTCTGTTCATACGAAACATCAAAGAACGGTGCTCAAGTTTTGCGTTCACCACCAGGTAGAGAGAGCTTCGTTGATACGATGAAAGTTGTCTCAGCGAAATGTTCTGCCAAATTTGAGGCCAATTTGCTGCCGGATATTTTTGCGAAATTTTCGGTGGGTCTGTTCGCTCAAGGTACGTACTGTAGATGCTTCCAGCGCAGGGGGAATCTTGTAATACAGGCGGGAGTGATGGGAATTCGGTCAGGATAATTTTGAGACACGGGCAGTCTGCAGGTGGTTGAGGATTGGTTTGGGTAAAGAAGGATTTGTAGAACGGGAGGGAGTCGATTTCTTGCAAATGCCGGTTCAAAATCAGGGCTTTGAATTTCAATGCAGGCAAGTGAAAGTTCATTCCGCCTTCTTTCTTGATACGTGCTAGCTGCTGTATTGGAACTCTTGCTGTTATGCCTCGCCACAGAAACGTTCCGATCGTTGCAGTCAGTTTTGCCGTTTGAGCAGCTGATGCTGAGAGTACGGAAGCGAGATACCACAGTTTGGATGTGATGAACGTGTTGAGCAACGTTACTTTTTGGTGCAAAGTGAGTGTGCGCTGAGCATGGAGGTACACTAAACGAGCGAATTTACCAACAAGCTCATCCCAATTTAGTTTGCTCATAAGACGTACGGAATTCGCAAACGTGATTCCTAATATTCGCACAGTGTTTTCGTTCCGTAGCCACGGTACGGTGAGCGGCATGTCATCAGTGTACCCCACCGATATTGACGAGGATTTTTCTAAACTCAGCCTCGCACCAGAGACACGCTCGAAGCAACGAAAAGTCTCTCGCATCCGTTCGAGTCTTGCTCTGTAGGTTGAGATCACCGACACGTCATCAGCATATGCCACCACTAGATCAGGTCCTCCTATCTGTTCGAGTCGTTTGATTAGAGGATGGAGATAAAGCACGAACAGATGCATCGAGAGAGGGTCCCCTTGCCGAACCGATCTCTCGATAGGGAAAGCTTCAGACAGTCGCCCATTAACCAACAGGCGCGATGTAGACAACTCTCCAATTTTGTTGAGCAGTCTCACGAGATCCGAGTGGAAACCGAGTGAGCGCATGTTCCGCGAGAGGAACTCACGATCCACCAGATCAAAAGCATGTCGCAGATCGAATGAAGCAAGTAGACCACGTTGTTTTCGTTTTTTCAACTGCGCAATTCGGTCTTTTAAAGCAAGAGTTGCTTGAAATATATTGCGACCGAAATTGGAGCACTTTTGACCGTCACTTATCACTTGATGAGCACGCATTACATTTTCCAGTCTCTGCTTCAAGATACGTGAAAATATTTTATAATCACAGTTGAGCAGTGAAATTGGCCGGTATGCGTGAGCAGTTTGGTCGTTCCCCTTCTTCTTTACGAGCACTATCACACCATTGACAAAATCTGCCGGAAAATTTCCGGCAAGCGCATCATTCATCACCAAAGTGATCTCCCTCCAGATTATATCGAACGTTTTCAGATAGAACTCACGAGGAAGAGAGTCCCCGCCGGGGGATTTATTTGGGCTGCTGGACTTTATGGCGGAGAACACGTCCGCCGGGGTGATTTCGCTCATGCAGTGTTCGTTAGAGGGATCATTTTCAGGAATTACCCTCTCGCATTCGAATGTGTCTGCTACTTGTCGATCTGTTTGACCAGCAGCGTAAAGCGAACGGTAAAACACAAACATGTGTCTTTCGATCGCTTCAGGAGTGTTAATCAGATGGTCGTTGTCGTCGCGCAGCTGGGTGATCGTTGTTCTTTTTCGCCGCCTATCGCCTAGCTGGAACGACGAGATTGGTTCTCCGGCAACGTATGATTCGTTTACTCGCATAAACGTTTGGGTAAAGTTACGCTGATGTGTCAACATTTGCGCCTTCACACGATTGATTGTCGACAGCATGGCAGGGTTTTGAAAATATCCATCGTACGCTTGCCGTAACTGCGTGTAGAGTCGCTGGTATTCACGCTGAAAATCATTGAAAGCGGCTTTCGATTTCCACCGAAAGAAGGAAGTTGTTTTTGGTTTGGCATACGACAGCCACCATTGCATCCATGAGTTGTAATTTCTTCTCTGGCGGGTCCAATACTGCCAGCGGCAATGGAACTCTTGGATGTTTTCCGTTGTCAACAAATGGGGTCGGAGAGACCAAAAGCCGCGACCCGGTTCTCGGCCAAGGTAGGGCAGACATATACGTGCTGTGATGGCCTTGTGGTCAGAGAACGAGCAAACATGAACATCAATTGTTCACAGGTGGCTACGCAGACTTTGGCTAACGTACACACGATCTAGGCGAGAAGAGGAGTTGTGCGTCATATACGTATAACCAGGCATGTTCGGGCATAGTTTTTCCCACACATCGACCAGCTGAAGTTGCTGTATGGTGGCAAGGAGAGCGGGACTGTGATTGTGGCCCGTCGCATCACGCTGCCGCAACACACAGTTGAAATCACCAGCTAATAATGTGTTATCCGTATTGTGACGAAGGTAGAAAGCGAGCGTGTTGCTGTAAAAACGCTCTCTCTCGGCACGCAGGGCCGTACCAGATGGAGCGTATACGTTGCATAGTGTTGTGTTTTGGATTCTCAGGGCAATTATTCGGCCATCTATACTCTTTTCGACGTTAGAGAACTGTATGTAGTCTTTCATAGCTATTGCCGTACCTCTCCTATTGTGGTCCACATTGCACACAACGTTAAAGCCGGGTATCTGAAGCTGCTCGTTCTCTACCTCCTGCAGAAACGCTATATCGATCTCCGACGAACGAAGGAAAGAACAGAGTGCATTAATTTTGGTCGGATTCGTGATAGTATTTATGTTGATAGAGGCAATGTTATAGCTGTTGAAGGCCATTGGATTAATCGTCCAACTCCGCATTCACATCGTCATCGTGGTTGTGTCGAAGCTTCTTGCCGGGCGGGCGGCCACATCGGCGTTTGCTGCTTGTTGATGCTGAAGAGATATCGGTTTCATTCCCATCGCTTGCTTGTCGAGTTGTCATACGGCTTGCTGTTTGCACGCTTTGCGGCGCGGCCGGTGGGGCCATGAGGCTGCCACTTTTTTCGGCTACATTCGTTTTCGTCAACGGTGAGGAACTCGTCGTTTGATCGCTAGTGATCGGCATAGTTTGCTTAGGAGCAGCAACTGCAGATTCGGCAGCAGTCATCTTCGTCGGTTGATTTTGGCTTTGTTGCTTGGTCTCTTTGGACTTCGATCGGAACAGCTTCGAAAACGGTGTCTTCTGCTTTGTAGCAGTGGGCTTTGCGGTACTGGGATTTGTCACAGTTTGCTTTGCGACATTAGCATAAGTCTTCTGTACCAGAAGTTTCTTATTTTGGACACAGGAGATCCCGTTGTGTACAAATTCGCTGCAATATTTGCACGTTTGTAGCTGCCCAAAAAATACCACGTTCGTGACTTGGCCATCGATTGTGACGTAGCTCTCTATGTTGCGCTTTAGCAACATTCGGGCAACACGAGTACCAGTTGGGAGACCAGCGAAGCGAAATTTGCTGTCCCATACTTGGTCGGTCACAGAGAGAACTTCTCCGTAGGCGCTGAGAAACTCAGCGATTCGCTCGTTCGATACATCCTCGGATAGGTCGGTTAGCTTTACCTCTACCGTCCCGTCCTCGAGCGTAATCCGAAGCTTGTAGATTTTTCCATCCACCTCCGTTTCGTGCTTGTTATCGTGGTCTGCAACGATTTTTTGCGCCAGCTCCAGGTCGACGACCTTCACAAAGGCGCATCCAAGTGCCCTACTTGGCTGTAGACGAACCACTTGTTCGTATTGTAGGCCCAATGTGGAACCGACGAAATCATGAAGCTCTTCGAATGTTGGCTTCTTTGGCACGTTCGCGTAATCGATACGAAACGTGTTTTCGCGTCGAACGCTCATCGCGGCAGCACAACTCGCGACGAAAACGAAGCGCGAAACGAGATTTTGGATACAATCCGAATGAAAAAAAAATAAACAATAGCTTGCGTGTGGCTTCCAGCAGAGAACACGACTGCACAGCATGGAAGTTGAGCGCGAACTGATGAATGAATCAATGAATAGTCTCTCAAAATATATAAGAACAACCCTGTATATATTCGGGGACAAATTGCTGTGAGTATTCCTGGAAGTAATTCTTGAGAAGTCTCTGGAACATCCATAGAGAATTAGATGAATATTGAATGAAGAAATGGAATAATCTAATAAGTGCGATTAAAGCATTGCTGAATCTCTTGACGATTTCCAAAGCAATTCTTATAGAACTCCCACAACAAACTCTTTATAAGTTCTTGGCTGATTTAGAATTGCCGTAGACATTCATGGAGTAGTTCCTAGTTAATTTCTGGAAAATGATTTGATAAAATTCCTACTGATATTTTGTGGCATAATACATTAAAATATTTCGAGCAGATTATGACGATTTTTCTGAAGATCTTTTTCTTTGCAGAATTGTTGAATTTGATTCCCCGAGGAAAAGCAGGGAATCCAGAATTTTTTTCAAAGATTTCTCTATCGATTTTTCCTGAAATTTTTCCAGTGATTATTCAAAATATGGTTCGAAGAATTCTCCAAGTTTTGAAATCCTTGAGAACTCCAAAGCTACTATTTCCAGTTATATTCTCAGGTTGTTTGCCTTTGTCTCTTTTCTCAATTCTATTCTAGAATCTCATCCAGATATGTTTTTACTAATCCTTCAACCGAATTCTCCATTTGTTACTCTAGGAGATCTTACAAAGATTTCTACAAAATTTGTTCCGAGGAAATAAACAAAGGTTTATTCCAGAGTGTTTGAAAAAATAGCTCAAGCGTTTTTTTTTTTTTTCAAGAAACCCTTCCAAGAATTCCTCCGCCTGTTTTTGTGAGTTCTTTCAAGAATTCATCCACGGTACTCCAAAAAATTCAAAATTCCTCAAAAAGAACTTCGCACAAATCTATTTTATTTTTCATTTACAGCATTTCATACAAGTATTACTCCTGCAGTTTTACCAAACATTTCTTAAAAAGTTTGTCAAAAAATCCCATGCAATTTTCAAAAGTTAATTTAAGTTTTCACGCTAGTTTATACTACTACAATTTTTTCTTCGATCATTCCTACACATGTCTAACATGTTATCGAGAATTTTCTTTAGAAAATCTTGCAGATTTGATTATTTTTTTCGATTATTTTAGAAAAAAATTAACTAGAAAATATTCTAAAACTTCCACAAGAGACCAGGAAATATTTCAGAGATGTTCATGAAGGATGATTTTACAACTTACCCATGTTTTATCAGAGGTTACTCTCTAATATTCTTTAGAAATACCTCGTGGATTTATTTTTAAGGAAAATTTCCTTGGCATTTCCATGGAGACGTTCCATGAAGATTTCCTGAAATGAAACTTTCAAGACTTACTTTAGAAAATTTCAAACTGGGGTAATTGCTGTAGAAACCTTAGAAGAAACCTCTGGAACAATTGCTGAAGGTATCTTTAGAGAAATCCCTAGTTGAAATAATATAAATCTTGGAAGACAATTTTAAAGGAAATCCATTGAAATTTCCGAAGAAGTTATTGATTGAATTTTAAAAGACGTTTTGATCGGCAAACTTGGAGGATGTCCCAGGGAAATCGATGGATGAATCACTAGATAAAATCTTGGAAGAGTTAGGACTTTCTTGAAAAATTTCATGAAGAGTTTTTGGGAGGAATTCAGATGATTTCTCAAATAATCTTTGGGAAAATTCTATTTCTGTGGTCCTCCTTCGAAAAATGCAGCTTGAATTCTTGATGTATCATGAAACCAAATTCTTGGAGAAATTCCTTGGGAAATAATCACTACACACTCAATCTGTTCGGTAAAAATAACTGGGATTTGGAACTACCGAAAAAGTCAGTAAACTAAAAAAAAATGTCAAAAATCCAAAAACAGAGATTTTTTACTGAAATTTTGCAGAGAGCTTTCTTTTTATATCATATAGGGTAGATATACCAATAGTGGAGGTACTAAGCATCATTGAAGTTCATTTAACCGCCTAAATTCAAGAAGCGCAATCAATGTACATGTTAATGTTGTAACAGGAAGTAACGGCCATTGACTCAATGAGAAAAATGATTTCATCGCAGTAATCCACGGCATGTCAGTGAAAAATAATACCTCCACTATTGGTACACAGTTCCTTTAGTTGCGGTATATTTTTAATTTATGTTCCTATAGTTGCGGTATCCGTATCTTATGGGATCCTCCACTATAGGAACACTTTACCGCAACTATTGGTACAAGCAAGAACAGTTTTAGTCATTTTAGTGATATTTCATCAGTTTTAAAGTAATTTGAACGCTCTTTTCAACTATTCCGTGTATCAACAAGCCACGACGTCGATTGGCAGTGTCGGTTCTGTGACTAATGTAATAAAATCAGTGAAAACAGCACTACCGCAACTATAGGAACACCCACAACTAAGGGAACACTTACCCTATCGATAAAAAATAAAACATGGTGAAATTTGATTTTCAATTACGCGTGGCGACAGTTTTCATTTTACTGACTTTTTCGGTAGTTCCAAAACCCAGTAAAATTTTACCGACCCCAGTAATTTAATCTAAGTGTGTGAGTGAATTCCTTCAGAAACTTCTGGAGTAATACCAGAAATAATGGCATGAAAATGAGGGTGTTAGCAGCAAAGGGGTGTCAGTGACAAAAATCTAGTTTTGAAATAAATAAAAATAACAGCCATTTTTCTAAAACATATGTTATTTTTTCTGTTGAGCGGAAAAATTACCTGAAAATATTGTTGGAACGCTTAGTGACAATAGAATTTCCTCAATCCAACTCAAAATCGGCCAAAGCGTCACTTACACTCCATTGCATTTGAGCCCCTCAACTTTCAATTTTTAGTCTAGCGTTAAACTTTTTTTGGCTTCACTGTGCACAAAACATTTAAGAAAAAAAAAAACAAACACTTACTTTAATACTAACTTTAAGACTCCGCTTGACTTTTGCAAAAGAAAAAAAAAAAAATAAATAATAAAAATCACTAGTAAGGCGAGCAAAACCCTTTAAACTCTAATATGGTTTGTGTAATAGATATGACAACTCTAGTTACGTCTAATATGTTGCTTATCTTGACAATGTCAAGTGATTCTTAATATTTTTTTTTTCTTTTGTAAATGAAGTGAAGTGTTAAAGTTCAATTATTGTTTTTTCTTAAACATACTCTAATAATACCTCCATTAATTTAAAAAGGGGCAGAAATAATATTTGCCAACGTTTGTCCTACCCATGATTTCGATCGTGGACGCGTCTCTGTTCGAGGTAATGGTATTCGGGGTAATAGGGTTGAATCATCTTTTGAAAATAACAGTGGTAGAAAACAAAGTCAAAGTGTGTGAACAGAAAGGCGCGCATAGCAACACCAGTAAGTTGTAGTGATAGGGTTGCCAGGATTGCTATTCCAACAGCCCAAGCGATTGAAGCAACTTAGCAATCCTGCCTTAGTACGATGGCGACGAAGAGACGACCTTTGGTTTATCATATCTGCCACTTGGTCCGCTGTTGAAATGTACCGAATACGGATTCAGCCATCCTTCATCGGATCACGTACAAAGTGATATTTTACTTCGACATGCTTAAGCCGACCGCGGTTTTTGCTGTCCTCAGCGATCTCTATTGTCGACTGGTTATCTTCATAGAAAAACACTGGCAGTTCGGCCTCCTTTCCCAAATCCTCGAGCAGTCTATCCTACCAAATCTCAAAACAAGCCGCTGTATAAAGCGCCTTCAGCTCGGCCTCAGCTGAAGAAGGCGATACCACCTGTTGCTTCCGCGTCGTCCAGCCAACACAGCATCCAACTACCTTAAACAAACATCCACTAACCGATCAGTGGTCCGCTGGATAGTTCGCAACCGACGAGCTCGCAGTACGGCTGTACCGTGCGTTTCTCCTCTTCACCTCTCAGACGTTTCATTCGACACTCCATAAGAGTGGATATCGGTGTTCACTCGTCCCACTTGAGTCACCGAGGCAAGTCCTCCAGGTACTGTCGCTGACTCAAACGCAAAACTCCTGTTTTCACATGGAGTATCGATGCGCATTCCCAAGAACCTGTGGATTTCTCCAACATCCGTCATCTCGAACTCGGACGAAAAATAAAGCTTCAAAGCTTCCACCACCTTCAGGAAAGCCACAATGACATCGTCAACGTAAAGCACAACGATAGAAGTCTCAGTTCCGATACTACGACAGTACAGACAAGGATCATTCTGGCTACTGCTGACATCCAGCCGGTTCACCATGAACCCGTGAAAACGGTCGTTCCATGATTTCAATGCTTGTTTTAGGCCATATATTGACCTCTGCAGGCGACACACTTGATTTGTCCCATCGGTGATTCCCTCGGACTAAACCATATAGATTTCCTCTTGAAGCTGCCCATTGAGGAACGCCGTTTTGACGTCCAGCTGGTGAATCACTATCTTGTCCCTGTACGCCAAAGCAAGCACCGTGCTTGCATTATCGAGCTTTGCAACTCGAGACGTTCACAGTAGTCGAAGCCGTACCGCAGCCTAAATCTTCTAACAACTAAGCGAGCTTTATAACGGTCGGGTTCACGGTTTACTCCCCGCTTGAACCTAAACACCCACTTCCTTGTTATCGGTGCTCGGTTTGTTGGCAGCTTCGCTGGCTTCCAAGTCTGATTCTTCTGCATTGACGCAATTTCCCCTTCGATGGCCTTCTTCCACAGACTCCGATCTCCTCCCTTCTTTGTCATGCAAGTGATCTCGGCACATCCTGAACGTATGTTACCGCATTATATGCATACACTGTGTAATCTACATCGTAGTCTTGTTGCCAAACAAGAGGGCCTCTCTGTCGCTGCGGTCTGCCGGATTCCACAACTACCTTCGGAATGACCTCGTCATCTTCGCGAAACTATTGTATTTTTCATCAGACTCTTCTGAAATAGCTCCGTCTGATCCCTCAGCCTAACTACCACTCGTTTTACCGCCAGTTTCTTCTGGAGCTTCTGGGGCCACATCATCAGCGGCTACTGGAGGCACCATGACCACACTAGATGATTGCTTCGGTTTTACATTCACCTGACCTCCGTCAATTCCACGTCATGAGCATGAACGATCTTCTTCGATTTCGGGTTCCGTATACGGTAGCCATTATGGGTGTACCCAACAAGAACACCCTTCCAGGTTTTCAAGTTGATCTTCTTCCTCAACTCTTTCGGTACATGGACGTAAGCAGTGCACTCGAACGCTCGTAGCTTCGACATGTCCTGCTTTTTACCCTCCCTCACTTCGTAGAGAGTCACACCATCACCAATCGCACGAGACGGGCTTCGGTTAACCAAGTACGTGGCCGTCTGAATCGTGGGCACTCAAAAAGCTTTTCCACTCCCGAATCTTCGAACATTGACCGCGTACGCTCCACTTGTGTGCGGATCATCCGCTCACTAACCCCTCAACACCTTTCTTCTGCGTGGTTTCCCACGTCATTCTGGCCGGCTTATCCATTGCGGACGACAAGATGTAAACGAGAAACAAATCGGAAAAACCCAGGAAGTCTAGTTCCAGGTACTTCAGGCTCTCTACGTGATTGATGCACTCGTCGAGTAAGCGTCGCAATACTCTGCATAATCCGGCTTTACATCACACAGACCCCAGATAGTTCCACAATGATCCTACTGTTTTCGTAGCGTTCGGTGAGGATGGTTCATGCCTGCTGGTAATTTCTTTCGCATCTAGAACTCAAGCCGCGTCACCAACAAGTACTTGGTCGAGGTGGTACAACTTGATAGCGTCCGAATCTCCTGAATTGGAGGTCAAGTCCTGAAAGAAGGCCTTGAATTTCAGCCAGTTGACGTAGGGTAGGGATTCGAGCCATCAATGGTTGTTGTTGCGTGGTTGAAACTTTGTTGTTGTTCGGTTCCTGTTCTAGCATGAGCTCCCCTATGGCCGTGTGAGTGTAGTCATATCGTTGCTCAAAAGGGATGTAGATCACCATCTGCTGTCGGAAAGCCTCATTTGGGATTATGGCAACCAGCTTGATGTGCACGGCGCTGAACTCGGCTTACGCATCTTCCATTCTTTCCAGGAACGTCTTCAACTGTGGCAGGCTGAGCTGATTCTGAGCGGCGGCAAGTGCCCGTGCACTCGCGTAAGCTTCAGGCTCACTTGGTAACGTTGGCGGGATAGCGATGATAACTTCTTCAACGTTTCGACATTGGCGGTGATTTCCCAGTTGGAAGCGTGTAGATCAGTGTCTCGGTTCTGTCAGACTAGAGGGCCGAGTATTCATACTAGCGCGTTCGCGTTCTAGAAAATTCGCGCTCTAACCGTAAACTTGTTCCAGACGCGCGTGGAACATTCGCAATGCGTCTGCAATCTCGTTTCGCTGTTATTGCGGTGAGTGCCAGTGAGTTCCTCGATGGAGGTGGCCATGATGATAGGGATTTCTCATGGGCACTCACGAGTGGGACTCAATCTAACTAATGTAACTCGCGTACTCAGTGGCGTATGCAGGCTGGTTCACGCTGAGGGTTTGTGAACGGATCGTCGTTCGATCTCTCTCCGCATTTTCCGTACGGAACAAGGTCATTAGGCCGAATAAGTTAAAAGCCAAGGGTAGAAATCATCATTCGAAAATCGATGTCGCTAGTTATAGGATGGAAGAAGTAAATTTCAGTGCCAATGTTCGCTGTAACAATACAAATTGAAAGAACAGCATAGATATAAAAGAAGAAAAACATCTCATAACAACAATATTACTAGAAGGAATATAATGTTTGTATGAAAATCTTTCAAAGGAAAGTGAGCACTTACTACTCCAACAATAATTATAAACGTATAGCTCTGAAAAATTGTCAACGTTCATAAAAAAAAATCTGAATATGAGCCAACAAAGTTATACTTTCATGAAAATACGAAATTTTGTGAATTTCTCAAAACTATATATTCTATGATTTTGAAAGGCTTAGAATAAAAATGCAAATTTGTTCAAAAATGTATGTGATATGCAACATTTTAGGGTATCAATGATCTATTTGATATATTCGAGGCATTGATATTGATATTCAGCTACATAACTGTTGCCTAATGGTAACCAAAAACATCAATCTCGATTTTTGATTAACTGCTAGATGTAAATTATGTGGTTTACAACCGTTCTATCGTGGCATCGTGAGAATTTTCTTGGCATCCAATTTATTCCAAAGTTAATCCGTAAACAATCATTAATCGAAAGCTCTTCTACACCATCATGAAATATGACGTTTTATTGCCAGAAGAGCTAGGTTCTCACTCTTCGAGACATTGATGACCTTTTTCATTGCCTCACCCAGAGTAGCAATAGCAGCGTCTTTTACCGTGGTGGCTTCGCTAAGGGCGATTCTGTAAATGATTTATTTTAAGCCCTTACGATACGATATTGCGTGACGAAAAAGGGACGGCGATCATCCTCGCAACATCTGAATCCGTCCGGTCCTGAAAGCGAATGTAACATGAGATAAAGGGGAAACATGAACATAATTACGTAAAATCTCAACACTTCGCCGCTACCGGATTGCTACTCGGCGGCAATGGAGCCTGGCCAAGGAAAGATTGCAGTGACTAATTTGCATAGTTCACAGCCCTCATGCTCCGACCGAGAATCCCTTCGTGGAACCATCTGAGGGAACTGGTTTGCATTCCGTTTCTGTGATATTATTTGGATTTCCATGCTGTGCGTGGCTCATTCATATTCAAATCGCTTCATGAGCTTCAATCCATTCCGATATGTGGAATCACAATCCCGCGTCTCGGTGATCTATAAACGATACAATCATATCAACAGACGGAGAGTGGTTATGCTTAATGCTTATGCTGTGATATGTGGTGCACGAAGCAGAGCTGGTTTCATTGTGCGACAATCCTCACTTAACTCTTATTGTTGGGATCAGACAAATGGTTTCAACAGTAGCGCGATCGAAAGATCTTTGAGCGATGCATTCGGATGGGTAGAACAGGATTGAATTTCCAGATTTCCATGTCAAAACCGTGGGTTTCTGGGTGAGAGATATAAATTACTTTCATCGGCGAAACGCGGTGGCAACTTTTTTATTGGTTTTGTTGTGCCGAGTTGCGGTTTCAGTGTTCGTAAATATGTATTTGATTCAAGTTCGAAAAGACATTTCTCATGATTTCCATATCGTGAAGTGACCATGTTTATTTGAAGGTTTGAAATAAAGAGCTTTTGGTTTAAGTGGGAAAATTATAAGTTGAATATTGGATGCATTTGGAGAAATCTTCCATTTGTGCAAGTATGAAGAAAAAATTTCCAAACTTTTTTGCAATCTACTACAGATGACACGCAAGCTTCGTTCTTTGGCGGAGAGACTTGTGTCATCCGCAAACAAAGATTTTTGGCATCCCTGAGATAACCTGGTGGGTATGATTTTTAAGCAATTTGAGAATTGAGAATTGTTGAAGATTCTGCCTGAGGTATTCCGACTACGAAAATTGTTGCCGTTCATCTTTCTGATACGAGCCTCGACGGTTCGTTTGCGAGAAGGGCAATCCCAAAAGTTAGACTTGTGGTTACCCCCGCAATTTGCGTATACAAACTTTTATTATTATTATTATTATTATTATTATTATTATCTTTATTAACGAGATTTGCAGCCCGAGGCTGGCTCATCTCGGAACAAACTTTTTGGCATCTTCTTTCACAAGACAGACGTCCTTAGCGTGAGAAGAACCTCCGCAAATCATGCATTTAGCATCCATGCTGCAATTTTTTTAGTATCATGACTCCACTTTTGGCACCGATGGCACTTATTGGGTTCTAGAAATTTCCTCCAGGTTTAAGAAAATGTTCCCATGTCACAAAACAAAAGTCTTGATTTTTCGAAAGCCGTAATATAATGTAGATCACTTTAAACACTAAATCACACTAAACAAATTGCTTTCAACGGCGCTTGAATTGTTAGCATAGAGCAACAAAAGAATTTCCAACGAAACAGTCTGTGGTCTCATTGTGAACCAAATCGACCCTGAACAATTGCAAAGTGAGCCAAAATTACAGATAGATATATCGCCCCGAAACGAACCCGCACAAAAACAGTATAATCGATCACCAGCTGCCCAATGATTTCCTCCGCACCTTTTTCGGATTGCAATCGCGATTAGCATTTTCACAGTAGCTCTGAAGAGGATTATTCAAATCACTACTGGAGGGCTTTCATCTTCCATTCAGTAGTGTACTTCACCCAAAGCTGTTCAAATCTCACCTCAACGGAGAGAGAGATGAAAAAATAACTAGCAAAATTGCCCAAAGAAACAAAGCACTACACGTGCTGGTAGCACACACCCCACAGTGCTGTTCGATTGAAACCATCTTATTCATTTTGTGGCGTTACGTCCCAACTGGGGCAGAGACTGCTTCTCATTTCAGTGTACGTATCAGCACTTCCACAGTTATTAACTGAGAGCATAATTTGTCAGTTGACCATTTTTGCATTCGTATATCATGCGGCAGGTACGATGATACTCTATGCCCAGGGAAATCAAGGAAATTTCCTGTAAAAGATCCTCGACTGGCGGGATTCGAACCCACAATCTTAACCTTAGCCTTGCTTAATAGCAGCGCGTTTACCGCGACGGCTATATGGACCCCATGAATGAAACCATCTGCGCGCGCCCAATGGATTGTTGGATTGTTTGACGGGCAATTGATAACAATCTTCTGATGCGAGATGGTGGCGAAGTTGAGCCAAGGGGTTCCAGTAGAGTGCAACATGAATGGTACCGTGCGGCTATTCGACATTGATTTTCAATGCGTCGTTTTGGTGGCTATTGATGGTCATATCAAGTTGATCATTGCCAAAACGTCGCGACGATGATTCATAGTCCCAAAGATTGGAGTTTATCATTTCTTTTTAACTATAAACTCGCGATTTTTCTATGAAAATTGTATGGCATGATCTGCAAAGAGGAATTAAAGACTTTTTTTCGGAATTGAGAAATAAAAATCTTAAAAATAAATTCCCTCAATTGGACCTTGGCTCTCAGCTTTTTCGGAAATAATCTAAAATTTTGGAAAAAAAAACCCACAAAAGCCCCAGCGTTGAAACAGCAAACAAAATATTATTAATTCATTGCGAACAAGCTTAAAAACATTTTAAGTTTAGGAGTCACTAATCCTATTGAAAATCAAATAACTCTCATTCTTTATTAAGAGAACGTTTTCAACATTTGATTTTGAACACCTGTGACTCTTCTAGTTCAATTATTGATGAATGACCACTTTGGTTATTCTGGCCCACCGAAATAACCCAGGAATGACCACCGGAGATATCCGTATTGTAGAATATTTTAGTTTTTGTACCAAAACTAGGCACGTGATGGCACAATTTTCATGATTTTGAATACCTGTGATTCTCCTTCTTCTTCTTTCTGGCATTACATCCCCACTGGGACAGAGCCTGCTTCTCAGCTTAGTGTTTCTATGAGCACTTCCACAGTTATTAATCGAGAGCTTACTGTGCCAATGACCATATTTGCATGCGTATATCGTGTGGCAGGTACGAAGATACTCTATGCCCTGGGAAGTTGAGAAAATTTCCAACCCGAAAAGATCCTCGACCGGTGGGATTCGAACCCACGACCCTTAGCTTGGTCTTGCTGAATAGCTGCGCGTTTACCGCTAAGGCTATCTGGTCATTTGCTTATAATTTAAAAAGAAGAGTCTAAGGTATACAAATTCATGAAGAATGAATGGTCGCATGCCTATTTTTGGTGCTAACACTTTGTGGTCCCATATTACGGGTTTCCCGCTGGCCATTCCGATGTTCCAAAAGAAGGACCAGAATAACCTTCCATTCATCCTTTTGGCAAAATACATCCAAACACAAAAAATCGTAAAGAATTGGGCATAATTCATTTGGTTTTGGGGCATAAATCCGAGTAATTTCATCGAATTGTTCAGATTGGCCACCTTCCGGGACTCCAAGAACCGGTTCCGCATAGACCATACTGGACCGAATTTTTCAGGGGATGCGCGCCGGTAATTGATTCCTTATTACAGAAAAAAATATGCCAAAATATCCATCAACCGAATAGTACCGATGTGAATTACATATACAAAACTGCAATGGAAACTTACTAATCGGATGTTCCGGGATTTGAGAATCTCTATTCACAGTCCACTTAAATACCTATTCAACAATATGAAGACGGTTCAGATATCTTATTTAGTTACGAAACTACAGGTTGTCAAAATAAGGGTCTCTGAAGGGATTTTTTTTTTCAGGTGTAGCAGGTTCCCCGTGGCCACAGTGACCAAATCCGGATCTCCGGGATACTAGAAACTAGACATGTGTGCCTTTCATTAAAGCCCAACAGAACTAAATTTGGTCAACACACTGATTTTTGCGAGCTGTTTGGATTTTCGGGTCGAATACGACCCTAAGTCACAATTGGCAAATTCCACTTAGAATAAGTCGAAAGAAATAAAAATCGTGCTCGATAGTCTTCGATTTAGATTAAATTTTGCACATGTTTTTGGTATGATAGAATAAGTGTTTTCCATAGAAAACTCATTTTGTCTCAAGAATAACTTTTGAAAATGGCCTTTAAGTTTTTGCATGCAGCTTATTTGAAAATTCTTACTCCGAAACTGTTGATTTTAGGAAAAAATGTTCTATGAAGAAGTTGTAGTGAACCGTTTGGACTATAAAAAACAAATTCACAAACAAAAATACAGTTAACTCTCCCTTGCTCGATATTCCGTATCTCGATATCGAGTTAGAGAACCATTTTTTTTTTCTGTTCGGAACATAAACCACTGCGACCAAGATTTGATCTATTGTAGTATATCCCGCGTCCTTTGTTTAGTACATGTCGTGTTACCTTATCACTATTGAGAAGTGATAAAGTATTCGGTTTTCTTACAGTTGTAATTCCTAACTTGATCACAGGAAAGGATTCTAATTGAAAGGTTCCGCTATTTATTCCCTCTGAAGAATGTGGTGGGTACACTCTCCACAGGTGCGCCCCTTTATCAGTCAAAATCGGATCCCTTGATAAAGTCAAGAAATTGCACCGATATTGTCCATGCATCAGAATCCTAGTCCTTACTTCTTCAAATTAGAGAACTAAATAAATAAAAGATTAGAAAACAAATTGTTGTATTCGACATATTTTTTTTCCTTGTCTTAAGATCATTCTCGGCAACCGGGTAAACCGAGACTTGTCACTTTCAACAAGGTTTACAATTGTAATAAGGACTGAAAAATGTTCCTTTGATTACTATAATATTCTGTTCTCTTCGTTTGAAGCAGTCAGGACTAGGGTTCACTGGTAGATCTTTACCCCATAACGCACCACGAAAAGGTGATCTACCCGCGTTATGGGTCAAACCAGAAACCAACCAAACTAGAGAACCATAGTAAAAGTTGCTTTTCATGGCTAACTAGATGGTCCCTTGGATCGCAGTTGCATTGGTTTTGTATTCTGTAACTCGATACCTCCCTAACTCGATGGTCCCTTCAATATCGAGTAAGGGAAAGTTGACTGTATTTTATTTATTGTCATAAAAATAAATAAAAACAAAACTTAAATTACACAGGAACCCCATTTTTAGTATCGTTAAATTTTCACCATTGAATCTTGATAGTAAACAGATGTTTGTGACATTATTGACTAAAACTTGTTCTTAGAAAAACTTTTTTAATAAAAATATCTCCATCATGAAACTTTGTCCCATACATCTGTTTACTATCAAGATTCTATGGTGAAAATTTAAAAAATATTGAAAATGTTTTATTTTTGTAATTTAAGTTTTGTTTTTAATTTTTTTATGAAAATAAATAAAATAGTTTTTCAGTTTTTTTTCTTCTAGGCCAAATGGTTCACCACAACTTTTTCATAGAACATTTTTCTCTAAAATCAACAGTTTCGGAGTTAGAGGTTTTCAAATAAGTTGCACGCGAAAATGTATAGGCCATTTTCATAAGTTATTCTAGAGTCAAAATGATCAATTTTACCATGAAAAACATTCATTGTATCATACCAAAAACATGTGCAAAATTTACTGCAAATAGAAGATGGTCGAGTTCGGCGAGTGACCGATTTGACATGGAATTTGTCAAATTGTATCTTTTTGTTAGGCACTAAGGAAGGTTAAAGAGCAGATGTTTCTTAACCTTTCAGTCGTCGCGCAGTTTGCCACCGCGTTGCTGTTGTGAACGAAAAGCGAGGTTTTTTCAGCGGTGTTGTACAAAATAAGTGTTAACTTCCCTTGTGCTTTGGGGACATTTTTGGCCAATCGGTAGGGTTAAAAGGCTATAACTTTGTAAAGAAAAGAGATACAGTGATACCTCCATGAGTCGATATTCCATGACTCGATATCGACTCATGGAACCATACTAAAACATAATTTCATGGTTACTATGATGGTCCCTAGAAGCAGCTTTCCAAAGAATTGCTGTTCCATGACTTGATATTTCCATGAGTCGATGGTCCCTTCAATATCGACTCATGGAGGTTTCACTGTAGAAATCTAAATTTTCCGAACTTCCGAAAACAAACATTTTTGTGCCAGATTTGGTAGGGTGTCATGTGGATATTTTCAAACTATCATATAGTTCCATCACACGACAGCTCAAAAATCATAATTTTTCACAACTACCGAAAAGCTAAACATTACTTATAATTTGCAATTGGATTAGATGGACAAATTGATGTGAAGATTTGCAAAAAAGTTACACGTCTTCTCAGTGAGAATCGAACTCACGACTCCCCGATCTCTAGTTGGGGCGCTTTACCACTACGCCATGAGAGGACTCATGAACGCAAAAGTTAACCTGAATTCGATTTCAGCTCAATAATCACGTGGTCCTTTTTCGCAAAGTGCATCTCTTTCGGAAGAATTAGATGCCCATCCAAACACAACGCTTTCTATATATATCCAATGCCTAGCCCGAGAGCGCATTGTTTTTTAGGTATAGAAATAGAACACTACACTAGCCAGCAACTGCGCTGGCTGAGGTATCTATTGTGTGGGCTTCCAATGGGTCGCGACGTTCTCAAACGACCGGTTACGGAACATGAGTCTGTTGCTCGATAAATACTTGTTTTTAATTATGAATCGTGGACCACGTGATTATTGAGCTGAAATCGAATTCAGGTTAACTTCTGCGTTCATGAGTCCTCTCATGGCGTAGTGGTAACGCGCCCCAACTAGAGATCGGGGAGTCGTGAGTTCAATTCTCACTGAGAAGACGTGTAACTTTTTCGCAAATCTTCACATCAATTTGTCCATCTAATCCAATTGCAAATTATATGTAATGTTTAGCTTTTCGGTAGTTGTTAAACTTCCACTCGGCTGGTTAGCCGTAAACCACGATTCATAATTAAAAACAAGCATAATTTTTCATCCAGAACTAATTAGACACCTTGCCAAAATTAAACATACAATTATTCTACTTATTTCTGGCGTTACGTGCCAACCGGGATAGAGCCTGCTTCTCAGATTAGTGTTCTTATGAGAACTTCTTATGATATTCCACCAGAAATTCATTAATAGATTCTACATGAAATAATAAATAAATCAATTAGTTCTTATAAGGATTCCTCAAGAGTTTCCTTCAGAAATTCTCGCAGGGGTTTCTTCAGGAAAATCCAGGAGTTCCTGGAGGGACTCCTTGAGCAATCTCTGAACAAACCTCTAGAGTAATCCCTACAGGAATCCCCGGTAAAATTCCTGGAAGAATCCCTGGAGTAATTCTTGCATGCGTGTGGAAGAATTCCAAGGAAAATCCCTGGAACATCAAATATGCTTTTTGGCTACGTAGTCATTTTTTTTCAACGGTTTTCTTATAACAAAGACTGCGTAGACATAAAGCATATATCATGAAAATATATTTACATTCGATTCTCTACCAGCTCATCCCTGGCACAATTTCTTGAGGAAACCATGTAGAAATTTTTCTGCAGCACTTCTTGGAGAAATTCATGACGAAAAAACTGCAGAAATCTCTACAGAAATCTTTGTAGAGATTGTCCCAGAGAAATCCATGGATGAGTCTCTGAAGAAACTCTAATAGGAATCTATGGAAGATTACCTGATTTTATTACTAAAGGACTCCTCGAGACATCTCTAGAAGGTATCCCAGAAAGATTTCGCTAGTCTCTGGAGTCCCTGGAAAAAAACATGTAGAGATTTTTCTGGAGAAATCCCCGGAATAATCCTTGGAGGAATCCATGGAAAAATTTCTTTTGGTTAGCCAGGAAAAATATCTGGAGGAATCCATGAAAAGGTTTTCCAAAAGGAAGTTATGTTCATCTCAACACTGGAGTAATATTTGTAGATATGTTCCTAATGTAATCCTTGGAGAAACTGTTAGGAAAATTTCTGATTCTGAGCATCTCTGAAGGAATTTCAAGAGGAACTCTTGGATGAATTCTCGGAGGATTTCCGGAGGCCAAGAACGTAATCTCTGTAGAAATTCTTGGGGAATCCCTGGAGAAATCCTTGGAGTATATCATGTAACGATTTTCCTGGGGGTAACTCTGAGAGAATTACTAGAGGAAATTCTTGAGAAATCCCTTGAGTAATTCGTGAGTTTCTGAACACCTGGAGGTATTCATGGTAGAATTCCAGGATCAATCCATGGAGGAGTCACGGAAGAATTTCCTGAAGAAACTCTTAGGATAATTTCTGATGAAATTTCTGCAGTAATTCTGTAGGAATTAAAAAAGGAATTCTTGGAGGAATCCCCGGATATTTTGAGGCCAAGAATGAGTCCCTGGAGAAATTCCTAAGGAATTCCTGAAGAATGAAGTGGAGAAATCTTTGGAGAAAAACATGTAATGAGTTTTCAGGTTGTGACTCTGGGAATCCCTTGACAAAAGCATAGAACACCTGCAAGAATTCCTGGTTCTTCTTCTTCTTGGCATTAACGTCCCCACTGAGACCACACGGTGTGCTGAAACACAAATATTATCGAACTTGCATGAACCTCCGTTCATTTTTCACTAAAAGTTAGCCTTGGTAGTCAAAAAAAACTTGCGGCATATTAAAAAATCTTTCATCGGCAAAAATTTGAAAAAAGCCGATATTTGTATTCTTGCCCTTTCTCCATATAAGGGTTCATAGGAGAATATTAGAGTTACACTATTTTTATGAATTTTTAACGGTTAACGACCAATTTGACGTATATTGAACACGAATGAATTATCAGATGTTTTAAATTGAGCATCATTTCCTACGCACACTCATACAATATGACCAGCCCATGGTGGTATGCCGCATTTTATATAATGAAAAATCACTATTCTTTTCTGGATAGCTAGCTATTCATACGAACACTTTGTATTCTTCATTCTGGAAAAACGTTCCAACTTGGACATAGACCGTGAGCTTATGCAAGTTTTTTCCATCAGGTGTCTACATTGTTTCCATACCTAAGGAGTTGATCATAATAGCTGAATCAAATCAGTACTTGTTAATTGACGTATGCGGCAGAGTTTTCCAATCAGAATAGGAAATCCCTGAAATGGATACACATAGGCTACATATTCATGTACGGTAAAAGCACCGGTTCTGGCCAGCCTAAGAGAAAATGTCAATACAAATTATATTGGAAGCCCTATTTCTACTACAAATATGTCAAATGCAGGCTTCCAATTCATATAATGTATGTATAATATTCGACATGAGTTAAAACAATTTTTTCGCTTTGAAAATCTCGTTGGTAAATATAGGCCACCCGAACCAGTTTCGTTCAGAGATTTAGTTTTGGTTTCTAAATTGGCCAAATTCATTGATTTCTTATGAGAGTGGCCAAATTAGGACAACCCTGGCCAAATTAGGTGTATGGGAGTTCAAATTATAAGGGAAATGAATTGTGTTTCTTATGTTTTGAATCAATTCTGACGAATAAATGAATCTCTATCATGTAAATGTGATCTACTGAACACAAAAGGTTACATGCTGATTGGCTGTGTAAAACGGTGTATAATCCATTATGGCTACAACTGGCGTTTGACCAAAATCGGCGCTTCTACCCTACACGCAAAAGTCTTGAAGTCTTGGTTCAATTTAACATGATTTACAGTGAATAGCCTACACAGTCTTAATATGGTTTCAAGTCCATCATGAAGTTTTGCGCGTTCAATAATCTGCTCTTATATTTCGCATTGCACACAGTACAGCGTGATCACGTCGGATCGTTTGTCATAAAATGAAGAATTATGCGGCGTTGATAGCAAATCGATCCAACGTAATCCCGCACTTTGATTTACGACCTCACATTCATGGACGGCACATTTTGAAAAACAGGCACAACAATTTCATTAACTATTATAGTCAACTCTCCCTTACTTTATATTTCGTATCTCGAGTTTGAGATCCATAGTGAAATTTAGATTTTATGGCTACCCCGATGGTCCTTACGATTGTATATGAACTGGTTTTGTGTTCTGTAACTCGGTACCTCCCTTAATGGATGACTCTCTTAATATCGAGGTTGGAGAATTGAGTGTAACATGAAGACATAAATTTAAGTATTTAGTTTTAGATAGGTGAATGGAACTAAGGATACGTAATGGTGTGAGGTCCCAGACAACCAAAATGTACGTATAACGAAATCACCTGGAGGCTTTGTATGTGCCTTATTTCACTCATAAGATGTCGCGAAAAAGCCTTCTACGTACAAAGGTGGAGGCGATATGCGTGCATATATTATGTGATGAATATTAACATACAATGCGAGTGAATAAATATTCTACCGAACTAACCTGCGATCTTATGCGACTTAACTTATGATAACAAATGTTGATTTGACAGCTGCTACGGATTGATTCGACTTACTTTGTACGAGTGTACGGGACGAAAACAAAATGTACAAATGAACTCAGAAAAGAAGTGTTTTATGCGAGGAAACTCATCAATCTGCCGAGTTTATCCACGGTGTTTTGCGGGTTTGATGTAATTAGTATGAATAATCGAGTTGTAACGTTAACTTTCATGCGATTTCTGGTTGTCTGGGGTGCTATAAACCTTTACAACGAGCGGCTACAAGATTTCAATACAATTCTGAATAAAAACTTTATAAATATCGCATTATATTGTTACACTTACATGAAATGTTAGGCTTTTAGAGATTCTTTGTTTTGACTTAAAAACTAGAGCCTATACAAATAATGTAAAATATTTTTACATACACAGAACATTAAATTAAAATTCTAATTTTAATTTAATGTTCTGTATATGTAAAGATATTTTACATTATTTGTATAAGCTCTAGTTTTTAATGTAGACATACCGTATAGAGCTCTGCGTAAAAATCTTCCTCTATCTTTCACTTTTTCAAAATAATTGTGAACAACAATGCAAGAAGGAGTAAAAATGCCGTATAAAATCGTAACAGAGCAGTGCCCTATATATTTGTATATCTGTTTATGTTTATGGCTGTATGTAATTGTTTAATATTATTGGCTTGCAACTATCTTAAGAAAGCTTCATGTTTATTAATATTTTCCAATGATTCCAATTATGCAGTAGAATTGGGAACATGGATTAAATCAGGCCTGCCCAAAGTCGCGCACTCGACATTGAAGAAGTCTGTAAGTCGCAGACGAAATAAGCCTATCTGTCTAGATAAGCAACATATAGAGTTTAAAGCTAGTGATTTTTAATATTTTCATTAAAGGTAATAATTTCTCTGGTCAGATTAATATTGCAAACGGATCAACCATTTATGTTAAAATAAACCAAAAAGGTTAGGCCGGCCTGGATTAGATTGATGAGTTGTAGTGTGTTTACTTTAAATTTATAAAAGGTTATGTCAATAAGTGAAGTCGTTATAAAAAGGCATACTACCATGGGCTGGTCATATTGTATTCCTACGCACACTCAATGATGCTCAATTAAAAACATCTGATAATTCATTCGTGTTCAATATACGCCACATTGGTCGTTAACCGTTAAAAATTCATAAAAAATAGTGTAACTCTAATATTCTCCCATGAACCCTTATATGGAGAAAGGGCAAGAATACAAAAATCGACTTTTTTCAAATTTTTGCCGATGAAAGATTTTTTAATATGCCGCAAGCTCTTTTTGACTACCAAGGCTAACTTTTAGTGAAAAAAGATCGGAGGTTCATGCAAGTTCGATAATATGTGTGTTGCAGCACACCGTGGACCAGGCTCTGTCAGCTCTGTCTTCTCAGCTTAGTGTTCTTATGAGTACTGCCACAGTTATTTACTGAGAGCTTTCTATGGCAAACTTGCCATTTTCGCATTCGTATATCGTGTGGCAGGTACGATGATACTCTATGCCCAGGGAAGTCAAGGAAATTTCCATTACGAAAAGATCCTGGACCGACCGGGAATCGAACCCAGACACCTTCAGCATGGCTTTGCTTTGTAGCCGCGGACTCTAACCACTCGGCTAAGGAAGGCCCTGATAAAATCCCTGAAACGATCTGTGTACGAATCCTGGTAGAAATCTCCGGAATAATTCCTGAACGATACGTCTACCTTGGGATATCTTTGTATGTATCCGTAGAGGAACCCTCGATAGAAATTTTTATTTATTCTTTTTGATTTCACTTGCGCCAGTTTGAAATGTTACGGTTGGAAATGTGGGTGAAAAACTACAAAAACGCTTATATCTTTTCATATGACAATTTTAGAGGTATGACGTCTTCAGAGAAAATGTGTATTTTGCTCATATCTAAAACTCTTCAGAGCATAGAAGGCCTGAAAAATTGGTATTTTCGTTAGTATTGAGGAAAAACCGATTTGTAACCATAAAGTTCTAAACCCAAGTAACACAACATGTCTCATATAAATCACAATGACTTCAATATGACTAATAAGAATGTTCTGTTTCATAGCGAAAAAACTGGAATTCATACTTATATATGACTGGAAAAGCGCAGAAGTTGGTGCTTGTGCAACATATTTTTGTTGTCAAAATTATGTATCATATGGGTTTAGGTATACATAATTATGTATTATACTTTGTCCAACAAACCATTAACGCAACAAAATACTGAGAACATTTGGTAGATGAAATGGATGGTCGACAATGAAAAATGTTAAAGTGCAAACATTGACAAGCCTTCATTTTTGATTGCATAACTGTTATTTAACACTAAAATAATATGCGAATCAAAAACTATGGTGAATATGCACTTTTACTACGAAACATACAATTCGCCCTTATAAATCGCTCAATATACATTTTTCGACATCAAGCCAAGTAAATATTTCCAAAAAGGAATCATCACATTTTGCAAATTTGTTCATTATTTTGTTTTCTAATAATAAACTGAACTTTTAATGAACTATTATTACTTTTTTCAAAGCTTCAGAACAAAAATCTCATCGTTATGGTAAATATTCAAAATTAAATTCAAAAATTAAAGATGGTCCCCTTAGACACACTGCATGACGAGTGTTTTGGGAAACGACGAAAATTTCTTTGCCAATCATTTGCCATTGTTTCATTCAAGGCAGTGAAAAGTTTTCAGGGACAACTTGTGTGATCATAAATTTACAGTGTGATATAAGTTTGTTAAATCACTTGACTATGACAGCATAAATGGAAGTTGTAGCATGGAAGTTGCTTCTCAAATCTCACGAACCGTTGTTGATTTGTACCCGAAATAAAATAGTCTTATCAGGTTACTACCAAAAACTATTCCGGCAAACTTTATGTTACAATTTTGTTGACGGAAAGCTCCTATACCAAATGACTATGAAGTGTTTTCTAAGTATTTATATTTTTCCTACAATTTTTCACAAAAACACGTAAGCCCTGCATGAACACAACTGTAAGCGAGTTAGGTAATTCCATTGAACCTTTTTCGTACTAAACAGTGGCAAACAACCACCACACTCTATTCATTCATATAAATTGATAAATCGGCATTTAGAGCATACCTTAAAAATAATAATTTACTTAAAACATTTGCTTAAAAGAATTCAGTGAACACCATATGGCGAATTTCTTAGCCGGCAGTGTATCATCCATGCTATCAAAAGTATTAAAAGTCACTTTTGTTGCATTTGTTTTATAGACAACTAGAAAAACTTATATTTGACTGAAAATAAACATAATTTGTTTATTCAGAACATGTTTGAATAGAGTATATATTATGACATACATGTATCACGAATATGACATATTGAGACTGTTTATTTGTCGTACATGTCTGAAACAACCGAAATAAGACATATAACCAAACACATGTTTTGATAAACATAAGTAGACATATATAAAACATAATATGGTTGAAACATAGTAAACATAATTAGAACATTTTCAACAAAATGGTAGATTTGTATTGCAAAACAAATTATATGCCTTAGTAGAACATCTCCATTCAAGTTCAATATTGAAAGGTTTAACAAAACAATATAGCGACTTACGTGAGACATGACACTTTCTAGCAATCATTGTAGGACAAACTGTGTATTTTTAAATTTGGATTTATGTTTTCGGTGTTACTTGGGAAAGTGACCTATATCTCTAAAAATATCAGATATAGAAGAAAATGATGTTCTACAAAGTTTTCATATTTTCTATAATCTTTAATATTGTAGATTTTGTTGTGCTATTTTTTGAAATAAAAAAGTTTGAGAGCGAATTTTGAAAGCTATGAAATTTGGCGCTTAGAGCACTTTTGCGTATAACGCCCCTTGACCAGACAAACAAATGATCAGAAGACACCAAAACCCTATCTCTTATATTTTTCAAGTTATTAATTTATTCCACTTAATTTCGTTCCGTGGTCCAATGTACATTGAAGAGATTGTCTTAGTGTAACTCCTGGAGGAATTACTATAGATAGTCTTAAAAATATCTCTGTAAAAATCCTCTCTGGAAGAATTGCTGGGACAGATCCTGGAGGAACCCTTGGAGAAATTCCTGGAAGAATCCCAGTAAAGATTTAACTGGAGGAATCTTTGAATCACTGGAGACATTCCTGCAGGAACTCCTTGTGAAACCTCTAAAGGAATTTATGTAGATATTTTCTTGCTGGAGTTCCTGGAGGAATCCCTTGTTGAATCCATGCATTCAATGCTGAGGTATTTCTGGAGCGCTATCAGAACCGGTCTAAAATGTATGATGGCGAACAAAAGTTCTTCCTGGATGAATCTTATACATAAAAAATGATGTCGATTCCTTATACAGTCAACTCTCCATAACTCGATATTGAAGGAACCATCGAGTTAGGGAGGCATCGAGTTACAGAACACAAAACCAGTGCAACTGCGATCCAAGGGACCATCTAGTTAGCCATGAAAAGCAACTTTTACTATGGTTCTCTTACTCGATATCGATATACGGCATATTGAGTAAGAAAGAGTTGATTGTATTATATTTTTTTCTCTAATTTGGCCGTAACGAATATGATAATTTATCTCTTTTAAATGTATTCGAATCCTCTGAGCAGAATCTCAATAGAGCAACTAAAAAGTAGATGGAGTACGCTCCTAAATACTTATATTTGACAAACACGCGTATTTCGACTACCACTTTCAGTCTTCTTCAGTGTCAGCTACTCGTATCCACAGGATAGTGGATTTGATTGAAATAGTGGAATATTTTTAAAATACAAAATCTTACGCGCAGAGACCTACAGTGTGTGCCCAAAAAAATTGACGGATTTTTTATTTTCAAAAAAATATGTCAAAAACTAAAAAAACACACATCGCTGAAAATTTGACAGTAAACGTAAAATTTTCTGAACCTTCAAGAAAAAATTAGAACAGCAATAGTCCCTTTGGTCCCGATGCCTTTAAAACACGAAAAAACGGAAATTTTTGGTTTTAATTTTCATGTTAAAAAAAACAATATTTGTGAAATTTTATATTGTTCTAGAAAAGTCAAAATCTTTGGATTTCATTTTGTCCAATAAAATTGAAAATTGGTCAAGCGGTTCAAAAGTTATAATTTAAAAAGAAATAAAAATTTTGTAGAGTCGCGATTGTTCTGGTCACCCTATTTCGGAAATAGTCACCCTAATCAAAAAAAACCCAAAAGCACGTGTGTCCTTATTTCGAACAAGGAACAAAATAGCAAATTTTCATGGAATGGCTGCTCTTGTAAATCGAAATGAAAACCCATGAAATTTGAACCGTCGAACCATACATGCGTATGAACTGTTTAAAATGATATGTGCCAGTTCCTTCAGAAATAGGTTTCAGGTGCTTGTGCCCAGAATGGCCATAATCACAAAAACAATGTCCAGAGTTCCGTTCTAGGGTTCCATATCTTTCAAATAAAGCTTGAAGAACGACATTTCTAAAATCTTTGTTTGCGAAATTCACAGGCCTCTCTGCCTGAAGACGAAGCCAGCGTGACTTCAACTACAGTCAAACCTCCATGAGAGGATATTGAAGGGACCATCGACTCATCGAGTCATGGAAAAGATATTCCGTGGATAGCTGTTTCAAGGAACCATCATAGTAATCATGATTTCAAGTTTTTAGTATGGTTCCATAAGTCGATATTGAGTAATGGAACATCGACTCATGGAGGTTTAACTGTATTATTGTTTTAAAATTATTGATAATTTTATTCGAGGGCTCATTCTTAAAGCATTTGTAGAAATATAGTATTTTTTCAAGTATGATAAAAACACATCCAAACTTTTTTTTTAATTTACTACAATAATTGCAAAAACGTTTGGATGTTTTTTCATCATATTTGCAAAAATGCAAGATATCTCCAGACGCCTTACGATTAAGCCCTCGAATAAAATTATCAATAATTTTAAAACAATAATAGTTGAAGTTTTCTATCGTCACAATAATTGCTTTATTTTATAAAGTTATGTTTGTGAAAAAAAGTTTTGTTTTGTATTTTGTAATTTTATGTTTTTTTTATATATATAGGTATGTGCAATCCTACATAACAACTCGTTATGCAATTTACGTAAATCCTCTAACGAAAAGGTTATCAAATTCGTCATCCATGGATAGACACCTTGATCAGTAGACTTGAAGAAGACTCATGAAAAGGTATTAAAAACGTCATAAAAAGACTAGAGGCTAATAAACCTAACGGTTATAGCAAACCCATCTTCAAGTTATCGAACCAGTGAAAGAAACGAATCAATCTCACGGTCATAATCCTTCCAAATCGCTATGAATCCCAGTCCCCTCTCAGAATGGACGGATTTCTCTATGCACTTTTCTTCTGGATGCATATTAAGCGTCAGCTGTTGTTCGGCTGTCAGCCAATTGTTTCGATCGGGCTCAAATGATGAGAGTTTCCCTTCCGGAAGGATTATACGCGAAGTGGCGTGAAAGGGTTCCTTATTCCCTGCACAGAAAAAAAGGAAAGTAATCACTACCAGGGCGGTGGTACTCATAAATATGCAAAATGGGGTGCCAAAATGTGCCGCAGGCTATCGGTAGGCAAACATGACAGAACCATTTCAGAACCTCGTAATTAATGCAACGGATACCGCGTGCCGTACGTTATCCAGGTGGTGGTCCAATAATAATGAATTGATTAAATAATTGAATTTGCAGCAATCGGATTCGAAAATGAGTCTGCAAATTGGATTCAATCTGGTTTGCTGCTGGATATGGACTTAATTTGCGGAAATTGCAAATTATTGTTAACGGATTTTGTGATATTATTTTCACTTTCATTATCGATGTACCTACAGAGATCGACTGTGATTCAGCTTATGTTGGCAGGGATTTCCAGCTTTCAGTCTCACTTTCGTTATTTCAATATATTGGCAAGTTTTTTTTGTCCTTTCTATGTCCATTTACAAACACCGCATTTGTGCCACATTTCGATGCACTTCGTTGGTCATTAATTTTATAAATTCGAAAATTTGAACCCTTCAAAAGTACTCATTTTCTCGACATTTCGTTAGGTATACTTTTCAACGAAAATCAATCCCCCTGTATGAAAAGGCAGATAATTAAACTATTCATAAGAAACTATTAATTATGTTAATTTTTTTGAAACAATCTATCAAATGCGCCACCAAACAGTCTTGAATATCCAATGTATAAATTTGAACCCTAAACGATTTAATGATTTCCTGCACTTCCTCTGCTTCCCTCGCCCACCCTCCAGCGAAAATATGCCCTATGAATAGCACCGGACGGTTGATTCGGACCCACAGTTGATATGTTTTGCGTATGCTAGCCAATAACCGCGTGCCATTGATGGTGAGTCAATGGTTGGCCGGTGCACAATGGTAGGGAAAATAATAAGTTTGGTCAAAACTAGTTTTATCGCCCAAATTCAGGCCTACCCAACCTGTTCAAACGACGGACTAAATCTTGGGAACAATATTGTACAGCGGGACAAATTTTTAGTTCTCTAGCAATTCCAACATTTTTGTAAAATCGATCAAAAGTCTGTTGAAAAAAGCTTATATGGGAATTATCTGAAAAACATCATCGATGCTGGGGATGCTCAGTCAGAATTTTTTTAAATTTAAATTTGAGTATAATTTTATGAAAATATAAATGCAGTATATCTTTAAATAAAATCTCAAAATCAGTTTTGGAACTTTTGGCCATTTTTTTAGTAAGTACGGTGGTGGCGGCAGGGATCGAGTATAGGTGCGGCTGTATGATCATGTAATTATTCATGTTCCTCACAGCAACATGGGAGCCAGGCACTAACTGCTGAGAGCGAGCGGAAAGAACTGCACAAACCGCAATGTAGCGAAGAAGATCAACGATCCTCAAACACGACGGCGGACTCTACTGTTGTTGCTCAGAGTTTATGTTCGCTCACTTGTGGCACTTCGAACCGGATGATGTTCGAGCAGTTCGATGGTGTTGCCGCTGATGTAGTTATGTTGTATTCTCTCGCATGACTTCAGGCATGTATATGTAGGTAGTAATGTTGCCCGGTTGGCATACAGCTGTTGCTTTCCATCCATGTCATCGGCCAACAGCGCTGGAGGGCATTCAAACGAACCGGTGGTGGTGTTCGATAGGTGGTATGCCACCGAATACAGACTCTGACTACATGTAGCTTTCGTTTCGTATTTTATGTTTTGTTTTGGGTATGTGTTGTCATAGTCATAGGGAATGCCTGCGTGCCGGAGAGTTTATTTTGCTTGGCTCTGGGTTTTGTGTGTTTGGATAGCATGGTTCTTCTACTCGCATGCCATTGCAGTGAGGGGTGTGCCAATGGGGATATTTACTTGTGTAATGAACAGTTTATGTTTGGAATCAACATATGAATTCCATATATTATTATAAAATAGAAATTTTATATAAAAGATTGACTACTTTTTTAGTTGTACGGTGTTCTCATGATTACACATCGCTATACTATGGGCGGTTTCCATACAGACTGGCGGCCAAAAATATTTTTTTTCCATCTCATGTCGTATTTATGAGTTTTTTTTTTTTATAAAAAAAGCTGTTTTGTTTTTAAAACCAAGTTTTCGAGACTAACTTTTGAATAGGGTCTATAGCGAAATAATAAGTTGTGTTATTAATGATGAATATAAGCCATTTATGCAATCAACGTTGTACAAACCATCATAAATGTTAGAACTAACATAAAAATGACTATATGAATAATTTAGTTATTCTCTGATTTATTTTTTAGCTGTTTTTAAAAGAAAATGGTTGAACATATTGGAAAAATTCAAAAAGCCCTAAATTAAAAAATTGCAAATTTGTGCAGCTAAATTCTTCACGATCCTTTAGTTTACATTTCAAAGTACACTTAGAAATAAATTTTAACCTGGGACAACTTGGGAAAAGTATGGGATGTGTAAAATTTTGATATAAAATCAAATATATTTATTTTCAGTGAACTCACCGCATTTTTCTGACCTGGAGTACGAATTTTTATTTCATTTTATTTTTTTAAGATAGCTTTTTTAATAAGCTTTCGAACAGTGTATAAAGATCTGTATAAAATATTACAATTATGCAGTATATTGTATTAATTGTGTACCTTGTGTTTGCACTGAACTCTTCATTTTTCTTAAATACTCTAACTTTGACATACTGTATAATTTAAAATATAAAAGATCCTGCCCTGATATTCCAGTTATATCTTACTAGAAGTGTTTACTATGGAATGATGTTCAAGAAAAACCTATCAGAACAAGTAATTGTTTCGATTATTGGCCACCTGATCGTCCATAGTGCGCTACAAATTCATAAATTTTAAGCCAAACTCTCAATAGCCGAATTTTTGGTTGTTTGGGATTAAATTTCCTTTATTATTTATGCCGTTTTTTTGAGGCATACCCTTCTAGTAATTATTAGCTTCATATGTCACACCGCTGAAAATGGATATTTTTGACATCCACCCACCCTCTCGTAACGCTTTTTGTATGATTACTGTAAAATTTCTGTATGAGGCGTAACAATCTGAGCCCCACCCACCCCATTGAGCGTTATGACATTTGTGAATAGGCCCGTAGTTGAAAATGATTCCTATTTTTAAGGTGAAACAGTTTGGAATCCAACTTATATGATAAAAAAACTTCAAAGGCACTAATCTCGCGGACGAAGCATCCAACAACAGTGAAATTTTTATTCTAGCTTTATGCACTTGCAGAAAGCTAAAAATAAGAAGAATAGGAACATTTGCCAACTATTTCTCCAGTGTAGTGCCTTTCGAATCGTTAGTAGGGGCACAGGTCGGCCATCTTTGAATTCCGAGGTGTTTTACCTTAAAGAACTGTTTATTTTCTCATCAGAAAATCTTATGAGTCGTCGATGCTTACAGTCATGAAATCTAGGGTAGAATAATTGAGCTGAAACATGTATTGCTGTATTATGTTTAGCTTAAACTTTGGAAGTGATTGCAAAACATTTAGCTGATAAGTAGCCTACTTAAAGTAAAGCTGATAAGTAGCCTACTTAAAGTTGGTTCGATTACAGATTGTAGATGTTAAGCCAAGGAGAAAAATGTAAGATGACCAGAGATTTGTTGTTAAACATGGTGTATCAAACCCTTTTTTGTTTTATTTGATATGACAGTATTGTTGATTATTTGCATTATGTTCTTCTTCTTAGCATAATGTTCTCACTGGGATGAAGTCTGCTTATCAGCTTAGTGTTCAATGAGCACTTATTAACTAAGAGCTGTATTTTCCAAAGTTGTCATATTTGCATTCTATTTTTTATATATCGTGTGGCTGGTACGATGATACTTTATGCCCAGGAAGTCAAGGATTTTTCCATTACGAAAAGATCCTAGACCGACCGGGAACCGAATCCAGACACCTTCAGCATCGCTTTGCTTTGTAGCCGCGAACTTTAAACATTCGGCTAAGGAAGGTCTAATTTGCATTATATGTAATTACTCAATTTTCATGAAAGATTCTTCTTTAAATCTAAAGTTGTGTTTTTCGTGAGGTTGTTTTTTAATGACAGGGAAAGTATAATACAAGATTTTGAAGGTTAAAAATTGAGCCGATAAAAATTTAATTAAAAAAAGCTTTTTCCAATTCAAGTTTTATTCATTCTAATGCATAACGTATTTATGGGTCGTCCATAAACCACGATCTTTTTTTTCAGAAACCTGGTCTTGTATGAACCGTGATTAAGATTTACAATTCCGGAGAGAGGAATTTCCCATTCCTGGGAAGTAATTTTATGTTTCCCAGGACTCCGGATTATGGGGCCCAGATAGCCGTAGCGGTAAACGCACAGCTATTCAGCAAGACCAAGCTGAGGGTCATGGGTTCGAATCCCACCGGTCGAGGATCTTTTCGGATTGGAAATTTTCTCGACATCCCAGGGCATAGAGTATCTTCGTACCTGCCACACGATATACACATGCAAAAATGGTCAATTGGCATAGAAAGCTCTCAGTTAATAACTGTGGAAGTGCTCATAAGAACACTAAGCTGAGAAACTTTGTCCCAGTTGGGACGTAACGCCAGAAAGAAGAAGAAGAAGAAGGACTCCGGATTGTGATTTCAAACAACAACACGATTAAAAATATTTCATTGTTTTGGTTGAATTGATCACCGTGAACTTCTATTTGATATTATATATTGGCTTTTCTCGTTGACAACAGACAAAAACAGCATATTTTGCGTTACGCGATTCGGTTTACTTCACTCGTGGTCTATTGGCGAGACTGCGTGGAGAACCACACACCCGGCGACTGAGAGAGGAAACATTGGCGAAAAATGAAACTGGGTGATGAGCAAGGTGCGCTCGTTAATTGGGGTTTTGGGAAAATCAGTAGTATAGTTGTGACAGACCAAGCTTTAAGGATGCGTTCAGTATGTTGTAAGTGTTTATGTAAAAATTGAAATGTTCGTTTTATTGTTAAAAAAATTTAACTGTTTGATAAATGTAATTTTAGGCGTCTGATGAGGGCTGAAGTGAAGTAAACCGAAACGCGTAACGCAAAATATGCTGTTTTTGTCTGTTGTCACCGAGAAAAGCCAATATCAAATATTTCATTGTATTTTTAATTATTGATTCAATAAGAATCTCTCAATTAATAATGTATTTTCTATTTCTTTTACAGGTAAGGATTTCAACGGATTACACACTGTACGCATAAGAAAAGGTAACTGTAAAAAGTTAGTAATACTGATAAGCGACTGATATACTTTTCCAATCAAAAATTATGTTCATATTTTTGTCAATTTGCATTGGACATTATATGTAACCTTACGTTACAATCCAGGTTGAACGATCATTCCATTTTTTTTTTCCACATAAAATTAAGACAGGTTGGATGAAAAACAGTTCTGTTATCTACAGTATGGCTCATAAAAAATGTTCTTCGGTAGTTATAATATTGAAAATGAAAACGAATAATAAGTTGTATGCTTGCGTTGATTTGTTTAGTCCATTGAAAATCTGTTTGTCGTTCTGGACTTGATTTTTAACTGTTCATTTTCCCTTACGAGAGAGGATTTGGAAGCATACCTTCGTTATTTATCATGTACTCATCGAGTTCAATAGCTTTGTGATGAAAATTTTTATGAGGTAAACGATCTAGTGAAATTTGTTACATGTCTTCGCGCTTGTCAAATGATAGAACAAGTTTATATCTAAAGTGCTGGAGATATTAACATATTTTAGTTCAAACTGTGTAGTCTGAAGAATCGTGATTAAGGTATGCCCAAGAAATTGTTGAAAAACTATGAACCGGTGTGAATCAAAGTTGCCTTAAACCAAAGGAACAAATTTCTTCTTCCAAAAATTCGTATAAGCCTCTGTCTTCTTCTTTCTGGCGTTACGTCCCCACTGGGACAGAGCCTGCTTCTCAGATTAGTGTTCTTATTAGCACTTCCACAGTTATTCACTGAGAGCTTACTATGCCAATGACCATTTTTTGCATGTGTATATCGTGTGGCAGGTACGAAGATACTCTATGCCCTAGGAAGTCGAGAAAATTTCCATTACGAAAAGATCCTCGACCTTCTTTCTTTCTTTCTTTCTCTTGGCATTACGTCCTCACAGGGACAAAGCCTGCTTCTCAGCTTAATGTTCAATGAGAAATTCCACAGTTGTTAACTGAGAGCTTTCTTTGCCAAAGTTGCCATTTTCGCATTCGTATATCGTGTGGCAGGTACGATGATACTTTATGCCCAGGGAAGTCAAGGAAATTTCCATTACGAAAAGATCCTGGACCGACCGGGAATCGAACCCAGACACCTTCAGCATGGCTTTGCTTTGTAGCCGCGGACTCTAACCACTCGGCTAAGGAAGGCCCCTCGACCTGTGGGATTCGAACCCACGACCCTCAGCTTGGTCATGCTGAATAGCTACGCGTTTACCGCTACGGCTATCTGGGCCCCCATAAGCTCTGTATTTACGTTTTATTAATCGTTAAAAAATAAGTAAGGCACATTAAACCTATAACTACAATGGGCTCACACAGCTGTAGCGATAATCGCGTAGGTATTCAGCAAGACCAAGCTGAGGGTCATGGGTTCGAATCCCCCCGTTAGAGATCTTCTCAGGTTGGAAATTTTTTGACTAGAAAATCATTGTACGGCAAGTACAGGATATACAAATGCATATCATGGTCGAAGAATGCTCTCTGTTAATAACAGTAGAAGTGCTCACAAGAACTCTGCTGAGAACAGCCAGAAAAAAAGAAGAATAAAAAGATGCGAAAATCGAAGATGCCATGTACACTGACTAAATCACACGACGCGACGCGAGACAGGACACAACACTTATGGTTCTTACAAACGTTAAAAGGACATATAAATTACCTTTCTTTAACGACCGGTTTCGGGCTTGATGCTGCCCATCATCAGGACGATGTCCAACACATGTTGGACATCGTCCTGATGATGGGCAGCATCAAGCCCGAAACCGGTCGTTAAAGAAAGGTAATTTATATGTCCTTTTAACGTTTGTAAGAACCATAAGTGTTGTGTCCTGTCTCGCGTCGCGTCGTGTGATTGTGATATAGTTCTTACGTTGCACAAAACCCAAAATAATGAGTACACTGACTAGTTTAATAAAGAATAAAACAACAATAGTCCTACATGACTAACCCATGTTTGAATGTACTATAAAAATTAGAAATTACATTAACTTACGAAAAGGGTAAATATATCGCTTGTTAATACTAAATTCACGTTCATAGAAATTTCGCAATTTGTATTGGCCATACTTTATATTTTTTGAGTTTATATTTACAAAACATTCGAAAATAACTGAAACAAACTTAAAAGCATGAATCGTTTACTCTGAAAATTTGATCCTTTTATACCGTTGAAGCATATTTATGCCTTTATAAAAATAACTAACAAATTAAACAAGTTTTAATCCAATATATAGATATCGAAAATAAGTGATTTATAGCACAAAATCGCTTTGATTAGTAAATGTAAAGACTACGGAGATGAACCAGCCAAGGGCTGAAAATCTCCCTAATAAAGATAAATAATAATAATAATGAAAAGGCTTAACAGACTAAATGTAAAGGTTTAACAGACTGATGAATATCTCAGCCCTAGTCACCATAATTATAAATTCGTGGTTGCTATTGACTGGACCACGCCCACATTCAAACTCGCAACCCATAGTATTGAGTATCAAGTAATCAAGTAATCAGTAAGCACGGAGAATTCTCTCCGAAAATCGGGCGTAAAGAGCTGGCGTTTCTCACATGGTCTAATATTTGCATTGATGGTGCAGAGAAGCGCGGTTATATCTTTGCCTTTTCTGGCATTATATGCGTATATCAAGCTGTCAGGCTTCAAATGGCTACTCATATGCGCATATAATGCTGTTCTTATGCGGCCTAACAACAGCATTATAACGCATATAGGGTAGTCTTCTGAAGTCTGACAACTTTATATACTCATATAATGCCTATATAATGCCAAAATAGGCTAATGGCGCCATTATAATGCTAAAATATAACCGAGGTAGATGAATGAATGAAAATAGATAGAGAATTTTACGTATTCTCGGCTGTCTAAGCCAATGCCAAAGCCAAATTACGTGTTTGTCTTCTCACATTCTTACCATTCTTATTTTGTTGCGCTCCAAAATTCTCTTACGATTCACACCGACAGACTTATTCAAACACTTCGGAAACGTTTTTACAACGCGTTGAACATTTTATGTCAGTGTGACTACTGTCGACAGCCTCGTTCTCTTCGGCAGCCTTTCCCATATTTTTTCTGGCGAAATTGACACAATTGGAAGCTGACAAATCAAGGAATCATCTGAATGTTTTTATTTGTGGGTTTTGATAGAAAAATACTGTGAATTTTTCGTTTTAATTTTGATTGCCGATAATAGTCGAACGGTGTCGAAGCCATAAATTATCCTAACTTAAATAACAAGCAAAAGTAAAATAAAATGATAAAGAGTACAATTTTCAATGTTTTTGGTCTTTTATCATATTTTTTACTTTAAATGTTTTTGGTCTATCACATTTTGATCACTGTCATATGGCTATGTAAATGCTCCTTTGATCCTTCAGCCACAGAAGATCAATATTTTTGGGAGTAAAGAGGTCCATTGAAACCATCGCTTTTCCCAACATTAAATATGCGATTATGGTAGAGAGAAGATTTATGTTTTACCCCCATTTCACCACTACATGTAAACACTAAGCACGTGCACGTGTACGTGGTTTATCTGTAAAACAAAACTGTAAAGTATTAAATTTAATGCTTATTTAAAGTAAAACATTTTGGAATCCATAGATGGACGTCACAATGGCCGAATTGAGCACCTATTTGCGTTTATTTATTCAAAGGCACTTAACTGAAGAAATATTAGGCAATCATGCCAAAAATAAAAAGTAAACTGTTGTTGAATGCTGCCTTCGTGGGATTAGTGCTTTTGAAGTTTTAATTCAATCTTGGAAGTTGGATTCCAAACTGTTTCACCTTAAGGTGAAGATGAAACGAAGCCAAACCTCGAATTTTCAAGAGCACAAATCTGGAGAACCAAACACCTGTTTGAGCTGAAAACTTAATCGATTGGTCACTAGCTGGTGGTGACTAATCGATTGAGTTTTCATCACAAACGGATGATCGGTTCTCCAGATTTGTGCTCTAGATGTTTGGCTTCGATTCATCTTCACCTTAATGCATGTACGCATCAGGCTTGAAGCATTAATAATGCAGCACCAAATCACTGAAGAATCACTATTGTTCTTTGTTTCACTTGTAATGTGATGTTCTTATAACCATCGTATTAAGCTTTGAACAATGAGAACCGATGCCAAACTATTTTACATCCAACGACATTCGCATTATGTATTAGGGTTTTGATAAGTCTTTATCATTTATTGGAAAGAATGCAAAGAAATTATTACTTACCGTTGCCTAAATTTGTCGTATCCAATTTCATATCGGTCGTAATCAGATTCAACTCAATAAAATGTTTAACTAGATTACTTAGATCTTTGGGCGACCCTCTCTATTCTCATAGCATGATGAAATAAGTGGATTTCCTTTAAAATTTATCATCAAAATACAGCTCAAACATATAAGCACATTAACTTTTTATAGAACAAATCTCGCATAACTTATGATCTCGCCCTAAAAGCCATTGGTAACCATGTGTGTAGCTCATTGTTTCTGAGAATTTGAATGGATTTACACGTTAATCAACAACTCTATGGTGAAGAAAGGATCATTATCTAGCTACCAGTGATGTTGGTTTGGATGTTTATTCCTTCACTTGCTCAGAAACAACGAGCTACACACATGGTTACCAATGGCTTTTAGGGCGTTATCTCAGAGTATGCGAGAAATGCGTGACGGCTCACAGTGCAGCGAATACAATCACAATCAACAGATGGGAGGGAGGCCGGGAGCCATTGCATTGTGGGGGCTCTTTTCCCAGAAAAACATATTGATGCTTTAGATAGATTAGATATTTTTTTTATATTCTCTGTAAGGCTTTCATTATCAGAAGTCAAACTATTTTAAAACGTTCAAAAATGATTCAAACCCCTTGTTAATTTCATCAATGTTTTCTTAAATGTTCAATATATTTTTTTAGATTTGATAAGTTTACAGGCCCAGATAGCCGTAGCGGTGAACGCGCAGCTATTCAGCAATACCAAGCTGAGAGTCGTGGGTTCGAATCCCACCGGTCGAGGATCTTTTTGGGTTGGAAATTTTCTCGACTTCCCAGGGCATAGAGTATCTTCGATATACGCATGCAAAATGGTCATTGGCACAGTAAGCTCTCAGTTAATAACTGTGGAAGTGCTCATAAGAACACTAAGCTAAGAAGCAGGCTCTGTCCCAGTGGGGACGTAATGGCAGAAAGAAGAAGAAGAAGAAGTTTGCAGGATAAATTCAAAGTTATTGGGGTTTATTTGTCAACAAAAAAAATGATTCCCATCTTATTGGTCCCTTAATTCGAATGATGCTTATTCTATTCGTTTTGAATATTCTAGATGTTGAAATTGGTGTAATTTTTATTGCAAATCGCTAAAAATCTCTATTTATAGCTAAAAGTCTCTGAAGTCTCTATTTTGATTTTAAAAATAAATAATAAATATAAATAAATATAAATAAATAAATATAAATAAATATAATAAATAAATATAAATAATATGTAAATATGATTTTTCAACAAACTACACACTAAGCTCTTACGGTGAATTTCACCGTAATCTCAACAGCTGAACAGTTCGGTGAAATAAAACACCGTAATTCCGTCGAAATTTTACGGATTCCGGTGATTTTTAACGGAATACTGTAAAAATTTACCGTACTCCGTTAATTTATTTCACCGAACTGTTCAGCTGTTGAGATTTTACAGGAATCCGTAAAATAATTTAAGTGTGTATGAAAGGTTCGTCACTGTGAGTGTCGACATAAACTCTGATTCATAAATTATTTATGTCTTATTTTTTTTCAAAACACCTTTTTCCTTCTACTTTTATTTTTGTAATTAAAAAAAAAACTTTGAATGGTTCGACACTACGAATGTAGACTTGCGAAAGGTTCACTTTATTCAACAAACATTGAAAGGTTCGTCACGTCAAGTGTCGGCATAATTTTTTTCTTCATAGATATTGTTCATATCAAATGAAAATATTATATTTACATATAAGCATGTTTATATCTCACCAATTATTATTTATTATGGTCTAATCGCTTATCAAAGTGAATCCTGTGACCCAACGATCCTCCCCATTAACAAACATCTAACCTTTGTGGAGATGCAGAGGCAAACACGGTCTCCAAATTGCAAAGGTTACACACTAACATTCCTTCCCCCAATCCCACCTGACTGCAAGGACGTGGCCGGCGCCTTTATTGACCATATATAAATAGAGGCACTGAATTATATACACTGAAGAAGATTATGGCCAATCCCAGCCGATCTTCTAGTTGATTCGTTGTGCATTTTCACTGACTTCGGTCAATCACGGAATAGCAACCATTGATATGTGTAGTCAGTCTAAGCTAAGCTAAGCCTCAAAAAAACGTAAGGTAATATTGTTTTTATTTTTCCTGTTTGATCAATTTTCACTTTTTTTCCTCTCTGGACTTTTTTTTCGATTTTTTTTTTCAAGCTAGAGGCCTCTAAAGTCCCTATTTTTAAGGCACTTACACTCTACCAGCCCTACAGAGTGATCGACAGAGTAATTTTCAAAAATACATATTTAAATAAAGTCCTATTACTTGATCTGCAGATATATAGATTTCATTTGAACCTAGTTTTAAACTTCGGTGAGAAAGCTTTTGTTACAGTTGGAAAAGTCACGTTAGAAAATCGTTTGGGATTTAAGCAAAAGGAAGGCAATTTACTTGATTATCCAAATCGTTTTTGAGTATTTCTTAATCTTCTTGTTACTCGCGAAGACAACAAAATAAAAAATGAACCTTTGCATTGATTCTAATTATTCGTAAAAGTTTAACTATTAATACGTTTGTCGAGGTTTATGGGGGCCCAGGGGCCATGCCCCCCTCGGCCCTCCCCATAAATGCGGCCATGTCTACGCCAAAAACGGTTGAAGCGTATACGCTTTTTTCTTCAATTCGATCGAAAAACTTTGTTTGAGTTCTCAATTATATGTGTTCTTCGAGGGAATTTCTTGATATTCCGTGAATCAAAGAAGTTTAATGACGTGAGAATAAAATGAAATCTTTCAGTGAAGATGTACAAAGGTGTGGATAATTGAACTGAAGTTTATTTTTTAACGAAATACAGTAATTTTGTTTCATTATTGGTGTACAAGTGGACGAACCATTAAAGCTTTCATAAAATTACACTTGGAAAATGAATCATATTGTAGGTAAGTTCGAATATCCGACGTAGTGGAAAATTATAAGTTTGATACGACGAATAATAGCGCTTACGACGAAGTAAATCGAAACCCTATACTTTCACATATTATCTAGAGATAGTGGACACACATTGGTAGTGAAAACCTTCTGTAGAATGGGTCACTTTGAGCCTATTATTTTTTTATCATACTAGACGAGTTGAACTCAAAAACAAAATAGTTGAATCAACCTAGCAAAATTTCTGTGCTAAGCAAATCTATCATTTATTATCACAAATTTTAGATATATCAAATTACAGTATTTGGTATTTGGTTTAAAATAAGTTTTTAAAGAGTAAAAAAATCGATCAAAGTTTACTTTTGAAATTCAGTATTTAAGGTGGAACATCCCGGAATCCGAAGATGGCCGTCACAATGGCCGACTTGTGACCCTACTCGCGTTTTCAAAGGCACTAAACTGGAGAAATAGTAGGCAAATTTTCCTAATCTTCTTATTTTAAGCTTTCTGCTAATGCACAAAGCCAAAATTAAAAGTACATTGTTGTTGGATGCTTCTTTCGCGAGATTAGTTCCTTTGAAGTTTAAGTGCAATCTTAGAAGTTTGTTTCACTTTAATAGATGAAAATAATCATTCAAATCAAACCATTCTTAAACTACAATAAGCATAAGCATAAGCATTGATGACCGTACAATTCGTAGTTGCTACTCCGTGATTGACTGGAATAATCAAAATTGTGCAGGAAACTAACAGATGTAGCTTGGGATTAGCATACCATCTTCAATGTACAATTTCGAGGACTCCAAGCTCATTAATGTCAATAACGGCGCTGGCCACGTCCTTACGGTCATCGGGGGAAGGGAAGGAATGTTGGTGTGACATCCATTGCTACTAGAGACCGAGATCACCTCTGCATCTCCATGGTTTTCACAGGAAGGAGTTTTGTTAGTGGGAGGAATCAAAAGCTACATGATCAGGATTCACCTTGGTAAGTGATGCGATTCATGTAGTCTCGAACTAAAATAAAATATCTATCAGTGCATCGACAATTTTAATGTCGAACTATCCAAAGGTTATTTTTTAGTAATTGCGCCAAATAAATAAAAGAATATGTACCTGTAGATCAATTTTGTTTTATAAAACAGGAACAAAGGCTTATGCCGACACTTGAAGTGACGAACCATCCATAGTTTTTTAACAAATAACAAACCATTCTTAAATTACAATATTGCAAAAAGTATCAGAAAGCCCCTTATTCACAAACAGGGCTAGCCGACCCGCTCACACAAACCATCCCACATCGCAGTCTTGCTGCTGCAGTTTTGATTGCCATGCCACTGCCACTGCTACCAGTGTGCGAGAGAATCGTATAGGAGCCGTCGTCGTCGTCGTTGAGGAGAGTAGTGAAAAATGTTGGCCACCTCGGCCCGAAGAGCGACTCAGTTGAGCTGGAGAATGCGCTAGTGGCGTATCGCGTCGTTTATCCCGCCGAGCTCTCACCCGTTTTGTCCGATGTGCGATAGTGCGATTAGCCATAGAAGAATCGAGTAACCGTCGTTGGCCCGGATTGGTCAGTTGATTGGTCGGTCGGTCGGTCGAACACCTAGAAGTGTGGTGGCGGATGTTGTTTTAGTTTCATTTACTGTTTCCACTGTTGTACGATTACTATCAATTATCATCATTCTTTACTGTGTATGAGTTTATTTTGGTAATTGCTTTCTTCGAGATTCGGTTAATTTTATGCTGAAGAATGTTTTATATGTGTTGAATCGAATTGATTTTCTTAGACAGCACAATACATATCACTGTTTCGGGATTAAGTGGTCGCTGCTTTGAAACGCATCTATGCTGGCCTGAGAAGAGGTTTTGTAGGGAAAAAAGTGTGAAGAATTTAATTAGTTGAAGAAATAGAATCTGTTTGCTCGGTTTGAAGAAAGCTGTTAATGGAAGAAAATCGAATGTGCTAATGAAAAGAAGTATTTTAATGTACGTATCGAGTGAAGTTCAGCCAGAGAGATGGCATAAATAAGCAAAGAAGTCACCCAGAATACGACGAGCGAAGCAAAGTATCAAAAGAATTCCAAGCAACTTGTGGATCCGGTTTTTTTCGTACCAATCAACTATCAGCTAACAACAACAGCAACTGTAATAATATCATCAATAGCAGCAGGAACGACTCCTTCTGAGACATGACTTGGTTGTGCTCAGCTCGTGAAGTGTATTCTGCGTGCGTTGATCACTTTGGTCCCATCCTGCGTCTTACGTTACGTGTCTCTCCATGGAGACTCCCGAGAAGCAAACAGCAATGATACAACAACCAGTAATAAGAAGCATACGCGATCAGTGCCAGTTGATGGTGGCATGCCCTCAACAACGGCAATGAAGGCAGAATCCAGAGAAGAAGAATCGAGCACATCCACAATATCCCTTCGACGATGCGGACAGTGTTTGAATTCTTTGTGGTCTTGTTCCATGTGAGGAATCTCCTTGCCGTTTCCTCCCGCACCAAAATTTGAACAAGGAAAATAAGCAACTCAGAAGAAGCTTAAGATTTACGTCCACGGTATGGGAGCAGACGGTTTCGGATAACGCTATTTAGGTCCCCCACCAAAGTCACCTTTTTGAACAGTTGAAAAGGAAAAGTACAATTACCGACAAATAAGTACCGGGCTGTAAACCGAGGAGAGTAGAGTTTTATTCTACATGAAACCGCCATAAAAACACAATCTAACGACGAACACCCGGGATCGAGAAGCGCGATCTTTAAGGGGGCAGGATCCGTCATTGATTTTGGAATTTTGAAAAGCAGTTTTTTCGTTCAAAATCAAGAAAATTTACGGGAAAATGTGTTCACTGTATTTTTTTCTCCAACCGAAACACAGTGAACACTTTTTTATCGAATAATTTTTAGTTTTGAACAGAAAAACTGTTTTTGAAGTTTCGTTGATGACGATGATTACGATGACGGAGCGTTGATCGTTAAGAAGTTGAAGTTATTGCGCACAATTACTGAAAGTGCTTACGTTTACGATTTCTGTCGCGGCTTCCCTCTGCCTAGGCGAACTGCATTCGAATCAAGCTAATGACGAAGAACGTTTCCAGATTGGCGTTATTGAAGTTGCTCGAGTGGGCAACCCGCAGGTTTCCAAAATATTTCCAACTCGGTACCGAAAACACGGACCAACCAAGTGTGCATTATTGTGTATTCCGCAACCGTGCCCTCGTATGTCGGAACGGGAGACGGAATTCCTGTTTTGCTGCTGGAGCGAGTATTTAGACCCGAATGTATTAATTTCAATCGGTGATTGAAGAAACGGAACGGTTTTCTTCTTGACCTAGAACGCTACGTCGTACAATGGTTGTAGTAATTTATCACATCATCTGCATCTAAATTAGATTCATTCCTCGTTAGAGTCGAACGATGGAGCCGGTGATGATGATGAGGACGACGACACGGTTTTAACCACTTTGACACAATGTTGAAGAATAGAATGCGTGTGCAATATTAAATTGAGGAGCTATGAATATATCTACAGAGATTGAGTAGGCTTGTCGAGGAAGCTACAATTACACATGGGTGTAACTAAAAGAAGTCTAGAAGCTGAAAGTGCCTTTCCATGACTGAAAAAAAAATGTTTTTCAAAATTTTACTACTTACTTTTATTCTCTTATTAATTTATTTTTGTTTACAGATGGAATTAAAACAAAGTTTATTAGAAATATTGCATTTTATGCAGTAATTCAAATATTCAACCAGGTATAACTAACAAGTTCAAAGCTTCTTTCAACAATTCATACAATTTTCACTTCAAATGTTGTTTATGCAATTTATCAGAGAATACATTAAGAATACCTTTACGAAGGAATGACTACACGGCACATTATTAGGATTGCTCTGGATAAATTCATGAACAAGTTCCAGGGAAATAGAGTAATTTTAGCAAAAAAATACCTGGAGGAGCTGTATGAAATTCTTGTATAACCCAACAACCGTTGTTTAGTGTGGTGCTTACTTCAAAGGACATAATCGTCCACTGGAAGCATTAACGTGTCGGTGTCTTAAAAAAGAAAAGGCTCCATGAGAGATTCTATGAGTATTCATCTTGAATTTCTTCACAAATTTCAGTAGAATCGTTTTCAATTACACCGAATGAAGTTCGGAACTCAATGATTCTTCTCTCAATTTATCAAACAAATGCTTCCAGTGATCATTTCAGGATTTTTTCAGTGTGTCATCCATATGTTAACTCTGAAAATTTCTTTAGCAATATATCTAAGGTTTGCTCCAGACATTCTTTTAAGATTTATCGAATTTCTTGAAATTCTCAAAGGGTTTTTCGTGTCATGCTTCTGAGTTGAAATAAAAGATACGTTTGTGATTCCTCACTAAATTTATCAAATAAAACTGATTTCTACAATGACTACACTAACAAAAACCATTCTTCTATGAATTCATCTAAGAATTTCCACCAGAGATTTCGCTATGAATCTCTTCAGGGTTTTTTTCCTAAAATACTTGTTTAAACTTAACCTGAAACTTTTCAAAGATTTTCCACCAGGAATAATTCCAAGAATGCCTATATGCAATTTTCTATTATTTCAGAGATTTTCATGAGGATTCTTCTTGAAATTCATTTAAACATTGCTTCCAGGATTTCTTCTAGGATTCTGATTCACACAGTTATCACTTTTAGGATTATTTTAAAACATCCATCTAATATATTTTCAGGAATTCTTCTTCTAGACTTCTATACTTTCCGTATGGGATAGTTCCTGCTTCTAAGAATAGTGTGCTTATAAGTACTTCAACAGATATTGACTTAGAGTTTGTTTTGGCAGTTGACCATTTTTGCATTCGTATATCGTGTGGCAAGCATAAATATACCCTATGCTCAAGGAAGTCGAGGAAATTTTGGGATTTGAACCCACGATCCTAAGCTTTGTTTTGCTGAATGGCTACGCGTTTACCACTGCAGCTACAGCTGTACCAAATACTCTAGATATTGTTTTTAATTTCTCACTGAGGTAAAAGGGCTATCAAAATACATATAAAAACCCCTTATGGAAACCCGCCACAAGAAATCATGAATATGCCTTTTGAAACCAAAATTTGAAAACAAAAAAGTATCCGCGGCAACCTGGAATCAAACCAAGAACCTTGCGATCAATAGACCCGTACGTACACCACGCGCCTATCGACGCCTTGATGTAGAGAGATGCTAAACCGATACATGAAGCGTTCGTACTGCAATATTCTTCCATCTTTCATAAAGCAAAATGAAATTTTGATAACTTCGAGGTGTGTTCCCGAGGAAATTATCAAACAATTGTTTTAGTAATTGTTACAAAGATTCATCCAAAAAATATCTTTAAATTCTCTCTTGGGAGGTAAATTCAATATGTTCTCGCAGGATTTTTTCCAAAAATATCGAGGAATTTAACCCTTCAGCGCTCAAAAGTGAACTGTTATAGATGAACATTTAATTTCGATGCAAGTTAAAATGTTAGACTAAGGACTGTTCATTTTATAAAGTTGACACTTTGTTTATGCTATATTTTTTTATTTATGAATAAAATCGAAACCGGTTTTCTGTGCATCGTTTAACTATTATTCTACAATGCAATGAAAATGGAGGATCTTAGAAAATGCTTTTAGTTGAGGAGCTAAATAGTTTTTCCAAAAACTCCTAAGAAAAGCTGTTCGCCGAAGTTTAACATTATTTTTCGCAAAACAAAAATCCTCATATATATGAACAAATTGTATGTTTGTATTCTTTACTATTCTACTGAAGGTATAGTTTAAAAAAATCAATTATATTCCTCCATTCTCTGACATTGGGTAACTTCAGTGATTTATCCATTTATGGCCAAATTTGCTGATACATCATCCTTTCACTTCCAGCAAAAGAGAAAAGTAAAAAGCGTATTCAAAACTAGTAAACTTTATAGATCTACAGCAAATTTTAAACGTTTTACTTCGAATTTTTCAATTGGTAATCTCAGAATAACATATTCTGAAAATAATATTTGGAAAGTAAAGTCGATTTTATTACAGCAGTGTTGCCAATTTTAATGATTGTCAATGTACTTTGAAAAGTCTTCTAAAAATAAAGCAATTGTTTTTCTATTGTGCTTTAAATGTGACGTGGGGACTAAATAAGTTACTCTATGAAGGCGTAAATTGTTTTTCATATTAATACTATATTAGTACTTCCTTCAGGACGTATTTTAAACCAAAAAAATCTACTCATATCGGTTCACTTCAAATTTGAAATATTTTCCTCTAAATATATCGGGGAAAAATGATTTTATTATATCAGTAAAAGTGTTGCTCCAAAAATAACTTGATTTCTTCCATTAGGCTTCTGCTTGATGATGCTTTCGAAAAACAAGTCTTTTTTGAAAATAAAACTATATATTGTCCAATTTTCCAGTCAATTTCTAACAATGATTGATTTTTAAAACCTCCAAAAATCGTCCGTTCTGAACGTTGCTCCAGATTCATGTGAAATTTAATTATTTTGGAGAATGTTTTATTATCACAACATTATACAATACTATTCGAACGATTGACAGAAAACCGATTGAAATTTCATTGATAAATTAAAAAGATACAGCATGCACAAAATGTCCACTTTATAAATTGAACAGTCCTTAAATATTGTTTTTTCATAAACCGGTTCAATTTTCCGGTTCACTTTCGAACCGGTAAAATCTTTTTTTTTTCATTTCCGAAGATAGCTTCAGCAGTTATGCTGCTATAATTTGGTACAGTTTAATCGTAAGACTTAAGGTGAAGATAAATCGAAGCCGAACTTCAAATTTTCAAGAGCACGGATCTGGAGAACCAAACTTCCGTTTAAGCTGAAAACTTAATCGATTAATTACTTCATATTTATGGAAATTAGCACTGATTTACTTCATTTTCGTGTTATTCAGTTCAAATTTATTTCATTTTCAAGTGATTGAGTTATGTTTTGATTTTTGTTCAATTGAATCAGGTCTGATACTTTTTATTATTCAAATTGTTCATGTTTGTGAACTCTTTATAATCGAGACTGATTCATGATTCAAGTGTATATTGTATTCAATATGGGACAATTTGACTTGCTGTTTTTTACTACTTTTTCGAACAAATCTTTTTATTTCATTAGGGCAGCTGAAAGAGCATTAAAAGATATGTTAAAAACTGAACTCAACTTAATTTTGACTAAAATGCAGATGGGACTGACTTGCGATTCACGGCAGTAGAGTAAGTCTGATATTGATATTTAATATATCATTTTAAGACTATTAATCTATTATATCAAAATATACTTTTATAACCAAATTTGTTCGTTTACTCAGATTGGAGTAAATGGATCGAATGTTTAAAAATAACATTCGGTCCATTTGCTCCATCATTTATGCTGCGTACGCCTATGAACCATAATTTACTCGAGCTTCATCAAAGATGCGATCTTTATTGTTTGAAAATAAACTATCGCAAGTATGCGTTAAAGCATGTTCGTACAAGCTACCTCCCGTATAAGTCTATCATTTTTTGAAGTATCACTCCAGTCGAATGATATCACATGTTTGCAATCTCGCTTGTTTGCTCACATGCATGTTCCCTTCGTGTGTAAAATTGTGCGATTAATAAACGCAAGCAGGGACAGTTTACCCAGATTGACATTCGATGTGACGACATTCTCAAACAGAACCGTCGTTGTTTCCAAATCGTAGATACGGAGTTTGGGCTGGGGTTCCATTATGACGACCTATATGTGCTGCACTTATCACATCTTGCAAAGGAAACACCATTTGAGCAACACTTTCCCGGTGCAGAGCAGTGGCCGCACCTTATCGATGGTGCTAATCAGTGGCCAATGGTCGAACAAGGAAAAAAAACTCATGTCTTTCTCAAGTTTGTGTAATGCAGTTGGCGCCAGTTCCATTCACCATGCTACTGCCATCAGTCGAGTCTGAGCATCGAAAAGCAAGTTTTCCATTATCACTTTTTATTGCATTCCAAATTCTCTCTTCCCTTTGCCACTGCGGTGTGCGGTGTGGTATGCAGATTAGGATGGTTCAAATGGTTAGAAAGTTTCAAAATTCCTCCTAACATACCTTTTTTACAGTCCTAACAGAGTTCTGTCAAATTATTAGCCGTTTCATAGAACACTATCGTTATCGTTTGGATGGGAGATTAGATATTTAAACTTCTCTGTAATTTGAACCACCCTAATGTTTATGCTTTCAGTTTCTGGCCTATACCGCCCAAGTCTATCTCATTCAAATACTTTAGGCACCTCTATCCGACTGCCATCGTTTCTTTAAGGGCATCCGGGAGGGTTTGTTTATTTTTTGATTGTGAGAAAATCCTCCTCAATGAAAGTGCGAAAAGATTTGTTTTAATTGGATGTCGTAAACTTGGGACCGTTGCACACGGTTTTTGGGATAGCTAGGTCGTTACTCACCTTTGTTTCCTTGTTACTCGTCGTGACCAATATCTATGGTAGGTACCGGATCTTTTTTCCAACTCGAGGATCACCACGGAGCAATGAGTCAGCACGGCTATCGTGAGATATGTGTGACGATGTGGTTCCCTGATCCATTGCATCACATTCCTGGGAGTGCGACGTCATCGATGATGACGGTGGTGAGATTGGTCATGATTATTGGTGCGTCAATTCATTCTCGTGATTTGTTAATTCAGACGTCTTATGTCCAACAACAAATTTCTCGCTGAGTATAAATATCTATTTCGATTCAATCAGGGTTTATTACTGTTACAATTGGTGATTGGATGTATCAGGAGATTTTTTCAGAGAAAACATTCTCAATGAATTTCCCAAGGAAAAACTTCTAGAATACTACTTTTTCTTGAAATTGCGTCCTCACTGGGAAAAAGCCTGCTTCTCAGCTTAATATTTAATGAGAACTTACGCAGTTATTGAGAGCTTACTTTGTCAATGTTGCCATTTTCGCATTCGTATATCGTGTGGCAGGTACAGGTACGATACTTTATGTCCAGGGAAGTCAAGGAAATTTCCATTACGAAAAGATCCTGGACCGACCGGGAATCGAGCCCTGACATCTTCACCTTGGTTTACTTTGTAGCCGCAGACTCTAACCACTTGATTAAGGAAGGCCCCAATACTAGAATGTACCAATATTTTTGCCAAGAACACCTCCTCCAAATTCATTCTACAGAGATGATACCAAGAAGATCTAGGTGAACAAGGTATTGTAACAAATTCCGCTATCGTTTTATCTAGAAATTTCACTTGAGATTTTTCCAGTAATTTATCTATAAGTTCCTTCCATTGTATTTTCTAGGAATTTTCATCAATTTTCATCTACAATTTCTAGAGATATTCCTTGATTGGTTACTCTATTGTCAAGGAGTTCCTTAATGAAATTAATCCAGAGATTACATCAATATTTTCTTCAGGGATTCTTCTAAAAAAAACTGTTCATGTATTTTTCAATGAATTTACCTGAAGGATACCAGGTATACATTCAGATACTTTTCAAAGGAATTTTGAAGTATGGTTTCCCTAATTTCAATGACTTCTTCAAAGAAATTAAGAAAAACTTTGTATGTTTTTTCTTATCAAAAATTCCTGAAATTAATTTCTCTCGATTCAACTATAAAGTCTAGGCATTCATCCAATAATATGTTTAGATTTATTCTGGAATTTTCACACGAATTTTACCAGAGATCCCTTCGGAAGCTTTGCTGAGCACAAATGGGAAAAAGAAAAATCTTCAAGTTGCAATACACAATCATTTGATACTGGTTTCGCTCGTTGTGCTTTGATGTGACTAGAAGTGTTAGTGATTACCCAATACATCTTTTGGCTGTGATTCGTTCCACAGAATTCCCGTACCGGCTCGATGCTTCCTACCATGGAAGTGAGATAAGTCATGTAATTTTGAAGAATGTAAAGAAGAGAATTTTATAGTGACACGTTATCAGTGCTCTACCCAATATGCTTCAGGCAGCAGAAACCTCATTCGGTTCGACCGAATCCTCCAGACGCCGTTCGACGTTCTACGTTCCGTTAACCGGTGATACCTCCTGCCATGAATCCCCGTCGGACGATCCTCCGGCATCGTCGACGCCCGGCACCAAGCCGGACGAATACACAAAACGTTCCCTGGAACGCATCTACAACCCTGATCTCAGTGCCTGCAGTTTCGAGTGGAGCCTGGACGACTCCCTGAACTCCACCAACTCCAACATGCTCGTCAGCAGCGAGCGGGAGAACAAACTCAAACGATACGGCATTGTTCTGAATGCCAGTGTAAATATCGACGACGACGAGACCACGTGCCATCAGAAGCAGAGTAACACATCGACCCCGATTCGGCTTATGAAGTCCCGAAGTCGTAACAACATACTTAACTTCCCCGAGAAGCCTTCGCTACTGCCGTCACCCTCAAAAGAGAAGTCCAAAACCTTGCCTCAGAATCTATCTCCGGCGAACACGTTCCCACCGAAGAGTTCCTTTCTACTGAAGTCGACACCGAAAATTTCGCTCAATTATTCGTCGGAAGCTGGCGGTGGAGGCGCCAACAGTTCCAGCCATTCCGTGGACCCTTCTTGTTCGCCCCACTCCGCTCTCAGCCCGAAGAAATCGCTCAGTTTTATACGAAGGACACATTCCACTAAACTATCGAGAAGCAACTCGTTTCTCAAAAGCCTTACCTCGAAATGTGTCGACCAGAACGACAATCTGGGCCTGCTCAAGATAGAGGTCAAGGAGCTGGACTTTGCGCGGCTGGAGAAATTCATCCGTGCAGGTGATAAGGCCGACGAAATGGTCCGCGACATGTTCCTGCGCTGCAAAGACGACAAGGAGGAGGAAAGCGCCGTCCATTCCGGTAAGTACCCAAATGCCTACGGGCAATCGTTCAACCTTGACTTTTGATTGCGAATTAGAGTAGAGTGGAGGCACCTTTCTGGGTGATAACATTTCTGGCGAGTTCGGTGACTCAAGTCTCTCCAATGAAGCTGTTGATTGCGCTTTCACACGCTACCACCTTATCCATGACGTCACCAATGGATGTTTCCTTTCTTCGCCACCCAGACAGCCATCAGGTTGTTTGTGTCAATGAACCGGTGCAGATTGTTTGACCAATGTTAATGTTGGCTTTCATCGAACTGGAATCATAAGTTTTATTGGTTTTCCAGTCGGAGACACGGATAAATGTGTTGGAAACACCTAAATAAGTCCTACCAGAGCTAGGAGTGCGCTTATCCATCCGTGGCCCGTGTTTACACCCGTTCGTAACTACGGGGAACTACTCACTCGCATGCTTGCTCTTCGGGTTTGGCTCCGTCGAGTGGAAAATTGCTGCCGTTGTTTTGCTTCAGACACGAAAGGGCCCCCCTGAGTATTCGTGACGCCGTAATCAAAGTCACGCCATGCCGGCTGGACACAGTCAACAATGATGGCATTAAGCGCAAGAGGTTCCTAAGCTACGGGTCAAGTTTTGGTTGGTTTGTGGTTTAAAACTCTAATATACAAACCCGTTAACGGTACCCTTTCAATTTTTTCATAGTTTTTCGTAAGTTTTAAATCAAAATGATTTATTGGTCTTAATTGCTATTTTAATGCATGTCTCTAACTAGCCATTATTTTTTTATAAAACATCTCGAAGGTCTGTTTTAAGCAAAATGATCGAAAAGATTTTTCCTATTTCTTCCAGCAGTGAATCAAGGTGTAAGTTCTACAGGCTCCAGTTTCCTTCGAGATTAGTTCATAGATTTTACAGGAAAGGAAATTCAAATAAAAGCTTCTAGAATACTCCAGAAATCTGTTCAAGAATACATTTATGGACCTTCCAGATCCTTCCAGAAATTACTCTGAAGATTCCTTCAGTGATTTCTGGGAGCATCCAGCATGACAATATTCTTCCAATGATATCCCAAAGTACGCTTAGATGAATTTTCAAAGAATTTGCTTCAGGAAATTATTCAGTAGTCAAACGCTGATAATTCCAATAATTTTCATGAGATTATTCCAAAATTATCCCAGAATTTCCTTCGAAGACTCAAAGGATTTCTACCGATTTTTCAGCTGTTATTCAAGGACAGATTTTTAAGTTGAAAATAAATCGAAGCAACAACACTAATTTTTAAGAGCACAAATCTGAAAAACCAAACTTTGTCCAGTGCTGAAAATTGGATCGATTGATCACCATCAGCGATTGCTAGGTCGATCATATTTTTCTGCAAGATCTGGTCTGATTCTCTAGGTTTATGCTCTTAAAGTGAAACATCTCAGAATTCAACGATGGCCGTCACAATGGCCGACTTGCGACCGCGTTTTCAAAGGCATTAAACTGGAGAATAGTAGTCAAACGTTCCTGATCTTATTTTAAACTTTCTGCATTGTTGTTGGATGCTTCATTCGCGAGATTAGCGCCTTGGAAGTTTTAGTGTAATTTTAAAAGTTAGATCCCAAACTGTTCCACCTTCAAAAATCGAGGAGTGGCTTCGATACATCTTCACCTTAAAATTCCTACAAAAAAGCTTCAGGAAATCCACAAAGTTTCGTTCCAGATTATAAAAAATTCAAAAACTATCAGAAAATCCTACATTGCTAATTACCTGAGAAGTTCCTGGAATTACTACAAGGATCATTCCATGAAATATATTTAGAATTCCATGATATCCTGAATAAATTCGACTAATAATTCCTTACTATGTTTTTCCACAAATTCGCTCCAGAGAATTCTCAAGGGTTTTAGAATGCCATTCAGGGATTACAATTAATCCAGCTGTCTCTTCCGAAAATTCCATAATTAATTTCGCATGTAATTGGATTATGAATTCTTCAAAAGTTCACACCAAGCTCATCTTGGCAAAACATAACAAAAAAAAAATTAGCTTTGTTTCCCTGATTTCATTTTTTTTCCTGGATTTTCGTATGAGAAGATATTTATTGATTGCTCTTCTTCTATTCTCGAAAAAAAAGGCGAAAAATATTAAACTTCTTCTCTGAGGGTTTCATATCAAAAAAATCTGCAGCCAAAACTTTTCTAAGATTTTCTCAGAAAATTCTGCAGGATTAGCCTGCGATTCGATGAATATTTTTCACCTAATAATAGTTCCTTACACTAACAAAGTTCTGGGAGAATTTCCTAAAATAATTATTTGATAATTTGATAAATTATTTGTGAAATTCTTTAAGAAATTTCTGAATGGATCTTTAAAGTCATCAGATATTAACCGGGTAAAGGTAAATGGAAAACTAAGATAATGACTAAATTATCAAACCTATATAAAAAGTGGTTATTTGATTAACATGTCAAAATCTTGTTTAAAACCTGTGATGAATTACCGAATGGCATAATTAATTTTGCACTACCTGGGATACTATTTTTCTATTTTGGATCACAATTTAATGTCAAATTTAACTCGTTTTGTTGTTGCTCAGAAGCTTTTCACATTTTCCATTCACTTAATAAAAACAATAATTATAATTTATTCGAAGGCACTAAAAACTTCATTGCTTCGTTGATCAGGAAAATCAGCTTGATTACCCTTGTACAGTTAGTGCAATCCTAACTTAATTTGTTGTAGAGAAACAAAATTCTCAATAACTCAATTATAGCTCACTCAATTTATTTTGTCCTTCACATTTTACATAGTTTGTGTTTTAGCTTTGTGCCTGTAGCTTCAAGGCGCAAGCAGCTTGAAAGTTAATTTTCAACTTTTTAAAAATGACGTTTACATTATTGTGTTATTTTTCAATCAATTTGAAAACTTTTGGCATAATTCCCTTCAAAATTGAATTTATGATTTTTTTTTAAAGAATTCCTAGTTTTTTTATTCTCTTTTACTTCGAGCAAAACAGGCTGATATGTCGGTAAATAAATTTTAAATAGGTTTTTCTTATTTTTCAAACCTCCAAAAAAGTCTAAACAATATTTTTTTATTTTTTATATATTTTATCAGAAAATATTTTTGCATTCATAAAAAATATATGCACTACTCAATACTAGTTTTCGCAAACTCAATTAAATAGTAAAAATGTAATTTCGGTGAAAATATTTAAACAATTCAAAAAAATTAGATTTTTATTTCTTTTGAAATTTGTTTTTTTTTGTGTAAAATTAGTTGAGTAACTAACTTGTCAAAACATTATTTTTGTCAAAAGTTCTGTATACCCAGTTTGACTACAATTAGCTTAAAAAGCATGTAAGTAAAAAGATTTGGAGTCGGTTGATTATTCATGCAGTTATGGTCAAACTGTGAAAAACTGTGGTGAAATTTGGAGAATATTCTTTATGTAATTTAAATTGTGAAGATTGAACGAACTTTAAGTTTCAAGTACTTCAACGGCATTCGATTTTGAAATTTTTGAAAATGGGTCATGGTACATTCGGAGAAATAGAATACGGGGTAGTAGCATTCGGGTCGATCGTATTATTGAAGGAAATCTTAGCTGTAAGATATATTCCGGACTGGCTGAGCATTTCGCTAAGAAATTCTGGAAGAATCCTTCGAAGAATTCCTGAACGCATCTCTCGACGGGATTTTCAGTAGTTATTGTTGAAATGTGGAAATAATCCTGGCTGAATTTTTGAAGGTATTCGGAGATATTGCAAGAATTTCTTGGGAAGTCCCTAAATCCCACGAAAATCACTAAATCGAAATCTTCGAAGTTGGTATAACAAGTAACATTACACAAATGCCTGAGTAACATTTTTTTATAATTATGGGGGAGATCATTCTAAATATACAGTGCTTTCCAGATTTTGGTAACACCCACGTTTTTCTACCCCTGATGTTAGCAACACTAGTTTCTGGCAACATTTTTTTCCCGATGTTGCATACACTTTGAAAAGCAAAGAATGGTAGTTTGGAACATACTTATGAGTAGAACTTATTTCCTCCAATGCTATTGCTTATAAGAAGTCTTGAAACATAAATCCGCATCAATGCTAAATAGTCAAATGCATTGTTCATCATTTAATTGGATTGTGTGGCTTAAGAGATTTTACGGGCTGTGACGTCTGAAAATGTTTCCACGTTCTCTTATAAGCATTGTTTTTTATGTTTAGGTATTTTTGGAGAAATTTTAGCAGAAAGCAGAGAATGTTTTGCAGTATTCTGAATAGCTATTTTGTCAGAATATTAACCCGTATAGGCCTGAGTGAAAGTAAAAATTATAAAACCCTCATCGCTCAGTGAATTCTCAATGGATTCAAATGATTTTTTGTCAGCATACACATATATAGTTTCTAGAAGTGGAGAGAGGAACGCGGAAAAATTCCTGTGGCCGGAGTTATTTCGGTGGGTCACTGGGTCAGGTCGGGTGAAAAGGGTACTGTGCGTTATTGCTCCTGGAGGTAGGCAAATTTCACGTATACATAATTTCCGGAATCGGTTATAATGTGGTCACTACATGACGGAATTTTTAGAAAATTGCATCAGTGTAAACCTTTTGAGAAACGATTGAATTAGATAACTATGAATTTTGCATTTGATTGATCCTACAAATGACCATTTTCGGGTACCGATACGCCTCAAACTTACGATAAAGTGGCCAATTTGTATCTGAACATCTGTGCCATGCTTAAAAGAACGCATTTTAGTATACAATTATGTTTTATTTCTACTTTTCAAGAATTGAAACGGTTCAGTATTCAACAAATCTATAGCCGGTTCTTCCGGAAATTACGTCCGAATTGGCACATCCGGTATATTTTAAACGGTGCAAAACTTTTCATTTATAATGTTGAATATCAAATCTTGATGATTTATGCAAATTAAAATGATTGTCATTGCAAATAAATAAAGATAACTTGGCATGTCCCAAAAAATAGCCCTTTTTTACCCGACTTGACCCAGTGACCCACCGGAATAACTCCGGCCACAAGGATATTTCCGAGTTCCTCTGGGCACTTCTAGAAACTAGATATGTGGGTCAGTGAACTGACAAAAAATCATTTGAATCCGTTAAGAATTCGCTGAGCGGTGAGAGTCTTAGTAGTTTTGCTTTCACTCAGGCCTATACGGGTTAAGAGTGTAGAACAGTGATTCCCAAAGTGGGCGAATTCGCCCCCCCGGGGGGCGATTTTCAGTTCCAAGGGGGTGAAAATTTGTAAATTTGAATTTGGGGGGCGAAAAAGCTAGAAAGGGGGCGAAAGTTCTAGAAAAGGAGCATTAAAAAAAAGATTTGGAGCATTGTTAAAAACATTGTTCAAAGGCTCAACAATCGATCATTTGTCGAAAAGCATTTTTTCCCCAATGGATCAATAAAAAAAGAACATTTGTTTATCATAATTGGTAATAGAAATGGACGAAGAATACGACGAAAACTGTAGAATTTTAATTCTTTCTGGAGAAAACTGTTGTTTTAAATTTGGCAAATGACCGATTCTAAATAGAAACTTAATTGAAAAATATGTCTACTCTGAGACATCTGAAGAATTTCGATACTTCCGTTTTTCAAATCCAATTTATTTATTTTTTTTCTATCTTTATTAACGAGATTTTAAGCCCTAGGCTAGTTCATCTCGGGACCAACGGCTTTACTTCCCTTCCGAAGGAAGTCGTCACTACTGAAATTTTTAGTGGCTATCTCGGAGATGGGATTCGATCCCAGGTCCTCGGCGTGAGAGGCGTGGGTTCTAACCCCTACACCAGGTCCGTCCCCTACCAATTTATTTATTTTTATGAGTACGTAGGTTCCTTTGAACATGCTCGTTTTTAATTTATGATAACCACAACTTGAGAATTATTAAATAAATAATTTGTGTTATGGACTCCGTCAACTCATATAGATCTGAATAATTCTATGATTAAATTACATTGAAAGTATTTTAGAATAATGAGACATGTGAAAACCTAAGGTATTTTTTTAATATATATAAACATCGAAAAAAAAGTTCCATGCCTTTTTTGTAGGGAATGATTATAATAAGGCTGCAAATTAATTTATTGGTGGCATCCACTTTTTCATGGATTTGTTTAACGGCACTCATTTTGATATCTTGCTTACACGCATTTTAATCAATATTTATAGTACAATTAATTTTAAAAACAAATTCAAGAGCATTTGACAGACAGAAATCAAGTTCTAATGATAAAACCACTGAATGTCAAAGGCATAATAACAAACCTGAAGATATGACTTAGGGACATCGACTTACAAGCATAAAATCTGAGTTGTATTGAATTCAAGAAAAAAAAACCCTTCTTAATGTTGTATTGCAGTGATTTCCATATATATTTTTCAAAATTGAATGATTTTTTTTAATTTTAATTTGGCATTGGCCCATTTTTGGAATAGTCATATTTCCAAAATAACATATATTACCCAACATCAAAATTTATCAAAATAATAAAGAACCATAAAAACTGATCAGTTGATCATTTTCATAAAATTTTGTTATCTTAATTAATAGGAATATCTCGGTTAGATTTGTTGATACCAGAAATCGATGCATGTGACAGTTGCATGCAACTTTTATCGATATACGAGGCGTGGACATTTTTTGGCATATATGAATGCTTCAAAATCACAAATAATTGACAATTTTATCACAATTAAAATGCAATACCTTTTCAATTTGATTAATTTTCTGTACGTAATGTTCGAATCAGGGGGGCGATTCCAAAAACATATTGGTCTCAAGGGGGCGAAAGTATAAAAAGTTTGGGAAACACTGGTGTAGAATGTAATAAAGCTTTTACAATACGACAATAAAACATTGATTCCACACAACTTTTCTGCAAGAAGAAGAAAAATATCATTACATTTTTTAGTCGTTACGGAAAAAAATCTTTCATTTTTAAAAGGAGTTCAGCAGAAATGCGGTCTTAATTTGTATTTGGGAGACTCTCGGCCCAAAATTCCAGCCAAATTTATCTTTAGGAATTCACTACAATTGTTCCAATTTTTTTTACAAAAGTTTCTCAACTAATTTGTTTTCCATCTCATTCAGGAACCGTGCTAAATATTTCATAAGGCAATAGGAGGCAAACCAGACTTTCATTAGAAAGTTTTTCTAAAAAAATCGTCACGAAACTGGGATATAAGTAATGTTAGGTTTTTCTAACAACATTATTTGGAATTTGAAAAATCACTCACAATACATGCATAAATCTTGAGCTTCAGGGAATACATCCAGGAACTCAATCTACCACGTGAACTTTGTAGAATATGTTTAAAAATTCAGTCAACGATTGAAATCTAGCTATTGCAAAAATATGTTGTACACAACTCCATGTAGTACTAAATTTTTACAGCCCTCGTCTGAATCTACGACTCGCGTAATAAAAATCGTCTTTTTGCACCTTGTTGAGTTAATTACTATTTTGTGTCAATGTCCATAAAAGCTTTGAAAAAATGCCTAGACTGACAGAAAAATAAAAACAAAACTATATTGACGTTGATTGCAGAACGATAATTTATAAGAGCTTGCACTGTTTTCAATTTGTGATTTTTTTCACAACTTTTGGATAAGTGATATGATAAATTAAATTATGTAATGTTTTTAAGAATCGTTAAAATTTCCCTCGATCGTATTCGAAACCGGCTGTTCTCAATAAGGTCTTGATTTGAAACTGCTCGTTTGCACTCTAGAACAGTGCACTCAGTACATGATGTCTCTGCTCTTGGGTAAAAAGCTGAACTACAAAAGGCACTCAGATATTTTCTTCACCTTTGTAGTAGTTGCTATGCATTATCTGGAACATTTTAAGATTACAATGAGAAAAATAGAAGCTAAATTAAACTCTCGATTTTGGCGATATCGCAGATTTGGTAACATAAAGTTCACGCCTTGTGGCCAAAATCAGTAAAGCACTGTACAGTATTATACTTGGCGCAAGAATCTCTGAAGAATTACTTCAAAATACATTCTGCAACATGTCTGGTTTTCTTTTCTGAATATCTTTATTATCTTTATTGTTATAAGTATTTTCTGGTCCCTGTTTAATCTATTTTTTGCAAGAGGTCTCTTAAGTTCCTATTTTTTAAACATTTAGTCGCTACCACTGCTACCAGCTCTGCAGTCAAATTATCTTAAAAAGCATAAAGTTATTTGGTTTCACATTTACCTCAATTCCTATATAATTTACAAATTGATATCAACGTATGAGCTGAAACTCAGCACACAATATTGTACTTTCTTATTCTATAATTAACCACCATGCGTAGTCATTTGAGAACCACTACTGTCCTAGCGCATCATTTTTCGATTAAAAATAAATATCACATGAACAGCAAAAACGATGTCGCTGCAACTTGCGCTCCTCCCCGGTTCAGTGAATTTTTCATTCCATTCAGAGCCAATTTGACACGTTTTGACATAGTTATCATCGCCGTACCGTAGCTTTTTCCATTCAACGGAAGTAGACACGGCAGGTGTAAATAACTTACCCCCTCTCATTGTTGTTGACCACCACGTTTGTTTCTCTGGTTTGGGCACTCAATCAGATAAGCGTTCCATTTTCTTCGTACAATCTTTCTCAAGAGCCACAGCACATTTTTATCAATGAATTGTATGTGTGTGGAACAGAAGTGGGTACTCGATCCCGTAGGAGAATGAGCCAAGTCGGGAGAAGGTGCATTGAGTCATGCTGATAAAAAAATCACCTTAAGCTGTATGAAGTAGGCAATAAGTTTCGCAAGAATCGGATTCGAGAAGCATCATCCAATACTTACTCACTTCGGGGAATGGAAAAAAGATGCCAAATCACTCAGTTTCATGAACCGGGCTTGCTGCGCAGTAATCTTAAGCCACTAATTAGACTTTTATTGTTTTGTGTGCGAGATTGATGTTGATATCAGAGGAAGATTTAATTACATACAAAAAAGAATTTTAATTCTAATTGCAACTGGCATGCTTCGTAATATTTGATATAAATTCTCAAGTAACCAGTAAGAACGATAATACAAATGAAAGAAAAACGAAAATACTCCAGGATTATGAGATTTTTCAGGGATTCCTTAGCAAACCGCTGTATGGATTAACTCAACAACTCTTCTTGGAATTTATCTTGTAGGTCCTGAGAAGAACTTCTTCTGGAACTTTCCGAGTATTTCTTTTCGAATCCTTGAACGGATTACTTCATAAATGTCTTCACAGATAAAAATACTTCTTTCAATGCAGCTTATTGGTCTCATATACACACGTCTCGATTTTTTTTCGACCGATTTAACTGTCTCAATCGAGCCAATTGGTTAGCTGCTACCGTGATAGACCAGTTCTAAGGTTGAAAAACAATAATCCAATTTCAAGACATGCCTCCATATTGTAAGAAAGTTCAGACCTTCCCGAAGCTAATCTCTTCAATTGGACGTCCCTTAAAAAAAAAAAAGCTTCACGGTTCTTATTTCGGCTTGGCTCTATGTAATCTTCTCTACCATAAATTGAACCGGCTTCTTTAACCATACAGGTAGAAACGGATGCTGGGTCCAAGTTCCGGTCCAGTCTTTCAATCTCGTGTTGACTACATTCGCCCTTTCTGTTGATTCAAAAATGTTCCCGGACAATAAAAGCGAACGAAGTGACGGAAGTAAAACACACACACACACATACATTCTTTCCTGCTCAGTTTGCAACGAGCCTCTGAGAATCATTATTAGATATATTCGTCGTCAATGGAACGATCTTTCGGGAAAAGGAACGAACAAAAGTGCTTTGAAGAATTTCTTTCCTGTCATTCACACTTCCGATGAGGTTTGTACCTATCTATCTGCACAGTTCGTCGCTTTTTAAATTATGCGCGGTGACTGGCTCGGGCGGTGTAGGCGATGATGTGTGGATGTTGAAGCGTGAAATTGAGATTTCTTTCCACTAAATGACGGTGAGTTTTTGATTGAGTATTTTTCTGCTCATCCGTCGAAACAAACCGTAAGTTTTTAATTTGACCAGAAAAAAAAAACAAATTAATAGAATAACTGAATTGAGCACAAATAATTATTATCCTGGTAGAGCAGCAGCATCATTTTTTTGTCACAAGAAAATTTTGAACCTCAATAGCTTTCTTGGTTTTTTGATATTGTTGCAACATTTTTTCACAAGTTCTCAAAAATCTACTCTATTTTCATTCTATTTCAAATCATTTTTCATTTTCATTTAATATTTTTTTATTCTATTTTTCGACTGGGTTGGCGGTTTAATGGTTACCGTTTCTGCTTCATAAGCACAAGGTCAAGAGTTCGGTCCCAAGCCTGTCCCTTTCCTCATACTTTGTAGTTGCATCTTTCACTTACTTTTATCTTCCACTCTTAATCTATCAATCTTAATCTATTCGTTCATAGCATAGAATACACTTTTCATGTTTAAAAAAAAAAACAAAAAAAGCTTTACCTTTATTTTGTTTATTGTCTCTGTTTGATAATGACCAATGATCAATATCGATGTAGAATTTAAAAAAAAAAGTTTTTTGATAACTTGGCGTAACAATATCGAGAAGCATAACAAAAATTCGGTTTGAATATTTTTTGTGGCAAAAAAATGAAGTTGCTGGAAGATTGGTTAATATCATATTGTGTCATACACATGAACAGGAAAAAATCAATCGACTCTGTGGTGGGAACAGCATTAATACCTTTCATCGTCGGAGTATTGCGTACAGGTGAGCGAGTAATGACTTGAACCTCAGCCACGCTAACAGACCAAGAGACCCACCCAGATTCCATGACAAATGGATGATGATTGGCGGACCAATCGGGCTTATGCGATAGCTGCATGCCACATCACTAATCAACATTATTGATGTGGTGTCACACACTCGTTACATGGCTCTGATGGCCGTAATTAAAGCGGAGCCGTTTTTCTCACGCTATCGCACGGCGATGGTTAACGTGTGAGAAAGGTGTGTGTGAAGATATGGAGCCATTATGCTATAATCAATATTTTTGTTTTATGAACGATAAACAACTGTGCTAAACTGATATAAATAATGAAGAAGTGACTTACGAAGAAAAATTGATCAAAATTAGAAATTAACTTGTTGTATTATAATGACATTAATTAATTTACCCAAAAATTTATGGAAGAACTTTGGAGCAATTCCCAGTGGAACTTCCGGGAATTTGCTTGAGGAACTCCGGAGGAATTTCTGGAAGAAAGAAATATCTTGAGGAGCTCTGGAGGATTCCCAGGAAGATGTATGGAGGAATTCCTGGAGGAATGTCCGAAGTAACTCTGGAAGAATTCCTGGTGGAACTCTTATATAATTCCTTAAGGAGCTCCGGTTGAATTGTTAGAGGAACTCCGGAGAAATTGCGGAAGGAACTCTGGAAGAATTACTGGGGGATCTGTTGAGGAAAATCGGGCAAAAAATCCTGGAGTAATTCTGAAAGAACTATGGAATAATTCCAAAAGGAGCTATGAAGGAAATCCAAGAGAATTCCTTGTGATGCTTTGGAGGAACTCCGGAGGATATGCTGGTTAAAATCCAGAAGAATTACTGAAAGAACTCCGGAGGATTTCTTGAACAACTCAGTAGGTATTACCGGTGAAGCTACGAAGGAATTCTCGGAGAAACTCTGATTGAATCCCTGCAGGAACTTTGGACAAATTCCTAAACAATCTTCAAAGGAAATCCTTTAGGAACTACGGAACAATTCCTGGAGGAACTCCGGAGACGTTCCTGGAGTAACTCCGGATGTGTAACTCCGGAGGCGTTCCTAAAGGAACTCCGGGGTATTTGCTTGACGAACTCCGGAGAAATTCCTAAAGAAACTAAGGAGTAAATTCGAAGAATTCCCGATGGAGCTCTGGAGGATCTTTCCAGGAATTACTTGATAAAATCCAGAGGAATCGCTAAAGGAATTTCTGAAAAAAAACACCGGAAGAATTTCCGGTGAAAATCCGGAAGAAGTTCCGAGGAATTGCTGGTTCAAATCCAAAGGAATTGCCGGAGAAATTCCGGAAGAATTTCTGGAAAAGCTTTAAAAAATCCTGGAGGACCTCCGGAATAGTTTCACGAGGAATTCCCGGAGAAATTTACCAGCGGAGCACCAAAGGAATCCCCGGAAGAATTCTTGAAAAAAGGAGGAAGGCATTTCTGAAGGAAATCCTTGGCTCAGGAGGAAATCCTTGTGAAAACCTTAAGAAGAGTTCTTGGGAGAAATCCCCGGATTAATTCCTGAAGAAAATCCAGAGAGCAATTCCTCAGAGGAAATCTCCGAATGAATGCTTTGAGCATATCCCCGGAGGAATTCTATGAGAGAGGAATTTCTAAAGAAACTTCTCACAGCAATTCCTGGGGGAAATCCTCAGATGAATTGCTGGAGCAAATCCTCAGAGGAATTCCTGGAGAAAATCCCGGATTAGTATCTGGAGCCCCCAGATGAATTTCTGAAGGAAATCTCCGGAAAATTTTTTGGAGGAATTCCTGGAGGAAATATCCAGAGGAATTGCTGTTGAGAATTCCCTGAGGAATTTGTTGAGAAAATCTCGGAGGAGTTCTTGCGGGCTATCCCCGAAAGAATCCTTGAAATCCCCGCAGGAATTCCAGGAGGATATCCCCGGAGAAATTCTTGGTGCAAATCCCCAGAACTTCCTGGAGGAAATTCCCGGAACAACTCGCTTAAAAAATCCTCAATAGAATTTCTGGAGAAAATCCACGGAGGAATTGTTATTGGTAATTCCATGAGAAATTCCTGGAAACAACATCCCCGGAGGAATTCTTGGAGGAAATCCCTGAAGGAATTCCGGGAGAAAATCTCCGGAGGAATTTCTGGAGGAAAACTCCGTAACAATTTCTGGAGGAAATCCCCAGAGCAATTCCTGGAGGTAATCCCTGGAAGAATTTCAGGACGAAATCCCCATTGTTGTTGGAAATCCCCTGAGAAATTCCTGGAAGAAGTTCCCGAATGAATTCCTGGAACAAATCGCTGAAGGAATTTCTGGAGAAAATTTCCGGAGGAGTTCTTGGGGGAATCCTCGGAGGGTTTCCTGATGCAAATCACCGGAGGAGTTTCTGGAGGAAATCCTAGGAGGAATTGCTATTACTATTCGGAAAATATTTCCGAATGAGCTCCTAGAGGAAATTCCCGGGCAAATTCCTAAGGAAAATCTCCAGAAAAATTCCTGTGGGATATCTTCTGGTGCAAATCCCCAGAGAAATTCCTGGTGGAAATCTCCGGATAAACTCTCTGAAAAAATCCCCGGAGGAATTTCTTAATGAAATCCCCGGAGGAATTGTTATTGGAAATTTTCTAAGGAATTTCTGAAGGAAAGCCCTGGAGAATTTCTTGGAGAAAATTTCCAAAGGATCCAAAGGAGCCAAGAAGATCCAATCCAAGGAGAATTCCTACACGAAATCCCCGTATGAAATGCTATTGCAAATCCCCTGAGGAATTCCTGGAGAAAACAACCGGAGGAGTTTTTGGGGGAAATCTCCGGAAGAATTCTAGGAAAAATCTGATGCAAACCCACAGAGAAATTCATAGATAAGATCCCCGAATAAATTCACTAAAAATATAACCGTAAGAATTCCTTTTGAAAATCCTCACAGGGAATCCTGGAGGAATTCCCTAAGGAATTTTTAGAGAAAATCCCCGGAAAAAATTCTGGAGCATATTTTCAAAAATTCTATTCATTCCTTTGGAATTCCAAACTGCTTTCCTTTGTTCGAATGTTTATCGAAATCGATCCCAAACACCGTAAAAAATTGTAAAAAAAAAAATGTTCTAGACCCCCCGACCGATTATTTTCGTTTTGGTTGCATATGAAAGGGGAGAATCGTGGCTTTATTGTCTCAAAATTTCAGACATGCCGAATTTTTTGTTTTGAAATTGCTCTACGAAACACACCGTGCGTGATGTTGATGTAATTATAATAATAAATTTGCGGCAAATCTAGCATTCCCTTAATGTGCACGATTTTTCGCTGAAATTTACATGGATTTTTTTTTTCTGTTTAGAAGTATATAGATAGGGGAAGACTATCAACGTGTCGTTCGGATTCAAGTGGCTCGGTAGCTTACAAGAGTCGTGGATTCGAATCCCACCTGATCACTTGGATTTCTTTCCATAATTTCACTCATAGTTTATCCGCCTTTACCTCGCGTAATGAGTTAAATCATTCATAAACCTTGTGGATTGGATTACTGAACAACTCAAAATATGTTTCAATACTTCTTGTGGAGTTAATGCAGGTAGAATTTCGCGAGAAATTATCAGACCATCCGTCAGTGATTTCTTCAGCAATTACATGCAAAATGATTAATGAATTACATATACATATATACTCGACAAGTGAACACTTGATAAGTGGACAAAATTAAGTGCACGTTGGTCGTTTTTTTCATACATAATTGACAAGTTTAGAGAGCTGGATCTCAGCACCTCGAACTCCGATTGAGTTAATATTTTCGCTGTAGCTCAGAAATAACATGCACAATAAAATTCACAATATTTCAAATAAAACATTGGAGTTATTGAAACATTCCAATAGCTTCAATTTATTGAAAAATATTTAAAAACTTTATTTTATTTTTATTTTTTTCAAATGTATTTTACAAGTCTGACTTACCGAATTGGTCTAAATGTTTCCATTTCATTTTGAAATTATTTGTAAACATTTTTTTTGCGATAACTTAAAAATTTGTCTATGAAAAGCTATTTATTTTCAGTTGAGAGAATTTCAAGCTGCAATGAAATTGAATTGTAGATAAATAGGAGCAGTAGAAGTCAGGATTCAATCCTCTAAACTTGACCATTCTGTATAAAAAAACACCAATGCTTACGTTATTCTGTCCAGTACTGTAAGTCTCCGCCTAAAGTTCACCTAAAGTTTATATAAAAATTATGTAAAACCTATAAATTTTCACCACAAAACAATGCGACTTCAAGGGTTTTCTCTTATTCTACTCCATTTGTTTATTCGTACTAGGTATACTTTATCATAGCTTCATTGCTTTAAATGCATAAGTTCATGTTTTCAAATTAAACATTTTTTTCTAACGTTTTGTTATTTCCTTTTCTTTTCAGGTAAGTTCCTCAAAGGACATTTTCGTGGAATAATGGAACATCAGTAAATATCTAGGTACCTATATAAAAACCCTGATCTGACGTTATGTCCGGTGACAATGCTTGCAAGCAAGGTTACAGAACTAGAATAGGTAGGATATGGCAGGGAAATGTGCTTGAGCTTGATTGGCCGCCCGTGGTTGCTACTCCAGTATTGCCAGATCAACGGCACTTACAGAAGGAACCTACCAGATGACTGGTTGGGACTAACAGGCAGCCTCAGTGTATAACTGCTGGTAATCTTCTATTTTTATGCAACAATGGCGCCTGCCACGTCAGAACGCTGATAAATGAGGGAAAGGTGGAGGAATTGATGTTAGGTTTAAGACTGGCCCACTGTAGACCGGATATACCCCAGCATCTACGCCAGTTCATGCGGGAAGGTATAGGGGTAAGGTAATTTTATGGCAGAGATGCGAGGAACTTTGTCTCTAGAAAAGAAACAATTACGATAATGAATCAAACTCTTGGAAACTGAGATTAAAGAGTTATTATTTTAATCTGTTTTGTAAAATAAGACAGCGACAATTTTATTGAGGGTGACTCCTATTGAACAACATAAATCTATTACCCTTATTCCGCTTACAAAAAATCTGTTACGCAACAACCCCAACATAACTGCCTCCATGCATCAACTGGACCGGCGCTAACAACCTGTTACAGGTGGAAAAGTTGATCTTTTCATCCATTTACCACAAACCGCACGCCACATTATACCCATTTCTAAAAACCGTGCTTTTCCCGCCAATTTCAATTATCCGGACACCCCCCCTATAAAGGAGACACGTTTCTTACATTCCTGGCGACACTCACTCGCGCGGATCCAATCAGCACGAAACATGTTTCGCGTTTTGTCGTAGATTCGAATTGAGCTACCGTGCAGAAAAGGGAATATCTGTCCAGACTTATCCGACTGTTGGATTACTACAAAATTTAATTTAAATGGTATTAAAATTTGTTGTAAATAACAATTTTTGTTTCACTTCACTGAAGTTAAGAAAATTGTGTTATAAATTAAAGCTAAAACAGGTATAATACCAAAGATTGTTTTGATTAATAGCACAATTTGTTTTTAGGAACCTAAGAGCAACAGCTTGTGCATGGTCAGTATTATTTTTTTGTGTAGAAAATAATAAATTTTGTTATATTTTAGTTATGAAATATAAAACAGAGTTATATTTTTGTTGAAATTGTAAAATACTTTTATTCCTTTTTTATGAAAAGGAAATTTTGTAATAATGTATGTTATTTGAAATTTTAATAAGCCAACATTCTTCTTCTTCTTGACATTACGTTCCCACTGGGACAAAGCTTGCTGTCCAGCTTAGTATCCTTATGAGCACTTCCACAGTTATTAACTGAGAGCTTTCTTTGCCAAAGTTTCCATTTTTGCATTCGTATATCGTGTGGATTCTACCCCATTACCCTGAAAGCCATTTACCCGAATGCCATCACCCCGAATTCCATTACCCCGAATGTACCACTATCACGAATTCCATCACTCCGAATGCTATTTTCCCGAATTTACAATTATCTTGACATGATGATATTGATGACATTTCCCCATGATATTGGAATTCGGAGTAATGTCCTTCGGGGTTTTACAATTCAGGGTGATGGCGTTCGGTTTAATGGCATTCAGAGTAGTTATCGGAGTAATGGGTTAGAATCATCGTGTGGCAGGTTCAATGATACTCTATGCCCATGGAAGTCAAGGAAAATTCCATTAAGAAAAGATCCTGGACTGACCGGGAATCGAACCCAGACACCTTCAGCATAGATTTGCTTTGTAGTCGCAGACTCTAACCACTTGGCTAATGGAAGCGATGTTTTGTTAGGAATATTTGAGTTACAATATCTGTCACGATTGTGTTGTAATCCACTGGTCGGGAAAGCGTTGTGTAATTGAAAAATGTGCACAGAGCAGAGAATTGGCGCACAGATTGATTGGATTAGCTAGCTACGTATAGAGGGTCCATTCCAGCTCAGCAGCCACCAGACGGACCCAAAGGGTATGCAATGGCGTTGAATTGTGTGCCACAAAATGTGCGGTGAGTAGAAAAGACGCGACGTGACTTGATTTCGATCCGCTTGATTGAAGCTTAGGGGTCTATCATTATGCTAAATTGCCAACACGCCGTGGCCGTGGTCAATAGCGGTTTAGTGGGATCACAGACATTGAATTTATCCACCTATTTGGGCTATTTGCCAAATGTTGCCTCTAAAGTTTATTGGAACCCCTCTCATCGTGACAACATGTCTACTTGAAAGTTTCAAATAAAGAGCTTTTGGTTTATGTGGGAATATTATTAGTTGAGTTTTGAAAGCATTAGAAGAAATCTTCCAATTTACCAAGTATGAAGAAAAAATATCCAAACTTTTTTGCAATCGACTACAGATGACACGCATACTTCGTCCTTTGGCGGAGAGGCCTGTGTCATCCGCAAACAAAGATTTTTGACATCCCTGAGATAACTCAGGTAGGTCAGATGAAAATATTGTATAATATTGGTCTCATAAATGCTGCCTTGAGGAACAAGCTCTTACAAAAAGTCTTTCAGACTTGGAGCCCTGGTAATTAACCTGAAGTGTACGATTTGACAGATAACTTTGAATTATTCTAACAATGTATGTTGGAAAGTTAAGGTTTTTTAATTTTACGATCAAGCCTTCATGCCAAACACTGTCGAATGCTTTTTCTATGTCTAGAAGAGCAAGACCAGTAGAATAGCGTAAAAGTTGATAAGTGGTCGAATGTCCATGACGGAATCCAAACTGTTCATTGGCAATAAATGAATTTTCGTTGATTTGGAGCATTGTTCTGTTCAAAATAACCTTTTCAACAAAGAGTTTACTGATGGAGGAAAGCAAACTGATTGGACGATAGCTAGAAGCTTCTGCAAGATTTTTGTCTGGTTTTAAAATAAGTTCAACTTGAGAATTTTCCATTTGTCAGGAAAATATGTCAATTTAAAGCATTTGTTATATATATATATATATATATATATATATATATATCAACTGTTAAGCTACTTTCTGGAAGTTTCTTGATGAGGATGTAGGAAATTCCATCATCGCCAGGAGCTTTCATATTTTTGATTTTTTTTTCTAATAATAGTTCTCACTTCTTCCAAATCAGTCGCCCAGGAATTTTCGAAAACATTTTCTTGGTTGATAATATTTTCAAAGACCTGAGTAACTTGATTTTCAATTGGACTAGGAAGTTATAAATTAAAATTGAGCGCGCTTTCGAACTGCATAGCAAGTTTTTAAGCTTTTTCGCAATTAGTTAGTAATAATTCGTTTCCTCTTTAAATGCCGGAATCGGCTTCAGAGCCTTTTTTAAATATTTGATGATTTCTTAAAGGGTTTAGAACCAGGGTTCAATTGAGACATTATATTTTCAAAATTTTTGTTTCTTAATTGTAAATATCGTTTTTTAATTTCTTTCTGCAGATCCTGCCATATAACTTTCATAGCAGGATTACGAGTGCGTTGAAATTGCTTTCGTTTTTAAGACTGATCAAGAGTTTATGATCATCGTCTATAATCACGGATTCAAATTTTACTTCACATTTTGGAAATGCAATGCTCCTGGCTTCAAAAATGGAATTTGTTAAAGTTTCAAGAGCATTGTCAATATCAAGTTTTGTTTGTTAAGAAATGTTCACATCAAGATAACTATCGATATATGTTTCATATATATTCCAGTCGGCTCGAAAATAATTGAAAGTGGAGCTGATAGGATTGAGAATCGCCTCATGGGATATTTGAAATGTAACAGGAACATGATCAGAATTAAAATCAGCGTGAGTGACCAGTTGGCTACAAAGGTGACTAGAGTCAGTTAAGACCAAATCAATCGTAGAAGGGTTTTAAGAAGAGGAAAAACATGTCCTGAAGAGCACTCATCAAATAAAGTTCTGCCGTTGGAATTACTTTGCGAGTTTTTCCATGAGCGATGTTTGGCATTAGTCGCCAAAAAAATTGACTTACTGCGAGTCAATTTTCGTAAGTCAGTTTGGAGCAATTTCATTTGCTGCCCAGAGCATTGGATAGGCAAATAGGCAGCTATAAAAGTATATTTTCCAAGCTGTGTTTCAACAGAAACACCTAAAGTTTCAAAAACTTTAGTTTCAAACGACGAAAAAATTTTGTGTTTTATACGCCTATGAATGATGATTGCAACTCCCCGACATGCCCCATCAAGTCGATCATTACGATAAACAAGAAAGTTAGGATCTTTTCTGAACTTGGATCCAGGTTTCAAATAGGTTTCAGAAATAACTGCTATATGCACGTTATTAGCTGTAAGAAATTTAAATAGCTCGTCCCCTTTACTATTCAAAGAACGAGCATTCCTATTAAAAATATTTAAATTATTATTTATTGGATCCATTAGAAAAACGTAATCCAATAACAATTTGATTTGTAAATTTTACACCTACATGGACTGCTTCAGTCATAGTGGTGGCTTTGGACATTGCATCAATTATTAGATTCAATTGTTCAGTTAGCAAATTAAAATCAGAGGCAGACATATCACTTGGAGTGGGTGCATTTGATGATTTTCGTTAGAATTTTCGGTAGACGAAGAGGCGGAGTAGTAGTTTCCTGTGGCGGCAGGGTTTTTTTTTCCATTTGATTTGAAACAATTAGAACGGGTACTCATAGTATGTAAAGGAGAGGAGCTCAAATTACCTGCTACGATATCGGCAATGGGTAGATACATTCGATTTTTTGTACCATGACCCCACTTTTGGCATCGACGGCACTGAGTGGGGTTCTGGTAATTTCTTCCAGCCAGGTTTCTGGAAATGTTCCTTTTCTAAAGCTTTAATATTATTTAGTTCTTTTTTTGTTAAAGTCAGCTAAATAATATTCTTGAGAAAACCCTTTCCGAAGAATGTCAGATTGGGTTCTTTTTTCATAATGATTACTTGGACTGGGGAAAATCCAAGTAAATCATTTATTCCATCTTTAATCTATTCTGGTGACTTATAGTCACTTGAATGGTCTCTATTCAAGACGACTTTGAACAAACGTTCAGTTTTGTCGTCATAAGTAAAAAATGTGCTTCTTCTCTTCAAGATGTTTGAGAGGAAGTTCGCGATCTTTAAAAGTTTCCGGCAAAACGATACAGTCTCCTTTCTTTGCGATTTGGAAAGAGATCTTGATTCCCCTAATGGAGTTCAAGATCTCCTGCCTAAATCCCCCAAATTCGGAACAACTGACCACGATAGGCAGCACTCTTTGCTTCCTCACTTGAATCTAAGAGCCTGGGCTAGAGACTGCTTCGATTTGGTGTTCGGAAAATTTGTCTAGAGCATTGAACTGATTGCTCATTTCGATGCACTTATCAACATTACCCATTTAGTGAATAAACGAGAAAAGACGAGACCTTCTAAGAGGATTTTTCCCAGGACGGTGTCCAAGAAGGATTACCACCGCTAGCTTTCGCCAACGGGTCCAACCAAAAATCGAAGGCACGGGTCCAAACAAGGATCGAAAAGGGATCAATAGTAGAAAAAATAGTATTGAAAAGTAGCATTGAAAAATACTGTTTTATTGCTTTAGGTAGTTTTAAAAACGCACAGCACAAGGGTACGATGCGCACTGCCCTAAACTAAAGATAATTTTTGAATGTGCTCATTCTGAATGACTCATCATGGATTGGTCATCACCTGTATAATGTCACAGAGTTGTTATAGCGTACAAACCGGACTCTTCTGACATAATCGTTCGCAATAAAAACCGAGTTCAGGTTCATCCACGTCCCAATCAATCTTCCATCACATCACATCACCTCAATGTGAGGGACACTACTTGCTGTTGAATGCTCACCAATATACAATTCCAACTCTGGAAGAATAACGATGCAAATTTATTATCCAGTCAAAAAAAAAAAAAGAAACAAAATCATCCAACGAACCGGTTGTGTTTTTGGGGCTAAGTTATGGTATGCAAATTCCCACTTGCGATTGACATTCCATGGCTGACGATCATCGTTTGAATAATCCGCTAAATGTCACGGTGATGCAATGTAAGACACTTCTACTGGTTCTGATGTTTCTTGTTTGCATTTACGTTCGATTGACATTACGGGCTCGGTAACGGCAGATTCACATTAGAGCAAATCGGGAACGTATAGCGGGATTTCGATCGTATTTACAGCGAAGTACAATTGAGAAATTTGGCGATTGTCTGGAGCCATCATTTGAAACTAATTTGAGATAATTGACCTTATGTCTTGGAAAGCCAGTGAAGGAAAAGTGAAATTTGAGAGTTTGACAAAACATCTTCTGGTGCAATCCATATCCGCCATAATGGGGCTCGACACGATCGAAGGTGTGGTGCTTCAGCCATTCCAGAACTGGTTTTTCCGATCGACCTCCCCTCGCACAGTGGTCCAGATTTGAAATCTGTTGCAAAATTTTCGCATACTTAATACATGTTTGTACTTTTAACTTTTCTAAGAAAACGAATTTTATGCAAATTTAGGCGAGAAAATTCTATATTAATCGAATCTCTAATCAATTTATTATGGATTTAATTTATTGCACGTGTTTTGGTAAAGATGCTAAGGCAGCATCCATTTATTACGTAACGCAAAAATTGGGCAATTTTTGACCCCCTCCCCCCTCCGTAACGCTTTTTGTATGAAAAATTTCAAATTTTTATATGAGCCGTAACGCTTGAGCCTACTCCCCCCTTCCCCTAGGGCGTTATGTAATTTGTGGATGCCGCCTAAAGTCAACTATCAAAGCAAAACTGAAAGGTTTTTGGACAAGTGCATCTTTTTGGGTCCAAACATGAAGAAACATAATTTTCTATTAAATTCTGGTACGTATTCTTAACTATTTGATGTTCTAGATCAATGTTTGATATTGGGTTTTTGCCCCCTTTTCAAAAACAGAACCTCCGTGCCTCGGTGTTTGAAAGTGGATTGCACAATTAGAGCAGCGCAGCGTAAGGCTTGTTTCCTTTCCGTTCAAAACCGCAACCCGAGCACCAGGGTTGGCAACCGAATGACTCCAGCATTGGACATTGATTGATTGCGCTGGTGATCGTGATTGAGACTGGGGCCGGATCGATCGTAATTGAACAATTTGGTCGAGGGGCCCGGTTGATCGATTTCTGTCCGATTTTCAAGAACTACAGATATTCATTGTTTTGTGCTATTGCATAGTAGTTCTTTGCCAGAGAACATGCGGATGGTGTTGCCAAGACTTGGCATAATAGAGCTGACTCATTTTGTAGTGGACCCCTTGCCACGCTGGAATGCGAACTATTTCAATGAGATCCCTGCAGGGAGGTAACTAGTGTCTGTTCGTTCACTACCTCATTGCTACCCAACTTCTTTGTGGTACTTTGTCATATAACAAAAAAAAGTGGACAATCTATGCAAGGCAATCTCTTTGGAACGCAGAATCGTTTTTTACTATTCTTACACTCACGAATGGAATAAGAAATGATTTAAAATCGTTGAGCTTAAGTTACTATACACATCAAATTTAGCCTATTACGTACGGTAACTAATGAACTTTGCATCATAAAGTTATTGCATGAAGAAAAGTGTGCCCTGAACTCAGCTATTTGTACAGCTTATATACATAAATCTATTGAATGTAGGTACGTTGCTTCAAAAACATATCTAATAATCAGCTATTGCGTTTGTATATTGTTTTCAGAAGTTCTTCAATGATATAGAACTTTTTTTGTATTCACTGATATTCGCAGTTAAATTATCTATATTATCTAGTAAATTAAAATTGATTTCAAGATCTAAATTCCAAACTAACCCTAGGATGACCTATATTTTTCATCAACATGTTTTATATCGAATTCTATTAATTCTTCCTAATAGTAATATAGTCAACTTTCCATTACTCGACATTGGTTGCAGAACACAAAACCAGTGGAACTGCGATCCAAGCGATCATCGAGTTAGCCATGAAAACCAACTTTTACTATGGTTCTCTAACTCGATATCAAGATACGGAAAATGGAGTAAGGAAGATCATCGAATTCTTCCGAAAAAAGTGCCCTGTGCCCACGCCTGCATTTAGGACCCCCTATGAATTACCACAAAAAATATATATTATTAAATATTCTAGAACTATTAGAAATCGATGAACTAGGAGTTTCATCAATTAAAATTAATTCGAGACAATAGTCGAGATTTTCACAAAAATAACTTTATCTATCCTATCAACACAACAACAAATAGTTAATAACAGCTGACGTAATTTTCGGTTTGTATCAAAAATCGGTCATTAGTGAATTAGATTACATTCATTTTACAACAATATTTCGCTTAAAAAGTAAGCGGATTCCATCGACGAAAATAACCAAGTAACCAGGGTTCAAATCCCGGACAGACTTTTATTTTATTTGTCAACTACATAACGGTTCTATCGATTGCTAGACTTTGTTTTTTCAGCAGTAGATGGCAAGTTTTATACGTGTAAATGATGTAATTGTACTTCACATTTGCGATGCGAGTAATGTGATGCTGAAATGATATTACTATTTATTATTTGCTGTGAAGTTATGTTTTTTTTTTGAGATAAGGAACGCGTACCAATGACACAGCTTTGTTAGTTTGTGATGCTTTTCAGTTAAAACACGTACCGTAAAACGGGGTAACTTTGATGGGTTTTTGGTAGAAAATCTGAATATTTCTGTTTCTTAAAAAAAGATTTTTAATTTATATTTTCAAAACAAGTACTGGTATCTCAGTTATCATTTGCAGTTGAAAGATTGCTTAACGATTCATTTTGAATGAACTTATAATTTTTCGTATAATCGAAAGTCTATTCTCGGTTATGGGTTAACTTTAATAATGGGTATGCACACACATGAGAATCGACAACCAAACTACTGTTTGGCATCATTGCAGTTGAAACTTAATAGAAGAATGTTAATAGAGAACGTGGATTAGATGTTGTTCATTAAATGATCGAATTTTTAGAACAAATTGCCTACAAAAGTATTGTAAGTTCAAACATGCATGACAAATATACGTTATATGTCTGTATGAATTGGTATACAATTATATTTGTTAAGAGATGTCGAATGACATTTACGTTTAGACATGGAATTCTTCCTGAATCAGACGTTTTTGGAATATACACTAGTATTTGACGAACATGTACAAATGAGTTACTTAGATCAAATAGGGCACTAAATACCTATAAAAATGGCCCAGTGTGTATGAATAATTATCGCTAGGAGATTTAAGACCAGATTCATGTTCTACTATAACTAGGCTGTCAGGGATAAGCGACGAACTCTTTTAAATTTCATCAAATTATGATCGTAGAACAGCTTGTATGTAATGGTTTCAAAAATGCTGAAATCTCATCAATTTGTAATATTCGAATGTAAGCCTTCATATCGTCCCCTTGATGCTACAACTAGATAACTCGAAATTTGAAATTTTTGACTTCAATATGTCAAAACATGTTTCTTAATTAGATCTGCAAAATATCCACAGGTCTTAAGCGTATGATTCAAAATACACAAGTTAAAGATTATTTTTAAATCATAATCACTGCGATTAACCATCACCTTGTTAAACGGTCATACTTTCAAAGTTGCACATCTCAAAATTTTGATTTTCGAGTTATCTAGTTGTAGCATTAAGGGGACGATATGTTATCGCTTCCAACAAAAATAGTTTTGACATGAAGTGCCATACTAATACTCTTTATTTATGTATGCGGTTTGCTTAACTGATTAACAGAAATTATGTTATTTCGTTTAGTACGTAGTGAGTCTCCTGCTATCAAAGTTACCCCGTTTTACGGTACTCTTACGATTACTAAAAATGTTCTGCAGCGAATTCAACAGACATTTTAAGAAATGGAACTCTCTGGGTTTAATCAAAGAGTAGCCTATAAAATAAAAAAAAAAAAATAAAAACATAAGTAATAGTTATTAGCAATGAACAAGTCAAAAATCACTAATAAATATATTTCCTTTCAGTAAATCATTAGAACTAAGCAATGATGAATTGGAGACAAGCAATAAAAAAATCACTCGATATTCCCATAAAAAAATGCAAATTGGCATTAATGAATTTGGAATTAGCATTACAAAAATAATGTTAGCACTTAAAAAATTGACATATGCCAAGGAAAAAATAATAACTAGCACTAAATAATCAAAAAAACCTCCAATGGAGAATTAGAACTTGGCACTTAAAAATTTGAAAACGCCAATAATAAATAAAACAAAATGCATTAAAACGTAAAACATAAAATTTGTATAGATTGATAGCTATTAGTGAGGTCATAAGTGTAATTTTTTATTTGTTTTTGGAAAAAATGCTTATTTTCAGTATTTTTTGGAAAATATCCTATTCTTATGCAAATTTTCTATTTTTCTGCGATTTTATGCGATTTCTCGAAGATAAAAAAATCAAATGCTATCTTGGAATATTTATAGCTGATTTACACCCAATTATTGCTTGTTTAGAATTATTTTATTGGCTATTTTTAGATTAACTAGTGATGGTTATCCCTTTCCTAGATTTAGTTGGGTCAACGACATTTCAAAAGATTTAGAAGAACTCAGAACATTGTGGATCAAAATTTAGTGGGTCTTCTTTTTGACTGAAATTTAATTGATTTATCGATACAGTCAGACCTCCATAAGTTGATATTTTAAGGGACCATCGACTCATGGAAATATCGAGTCATGGAACAGAAATGCTTTGGAATGCTATTTGAAGGGACCATCATAGTAATCATGAAATATTAAGTTCAGTATGGTTCCATGAGTTGATATCGAGTCATGGAACATCGACTCATGGAGGTTTCACTGTATATCTGTCATGCATACTTGTCCCATTATTGTGAGAAAAATAAACATATTTCTTGAAAGCTGTCATTTACGTTCCTTCACTACCATATTCGGTGGAATTATTTATTGAATGAAAAAGATCTACATCAAACAGCAAAGTTATCCAACATGAATGTCATATAATTCAAAACTATAAGAAAAGTTTATCGAGTTACAATTATAATTAGATTTCTAGATTTTATAATTTTAATATCTTCGAGCTTGTTGCGTTATACATATTTGAAAACAGTAAATTGACAAAGAAAGATCGCAGTTATTCATCAAGGGAACGCTCATAGAATATTTTGCTGTAGATCAAGCTCTGTTCCAGTTTGGACGTAACACTCGATGAAAATTACTTGATAAAAGAATGATTCAAAAAATCAAAAGCTCTAATCTAAAGATCTATCAATGCGACTAAATGCAAAATAGCCTATATACTAGAGCAAATTATTTTTCGTTTAAAATGTTTAAGGCTCTAATGCAAAAAAAATCTTTTCACAACATAGCTCAAATGAACAACACATCTTTAAAAGAAAATATTTGTGGCAAAACTTTTAAACGGTTCAATATAAATTTCAATTTTGGAAGTGTACATCGTCTATTATCGAGAGAAGGGAAAATTTGTGAACCGGTGCTTCTACCCTAGTTGTTTTTGCAATAACGAAGTAGCATTTGAGGACGATCAATCGTGCTTATGCTCATGCAATCCATGATTTTGGTTGAATGCTACGCCATTAGGCCGAGTACCATTTAGCCGTTTGTCATTTGGCTCAATGTACCCAATGATTTTCAGGCACAGTGCTGCATTCCAGAGCACACTTCCAAAGTTATAGTTCTTTTTGACAAATATAACATAAAGGTGAGAAAGCCTGAGGTACACATGCGGATCACAAGAACAGAGCAAAACAAAAACCCAGAAAACCGACGAAACAAGTTTGCAAAGAGCGTGAATGAACAGTCATAAATCTAGACCACTCTAACCTGGCGGCAGTTCATTACTAATGGTGGAATAGTAAAATCCTTTCTTGTGCCTTGTGCCAAACCGTTGTGCCAAGTAGTAAAGAAAATGCGCAAATTCCATTGCATAGTAAGCAACAATGTTCAACTGTAAACTGTGCCACTATAGAAGTTGTTTTGAAAGTAGGTGTAAATGTAACTTCCATGCGATATAATCAATTAGAGTAAGTTGGTTCCATGGGGGGAAAATCTTCAGATTTATCGAAACGCGTAGATTTCGTTTGTATTAACCATGAATACACGCAATTGTATTCGACGAAAATCATTCTGCAAGCATTACAAAAACGTGCTCAATTATACACGCCAATTTACGGTAGATAATGTACAGATAACCTTCAAACCAGCGACTGAGAAACTCCACTACTGAACTGTAGTGGATGTGCGATTCAATTGTGGTTTATCTCGTGCGCCAGTGGTCGTACTTCTTTCTGTTGGCTGTTCTTGAATGGGATTGTCCATAAACCACGTGCAAGGGCCTAAAATTGATCAAACTCGTACTCGTACTCATGCTTTATGGACGGCCCTGTTTTTGAGAATTTGTGCGAACCAGTCAACTCACGATCGAGGAATTTAATTTATGATCTTTAGTGCGCTAAAAACAACATGAACGAACAATGAAACCGCACTCCGGGTCGGGTTCGGTCGGGAACTCCGTTTGGTCCATTATGGAAAAGGAACCAAGAGTCAACGATCAAAACGGACTCTCGATTGGCAAAGAAAGAGTGTTCCGCATGTGCAGAGCACATTTAAATGCGATCATAAATAAAAGATCTTTCATCTCTGAGGCAAGGCAAGCAGAAGCAGTAGCGCTGACGACGGTTCTCCGTCTTTCCTCTTCTCCTTCTTTCTGGCGTTGCGTCTCAACTGGGACAGAACCTGCTTTTCAGCTTCGTATTCTAATGAGCACTTACACAGATATTAACTGAAAGCTTTTTTTGTCAATTGACCATTTTGGTACGTGTATATTGTGTAAGAGGTAAGAAGTTATTCTATGCCTTTACGAAAAGATCATCGACCGGCGAGACTCGAACCCACAAACCTCAGCTTAATCTTGCTGACTAGTAGCGCGTATACCGCTACAGCCATCTAGGCCCGTCTTCCCTCACCAGCGGCGAAATAAGTCCAGTCGATCCAACTCTTGCCTTTACGAAAAGATCCTCGACCGGTGGGACTTGAACCCACGACCCTCAGCTTGGTCTTGCTGTATAGTTGCGCGTTTACTGCTACGTCCATCTAGGCCCCATCTTCCCTCACTAGCGGCAAAATATGTCCAGTCGATCCAACTCTAGCTCGGTTGGTTCGAGTCAGCTCAATTTGCGATAAAGAATTTAATGATAGTCATTCTGCTGCGGCGCAAAAATATGAAACAGTGCCCTCTGCGACCATGCTGCCTTTTAAAATCGACGTCATTTTTTGCATCTCATGTAGACCCGCTGTCTAGGCCATAAAGCTTATGAATATGAGCACTTTTTCTGTGCTATGCAGTCTTGACGGGCTATTCAGTAATAATACAATAGCTCCGGAAAGGAGTGTGCAACATCTTGACGGATTCTATCTCGAGGAATAACTTTTTATTATAATAGATGAACAGTCGAACACTACAGAGGTTTTGACGGGGTTTGGTGGCTGAATAGACATCACTTGATCAACAGCTTTGATTGCTGGCTAGCTCTTAGCGTACGGCGAGTCTACTCAATCATCCGTTATGCTTCCAAACCGAGTAAATATTTTCACAATTTCGCGTAAACCATTGATTCACCTCTGATTAACAAGACCTGATGATCTGATAGCTATTATCCTTGACATTACGTCCTAACTGGGATAGAGCCTGCTTGAAAGCTTAGCGTTCTAAGAGCACTTCCTTCCTCAGTTATTAACTGTAAGCTTTCTTTACCAAAGGTATCAAACGAGGAGATCCCGGACCGTTTAAGAATTAACTTCAAACATCTTCCATATGGCTATGCTTTATAGCCGCCGACTTTACCACAAAGCTACCGTATGCCCTATCATCATGAAGTAATGTTTCGAAATTATGATCACTACTAACGTTGTTATTCCGTTACAAAAAAGGGGGCAGCTCCGAATGCATTTAGAGCACAGGGATCTTATCAATCATTCAGTGTGATAAGCACGAACCGAATCGTCACGCTTGGCTTGTCCGACATTCGACTACAAACTCGACCACAACGACCCAGACTTCGTCGGCCGCCGCATTGCTATTGCTATTTCAAGTGCAGGTTTATTTTGACCGAGCAAATGACACCGATAGAGGCACGCTATTTGAGTAAACGAAACCGAAGCTTTATTGTGTCGCTCGTTTTCAGCAGTCGATTTATGTGGTTTACATAGCAAAGCCGGAAAGGTTGAGTTTGACGGATGGTTGGTACCTATTCTTCTTTTTCGGCGTCGTTGAACTTTGCGATAGAAACGGGTCGGTGCGGAGAAAATGAGGTTCAAATACCTAACCTAATTATAAAGCCCAGACACATGAAAAGTTTTGCGTACAAAAATTGAAGTTACCGCTGACAGATCACAGATGGACAAATCACGCTATGTCTGAACCAGACGATTATAAAAATCGAATGTACATCGGATTTTTTCTCACTAGAGATCAGTATTCGGTCTATATTTTCATAATCAGAAGGTTTTGAAATATTCCATCGGTGAAATTTTTCCATACATTTTGTATGGGCTGAAATGTTTGCATGAGTTTTAGTATAAAAAATAGCTAAAAAGTGGAAAAAATCAAAATTTCACCGATGTAATATTTTAAAACCTTCCGATCATGAAAACATAACTCAAAAACTGAACTCTAGCAAGAAAAAACCCGATGTACATTCGATTTTTATAATCGTCTGGTTCATGCGTACGATGCGTTTGTTTCAGTTGATTACAATGTTGTTTTCTAAATGATAGGCTGCGTCAAAGACTATCACTATCACTCTGAAGTACCAAGTCATGGGTCTAATTCCAGATCCATCCCATTCTAATATGTTTTTTGTTTTTTGTACAAGGGAGAAATCTGCAAACAGACCCCCTGAGAAGGTAACTCAGGAAATGTGGGGAAGACGCACCAACGACGACCCGCTAAAACCAGCCCATCTTTTTGAACTGCTCAAGTGGTGTACAATGCATCGACATAACTCTTGGCCTCAGACCCTTATCTCCCCAAATCCACCTTACGGTATTTCTTCGGGGAGGGATCAGTGCATATAGCACAACACGTGTAGCAGAAGTAGCCTAGGCAATTTTCTTATGCTAGCCGACTGAAACAATGCTACAAGGGGCCAGCCTCGGCAAGGCTAAACCTCTGCAGCCAACTCTTGGTTAGCGCGCCATAGGCGCTGCAATACTAATATAATGTGAGTGGCAGTTGTAGTTACTGCATTCCAGCACTCGGCATCTGCACACATTCTCTCCATAATATTGTCGGGGGCACGTCCCCTCCGCATGTAACGACCATGCGACCTCTCACAACAATGAAACGGGGGCAATCGAATACGACATGCTCCGCTGTTTCCTCCACACCAGCACAATTGGGGCACACAGGAGATTCTGAGTTCCCGAACCTATGCAAGACATGGTTGCTGTCCAGACAAAAACTACGTCAGGTGGAAGTCCACTTTCCCATGGCCTCTTCCATACCAATCTGACACATTTGGTACTAGCCGATGGGTCCTTCTACCCTTATTGGAACTATTCCATTCCTGCTGTTAACTTCTGAACGTTTCCTTTTTACATGTGTCGCGGACTCCTCTGGTATCTCTTTGGTTGAAGCATTGAACATCTTTCTCGATGATGAGCCCGATGGGCGTCATCCCGGCTATTATGCACACGATCTCTTTAGATACCGTACAGCAGAGCTGTTAGACATCATTCTCGAAAGCGCCGCTATTGACATAGATGCCCTTTTACAGGCATTTTCAACGTGGCTAGTGAAGCTGAGCTTGTCATCGATCATTATCCCAAGATGCCTAAGGGATTGCTTGGACTCTATGGTGCAATCACCTACCGAGATAAGCGCCCGTTGCTCGAACTTGCGGTTGTTGATCACCACCACCTCAGTCTTGTGACGGGCCAGTCCTAGTTTCCTAGACTTCATCCATTCCTCAGCTATGGAAATAGAGTGCACTGCTGTCAACTCTACTTCCTCCATCGTTTCACCATAGACCACTGATATCGTCGGCGAAGTCAACAATCTTAACACTCGTCGGAAGGGGCAGCCTCAGTACGTCATCGTTTATCGCATTCCATAACAGCGGGCCCAGGATTGAACCTTGAGGTACTCCTTCGGTAATTCGAACGCTTTTCTGCCCCTTTTCTGTGTCATACCATCGAAATTGCTTTCTAGAAGCTTTCACCCATTCAGATACACATATCTCTTAATAGCATAATATGCCATCCTTTATCAAATATTCAATAATTACCAGCTGAATCAATCGCAAGAACTGAAACAAACGATATAGCGTAGTATCTCCAATGCAATATAAACATCGCAAAATTTAACCTATCCCGGGTTCGTTTGGGATGGTCACTGGAAAGACGGGCAAGAACCATGCGTTGCTGAATTGCTGCTGAATTTCGTCTGAACTTCTATCTTCTGCTGCAAGACTTCTGCGAGTTGAGGGTCGTTTGCCATACGTTTCTCCAAGCTTCAGTGTCGACGAAGAATTATTGGCCGGCTATCAGGCAAACGGACGTTGTCGAGGCGCCAGAGAAGGCCGCTCTCGTAGCGTTCGCCTACGAAGCGTGTAAGAGATTGCAGCAGCGTTCATCTTCGGCTGACAGAAGTGGATTGGATGAACTATTGACTCCTAGGCTGTCGATTGCAAAGTACTCCTTCATCACTTGATGCATGTCATCATCAAACTGCTCGTTAAACGAGCAAACGTGGAAGCTGTAGTGAAACATGCTTAGCGAGTCTCCAGATCCCAAATTGCCACAAATGGTCCAGCGTAGGAATATTGGACTAGGATTACTGCCTAGGTCAAGTTCGTCGGCCAAGTCTTGGTCCGACAGCGTTGCTCCTGACCCTTCGTCGAGGAAAGCGAAGATATGAATCGTCTTTCCCGGTTAGAACTATAGGAAGACAGTGGAATAGGACAGTACCTACTAGAAACTGTTTGGTACGAATTGCAGCTCAGATCAGCGCCGCTGGCTGCCGGCGGAAGAACTGGATTGTTGGCCGTCTGGCCAATAGTTTGCTGCTTTAACTTCTGTTCATTGTGCATCAGCTCCTGATGCCAGAAGGAGCATCCATCTTTGCCACATGGTTTTGCCTTGCACAATCCTTTCTGTTGACGATGACAAGTTCGGCAGAGTCCGAACTCTCGGATGACTGCCCATTTTGAATCTTTCGAAAACTCCAAGACACGCTTACATTTGCTCACAGACTTACAGGTTCCTTTGCAAATCGGACAGGTATCCTTCGCCGGCGCGATTGGAGCTGCTGATGGACGTCGTTGGTGTTTTTGAGTGAGCATTGAGGTACGCTTCTCATTTACCTTTTCGGCGAGCGTCGTTTCAGATCGGCTTCGATTGTAACGGATCTTTTAGAAACGTTACCGAGCTTGTTGCTTCCGCTAGTGAATACATCAATTCGCTGAAGATTGCTAGGTTGACCTTTAGCTGTATTTTCCGGTGTTGCGCCCAATTCAGCTTGATCGAAGGCGGTAGCTTGGCAGCAAGCTGATGAAGGCGGGAACGTTATACATACACACCAAAAAATCTTAGATTTACACGTCACGTCATTTTAGCTTTAATCATGCAAAGTCGTTTCTCATGTATTATTCAATGTTAAAACATCTATTATATCAAACATTGCTAGCAAAATCTTTAATAATGAACACGAAACGTCCGTAAAATGGTCGTAAAACATTTTCATGGTATTGATTACAGCTTAGACGTTTCCCGGTGCATCAGTTGAAATTTGACTGCTATTAAGCATAGATAGAAAGATCAGCCACTCCTCCGGGTTGCCGGAAAATAATGACAAGTCCCTGGAAACCGCTCGTCTTGCCGCAATTTGGGACCATGTTAACTGGAATGCATCGTCGTTGCTCGGCAGCTCTGCAAATGTAGGGTTGTGACCTGAAGTTCCACCATGATTCTGCTCTAGAATCATGGAATTTGCCATAGTTCGCGGAAATCTGACCGGCGTCGAATGGATTTACGTTGACTGAGGTTGGATGTTTGGATATTCTGGTAGGTGTTACTCTGGTAGAGTACGATGGTACTCTATGCCCAGGGAAGTCAAGGAAATTTCCATAACGAAAAAATCCTGGAACGACCGGGAATTGAGCCCTGACACCTTAAGCATGGCTTTGATTTGCAGCCGCGGATTCTTACAACTCGGCTAAGGAAGGTCCCAAATTTAGCATTAAAAATTATTTGTTAGTCATTCCCGGCATTCCTTAAAAAACTGGTTTTCCAAAGTTTGATTTTTTTCAAATTTCATTGAGCTTTGAGATTGAGTTACTTAAAATCTGTTTTATGACGGTTTATTATCTTTTCCAAATTCTCAATAGCGCAAACTTGACTTGAACGCAATTTCTAATAGCTATTTTTTCGTCTTTTTCTTTCCAGGTATGTTCTGATGAGATTAAACGCCAACCATCATTTGTGGTATCATCAAAGTTAGGTAACCAACCATCGCTAATCGTTGAGTCATTACAACACGGAATCACCTAAACCTCCAGTGACTCAGAAGGCTGAATCAATGCCTCTTCCCAAATGTGGCTACGCGTACCTCCTTTAAAACTCGAAAAATAATGATCCGGAATTCTTCCCCCTTTTTTGCTTTCTTCTAGTGTCGTTTCCCACTTCTCATTTGACGCTCAAGACGTATCGAGCCCCCATCAATATTATGACGGTGCGCGACCAGCTCGGCCTGCGGGTCATTTTTAACTCTCCGTTCTTCGGTTGTATCACTTAGATATGGAGAGTGCGTTGTGGTCACACTCCCGCTATGCGCGCACTCTGCACACGTCCCCCTAGCCAGAGATTCTTTTTATGTTTCCAGTTTTGGACTAACTGTAAATCTACGCTTCGAGTTCCCAAATATAAACGATGCAACCCCAGGCCCAGATTGTCCACACCGCACAGTGGTTTCGTTTATTCTATGAAGTGGTCATAAATCATCTTATGCAACATTTGTCGGGAAATACCATCAGAGAAATTCCAAATCAAATATGTTCTAGCAATCAAAAACACTGTCAAGGTTGTTGGTTATATAGTCAACTCTCCATAACTCGATATTGAAGGGATCATCGAGTTAGGGAGGTATCGAAATACAGAATACAAAACAAGGGCAACTGCGATCCAAGGGACCAATAAGTTAGTAATGAAAACCAATTTTTAATATGTTTCTTTAACTCGATATCGAGACAGAGTTGCTCGCTGTCACTATCAACGCTTGAAATTTGCTGATCCATACAGGCCGACTGCGATACAATTCAGATCATTCCATATCACATCAACATCATGCTGCCTACTCCATCATCAGTGCATTGATGGCGATAGACTATGGATATCACTGATGGGTTAAGTTTAGCCTTAAATTAAGCAAATAAAATGATAATTTATCAGTACGATAATCTTGATAGTGTTGCAGATAGATTGAAACTGTGTGTTGGCCACCAAAAAATCATAGCGTGGATAATTACCACGTGATCACTCATTCTGCAGTGATTATGATCTAGAGTGCGATTCGCATCACTGCTGTTGGTTGTCAGATTAAAGTGATATTGATAGTTCGCAACTGATATTGATAGTTTTAGTACATCATCCATCAGCTGATATGATTGATATCGTGCAACTCTGGATACGGATTATCGAGTGAGGAGAGTTGACTTTTTTTCGATTTTTGGCCTACGATCGATACCACTGTGCGCCGTCGTCGACGATTCGTCTTTTGCTGCAGCGCATGGCAAGCAGCATTAATACGTGCGTGGTCGTCTACTCCATTCGCGGGCGACAAATCTTATCAAGAGGGGAAATTAAACGACCCTTGTCTGGCAAAGGCGAGCTGCGGTCTTTTGGCGGTGCCTCGATTGAATTTGTACGCGGCCAGCTCGAGTGATTCGAAAATAATGGCAATGTTTATTTTCCGCTGCGATCGGTTTTGGGATTTGTCGTTGTTTTTGTAGACCAATTTGGTTATCGTTTACAGTTAATTAAATTAACGACGTCCAACCGTGTAACAGTCATAATTAATGGATGCCGCTTTTGGGTGGACGGCACGCGGAACGCATTGTTTTGCTCGGGATTTAGGTTTCTCTAATGCGGCGACGATTGGCCGTTTTGGGGGCCCATTAAACGGTTTCTGATTAGCGGTGTGGTCGAAGCCAGTGGGGTCACAACTTGGATGCCGATTGGTGGGAAGTGCGTCCGATGAAGCATGCTGATTCGTTTATAGAGAAACCATGAAAATCGGATCGCGTGGCTCCGACGAGAAGATGCTAATGAGATTTCACTGGGTATTAGATGTGGCTTGGTTATTCTAATGAAATTTGAGCGCTTTTTAGGGCTTCCGGTGAAAATTTGCTCAGATCAGTTCATTGGTTTCGAATTTGATAGGGCCATGGAAGAAATGGACGTTGATAGACCAAAACAATAAATTGATTTTTCTTTTATGTAATATGTTGTTAACAAACGTTAATAAAATCTTAAACTTGTTTTACCAAATTAGGATGCTAGTGTAGTCTAATAACATAGAATACCTAGATATAAAAAATGAATGTAATGTTTGGAATGATACTTATGAAAAAAAAATCGATTTTGAACAACTGAATCCATCTTCTTTTTTGACCTTACATCATAAATGGAACAAAGGAAGTTTCTCTGGAATGCGCGCTTTCTTCCAAGGATGAAATGGTTAATGTTGACAATTGCATCAGTTCAATGCATTAGACAAATTTACCGAACATCAAATCGAAGCAACCTCTAGCCCAGGCTCTTTGATTCAAGTGAGAAAACGAAGAGTGCCACCAATCGTGGTTAGTTTTTCTGAATTTGGAGGATTTAGGTGAGGATCTTGGGCTTCGTTAGGGAATCAAGGTTTCCTTCCAAACCGTAAAGAAAATAGACTGTCACATTTTGCCGGAAACTCTCAAAGATCGCGAACTGCTTCTCAAACACCTTGAACAGATGAAGCAAAAGTTTTCACTTATGACGACAAAACTGAACGATTGTTCAAAGTCGTCTTGAAAGGTCTCTCAATTCACATGAAGAGATCAAAAATGGATTTAATGATGTACTTGGATTTTCCCCAGTCCAATTATTCATTTTGGAAACTGAACCCAATCTGGTATTCTTCGGAGAGGGCTTTCAATAGAATGTTATTTTGTTCACTTTTCCAAAACTGATCTAAATATTATTGAAGCTTTCAATAAAGCAACGCTTATGTTCGATGTCCGTGTGACATGGGAACAATTCCAGAAACCTGGAGGAAATTTTCAGAACTCAGTGTTGTCGGTGCCAAAAGTGGGGACATGGTACCAAACATTGCCGCATGAATGCTAAATGCATGATTTGCAGAGGTTCTTCTCACGCTAAGGACGTGTGTCCAGTGAAGGAAGATACCAAAAAGTTTATGTGCGTAAATTGCGAAGGCAACCATAAGTCTAATTTTGGGCTTGCCCATCACGCAAACGAATTGTTAAGGTACGTACCAGGCAAACGAACGGCAACATTTTTTTGTTGCCGGAATTCCCCAAGCAGTATCTCCAACAATTCTCATATTCGAGTTAACGATTGCTTGCTCAATGATCATATCCATCAGGTAAATTAAAAAAAATCCCAAGGAAATTCCTATGCAAATGTTTTCTCAGGTAATTCTAATTCCTCCATTCAAAGTTTCAAATTAGTGGCGTGGGAAGTGGGTAGGACAGGTAGGACATGTACTATGCACAAAAACACCTGGGTAGGACAGTTAAAGGATTGTCCTACCCACGATTTAGTCATTTGTTGTCTAGAAATAGATGAGGAAATTAGAACAACGTCACTGGTTGTAAAAGCAAGGAGTTTGCTCTGTTTTTGTCAAATTTGCTTAATAAAATTGCTTCAAAAGGATATTAAGGTTTTTCATATTATTTAATCCCAGACAACCAGAAGTCGCATAAGGCCTTTTCGCGACATCTTATACGTGAAACTTTGAACATATAAGCATCGCATAACGCAAAAGATGATTTGGTTATACGTACAGTTTGGTTATCTGGGATATGAATGATAACAAAAGTTTATAGCGTCTTCCTTAGCCGAGTGGTTAGAGTCAACGGCTACAAAGCAAAGCCATGCTGAAGGTGTCTGGGTTCGTTTCCCGGTTGGTCGAGGATCTTTTCGTAATGGAAATTTCCTTTCTAAAAAGACTATGTTTCACTAATCGTTCAACAGAATTCAGCAGTTTTTACTCTAGGAAAGCTTCTAAAGATTTTAAAAATTTTAATTTCTGATTCTAAATTCTAAAGAATTTCTTCTAAGGACACCCACAAAGGTTTATTCCAGAGTGTTTAAAAAATAGCTTAACGGTTTTTTCAAGAATTCCTCCGCCTGTTCATCAGTGATGGAAAGTGGTGAACATTTCTGCTGAACCGTAGCAAACACAAAACCAAAAGGTTTACTCGCATCTGTCGTGCTCCCGAGTAACTGAAGCTAGAAGTGATTCGTGAACGTGTTTGGAGCTATGCAGAGTCATATTGTGCTTTTGGGAAAAAACAAATGCTTCCCCTCCGAGATTTATGGTTTCCAAGGGGTTTTGACTACAAACTTGTAGTTTACTGTCGTTTAGATGATTAGACAATTGATTTGTCTCACAAAACCATAATAAATCTCACCTTGCTCGGTTACTCGCGAGTAAACGTTCCCGAATTTATTTATACTTCCTTTGGCATGTTCTCGCGAGCAGACTGGTGCGGACTTACTCACACCTAGCCAGTTCGCGAGTCTGTTATGGTTGTTATGCGTTAGTATACCCCTGGAGCTGCTTCGTGATGCGAACATTTCCATCACTACTGTTCATATGGATTTCTCCAAAAATTCCAGAAATCCAATATTCCTCGGTTCACAGTAGTCTGGTATGCAACGGAAAAATATACTTTTGCAATTTCTCTTCGTAATAGGCTGTTTTCCATCACGCCAATCTGTCATGAAACGGCCTACTTTCCTGCACTGAAGTATGCAGTGCGGGAATAGTCATTACGCAACTGAAATCAGTGCTCTATTATGACTCATTACGCAACAGTGCTCTATTATGACTCAAACATTTTTCAGAAATTTTTAAAATGATGGTGAATGCATTCCGATATTATTTCTGATACCTTCAAGTGGTCTTCGACCACTCATCAACTTTTACGTGTAACAAATTTGATTCGTTCCAATAAATCTGAAGGCCACACTACTGGTCTTGCTCTTCTAGGCATAGAAACAGTATTCAATAGTGTTTGTCATGAAGTAAAATCAAAAAGCTTTAAGTTTCCTACATTCAGTGTTAGATTAATCCTAAGTTATTTGTCAAATAGTACACTTCAGGTTAATTATTATCAGAACTCCAAGTCTGAAAGGCTTTTTGTAAGAGCTGGTGTTTCTCAAGGCAGCATTATGGGACCAATATTATACAATATTTTCACATCTGACTTACCTGAGTCATCTGGATCAGAGATGTCAACAATCTTTGTTTGCGTATGAAACAGCAAACTTGACAAGAATTGTGCGAATACCAACCAGCTAGTGTCTCACCCTCTTCATTTTAAATCTTGTTAAAGGAAAAGGTAATTTGCTACGGTTTGTTTTGCGTAGCAGCAAAATGAACTACACCTTTCCCCTATAGTCCAGTAATTACCGGATTTAGCACCACTGAACTGTGAAGCCCTATGTCACACAGTTGGTACCTACTGTATGAACAACTTCACGAAACTGTGTTGTTGTTACTTGGATGTGTAAACCTAACGTCGAAACTAAATGCCCTTTTCGACGTGACAGCAGTTCGAACGAACATCTTTGCATTTCTAAGGCACAGATAACGATCGGTTTTAATGAAAGCAACAGCGGAACCACAACGAACAAATCTAGCGGTTTGATCTCGTCTTTTGCTTCTCTCTGAAAAAGCAAAGATGGAAAATATTGACGCTCGTAAAAATGTCAGCTTCCTCGTTTACCCATTCTTTTCCCCCAAAATCTTTTCTCAATTTATAACGACCACCATGCGAAGAAGAGAAGGGTACATATTTGGTACCAGAGCGTTGAGGTTCGTAGTTCGTGTGGGCAATCGAACTGTGTAACCCAGAGAAAAGGTGCTGCTCTGCTACAACAACTCTTTCGTTAACGATCGACCAATCTCGAACAAAAATATCGACACCCGGGGAAGCCAATTTTATTGGACAAAAATTCCGAAAACGGACTTGAAAACAGACTGATCTCGGGCTGTTTCCTTCCCTTTCTTGCTGTCAGATGCGTTCGATGTGTAGGAAGAGATCGATCTTCATCGGATACAGGGTGTTCCGTTATATTGTGGATATTTTTGGGGCTGTCCAGACACCAGGTGGTCATTTTTTAGATTTTCGAATGTTCGGTTTTCCAAATCTATGTTCTTGAAATTTTGAGGTTTGTCTTAGATTCATCTTTATCTTACAAACCGTGATCTGTCAATCTACTTGTCTGTCCCTCAATCTTGCTTGCGAGCAATGTGATAGAACTTGCATATAAGTCGTAGTCGGGTGGTATACCTGTAGGCAACAGGTAATAAACACGGATGGAAGGCAATATAATGTTTGTCTCGAAGCCAAAGCCATTTAAAATCGAACATTCACTTGCCCAATCTGTATACATCTGAAGAAAGAAAAACAGCATATTTTTTATTATTGTTGTAAGACATCCTCTATGGCAGATGTTGGACAGTTTTTGAGCTCGATGATGGTACAAGACAGCAAAATCTAGTAATGTGATGGGCCCACCAACGAACGAGACTAACGCTTATTTCGCTGGTCGTAGAATAAAATGGACAGGAAAATATGTGTACGTCGTTGACGTTTTGGGCAAAAATTGGTTGAAATGGAAAGAGAAAAAAAATAACATTGTACTCAATCTTCATTCCGGTTCGGGGCGGTCCACTGCGAGTGTTCAAAATGTGTAACAACCAGTATCAAAAACATAGATCTCTAACCCCGAGGGGCGTTTGTACGTGATAAATTAAGAGTTGCTGCGAGGGACGGAGCGATAGCTATTTATTTGTTCAGTTGTAAAGAAATCATTGATCTATAGATGTTGAGCTTCATTTTATGAAAAGGTTAAAAGTTGTGGGCTCCACTGTGATCAAATTGTTTTTTTTTTGTCTATGTAGGGTAACGGTCGTGTGATTTTAGTTTTTTTTGTCCCAATTAATCAATTGCACAGCGTATCCAAGTCAAAGAATATGCCAAAATGTAGAGAAAAACTTCCTCTACGAAATAAAAATGCCCATACGGTCATGTAGCATCCAAAAAAACGTTAAAAATAATTGAATTGTGAAGCACTGTTTTTCATTATTTTGGACACACCAATAGAGTGAGGTGGGGCAAAAGTTCGACCTTAGTGGTATAATCAAAGTTTCCAGAAAAATAATAGCAGTTGAAACAAAATAAATACCATACAATAAACTTTCAACATGTTGACTATAATTTTGCTGAAAATACTTGTGTCAAAATATTTACCCATTTTTAGTTATAACAGTTTCAAAATTCATTGTCTTAAACGAACTTTTGCCCCACCGGTGGGGCAAGAGTTCGAATCTAGTGTGGGGCAAAAGTTTGCTGGCTAAAACACTAAATGTTGATACTTTTATGACAGGCATACTTCATACCAGTCGTAAACTTATGTTTGCTGGAAAATACATACTAAATTTTTATCAGAAAATTGCCCAAAACAGGGTTAATTTTAATATACCCAAAAGTAGCAGTTATTCGCAAAACTAAGTGAAAGTTTTGGTGGCATTTTTCGCACGATCAGGCAAATTATGCTAAAGTTGAAGATAATATGTGGATTTTGGGCAATTTGAATTTTTTTCCGTGATTTTATACATGGGTCGAAATTTTGCCCCGCTGATTCGAACTTTTGCCCCACTATGGGCCAAAAATTGTTTCCAAGCATTTATGCAAAAACTAATACACCTCAAAGCATCCTTATGGTAGGCCTAGAAAAACCCTTACATAAAATATTGAATAAGATTTTATCTTTATTTGGTTCCGTGAAACGAAAGTTTTACCAAAAATTACAATATTCACGTCAAAAAACAATAAATAGCCATAACTTTTCCAAATCTCAACCGATTTTTATGATATTTGGAGTGAAAGTCTCCTACTTGAATAGCATTCGAACCACCATGGCATTTATAAGTTGTGTTTTGAATTGAGTTTGAAATCTTAAAAGAAACGCTTACCCCACTCGAACTTTTGCCCCACATTACTCTACATTTGAGTATATATTTTGGACACCCGGAATTTTTTATCGTTTGGCGACAAAGTCCACGACAGTGGTTGTATAATATGCTTGCCCATAGTCTAATTAATCGATTGACAATGGAAAACCGAAGAAATTCTACGCTTTTAGTTCAGAAATTTGAAAAAAGCTTTTGTTTACATTTGAATAATTTCTGACGGCTTCAATTTCTGTTTGTAACTTTTTTTTTCCGTTACCTAGCAAAGGGGGAAGGGTCAGGGGGATCTCTCACCCAAGGACTGTAAGGCCAACTAACCGCATTTACTTCAAAATTAATTTCAAAATAATTGATCTACTAGTCTCCGAATTGTGGTCATTTAATGATTGAAGGTTCGTCTCGCGCTTTTAAGGGCTAAGAGATTTTCTCGATCGAATGAGTCACGCCCTTTCTCGATTTGAGTTCATGTTGCACTAATAATCTTATGGCTTAGACAGGTAGTGGTTCTACAAATGTTTTCAAAAATTCCTCTGCAATTTTCTCTAGCACAGCACCCTTTTTTATTTCGTCCCGCTGTGCGTCATGGAATGCATAGAAAAACAGCAAAAGCTATTGTTTATAGGCAAGTGACTTGTACTATAAAATGTGTTACCAGAAGTTTCAATGGAATGGTGAAGTTTACAAGATTAATATATATAATTGTCTTATAGTCTTGACAGAAAACTGATACAGTAGGTTCCTATTTTTTTGATAGAATCTTGTTTCTATTAAACAACAGGACAGAGCGTGTTCTTGGTACTACTTTGGCAAATTTTCACGCTCAAATAACGGCTAGGTATATCATATTTAAACTTTAATTTTGAAAATAGGTCCGAATTTGAACCTTGACACTTTTGATCATGTTTGACGTTTACTTAGTCGATAAAAACATCGCAGGGGTTCAACTTTCTAACACGGAGGTTGTTGCTATCTGGCATTTCGGAAGAGACACGGAAAACAAAATACACCCAGAATTTGAGTATAAACCAAAGCGTGTGACAATTAATCAAGTGTGCGTTGACAGAAAATGGAAGCAAAAATTTTCTGCAGCGTCAGTTTTTTGACACCCTATTTGAAGTTTTATTTTGTTTTATACACGTGAAGAAAAGTTTGTGTACTCATTTTAAAATCTTCAAGTTAGTTCGTGTTGGTTTAAGTACGTTCATTTCGGGATGTGATGTGCCAACCATGATATTGTGCAACAATACCCCCACTAAGGATTACCGCTACACGTTGGATTATCAGCGCGCTCGTGTTTCCTCTTGAACGATTCAATTGGGCCTTCCATGGCCTGTGTTTTATTAAGGGCTATTGGTGATCGGGTTTGTTCCGATCAACTCAGATCGGCAAGCTGCACAATCTGCGGTTAGCTTCCCTTCTGAGCATTTCAAAAATTATGCGAGAGTTATACTTATGACTACTTCACTACCCTGGTGATCATAATAAAACTTGTTAACTGGAAAATGGGTTCTTGTTAGTCTACCGTGGGAACAGGATACTTTAATAACACTACAGGATACTTTAATAACACTATATATGATATATTACTATATATTGGGTATTGGGGAGGGGTAGCATAAGGGAGTTAATTGAACTGTTGACTGGATGAAAGTGCGTGGGGTCGCCAGCCTTTTGTCATGAGAAAATAGCCTTAGTGTTGTCTTCCAAAGGTCTTCAAAGATATTAACTAGCCCTGCTACAACAAACCATCAGGTAGATCATTCCATCCCGATATGATTCTGCAGCCATAGGTAATCCTTGCGCTGATGGTGGCTAAATAATAATAATCATCATCATCATCATAAACCAAAGCGTGTGACAACATTTCAAAAATCAAAAAAACAAAGCATTAAAATATTGAGTAAACATGTGATTCTGGTCTAAACGTTTGGAACGTTTGTGTTTCTGGTCTTTTTGACCATATTATAAGCTTTTCATGACATAGGACAAATTTGTACATTTTTGTGAATATTTCGAGTGCTGAAACGAATATTCTTATGGTTTTTATTGTGGTGGTAATTTAAAGCATCCTCGAGCAGATCATAATGACATTACACATTAAAACACTGATTTTGAGGTCGAATCCGGGGTGGCTCATATTGCCCCGTATATTCATATTGCTCTCATTGCCCCTATCTATGACTGTATCAACTGTTTCGTATGGTTGACTCAACTATACAAAATAGTTAAATCAGCCAATATTGAATTAAATACGATCAATACAACAGTATTATCGTTGAAGCCCACTATATTGCGACTGTTATGATACCATTAACTCACATCATTCAGTATTATAAGCGCGTAACTTCATCGACTTTATCTTTAGTAAATAACTTGACCGAACAACTGTTTGTCAGTGCTATTTTCGATTCAAAAGAAACAACTCATCGTCCTTCGTCATGCTGCATCGTAAAATGTTGTGAAAACCAATTGAATCTCGTGTACTAATCTAAAGAGAAAATCGACAAAGAGAAATCGATCACTGCAAATACACCTGTAGGATACTAATTGCGATTCTATCCTGAATCCGCTTGTAGGTTACAGGTGAATATTTACAGATTATCTCATAATGAATCTAAGATAACTGGTCGAAAAACAAAACGTCGAAAGGACAGAAAGTTGAAAGGACAGAAGGGCGAAAAACAAAAGGATAAAAAGGATTGTTTTTCGACGTTTTGTCCTTTAGACCTTTCATCCTTCGACTTTTTGTCCTTCGACTTTTTGTCCCTAAACCGTTCCAGATAGTACCTTCTATACCAAAAATAACTCAGGAATGTTATCCAACGATATAAGAAGATTTCCATCTGAGAATTCTACAAAGATATTCACAGAAATAAAAAAAAAACTAACGTTCACTACCCCAGATTCTCGTCTGAGTTTTTCGTCAATTATACCTTCTTCTGAGAAATTTATCCAAAAAGGAATCATAGGTATTAATTTGAGAATTTCACAAAAACTCATCCTGATATTTGTACATGAATTCTGTCGGGATTAGTATAAGCCTCACCCCAGAAATGTTTCCATAAAAGCCTTCAGGAACACCTCCGAGGATTCGTACTAGAATTCTTATAGTTTCCTCAAAATTCCGGATGAACCCCTACTAGAATTTCTATGAGTTTTGTTGCACAAATTTTTGGATGAATGATGTAAAGAATGCTATGGGAGGAATTCCTGCACGTGCAGCCATTTTAAAAGATCATGCTGAGAGTCATGAGATCCAATCCAAGTTGAGGATCTTTCGAGATTGTAAATTATCTGGACTTCTCATTGCGAACAATATGTTTCAATTAACCACGATAAACAAATGATAAATTGGTAAAGAAACTCAGTTTAAGCAGAAGAAGTGCTCATTAAGAACACTAAGCGGAAAAAATATTTGTCCCAAAAAATGAATTAGTCGGTATTCAATATTGATGGTTAAGCGATTTGTGCAATCATTATATTCAAAATTTGATTTTGACGATCTCCTAATAAAAATTGCTTTTCAGCTCACAATACATTGTATTCTTTATACCCATTTAAATTGTATTTTTGTCCAATACAAGTTTTCCCCTAACTTCATATCCACCCCATTACAATCACACAACACAGCAGCGAATCTAAAGCTCACTGAAAGGGTTTACTTTGTTGCGCACAAAACAATTTGTCGCGCTGATGTGCAGTGGTAAAAAGGTACCGACTGTGAATTTTCCCACTCGAAAATTAACACCTTTTGGTGCGGCGATTGATGAGCAGCCCTAAAATTCGTCCATCAAAGAAGAGCTGAGCTGAGCGCGCAAATCCTTTCTTGACGGCAACGCGCCATAGTGGTGAAACTGAATTTCTTTTATTCGTATGTACCATAGCTAATCGGAGACGGCTTTCATCAACCGCCTAAAAACCTTTGATTTATTTTGCATTTATTTGTGGACCTTTGACAATAATTTAGATATTCAACAATATGAAAGCCACTGGCGATAAAGTAATTTTTACATTTCCATCAAGAAACTACCAGGGATTAGATTATCATTGTTGGTTGACTAATGGAAAAATGCAAAGGTTGTACCAATTTTGTAACTGGACGACAGTCCTACAGAAGCTTCCAGCCCTCTATCAGTAAACTTTTTCAAAAGGAAATTTTGAACAGGATGGTTGTCCACATCAGAGAAAACTCAATTTTTGCCAATGAGCAGATCGGATTCCGCCATGGACATTCGACAACTCATAAATTTTACGTGTAACAAATTTGAATCATTCCAGCAAATATGAAGGCTATTATACTGGTCTTGCTCTTCTAGACATAGAAAAAGCATTCGCCAGTGTTTGGCACGAAGGCTTGATTGTAAAATTAAAAAAACTTTAATTTTCCAACATTCACCGAAGGACGAAGCCTGCGTAGTAGATTCCGAAAAAGTTTGGATATTTTTTCTTCATACTTGCAAAAATGGAAGATTTCTCCTAATTTTTCTAAAACTTAACTAATAATATTCCCACATAAACCAAAATATCTTTATTTGAACCCTTCAAGTAGGCATGTTGTCACGATTAGAGGGGTTCCAATAAATTGGTCAGATGAAGTTAAGTCTATAGGGCTTATGCTAGATTTTAACTTTCTAAAATCACATTGAGGACATGCAAGCCAAATGTAACAAATATATAAAATAACTGTATGCACTTATTAACAAAAAATCAAAAGTCTGTCTTAAGAACAAGCTTTTGCTTGCTTTACCAATATTAACTCTTTCAATAGAATAGGCCTTGTGAGTTACATGGAATATCCAATGTTGAAACATTGAAACAAATGTTGATTAATATTATTAAAAATTTTAGAAACAAAGAAACAGTCTTCTATTTCCACGATTATTGCGTTGTACATATAGGTTAAGTTAGGTTAAGCTTATTGAAAGCGTTTTTTTTTCTCTTATGATCAGATGAAATCAGCTTTCCTTTAACAATTCTAATTCTGCTACGGCAAATGTTAATAAAAGCTTAATTGAGTTTTACCAAATTAGGATGATAAAGTTGTCTAACACAGAACACCTAGATATATATAAAAGAATTGAAAAAAGACAATCTAGCTATACTATTTACATATATTTAATATCTCGCATTGAAATTGTCTGACCATACGTCGATTTCGACATTAGAGGAGACTTTCCTCAGGAGAGTTACTCTCCTTCGATCAATTACCTCCAGGAGAAATTACCGTTGCTAATAACATAAATTCATCGCAGTTTGGAAGGTAGACATTTGACCTATAGATTAGCCACGCGACAGCAGAGGTCTTAACCATAATGGCACCGTGCACAGTGCTATGGAGGATTTTCATCAAAAACTAGCAGACCTCTGCCGTCAACCCGGATCGCTCATCGACCGCAACTCGTAGAAAAACATGTTAATTATACTTTCACATCGATCAGCAACAACCAAGACGCCATAGGTTGCCTTCGTCGTTTTTGTTGTTGCTGATGCTGAACGAGCAAAGTGCACCCAGTTGTCCATGTATGGTAAACGCACACTCCGCATCCAGCAATGTCGCTTAACCCTGAAAAGCACTTAGTCGACCGACTCGGACCGGGGTTCCGATCTCCAGGGGCTTCAATCGCCACAGACCCGTCTATTGTCCCCCCTCCAGGCAAAGCGATAGATTTACGATTCGGGAGATCCGATTAAGAGATTATTCGCTGGATGCTAATTACGTTCAATCCGATTTGACTTCATTCCACACTGTTTGATGGCGTTAGTCAATCTAAAGGCCGGTAAGCGGTGATGGCTACCGATAATGGTATTCATATGCTGAATTTTTGCTACATATACCTTGCGCTCATACAGTGAGAGGCAAAATAAAGTGCCCACCTTACCAGTTTTCGAATTTCTCTCATTGATTTGGTTCAAATTAAAGTTAACACACCTAAATCTTTTGTGATATTTTATTTTTGATGTTCTTTTAAAGTTGCACTTACGAAATTTTGATAAAAAAAAAGAATTTTACTTAAAGAAAAAGAAAATCAATTTGTATTGAAAAAAAAGTAGTGACAAAAATAAGTGCCCACTTCCTTCTTGGCCCCAGAAAAGATGATTTAAGAAAAATAAAAAGCAATTTAATAGTTAATGTGTCCTCCTTTGGCCTTAAGGACTTACTGGAGGCTCTTCGGCATGCTTTTCACCAGGTTTTGTAGGTGTTGTGGATCTAGTTCTTCCCAGGCGCGCTCCAAGGCTTCAAAATAATTATTTTTGTTGGTAACACCAGTTTTTTCAACCCTGGCATCGAGAATCGCCCACAAATTCTCGATGGGGTTGAGGTCTGGGCTTTGTGGAGGCCATTCCAGCGGTTTAATCCGACAAGACCGGAAAAAAGACTTGGTCTTCTTTCCAGTATGCTTCGGGTCGTTGTTCTAGAGAAATATGAATTTCTCTTCAAGGCCCGTCTGGATCAGCGAAACCTCCAGATTTTCCAGCAAGATGTTAATGTAGGAATCTGCCATCATTATTCCGTCGATTTTCACGAGGTTTTCTACTCCACTCCATGAAAAACACCCCCAGACCATCACAGTCACAGTAGCAGTAATGGTAGCAGTCCATAACTGGGGACGGAAGTGAGAGTCCGGCTGACCGCAGACCACAAACCCGGAGAGAAAACTTGAGGTTATTAACTTGTGGTGACTACGGTTGCGGTTACGCTATCCGGCGAGATGTCACACCGGATCCGCGCCAAATGATGTGCACCGGATAGGATTTTGTCGAATTATGGCGACACGAGACGCCGCAAAAGTTGATTAGCATACGAACGACAGTAAAAGTTTGTGAGAGTTAAAACTGGATATGAATATTGACGGCATGATGCGGGGACACCACAGTATAAAACGCAACGCATGATTACACATCGTTGCCCCTGGTATTGATGATGTTTAATATGTAATTAGGTTGTATGAAGGATCGTCGACGAAGATGCGACATTGATTGATGAACGATGAGAAGCTACTACGGCTCATTGTTCTTTTTTGTTTATAAAATGGTGCTTGGCTGATCTAACCTCAAAATAAGATACCTAGAAATAAAATGATGCATCCTTGTAAACAAATTACAGTGCCTATCAAATGAGCCTCAGGCCATTTCGATCTGACGAAGAAATTTCCTCTGTTTTCTTTACCCTCACAGATTGTTTCATTATGCGTAGCCATCTAGCGTGGCCGGCAATAGAACTTGTCATTCTATCTCAACTCTAACCTCCAAATGCATAGCTATCATCGTCTAATCACTTATCAAAGTGAATCATGTGATACAACGATTCTCCCTATTAGCAAACATCCCTTCCAGTAACCTTTGTGGAGATGCAAAGGTGAATATAGTCTCCAAATAGCCAATAATCGAATTTGACTTCAAGGACTTTGCCAGCGCCGTTATTGACCCTGTATGAATAGAGGCAATCATTTATGCACACTGATAAATATCATAGTGATGTGAAGTCAGTCTAAGCTAAACTCTTACCTCTTAATACCTAGCTATCGTTTCCCAAACAGCTTCTTGTAAAAAATTGGAATAACATTGATACTGTAAACAATATGATCACTTCCAATATACCTTATACGAAACAATGAACAGATGTCCGAGTTCACTATTTGACGTTTAAGCGGTGCCGTGTTATTTATGTGGATCCACTCAAAGGAAGGTAAATAATGACGGTGATCTTTAGGTGTACAGATACAGATAGTTGTACTGGAAGTAGACTACGAATGATTATTTTCCTGGAGGCAGCGATATCACTCAGGCAATTCTCGTATGCAAGCCAGTGCAAGCTGATCTTGTCATAAGTACATAGCAGGAAGTTGGCCAGGAAACCTGTCCGTATAAATTTAATGTGATTATGTTGAAGCCTTCCGCAGAATCGATAGGAATCGATTATCGACATGACGTTCTGTAGTTCTAACCCAATAGGAATCATGAACTGGCACGTTAATGAGGTTGAACGATCATCAAGCTATTCGTAATAGTATAACGCGGGCGGAGGGCAGTGCGATGTTACTTGACCCAAGTCCGAGTCTGGAAAACAACGCGCTTCGACAGCGAAGTATTCGCTGAAACCCTAAGGCGCGAACGGAACACTTTGGACCTAAATTGCGATTTGTCACTGCCACTTCACTCATATTTTGGGGCCGGTACACACTTGGGCCATGTGAGACTGTTTATGGTAGATGCTACTATGGTTGTTCTGAACTCCACTGCGCTGCTCGTCATAATCTTCGGGCGGACCGGTTAGACCGGTTAGATGCCGATGTCGGTCTTGCGATTCCGGTTGAGGTATGACTTCCGGTACGCAAACGCCCCGGCGACCCGAAGCCGGCGATTCGTCGTGATCGATACTACTCGGCGTAGTTCCCGACGGTGAAGCTATCCTACTCCGATGGAGGAATATCTCCCGAAACCGGTAACGTTACGCATTGTTCACACTCCATATTAGGCTGTAGAGTGCCGAAATCGACCCAGCGATTCCGGTGGATGGAAACTTCCGGTTCATAGGTACCCTGACGACCATTTCCCGGTGCTGTTTGGCGATCTACTCAGCTACCCAGACAACCAGAAATCGCATGAAAGTTCACGTTACAACTCGTTTATTCATACTAATTACATCATACCCGCAAAACACCGTGGATAAACTCGTCAGATTGATGACCTTCCTCGCATAAAACACTTCTTTTCTGAGTTCACTTGTACATTTTGTTTCGTCTCGTACACTCGTACAAACAAAATCGGATCACTCCGTAGCAGCTGTCAAATCAATATTTGTTATCATAAGTAAAGTCGGATAAGATCACAGGTTAGTTCGGTAGAAAATTTATACACTCGCGTTGTATGGTATTATTCATCACATAATGTATGCACGCATATCGCCTCCACTTTTGTACGTAGAAGGCCTTTTCGTGACATCTTATAAGTGAAATGTTGCACATACAAAGCCTCCAGGTGATTTCGTTATATGTACATTTTGGTTGTCTGGGTAGTCTCCGGCGGAGAACCTAGCCTATTCCACCGCAATGTTTGCCGGATTCAGTCCTGCCATTCCGGTTGAGGGATGACTTGCGGTTTGCAGGCACCCCGGCTACCCTACGCTCGAACTACTCGGCCTAGTCTTTGACGGACTCGGCGGTGGCTTCTCGATGTTTGGGCAATCTGGTCAGTGCCCGAATCTATGAAGACAGTTTCAGAAACATCCATTATCTAATAAGAACTGTGTCAGGTAGAAGTCCACCTCTCCACGCTTCCTATTCATCCACGTTGACAGGTTCGGGATGAGCCGGTGGGTCAGTCTTTCGTTCTCCGCACAGTCCCATTCGTGCTGCCACCTCGCCATATATTCGACTCTAACCATCAACCGTCCGCTTCTGACGACTCTTCGTTGGTAGCACTCGATATCCTCCGCCAAAGTGCAGCAAAAGGGGATCATACCGGCTATAGTGCATGCCGCATCTGACGATGCCGTTCTATACGCACTCGCGAATCGCATTGCCATCAGCCGAAACGCTCTGTTCACCTTTTTGCTGTTCTGCTTTGTTTCTAGTGCCTTGCCCCAAGCAGGAATTCCATACCTTAGTATAGATGAAGAGACGTTAGCTAGTAGACGTCTCGTACTGCTGCTTGGACCGCCTAAGCTTCGCCCTGATTCTTCCTATTGCGTTCATTGCCTTCTCGTACTTTTCGCATGCGTAATCAACATGGCTGTTGAAATACAGCCGATCGTCGATCATTACTCCCAGGTGTTCCAACACGCGCTTCGGTGCAATCACATACCTTCCGACGTTGACCTTCATCTGCTGAACTGCCTTGCAGTACCTCTGTTTTGTGGTGAGCTATCTGCAGTTTGACTCCGCTCATCCAGCCCTCGATTGCGTTAATTGTTTCCATCACAGACATCTACTTCTTCCAGTGTCTCGCCCATCACCGTTAGTGATATATCATCCGCAAAATGAACATTCTTCACCTTCTTGGTAGCCGCAGTGACTAGACTCCGTCGTACATCCCGTTCCAAAGAGTTGGACCGAGAATGGAACCTTGTGGGACGCCCGCTGTCTCTTGCATTGACTTCTGCCCTTCATTTGATTCGTACTCCAGGATTCTGCTTTGGAAGCAGCTCTTCAGGATCATGCACAGATAGTCGGGAACCTGCAATCTGTGCAGTTCTGCGACGATGGCCTCCCAGCTGGCGTTGTTGAATGCGTTTTTCGCATATATCGTTACCACGGCGCAGTATCGATCTCCTTTTCGTTTCTGATTCGACGCCTTTTCGGCACACTCGAGTACTGCTCGAAAGTCCTGCTACATGTGTTAAGTGCTATATGCACTGGCCCCTCCTGAAGTAATACCGTATGGTGGTTCCAGGGAGAAAAGGGTCTGAGACCAAAGGCAATGTATGTGCATTCTATACACAACTTACAGTACATGGGCTGGTTTTAGTGTGTCGTCAGTTGTGCGGCATCCCCACACTTCCTACGTTACCTTCTGAAGGGTCTGGCTGCAGAGTTGTCCCTTGCTAAAATGCAGCCGATTCGTCCTAAAATGCCTGTAAAAGTACATAGTAGATAGATAGATAAATCTGCTCACTGCCTTCTACCTCTCCGGCCGCCTTAGAAGCTGTTCATAAACCACGTAGTCTTTTTTTTTGTTCGCCTTAAATCTTCACACAGTTTTGCACATTATAATATAATCGGTCCTATCCGTATTGTGAGCATCTGGGGGAAGCTGTTCTCGTCCATGGTATGTTGGATCTCATGTGACATAGTTGATGCTTCCCGTGTTTTCATCATAAATCAGGCATTTCGGTGGCTTACACCAGTCTTGCGCTTTGTGGCCTTCTTCTCAACTTCTTTTGCAAAGTTCGAAGTAGTTTGCGCTTCTTTCAACTCGAATTGCTCTATCAGTTCCATCATCGGCCTTTAGATTATCCTTGGAAGAAACCTCGTTCACGTTCTTGCATTAATGAGTAGCTCTCGAACTCAAGGCCCACTACCAGCGTATTTCCTATGGTTTTCTCGGTAAGCTTGTTCTGTTAACCTTTCGTCTGTATTACACAAGACATTCACGTAGAAATCGTTACGACATCTCCGCATCTCTAGGACAATCTTGATGGCCAACAATTTCTTTTCAGTTGTCTCCACTTTTGTACCACGCTTCTCCATTCCACAACACGACCGTTATCATCTATGCTCACTCTTCTTGTTGTCAGTTTCTATTTTCATCGTTGTACAAATGTTTGGAGTGCTCCTTCTACTTGGTAGCAAAAACTGTTTCATCGGTCGGAAACTTCTCCTATCCGTCCGTAACCTAGAACCTTTGCACTATGCAGATCCATACTTTCTTGGGCTTCAGCTATCACCTGCTGTCTGTTTTTATGGTTTATTCGCACGTGTTACCAGGCACAGCTATCTATAGAGCCGAGTACCAGCCATTGCAGCATTTTCCACATATGTCATTCTCTCTTGTCATTTCAGGGCTGTTGTTAATCTCAACTGGCCGTTTCTTTGGTGAGTTGAGATGCAATGTCGTGCTACACGATAAGTTGTTCATCTGCAACAACCAGACAGCTCACCAATCCATCCCGAGGTGGATTAGTTATAATTTGGCCATTTCCATTTGATTTTGCCGTAAATGACCAAATTATATACTCGTAACGGTCTGTCCAAATTACTTTGATCACCCTACATATACAAAACGTGGATGTTTATGCTGATTGAACAAACGAAAAAATCTCATATCTTAAAGCAATGCTCTTTACTGGTTCATGCGGAAAGATTAGCATGTTCGGCTTAACAAATATTATTTTAAATATCGAATAACTAGATATGCAGTTCAACAAGTATACGATTATAGAAAGCTTTATATTTTCAATTCATAGTTAATGCAAAAATAAATTTAAAAAATATTTTTTGGACTAAATCAAATTCCTTAAAGAATGGTCTACTCTTTGAACTGTTTTTTAATTACGATGTGCAAAAATTCACCTGACTAAAGATTTATAGATTGAATGCAATATTGATGTTATTGTCGCGCCACCACCAAACCGAATCGCGCCAGTGTGACTCGTGACGCGCCTCAACTCATCGCTCTTTTTAATCAGTTTTAAAATGTGGCGCTGCATTCTTACGATGTTTATGAACACAGCGCACTATTCAAATGTTAGTCGCTACGCTTGGAGATCGTGAAAAAAAAAATAAAAAATAAATGTTCGTCCTTATTTCTGCCGGATCCATAATACGATTTGCCTACACAGTAAAATCCAATGCAACACGAGAAATGGATTTAAATCATTATAATGTTATACATGTTCTAAGAAAAAAATCCTTAATTATGCTTGTGGAAGTTGCTCTACATTTTTTTGGGAAATTCCCCTAGGATTTCTCCTGGAATTCCTCTTGATTTATTCCAAACCCTCTCTGGGATTGATCTGAAAATCTTGGAATTCTTTCTAATATCTCTTTAAATTCTTCTGGAAAATCTATTATTCTTGAAGATATTGCTTTGAGATTCTTCCGAACAATTTTGTAGAACCCTTCTGGTATTAATTCTGAGATTCTTATAGACATCCCTCTGTGATTCTTCTGGGCATATTTTTAGGATTTTTGCAGGAATTCCTCTGTGATTTTAGCGTGTATCTCCTTAAGATTTCTTTTATAATCCTAGTAATTGAATTGTTAGATTTTTTTCGGAAATATTACAGAGGTTTCTACCGAAAATCCTGTTGCAAGTCAATTAGATATTTTTTTAAAGAGTTCTGCCAAAGATTTCCTAGTGCTCTAATAGAAATTCTTCTGGAATTCCTCCGAACTCTGAGATCCTTCGCAAAATGTTCTACCGGTAATACTCATACGATTCTTATGAAAATGCCTCTGAACTCTAACAAAAATCATCTAAGATGCTTTCGGGAACTATGTTTTTGGATGGATTTCCGGAATAAATCCCTCAGGAATTTGGTAAGAAACACGAAAAATTTCTGGAAAAAAAATTTCAAAAGATATTCAGAAGAATCACAGATCTTTTAAAAGAATTGCATCCCTCTGGAAAGCAATCATAGAAACATTTTCGCAGAATTCCAGGGAAATTTCACGGATGAAATTCGGAAGGCTTCCATGAAAATCCAAGACGAATTTGTGGGATAATGCAAGCGAAAGTCTTCCTGGTATTTTTTTTTCCGAAGAATCACAGAGCGAACAGAGATATAACTAGAATAATTTCAGAAGGATTTCCGACAGAAACTAAGAGGACTTTCCGAAAGATTTTTAGAAGCATCCCAGAAGGGGTTTTCTGAAGAATCTCATAGGGATTCTTGGAAGATTCTCTGAAAGTTTTTTTGTAGTATCATAAATAAATTGCAAGAAGTTTATGAATGAGCAACAGAGGAATTTCCTGATAAATTTCAGAAGGATTTTGTATAAAGGATTCCATGAGTTTTGACGGAAGAACTTTAGAGAGATTTTTGGGATAAACCCAGAGAAATTTATGGAAGAGTTGATGAGGGATTCCAGGAAGAATCTCAGAGCGATTTTCCGAAAAATCTCAGGAGAAGTTTCAGAACTTCGTGAAGAATCCTAAAGTGATTCAATTTATAAGCTTAGATGATCTTCCCGAAGAATCCCAGAATAAATAAAAGAAGATTAAAAAATAATCACTAATGCATAAACTATTATTTTGTGTGACTATTTTTTAGTGTTGTAATTTTTCAGTGTACGCGCTCGAGAAACGAATCTGGCCCTGGTGCAATAACCGCGCTACATTCGATGAATCTTATGCAACAAATATTGTTGGCGCTATCTGTATTCACTTACCAAAACCATTGTGCTACTTTTCCCCGAATGTTGTTCCCCCGAATGTCGGTTCCCCGAACGCCAGTTCCCTGAATGGCCCATTTCCCCGAATGTCATTTCCCCGAAAAGTAGCTGCAGTTCAAATAGATGCTAGGATAGTTTTCAGAGGCAGGATGGTGAATTAGAAAGAACGATAAGCAATCAAAAGAAGGAGGTATTTGGTCATTCTCGATTATACACATGTTGCCAAAAATGCTGAGGACGACAAAATTCGCAAGAATCGCTAATCAAATAAAGAAGGGTGCATATCAGATGACGAGTACGTTCATCACCCTGAAATGTACGAAGATATGACAAATATGAGTGCCAAAATCAATTTCGGGGAAATGAGCTATTCGGGGAAACGGGATATTCGGGGAACTGGCATTCGGGGAACTCGTGTTCGGGGAAACGACATTTGGGGAACCGACATTCGGGGAAAAGTTGCACAACCATTTCATCTTCCTCGCTGGCTAGCGACAATGACATCCTGCACCATTGTGGTCTAAGCTTTATGCTGTTGACATCTCCAGAAACGTTGATTCTACCCTACCGCTCTTCTAGCTCTCATTAACCCCATCCGATGTCATGCTTTAGATAATTAATTGAACTATCTCTGGAACTATTGATCCACCCCCGAATTTGACTAGCTATGAGATAGTCACAACTTTTATTCATCTGGGAAATTGTATGATTCCGTAACGAACGAGAAAGAAACTTTTGACACTAAGGTGGATTAATATGTGTTTTCAATGTTCAACATTCAAATGTCCGCGTCACTTCTCTATTTCCGCTAAGATCAATATCGCCGGCAATGCCTTACATGCAGGATGAAATATACGCAAAGGCCATTACCAGCTGGCATTCCACTGGAAATTTTCAGTGCTATTCAAATCATAACAATCTCGAAGCTGATCGCAAAGTGATGACAACAAGCAAGATCAGTTTTATTTTCCATTCGTCATCACATTACTGATGGATGATGCGTCTTCTGTTGTGCCGAGTTTCTACCATAAACTGGTTAGGAAAAATCATTTCTTTCCTGTGGAACGTGACACCGTCGTCGTTCTAGCAATGAGCAACGATATCTTTTAGAGCAAAAAAAAAGTTAGTTGAAATATTCAAACCGGGTTCAACCCGGTTGTACTTGGAGAGCTCAAGTTTCAGACCCAGATGGCTGAGCAAGCAACGAGGCGAAGGCAGATCGGACTGATCGCACTCCCGAGAGCCATATGATGGATGACTTTGGACACTGATTATATTATGTTTTGGTTCCATTTTGTTCGTCCCTCTCGCAAACGGGTTAGATTTCCTCCAAACAACAGCAAACAACCAATGAGGCGACAACGATAACAACGGGTTCCGTTTTCTGGGGGACGTGATCTTACAAAATCGAAAGGTCACAACACATAGCTTGCAACAACGTTGGCCGATGCGTAACCTACCAAGCGAAGCACGTGAACCGACCGTTATGCCAAATGTCACGGGTCGCTCGAGATCAACGAGTGAAAGCTTCATCTACAGACTTAGCACGAAACGGCTGACGCATCAATTATGACAATTTGTGCCATGCAGGAAGTGTAGTTTAACCAATTTTGTGCATCTTTGTCAACACTTGATTATTAATTCATCCGAGTTCTGGGACAGATTATCTCTCCAATTGTTAAGTTAGTTAGTCATTTCATTATACAAAGAGATCATCCCATCGTAATTATTTATAGAAAATATCAAAATTGTCTGTCAGTAACGCCCTAAAATATTTCATAACATATGAAACACTACAATAGCTGTTCGAATTTGAAAACACTGCAACAGCTTTTGAAAACAATACAACGTTTTTTATGACTTAAGCATAAAACACTACAACAGCATGTTCAATGCTTTAATTAGTATAGTATATTATAGTAATTAGGCGGTTATGCTATCTTTAGTGATTAACTTGTGATGAAAGGGCTTTTTACGATGATACTTTATCGACCTTTGACCTTTGATGCATGGTTTAACGCTTTCCTTTTCCGTTGCTATCGCCAAAAAAATAAAATATATTATTTCATTCTGAACCGCTCTATAAGAAGAGTAATTCCCTGCTGTATCATGCAAGTGCGTGCGGTGCGCATCATCCCATGAAGTTCTCACACTTGACTTAATTTTTATTTCATGGCTGTCGTCGTCACTTGCCCGTGGTCCTGGATGCTGCATGTGCATTCCACTACCACAGTGCGTATAACTCGTTTACTCGCGGTTCGGTGCAACACAAGGCAGAACAAAATTGACCATTCATGATGGGCTTCCATTCTTGGAACAAGTCGTCGAGTCGGAATTCTAAATGAACATGATGATTGATGGTGGTTGGCAATTGTGTATAATGTACGAATAATGATTCATTGCTAGCCTCCCATAACGAAATGGAATCTCATTGTCGGTTTTGTTCTTCTCCTCTTCCGTTTCAGACACATCATACGAAAAAGCATGCCGAAGAGGCTCGGCACCGAGTACCCCGATTCTGGGTCAGAAGTCAGAATCAACCTCGCGGTTCACAAACTTTTTCTCCAAACGGTAATTGGTTGAATAAACTTTAGCAAATACATTCGATAACCATCTCCATTTCCCTTTTCAGTTCCTTTCGATCGAACCCACTTAAACGCACAAAGTCCGTCACAAAGCTGGAACGTTCGAAGCGGGGCCAAGGTGGCCTGAGGGGCTCTCGGTCACACGAGAGTCTACTCTCCAACCATGCTGTGATGTCCACCATTGATCTGTCCTGTATCGGTGCGATCGGAGTAGTTCCAGTGCACGCGTCAGTATTAGGTCGACGGCACTGTTTCCAGGTGCGTGGAGGCCCCCGTGGAGAGCGATATTACAGCTGCGGGTCCCGGCAAGAACGGGACCTCTGGATCTACAGTTTGCGCAAATCTATCGCACCAAATGCCGAGAACACTCGACGGACAGATAACTCGCTCAAAATGTGGGTCTACGAAGCCAAAGCACTGCCACCTAAGAAGAAGTACTTCTGCGAGATAAATCTCGACAAGACACTGTACGGACGAACGTCGGTAAAACTAAGAACGGAGTTACTTTTCTGGGGAGAGTATTTCGACTTTCCAGACGTGCCGGATATCAATGTGATAACGGTAAACGTTTACCGGGAGGGCGAAAAGAAGAAGAAACGCGACAAACATGCGCTCGTAGGTTCGGTCAAAATACCCATCCACGAGGTCACTTCGCGAACATTCTCGGAGGATTGGTATCCGATCATTTCCGATAAGCATGACAGCATCAGCAAGAACTCCTCCAAAGAACCCATCCCAACACTGAGGATAAAATGTCGCTTCCAAAGCATAGACATACTTCCGTTCGGTGTGTACCAAGATTTCTTGGATTACCTCAAAGAAAACTATAAAAAGGTTTGTGAAATGTTGGAACCAGTTATTGGAGTCAAAGCAAAAGAAGACATTGGCCAAGCGCTAGTTCTGTTGATGCATGCCCAAGGAATGGCAGCGGCATTCCTTACTGATGTTGTCGCTCTCGATCTCCTTCGAGTTGGCGATCAAAGATTGACCTTCCGAGGCAATTCCCTGGCCACAAAAAGCATGGAAGCTTTCCTCAAACTTACCGGCGAGCAGTACCTGCAGGACACATTGTCTTCCCCAATCTCTGAGATTATCTCATCCGATCGTGACTGTGAGGTGGATCCACTTAAAGCAAATGGTTCACTTTCACGCCAACAACAGGCTCTTCGGAACGCTGTGAAAACCGCCTGGAACAGTATTGCCGATAGCAGCAAAAGTTTCCCAACACAACTGCGCGATTGTTTCTCCACATTCCGAGAACGGTTACAGATGCTCGATCGTGAAGACATGGCCGACAACCTCATTAGCGCTTCTATCTTCCTGCGATTCTTGTGCCCTGCAATCCTCTCACCTAGTCTATTCAACATCACAAATGAGCTTCCGTCAGCGAGAGCTACGCGCAATCTTACATTGGTTGCCAAAACACTCCAAACATTGGCAAATTTCACTCGCTTCCAAGGCAAAGAAAACTTCATGGAATTCCTCAACGACTTCCTTGAGAACGAAGCACCACGAATGAAACAATTCCTGCATGACATTTCAACGAGATCAGAAAATCCCATGCAGGAAAGCATCCTTGACTGGGCAGTATATATAGACCAAGGAAAGCAACTCTCTATCCTTCATACTCTGCTTGCTGAGAGTATCCAAAAACTGCCCGCATCCAAACAAATCGACCTCCACCCACTTCCAAACATCTTAGAATCCATCACAGCCGCCAAGGAAACCAACAGTTTCATCACCACTCAACAGCAGAATCCTCAACCACAGCCACATCCTAACCAGGAAAACCAAAGTTTGTCAATCGCACCGCTGAAGAGCACAGAACGAGGAATCATCCGAGGAGTTCTAACCCCTACTTCTCTCGAGAAGAATATCTTCCGCTACAATGATCCAACTGTGCGACCCCTTCTAAGTCAAAACCAGAGCTCGAACTCACTTCAACACTCGCACTCCACTTCCAGTATTAACTCGGCCACCAATCTTCACGTGGTGAGCCCAACCATCCAACATCACAACATGTCCAGTACAAACAACTCGAACGATAACAAATACCAATACCAAGTCGGCAGCATGCGAACCTACGGTACTGTCTCACAGTACTACAACAATTCCAGCAATATTGGAAGCCTTAAGAATGAAAAGGAGAAGAGCCCGGTTTTGAACTGCGGAATTCGAGCGAGTACGCTGCCAAGAAACAATCCCATAACAGTTAGCAACGGCACCCTCAGCGGAGAACCTGAGGAGCCCAACAATCCTACCAATCTCATTCAAATCGGCTTCGATCCTAGCAACGCATTCAACCGAAAGAGCCCAACTCCCCTGCTGAAGTCTTCCACTCACATCAACGGCAGTCGAAGTCGCAATCTTAACGGTTCCCAACTGAGTCTCCTCTCAGACATCGGCAAAAATCCCCTCAGCTTGGGAATACCGCATAGCGAGATGGTTACCAGCACGACTCCAACCCCCACGCAAACCCAATCGAACCCTTCCAACATGCCGATGAGTTTGGACGATTTGGAAGACCTGTTGAACTATGCCGACGAGCAAAACATTGAAAACCAAAAAGGCAAAGAGCAACTCACCAGCAAGGGCAGCAATATATCGATCGGACAGATCTCCAACATTTGCAGCTCAGGATACCAAAGCATAACGACACAGTCGCAGAGCTCTAGCCCAGTGGAACTCGGTCAACAGCAGATCGAATATGTCGCCAATAAAGTGCCTCCACCGCGCAAGATCAACAACAAATATGGTTACATCAGCCAGAGGTTCACCCCTGCCAACAACTCCAACATGACCAATTTGAACAACAACAATGACCAAGACGATCATTATGCTCCTCTGCCATACAAGAATCCCCTCTACCATCAAACTGCAAACGGCAACACCGGAAGTGCGTTGAATGCGTACAACAACAACCTGATCATTGGTAGCAACGTTACTAGTGGCAATAGTGGATTGATCAACGGAGGTGGCGTCTACAAAAGCCACCTCAGCACAATTGGAAGCGGAGGAAACCTGCACACGTCCAGTAGCGATGAGCGGTTGAGCAATAACGACAACTACCGAGATTTGGATTCGCTGAATACCGTCAACGGTAATGGTTACGATTCTTTCGGTGGTTTGCACGGCAGAAGACTGGGCAGCAGTCGAATGCCGCGAACAAACCCTTTGATGCAAGTGAGTGCTAAGTTTCTTACCTTCCCACGAAATAGTTTCTTAATCTTCCTATATTTTAGTACAAGCGTGAAGAGCCGCTGGATATTCAACCGGTCGGCAGTTATCCTACGGGAGGAAGTAACGCTCGTGACCACCACCACCACAGCAACTCCGGAGGTGGTAACAGTCGCTACCAACGCCGGATGAGCATCGATTCGGGACGGACACTCTCGGACAGCTCCACCGATACGGAGAGTGGGCCCAAGCCGCACCACCATTCGGTGTCCCTCGGTTTGGTCGGACCGGGTACCGTCCATCTGGGCCTGATGGGCAGCGGCGGCGCTCACAGCGAAAGCAAACGGAGATATCATCGCACCAGCACCAGTAAATCGGTGGAACAGTGCGAGCGGGAAATCCAACGACTTCAGGCTTCGGTGGATGAGCTGCGCCAGAAGCTGGAAGAATCCGAACTGAAAGAGGTCAGCGAGGACCGGGAGGCCATTTCGCACCACAGCGATTCGAAAATTCGCAGCATTATTGGACGGTAGGTTTCTGTAGGCATTGCAGTTTTATTATGTCATTGAGGTTCGAAATATATCTAAGGAACGCATTGCCCAAATTACGTTAATTCGTCTGCAATTGAGAGTTTGAATTGAAAATTTCCATGTTTTTCCGTATGGTACTGTGTACCATAACCATGCCGTACAAAAAAAAACATAAAATAAACACTCAAAGCAACCTTTTATTCCTATAAAATATCCTATAAAATATCCATCGACGGGGCCCAGATAACCTTACTGGTAAACGCACAGCTATTCAGCAAGACCAAGCTGAGGGTCGTGGGTTTGAATCCCACTTGTCAAGGATCTTTTCGGGTTGGAAATTTTCTCAACATCCCTGGGCATAGAGTATCTTAGTACCTGCCACACGATATACGCAAAAATGGTCATTGGCATAGTAAGCTCTCAGTTAATAACTGTGGAAGTGCTCATAAAAACACTAAGCTGAGAAGCAGGCTCTGTCCCAGAGGGGACGTAACGCCAGAAAGAAGAAAATTCATCGACAGAGCTTCGGTCGCATTATTAAGCAGCATCTCCAGGTGAAATATTTGGTCTGAGGTGCCGGAGTATTCAAATTCGGATGGATCCATCATACGTAATATCGACAGCGAGCTAGATAAAACGTAAAATTTGTTGACATTCAACTCTATTTTTTAATGAAAAAATCGAATGATTTATTGTGTTTAAAAAGTCATAATGGTATTTGTGATGCATGTTTGAAATTAAACATCTTTTGTAGGTGAGTTTTAGTATAAATTCAGTTATTTTTTGAACAAAATCTGATCCACGTTCCATTAAAAACATACTCCAATCAAGATCCAACTGCATTGATGCCAAACAGTAGTTTGGTTGTCGATTGTCATGTGTTTACATCCCCATTTAATAAGTTAGGTACCCCAAAACCAAAAAAAAGACTTTCAGTTATATGAAAAATTGCCAGTTGATTCAAAATGAATCGTTATGCAGTCTTTCAACAGCAATCGATAACTGAGATACCAGTACTTGTTTTAACCTTTCGGTTGCCGCGCGAATTTTTGTAACGCGAGTAGTCGCGCGTTGTACTTTGTACAACACGCTTGGTTTTGCGAATATCCCAGGAGCCTGACTACTTAGAAAGATGGTGTCTTCGGCAAAGTTGTTCTGTGGCTTAAGGGCTAAAATAGGGTGATATTCAAAACTGAAAAGGCAATAGATGGCTCTTTTCCAAAGGTAGTAAAATCGAAATCCTGAAGCAAAGAAAGCACCACAGAAGATGAACGAAACACAAAAAGTTATGTATTCACTTTACACTTGATTTGTTCGCATTCCTCTTTTGGTCCAGTTTCCTAATTTCAAGTAATTTACGTTTTTCATTATTTTCCATATGTTTTGACAGTTCTCCGACTACCATTCTTCCATGCGCTTGTGTTGAAAGTTTGAGAAATTTGATAATCCAGCGTAGCGTGATCAGTGGGTGGAATACAAACAACAGTGTCTTCGCTCGGCGGCCAGTAAGAGAAACTTGGGTTGATTCTACGACTGGCGTGAAGTGACAATTGTCGGTGTCGTATAGCGAGGTGACAATTCTCGACTCGAGTGAAGTGACTCTCCATTTGATTTGCACGGCGAGTCACTTCACTCGAGTCGAGAATTGTCACCTCGCTATACGACACCGACAATTGTCACCTCACGCCACTCGTAGAATTAACCCAACTGAATGTTTTAAAGGTTGTTGTCTGTACTTTTTGCCGCTGGCGCCAACTGTTAGCGTTTAATAACGAAATAAACAGTCGTTTCCCTATTGATCGAATTAGTTGATTATTAATTTTGCCAACAAGATAGATCTTAGGATCTTGACCACTTAGAACAAGCCTGCCCAACCTTTTTGGCTCTTTTTCGACATAATTGGTTGGTGCGTTCGCAAGAACAGACTAATATTAACAAAATTGGTTTCAAATGAAAGCTTTGTAGTATATCTGTCTAATCAATGCTGAAAATTTTAAAGTTATATCAAACTCTTCGCTAGCGATGCAAGCAAAGGTAAAAATCAGTCCGGCCCGCGGGCCGGCTCATCTTTCGAACTTCATTGCATCGGTAGCAAAGTGGTTGATATTAATTTTAAATTTGTAGCATGGATTAGACAAATATACTACCAAGCTTTCATTTGAGACTAATTTCGTTCATATCGGGCTATTCTTGCAAACGCACCAACCATTTATGTCTAAAAGAAGCCAAAAAGGTTGGGCAGGCCTGACTTAGGAAGATGGTAACTCCGGCAAAGTTGTTCAGAAGCTCAAATCCTTTCTTTGTCTAATCGTTGAAGTTTGAGATTAGCTAAAATAATGATGGTCCTTGAGCTGCGCATCAACTTTGGCGAAGATACCTTCTTTCTAAAAGGTCAGGATCCTAAAGTTTAAGCAGAACAAATGTTTCATGCTCGCTAGCGTCGCTTGGTGGCAAAATTTTGAATCAACTAGCAGGAACAATGCTAGTCCTTAACTTACTGAACAACTTTGCCGAAGATGCCATCCTTCTAAATAGTCAGGATCCTGAAATATCTGCAGAACAAAAGTAAAAGTTCCATGCCCACTAGTGCCACCTAGCGTTCAAATTCCGAAATGAATGAGGAACCACCAGATAGCACTCCAACTCCAGATCAACTTTACTGAAGACCTCATGTTTCGAAATTATCTAGATTTTGAGATATACCAATTTAAAATTGTGGTCTACACATTATTATGCGACTTTTATGTACATTTGTTTATTTAACCGCATTATAAAGAGCCATACTGGAAACAAAAACTGTTGAGTATTGTTCTTAGGAAGATTCTTGAGGAATACATTTTGGTTTGGTGTCGACAGATATCTTTGTTACAAAATCATAGCATATAAATCACAACTGTTGTACAAAGTACAACAGCGCAACAGCCCAAAGGTTAAAAATATAGAGTAAAAATCTTTCAAATCAAATTTAAATTTTCTTTCAAAAAACTATGAATGTTACCCCATTTTACGATTTCGTACTTCGGGGTCAAATTGATCACTGAGGCGAATTTGATCAGTTCGGTACCAAATATGAATTAATTTCAAGGAAGCCGATTTTCCCGTTTGCATCACAGATATTTCATGTTTTCTCATCTTCTTCTTATTCTTCTTGACATTGACGTCCCCGCTGGGACAGAGCCGGCTTCTCAACTTAGTGTTCTTATGAGCACTTCCACAGCTATTAACTGAGAGCTTTCTTTGCCAAAGTTGCCATTTTCTCATTCGTATATCGTGTGGCAGGTACGATGATACTCTATGCCCAGGGAAAGTCAAGGAAATTTCTATTACCATAAGATTCTGGACCGATCGGGAATCGAACCCAGACACCTACAGCATGGCTTTGCTTTGTAGCCGCGGGCTCTAACCACTCGGCTAAGGAAGGCCTCATGATTTCTCAATTATACACTCAAAATAATCCAAACGTCATTGTTACGTAAAAACATACGTGTTTTTTTTTTCATCCCTCTTTTCACGTAGCACTTACGTGGATCGTAGGTAGCACCGAATGAACGCATGAACAAATAAACTTCGTCAAATCCGTCGAAGTTTCACGTAACAGCTACATGGATTTTCACGTAGCTCTTACGAAGCGTCTCAATAGATCCTAGATGATTTTGCATTGAATGTTATTGGGATAATTGCATAGGAACCAATTCGGTTTACGATCTAAAAAAAATACACTTTTTATTATGTTCACCCATATTCTTGTTAACGTTCGAATGCTCTTTGAATCAAATCAAAACCGAAACGGGAATGCGAAACTTCCGTTTACGCCAACAAAATCAAGTGGGCCATGGATGGATTCGAACGAATAGGATTCGATCGAAAGTTTGATCCGCCGCAAACAAGAATGAGGGTGACTAAATCGATTTTCTAGAATAAAAACTCACTTTTCACTCCTCAGGGATCCTTCCATTGAAAAATACCTCGTGCCTCCACAATTTTGGCCAAATTGCTGTTGCGCGTATCTTTAAATCAATCTGAAAGTAATTCTAAATATCAACAGCTAGTGGAAAAACTTGCGGCCAACATCTTTAAATTATGATTATGATATTATGATTACGAGTTTTAAGAGTATAAGAATATTGATGTCTTTTTTAAAACAGTTGACCCACATTTATTAATTTGTCATATTTAAACTCGTTTTGTTATATCATTTGACAGACGCTCTGACAGGCATGAGCTCTTGTTGTTTCAGTTTATGCCTAAGAGCTCACTAAGAATTATGAGATTAGATTTTTATGATTACACTGCGATATTGCTGAAAATTTGTCATGTTTTCGATTGGAACTTTCAAAAGTCTATTAGTACTTGCCAGGCTACTGCAAGCTATCCTAAAACTTCGCTGGGAGCCTATTCAGCATCATCAGGATTGTGCTAAAATTAATCAAAAATCATTAAAAAAAATCCACAGTATCACGTAATAAATCACGCCATAAAAATCTTAGGAGTTAACTGGGATTCGCCACATTATATTAAAAACTTCCAATAATTAATAAAAATTTTCAAGATTATTATTTTAAAATTTAGCATCGCCCGAAACCTAATGAGGTATTGGGTAACGCAAAAAAGACAATTCACTGGCTTCTGTTGTGATTCATTATACTATTTCGCTTATTTCGTTACATATGATTCGCAAGGTTCCGGGTCATTTAGCCGAACGCCATTTGGCCGAATATGAAAACAATAGTGAACTACAGTTAGCATGCATTTGTAATGAATTTCAACGTTGAATTATAGTATTGCGTTTTGACTAAAACGGTTTACGACTTTTTCGTCCTTCTATAGAATCGGTTTGCTTCGGTTCCTCAAAAGTTGTATTTTGTTTCATAGTTCTAGCAACCACAACGAAGCCAAAATTTTTGGCTCTTTCTTTTCACAATGGAAAACCGTTCTTTGACGTGAGTGTACAACGAGTCGTTCAGTTTACTGCATCACGCAAACAACAGTGCAGAGTTCAGTTCAAACGTTGCAATCCTAATTTTTGAGGAGAATAACATCCTCATAGACTCTTGCGCTGTTTTGAATAAGACTCTTTATGAATGTATTAAAAGCCTCAATTCCAATAATTATGAAAAATACGTTTCTCTTGAAAGATTAGCCTTTGGTCAAAAAAAGAAATAATCTCTTATGAAAATATAAACAAGTGTAATGCAAATAATCGTTATATCAGAATAACTGCAAAGAACTGGCGATGATTTAAAGAAGGTAAAATTGCGTTAATTGGCAATAATAGCTTAGTGTTCTTATGAACACTTCCACAGTAATTCACTTAGAGCTTTCTTTGCCAAAGACCATTTTTACATGTGTAAATCGTGTGGCAGGTACGAAGATACTCTATTGCCTGGGAAGTCGAGAAAATTTCCATTACAAACCAGATCCTCGACCGGTGGGATTCGAACCCACGACCCTCAGCTTGGTCTTGTTGAATAGCTGCGCGTTTACCGCTACGGCTATCTGGGCTCCCCGGATCCTATTATTGGTACTTTTGATTCACTTCGGCAGTGGGGTTTTTCGAAAGCTACTGAGCTCAAATTTGGGCACAATAAGCTTTGTATTGAAGTGCTTCTTATTTCAAAGTTTCAGACAATTCGGCCGAGCAAAACCCTCCATGCCAAAATGAATCATGGAAGTGCCCAGGTAGCTCTGCACCCAATTGAGTTGTTCGATATTCCACGTATTCAGGTTGGATATCTTGGCAGATTTTTTTCAAGGTCAAATCCTCTTTTGATCTGTTGGGAAGATCTTAAAAACTTCAAAAACATCATATGATAATTTTAAGATTTCTTAGAGACAACTCACCGATTGGTATGATTTTTTCAGAGAAGTTTCTTATTACAATCTGGCGGGGGTTCGACTGTAACACTATATCGTTCGGATTTAACGACAACGCAGTCTTTAAGGAATAAAACGAGGTTTATTACTTGCCCATCGTTTTGAAACGGGGTTGGTGTCTTCTTCAAGGGGAACTGCAAGTGTATAAATATGCTACTAATAATGTTGTCCGTTACATAGTCTCGTCAGTACAACTTACACTAATTATGCCGAGTAGGATAATTACGGCAAGTGCTGTAAAAATCGAGTTCTGCAACGAGTTACGTACAACATTTTTTGCAGTATCGTAGAAGACCACTTGAGGGTATCAGAAATTATATCAGAATGCATTAACCATTATTTTACAATTTCTGAAAAATGGTTGTGTAATGACTCATTACGCAACTCAAAACAGTTGCGTAATGAGAAAGCGTTGCGTAATTAATCATTACAGCACTGGTTTCAGTTGCGTAGGAGAGTAGGCCTAGGGCGGTTCAAAATTATTTTTTTTTTGAAAATCTAATCTCCCATATGCTCTCTACCATCCTTACCATAAAAATAGTGTTCTGTGAAATTTTCAGCTTTCTAGGTGGTGATTTAAAGGTGGCCCCAAGACAATATAGGTTTGTATGGAAATTACTATGGAGAAATTTTGAGATATGTTCCAAACACGGTAGTTCTGTAATATTAATACAAACTTATTATCCCATATTGAAAACTCGTTTTTCAAACCATAATGAAGAAATTTGCTGAAGAGAGAATTTCAATCCGAAGGATAGCAGAAGAGATATCCATGAGTTTGTTTGCTATTATTTAGCGTAATATGGGATTATAGCCCTGCAAACATGTACAAAAATCCCAAACAAAATTAGCTCAAAAAGGACTTGTTTCTTCAGCAACATCCTTCATTAAGATTTGAAAAACGAGTTTTCAATATGGGATGATAAGTTCCTACTTACATTACAGTACTAGAGTGTTTGGAACATTTCTCAAAAATTTTCCATAGTAATTTCCATATAAACCTATATTGTCTTTGGGCCACCTTTAAATCACCACCTAGAAAGCTGAAAATTACACAGAACACTGTTTTTATGGTAAGGATGGTACGGAGCATATGGGAGATTGGATTTTCAAACATTTTAAAAATTTGAATTGCCCTAAGTAGGCCGTTTCATGACAGATCGGCATGATGAAAAACAGCCTATTACGATGAGAAATTGCAAACAAAAATTTTAAATTGTTTTAAATATGTCATAATTTGAGCCTATTCCATCATCTACAAGATGAGAAAAAGAAGAGAAGGGAAAGATGGGAGCAAAAAGGGATGAGATCCCTTGTAGAGGGAAAGTCTCATAAGCAAAATGCGAGCATGTAGCTCATACCACAAATTGTTCAAATAGCGCCCTAAAAAGAGCACTGTAAAACGCATGAGCGTAAAGAGAGCCTGTAGCTCATTGGAATCTATGACGTAAGGTCCAAATACAAAAGATCAAAAGGGCAGAAGGTCGAAATACAAAAGGTTGAAAGGACAAAACATCGAAGAGCAAAAAGTAAGGGACAAAAGGTTGAAAACCTTTTCTCAAAGAAGAAAAAAATCCCACCAAGCAAATCATTTTCGACCTTTTGTCCATAAACTGCTAAGGGACGATTCAAATATGACGTCCATCGTTTTTCGGGATTTCTAGACCCCCCCTCCCCCCTCTGTCACGCTTTTTCCAATACCTTATACACGTACTGTCACACTTTCATAGACCCCCCCCCCTCCCCTAATTGATGGACGTCATATTTGAATGACCCCTAATTACCACTATGGGTTAAGGTGAGGATGAATCGAAGCCAAAGTTCAAATTTTCAAGAGCACGGATCTGGAGAATCAAACATCCGTTTGAGCTGAAAACCTAATCGATTGGTCACTAGCTGGTGGTTAAGTTTTCAGCTTAAACGGAAGTTTGGTTCTCCAGATACGTGCTCTTGAATGTTAGAACTTTGGCTTCGATTCATCTTCACCTTAAGAATAACATAATGTCCTGAAGGTTCAGGTTTCTGAAATCAGTTTCACTCAATAAGTGTTTACCTAGTAATCAGAACCGCAGTTGTGCGAAAACTGGACAGTTACACATCAGATGATACGAAGTTCTATTGCTGTGTGCGTTTGAAATGCAAATATCAAATGCGGGAACACCAAATGCGGTAAGATTTTCAGCAAGAAAGGCGATGTCAAAATTTGATTTTCTTTGCTAGGTTGGCGGTGATATACATCATGGTTGCTAAGTATCCTTTGGTTACTTTGTGTTACCGCATTCGAAGCTCAGTTAGCCTGGATTTGCACGTCAAACGCAAACAGCAATATAATTGGAATTCCAACTATCACACTCGAATGAGTCAGCACGCTGAATATTTGCAATGTGATAGTTGAGTCGGCAGTGACCTGTCAACGTTCTGACCAAGAGACTGCAATTCTGCTTTGACAGATTTGTTAAATACTTCGCCACCCTTGGAGATGGCTCAGTAATGTACAATTTTGTTTGACGACATTCCTCCAAACTATTCCAATATTGCTTGTGCTGAGTTGCCGCCCAAGAACTGATCTGAATCTTCACCCAGCACTTCGAAATTGGAATAGCTGGCTCAAGGCCAATGAAGTCTTGTTATGTTCCATTACGAGCTAGCTCATCAGCCAACTCATTTCCAGCGATGAAGGAATGGCCAAGTGCCAGTAGCGCAACCAGGATTTGACTCTAGGGGGGGTTTTGTGAATTTCAAAATACTCTTTGAGAAGATATTTTCTGACAAAAAATCGAATTGATGAATTTAAGTAAGTTTTTTTTGCATAGTAAAATAAATTAGGCAATTGCAATACATGCGCGTGATGCTAATCAACCGCTATATTTTGAAATTTTTCAACAATATAAATGACTTCGATTATTAAGTGCAGCAATTTGCAATACAAATCATTGCCCCTATTGTTGTAGAAGGTGAAAAGTTAATCAATATTGCAAAACTAAACTGCCAGAAGAAGACGAATTGTCACATCTTACAGAAATGGCAATCTAGAAAATCGAGTAAAAAAGTCAAAAATGAGTTCTGCTTTCATTGTGAATATTTTATTTGCAAATGTGTGATAACACCCTAAAATTTTCAATGCTACAATTAAATTTTGTTTTTGGAAGACTTAGTACATAATACGATTGTTTTACTAGTTTAGTGGGACGCCAATGCATTCATATTTTTAATGGACAAATCCAAAAATTTTAAATTAACACCCTATGTATTTTTTACAATTTACTTAAAAAATAGAATGTAATTATTGATTCATAACTACAAAATCACAACATTGTTGAAATTCCTATTGGTGGCGAATGCTTCAACTGGGAGCTAAATTCAATAGCATTCGCAGATTTGTTTTTCTCTCTAATCTTTAAAAATCAAGGAATTCATATGCTCTGGAGATCGAAAACTTTGGCAAGATGCTAAGGCAACTGTAAGAATTTTGATATTTAAGATACTGCATCAATGAAAAGATTCCAATATATCTGAAGGTTGTTCAAACTGCTGACTCAACGCTTTCAGTTTGATTAAAAAAGGCCTGAATTTTTTGTTATTCATTAGCTTTTTATAGCAGTAATTACCAGATAATTTTATTTTTATCAAACTCCATGAAGAGTTTAAGAAAAAACAACAACTTTGAAGAATAAATCTGTAAAAACTACTGACATTAACAGTGTTCATACGAACCAAACTAAGTTACTGCTCTGTAGTTGTATGATGTGTAGTGTTGAATTTAAAAAATAAACTTGCAAACCTTATAATTTTTCGGCTCTGGGGAGGGTTTTGACCCCCAAAACCCCCCCTTTGATGCGCCACTGCCAAGTGCCCATACAAGGTTAACAGAGTTGACTTAATTGAGTTCCTCAATTTGAGTTCGACATGCGATAACAAGCTACGACCTTCACACTTAGATCAAATAATCGAATTAGGTAATCCATTTGCCGAAATCTCAAAAGCTGATCTTTCGGTAATCTAATAAACTACCGATTGTTCGGTGATTTGCATTTTGGAGCGCAGCTGTCAAAACAACCGATCCTTCGGTAATCGTTAATCGAAAATCTGTAGTTTCAGGCCCACGGTATTTTTTTCTCTCTAGAAACCAAATTTTTCATCAGACGAAAAATAAATCTTTTTCAATGAAATTATTTTGTTTATTTGGAAGATATATCACTGACAACGCATAATATTGTAAACTCAAGGATCCAACAGTAGAATTCGTACGCATTAGAAGCCATTTTATGTGCAGCAGCGAAAATCGGCATCGTCTATGTGATCAAGGAAAAAACGTATAGCACAGACAGCCTGAAAATAATTTAGTTGGTCATTACTCAAAGTACTTCAAACCTTGTTCATAATTACTGGCGCGCAAAATGATCCAACGTAGACCCAGGTACTCCAAGAGCTTTCTCGCAACGCCAAAAAACACATGTCACGGTTCGACGTCTTCAACTTAAGACATTACCAATTTCGGTAATCTATCAGATTTATCACAGAAGTTTCAGCTAAATATTTTACCGTGTTCGTTAATGCGGAGAATTCACAGAATTTTCCGTAAATATTATGAAAGATCTATCTCAGTTTACCGAACTTCAGTGCTTTGAAAATGACGCGCTGTCAAAAATGGCGAATTTACCGAAACACCGGTTTTTTTTTTGTGAATTACAGATTAGTTCCGGTAATTTTATTTACCGAACTCAGAGTCTCTGTTTAAGTTTGTTGAGTTGGTCGAAGCACTAGATGGAACTAGATGGATAAGTAACATAAGGGAACGGCGAGAGAAATTGGATTAGATTAGATGGGCATACTATATGAAACAGTATTACTTGAAATGTTCTTCTTTGTGGCAACGTCCCCTATGGGAACGGCTTGGCGTGTTGTTAGAATAACATTACCCAGACAGCTTCTTCTTCTTCGCCTTAAATGTCATGCTAGAGTTTTTATCGGATCGGAGCGCAATGATTTGAAGCTTCTTTTCCATGGATCTTCTTCCAGGCTGTGATTGCAAAATGAATTTTACTTTAGTTTTCTGACCAAAAGTAAGCGCATATGATCATATTTCTAAATTGTTTTTATAATCAATTATTTTCTTATCGATACAAACAGTTCACTCACTGAAAAATGCTATTTCCCAAATATCCATCTCAATTATTCTCTAACCATTTTTCATTTGCTTCACTCGTTCTAGTTTACTGGCCATGGAAGAGGAACTCCGCCGGGAGCAGTACAAGATGTCGCTGGTTCTATCGCACAAGCAGCGAGTCATCGAAGCCCAGGGCCAACAGATAGCCGCACTGGATGCCGCCAACAACCGACTGTTGACTGCGCTGTCCAGTCTGCGTAATCGCTACGAAAACCAATCGAACCAAAGCGACACAAGCTCACCGGCACCCAACGCCAGCGCATCGTCCTGCTAGGGAAATGAGTCAATTGCGGACATCTTATGATGACAACACAAAAAAACAGCTCTCTTCACCGCAAACTGCTTGAGTCAATCCGAAACAGAACAAAAGTAACATATTTGTACATAATCGCAACATGAGAAAGTTTCGAACTATGTTAACATGTATTAGGTTTTAAAATATTTATTGTAAAAAGCACGTTTGTATAACCAATTTTGATCAAAACTGAGAATATTTTTTAATCATAGTTGAAACAACAAGTAAGCCCGCCCAACTAGTTTTATCTGTTGTTTGCGTGAGTGAAAGGCACAAATTTCCCAGACGGTACCACCCAAAGTTTCCACATTTCCATTGCGGTTCATTTTCAGCGAGTACTTATTCGACTGCAACAACCCCCAAGAGAACTGGGAACAAACTGTGACTGCCTCGAAATCACAATGATCATCAACCAGTATTTATCGTAATCGAAAGATACTTCTAGTTTTGCAACCCGCACACATACACCACTACCCCTTATCTTAGTACCGTTTTGTTTGCTAGCCACTGTACAGCGTCGGAGTGGACTAATCAAGTATAACCAAAGAATCATTTCAGTAACCAGACAAAAAACAACACTTAACCCTTCTTCATCCCGCAAGTCGAATTATAATTTAGTGTTAGCAATTGCAAATCAAAATCATACGTACAGTTTGGATCTTGAGTAACCGAAATCTGTTTTTAAGATAGATAATCTCCAGTTTCCGAACGCATATATTGATCATATTTGGCACTACTATTCACGTAGATGGACGTTTGACTGTTTTCATGTGAAACTGACTTACCTTCCTTACTATTGTTTGTAGAAATTATCCATAATCACGAAATATATTGCAGATATAAAATATTTATATAAAACAAGGTTTGGTTCAATGCAACATCATCCGAAAACTCCATTCATTCAAAAAAAAAAAACACTTTTAACGCCAATCAGTTGAAGTATGGAAAACCCTATTATATCATCATTCTGCGGAATTGGCTTGAACTTTCATCAGCTAGTTCGCTTGCACAAGCTTAGTGAACGTAGTGAACTAGGTTCCGGACATAGATTTCAAAATAAAACTTAACTGTCTCATTGAGGGATTTGATTGGTCTACACTGTCCGCTGTGCAAACGGAAATATCACCCTAGTTATCCTGTGCCTGTGTCCTCTGCGTCATTCAGGTGTTCATCGTAGTGCTGCTCTCACCTTTCGATAACTTCAGGATGCTCCCGTTTTCATACCTGGACTATTCGTTTCCTAAATTTCCGCATGTGTTGGGAATGGTACAGCAACTTCATCTTTAGACATTCCTTCAAGGCGACGCTTATTCTTCTGGAATAGGCGGGTTTGCTGCTCCCCCTTCAATCTAACAATCTGTTTCACTTGACATTTCGCCATGCACATGATTGTTGTCCCCGCTGCATTATTTGCCTTTTAGATCTCATGATACACCTTGTCGAACTTTTCTTGAGCTTCGTTCCACATAACCGTCATCCAGCCAACATTTCACATGTTGAAAAACATATTACAATGTGTCAATGTGTTTCTTGATGGACTTAGTTGTAAGTTACAAAATTTTCGAAAAATTCTTCTAGTTTATACAGACCCGAATGATCATAAGCGATTAAAGGGTCTTAAATGAAACAAACAAACAAGCAACTTCTAGTTTATGCACCGAAGATTTTGGGATTATGGTTAAAGTAGTTTCCAAAATTGGCCATATGATTCATTCAACGGATATCTAAAGACCCCGTGTAGTAAGATGGTTTGCGTAACGAACAAAGTTATTCAGCAGATCAAGGGCTCTTGAGCAAATATTATTATACCTTCTGTATCTAGAGATATTGATAAGCTAGAAGGTTGCTGAATTCGGCAAAGCTGTTCTGCAGATCAAGGGCGACGAAACATCTGAATGGCAATTTATCCGTTAGGGGCGCTATAGTTATTTGTTTTCTTCAAAATTAGATATCTCGAGATTCAAATAAGCTTGAAAGCTGGTGTCTTCGCCAGTTATTCATTAGATCAAGGGCAATCAATCAGATATTATAAATATTGGACTAGTGAAAATTCAGTGAATACTTCTTGACATTCTTTCATTTTTATTTCTATACGTAGATAGATAGGTGCATTAAAAATATTTAGCAGTTGACATAAAAATGACAATTTGTTCGTTTCCATATTTGATTTCATCAGGGTCGTATAAAAAACAACATCTTATCACTTATTAGCTGCTTTTTTATCTCTTCTACTCTGGTACAAGAGAGAAAAGCTGTTCTTTTTTGTGTAATCTTAAAAAGATGAAAACATTTTCAAATTTATTTTAATAACACAAAAAAACGGTTCTTATTTATGTGTGGATTCATTCATTAATGATTCAATCAGATTGTCACTTCAAAATGATCATATAAATACCTAAATCCTAACATATGTACATTTTTAATCTGACACAATTGATCTGCCAATATCCGGCTGATTAAGAGAGTTTTTGGTCTTTTATTGAAAAATTAGTTATTCTTATTTTTCCATCTATCACTTTCTTCAGAATAGTTGCAAAGGGTACCTCAACTGCGAGGTGTAGTAATATTGCACAGCAAAACGTGATGAGAATATTTGCGGACGTTATCAATACCTAAAAGAAAAATAATATTAACTTATATAAAGTTCACCAAATTCGCATCAATTCCACTCACCGTATTGAACATATCGTACCGAATAGGAACGCTCAAGTTGCTGTACACCATGTGGATGATCGAGTACTGCACTATGTAGATGGAGTAACTGAGCTTCGCCAGTACTCTAAGTATGGGGTGCTCCAGAAAGGCAACCTGTACAGAATCAGTCTTGAAGGCGTACATCAAGAATACAGTGGCATGTGTTATGCCCCACACTGCCTTCAGGGCGGATCCGTATATGGATAGAAAAATAGATGGCTTTTCCACCTTAATCCAAGGTAGAATCACCAGGAATGCACTTAACACGATAAGTAGCACAAAAACATATTGGAACGCCTGTTTCGTATAGCGACTAGCAACGGATATACTGTTTTTCGAAACGTGATGGTACACCATCCCTGCAATCATGCCGAAGAAGTATGTTCCAGCATTCGTGTAAAACGGAGTGTAATATCTTAGAAATTCCTTGTATTCCCGCAGCTGGTTGAGTGCATGTCTGAAATAAAATGTCAGTTAAATATAAATTTTAATGAACAGAGTTAGTTCCGTGGTACAAACCTCATATCGAACGACATGGTTGCGTCAAGTTTCTCCAAATAGATCACAATCCCAGGCACCGCAAAAGCTATGATGAGCATTGCGCCAATGCAAATTTTCTTAAGAGCTGGAAACCTCCAAATCGATGTCATGATGCCCAATCCAATCAAAAACAATTGGAAATCTGCTCCCAGATACCACCCGTACTGAAGACACTGAAATGAAACGGTAGTTGTAAGTGTTTGACTGAAGATATAGGTATTACACAAATGGGATATAAAGCGGTTTTACTACATGCCATATTGATACTTCCATTAACGTGGTTTATATTTACGTAAGTTCCATATGTAGATGGAATTCGTATGCATTAGACGAAAGGCAGCAATTATTTTGCACAAACTTTTAAGTGTTTTGTAAAATCGGAACATTAAAGTTTCTACTAAACCAAAAGAACATCGTAAAGGTACTTTTGTTCATCGTAATGATCTTACTAGTCTTTTTAAGGTGAAGATGAATTGAAGCCAAACTACAAGATTTTCACCCAAACAGGCTCAATGAAACATAATCTTTCATGTTTGAACTTCAACTTTTGTTTACGATCATCCAAAAACATCTTTGAGTTAAGGCAACCAGAGATCTATTGTTTTTTAAATGAGTTTCATACTAACGCAGACTCAAACAAACACAATCTTTCAAGATTCGAGCTGAACTGCTGACTAAGATTAATCAAGCTATCCGCTTAGTACAGGACTCCGGTTCAACAAACGTAATCGAATATTTGAAGACCACGTGCTCAGGGGTTTCATCAACATCACCGCACCCGGTGCATAACGGCGACCTTGTGTGTCCAAACCTATTCACATATTTCTTGAAAAAAAAAAAAAAAAACTGCGTCAAGTGCACGGAGTTAGTCGGTGGGTATATCTGACGTTCACAGCGCTATCCTACTGCTGTTGTCATTTCCTCATGGTATCATCTCTTGCTCTTTTCCGGAAATCGCGTGCGTCGGTCCCTGTAGCACTCGCTGTAGTTGAAGGCTTATAGGGATCAATCCTGCAATCACACAGACTGCCTCCGATGATATCGTACGATACGCACTCGACACACGCATGGCCATCAGTCTGAACGTACTGTTCAGCCGGGAGTGGTTCCTCTTCCTCTGCAGTGCTGTCATCCACACGGGGCCAGCGTATCTGAGTATTTACACGCTCGCCAGTAGTCGCTTCTTGCTGCTACTGATCGCTGAATGTTTGGGCATGATCCGGGGTAGCGCTAATATCATCTTCACGGCCCGTCTACATGCATAACCGACATGGCTGTTGTAGCTCAGCCGATCATCGATCATCACTCCCAGGTGTCTGACTTCCTGCTTTGAGACGATGGTACACTGTCCAACCGAGATTCTCGCATGCTGCACTGCCTTTCGGTTGCTTATCATCCCTTCTTCGGTTTTGTGATGGGCGACTATGTCGCGGCTTACCTTCCCTCTGAATGGTTGCATCGCACGCGCGTGTTAATGCCGCTGTCAACTCATTCGCAGTAAAGTACTGAGCATTGCGCTCCAACCTCAACGCCTCAACGAACACCTCCTTGTCAAACTGCGACGTTTTCCACCTCCGCTCCTTTGATGGAATCGCACGCGCTTCCAACTGCCGTCCGCTACAATAATTATACCAAAGCTGTTGGTCACTGTGCGTATACTCCTCACTCACTCGCCAGTTCAAACTTCCGGGCAGCCCAGGGCTACAGAATGTTATTGACCAAGTAATTGACTCTCGGCCATCCCGACGGGATGTGCTGGTGGTACCAACGTTGGCAACATCTACGCTTAGCCTTGCTAAGGCCTCCAGTAGACTGCTCCCTCTGGGGTTGGTGAAGCGACTGCCCCATTCTATGGCCCACGCGTTGAAATCGCCGACTATGACGACTGATCTGCGGTCAGTGAGCTCTTCAGTCAGCTTGTCGAGCTTCTCGTTGAACTGGACAACAGACCATCGCGGGGGTGCGTAGCAGCTATAACAAAGCCTTCATCTGCACGATGTATCACTTCTTGGAAAGGATATCTTCCCACCGTCCATATCGCCACTGATTTTGCGTAGTCTGCTCTCCAGTTCCCATCGCCGGCCGGGACACGGTATGGCTCCGATATGATAGCCACATTGCACTTGTACTCCGCCACAGATTGCCTCAGCAAGTATTGTGCTGTGTCGCAGTGATTGAGGTTAATTTGAATTACCTCCACTGTGGTTTAGTAGCAGTCGCCTTTATGAAGGTCGGGCATCGCAGGACTTCTGTAACGTGGTTTTTATTCTCTCCGTTAGCGCAAATCATACACTTTGGAGGCTGTCAGGCCTTTTGCAGAATCTAGCAAGATGACCGAACTCGTGGCATCTATAGCACGCTTCCGATTTCTGAGAGACACTCAGTGGGCATACCAACCAGCCTACTTTTATCTTCTCTTACCGTATTACCCATGGCTTTCTCGGTGAGCTCTTTGTAGGAAGAGCTGCTGGCCTTCGGGTATCTTTTTAGCTCCCGGATCATATCTCCGGTGCGCCTGACTTTCCGTACGTCTGCACCTAGCTGTTCGAGCTCCAGATTTGTCCGCATTACACGGAGAACCTTCTCGTACGAGTCATCGCTTGCATTGACTATAAACGCCTCGCCTCTCTTCGGGCCCTTGAAGAATTTTTGTTTTTCGGACCTGCTCTTTGTTTTCGTCTTACGATTTTTTTTCCCTTGATGATTTCCCATGGGGTATTGTTGCCTTCCTTGGTGGTATCTGCACTTGCTGGGCCTGACTCGTTGACGCGAGCGTCCTTGTGTTTCTTCGGACCATCCGGTCTTGCATCTCCTGGTGATGCTCTTGGCCTCTTCGGCGTGAAGGGCACGCTCTCCGTCCTCTGGGATTTGTCTCTTTTTGCATTGGTTCCCCTCGAAAATGTGATTGACATCGCCGTTTGTTGAGTCGGCACTGGCCTTATTTCTAAGGCAGTCTTGGCCGCTGACAACTCCTTCTCAGTCGATTCCACTTTCTGTGCCACATCCGCCCATTCCTCGACAGCTAGTCCAAGGGTTCCTTGGATCTTCAACACCATAGTATTGATGTCTTTGTGCACATTGCATCTTTTATCGACGAATTCATGCAATTCGTCCACCAATTTCTAAGCTGCTATAACTCTTGGTAGCTTTGGTACTTTCGACCATGCACTGACCTGGGCCTGTTGCTGCTGCTCTCGAAGCTGCTGCTGCTATTGAAGCTGCTGCTGTTGCTGCTGTTGCCCTAGCTGCAATGGTAGTGATCTTACTTAGCCACCTTTAGCAAAAGGAGCCACTATTTAGTAGAATTCTCCCCCTGAAGAAGAATCGGATTATAGTCGAAATGTCGGGAAAAATCTAAAACAGTGGATTGCCCAACACTGCAGCGCCGAAACTAGTAGCTCCAATTCTCCCACATCAGTCGAAATCTCCTCGTTTAGCGAAAGGGTTCGCCGCGCCTTCTTCAATTTCAATTAGACTCACTTCCATTCTTCAGGGTACCCCTCTGTGCCGCTATCATTTTCCGCCGTACGTAGTCGCCTTTCATGATCCCATGGTTATCTATGCAAGCAGGGAAGCATAGGTTGACACGATACCTTATGAGAATCGTGTTCAGAGCCGGATCGGCGTAGATCTAGGTTTGGTAATCCAAGCCAAGTACTCATCACTTAAGATGGACGGGTTCCGAACGTATCCAGAGGTCTGCCAAGGTTTTACCGGGACGGGGACAATCGCACTATTAGCCTACTTACTCACCGTTTCAATTTGGTATTAACCATCCCTACTCGGGGAATAGAAAAAGACGACTGTTAGCTCTGTGTCGCAATGTAATGTGTAATCCGTAATCCGTGTCCTGTCCGTTGTTCTGCGCTGTGACCAGTATACCATAATCAGGATTTTACTGGCATCCATCCTGATGTGCCGGTTGGCACTCCAAAAGGCTAGGAGGGCTTACGAAAGTGGTTGACACACCAGAGGGAAGGGGAGCTTACGAAAGTGTGACCGTACGTGTATAAGGTATCGGAAAAAGCGCGACAGAGGAGGAGGGGGTTTATAAATCCCGAAAAACGATGGGTGCCATATTTGGATCGTCCCTAACAACAAAATTTGTTGAAAATTCAAACGCTATTGTCAAATCGAAGGCTTAGGATGTTTTCATATAAAGCCTATTGAGTTCAAATCAGTTGTGGCCTTGTTGAGATACAGCTGGTCCATACTTACTTCATGAATTCAAAACAATCCAATTTTGCTGACTTTTCCACACTTAAGATGCTGCCACACATCGAAAACTAAACAGATTGCTTTCTCATTTGGGAAAGCGTCACTCAATAGCATAGATGTCTATTAAAACATTTTACGAATGATTTCGAGAACATAAGTGTTTGAGGTTTTGTTCGGCCGTGCGCTACTATGAATTCACAATAAGACAGAATATATTTTTAAGACCTTATATGCTTAGCTTAGCTTAGACTGACTATACATATCAATGGTTGCTATTCCGTGATTGACCGAAGTCAGTGAAAATGCACAAAGAATCAACTAGAAGATCGACTGGGATTGGCCATAATCGTCTTCAGTGTGCACAATTCAGTGCCTCTGTTTATACATGGTCAATAACGGCGCCGGCCACGTCCTTGCAGTCAGGTGGGATTGGGGAAAGGAATGTTAGTGTGTAACCTTTGCTATTTGGAGACCGTGTTTGCCTCTGCATCTCCACAAAGGTTACTGGGAGGGACGTTTGTTAATGGGGAGGATCGTTGGGTCACAGGCTTCACTTTGATAAGCGATTAGACCATGATAAATAATCATTTGTGAGATATAAACATGCTTATATGTAGAGAAAAATTATGCCGACACTTGACGTGACGAACCTTTCAAAGTTTGTTGAATAAAGTGAACCTTTCGCAAGTCTACACTCGTAGTGTCGGACCATTCAAAATTTTTTTAATTACAAAAATAAAGGTAAAAGGAAAAAGGTGTTTTTAAAAAAAAAATAGACATGAATAATTTATGAATCAGAGTTTATGTCGACACTCACAGTGATGAACCTTTCATAGTTTGATGAAAAATCATATTTACGTATCACCGTTGTAACGATTAAAGGTGCAGTCATACATATTTTATAGATTAGAAATAGTAGCATGAAACGAGCTCACCAATTGATCCGTCATCCTTGAGCAGCAACAATCCACTTTCAGCTTCACTCGTTTGCTCGGCAATATAAAAGCACTCAGAGAAAATAGGCGCGCGACCCGAGAGGGAAAACAACTGACGACTGCTCGGGCTTTCTTGACGCACTGCCCAGGAGCAAGCGTCAACGTCGAAAGATCAAAAAGAACTAATCGAACGCGGCACTTTTTCACTTTACTCGACCGATGCGCGACATGTTTGATCCTGCCCTCATCGCCGGCCCTCGGGCAAACTCTATATTTTTAAGACCCTATATGGGTATGAAAGTTGCGCAGATATAACTGGTTATGCTTGAAGATGTTAAGGCCTGTGACACAAGTTCCATTTATGTAAAATTTTATTTATGTACACCGACCCATTACTTATATGGAGATTTCAATATACTTTCAAATTAAGGATGATCAGCCAAATTTAAAACGTACTCACCGGTTCGCTGAGGTGCACGACGTTGTTAATCATTAACAAATTGGACCACCAATGTTCGCTGCAATAGTCGACAAATTTAAAAGCAACAGGGGTCTTCTTTGTCCACTTGAAAACCGTCGCCTGGTAGAAGATGATGAATGCATAAGCCGGCAAAAGGCGCGCCAAACGATTGAGCAGTTTCTTCCATTGGTACCGAAGCGTGAATCCTTTCGATCTGTCGATGTGATTTAGGAAACCGACCGATAGCACCATTCCACCCAATACGAAGAAAAACGTGATCATGTGCGTGTTCAAGGAATTGATGACGGGAAAGATTGCGCTGTTCGTTTGCTAAAAATTTTTGAAATTATAAATGAGAAACATAATAAGTTCAAAATTGAACTGCAATCAACTTACTGCTTCGAAATCTTCAACATTTTTGAGAGGCATTCGAATCATTGGCAATGATGAGTGGACAACAAGTATGATGATCGTGAATATTACGCGAAATCCATCCAAATACGCAAGATTGCCGTCAGTTTTTTCGCAGTCCAAAAGTTTGCGAATGTTGCGGGATATTGAGAATGACTGAATGGCGGCATCATCTAGAATACAAATACATAAAAAACAATAACTTCAGACATACAAAAACTGACAAAAACTGTTATTCATCAACATTAACCTCACTTTTCCGTAATGTCTAGATAGCTGAGTAGTGTCGATTGCGATTATTTTGATCAGCTAAGAATAACTCTACGGATTGTCTTTTCTAGTGATAAAAGCAAACTTCACCTGTGGCCCCTAACTCATGGTTTAATACTTCCTAATTCTAGTAGTGGCTACGGCTTCAAAATGGTACATCCCAAGTGACGGTAGTATTAGAACCTTATTTTCGAAAGTTTAACTCTATCATGTGGACCCACTTTATGCTACTCTTAAGTAAACGTGAAATGGCAAACTCGCTTGCCATCCCTCGTGAATGCGTGCTAGTTAACAATGCAGCCGTTGTTATTCTCATATCTATGTTTACTACCAGAGATGTATGTTCTGTCAATCTGTGTTGCTGTTAGTGACCTCACTAGGAAATATGTATATTATTCGGTTTATTTAACACATTATTTAAAACAAATTCTCGTACACTGTGTAACGAAAGGCCTTCGTGTAGGGATTAATGCTTATGCCCATCACAACATCTGCGGCACCTCAGATATAAGATATGCTCCTGTTTGGTGTAATACAGATGTTGAATCACTGGATATATGCAATCGCCCATTTTTTATAATATGCGATAGAGGAGAAGTGTTAATTATATTCTGCTCGAAAAGAATCAATCACAGGTTGACGAATCGACAAGTGACCGATAAACAATCCTTATCTGACCACTACTTCTTTGAACGCTTGAATGTAACTTTGTAGACTCTCGGTCAACAAACTGACCACTCTGCATTGAATTCTCTATGGTGGAATTACGACCTGACTAGACTAAAAAAAACAATAAAGAAGGAGTTGGACCAACATTCTTTCATCTGGATAATAGTCATTCAAGCCAGCTCGCCGGACTTACAAGATGGTTCTTAGATCTGCTTAACAGGATCTGCATCGTATGAAAAAGCAAAGAGTTTAAGATCACTTAATCTGACCTCTTTCTAAAATAGCTGGAATGCATCATCGATCATCACTTGAGGGTTTGTGGGCGCCCCCAAGGGGGACCCTTATGTCCATTTGTATGGAATGTCTCAGCAGCTACGTTATTGAGGTAGCTCAATAATGCGGTTCCCCTACTTATGGGTGTGGGTATGGGTTTCAAGCTAGTTGGTATGTGTACGAGCAATACCTGGGGATTTCTTTTTATTTCCGTACGGGTTTGGGCCGAAAGGTCTCAGATTTTCATGAAACTTTTTGCACAGGCAGGGCTCATCATCAAATATGAATAAAAAAAAGAGAAAAATTCAGGGTCGCATATTTTCCCGGAAAACTCAGTTGGATTTTTTTTTTGTTTTTCCCTGACACTACTTACTTTGAAAAATCATAACTCAAGAACGAAGCATCATAGAAACATAGAAACAAATCCCCGCCGATAACACCCCTCAGTACAGCGACGCCGCTGGTGGGGTTACAAATATTTCACAACAGGCCATGCACTCACCTGTTAACGTCAAGGAATGTTCAGTGGAATCTGAAGAAACCCCTAAACAGTGTTGATAGACTCTCACTCAAATCTCAATCATGCTTGAATTATTCATGCATAGTCTCTCAATCACTTAAGCCGTCAAAAATGATCCTCAAAAAAAAAACTCGTGAAATCGGAATGTTTCTGTTTACTTTAGAAAGGGTTACTATAATTCTACCAGACTAACAAGAAATCATTTCTTTGTGTGAGTAAACTGTGGAAATATGAGCCAATGGGTCAAACAGATAAGCCAAGTCATCCATGTTTTTTAAATGCTGAGTTGCGTAATTGACAACTTACGCATGAATAGTTTCAATTGTGAATTATGAGAATATTATGAGAATTTGAGTTTCTCACAACACTGCTCCTAAACAACTAAAAAAAACTGCAGTGAAATGCGAACAATTCTGAAAGGGATTTTTGGAAAGAATTCCATAATTCAAATTTGAAACCATCAATTTTTATGTGAAATCCTGTATAATTATGGAGTTGCTGTGAGATTCGGTGGCAGAATTGATAGATTTTTTTGTTTATACCTCATGCATGTTCTACGAATACCAAAGTGATAATAAGATTAGGTATTCCAATACCTAAATAATTAATGATGGATTTTCATATGGGAGTGAAATTTTTTAATACCCAGACAACCAGAAGTCGCATAACAGTTTACGAACGAAGTCGTTTATTCATACAAATTGCATCACATTCGCACTAAATGGTGGATGAAATCGTTTCATCGATAAGTTTACTCGCATAAAACGCTGTTTTATGAGTTCATTTGTACTTTTCGTTTCGTTCCGTATACTCGTACAAAGTAAATCGGATAAATCCGTATCAACTGTCAAATAAATTTTGTTTTCACAAATTAAGTCGCATAAGAGTACAGATTAATTCGCAATAAAAATCTACACACTCGCATTGCATGCTATCTTTCATCATATAAAATAAGCACGTATATCGCCTCCGCTTTTGTACGTATAAGGCCTTATCACGACATCTTATACGTGAAACATTGAACATATAAACATCGCATAACGCAAAAGGTGATTTCATTATACGTGCATTCTGGTTGTCTGGGTAGGTATTCAATTGCTCCAGCAGACCTCAATAGCTATCGAATACTAAAATGAAGTATTTTTAATTGCTTCAAACATTTTTTTATACCATCATAATACAAAACTGAGGTATTAACTGCTGAACAATACCTAATTATACCAAAATATGGTATGCATTGAGTTGATTGTTCCTTCTCGGGTAGGAAGACCTTTCTTAATGATCTTGCAAAAAGAATAAATTCAAGAGATCCTTAATTTTATTTACTGTTCATTAATTTCTGGGAAGATTTCTTGATTATTCTTAATATTTTCTAGTAGAAAATCATCTAGGAATTATATAAAAATGAATAATTTGTGAAATTGCTCCTAAAATATTATTCAATATTTATACAATTGTAACATTCTATGAAATATGAATCCGCTCCGTTCATAAAAACCTTTAGATATTTTGTGTCATCCTAAAAACGACAACATATTTCTTTCCTTGAATAAATCCCGCTGAGAAACAAAATTGAATAAATTAAGGTGACAACATTTGTTTGAGATGATTGCGTCTTTTTTTTTTTTTCTTCTGACCTTTTACAGAATTTAGGAAGCAAATCCAACTAGAAATGAAAAATTATCAGTAAAGCTCTCGCTCTCCAGATCAGATTAGAGATATTAATGCAAAAAAAAATCTGAATAATAAATTAGCCAGGCGATTTAGGCCTTACCAAAGGGTGCCAATCCACCGAAGCTCGGGGACGTGTAAACCCCGAAGATTAAGCTCACGCATGAGTTAAGATGGAAATTTATATGCAATTGACGCCTACCTCATCGATCCTGCAAAGACGCTGCAAGCCATTGGAGCATCGCCTGGTACAATCAAGATTAGATATAATTGCTAGTGTGTTTGAATCAATTATTGGCCCACTGATATATTACATGTAGACACGATATCATAGAACACCACATATAACACCACAACAGCAAAAGTGTTACATGCAGCACACTGCAAACATTCCCTAAAAATATCACAAATTATATTAAAACTTCTCCCAAACTTCGCTGACACTATGAGTCAATCGCAATTATTAGACATTTTTCTGTCGAAAACACCTAAACTGTTAAAAATAGCATTTGACAAAAAGTTAGTCAAAACGCCTGATTTATAAAAAATGCATTTCAAATATGCGTAATTCCACTGCACATGTAATGACCTATGTACGTGTGCACTGGAATCACGCATATTTGAAATGCATTTTTTATAAATTTGAAAATCATCCATATTCGACTCTTTTCATTCAAAACTTGCTTGCTTCAAAACTTCTATCTCAACAAAGGTGTTCTAAATCGTACATTAAATTTCTGACAATTTATTTCTTCTATATAAAACAGTCAAACACACTGATGGAAATATATCGTAAGCGTTAATTACGTATCACCGTTGTAACGATTAAAGGTGCAGTCATACATATTTTATAGATTAGAAATAGTAGCATGAAACGAGCTCACCAGTTGATCCGTCATCCTTGAGCAGCAACAATCCACTTTCAGCTTCACTCGTTTGCTCGGCAATATAAAAGCACTCAGAGAAAATAGGCGCGCGACCCGAGAGGGAAAACAACTGACGACTGCTCGGGCTTTCTTGACGCACTGCCCAGGAGCAAGCGTCAACGTTCGAAAGATCAAAAAGAACTAATCGAACGCGGCACTTTTTCACTTTACTCGACCGATGCGCGACATGTTTGATCCTGCCCTCATCGCCGGCCCTCGCAGGAGCAAGCGTTAAGGTCGAAGGATCAAACACAACTCTATATTTTTAAGACCCTATATGGGTATGAAAGTTGCGCAGATATCACTGGTTATGCTTGAAGATGTTAAGGCCTGTGACACAAGTTCCATTTATGTACAATTTTATTTATGTACACCGACCCATTACTTATATGGAGATTTCAATATACTTTCAAATTAAGGATGATCAGCCAAATTTAAAACGTACTCACCGGTTCGCTGAGGTGCACGACGTTGTTAATCATTAACAAATTGGACCACCAATGTTCGCTGCAATAGTCGACAAATTTAAAAGCAACAGGGGTCTTCTTTGTCCACTTGAAAACCGTCGCCTGGTAGAAGATGATGAATGCATAAGCCGGCAAAAGGCGCGCCAAACGATTGAGCAGTTTCTTCCATTGGTACCGAAGCGTGAATCCTTTCGATCTGTCGATGTGATTTAGGAAACCGACCGATAGCACCATTCCACCCAATACGAAGAAAAACGTGATCATGTGCGTGTTCAAGGAATTGATGACGGGAAAGATTGCGCTGTTCGTTTGCTAAAAATTTTTGAAATTATAAATGAGAAACATAATAAGTTCAAAATTGAACTGCAATCAACTTACTGCTTCGAAATCTTCAACATTTTTGAGAGGCATTCGAATCATTGGCAATGATGAGTGGACAACAAGTATGATGATCGTGAATATTACGCGAAATCCATCCAAATACGCAAGATTGCCGTCAGTTTTTTCGCAGTCCAAAAGTTTGCGAATGTTGCGGGGATATTGAGAATGACTGAATGGCGGCATCATCTAGAATACAAATACATAAAAAACAATAACTTCAGACATACAAAAACTGACAAAAACTGTTATTCATCAACATTAACCTCACTTTTCCGTAATGTCTAGATAGCTGAGTAGTGTCGATTGCGATTATTTTGATCAGCTAAGAATAACTCTACGGATTGTCTTTTCTAGTGATAAAAGCAAACTTCACCTGTGGCCCCTAACTCATGGTTTAATACTTCCTAATTCTAGTAGTGGCTACGGCTTCAAAATGGTACATCCCAAGTGACGGTAGTATTAGAACCTTATTTTTCGAAAGTTTAACTCTATCATGTGGACCCACTTTATGCTACTCTTAAGTAAACGTGAAATGGCAAACTCGCTTGCCATCCCTCGTGAATGCGTGCTAGTTAACAATGCAGCCGTTGTTATTCTCATATCTATGTTTACTACCAGAGATGTATGTTCTGTCAATCTGTGTTGCTGTTAGTGACCTCACTAGGAAATATGTATATTATTCGGTTTATTTAACACATTATTTAAAACAAATTCTCGTACACTGTGTAACGAAAGGCCTTCGTGTAGGGATTAATGCTTATGCCCATCACAACATCTGCGGCACCTCAGATATAAGATATGCTCCTGTTTGGTGTAATACAGATGTTGAATCACTGGATATATGCAATCGCCCATTTTTTATAATATGCGATAGAGGAGAAGTGTTAATTATATTCTGCTCGAAAAGAATCAATCACAGGTTGACGAATCGACAAGTGACCGATAAACAATCCTTATCTGACCACTACTTCTTTGAACGCTTGAATGTAACTTTGTAGACTCTCGGTCAACAAACTGACCACTCTGCATTGAATTCTCTATGGTGGAATTACGACCTGACTAGACTAAAAAAAACAATAAAGAAGGAGTTGGACCAACATTCTTTCATCTGGATAATAGTCATTCAAGCCAGCTCGCCGGACTTACAAGATGGTTCTTAGATCTGCTTAACAGGATCTGCATCGTATGAAAAAGCAAAGAGTTTAAGATCACTTAATCTGACCTCTTTCTAAAATAGCTGGAATGCATCATCGATCATCACTTGAGGGTTTGTGGGCGCCCCCAAGGGGGACCCTTATGTCCATTTGTATGGAATGTCTCAGCAGCTACGTTATTGAGGTAGCTCAATAATGCGGTTCCCCTACTTATGGGTGTGGGTATGGGTTTCAAGCTAGTTGGTATGTGTACGAGCAATACCTGGGGATTTCTTTTTATTTCCGTACGGGTTTGGGCCGAAAGGTCTCAGATTTTCATGAAACTTTTTGCACAGGCAGGGCTCATCATCAAATATGAATAAAAAAAAGAGAAAAATTCAGGGTCGCATATTTTCCCGGAAAACTCAGTTGGATTTTTTTTTTGTTTTTCCCTGACACTACTTACTTTGAAAAATCATAACTCAAGAACGAAGCACATCATAGCTTAGCTTAGCTTAGCTTAGCTTAGACTGACTACACATATCAATGGTTGCTATTCCGTGATTGACCGAAGTCAATGAAAATGCACAAAGAATCAACTAGAAGTTTGACTGGGATTGGCCATAATCTTCTTCAGTGTGCATAATTCAGTGCCTCTATTTATACAGGGTCAATAACGGCGCCGGCCACGTCCTTGCAGTCAGGTGGGATTGAGGGAAGGAATGTTAGTGTGTAACCTTTGCTATTTGGAGACCGTGTTTGCCTCTGCATCTCCACAAAGGTTACTGGGAGGGATATTTGTTAATGGGGAGGATCGTTGGGTCACAGGATTCACTTTGATAAGCGATTAGACCATGATAAATAATTATTTGTGAGATATAAACATGATTATGCCGACACTTGAGGTGACGAACCATTCAAAGTTTGTTGAACAAATACCTGAATGTAACATTCCTAACACTCCTATTCTTATGCCGACACTTACAGTGACGAACCATCCAAAGTTTGTTGAATAAAGTGAACCTTTCGGAAGTCTACACTTGTAGTGTCGAACCATTCAAAGTTTTTTTTAATTACAAAAATAAAGGTAAAAAGAAAGGGGTGTTTTGAAAAAAAAAAGTTAAATATTAATAATTCATGAATCAGAGTTTATGTCGACACTCACAGTGACGAACCATTCATAGTTTGTTGAAAAATCATATATACATATAAGGACTAATCGAACGCGGCACTTTTTCACTTTACTCGTCCGACGCGCGACATATTTGATCCTGTCCTCATCGCTCGCCCCCGCAGGAGCAAGCGTCAAGGTCGAAGGATCAAACACTTCTAACGAACCAATCACTTTTTCACTCCTAGCAACCGACGCGCGACATGTTTGATCCTGCCCTCATTGCTCACCCCCGCAGGAGCAAGCGTCAAGGTCCGAAAGATCAACACTTACCTAACGGACCCGCGCACTTTTCACTCCTATGCAACCAACGCGCGATCATGTTTGATCCTGCCCTCATCGGCTCGCCCCGCAAGGAGCAAGCGTCAATGGTCGAAGGATGCAAACACTACTCCGGAAAATCGCCGAATCTGAAATTGGAGAAAAATGACCAAGCGAAGAAAAAAACCGTGGTTGCCTGGTCAAGGCCCTACTTACCGAGTATCCTCAAGAACGAAGCATCATAGAAACATAGAAACAAATCCCCGCCGATAACACCCCTCAGTACAGCGACGCCGCTGGTGGGGTTACAAATATTTCACAACAGGCCATGCACTCACCTGTTAACGTCAAGGAATGTTCAGTGGAATCTGAAGAAACCCCTAAACAGTGTTGATAGACTCTCACTCAAATCTCAATCATGCTTGAATTATTCATGCATAGTCTCTCAATCACTTAAGCCGTCAAAAATGATCCTCAAAAAAAAAACTCGTGAAATCGGAATGTTTCTGTTTACTTTAGAAAGGGTTACTATAATTCTACCAGACTAACAAGAAATCATTTCTTTGTGTGAGTAAACTGTGGAAATATGAGCCAATGGGTCAAACAGATAAGCCAAGTCATCCATGTTTTTTAAATGCTGAGTTGCGTAATTGACAACTTACGCATGAATAGTTTCAATTGTGAATTATGAGAATATTATGAGAATTTGAGTTTCTCACAACACTGCTCCTAAACAACTAAAAAAAACTGCAGTGAAATGCGAACAATTCTGAAAGGGATTTTTGGAAAGAATTCCATAATTCAAATTTGAAACCATCAATTTTTATGTGAAATCCTGTATAATTATGGAGTTGCTGTGAGATTCGGTGGCAGAATTGATAGATTTTTTTGTTTATACCTCATGCATGTTCTACGAATACCAAAGTGATAATAAGATTAGGTATTCCAATACCTAAATAATTAATGATGGATTTTCATATGGGAGTGAAATTTTTTAATACCCAGACAACCAGAAGTCGCATAACAGTTTACGAACGAAGTCGTTTATTCATACAAATTGCATCACATTCGCACTAAATGGTGGATGAAATCGTTTCATCGATAAGTTTACTCGCATAAAACGCTGTTTTATGAGTTCATTTGTACTTTTCGTTTCGTTCCGTATACTCGTACAAAGTAAATCGGATAAATCCGTATCAACTGTCAAATAAATTTTGTTTTCACAAATTAAGTCGCATAAGAGTACAGATTAATTCGCAATAAAAATCTACACACTCGCATTGCATGCTATCTTTCATCATATAAAATAAGCACGTATATCGCCTCCGCTTTTGTACGTATAAGGCCTTATCACGACATCTTATACGTGAAACATTGAACATATAAACATCGCATAACGCAAAAGGTGATTTCATTATACGTGCATTCTGGTTGTCTGGGTAGGTATTCAATTGCTCCAGCAGACCTCAATAGCTATCGAATACTAAAATGAAGTATTTTTAATTGCTTCAAACATTTTTTTATACCATCATAATACAAAACTGAGGTATTAACTGCTGAACAATACCTAATTATACCAAAATATGGTATGCATTGAGTTGATTGTTCCTTCTCGGGTAGGAAGACCTTTCTTAATGATCTTGCAAAAAGAATAAATTCAAGAGATCCTTAATTTTATTTACTGTTCATTAATTTCTGGGAAGATTTCTTGATTATTCTTAATATTTTCTAGTAGAAAATCATCTAGGAATTATATAAAAATGAATAATTTGTGAAATTGCTCCTAAAATATTATTCAATATTTATACAATTGTAACATTCTATGAAATATGAATCCGCTCCGTTCATAAAAACCTTTAGATATTTTGTGTCATCCTAAAAACGACAACATATTTCTTTCCTTGAATAAATCCCGCTGAGAAACAAAATTGAATAAATTAAGGTGACAACATTTGTTTGAGATGATTGCGTCTTTTTTTTTTTTTCTTCTGACCTTTTACAGAATTTAGGAAGCAAATCCAACTAGAAATGAAAAATTATCAGTAAAGCTCTCGCTCTCCAGATCAGATTAGAGATATTAATGCAAAAAAAAATCTGAATAATAAATTAGCCAGGCGATTTAGGCCTTACCAAAGGGTGCCAATCCACCGAAGCTCGGGGACGTGTAAACCCCGAAGATTAAGCTCACGCATGAGTTAAGATGGAAATTTATATGCAATTGACGCCTACCTCATCGATCCTGCAAAGACGCTGCAAGCCATTGGAGCATCGCCTGGTACAATCAAGATTAGATATAATTGCTAGTGTGTTTGAATCAATTATTGGCCCACTGATATATTACATGTAGACACGATATCATAGAACACCACATATAACACCACAACAGCAAAAGTGTTACATGCAGCACACTGCAAACATTCCCTAAAAATATCACAAATTATATTAAAACTTCTCCCAAACTTCGCTGACACTATGAGTCAATCGCAATTATTAGACATTTTTCTGTCGAAAACACCTAAACTGTTAAAAATAGCATTTGACAAAAAGTTAGTCAAAACGCCTGATTTATAAAAAATGCATTTCAAATATGCGTAATTCCACTGCACATGTAATGACCTATGTACGTGTGCACTGGAATCACGCATATTTGAAATGCATTTTTTATAAATTTGAAAATCATCCATATTCGACTCTTTTCATTCAAAACTTGCTTGCTTCAAAACTTCTATCTCAACAAAGGTGTTCTAAATCGTACATTAAATTTCTGACAATTTATTTCTTCTATATAAAACAGTCAAACACACTGATGGAAATATATCGTAAGCGTTAAGAAATAACTTAATCGTTCATCAAATAATGTAAATTATTGAACACTTCAGCAGTACTAATTATGAATTATTCGAAATTAAGAGAAAAACATGAACTGTTAGCTTTTGGGGATAGTTCATATCAACATACTTACATTGATTTTTGAGATCTCCCCTTAAATCCCGTGCAGTAGCAATTGCAATTAGTAGTATAATCAACACAACCATCCCAATGAATACTATCTCAGCTGCACCTGAAAAAAAATGATTGTTAAAATTGTAAGGTGGTTCACTTTGACCCATAAATATTTTACAATAGCTTACCTAAAGATATCCGAAAATCATCTTCTGTGATACAGTTCATAACGGTTGTAGTTGCATGCAAGTTGTAAGAAGTTTCGAGTTCCAGGTTTAGGCATTGGCCAAAATATGCATTTTGTTCATGTTCCGTAATCAGATTTGATTCGACCAAACCAACTGATATCTGATGTGAGACAGCAAGCTGATTCAAACATCTTTGTAAACATAATCCCCTCTCCAGTTGATCGTGCGGAAAATTACGTCTATTGGCCGATATAACCTATTCGATATAAATATATTGTATAATATATCATTATATATCATTGAGAAATTTGATATAAGCCTAACAGTCTAGTTAAAATAGAAAATGTGAAAATATATTCATAAATTTAAAAAATGTGACTTTCTAAAATGATACAACCACTTTAAAAACAGATTTTTTTTATAATGAAGCAAATTATTTATTTTATTCCTCTCGAGTTTCCTCCTGAACAAAATCTCTGATATGATTGTTATAGGGTAATTTTTCTCTTAGTTGTGGTTGTTCCTATAGTTGCGGTAGTGCCGTTTTCACTGATTTTATCACATTAGCCACGGAACCGACACTGCCAATCAACGTATTGGCTTGTTGATACACGGAATAGTTGAAAAGAGCGTTCAATTTGCTTTGAAACTAATGAAATATCATCAAAATTGCTAAAACTTTTCTTACTTGTACCAATAGTTGCGGTAAAGTGTTCCTATAGTGGAGGATCCCATAAGAAAACGACGAATACCACAACTAGGTATAGGAACACAAATTAAAAATATACCGCAACTAAAGGAACAGTGTATTGTGCATTCAGATTAACTTTAGACCGAAGTTCATAAGAGAAATGAAATATCACCATCAAAAGTTCGCCGAAGTTCGGCGTCGGCATTCTACCGAAGTGCTACGCCGACAAAGGCATTTCTTATGCATCAGCGAAGCACTTAATTAGAATGCCGACGCCGAACTTCACCGATGTTTTGACTGCCGAACTTCTAATTGTCACTCGAATTGTCAATATCAATAGTGCACACGGAGACGGAATTCAACTCAATTTTGGGTTGTTTCAACGCAATTCCGTAGTTGAGCCCAATAACTCAATTTTGGCTTAATTTCCAAGGTCCTCACTAGGTAGTTTGGCTATAATTCCATTAGAAAAATATACTCAATTTTGGGTTGATTTAACGAAAAATTGAGTTCTTTCGACCCAAACGTAAGAAAAGTTGTCTTTACCCAAATTTGGCTTATTGGGCCAAAGTACCCCCATTGGGTAGATGCAGCTCTCTTTATTTTTGACAACATTCGTGTGGGAGAAAGAGAAAACCGAGAGATTTTGGGTTGAAACTATAATCGATATACTTAATTTTGGGTAAAGTAAACTCAAAAATTAGGTAAAAATATTTCTCCGTGCAGGTATTATTTTTCACTGACATGTCATGGGTTACTGCGATGAAATCATTTTTCTCATCAAGTCAATGGTCGTTACTTCCCGTTACAATATTAACATTAACATTATTTGCACTTCTTGAATTTAGGAGGGGTGAAGCTTCAGATTAATTCTTGGGCGGCAACTCAGCACAAGCAATATTGGAATAGTTTGGAGTCGTGTCGTCAAACAAAATTGTACATTACCCACAATTGGGAATGGTAATAGTAGTAGGCTTGAATTTCGCGAAAATCACGTGGCTCTCTCACTACACTGCCCATAACTGCAAAACAGTCACACTCGACATTTTTGACAAATTGGGGTTAATACCATGGAGAGTCATCAAATGATAAATACTTTCGATCAACTTACTGAAATCTGTGAGATTGTTCTAGAAAATTCGAAAAAAATACCAAGTTGTTTTGTCACATTGGTAATTATAACCGCATAACAGTCACATTGAGATTATAAATGAGCTTCGTGATGTAATAGCAATGAAAATTCTATCATAATTATTTTCTGTCAATTCACCCAGTATGCGATATGAGTTGTACAAAATATCAGCGTCAAATAAGCACTTTTGTGTTCCTGTTAATTTTTGGAAATTTTGGTTTCCTCCCATACTGCCATAAAATGCAAACTTTGTATTCCATTTACTCAATGCCTACTTTTGTCGAATGTTACAAATATGCAGTTATGGGCAGTACAGTAGTTTAAAATCGTGAATCTCATCAAGTAGCCTATATTGGGTACATGAATTTCTCTAAATCAGTAGTGTCATTGAAGGCTCTAAATGCGGGAAATGCAGCGGGAAATAGAACATTTTTCTACAGTAATTTTGGGTTGCCCTTAGCAACGGGTGTTTTGTAATTTTCAAGGTTTTTTGCCTACAGCAGCGATGGGCGTGAGTTTCACTGGCTTCGCTGACTGTGATTGGCTTTGTTTGACTACTGTAGAGTGAATATCAGATTTTTTCCCAACCCTGCTGAGGAGCATTTAGGTATATTCATTCATATAGGTTCGCGATGGAAGTTGATTGTAGACTCCAATCAATCGATATGATTCTGTGATAAATCATTAATTGTTTTCGTTGCTTAGTTCAGGATTTCAGTGAATGTAACATGGAGTAATAAAACGATAATCACATAAATGTTCTCTTCATTATGAAATGGGTCAAAATTGTAAAAATGGCGAACAAGGATTCAAGCCGATCATGTTTCTTAAAAAAGATTCAACAATAAATAACTATTTTCTTTTCTTCTTTTCATTTTTTTCTTCTTCTTTATGATATTATATCACACCCAATTGGCGGGTAAATGCTCACATTTACATTGCGAAAGTTTTGCAACCTCAAAAGAATATTTACAGTTTCCTTTTCTTCAAATTTCGTAAAATGATTGTGGTGATGTTTTTCTGAAGTTATTATTACCACTGGTATGCGCTTATCACCATTCTAGAAACGCGCCATCTTCACATTTTAGCATTGCGTTGTAGTGTGTTTTTGTTAAGGAAAACTGATATTAAATAGCTTCATCACAAATACAAATTCCAGAGCAAGCATCTCCAAATTAGAACTTATTGGTTAGAAACCCTTTTGTTGATAAACAAAGCGTATGGCAGTTAGTATAGAATTCTTCATTAATCTTTTGGTCTCCATGGGGAAAAGTAGTGCGTTTATTTATTTTTTTTATCGTTCTCAAACTGTCAGCCTTTTCAGCAATTTTCCCTCTTCTTCTAAGTTAATTTATTGTATGAAGATTCAAAATGTTCAATAGAACGTTATGTTTTGCTAATCCTCTTCCCCTACTCCTTGAGCAGACCTTATTATTGGTTTGTTATAAACTGGACTACAAGTTTGAGGAATAAAAGATAATATCCTAAACTTGATAGGGTCGATTGTCTTATCAAACATAAAATGAACTCAATCATTTTCCTTGCCGTAACCCAAATATTCATGGTACCGTAAAATGAGGTAAAGTTGATCACTTTTGTGCCATTCTGTTCTACAATTCCATGCATTATTATCCAATTATTTTTGAAACCTGTACTGGTTGAATCTTTATCGAATTATACAAACATAATTTTGACACAATGTTATCATAATAAGAAATTGTTTTTAAAATCAAAATGTTTAGTTTTTGATCCCGGGGTGAAGTTGATCAATTACTGCGATAGCTTTCCTAAACTTAAACTATATGCTATTCAAAAGATTAGGGGTCACTGAATCTGAATCAAGTCTCAGGAGTCTTAAAACTTATTGATAAATCGGTCAATTTTAGAGTTGAATGTGGTGAATTACAGAAAACACCACATTATACGCCTAAATATATGAAATTTTCCTTTGAATGAACAACTCACTCACAAAAAGATCATGTTATTTTCTCTGAAAATGAAATTTTATCCTCAATGCAAATTCAAAAGTGAGTTCACAGAACATATCTGGAATGTTTGAAACAGTTTATTTCAATGGTGCTTGTATATAGCCTTGGCAATAGTCGATGTTTGGAGAAAAACAGTTCATCGAACATTTCATAAAAAAAATCTGCTTTACAAGGTATAACTATCTTGAATGTCAAAACAAATTTTAAAACATCAAGAGCAGATATCAGGTAATTTGACATCACAGAAATTGTGATAAATGAAATCGGATCATAGCTCTCTTGACAGTTTATACATGAGGGTACGGGTATGATCAACTTTTCCCTACTGATCAACTATACCCCGAATTACTTGAGCAAAAGCTAGAGTGCTGACAAGTACCCAGTATGAGCTTCACTCATTGCAACGTCTGTTTTTAAATTTGGCCTAAAGGTTACCGCTTCTAGGGGAATTTACGTATTCTCGGCAGATTTAGCTGATGCCGCGCTTCTTTTGTATTTTTTTCGGACAGTAGACTCCATAAGTACTGCAGACAAATCTGTTCGGCAGCTTGAAATCAGAAACGTTTTGAGGCGTATTTATTTCAATTAATGAAATTTCTCTGCCAAAATTGCGGAAATGACAATTTTCTGCCAAAATTACTTGACAGATAATCAGAGGCGTCCCGTGAGGAATTTGATTACCTGTGCACTAACTCGCACAAACCGTTTATTTTGAATTATGAATACGAATTTTTCAAATGATTTTTTAAAATGTATTTCAGCTTAAAATGTAATTTCTTATTATTAACACCTTAAAATGTAATTTCCAATACTGTATGCAATCTTGAAGTGTCTGGAAGCTATTATATTTGTTGCTTATTGGACGTATGTTTTGTTTGTTTTCTTCGTTTCAATCACTAGTTGTAAGTTTTAAGAATTTTGGATGATTCCAATATACAATGTTTAGGAAAAGGAAAATTCTCAAAATTTCGCTGATACCAAGGCAATGAAAGAAAAATTTTGCGTATTAATCACGGTCCCATTGTTTGATAATATTTGACATAAAAATGAATATTTACAGTAAAAATGACCTTTATATGCATAAATTTCAATCATTTTTCGTATTTTGCGAACTGAGATAATAAGTTTAATATCATATTATCAAATTTAAAGCAAGAAGAAAGACTTTTAACTTGAAACTAAACGATTAGCACATTTTTTATATGAAAATCGGCTTACAAATAAATAAACCATCCTTATGAGCAAAAATCTGAACTTTTCTGAGATTATCATATAAACCTTCAGAATTCAACTATTTACGCGTTATTTTCCAAGTTTCGCGATGAAGGATAAATTCCGTGGATTTCGTGGCATTCGCGAAATTCCGAATCTCCATTATTCCTAACGTTGTTATTCTATATAATAATTCTTTTTATTTACAGCTTGTCAATTGTATCACGATATCTTAGCTTTTTGACGATGTCCAGCGCTGGTACATCTCTTTGTATACTTTTGTGGATACATCAAAGCTTTCAAGTGAAATGATGACTGACTGTTGAACGCTGAAACCCACTTTGCGCCCACCGCAATTTATCAGTTGTCGGTCTGTTGAGCAAGAAAAACTATATTCACACATAGTTTATAAATCAATTCAAAGCCACATGAATTTTGTGTATTTAGTAAGATAACACATAATCAATTTGGCCAATATGTTTATAACATCTAGTATTGGTTCCAATCAATATTGCGCCTACTATCGCGCAACACCTGGAAGCTCCATGCAACATACATACACACAAAGCATTTATGGCGTTGACGCTTTCTCTTCCAACAGCAGACGTCGTGACGCCAGTTGCGCGCGCTTTCTCAATTCTTGCAAACCAATGCGAGCGTCATGGGCAATTTCTCTCTCGGGTGCACAAATTGGAGTGAACCAGATTTTACCTATACAACGCCACTGTTGCTCTAGAAATGTCAATACAAATGCACATTCCTGCTGTGTCCATAAACGCTAGTTTCGTGCACAAGAAAGAGTGCACGGCTGAAATGAACATTCTCTGCAATACGATGGAGACGCATGGCAGTTTGTCTTGTTTGCTTCGCTGTTTTCGCTTGCTGGTTGAGCAAGACCATGGGGGGGAGAATCAAACGGTTTGTTCACTGAGGGCGATGGACCAGTTGAAGGTGAAGAAATCAAACAACATTTTCAAGCAACTACACATTATGAATGCTGGAAGTATTGAGAATTATAATATATATATATTTAATTTGTTAGTTCAAAATCTTTGACTGTGCAGTGCACCAAGTGCACCTTAGGACGAGACGCCACTGCAGATAATCTTTAGTTCATTCTAAACGTATATTTCTATCGAACATTTTATGATGCCATATTATAAAGGAGAAGCAGAGGTCTGTGCAACTCTCTTAAGAACGTATACAACTAATTACAATTTTAGTTGTCGCTAGGACGTGGCTAGAGCAACTCTCGACTGTTGAAGAATGCGTCAATCGTGTTCAACATCTCATGCTAAGTTTGAAAACTCTATTTGATTAGCAGGTAAGGAAGAGTTAAACCTTATTGAATAGAATAGGACTTGATAAATAACATGTACCGTAGGCGCTGAACACTAACATAATATCGACTTGCTTCAATTTTAGTCTTTATTTTAAATTTTAAGCATTTGAAAAAATAAAAAGCTCCAATTTTTTTGTTTTGATAACAACGGAATAATTTGTTGATGAAATCGGAACGTGACAAAATCAGAACGTGACAAAAACGGAACATACCTGTATCATATAGCAAATATTCAGCGTGCTGACTCATTTGTGTGTGATAGTTGTGACTCCGATTATGAAACTTCGTATCACCTGATATGTAACTGTCCAGTAGCCTGGGACACGGTTACATGAAAAATTTAGATTCTCGCTCCAGTCCACTTTTTGAATTGCTTTTAGGTCCCATAACAACTGTGCAAAATTTCAGCTCGATCGGAGAAACTATATATTAGCGCAAGCCGTTCAAAGTTTGTATGGAATTTACTACGGAAAAATTAAATTTTGCAAAGAAAAATCGCCAGAGGTCGCCCATTGATCTCTATAAAAATTTTGAACACAGATCCCGATAGGTGTTTTTACGATGAACAACATTGCCGAAGACCGCAAAGCAATCCGATGCTTGTGAAAAAAGTTATTAAGCATAGATTATTCGGAAATTTTGCCCGATTTTGTCATTATTGTTATTCCTTTACATTAACAGGTCGTCTTGCCACTAGGTTTTCATTGAATAACTTTTTTCACAAGTGTCAGATTGTTTCGCGGTCTTCCACAATATTCTTCATCGTAAAAATACCTATCGAGGTCTGCGTTCAGAATATTTATAGAGGTCAACGGGCGACCTCTGGCGATTTTTCTTTGCAAAAGTAAGTTTTCCCATAGTAAATCCCATACAAACTTTGAACGGCTGGCGCTAAAATATACACTCCCATGCTAAAGTTTGGGTTCAACCCCTCAAAAACATACAAAAGTGTTCTGTCCATATCTCTGTGATTACACGTCCAATTAAAACTCTTCAAGCCGCATTCGAAAGGCAAAGAGTTATTCTTACTTCGTATGTATTTTTCCAAAAGCGTTTTTTGAATTTTGTATACTAAATTTTAACTTAAAGTTGTTACATTTTTCAAAAAACACACTGAAAAATCATATATAATTTCCTCAGCATTGGGTCGACCAAAATTTTAAATCAAAGTGTCATTAGGATCGTAATCTTATATTCTTTGAAGAGACCCCACGAGATTTTGGCGGAAAAATCTGGAAAGTATTCAAAATCAATGAAACAGTCAGTCAAGTCATCGTGCAAAAGTTTGGGTTCACCCCTCAATATGATGCAAATCGTGCAAAAGTTTGGGTTCACCTGAGCCGCACGCGCATCATTTGTGTCAATATCTCAGCCATTTTTCAACCGATTTTAATAGTTTAAAGCTTTTTTTAGCGCGAATAATGGCGCGTACATGATTGGTATAAGATTTCACAGATTTAAGTAAGTTCAGGTGAACCCAAACTTTTGCACGATACACCATACTGAGGGGTGATCCCAAACTTTTGCACGATGACTTGACTGACTGTTTCATTGATTTTGAATACTTTCCAGATTTTTCCGCCAAAATTTCGTGGGGTTTCTTCAAAGAATATAAGATTACGATCCTAATGACATTTTGATTTAAAATTTTGGTCGACCCAATGCTGAGGAAATTAGATATGATTTTTCAGTGTGTTTTTTGAAAAATGTCACAAATTTAGGTAAAAATTTAGTATACAAAGTTCAAAAAATTTTTTTGGAAAAATATATACGAAGTAAGAATAACTCTTTGCCTTTCGAATGCGGCTTAGAGAGTTTCAATTGGACATGTAATCACAGAGATATGGACAGAACACTTTTGCATGTTTTATAGGGGGTGAACCCAAACTTATGCACGGGAGTGTAGTTTCTCCGATCGAGCTGAAATTTTGCACTGTTGTTATGGGACCTAAAAGCAATCCAAAAAGTGGACTGGAGCGAGAATATAAATTTTTTCTTACACTACTGTCCAGTGTTTGCACAAATGCGATTCCAATTACTTGGTAAACACTTATAAAGTGAAACTGAATTCAGAAGCCTGAATCTTCAGGACTTTCTGCTATTCTTAACCCGCTGTGGTAATGAGCTATAGGCTCTCTTTACGCTCATGTGTTTTGCAGTGCCCTTTTTAGGGCGCTGTTAGAACCCATTGTGGTATGGAGCTACACTCCCGTGCAAAAGTTTGGGTTTACCCCTAAAAAATATACAAAAGTGTTCTGTCCATATCTCTGTGATAACACGCCCAATTGAAACTCTTTAAGTCGCATTCGAAAAGCAAAGAGTTATTCTTACTTCGTATGTATTTTTACAAAAACATTTTTTGAATTTTGTATTCTAAATTTTTACTTGAAGTTGTTACATTTTTCATAAAACACACTAATAAATCATATCTAATTTCCTCAGTATTGGATCGACCAAAATTTCAAATCAAAGTGTCATTAGAACCGTAATCTTATATTCTTTGAAGAGACCCCACGAAAATTTTGCGAAAAAATCGGGAAAGTATTCAAAATCATTGAAACAGTCAGTCAAGTCATCGTGCAAAAGTTTGGGTTCACCGCACATCATTTTTGTCAATATCTCAGCCATTTTTCAACCAATTTTAATAGTTTAAAGCTTTTTTGAGTGCAAATAATGGCGCGTACATGATTGGTTTGAGATTTCATAGATTTAAGTAAGTTCAGGTGAACCCAAACATTTGCACGATACACCATACTGAGGGGTGAACCCAAACTTTTGCACGATGACTTGACTGACTGTTTCATTGATTTTGAATACTTTTCAGATTTTTCCGCAAAAAATTCGTGAGTGTTGAAGGGCAGAATATAAGATTACGATTCTAATGACACCTTGTTTTAAAATTTTAGCCGATCCAATGCTGAGGAAATTAGCTATGTTTTTCAGTATGTTTTTTATAAAAATGTCACAACTTTATGTACAAATTTAGTATACAAAGTTCAAATAATGTTCTTGGAAAAATACATACGAAGTAAGAATAACTCTTTGCCTTCCGAATGCGGCTTAGAGAGTTTCAATTGGACGTGTAATCACAGAGATATGGACTGAACACTTTTGCATGTTTTTTAGGGGGTGAACCCAAACTTATGCACGGGAGTGTACATGCTCTCAATTCGCTTATAGGATCTTCCCTCTTCAAGGGACCCCACTCCTATTTCCTCCCATCTTTCCCTTCCCTTTCCTCTCCCACCGGGTAGATGATGAAATAGGCTCAAATATGGCGATGGCACAAATTTCCAAACTGGTGGGGAACGTGACTTTGGAGCCGGCCTTCTGATAGCTCTCATGGCGTAGGGGTAACGCGCCCTAACTAGAGATCAGGGAGTCGTGAGTTCGATTCTCTCCGAGAAGACGTGTAACTTTTTCGCAAAACTTCACATCCTTTGTCCATCTTATTCAATTGCAAAGTATATGTAATGTTTAGCTTTTTGGTAGTTACTTGAAATTTGATTTATTATAAATTAATCAAATTCTATTCAAGTGTTTGAAAGCAGATAACAAAAAAAAAAAACTGTTTTGAGAATAATGCCAAAATTTTCAAATTGGAATATTTTATGCAATGTGAATATTTAGAAAAAGGCATGTTCCTGCAAATTTGTTTACTTAGATGAAAAACTTTGTAGAAGATCGTACTTATCCTAAATTGTTTGTTTTCAAAACATCTAATTATCATAACTTGGACAGTGTTGACGGATTTTAAGAACTTATGTACTTTTGCATAGATTTTGATGATTCATTTACAAATCTTATTTGAACTTATTTCCAACATGCAGTTGAAATTTCAGGTCAATCGGCCTTGTGTACTTTATTCTTGTCAGTACTGTAAAGACTTTGTTTTTTTTTAGAGAATGCGACAACCAGACGAAAGAAACTTTGGACAAAACGGCTTTGAAGATGTTCAGCAATTTTCAACTCCATACAAATTATATAGAAGCTAAAGAACGAGCCAATCTCCTACGAATTGTTATATTCTTCCCTTTGGACGAAAAAATCTATTGGAAAGCTTAAAAACGGTCGATTTTTTTAATGTCACCCCGTGCAAAAGTTTAAGTTCATATAGAAGTGTTTAGTCCAAATCTCTGTGATCACACGTCGACTTGCAACTCTCTAGGGAAATAAGAATTACTCATTGCCTCTAGACTTCCCCTTACTGATGTTCTACATCGCGCTAGAAGGTGTTATGCGGAGAGTTGGGATCAATAACCGAGGTATGATTTTCACAAGATACAGCCAATTTGTTTGCATCGCGAATTATATGTATATTGTCGGAAGAACATTTCGGACGGTGGCAGATCTGTACACCCGCCTGAAACGTGAGGCGTCATTTGGTGGTGAATAAAAAAAAAACAAAATGCATGCTGATAGGTGGAACGAGCGTGACAAAGCCCGTCTAGGAAGCAGTGTTACGATAGACTGAAACACTTTCGAGGTGGTTGATGAGTTCGTCTACCTCGGATCCTTGGCTCCAGAAGAAATTGCGATCGAGAAAGATTCACCCCCGCACCAAATGTACAAAACGCTAATAAGACCGGTGGTCCTTTATGGACATAAAGCATGTACCATGCAGGAAGAGGACCTGCAAGCTCTTGGAGTGTTCGAACGACGAGTGCTTAAGAAGATCTTTGGCGATGCGCAGGAGAACGGTGTGTGGCAGCGGAGAATGAACCACGAGCTCGCTAGGCTCTACGGCGAACCCTGTATCCAGAAGGTGGTGAAAGCTGGAAGGGTGCATTGGGCAGGGCATATTTCAAGACTGCCGAACATCAACCCTGCAAAGATAGAGCTCACGTTATATCCGGATGGTACAAGAAGGTGTGGAGCACAGCTAGCGCGGTGGCTTGATCAGGTGCAACAAGATCTGGAGAGCGTGGGCTAAAATCGATGTTGGAGGGTAGAGGCATCAACCGAGTAAATTGGCGTAACCTAGTTTATGAGGATTTATCAAACTACTTGAAAAAAAGTAGAAAAAAAAAACTTGAAAAATTTAGGTATGGCTTGGTTTGAAATAATTGAAAGCGTATTCTAAAACAAAAATTTGGGATATTTCAAAGCAACACATTTTCAAAACTATCATGGGCTTCGGGGAGCACCAAGTGCTCCGCGGAACACGATCTGAAAACCGCTGATGTAAACTTTATGGACCGCGAGATAAATATGTAAAGAACGGTAGTACATTTATTTGAACCATCTCGTAACAGTTCTGCACAAATGGCGTTATTTCTGAGCGACTATGTTGTACGAAATTTATATTAGGTTAGAACGAACGTACCGTAATCCGGGGGCAAATTGATCACTGGGTCGAATTTGATCAAGTCGGTACCAAACAACTTTTCCTCCGAAGGATGCTAAAAGCTTCGTTGGCATCACAGACATTCCATGTTTTCTAGTTTATAGATGTCTAATGATGATGTTGAACTATTTTATTTTTATTAGGGTCAGTTTTGCATTGAAATATTCACACTTTTTGAAGGTGTAAGCAATACCGTTGGAAATGTCGGCGCTTAACAATACACTGGTGCTATACCTACATGTCAAGTTTGAGTGTATAAAATGTTGTGTAAGCTTAAGTATGAACTACTTAACTCATTTTTGATATGATACAGCATAACAAGTATAGTTTTTTTGCTTATAAAACCGTTTATTCTACAAAAATGTGCTTATTTCAAGAGAAATTGCCTATATTTAGGCGTATTAGGCAGATTTTCAAAGTTTAATTTTGGAATAATATGATCAAATACTCGAGTTATAAGAATTTTGACATCATTTTCAGATTCAGGAGATTTAAATTCAGTAGATAGGGAAATTTTGCACTCTTAAACCTGCTTTGTTATATGGTGATCAATTTCGCCCCAGAGTGGCATTTTATTTTTTTGATATTAAAACTATATTTGTGATATGGTTAATATTGTTTCATGAAAAATCGATCACATAAACTGATAAAGATCAATGGTGTTCTGATTTTGTTGAAATTTATTTGACAAAATTTGAATTCCAATAACACAACAAAAAGTTGTAAAATAGTGATCAGTTTGCCCCCGGATTACGGTACATTAAAAATCTTCAAAAACATATTTAACTGTCGTATCGACACAGATGACCATTTAATCTGGAGGAACTTATTTAAGAGTGATAGCCTATGAAACAAGAAATCAAAATCAACTCGGTTTAAAAATAAGAAAAATATTATTATGCCCTAGGAAAAGGATCAACATCACTAATTTATGCTCGAACAGCCAATAGAATAACACTGTTCGACAAACATTTTTTTTTGATGGATCAGGGACGCGTTTATATGGATCTTAAAGTGAAAGAAAAGTTTAGAAAGAGGCCGTTTTCAAATGATTTGCAGCACCCTTGGATAATTTGTTGATAAAAATTGAAAATTTGGCATTTTTAATCACGAAAAATGTAATAAGCAAAAAATCAATATCTTTTTAAATTCAATTATTCAAGAATATTTGTCAAATCAATGTTTTTTTAGCACTGGATGACTTCAGGGAAACGTGCACCATTTCAGAAGAATATTGGCTTCAATTTTGTATATGAATTTGGAATGTTGACGATCATTAAGCAAGTATGTGAGAATGTGCACCATATAAATACTACTTTTCTTTCTATTTCACACATCTGGTTCATTATATAATAATGGTTATAGGTTCAAGAAGACGCTTGATTAGGATTTGATTCTTTGCTCCATTAGATAAAGCAATGAGCAATGCAATCCAGTAACATTTGATTTCAACAAGGATACGACTACGGAAAATTGATGAGTCTGTTATGTTTATATGGGCTGATTGGTCTAATAAACTCTCAGCAGAAATACAAAATTAGGTTGGACACTGACATGTAAGTGGTCTTACATGAGATAGTCTGTTTATCAGGAGCCGATAGCGAAGTCTGTGAAAAATGTGATAATATTGTCATTTGCGATTTCCAAAGATTTTGATAGGTACTCATTAAGAATAGATTACCTATCGTAATGTCCATTTGTTATCAGAATATCCCTAGAAATAACAGACTCTCTACATATTTTCTACATATTTTCAAAAAAACGAAAAAAAAATTTCTACATATTTTCAAAAAAGTGAGGCCTGTGCAATCCAGATAAAAATTGATCTTCTGAAAACATTTTTCGATGCATTTAAAATATCCTTAAGAAAAATACAAAAATATTTGTTCAGTCGAAAAAGTACTATGATATTCCTTACTTTCTGGGACACCCTATATTAGTTTGAAAAAACCCAAATTGGCACATACGTGCATAATACCTACAGTGTTAGGTCTACTTCATTCTAATATTCCTGCATATATACGAATAAAACTACGTGGATGTCTTATAATCATAAAAGACAGTATTACAACATTTGCATATAAGGCTTCAATAACCACTTTTTGCCACATTTTTCGTTTTGATTTCAAATCAATTTGGTTGGTATTGATTTCTTATGAGGCGCCAATTTAAATATATTATCTCCTGAAGATTTTTTCAGATGATTCAAGTATGAAACTCTATCATCTGACAGTACTTTGTACACAACCTTGGATTTTCATGTCCAACATGAAATAAATCACGATCTAGATTAAATATAGAAAAACCATCTTCGACAAAGTTGTTAATGAGATCAAGGGCTAACATGCCGTGACCATTCAGATCAGAATTCCACCACCAGGCGGCGCTAGTGTGTATGAATCTTTTGTTTTGCAAATATCTCAAGAGCCTGACCACTTGGAAAGATGGTGTCCTCGGCAAAGTTGCTCAGTAGCTTGAAGGCTATATTTATTTGAGCCTTGAAATTCGAGAATGGCTAAACTAATGATAGCCCTTGAGCTGCAGTACAATTTTGCCGAAGACGCCATCTTTCTAAGTAAGTATTCAGGCTTCTGAGATATCTTCTTCTTCTTCTTCTTGGCATTACGACCTCACTGAGACAGGGCCTGGGACACTGCTTAATGTTCAATGTGCACTTCCACATTTATTATCTGAGAGATTTCTTTGCCTAAGTTTCCATTTTCGCATTTGTGTATCGTGTAGCAGGCACGAAGATATTCTATGCCCAGGGAAGTTAAGGAAATTTCCATTACGGAAAGATCCTGCACCGACCGGGATTCCAACCCACCAAGACACCAAGACACCTTCAGCATGACTTTGCTTTGTAGCCGCGGATTCTAACCACTCGGCTGAGGAAGGCTCCCGCATGCACAAGTTGCAGCTTTATAAAATCCTTAGGTCCTTGGGATCAGTTAATTCCTTGCTCATTTATATTTTCCTATGAGAAAAAGTCATTATAAAAATCAGTACCGTGCACCTTCACTAATTTGAACGATACCCAATGAATCGGGGTGCTATTTTAATTTGATCTTCTAGTCACTCTACGACCGTGTTTGTGGTCACCTCTTTGGCTGTTTTGTTTTGATTCTGCGTTCCATTCCACAATCTTCCCTTTCTCTTCACTCCGTTCCATGAGCTAAATGATGTTTGCTCCATTTTTAATCTGAACGATGTGCATATTAGCGGGATACATATTAAAAAGTGTTGTCAAACCAATGACGGTTCCCGGTTTACAACATTCACTTCAAATGCAGGCTGAACACCTACTAAAAAAATAGTTGGAACTTGACAGAATCCATTTTTTCGCATTAAAAAGGCGCTGGCTAATATGGGCTACCATAACCACTTTTGGTCACATTTGAAATTTTGATTTTTTACACATTGATGTTTTGTAAGAAAGACCAATTTGGAAACACCCTGGCCAAAGTAAGTTTATGAGAGCTACAATTAAGGGGAAATAAATAATTATTATTATCTTCTGACATTTTCTGATGTTTCTAGGGATGTAGATCTGTCATGTGGACATGGTCTATTAATGTCAAAATGAGTCATGCTGATTTGCTTCGTAAAATGATGTACAATCTTGGTGCTTCTACCCTAGCCCGAAATAACTCGTATCAACTTACACTGATATTCTGCCATATAGGGGAAGTGTTGTCTGGTTGAATAACAGCTTGAACAACACAGTATCGAAAACTAGGGTTCCATGTTCTGCACTCGTCGAAGTCATCGTACTCGAACAGTTTCGGCAGTTTGATATTCGTAAGACCTGGCAATAGAGAAATAAATACAAATATGTACCACCGTTGTTACCATATTTAAACGAACACTTGGGTTTTCAACTTACAATCTCTGATTGTTGACACCACTGGATCAATATGTCCCAAGAGCACCAAACACCAAACAAATGTGGCGGTTTTAATGTTGCAGTTCATCGAAATGGTTTGTTTTTGTTTGCCGGTCAACCGCCTCCAAAACTCACACCTTCGCGGTACGCGGTACCACTATCAAATGATTCACGAATTGGTAACTGCCAAACCCCAGAAACACCATCTGCGCGTTGGAGAGATATGTGCTTTGCTAGATTGATCTTCGGATCCATTTCGTAGGCGACGTTAGGTCAAGATGTTACACCATCTAAACATATAGGTATCATGACAATGGAAAGCTTACGTAACCTTGGCGTTGAACTTGACTGTATCCGCAAATAAGGAAAAGATATTTGATGAAACCAAACAAAAATATTCACTAAGGGTCGCCTGACATCAGTAATAGGAACGTTTGTGGTACGCATGATGGAATTAATCTACTTGAGTGCAAGACTTGTCACGGACTTTTGGAGGAAATTGAATCGTGAACGTCATTTTAAAACCGGACAAAAATCCTGCAGAACTTTTTAGCTATCGTCTAATCAGCTTCATTCTCTTATCAGTAAAATTTTTGAAAAGGTCATTTTGAACAGAATGATGGTCCACATCAACGAAAATTCATTTTCTTGACGATGAACAGTTCGGATTCAGCATGGACATTTGACCACTCATCAACCTTCACGTGTAACAAATTCGATTCGTTACAACAAATCTAAAGGCTATTCTACTGGTTTTGCTCTTCTAGGCATAGACAAAATTTTACAAAATTAAAAAAAACTTTAATTTTCCAACATACATTGATAGAATAACCCAGAGTTATCTGTTCAATCGTCCACTTCAGGTTGATTATCAGAACTCCAAGTCTAAAAGATTTCCTGTATGAGGTGTTGTTTCTAACGGCAGCGTTTTGGGGCCAATATTATACAATATTTTTATATTATTTATTTTACATTATTTATTTTATATTCATAGTTAACTCGGGGATGTCAAAAATCTTTGTTTGCGGATGACACAGCTTTCTTCGCCCAAGGACGAAGCCTGCATGTCATATGTAATAGATTGCAAAAATAGATGTTTTTTTATTGTTAGGATATTTTTTCTTCATACTTGCAAAAATGGAAGATTTCTCCTAATGCTTCCAAAACTAAACTAATAATATTCCCACATAAACCAAAAGCTCTTTATTTGAAACCTGACACGTTGTCACGATGAGAGGGGTTTCAATGAATTGGTCAGATGAAGTTAGATATGCATTTATTTTTTAAACTGAATCCATTCGATATAAAAATCGCTTTCAAGTCAACGATGATCTCATGGCTAATAAAGTGTTGACCGCGAGTACGCTCAGCATAGATTTTGGGAATGATAAATAAAGTTTGGTTTTATGGATATTTGATTTGACACATAGGTGTCAAGTTATATAGTGAGGGAGCAAACATTATTTAGCACATATTTATGACGAATTTTGATTCGTTATCGACTGTTTATTTAAAGTTGTATTGTTGGCATCGGTGAATCTGGCTGGCAAAAAATATGAACATGTGACCCGGATATATGCCCGGATACACGTCGTAGCGAGGCGCGAATCCAAAAGTGAAAGATTTAAGACTTGTGTGAAACACCTTGGAATCCAACTTTAACCAAAAACCAAAATCACATTAGGGAAGCAACTAACAACACTGTAGTTTTTGTTTTGGCTTTGTGCTAGTATAAATGATAATAAATGTTCAAGGTGTTTAGTGGAATACCTATAACTAAATGGTTACCGAATTCAGTAGTACAGTCAACTCTCTATAATTCGATATTAAAGGGACCGTTAAGTTAGGAAGGTATCAATTTACAGATCATAAAACCAGTGCAACTGCGATCCAAGGACCATCGAGTTAGCTATGAAACCAAACTTCTCTAACTCGATATCGATATACGAAATATCGAGTAAAGGAGAGCTCACTGTATACCATTTGATTCCATTCGAGTTTGTACCCTTTGACAGATACGCGTATTTCGAACTCATCTGCTATAATGCCATGAACCAACATGAGATGCGGCCACATCTGGATAGCCCGGAATCGTTTTAAATAGGACTTCAAATGGCTTGTAAAATGAACTATGGATCAATATAAGGTTCTATTCAGATCCTTGTTCCGATGGCTCTTGTTCCGATACAGCCTTGTGTGAGTCGTATTCAATAATGCTTAACTTTGATACAGTTTGTCCGCAGAAAGATGTAACACTTTTCAAAGTGAAAAGCAAAAAAAGAAGTAGGGTGCAGAGCTACTTGGGCAGTTCCATTATTCACTTTAGCATGGGGGTTTCTCGGCCGAATCGTCTAAAACTGTACAATAAGAAGCACTTCAATAAGACGCATATAGTGACCAAATATGAGCTCAGTAGCTGTCAAAAAACTCCACTGCCAAAGTGAATCAAAAGTTTCAAAAATAGGATCCGGCTCCCTATTCATTGTTTCAGTAATTTGTTTGAATATCAAACTTCTTTAGAATACTTTAGTTGAACTTTTCTCAATGACCTATGTAACAATGAGAGGATCTCTTCGCTCTCACTCTCTTCCGGTTATGTCAGATTAATACTAAAGTTGATGGAAAGTGTTTCACTACAAATTAAAAGGAAATGTCCATGACAAGTCATTCGGTTCACAGAAGATGTATATGTGGCTTAGATATTGATAAAAACGAAAGTAAACAAAGGTATGCTCTTAATGTTAGATAGGTCATACAGTAAAGTTCAGTCGAGAATAAACAGATTTTGAAAGCTTTTACCTGTCTTTTTGAAATTATAAGAAAAAATCTCTTTCTCCTGTAAGCGTGGTGCTCTTACTTTTGATGGTGCTACGTCTTTGAAGATATGACCTGCGCCACAACGTTACGCCAACTAACTCGGTCCATGGCTGCTAAACTCCAATTTCTCGATCGCCCCATACTTCCACGATCCTGCTCCACTTGGTCAAACCACCTCGTTGCGCTCCTCTTCGTCTTGTACCGGCCGGATTCGAGGTAAACACCATCTTTGCGGGGTTGTAGTCCAGCATTCTCACAACGTGTCCCGCCCATCGTACCCTTCCAGCTTTGGCGACTTTCTGTATACTGGATTCACCGTAGAGTTGCGCAAGCTCGTGGATCATTCTTCTCCTCCGTACGCCGTTCTCACATACTCCGCCAAAGCACACGTCGCTCAAAAACTCCTAGCGATTTGAGCATTGTCCACGTCTCATGCGCGTAGAGGACTACCGGTCTTATCAGCGTTTTGTACATGGAACACTTAGTACGGAAGTTAAGTTTACCAGACCGCAAGGTCTTATGGAATCCGTAGTAAATACGACTTCCGGAAATGATACGTATCCGAGTTTCTCTGCTGCAGTTGTTATCCGACGTTATCAATGATCCGAGGTAGACAAATTCGTCCACCACCTCGAACTCATCCCAGTCGATCATCACGCGTCTGCCAATGCGAGCTCTATCGCGCTCGGTTCCTCCAACCAGCAGATATTTCCTCTTCGACGTATTTATCTTCAATCCAACTCAGTCTGCTTCCCGTTTGAGCCTGGTATACTGTTCAGAACGTTCTTCCGACAATGTCCACTTCGTCAGCGAAACAGATGAACTGGCTGGATTTATTTAAAATCGTGCCCCGCATGTTGAAGCTCGCCCGTTTCATAACAGTTTCTAGCGCAATATTGAACAGGAGGCAGGAAAGACCATCGCATTATCGATGGCCTTTGCTTGTTTCAAACGAGTCCGATAACGCAACCGATATCTTCACACAGCACTGTACACTATCCATCGTTGCTTTGATCAGTCTAGTCAGGTTCCCGGGAAAACCATTCTCGTCCATAATCTTGCATAGATCTTTGCGATCGATGGTATCATAGGAAATCGATGAATAGGTGGTGCGTAGGGCCTTGATATTCATGACATTTTTGGAGGATCTTCCGCAATATAAAGATTTGGTCTGTTGTCGATCGCCCGACCACAAAACCGGCTCGATAACTTCCCACAAATCTGCTTGCCAGTGTCGATAGCCGGCGAATGATGATCTAGGAAAGCACTTTATAGGCTGCGGTAGCTGTTCAGTATCCCAGATCCTGGCTATCAATCGGTGCAGACAAGTAGCCAACCTGTCCGGGCCCATTTTAATAAGTTCCGCTCCAATACCATCCTTTCCAGCTGCTTTGTTGTTCTTGAGCTGTTTGATAGCATCCTTAACTTCACCTATTGTGGGAGTTGGCACGTCATCCACCGTACTAATGAAGCCATTCCATCTGCTGCCTTGGTCTTCCTCCTTTGCGCCATTCAGGTGTTTATCGTAGTGCTGCTTCCACCTTTCAATCACCTCACGTTCGTCCGTCAAGATACCTCCATTCTTATCCCGGCACATTTCGGCTCGCGGCACAACATTTTTGCGGGATGCATTGTGTTACTTGTAGATCTTACGCGTTTCTTGAGAACGATACAGCTGCTCCATCTCTTCGCACTCCAACTCTTCCAGGCAGCGCTTTTTATCCCGGAATAGATAGGTTTGCTGTCTTCGCTTTTGTTTGTATCGTTAAACGTTTTGACGGGTGCCTTACTGCAGCATAATCGCCCGCGCTACATTTTGCCCGTCCAAAACCGTCTGACACTTCTCGTCGAACCAACCATTCCTTCGATTTCCTTCCACGAACCCAATGGCACCTTCCGCTGCGTTGTCAATGGCTGCTTTGAGACTACTCCAGCAGTCCTCTAGAGGGGCTTCGATGAGCTCTCCCTTGTCCGTCAACGCTGCTTCAAGGCTTTGCGCGTAATCAGTTGCGACTTCGGGTAGCTTGAGTCATTCCAGATTGTACAGTGACGGGCGTCGGTACCGAATGTTGTTCACAACGGAGAGTCGTTGGCCGTCAAATGTTCCGAATCAATGTTTGCGCCGCGATAGGTTCTGACGTCGATAATGTCCGAGAAGTGTCTTCCATCAATCAAAACGTGGTCGATTAGCGATTCAGTCTGTTGGGGTGTTCTCAAGGTGTACCGATACGGAAGACTGTGCTGGAAGTAGGTACTATGTATGGCCATGTTTTTGGAGGCGATGAAATCAATCAGTCTATGGCCGCTTTTTTGTTCGTAAGCTGGTGAGCGCTGAACTTCCCTATAATCGGTCTGAACTCCTCCTCCTGGCCATCCTGAGCGTTGAGATCTCCGATAATGATTTTGACATCATGGCTTGGGCAGCTGTCGTATTCACGTTCCAGCTGCGCGTAGAAAGCGTCCTAATCGTCATCGTCACTGGCTAGGTGAGGGCTGTGCACGTTGATCTATGCCGATTGTTCCGGTGTAAATTTACATTGTATGCTTCATGTACTAATGGTTTTTACGGGTGGCTTGTATGGCCTGCACCAACCCCCTGTCTCGCCGGAGGACCATCGTGAACAGCACTGTTTAGAGTCCCACGCTGGTACTAGGACGATGATCAGCCGCTCCTAACATGGAGAACAGACGCTGTTTTGAGCCGCCCCTAACATGGAGAACAGAAGCTCTGATAAGTTACACTCTCATGAGGGAGGAGCCCCTCTTCCCTGTCAGTTGGTTACCCGATCTTCCCTACGGTTACTCGTACCCCAGGCGGCACCACGGTGAGGTAGGGATAGGAGTTACTGTACAAGAGGCTTAGGACCACAAATGGGGTTTATTTTATACCTCCGCGCATTGTCCAGTCATTTACCACCCAAGCGTGGCGTACTCGATTGATTTTATCAAAACCCGTTCATGAAGTCTTCAAACACGCAGATATAATATAACGAGAAAAGTTTATTCAAAACGATGGATTTACAGTCGACTCTCCACATCTCGATGTTCTATATCTCGATATATGCATACAATTTCTCTCTCCACATCTTGATATCCTCCTTATCTCGATATCTCCGTTTCTCGATGTGATCCTGTTGATTTTTCGTTCCCAATTTTCTCTCTGTATGTCGATATGACCAATATCAAAGGTTACTAGACCCAATTTTTGAGGTTCAAAACAAATTAGGAACGCGTTTTGTGTAGTTTCCAGGGTAAAATGAATTTTAAGTGTTATCAGAAATAGTTTTTTTTTTCACTCAAGCATGCTCACTTGGCTTACACAATCCATATATTATCGAAAAAACTATATATCATCGCTTTGAATTTCGAGTTACAGGCAAACGGGTCCAAATAATAGGGTTTTTCGTAATGTTTTGGTTAAAATAAATTTTAACTGTAATCAAAAATTTCAATTTCTGCTGAAACATGTTCACTTGACTTCTACAAGTAAGTTCATGCCGAAAAAACTACATGTCATAGTCTTGAGTTTTTATTTACAGACTAACAAACTCGGGAAATAAGTTGTTCATATTGTTTTGTAGGTAAAAACAATTTTGAGTGTACTCAAAAATTCATTTTTCTATTCTACAATATTTACTTCACCTCTGCAAGTAAATTCGTGATAAAAAAAAACTACATGTTAAGCCTTCAGTTTTGATTTACATACACAAACGCTCAAGAAATACGTTTTTTGTGTAGTTTTCTGAACAATATGAATTGTTATCGAAGTGTTATCGGAAATAATTTTTTAAACTCAAACATGTTCACTTGATTTTCACAATCAATTTTATGTAGAAAAAAAACTATATGTCATCTCTTTGAATTTTGAGTTACAGGCAAACGGGTCCAAAATATAGGGTTTTACGTGATAAAGTTTAAGTAAAAGAAATTTTGAGATTAATGTCGAAAAACTACATGTCATCGCTTTAAATTTTGTTTTATTATTGAATTTGTGGAAAAAATGCGTTTTCCAAAAAACTAGGAAATGCTTTATGCTTAATAACTTTGGGTAGACGCATCTTTTTCAAAAACCCAAAGATGAACATCAATCTTGAATAGTGTCCGGTTCCATTGCTAAAAACTATTTGAAAATCGCTTCGAATACGACAAAGTTATAATTAGTCAAAGTTGCACTTCCGACTCTCTGAGGGGGTTGGGAGTACAAGTGTTAATCAACCTTTGTGGTTTTGATTCCCCGGATTATTGTAGTGAAAAATATCAAAATCGTTTACTTGAGCTTCTCATATATTTTATAGCACTAATTAAAATACATGAAAAAATTGGAACTTGCGGGGGCGGATTGAAAAATATTTATTAAAATATGAAGGTTTTAGAGAATTTTGATTGAATTTAATTGCTTATTTTTTATTAGTCTCCCCCTCGACCATCCTAAGGTCAGTATGACAAAAAGTCAAAAAAAAAAGTATCTGCCTTATCGATTTAAAAAAAATCTGTCATAATATTTAAAAATTTACCGTTATTTTATTGGAGAAATTAGCAAATGATACCCTGGATTATTTTTGAGGAGTCTGCCACGGTAAAATACAAACCCGGCAAATCCCTTATTAAATTCCTGTAAAATATTCCTTGACGAACTTGCTTCATGAACAACTATGAATGAATTTATAGAAACATGCTTAAGAAGTTTATCATAAAATGTGTAGTAATCATTTTAGCTGGAAGACTCATGGAATGATTTCTAGAAATTTCTGGAAATAATCCCTGGGAGAATTTCTGGTGCAATTCCTAGGAGAAGCCAAAGGGAATGATAAAAAACTTGAACAAACTGTGTTGAAGCATTTGGAGGATTTTCAGTAGGTTCTTTTACAGTTTTTTCTGGAATAATTCCTGTAGTAATGAAGTTTAAACATCGATGGAAGAATTACCTGTGAAGTAAACAATTGCCGGATTCCTGAGGAAGTTTTCGCAACAATGGATGTGGGTTTGATTACCGCCGCGCCGGTTGAATATTTTTTTCGTAATGGATTTCTTCAAGCCCTAGACAGAGTATCTTCGAGCTTACCACACGATATGCATTGTACCCAAGCACCTTTTTACAGTCCTTTTAGTCCATAACTGTGGAAGTCCTTATAAAAACACCAAGCTGAGAAGCAGGTTCTGTCCCAGCTGGGATGCAACACCAGAAAGATGAAGAGCAAGAATAAGAAGCATGTGGAACTTACTAGAGGCATTACCGTTTGAATATTAATGTATTGCCTGGAAGAATTTAATTGAACATTTCTTGAGAAATTACTGAAGAAATTTCTGCACGAATTAATGGGAGAATTGCTGGAATAGTTTCTGGAGGAATCCATAGATATATTTCTAAATATATTTCTGTAGACATCTCTGGAGTACGCACTGAAAAAAATGAATTCCTGTAGATTATGTGGAAGAGTCACCTATGATATTTTGAATCCTTACAGATTTGAACTATTTACGTTTCCTAACAAAGACTATTCCACGAATTGTTGAAAATTCTATTTCGATTACTCGAGGGATTTTTCTATTTTATACTTGGGAATTTTTGATGGTTTCTCCACCATTCGTAGGAATTTCAACAGGAGCTTCTAAAGTTTTCCTTGCCTTCACGGCACCTGAAGGAATCAAATAAATTAATGAAAAAGTGAATTTATTACTTTACCATTTAATTCCACTAGAGTTTGTATCCTTTGACAGATACGCGTATTTCGACCTTAACTGTAGTGGAATGAAATGGTATAGTACTGAATTTGGTTCTTCGTTTATTTTTTGGGTATTCCACTAAATAGCTCGAAAATTTATTTTTAACTAAAGAAATAGTTCGAAACACTCTATAAAAAACATATTGAAGCCTCAACCCAATATCGAAAAACAAAACATCGAGTAAGGAAGTGATGACTGTATTCCTAAAATAAAAGATAGAACTTTGTTCTATCATTTTCTGTTTAAAAACGTCTCGCCAAAGGCTCTTTAAATAGAATACATCGCCAATCGATATGCATCTTATTGGCCTTACTGTTTGACTATGATTATAAATAGTTAACTAAAAATATTTGTATTTCAACCTTGCGCAAAGAAGCGACAAAGAACCTTCCAAACTTCCCGCAATCCTCCGTGTGTATCGTGTATACAATAAACACAACACGATCTTTATCGTCTCGGCATTGTTGTATCCTGCATTAGACTGACGACAGTCGATGGCGGGCGTTTCAAAGAGCAACATGTGTGAATCGTCGTGCGTACAATCGTGAAGTAGCGTGCCTGTGATCATCGAAATGTTTTCGCGATACCTTACCGCTGCTTTGATAGCCTTGATAGCGGTAAGCGTGAAGATTTTCGCCAATGGTTCGTTTACCGAAAAAGTGAAGCAACGTGAGTGACGATAAGCATGAAGAAAAACTTGTTTAGATTACATGAAATTCGATGATTTTCCAGTGGACGAACCGTGGAAAACGCTGCCCCAGCTGTACGACTACGATGATTTCGATGAGTGTCGACGCAGGAACCCGAATTTTCGTTACACTGTCGTTAAGGCTCACCTGGTGGAGAACGCCAATTCGGTACTATGGCAACAAATCAAAGTGAGTGTTTGTAATTAGCGCGATTGCTAAATGTAACGTAGGAGCACCGGGGCAAGTTTAAACCGCTGTGACAAGATTGAATGACATGGTATCATAGTGAATTTTTAAAAGGATGAGAAATTTTATAACAAAATCACTAAATTAACAAATGATACCAATTTTTGGGGAAGAGATACTCTGCATTTTATCTTGCTTCACTTATTTCAACTTGCCCCGGTGTACCTTAGTGACTATTTTGTACATTATATCTACTAAGAGGAAGATGAGTCGAAACCACGCCTCCAAACATCAAGAGCTCAAATCTGTAAGCTGTTCACGCTGAAAATTTAATCGAATGATCACCTACAGCTAATGATCAATGAATCATGTTTCTAGCTTCAACAGCTGTCTGGTTATCTAGATTTGCATATGTTCATTAAGATATGAGGTGTGGAGTTGATTAATCTTCACCATAATAACCTCTCAGCAAAATTTACAGTTTGTATATAGAAACATTCCGTTGTAAACAACATGATCAATTTCAAGTGCTATTTTTATTTTTCTGTTCACACAAATTTGTCTTAGGGTGTACTGAGACAAAAGTTGGAGTGGAATCAGTGCGCATCATACCTTCGTGCTGTGCGTACATGAATTCTCTCTGCTCTTGGATGTTTTCTTAAAAACTACTTAAAGCAATAAAACAGTACTTTTAAGTGCTAAAATTAAAAACGGTGCTTTTCAGTGCTACTAAAACAGTACTTTTCAGTACTATTTTTTCTACTATTGATCCCTTGTTTTTACCCGTGCCTTCGATTTTTCGTTGGACCCGTTGGCGAAAGCTAGCGATGGTAATCCTTCTTGGACGCCGGCTTGGGAAAAAACCTCTCGAAGGTCACGTCTTCATTAGTTTATTCACTAAACATGGTATCAACAACAAACAGAAGGAAGGGTGAATCTCTTCCACAACTTCCTTAAAAAAAAGTGGGATTTAAAACTGTCACTAAACCTGGCAAGAATGGAAGAAAGGACGCTTCCCCGGAATGCGAACTTTCTTCCAAGGGTGAAATGAATAATTGTATCGAAATGAGCAATCAGTTCGATGCTCTAGACAAATTTTTCGAACACCAAATCGAAGCAGTCTCTAGCCCAGGCTCTTTGATTCAAGTGAGGAAGCAAAAAGTGCCGCCTATCGTGGTCAGTTGTCCCGAATTTGGGGGATTTAGGCAAGAGATCTTGAACTCCATAAGGTGAATCAAGGTTTCCTTCCAAATCGCAAAGAAAGGAGGCTGTCGCGTTTTGCCGGAAACTCTGAAAGATCGCGAACTTCTTCTCAAACATCTTGAAGAGAAGAAGCCCAGATTTTTTGCTTATGACGACAAAACTGAAAGTTTGTTCAAAGTCGTCTTGAAAGGTCTCTCAAGTGACAATAAGTCACCTGAACTGCCGTTATACGCATAAATGTCCCATGTTCCAAAATATGAAACCGAGAAAAACGCGATTAAAGATTTTGGCACATTTATGCTCCGTATTGGTGAAGGTTGTGACAAATTTGAATAATTTCTTCATAATAATATGAGGCAATGGGTGTTTTTTATAGTCAAGAATTGGTTTTTGCGAAAGAATTTTAATTTTGCTATGAAATTCAAAGTGGGACGGTTATGCCTAGAAATACCGCGTTTTGGGGGAATTTCTACGCATAAGAGTCCCACTAATTGTAGCAGACTGATTTTGACCAATCACATTGCTCTTGATGGTTAGTTTGACGAGAGTTTAATACCGAAGATGGAAAATGTGTATTGTAAAGCCTATATTGAGGGTCCAGACGAAGGCTCGTGTGGCATGTAGCAAAGTGGAGCCGTATATGGGTATGTGAATCAATATGGTTATACAGGTTGGTAAATGCTGGGTATGGCGTACCATTGGTACCATGTGTACCTGAAGGAACAAAATAGATCCCTTTGAGTGGTTTATAGCCTCCAATTGTAAATGTTCCTGTGCTGAGGCTTGCAGAGCCTGACACAAACCCCCCAGATTTCAGGAGGACCATTCCCCCTAATGTTTGGAGGGCCATAAAGCACAGTTTAGCTTAGAGTTTTACTCTGGCACTCGGACGGTTATCAGCCGCCGCCCCTGACAATGTAGTTTCTTAGAAAAATCGTTAACATGAATACAACTTCACACCGCACAAAAATACAAGCAACAGAAAAAATGTGATTAAGACATGAACTCAGAAAACCAGAAACATCAAACCAATATACATGGTCAAGCTGAAACTAGATAAAATTTTCCGTCGAATGCTTCTGGATGCATCCAATTACATTCAATTTTCAAAAAGTTTCAAGCATTTGTATTTAGGGAAAATTTCGCCTAACTCAATTATTCAGTCTATCCCCTGTACAACAGTCTTAGAACACTATTGTGTGAAACAGGCAGTGTTCCACATGGGATGTAAAGCCAAAGAAAAAAGATGATATAAAACGATTTGACACAGCTCAATGAATCCTATAAATTAAGTATTTTATTTGCAACTGATTTTGGAAAATACATAGTGGGACAGATATGCGTAGAAATTCAGTAGCGAGACAGTTATGCGTAGAAATTCAACAGTGGGACAAATTGACTTGGTATGCTTTTCATAGAGTGTTCGAACAAAGTATATGTTTTTGAATTGTTTTATAATAATATAGGTTAAAATAGACTTTTTGGCTACAAAAACTTAAAAATGACAAAAAGTAACATGGGACAATTATGCGTATTACGGTAGTGAAGAGATCAAAAATTGAATTAATGGTTTACTTGGATTTTCCCCAGTCCAAATAATCATTATGAAAAAGAGAACCCAATCTGGCATTGTTCGGAAAGGGCTTCCTCAAGAATATTATTTAGTTCACTTTAACAAAAAGAACTAAATAATATTAAAGCTTTAGAAAAGGCAAAACTTATGTTCGGTGTCCGTGTGACATGGGAACATTTCCAGAAACCTAGAGGAAATTACCAGGACCCCACTCAGTGCCGTCGGTGCCAAAAGTGGGGTCATGGTACAAAAAATTGTCGCATGGATGCTAAATGCATGATTTGCTGAGGTTCTTCTCACGCCAAATACATCTGTCCAGTGAAGGAAGATACCACCAAGTTTATATGCTCTAATTGCGGGGCCAATCATAAGTCAAATATTTGGTCTTGCCCTTCGCGTAAGAGAGTCGTTGAGGCTCGTGCCAGGCAGATGAAAGATAATATACGTTACAATAACGGTCGTTTCCGGAATTTTCCTGGTAGAGTATCGAACAGTACTCATTTTTCAGTTAACGATCGCTTGATTAGAAATCAAACCCATCAGGAAGATCGTAATCATGCTCATTCACAAACTAATTTTAATCCGTCGGGTAGCCGTTCGAATCTTTCAATTTCGAATGTATTTACCCACGGAAAATCCTTTGCTTTGCTTTACCTGCTTCGTAGCAGGTAAATTGAACTCCTCCCCTATTCGTACTATGAGTGCCCATTCTACTTGTTTCAAATCAAATGTAAAAAACCCTACAGCCACAGGAAACTTCTATTCCGCTTCTTCGTCTACCGAAAATTTTAACGGGAAATCATCAGAGAATGTATCCACTTCAAGTGATATGTCTGCTTCTGATTTTAATTTTCTAACTGAACAATTGAATCTAATGATTGATGCAATGTTCAAAGCCACCACTATGACTGAAGCAGTCCAAGTTGGTGTAAAATTTACAAATCAAATTGTTATTGGATTACGTTTTTCTAATGGATCCAAATAATAATTTAAATATTTTAAATTGGAACGCTTGTTCTGTGAATGGTAAAGAGGACGAGCTGTTTAATTTTCTTACAGCTAATAACGTGCATATAGCAGTTATTACTGAAACGTATTTGAAACCTGAATACAAACTCAAAAGAGATCCTAACTTTTTTGTATATCGTAATGATCGACTTGATGGGGCATGTGGGGGTTTTGCTATCATCATTCATAGGCGTATAAAACATCAACTGTTTTCGTCATTTGAAACTAAAGTTTTTGAAACTTTAGGTGTTTCTGTTGAAACACAGCTTGGTAAATATACTTTCATAGCTGCCTATTTGCCTTTTCAATGCTCTGGACAGCAAGTTAATTTGCTCCAAACTGACTTGCGTAAATTGACTCGCAATAAGTCAATTTTTTTGTCATTGGTGACTTTAATGCCAAACATCGGTCATGGAATAATTCTCAAAGTAATTTCAACGGCAGAATTTTATTTGATGAGTGCTCTTCAGGATATTTCTCAATTCAATACCCTGATAGCCCTACATGTTTTTCCTATTCTAGAAATCCGTCTACGATTGATTTGATCTTTACCGACTCTAGTCACCTTTGTAGCCAACTGCCCAAGTAACAATTCAACAGCAACTTGGCTTTCGTGTGGATCTATTAATGTTTTATGACAGTTACGTGATTGCTACAATACTTAAAGGCGACATTTAACGTTGTCAAAAGATGATATTTTGTAATTCGGCTCTTGTCTGTTTTCAAAACCTTTTAAAGCCAAAACATAAAGTCAAAATTTTGTGGCTACAAAACCAGCTTTATTGCAGCATACAATACCTTATTTCAACTGCTTGCCGTGGCTGAACGACTCTTACTTGTTACGGCTTTGATAAAAGACTCATATAATACACCTTGTTGTCATAAAATATGCTTTTAAACTACATGACTTCCACTTGGTTTCTGATGACTTACCTTATTTACACCTCCCAAATCAGTATTTGGGCACATAAGATGCGAAAACACCATTAGCATTGCAAATTTAATACTTGTCACTACAACGTCACTTACATTGCGTTATCATTAAGGAACAATTATTCCTGATTAGAAAATGCAAAACTGATATTCGTTTTGATTTTTTTTTCATATTCTTCAAAACAGCACGCCCGCAATGTCAAACTTTGTTGAATGCTGCTTAGTTACCATAAAAAGCGGAAAAAAGCTGAAATATCTTCAATCAGCATTTGTTAAGGCAATTTTACATCCACAAATGCCGAATCATAACAAGGTGTCCTTATTTGTGTATTCATGATGACAAAAGAGCATTTGTCGATGGCAATCTATCAATTATGGTTCCGCCATATTAATTTCACTCCTGTTGCCACAATTTCACTATTTTCAAATCAAATTATTTCCGTGAATTCGCCCATAAGAAGCTGTGGTATGATGTTTAAACTGACCTGATATAATTTGAAGCACAATTACTGCCCAAACAAACCAAGAAATGTTGAATATGATTTATTCTTCTCCTGTCGGTTCATTTTAGCAAATGCTAAATAACTTGAAATATAACACTTTCAGAGGGGGGACACGCAATTTAACTTCTTTTTCATCACATTTCACAGTAAAACTCACTCGGCACTAGAGACTTAAGCACTATATCAAAATAAATCACTTCGGATATTTAACAAGCACTACGAAACAATTTATTGCAGTCGTGTTTGCAATCTTATTTTGTTTTGTTTACGTTGGAATAAATCCGGCAAAATCGACGTTATGAAAAAATCATTTTCAAGATGAAGCGACATTCATCTAGAACAGGCGGCCTCAAAATAGCTACGATAAATGCTATTTTGCTTTATTCGTGCAACATAACAATACACTTCATAGTCTCTTTCAGAGTGGGCCAACTTGTCACGTTCTAGTCTACAAGAGGTTATGGGGGATGCGATGAAGGCGACAGTGCCTTGACCGTGGTTTTATGGGCGTTTATTAATAGAACCCTGGAAGTAATTCGTAAAACTAAAATTGTTACCTAGGTGGTCACTCATGCTGATTTTGATTCTGATCATGTCCCTGTTACATTTCAAATATCCCATGAAGCGATTCTCAATCCTATCAGCTCCACTTTCAATTATTTTCGAGCCGACTGATATATATATATGAAACATATATTGACTCTAATCTTGATGTTAACATTTCTTTAGAAACAAAACTTGATATTGACAATGCTCTTGAAACTTTAACAAATTCCATTGTTGAAGCCCGGAGCATTGCAATTCCAAAATGTGAAGTAAATTTGAATCCGTGATTATAGACGATGATCTTAAAATCTTGATCCGTCTTAAACACGTGAGGAGAGGGCAATTTCAACGCACTCGCGATCCTTCTATGAAAATTATATGGCAGGATTTGCTGAGAGAAATCAAGAAACGTTTTGCACAATTAAGAAACAAAAAATTTGAAAATAAGATTTCTCCATTGAACCCTGGATCTAAGCCTTTTTGGAAATTATCTAAAATTTTGAAAAAAACCTCAGAAGCCAATACCGGCATTGAAAGAGGAAAACAAATTATTACTAACTAATTTGGAAAAAGCTCAAAAACTTGCTATGCAGTTTGAAAGCGCACACAATTTTAATTTAGGACTTACTAGTCCAATTGAAAATCAAGTTACTCAGGACTCATCTAATAATATTCCCACATAAACCAAAAGCTCTTTATTTGAAACCTTCAAGTAGACATGTTGTCACGATGAGAGGAGTTCCAATAAATTGGTCAGATGAAGATAAGTATCTAGGTCTCATGCTAGATAAGAATTTAACTTTCAAAAATGACATTGAGGGCATTCAAGCCAAATGTAACAAATATGTAAAATGTCTCTATCCCCTTATTAATAGAAAATCAAAACTTTGTCTTAAAAACAAGCTTTTGATACCGAAAAGCTTAACATTACATATAATTTGCAATTGGATTAGATGGACAAATTGATGTGAAGATTTGCGAAAAAGTTACACGTCTTCTCAGTGAGAATCGAACTCACGACTCCCCGATCTCTAGTTGGGGCGCGTTACCACTACGCCATGAGAGGACTCACGAACGCAGAAGTTAACCTGAATTCGATTTCAGCTCAATAATCACGTGGTCCTTTTTCGCAAAGTGCACCTCTTTCGGAAGAATTAGATATTGAGCTGAAATCGAATTCAGGTTAACTTCTGCGTTCGTGAGTCCTCTCATGGCGTAGTGGTAACGCGCCCCAACTAGAGATCGGGGAGTCGTGAGTTCGATTCTCACTGAGAAGACGTGTAACTTTTTCGCAAATCTTCACATCAATTTGTCCATCTAATCCAATTGCAAATTATATGTAATGTTTAGCTTTTCGGTAGTTGTTAAACTTCCACTCGGCTGGTTGGCCGTAAACCACGATTCATAATTAACAACAAGTATTTATCGAGCAACGGACTCATGTTCCGTAACCGGTCGTTTGAGAACGTCGCGACCCATTGGAAGCCCACACTATAGAAACCTCAGCCAGCGCAGTTGCTGGCTAGTGTAGTGTGCTATTCCTATACCTAAAAAACAATGCACTCTCGGGCTAGGAATTGGATATATATAGAAAGCGTTGTGTTTGGATGGGCATCTAATTCTTCCGAAAGAGGTGCACTTTGCGAAAAAGGACCACGTAATTATTGAGCTGAAATCGAATTCAGGTTAACTTCTGCGTTCATGAGTCCTCTCATGGCGTAGTGGTAACGCGTCCCAACTAGAGATCGGGGAGTCGTGAGTTCGATTCTCACTGAGAAGACGTGTAACTTTTTCGCAAATCTTCACATCAATTTGTCCATCTAACCCAATTGCAAATTATATGTATGGTTTAGCTTTTCGGTAGTTGTTAAACTTCCACTCGGCTGGTTGGCCGTAAACCACGATTCATAATTAAAAACAAGTAAGCTTTTGATATTCAACAAATTTTGTACCAATATGGACTAGCTGTTGTAATACCAGGAAGAAAGCTCTGCAGAGAATTCAAAATAAAATTTTGAAAATGATTCTGAAGCTTCCTCCCTGGTATAGTACCAATGAGTTACATAGAATATCCAATGTTGAAACATTGGAACAAATGTCAAATAAAATAATTAATAATTTCAGGTAAAAATCGTTTCAATCTTCTATTGCCACGATTAATGCGTTATATGTTTAGGTTAAGTTAGGTTGAGTATATTCATAGCCTTTTGTTTTCTCTTATAAGCAGGTGAAATCAATTCACCTGTAAAAAATCTGAACTGCTACGGCAAATGAAATGTAATATGTTGTTAACAAAATGTTAATAAAATCTTAATTTTTTTATCAAATTATGATGATAGTGTTGTCTAATAACACAGAACACCTAGATATAAGAAATGAATGTAATATTTGGAATGATACTATTAAAGAAATTTAAAAAAAAAAAATGTCATTTCAAATGGGGTTCTATGTAAATAGGAAATTTCTTGACCCATTTAGTCAAGGAATTTCTTTACTTTTCTTAAACGAAACAGCATACTTAGCGAAGTATGCACTTCAACAGAAAAGTAATCGCCTATCTCGATGCGTGGGAAATTTTTTGCAAGAAATGCTCAAGAAAAGCATTTTTCTTTGATCGCAGTACGCAGTTGAAAAGAAATGTCAATTCAAATGGAGCTCACTGTAGGAAGTTTCTTGACCATTTCTTGGGCAGAAAACTTTACTTTTCTTGAGCGGAACAGCATACTTAGCTTAAGTCGTGAAATACGGAGACGCATCATCAGTGGAAGTCGCGCCTACTATGGGCTCCAAAAGAAGCTGCGATTGAGAAAGATTCACCCCCGCTCCAAATGTACCATGTACAAATCGCTAATAAGGCCGGTGGTCCTCTATGGACATGAAGCATGGACCATGCTGGAAGAGGACCTGCAAGCACTTGGAGTGCAGGAAAACGGTGTGTGGCGGCGGAGAATGAACCTCGAGCTCGCTAGGCTCTACGGCGAACCCAGTATCCAGAAGGTTGCGAAAGCCGGAAGGGTGCGATGGGCAGAACATGTTACAAGATTACCGGTCAACAATCCTGCAAAGATGGTATTCGTGTCGAATCCGGTTGGCACAAGAAGGCGGGGAACACAGCGAGCGAGGTGGCTTGATCAGGTGCAACAAGATCTGGAAAGCGTGGGCCAAAATCAAAGTTGGAGGGACACAGCCATTTTTGTTTTGTTTTTTTTAACTACTTGGACTAAATTGGCGTAACATCGTTAACGAGGTTATATCAAATTTATTGATGTAACACCAACTAAATAAATAATAAATAAGGACAAATGACCACGAGTGGGTAGGGGCATGGAATTTTACTAGAACGCCAGACAGCAACCATACAAAGATGGTATTCGCTTCTGATCCGGTTAGTGCAGGAAGGCCTGGAGCGCAGCGAGAATAAAGTACGCATTGGCCGTTTTTCCATACAAAATGATCAAGTTTGGAGTCTTATATCTTGGTTTCTAGTTGTCCGATTGACCTGAAATTTTCACCGCAGCTTGAAAGTAACCTCAAATTTGCTAGGCTAAAAATTCATAGTTTTTCATTAACGAACTTTTAAGTTATCGCAAATCTCAAATTTTGATAAAAATGACAAAATTTAAAAGTAAAAATAATTTTTAAATGAAAATATTTAGAGCAATATGTCCTTCTGCAAAAATGTACAATTTAATAAGACACAGAAGCTTGCAGAAAATCATTTTTCGGTAAAACTGATTGTTTTCAAAATATTTTCAAAATTAAATTTTTCAATTTTTTGCGAATTGAGAGATTTTCAATAATTTAAAAGATTGTGTTTCAAATGCAGTGATATTTTAATTGAGCTTGAGCTTGAGCTTGAGCTTGATTGGTCGCCCGTGGATGCTACTCCAGTATCGCCAGATCAGCTGCACTTACACAAGGAACCAACCGTATGACTGCTTGGGACTAACAGGCATCCTCAGTGTATAAGTGCTGATGATCTTCTATTTTTAGACGACAATGGTGCCTGCCACGTCAGAATGCAGACCAATGAGGGGAAGGGGGAGGAATTGATGATGCATTATACTGGCTCCCACGTAGACCGTATATACCACTGCATCTACGCCAGTTCATGCGGGAGTGTATGGATTGGGGGGAAGGCATGGCAGAAAGGTTTGCTTTTGTGGTTAGCAGACTGCCTATGTATCAGGCGTAAGGAAAGGCATGCGCGTGGAAGAATGGAAGCGTTAGGGAAACGGTTTCTTGTCCGTCTCTGGTTCTAGCAAATGCTATGAACGAATAGTATGAGTGTGATAGATTTAGAATGGAAGATAGAAGCAAGTGAGAGATATACAAATACAAAGTACGAGGAAAGGGACGGGCCTGGGATTGAACCCATGACCTTCTGCTTATGAAGCAGAAGCGGTAGCCATCAGACCACCAACCCCGTCTTCAAATGCAGTGATATTTTATTTGAGTAAAATCTATGTTATATCTAGGCTGTGGTGAAAATTTCAGATCAATTGGACCACTAAAAGCTGAGATTCAGATCTCCAAACTTGACCATTTTGTATGGAAAAACGGCCAATGCGTACTTTATTCTGTCCAGTACTGTAGGTGGGCGGATCAAGTACACAGAGCGTAGGGCAGTATTGAGGATGGAGATGCAGCCACGAACCGAGTATTGGGGCGTGAAATTATTGAATCAGTCTTACCTGTTCAGATGTTAACTAAATAAATGAACATTAATGTTGTCAACGAAATGTTAATAAAAGCTTAATTTACTTTTACCAAATTAGGATGATAGTGTTGCTTAACAAAGAACATCTAAATATAAATAAATAAATGTAATGTTAGAAGTGATACAAATATGAGGATCAAACTTTTTATGATTTTTCTCATGTACTATTTTCAGCAATATTCCAGCGATCCACGCCATTACAAACGGGACACATTGGAAATCGGTGTTTGTCTAGATCATTGCAGAACAATTTCCATTGTTAAAATGAGTATTGAACAGCAAGCTGAATCATGCGCAGCCGATCGAGTGTGGACAAACTATCAACTGAATTGCACCACAGACACCTTAACAAGTATTTCTGCTGATAATTATGATCGACCCACAGGTAAGGTTTGAGTGATATGAAAATATTCAAATTTTCACCATATCTGTTTTTTGTTCACCCCAGGCAATATGGAAACGATCTTCTGTTTGACTATCATGGTTATTTTATTGTTAATAGCAACTTGTACCATTATTGACTTTCAAAGTGTAAAATCAGGTAGTAATACCAAACACGACATAATAATCATAGCATTTTAAACTTATGTTTTTTTCCTTTGTTTTTGGTTATGCAGAATCATTGATAGTCAAGGCATTCTCCCTGCCAGAGAATTTAAGGAAGCTTGCATCCCTCAACTCAAGATCTAGGCAGGATCTTCTGTTCCTGGACGGCGGTCGTGTTTTAACCATGCTGATAATCCTATTATGCCACGCGTCCATCCCAATGATTCGAATTCCTCTGAAAAATCCAGAGAAAATGGAACAACAGTTCAGCAACTTTTGGTTCCCGATTGCCATGGCGGGCAACACCTATTTGGTGCAAATATTTTTCGTCATCGGTGGTTTGGTCTTGGCGGTTAATTTTATGGATCACATCAAAACGCATCCCCAGTTCAAGATGTGGTATTTGATGGACAGGATTTTAAATCGATTGGTTCGGTAAGCTATTGGTGAAGTCAAAAATGCTTAAATTTATCTTATTTTTTATGTGATTTCAGAATTCTACCAGTTTATGCCTTCGTTATCCTCTTTCAAGTTTCTTGGTATCAGAGACTGAAAGATGGACCTTTTTCTGAAAGGTATCAAGATCACTGTGCCGAAAATTGGTGGACAAATTTACTGTTTGTCAACAATTACATTAACACAAATGAACCGGTATTGATTTCATGATTTATTAGAAAAAAGAAAACAATGATTGAAACCTACTTTAATTTTTAGTGCTTGCAGTTTACTTGGTACCTTGGAGCTGATTTCCAGTTATATTTAGCTGGGACAATAATAATGATGATTAATTGGAGGTATGTATTTGCGACTATTTTAAAACCATACTTACTCGTAATGACTAAAGGGTTCGTATAAACTCACAGTTAATTATTTAAATAAATAGTTTTAGTTTTCGAAGGAGTTAAACTACAAAAATCAAATTTAGTCTTTAGCTCGATATAATCAAACATTTTAAAATCTATCGTATACTTACCTTATCAGTCAGGCTAAGGCCTGGATGGCCTCTGCTGTACGTAGGAGACGTCTCCATTCGACTCGGTCCATGGCTACCCGTCGCCAGCCACGCATTTTGCGAAGGGTCCGCAGATCATCCTCAGCTTGCTCGCTGCGCACCACGTCGTCTTGTGCCGGTCGGATTGTTTTCAAGAACTATTTTCACCGGGTTGTTATCCGACATTCTGGTGACATTCCCGGCCCATCGCAGTCTCCCAATTTTTGCGAGGTGGACGATGGTTGGTTCTCCCAGCAGCTGGTGCAATTCATGGTTCATCCGCCTTCTCCACGTTCCGTCTTCCATCTGCACTCCGCAACACCTTCCGTTCGAAAACACCAAGGGTGCGTTGATCCTCTGCACGTAAGATCCATGTTTCATGCCCATAGAGAAGTACCGGTCAAATCAGCGTCTTATAGATGGTCAACTTCGTGCGATGGCGAACTTAGCTCGATCGGAGCGTTCTGCAGAGTAGGCACGATTTCCAGCAACGATGCGTCTCTGGATTTCTCTGCTGGTGTCGTTGTCGGCGGTCACCAGTGAGCCCAAGTACACGAATTCTTCGACAACCTCGATTTCATCACCGTCAATATGAACTCGAGGTGGGGGCGTGCCGTGTCTTCTCTTGAGCCCCTCGCTATTATGTACTTCGTCTTCGACACATTGCACAGTGGTCAGGGAATCAGTTTTACGCGGAAAGATGCATTTTGAGCTTTAGAATGAAACATTAGACAAAAACGGTCTTCTACAAAGTTGTTTGCATTAGTTAAGCCCTTTGTTTGGTGTTATTGAAAATTAGAGTGGACCTCATTTTCATAAAAAATGTATAACTAACTTTCGTTTCCACTTCATTGGTATTTTTCGGTGACGGGTAATGATTTCCGATATAGAAATTTTACGTTTCAACCTACTTTATTTCGGTCATCTTCAGAAAAAATTAAGTATACCGCCGAGACGGACGAACGGTCGGAGGAATTTTTTCTGAAGATGACCGAAATAAAGTAGGTTGAAACGTAAAATTTCTATATTGGAAATCATTACCCGTCACCGAAAAATACCAATGAAGTGGAAACGATTAAGAGAACGGTGGTCAAAACCACAGCAAGGTAACTAACTTTTTTATTTGTAGAAATTATATTATACATGGTTCAGCATAGTTGTAGACCATTAAATTTCAAGCAACTTTGCCGAAAAACAGTTTTTTTTTCTACGGTGACATAGGGTGCTCTAACGAAAACTGGTTTTCTGGCTCTCGCGTTTTCAATTCAAATATTTCATCAAAGTAGTATATGAAACACTTTTAGCGCTTTGGGAAATGAGTAACTTAATAAATGAAGAAACTCGCTATCTCCTTCCGTTTTGGGAGTTATTGTTGTTTTGCATATCAATGTAGTCGGCGAAACCAAGTAACTGAACGGACTTTCTGAAGATCGTGCCACTCGTGTCTATCTCCGCTCTTCTTATCACACCCTCTAACGCAATGTTGAACAGTAAGCTCGAAAGGCAATCATCTTGCCGCAACCTCTGCGAGATTCGAAGGGACTCGATAGTGTCCCTGATAATCAGACTACGCACATCACTCGCTACATCGTCGCCTTGATCAATCTTATCAGTTTGTCCGGGGAACCGTATTCGTGCATAATCTGCCATAGCAGTTCTCGATCGATTGTATCATAGGCCGATTTAAAATCGATGAATAAATGATGTGTGGGAACATTGCATTCGCGGCATTTCTGCAACAACTGGCGGAAGGCGAATATTTGGTCCGTTGTTGCTCGTTTTTCCATAAATACTGCCTGATATTGCCCAAAGAATTCTCTAGCAATTGGTGATAGACGGCGGCATAGAATTTGGAAGAGTACCTTGTAGGCGGCGCTCAAAATTGTGATCGCACGATAATTGGCAATACTTCCTCCTCCCAAATCTTGGAAATAACCCAGTGCAGCGGTCTTGCCAGTGCATTTTAGCAACTCGCTCGGTCCACTCCAGCGGCTTTGTTGTTTTTCAACCGTCTGATCTCCGTTTTTACCCCTTGGAGATCTGGAGGCGGAAGTCTTTTGTCGTCCGCGCGTGCTCCCAGAGTTATTTTCGTTGAAGAAACGGCCTTTTATCCTCATCTTGCACATCCTTGCGTTGATCGGCTGCCATCCGATAACACGTTGCCGCATCTTGCCCAACACTATGATGCCAGTTCTTAGATCATTTGTAGTGCCACAGCTTTGGCAGAAGGTAGCCGCTCAATGCCCGCTTTTCCACACCTTGTATCCAGTCCAACAAAATTCCTGCAGCGCTACGATATCGAAGTTACGGGGATGTAGTTTGTCATAGATTATCCTGTCGCAACCTGCGAAACCAAGTGACTTGCAGTTCCATGTTCAAGATTTAAATTTTTTTTTTTTTTTTTTTAATTTCTTTATTAGTATCATTCCAAACATTACATTCATTATTTCTTATATCTAGGTGTTCTGTGTTATTAGACAACACTATCATCCTAATTTGGTAAAACAAATCTAAGATTTTATTAACATTTTGTTAACAACATATTACATTTCATTTGCCGTAGCAGTTCAGATTTTTTACAGGTGAGTTGATTTCACCTGCTTATAAGAGAAAAAAAAAGTTTTTAATATACTTAACCTAACTTAACCTAATCATATAACGCATTAATCGTGGCAATAGAAGATTGTAACGATTTTTGCCTGAAATTATTGATTATTTTATTTGACATTTGTTCCAATGTTTCAACATTGGATATCCTATGTAACTCATTGGTACTATACCAGGGAGGAAGCCTCAGAATCATTTTCAAAATTTTATTTTGAATTCTCTGCAGAGCTTTCTTCCTGGTATTACAACAGCTAGTCCATATTGGTACAGCATACAACATGGCTGGCCTGAAAATTTGTTTGAATATCAAAAGCTTGTTCTTAAGACAAAGTTTTGATTTTCTATTAATAAGGGGATAGAGACATTTTACATATTTGTTACATTTGGCTTGAATGCCCTCAATGTGATTTTTGAAAGTTAAATTCTTATCTAGCATGAGTCCTAGATACTTAACTTCATCTGACCAATTTATTGGAACCCCTCTCATCGTGACAACATGTCTACTTGAAGGTTTCAAATAAAGAGCTTTTGGTTTATGTGGGAATATTATTAGTTGAGTTTTGGAAGCATTAGGAGAAATCTTCCATTTTTGCAAGTATGAAGAAAAAATATCCAAACTTTTTTGCAATCGACTACAGATGACACGCAGGCTTCGTCCTTTGGCGGAGAGGCCTGTGTCATCCGCAAACAAAGATTTTTGACATCCCTGAGGTAACTCAGGTAAGTCAGATGTGAAAATATTGTATAATATTGGTCCCAAGATGCTGCCTTGGGGAACACCAGCTCTTACAGGAAGTCTTTCAGATCTGGAGTTCTGATAATTAACCTGAAGTGTACGATTTGACAGATAACTTTGAATTATTCTAACAATGTATGTTGGAAAATTAAAATTTTTCAATTTTACAATCAAACCTTCATGCCAAACACTGTCGAATGCTTTTTCTATGTCTAGAAGAGCAAGACCAGTAGAGTAGCCTTCAGATTTGTTGGAACGGATCAAATTTGTTACACGTAAAAGTTGATGAGTGGTCGAATGTCCATGGCGGAATCCGAACTGTTCATTGGCAAAAATTGAATTTTCGTTGATGTGGGCCATCATTCTGTTTAAAATAACCTTTTCAAAAAGTTTACTGATGGAGGAAAGCAAACTGATTGGACGATAGCTAGAAGCTTCTGCAGGATTTTTGTCTGGTTTTAAAATTGGAACAACCTTAGCATTTTTCCATTTGTCAGGAAAATATGCTAATTGAAAACATTTGTTAAATATATCAACTAAAAATGATAAGCTACTTTCTGGAAGTTTCTTGATGAGGATGTAGAAAATTCCATCATCGCCAGGAGCTTTCATATTTTTGAATTTTTTAATAATAGTTCTCACTTCTTCCAAATCAGTCTCCCAGGCATTTTCGAAAACGTTCCCTTGATTGAGAATATTTTCGAACTCCTGAGTAACTTCATTTTCAATTGGACTAGTAAGTCCTAAATTAAAATTGTGAGCACTTTCAAACTGCATAGCAAGTTTTTGAGCTTTTTCGCAATTAGTTAGTAATAATTTGTTTTCCTCTTTCAATGCCGGTATAGGCTTCTGAGGTTTTTTCAAGATTTTAGATAATTTCCAAAAGGGCTTAGAGCCGGGGTCCAATTGAGAAATTTTATTTTCAAAATTTTTGTTTCTTAAATCTGCAAAACGTTTCTTGATTTCTTTCTGCAAATCCTGCCATATAATTTTCATAGCAGGATCACGAGTGCGTTGAAATTGCCTTCTCCTCACGTTTTTAAGACGGATCAAGAGTTTAAGATCATCGTCTATAATCACGGATTCAAATTTTACTTCACATTTTGGAATTGCAATGTTCCTGGCTTCAACAATGGAATTTGTTAAAGTTTCAAGAGCATTGTCAATATCAATTTTAGTTTCTAAAGAAATGTTAACATCAAGATTAGAGTCAACATACGTTTCATATTCAAGATTTCAATCGTAATCCTTATTTCATCGCGTGGGTCTTTGCCGATTGTTCCTGGTCGTATTATCTCCTATGTTATTCGCAATAAGTTTTTTTTTACGGGTAGCTTATTGGGCCTACGCCAACACTCCTGTCTCGCCGGAGCGTTATCGTGCCACTCTGTTTAACGTCCCAACTAACACTAGGACGATCGCGCTGATGGGGCTACCACCTTGGATTTAGCTGTGCGCGATTCAGCATTTCTTGCTCAGCCGTTTTATGCCAGAATAGACGCTGTTTGAGCCGCACCTCATGGTGAACAGAAGCTCGAGACGTACCACCTCATTCTATCTGATGTCAGATGGACAACAGTGCCCAGGCTGCACTACCAGCTAAGTACGCAACCCTTAGCTGGCGGTCTTTGTCATCGTTTGACCCGTGGAAGCGCGAAGTAGGAACTTGTGAGGACCAGAGCTGTGTTAAACGTTCCTTCCTAGTTGTCGACTCACCGTTTTGCAGCCCAAAAAAAATCTATCGCATGTTCATATTAATTCAGGATTGAGTATTCATAAAGATACATACAAAAATTGATTCTCAAATGATGCAATACTTTGTCACTATTGATTATTGGTAGTCCATATTGATTGTTCATTACCAAATAAACTCTTTTCAGATTCCCAAGACTTATTAATGCATTGGTTTGCTTCCTGATAGCCTTTGCATTAGTAGTGCCTGCTGCTGTGATTTATTACAACCATTTGGATGCCACCGTTATGATGATCGTCAGGTGTGGATACTCTTTAACTTCTACAAAACCAAAAATGTCCAACAGAAATATCCCCATATTTATTTCAGATACGTGATTGGCGAAATTCGAAATCTCGAGTATTACCTTAAAGTTTATGTTACATTTGAAAGCAATGCAGGGAACTACTTTTTTGGAATTATCACAGGAATTGTGTACCATCATTTCAACAGTAAAGGAAAAAAGTTAGAGAGCATAAAGGTAAATATAATAATACATTATTTCAAATATCTCATAATTGAGTCGTAAGTTCTCGCACTTTCGCACACAATTTCAGTTAAACATTCAAATTTCATTTTCAGAATTTCAATGCAATGTTCCTGTTGGCAGTGGCATTCTTCATCAAGATGAACGTCCTGACGGTATGTCTTCCTCGGGACCACCTCGCAGAACCGTCGCTACTTCTCGCCCTCTACGGATCGCTTTTGAAAGCATCTTGGGGCATTCTGGCATGCTTCCTGATGTTCTATCTCACCTTCCGGCCCCGTAATCTGTTTGCGTCGTTTCTACAGCATCCAGTAATGTTGGTGCTATCCAAATTATCCTACTCTTCGTATGTCGTCCAATATACGGTGGTTTATGCGATCTACCGCAATGTCACCACTCCGCTAATGAGCAACGCCTTTACCACGGTTTGTTTACTTCCCTTTAATATGTCGGTATTTTGGATTAAACTTATGACTCATTACAGATATTATTTACATCCGCCGTAGTATTCATCACGCTTTTCGTTGGCTTCCTACTCCACGTTTGCATCGAAGTGCCTGTCATGACTTTATGCAAACCGCTTCTTGCGCCACAGCGTACAAACTTTCCAGTATGTTTTTAATACAACCCATATGCTCCATTATATTAATTGTTTTATTTTTTAGGTTTCACCGACTGAAGAGCATCTTATTGAAAATAAGGCCAAGACTGATATCAAAGATTTGAGTAAATGATCTTTATAAGATACACAAGATATACGTACCTTAAATTCGAAAGAAATAATATTTCTGCAAGTTGAATAAAGCATTTTAAGCCAAAGAAACTATAATTATCAAGAACAAATACATAGTTCATTGTTGCACTATTTATGAAGTACTGACATGAAGTGAAATTCCCTTAGCTCATTGTCGCTGATTGAAACAGCTAAATTTATTAGTATTCGCACGTATGTATGTCAATTAAGCATGACATTGTCAAGTTATTTTTTATCTTTATTGCAATATTTTAGGTAAACCGTATATTTTTTTTTTAAATACCCTCGCCACTCGCCAAATCGAATCCTTCGTATTCTTTCTGGATACTGGGTTCACCGTAGAGTTGGGCGAGCTCGTGGTTCATCCTTCGCCGCTACACACTGTTTTCCTGCAAACCGCCAAAGATCGTCATAAGCACCCGACGTTCAAAGACTCCAAGTGCTTGCAGGGCCGTGGATCACATAATATTCCAGAATGTAGGTAGTTTATTTAGGAACTTCTAAATTCCTTGCTGTAATGTGTTTATTTAGCTGAATTGAGCGTTTTGCTGGGTACGTATTTGGGAAGGCCCAAGCAAGACGGTTTGTTTTCGGGACGCCAAGAAGTTTTGCTGTCAGTGTCAGTTTTGTGTTCAGTCGAGAATGGATTACCAACTGGTGAGTTCGTTTCATGCTTATGATAACACATATTTTCTTGAAAGCGTAACTTTTATGTAATATTAAAACAAACTTTGTATGGTTTGTCACTATAAGTGTCGGCATTATGCTTTTTTCTTATACAATTTTAATATACATATATTTTTCTCTTTTTGACATTATTACAAATTATCTTTTGAATTGTTCGACATTGTGAATGTTGACGTATTTTTTAAAACTTCTACCATATCGAGACAAAATGCACAGTAATACTCATATGTAATTTTCAAACAAACTATGTATGGTTCGTCACTACAAGTGTCGGCATTATTCCTGTTTCATGTAAGTTAAAATATATACATGCAATTTTCAGTTTTCGTCATTAATAAAAACGTCTTTTGAATTGTTGGACATTATAGATGTTGACGTATTTTTTCCAAAAACTTCTCGAGACAAAAATACAAAACTAGCTTTAAATACAAGTCGTATATTTCCCCCTTGTCCATGGATCGCATCACCGACCAGAGGTGACTGTGGGGAACGTGCCTTTGGAGCCGGCCTTCTGATACCAGATCTTTTCCTCCCTCACTAATAAACACCCTTCCCGTGGTGATTGTGGAGATGCAGAGGTATTCTCGGTCTCTAGAAGCAACAATCATTACACCCTAACATTCCTTCCCCATCCCGACTGACTGTAAGGACTTGGCCGGCGCCGTTATTGATTAATAATATTAGATCTGCTAAAATCGCACTTCGAGAGTAAGCGGAAACTCCCATCCCTTATTCATTTGGATCGTAGTGCAACTCTTACCAGTTCCGATCAATCACGGAGTAGCAACCATTGACATGTACAGTCAGTCTATGCTATGCTATGCTATGCTAAGTCGGAAATTTACATATGACGTTTAACACCTATAAGTATGCACTGAAAATGTAATTATAATGAATCATTCGATTTTATTTAACATATATGCTCAATATATCAATCAATAGAGTAACGGTAGTATTTTGAACCCTCTAAGGAAGTGATTTTGTTGTTTTTACCCCACTAAGCATTAGCACTGCGTAGACTCCCTTGGGAGGACATGTCTCCCTTTTTTATAATATGTCCTCCCGTCCTCCCTTGGGTTGTAAATGTCCTCCTGTTTAGAGATGAGCAAATATATTTGAAATCCATTCAGATAATTTCCTTCTCTATTTGTTCAAATATTTCCACATTTCTGTCTTGAACAAATTCCGCTCAAGATTCAAGCTGCAAGAATCAGGGTTAAATGGGAGTTCACTAGATTTTTTATAGCTTATGTTGTCAAAATATTGTTTGAATCGTTTTCAGCCTTTTTTAATTTGTGTTTGATAACAATACTTTTGAATTATTTTTTTAAATATTTTGTATATGACTATGTATAACATAGTATACTCCGATCTCAAGCACACCTTACATCATAACCCTGAATGTATCATAACCACGCATGTTGTAATCCCAAGAGTATTATAACCCTGAATTGCTCTGCAAAATTCTGAGTTATAAATTATTTGTGGTTATGGTCAATTCAAGGATATTGTGTTTGATATGATAAGAACCTGGGAGGGAGAAACCAATACAAAATTTCTGTACGTCATAGTGAGCCGGGATTCCGCTGTCACGAACTGTCACTGTGAGCCCAGATCTCAAACATTGGACTTATATAGAAAAAGCGCGTAACTGATTAAACACATTTTCGCATTTCATCAAAAGTGACAAAAATCGAATGAAAATCAATTCATGCACACAATGCAAGTAATGTCACGAGAGCACCTTTCAATATGATTGAATATAAAGCATTGAAAAACGCATTGTTTCACTTTTTCCAATAAAAGTTAATATTTAGTGCAGAGAAAACTGAGGCCCTTTTTCCATGTTTGTCAGGAAAGATCGAAAGTACACACAAAAAGAAAACTAGCGATTTTCCCCAAGCCTGTCCTGATTGTTGTTGGCAAGCTGGAGTTATCTTGCAGTTCAAACAAACGTTGTTCTATATTTTATGTGTAGTATCGGTGCCTCCCTCCCAGATAAGAACCAATGGCATCTGCGTCAGCTTTCTTAACAGAAGGCCATGATTTCAATCCTTTGATCATATTTTACACATAAAAAACATGAAACATATTCTTTAGCCACCTGTCTCAATGACGTAACCAGAACATCCAATGAATTAGAAAAAATATCAATGTCCTCTTTTTCCAAAGCCAGTCACACGAAATATCCTCCTTTCCAAAATTTTGATCTGGTAAGCCTAGCACTGCGTAACCTAGTCAAGGAGCATGCCAAAGTGTAGAGAAAAGCTTCCTCTACGAGATCAAAATTCTCACACTGTCATGTATGGTCCAAAATATGTCGAAAATAATTGAATTGTGAAGCACTGTTTTTTTTATTATTTTGTTGTATAATACCTTTGCGCATAGTCTAATCAATCGATTGACAATGGAAAACTTAAAAAATTCTACGTTTTTAGTCCAGAAATTTAAAAAAAAAGTTTTTGTTAACATTTGAAACATTTCTGACGGCTTAAATTTCCCTGTGTAGCGTGTTGTAACGGTCGCATAGATGAACCGATTGAATTAAATTAATTTCAGATAAAAGAAATACATTGTTATGTACAAACATTTGATGCAAATGTGAAATAGCCCTATCTTTCCAAAGGGCTTGCGAATTGAGTTGGTCTTTTGATTTAAACTACGGAAAATGAGCAAGCGGTCCAAAATATATTGGTTACCCTACACAAAACATATGCTTTTTTCGGCCGTTTTGTTCATTTCGTAGTGGGGGATTTTTATCGATCAAATTTGTTGAAATTGGGCAGTAAGATGGACTTATATTCTAAAAGTATTGATGCAAATTTTTAATCCTATGGTGTTTAAAAACATAGCGCAGCCAAAAATTCAACAAGTCACTTAATTTTATTCCCAAAAACATGTTTTTATTGAATTCAATGACGAAACATGAAAATGTATCGATATTTATTCAAAACTATATTTCATTCAAATTCTAATAAGCTTATTATGGTTTTTATCATATTTGTTTCCACCTAAACACTTTAGTAGGTATTTTTTCTATAAGCTCTGTACTTTTATGCATAAAATGTAATCCTCATTCTCTATTAACATGCTCCAATTGGAATGATGTCAAACAGTAGTTTTCTTGTGGATTTCCATGATTATCAAATTTATTCCAATACTGAAAATCGACTTCCGACTATATAAGAAATCAAACATGTATTCAAAGTGAATCGTTATATAATTTTTCAACTGCAATCGATAACCAAGATAACAGCACTTGTTCTAAAAATATTAAATAAAAATCTATGAAACAAAATGAAGAAGAATCAGATTTTTTCCAAAAAATTCAAATTTCAAGGTTGTTTCTGATACTCAGTTTACATTCAAAGCGTTAATGATTAACGGGTCGCAATGATTGATTAAGTGATTAATGATTACATTCAATTTTATCATGATTAATGATTATGATGATTGATTAAAATTTCTTAAGTCATGATTTATGATTGTGATTGATTTTTAAGCCAAAGTATGATTAATGATTATGATTAATGATTAAATTACAATTTTAGATGATTAATGATTATGATTAATGATTATACTCAGAATGATTAGTGATTACGATTAATGATTATGATTAACCCTTACAATGTCAAATTTGATCAAAATTTCCAATTTCGAAACAATAGTTTTTATTTAATTTTCATTTATCGTATTTATATTGTGAACGTCGCAATTCATTGTTTGCACTATACAAATTTCGTCTAACAAGTCGTTGGCGAGTAGTGTGTGTTTATTGAGTTGAAATCGAATTCAGGTCAACTTCTGCATCCGTGAGTCCGCTCGTGGTGTATGAATAACGCGCCCTATCTAGTGAACAGGAAGTCGTTAGTTCGATTCTCACTGAGAACACGTGTAGATTTTTCGCAAATTTCACATCATTTTTTCCATTCAATCCATATACGAAGTACATGTAATGTTGTTTTACGGTAGTTCCTCAAAATTATGTTTTTCAGTGGTATAAAGTAAATATCAGGATTGCAATTTGTCTTTGAAACTGCGGGTATCGATTCGTAAATTACGATAATTCCGCATTCTATTACGGGGAGTACTGGAGTAGCCCCACAAGAGTCAGGAGCCACTTTCATAGTGAGTCCCAAAAGTTATTAACGATTAATCAAGCTTCATTGTTTTGCAGACCGAGTCTAAAGAAGGATGGTTCAAGAGCAGATCGTTAAGTTAATCATGATTGAAAAATTGATGATTGAACGAAAAATCATGATGAGAGCTATTTGATTCAGTTTTTTTAATCATAAGTGTACCGATAAATTTTAAAAAGTGTGATGCAATCGATGCATCTTTAAAGGTGTTTTGGGCATCTCATGTCATTTAATTATTGTTTTTTTTTTATTAATCTTTGATTAATCACTAATCATTCAATAACGAATGATTAAATACCCGAAAATATGCACTAAACGACTTGAAGTATGCAACCAGTGGGTTATATACTAACACTAGATAATGATGAATATTACTCATGATTTACAAACAATCCTATGTAAAAATCTTTTGAACTTCGTAATGGCAAATTAATCACAGTTTTGAATCACAAATCGTGATTAATTGCTCTGGTTCAAGAGCTAGTATCCTGGAGATAGTGATCAATATATTGGCTCTGTGAAGTGTAGCTTGCGATAAATCCAACTTCATGAATTATTAAGTTTTGAACGGAAGTTTCAAGAGCTATTGATAAACTTGAACATATGCCGGGTTGTTAAGGATTGTCGATTTCCCGAGGAAAGTATTCAAAATATTGGTGTTGAAAAAATCATTAGTAAGGCGAGCAAACCCCGGTATACTCTAATATACTGATAATCATGTGATTATATTATAATTATTCATATAAAAGTTTAATGGTATTTGCTCGCCTTTCTAGTGATTTTAAGTATTCTTTTTGTAAAGCAAAATGTTAAAATTCAATAAGTTGTTTATTCATACTCCAAAATGAAACTAAAGCACTATATTGGTAGTTCTGAAACCTAGCTTTCCATATATTAAACCTCATGAATTTTGCAAACCAAGCCATTGAATTTATTCTCAAGGGAATGATTGAAGTGGGTTGATATTAGATTTTTTGGGAAGAATCATGATGCTGCAGCTTGTTTAATAGTATCCAGTTTTTTTTGTATTTTCTGAATCTACATTAAGTTTGAACCAGAACCCAAAATTTCAAAATTGTCCGTGCCCTGAAACTATTTTAATAACGCGTTCGATATTAGTATGGAAATCACTTTTGAATCACCCCCGGCAAATTTAGCTTCGAGCGAGCTGTCATTGTTTAAATTGAAATGTCTTTGAGTCTACGGATTGAAATCTTTTTTGATATACTTAGAAAATATGATCTTTCGAACAGGCTACAAAACACTGCAGAGAGATATTGGGCGAATTCAGTTTGAACATTTGCTAGGAATTTCCTAACGAGATCATTATGAAAAACTGGAAAAATATTTTTTCAAACAATATTGAAATTTCCGTCGGCGTTTAGAGCATGCTTTTGGGCATTTAATCATTAGCTTTTGAATGATTAACCAATGATTATTAATTAAATTAAATGGCATCTTCCTGAGGCACGGTCCACAACTCAAGTGACATTAGTAGCTGAACAAGGTACAATTCAAATTGAAAAGCTTTAAGCATGGTTTATCGTTTATAATCATCGAATGTTTAATCAAGATCAACTTAACGCTCTGATACATTCATTGGATTTCTACAGGCGATGTTAGATTACAAACATCAAACGTGAACGAAAACAGCGAGAAGTATTGACAAAAATACCACCTACTAGGGGAATAGGAATATGTTTTGATCTTGTGCCAATTTTCGAATTTTCATACAAAGTATACAACAATCTTATGAACGGCCAAAAATTAGTGCTAGGTCGAAATGTTGTGATCTGCCCCTATAAACAGCAATCCTTCATGTAGAATGGTACCACTCACAAGCTTTCAACCGCGTCTTCGGATTCGTATCATATACAACTAAGAAATGCACCGTCTCACATGGAGGAAATATTTAAGGGTCTTTTTTAGTCTTATGATAACATCTTCGGATACAAAGCAAAGCCATGATGTACTTGGTTGGATTTCGACGTTCCTTGGGCATAAACTCTCATTGTTCGCAAAATTGAAATTGAAATGCAAAATTTATGTACACTTTAACAGGCAATGTTGTAAAATTTGTTAAATTTTGTTCAATGATTGATTGATGATTGATTAAATGTTTGGCTTATGATTAAGATTATGATTACTGAATAAAATTAACGATCTTTATGATTATGATTAATGAATAATGATTAAAACATAATATTGCAATGATTATGATTAGTGATTAATGATTAACGCTTGATTTTTTGTGATTAATGATTAACATTTTTGATTAATCATAATCATTAATCATTAATCATGATTAAATTTATGATAAATCATTAACGCTCTGATTAAAAGTGCTTTCCTCTTAGTATTTGGCCGCTACTATTTTATGAGTGTTGTGTCTCTAGTTGTCGTAGTGATAAACTTAAAAGGATGTACACTCCCGTGCATATGTTTGGGTTCACCCCTCAAAAACATACAAAAGTGTTCAGTCCATATCTCTGTGAGTACACGTCCAATTCAAACTCTCTAAGCCGCATTCGAAAGGCAAAGAGTTATTCTTAGTTTATATGTATTTTTCGAAAAATATTTTTTGAATTTTGTATACTAAATTTTAACTTAAAGTTGTGGCATTTAAAAAAACACACACTGAAAAAACATTTCTAATTTCTTCAGCATTGGCTCGACTAAGATATAAAAACAATGTGTCATTGGAAACGTTATCTTATATTCTTTGAAGAGCGCTCATAAAATTTTGGCGAAAAAATCTGAAAACTATTCCAAACCAATGAAACAGTCATTCAAGTCATCGTGCAAAAGTTTGGGTTCACCTGAACTTATTTAAAACACGGAAAATCTGTGAAATCTCAAACCAATCATGTATGCGCAATCATTTGCGTTTGAAAAAGCTATGAATTATTAAAATTGGTTGAAAAATGGCCGAGATATTGACAAAAATTATTTGCGTGTGGCTCAGGTGAACCCTAATTTTTGCACGATGACTTGAATGCCTGTTTCATTAATTTTGAATAGTTTCAGATGTTTCCGCAAAAAATCGCGAATGCTCTTCAAAGCATAGAAGATAACGATTCTAATGACACTAGCTATGTTTTATCAGCGTGTTTTTTGAAAAGTGTCACATCTTTAACACTTCAGTCGTCGCGCTGTTGTATTTTGTACAACACTGGTGAAAAATCCTCGCTTCTCGATCACAACAGCAGCGTGATGGTTCTGACGGTGGCAAACCGCGCGACGACTGGAAGGTTAAGTAAAAATTTAGTATGCAAAATTCAAAAAACGTTTTTCGAAAAATACATACGAACTAAGAAATACTCTTTGCTTTTCGAATGCGGCTTAGAGTTTGAATTGGACGTGTACTCACAGAGATATGGACTGAACTCTTTTGTATGTTTTTTAGGGGTGAACCCAAACATATGCACGAGAGTGTATGTTTATTCAGTGATAAAAAATCCATACATATTTTCAAAAGTTATCGCAGATGGAACACAAAATACGTGAGAGTATTTTGCCCACTTACGCTGAAAACGCAACGTAGTTCGGATCGCAAAAATTCTTGAATTTTTAAATTCCAAATCCATAAGTTGTAAAACGTTGGGTGGATGCACCAGGTAGGATCAAATAAGATTTTGCAGATAAATTCACTAGCATGATGATGATTTGCCAAGCTATCTGCGGTTATGGAAGAAAAAAAATCCAAAGAATGTTTCCATTCATTCAATAGGGTAACGACTGTTTATTTCGTTCTTAATCGCTAACAGTTGGCGCCAGCGGCAAAAAGTACAGGAAACAACCTTTCGAACATTCAGTTTCTTTCACCGGCCGCCGAGCGACGACACTGTTGTTTGTATTCCTCCCACTGATCACGCTACGCTGGATTCTCAAATTTCTTAAACTTTCAACACAAGCGCATGGAAGAATGGTAGTCGGAGAACTGTCAAAACGTATGGAAAATAATGAAAAACGTAAATTACTTGATATTAGGAAACTGGATCAAAAAAGTAGTGATTACAAATCAAGTGTAAAGTGAATACATAACTTTTTGTGTTTAGTTTATCTTCCGTGGTGCTTTCTTTGCTTCAGGATTTCGTTTTTACTACCATTGAAAAAGAGCCATCTATTGCCTTTTCAGTTTTGAATATCGCCCTATTGCTCAAAAGTTTGACCCGACCTAGCCAGCTGTTGATTAAAGTTGTAATGTCATAGAATGGTATTACATGGTATGGTTGCACAATAACGTCGATTCAAGTGAGAATAGTGAGAAAGGTTTACAAGTATCAGTCCACCAAATTTTACATGCATCAAACCAATCGAAAAATTTTGTGCAATCATCAAAAGTAAGTCCAAAAATCAAGTTAAAATAATGGGAACACTGTCTAATTTCAAAACATTCTTGAAAAAAAAAAAAAATGCAGATGATGTACACAATGGTACTATGCAAAAACGTATGGGTGGAGTGCAGCGGAAAGTTAGACAGCTCATCTAAGGAGCTGAGGAATATTTTTCCTTCTTTTTGACCCTTATAGCTTAATAAAAATGTTACAAAATGATGCTCTAATTAATTAATACGATTTTTAATACGTTTTTTCTTCCTCATTGTTTGCAGCCAAATAGATCATTGAAGGTAGTTTTTGCAAGTGCTCACCGCATCGAAACAAAGGCGCCACTGTATATGGAATTTAACATTGTGACAGCATTGCTGTTCGGTCAAACACACAAGGCTACGGTGGCGCTATCTATGCTTTCCATAGCGGCCGTTTTGTTTATTTTAATGATCCATTCTAAGCGGAACAGGCTTTACGTGAATCAACTCCTTGTTTTACAATAGGGTAACGACTGTTTATTTTGTTCTCAAACGCTAACAGTTGGCGCCAGCGGCAAAAATTACAGACAACAACCTTTCGAACATTCAGTTTCTCTTACCGGCCGCCGAGCGGCGACACTGATGTTTATATTCCCCTCACTGATCGCGCTACTCTGGATTCTCAAATTTCTCAAACTTTCAACACAAGCGCATGGAAGAATGGTAGTATGAGAACTGTCAAAACGTATGGAAAATAATGAAAAACGTAAATTACTTGCTATTAGGAAACTGGATCAAAAAGTAGTGATTAGAAATCAAGTGTAAAGTGAATACATAACTTTTTGTGTTTAGTTCATCTTCCGTGGTGCTTTCTTTGCTTCAGGATTTCGTTTTTACTACCATTGAAAAAGAGCCATCTATTGCCTTTTCAGTTTTGAATATCGCCCTATTTTATGGTACGTTTTTAACCTTCCATTTAATGTTGGGAGGTAGTTTTTTCAAAGCCCACAAACCATTGTTTTTATTTAAGGCCGATTTTTTTTTCAAAGTCCAAACGAAACCCAGTATTACTATGTGGAAAAAAGGTGTACACAAATATCTTTCTTCTTCTCGGCATTAACGTCCTCATTGGAACAGAGCCTGCTTTCCAGCTTAGTGTTCTTATGAGCACTTTCACAGTTATAAACTGAGAGCTTTCTTTGCCAAATTGCCATTTTTGCATTCGTATATCGTGTGGCAGGTAGGGGGGCTGGGGGCAAGAAGGACACCTTAAGATATATAGGTTCAAATCATGGTTGATTAGCACAATTTTTGAAGATTATTCCAGTGTAGGGGCAAGCTCAGCTCTTGTTCTAAATGATGTTATCGATAGATTTCAAAAATATAAGAAACACATGATGATTTGAGATTTTTGAAAATATCCCTTCTTATGAGGTTTTTAAACGAGGCACGGGGCAAGAGTGCCACTCGTATGGGGCAAGAAGACCACCAGAGCAAAATGCCACAAATTTTGTATATTATTATTTCCCCGCCTAAAGGATAAATTGTAGAGTAAGTAAAGATAAAAACTGAGGGATAAAAGTTGAAATATAGTTAAAAAGTAATTTTACGAAATTAATTTAGTTTTCATCTTATTTGACTGTAACAATAATAGTAAAAATTTTCAGAAACCATTTTGAATGTCCAAGAGGGCTTATTTTGATTTTATTTAGAAGGAAACATTGATTGAATGCAATATTAAACAAGAAAAATAAAAGTCCCTCTTGCCCCATAAGACATACTGTTATTATATATGTAAAATTTAATGTCAAAAGGACTTTTTCGAAAAAAAAATCCTCACAGCTATATTAAACAATTGAAAATCATCAATACTATGCGGAAAAATCAATATGTTTTGTATTTATTGGGAGTCAAACCTTGTTTTCCAGTCTTACATTCTTATAATATTTCGCATATTTTGCTTTGGTGAGTTAAAGACATTTTTCTATTTTTTTGTACTAAACATTTTTAACTGTAATATTTACACAACACTCAATTAGTACTCAATTTATACTTATCCTGCGTTAAACATCAAAAAATTGATTTGAACTACGTGAAATTAGAGGTGGCACTCTTGCCCCGGGTGTCCTTCTTGCCCCATGTCCCCCTACGATTATACTCTTTGCCCAGGGAAGTCAAGGAAAAGATCTTGGACCGACCGGGAATCGAACCCAGACACCTTCAGCATGGCTTTGCTTTGTAGCCGCGGATTCTAAACACTCGGCTGTACACAAATATACATCAAGTTAAAGTTTATTTACTTTTACTTTTACTCATACTAATTTACCCTGAGTACTGTAAGGTTAATTTAGGTGGCCTGAGGGTTGCCACCCAAATTAACCTTACAGTCGAAAATATCACCCCCGAAACAACATTAAGTATCCAGTTTCTTCTTCTAGGTATACCGGTACACAGCAAAGGAATAACATTTGAAGGGGGATCCCTAGTGGTATACATATTATACATCTATTTATAAGTTTTTATGATTGAAACCATTGAACCTTGCACAGCTGTGCCTATAGCAGGGAGATTCAAAAGTGTTATCTAATATTCGCATACGAACACTTATGCCGGTAATTTACATGTTTTTAATGGCTATCTTAATGTGGTGACACTAATTAAACATAGGATCAAGTAGCTATTTCTGCATTCAAAGCTCATAAAGATAAATCTTGTTTTGCCATAAGGTTACCACAATGGCGCACAATGATTGGCAAAATTTGATTCCAGTGACACGATTTCCAAAAACGCAAAATCTATCAGCGCACTATGGTACAGAGGACAGATTTACGAAGAAAGATGAATTCAGAGCTTTGAGATTAAGCTTTCTTGTGCAAGGTTCCTTGCATGAGTAGGGCCCTGTGATCGGTATTCTTAAAAAAATAGAGTTTGACCGTAAATTATGATTTGAGGATTCGACCGATCAAAGCTTATTTATAAAAATTGAATTTGGGGAGATGAAATTTCAAAACTGTTCCTGTGAAAAAAATGAGATTTTACGTTTTTTGTTAATTAAGTTTATCTAACATAAATACTTCAAACCGAAATGACATATTTGCCAATTTTTCACATCGTGCAAATATGACCTGAAGTTTTATTTAAAAACCTTGCTAAAAACAAAGTTCTTGATTTTTCTGTATCTCAGCGATGCTTACTTCCATTATTTTGAACTAATAACTTTATTTAACCAAGTTGCGGACCAATAATTTTAAATCCTTTCAACATTACTCTCTCACTATGATCTCTTATACAATCCGTTAATCTTAAAATGCTCACAAATGCATACCATTCCAAAGTTAGGAAAAGAACAAACAACCTAACAAACTTTTTACGACCTGCCTTGCATGATGGCTATCGTAGGATTTTAGGATCCAGACAGTCGGTGGTGAGCTTTTCTAACAGCAGCATGTGTGAACTGTGCGGGCAATAGTGGTGTACCTAGATAGTTTTAGGTATTAAAATGAATTTACACTACATTATTGCCATCGTGATCGCGATGGGCGTTAAAATTTCCGTCACCGATTCTTTTTCTACAGAAGTGAAACAGCGTGAGTAATTCTATATGTGGCGGAAAGCTTTATCGAAAGTATGATATGAAATTGGATGGTTTTTTTAGAGGACGAGCCATGGAAAATGCAGCCTCAGCTATATGACTACGATGATTTCGATGATTGCCGACGCAGAAACCCGAGTTTTCGTTACAATGTCGTCAAAGCACATATTGTTCAGAATACAAGTTCAGTAATGTGGCAACGTATCACAGTAAGTGTTTCAATTTTTTAAAGATGATAATGTAATTCCTTCCTAAATTTACGATTTTAGCATACATTTTACTTTTTCTTTTTTTTTTGGTGTTACGTTCTTACTGGGACAGAACCTGCTACTCAGTTTAGTATTTTTTATGAAAACTTTTAAATTTATTGACTGAGAGCTGGCTTCGCCATTTGACTATTTTTCCGTTCGTTGTTGTGTGGCAAGTATAATACCTAAGATAATGTATGTCTCAAAAGGCCGAGAATATTCCCAACCCGAAAAGATCTTCGATCAATAAGGTTCGAAGTTTAAACATCCTCTGCATGGTCTTGCTGTATAACTGCTCGTTTGTCATGCTTGATGCAATCTTTGAGGAGGTATTTACATAGATTCCAGAATAAAATTGCGAATAAATTCCACAAGTGTAACTAAAAATTGTTACATATGTATGAATTGTATCCTTGATATTCTATGGGTCCATCTTTATGCTAGTGGTATCGTCCGCGATAACAAAGTAAAGCCATGCTGAAGGTGTTTGGGTTTAATTCCCGGTCGGTCCAAGAACTTTCCATAATGAAATTTCCTTGACGAAGGCATAAATAAAATTACGGGTTCACTATGGGCGTCAGGGAGCCAACATTGAAAAAATGAATTGTGGTATTTTTTTTTCTACTCTACAATATTTACTTGACTTCTAGAAATAAATTCATGCCGTTATGGGCTTCATAGTCGTGCGGTTAGCGGCGTCAATCGTTTAGGCGTATTGTGCCATGAAGTGTGGGTTCGATTCCCGCCCCAGTCGGAGAAAACCTTTCGTCAAACGAAAAATTCTTCACTGGTCCACTGGTCGTTCCGTGTGTCCGTTGTCTAATGTTAGTTATGTTCAGTCTGTGCAGCCCATGGCTGAAGACGGTGTAAATTGTCTTTTAAAAAAAATACATGTCATAGCCTTCAATTTTGATTAACAGACAAAAATGCTCAGAAAATACGTTTTCTGTGTTTTCTGGGTAAAATAAATTTTGAAATTAATTTTTTACTCAAAAATTTTCATTTGATTTTCACAATCAATTTTATGTCGAAAAAGCTATGTGTCATCGCATTGAATTTTGACTTACAGGTTGGTCCAGAAAATAGGGGTTATGGTAGTATATTAGGTTAAATAAATTTTTAATGCAATCAAAAATTTCAATTTTTGCTCATACATGTTCAGTTGACTTCTACAAGTAAATTCATGATGAAAAAACTACATGTCATAGCTTTGCGTTTTTATTTACAGACGAACAAACTCGGGAAATAAGATTTTTGTACTATTTTCAAGGTAAAAACAATTTTGATAGTACCGTCGTTGGGGGTGACAATGGGTCAAAAAGGGATATGTGCGATTTATTTTTTGAATAACTATTGCAATTTAACTCCAATAAACTTCAAATTTGGTGTGTATGTACTTGGATGGTACATTAACAACTGTTCAAAAAATAAAAGTCAAATATTTATTCACAGCGGCACCACAAGTGAATGAAAAATGACCCAATCTCACCCCATAGAGGGGGTGACATTGGGTCACTGTAATTGAAATAACTTGTTTTTGAGAATATGATTTCAAAACCATTCACAACTGAAAAATATTGATAAAACACGATGCAAACAAGACAAAAAGATATCTTAGATGTTTCACAAGTATGATAAACCCACTTAAAAGAAAGATTATACTGCAAATTGGAGAGCTATGAGAAAAAATATGTAAACCCAACATTAATCGTCAAGTTTACATAAATTTTTTTGGTGTTTCCTTCAAATTGTCTTCAAAGTCTCATCCCCATTGCTATAAAGCCCATTCAGTTTCCCTAAAGGTGTAGTGGAACAGTGATTATTTTAAACCTTCGCAAATAGTTAAATTTCGGTGCGACATTCCACGATCAATAAATTTCAGGCAGAAGTTGACGTCATAATCCCAGTATTTCAGCGATCCAACCCATTTGTACTTCCGTGAGATGTTTCTATAATATGAAAACACTGATAAATAATCAAATTTAAAAAAAAAAACACCCTTTTGATAAAAGTTTACGATGTTGCTGCGCACGAAACACAGTTGCTGGTTTGAGAAGTTGTCAAAATGCGTTGTATTGTTATTCAATGCACGGAATACTCAAGTAGACTTGTTTGATGTTTCAGAGATGCTGTATTTAGAAAGAATAAACACATCTTAATGAAAAAAGAGAACACCCGGCACCGTAAAATGTCAAAAAAGTGGACTTGGAATTTCATTTACTATCGTTCTTGCTTGACCCAATCTCACCCCCATTTTCAATGTTTTAGACATCGTACCGAAAAAAAGGTTTTTTTGTGGGAAAATCAAACAGATTTCGGAAAATACCTGTGATGTGTAATGAAAAGACTTTCAACATTCTACTAATAAAACGATAGAGGCTAGAGTACATGCGTGATACTTTGTACAGGAGAAATTTACTGTTGTAAATTTTATCTAGTTTCAACATGCAAATTTATGGATGTAGTGAACAAAAACTACTATTTCTAAAAATGAATTTTGTTATGAATTATGTGTAATAATATGTTCCCTAACATATGAATTATTAATTTTAGCAATATCAGCGTTACTAGCTGAAATATTTCACAAAACATATTTTTCCGTTTTGACCCAATCTCACCCCCTAGACCCATTGTCACCCCCATCGACGGTAGTTAAAAATTTCTTTTCCTGCTCTACAATATTCACTCGACTTCTAAAAAATTTTGATTCAATTTTGATTTTCAGACAAAAAAAAAAGCTGAGGAAATACGTTTTCTGTGGTTTTGAGCGTAATTGGATTTTTTTTTTTACTCAAACATGCTCACTTGGCTTTCACAATCATTTTTATCTCGAAAAAACTATATGTCATCGCTTTGAATTTTGGGTTACAGGCAAATGGGTTCAAAAATGGAGTGTGTAATATTTTAAGTAAAAGAAATTTTGAGTGTAATCAAAAATTTCAATTTCTGCTGAAACTTGTTCACTACATTCAAATAAGCAAATTAATGTCGAAAAAACTCCATATCACCGCTTTATTGTTTTATTGTCGAATTTGTGGAAAATATGCGTTTGTCAAAAAAAAACTAGAAAGTGTCTTTTGCTTAATAACTTTGGGTAGACGTATTTCATAACCCTAATAATGAACATCAATCTTGAATAGTGTCCGGTTCCATTGCTGATTTTTTTCAAATCACTTCGAGAACGGCAGAGATATGCTTGGTCAAAGTTGCACTTCGGACTTTCTGAAGAAGGTTAGGGGGTTAGGGTGTACAGGTGTTAATAATCAAATTCATTGTTTCATTATAGGCCCTACTCAAAAGTTGTTTTTTGAAAATAAAACATCAACTTCACATCACAACAAAACATCAAATTACACATCACAATCACGAAACTTATACTTCACAAGATGATTTAAATATTTATGTCCGCCAGGTTATATGAAAATTATCCATCGTGAGATTTCAGTTAAGCAGTCTCGAAAACATCAAATGAATTATTTAGATTTTTTTTCGATATGCGAATGCGAAAATGGAAACTATGGCATAGATAGCTCTTAGTATGGCCCATAAAAAAATGCGAAAATTGTTTGATCGTGAATTTAGCATCCACAATCTTTATTTTCGTTGTGTTTGTGATTGAAAGTAATTTCTTATTATTCTTATTTTGGCATTATTTTCTTGCTGTCAAAAATAATGTAATAAAGCAAAGAAGTTTAAAGGTTATGTCCGCTCAAAGCTAGAAACAGCGTTTGATTGTCTTATACTCTGGTGATAAACTTTTCACCTTCGAAAATCACACTTTGTTGTTGAAAATATTAGTTTGTTTGGTATCAGAGGATATGGAGGAGTTCTTAGAGAACGTGTTTTGCATGATCACAATAAAATATTTTGCCAGGGTCTTGTTTTGTAGGGCATTTGCGTCTTATGGGATTGATATGCCTTTATTTTTTGTTAAAGTTTAATAAGAAATAAACACAGAGGTCTATAACAGTTTTTTGAGGAAAAACTTATCAAATTATGGGCCCTATTTTATAAGTCGAGTCGACCAAAAACTACTCGACTGGAGTCACTATCGACCAAAAATTTTGCTCGACTTGGCTCTGTCTCTCGAGCTTATCGACAGTTGTCACTCTATGTGACTGGATTACTATGGTAGTCGAGGGGTGACATCTGAAATATGCATGCTTACTTTGATCGACAATGACTACAGACGAGTCACATGAATCCACTCAATTTACAAAATAGACCCCTATATCAATACTAGCTCATAGGTTTTGAGCAATACAGAGCTTATCACACTTATACGAAGTTTCAACACGGCTCTCCAAAATGAGCAGTTTTTTCGAAAATATGGTTATGTCTCAAATGATCCAGGTATTCTATCATTTGATGTGGGCGAATGCTGGAGACAAGGCCTGTGAAGGTCGTCACCCCATCATTGATGTTTTAGAAGCTTTCATCACAAAGATATTGAACTTGATGACTGCATGATAAAATTTGAAGGTATGTTTCCAATTCCTCTCTAGTCAGGTGAAAGAAACATATAAAAATCATATCCAAAACAAAAACCTAAGTTTAAACAGATTAAACAATACAAATAATGAACGATATTTGTTTCGTTCACATTTTCCTCATAAAAACTACCATAAAACATGATATGACAATTTTCGCATTTTTTTATGGGCCATACTGAATGGAAGTGAGTACTTAGCTGAGAAGCAGATTCTATCTTAGTAGGGATGTAATTCCAAGAAGAAGCACGGGAAAATGTTGCGGATCACTTTTCAGTGACTTGCTCACTTTTTTGAAGCCAGTCACTTTAAAGTCTCTTTTTTGAAGCCATTTCAACTAAACTCACTCTTTTCGTCAAAAAGTCACTTATCTCATCTATTTTGAGCTAAATTTTTGGAAGAAAATTATGAATCGGCCTAAAAAACACGTAAAGAAACACGTCTGATTATGTTGGGAGTAATAGTGGAAGTGAAGAAAATTTTATTGCTCTAATGTCTAAGCCTACTACAATATGATATTCTAGGTTGCTATGGGTAGTCCTGCGGTTGCCATCCAACACCCCTGCTCAACCGAATAATCCTAGTTTACTTCGCAGCATCTCAAATGTCCCCGTGACAATCCTTTGGTGAACAGGTCTGCCAACTGCTCATTTGTCGGAATGTACTGGATCTTGAACGTACCATCTTGTAGCTTCTCACGAATGAAATTATACCGGATGTCCACGTGCTTCATCCTTGTGTGGTCACGTGGCTCCTGGGCAATGCAGATGCAAGACTGATTATCTTCATGGAGCACTACGGGTTGGTCCAGCTTTATTCCGAGTTCGAGGATAAGGTTTCGCAGCCAGATTGCTTCACACACAGCGTGACTGAGCGAAACATACTCAGCTTCAGTTGAAGAGAGGGCAACGGTGCTTTGCTTGCGAGTCATCCAGGAAACTGTACCATCAAACACTTGAAACACGTTACCCGAGATGGACCGGCGGTCGGCCGGGTCGTTCCCCCAATCAGCGTCAGCACATCCAACTAGTGGCGCCCATCCTTCGTTCCTCCGGAATGTCAGACCGTGGTTCACAGTACCCTTCAAGTAGCGGAGAATGCGCTTCAGGTGACTCAAATGTTCGCTTGTCGGTGCAGATTGGTACCTGCTGAAGAAGTTGACCGCAGCACTTATATCCGGTCTTCACGACAGTGCCAGGTACATCAAGCACCCTATCAGCTCTCGATATGGTTCGGTGCTTCATCTTCGCGGCGTTCTAGCTTCAGGTTCGGTTCCAGTGGCGTCGGTGCAGGTTTGCAATTCGCCATGCCAAACCGCTGCAGGAGGTCGTCAACGTACTTCGGCTGGTTGATCTTCATCGTTCCTTTCGCTTGGTCTCAGTCGATCTTGAGGCCGAGGAACATCTTCAATAAGCCGACGTCAGTCATTTCGAATCTTGTTGACAGCTTCTTCTTCATTTCGGCTATCACGTCCATCCGGTTTGAGACCAGAATTATGTCGTCCACATATAGCAGGAGATACACAACGATCATCCCATCGCTCCACCAATAAAGACAGCTATCTAGATTGGAACGTCGGAAGCCCAGCTGGATTACAAAGTTGTGGAACTCCGAGTTCCAGCTCCGGGGAGCCTGCTTCAATCCGTAGAGGGACTTCTTCAGGCGACACACAATGCACTGTCCGGCAGTGATATTATGGAAAAAATCTTTCTGCAATGCTAAGCGTTTATGCTTTGCTGAAAGCTTTAGTCCAGAAGTTAGAAGGTGATAGCTCTATTGCAAATCTCAGTGACCCATTTCAGAATGGCTGGAGAGACACGTCCATTCAGAAGTCACTGTCACTAACAATAAGCCCCGCATGTATGCATTACCGTTATCAAATGGATAATGATAATATAAACACACTTCCAGTTCAAAAGATGTTGTCTTTAGAACCGGCGTGAATTTAGTTTTTTTTGCAAGCATAATACTCAGAACAATCTCACCGAAAACCATCTAAGGCGGCGTTGCCATCACCATGGAAACCTTCTACCCAACCTTTGGCTGTGGGGTTGGCCTTTCTTCCCCCTTCACGTCGCGCATCCGTTCATCGCTACACCATGCCACTTTTTTTCACAGTTTCGTATTGCTATATATTTTTCATTTGAACTTATGTTTACGCACATTAATTCCTAAATCACTATTTTCTGTAGGTTCTTTATTGGTACCATTGTATAGAGCACTAATTGTAACGTTCAATTTCCGGGGCGTTCGGCGTCTCACTTTCACATTCCCGGACACACGAAAGTCACACTTTTCTTCCAATCATTGGCCACTCAAAGATCCATCATCTGATTAAATTCCTCACCGGCAAAATAAAAAAAAATAAATAAATCAACTAAAAATTCGCGCAATATGCACTGCAATTCACACAATCTCGCATCTCACATTCACATGCACTCTAGCCAATTTCTAATGTTCTTATCGTCACATCACACAATCAACACTTTTCTTCCATAGTTTTGCCGGGTGGTATAGCACCATCAGCCATTTGAAACGTTTTCGAAATTTCCGCGATCCGAGATGGAACGTGACAGCGAATTTGAAAAGCAGCCACACGCGCGCAAAGCCTGCTGCGATCACCCAGATATCTGAAGAAAGTTCACCAAAAATGTTTTTAGATCAGCTTTTTACCAACCGCTAGAAATCTGATATCTACAATCTACTTGAAATTTCATTAGATTGTTCATTTCACTATCAACTTTTTATTGATTTTCCAAAGAACCTTCAAGTATTTGGTCTTCCATTTTTCCGAATGCCATCACCCCGAATTACATTACCTCGAAAGTACCATTACCGAATTCCATCATCTCAAATGCTATTTCCCCGAATTTACAATTATCTTGACATGACGACAATGATGACATTTCCACATGATATTGGAATTCGAGGTAATGTCATTCGGGGTTATGGGTCGTTCGGGTTTTGGAATTCGGAGTAATGGCATTCGGGTTAGTGGAATTTGGGGTAATGTAATTCGGGGTAAAGGGGTAGAATAATTTTACGGTAATGGTCATATTTCTGAACATTTTCAACGAATCTTAATGCGTCCGGCGGCATTCAACTTCCTATAAGTTCTAATTTCTAGGAAAATTGTAAACATCTAAACAACTGTTAAGGAAGATTGACTGGACTTTGATGATGATAATTGGAGGTTTCGTTTTTCAGTCAAGAATTAAGCGTTGATTATCGAAACGTTGGCATTGATTCAAAATAATCACTGCACAATGGATCGCATCGACAACTTAGCCGGAAAAAAGTTTTTTCTCTGTTCTCATCGATTTTAGACGTTTGATATCTTCAGAGAAGTTATTGAGTTTCGCATCTTTTTAGAAAAAAAAAGTTGAATAGGGTGACTCTTATTTAAGTTAAAATTTTGACTCAAACTTTTATGTTTGATGAAATTTGTGGCTGCGCTCTTGTGCAAATTTTTAGAAAATGTTATTTTGAACAAGAATACAAAATTATCTTTAAAATCCACGAAGAAACTTTGATTTGCTTTGATCCTTGTTGCTTCCGCCATGTTTTCAGAAGATTGACAAGAATGATTGGAAATCTGTGATTATTAACACTCCAAATGACATTTTGAACTGTAATTGAATGATTTTTGATTCGGGCATCGAAGAAAAAAAAACCGTCATAAGTTACATGTTATTCATTTGTTTCCATGTAATTCAATTATATGCTTAAAGTCATACAGATGCGCACCAAAAATCATCGAAACATTGGATGATTATAGTTCGATAGACGGTGGATGCATCACGTTCTTTCATAATCATTCAAAATAAGGATTATGATGATTTGCAGTCAAGTGAATTGAAAATCATTCAATTCATGGCGGGAGATTTCGTTCAGTGCACACGATATACGCGAAAATGCCAACATTGACAAACAAAGCTCTCATTTAATAACTGTGGAAGTGCTCATAAGAATATTGAGCTGTATAGCAGGTTCTGTCCCAGTGAGGACGTAATGCCTAGAAGAAGAAGGTGGTTTAATTTTATTGCTAAGTTTTTGGTAATAATATCATAATATTTTCAGCAACATTCTAACGATCCCCGCCACTATCAGCGAAACGCTTTGGAAATCGGCATTTGTCTAGATCGGTGCAAATGGGCTACTAATGTAGAAATGAGTATTGAACAGCAAGCCGGAATATGTGCCGCCGATCGAGTATGGACAAACTACCAGTTGAAATCTATCCCGGAAACCTTAGTCAGTATTTCTGCAGACGATTACGATCGACCAGTTGGTATGGTATTTAAAACACTTTGTAAGATACTATTTCATGTTTTCATTGGTTTACATCTGAAACAGGAACTTTGGAAATGATCTTCTGTTTGACGGTTTTGTCTATAGTATTGTTAATAGTTACTTGCACTATTATTGACTTTCAAGGCATTTATACAGGTAAAAAATCCAAACAAGATACGTCAGCAGAATTTATGAGAAAGTTCCCATATTTATTTGCAGAATCTTTGGTAGTCAAAGCATTCTCCTTATCGGGGAATTTAAAAAAGCTTGGATCACTCAACTCTAGATCCAGACAGGATCTCCTATTCCTGGACGGTATTCGTGTGCTGACCATGCTAACAATCGTATTATGTCACGCATCCATTCCGATGATCCGAATGCCCCTGAAAAATCCAGAGAAAATGGAACAACAGTTCAGCATGTTTTGGTTCCCGATTGCCATGGCAGGCAACACCTATTTGGTGCAGATATTTTTCGTCATCGGTGGAGTGGTACTGGCGGTTAATTTCATGGATCATATTAAAACACATCCCCAGTTTAAAATGTGGTATTTGATGGATAGGATTTTGAACCGATTAGTTCGGTAAGCTATTGGTATAGTGAAAAAAGTTAATTATTATTGAACATTCTGTTTTGTTTTCAGAATTCTGCCAGTTTATTCCTTTGTTATCCTTTTTCAAGTTTCTTGGTACAATAGACTTAAAAATGGTCCTATTGCAGAGAGGTATCAAGACCACTGTATGGAGAATTGGTGGACGAATTTACTGTTTGTCAATAATTACATTGAAGCGAACAAACCGGTTGGAATATGGTAAATAATTAAAAAACAATTCCGATTGACATCTTCATCATTTTTCAGTGCTTGCAGTTCACTTGGTATCTTGGAGCTGATTTTCAATTATTTCTAGTAGGGACGATAATACTGATGTTCATTTGGAGGTAAGTGCTTGACCTGAATCTGAAATCAATTTTACAGTCGCTAAAATATTTCTTGTTTTTAGATTCCCGAAATTTATTAATGCATCGATTTGCTTCATGGTAATCTTTGCATTAGTAGTTCCGGCTGCTGTGATTTATTTCAACAATTTAGACGCAACCGTTATGATGATCGTTCGGTAAAATTACTCTTGAATTACAATCAGCACAAACTGATCTTACAGAAAGATCAAATAATTATTTTTAGATACGTGATTGATGAAATCCGAAATCTCGACTATTACCTAAAAGTGTATGTCACATTTGAAAGTAATGCAGGAAATTACTTTTTCGGTGTGGTTACAGGGATTGTGTATCACCATTTTGTCGAACATGGTAAAACATTGGAGGACATACAGGTAAATATGGTTTATCTTCAACTATTTTTTTAACAAAATCATCTGCAAATAAAAAATTTCATCCAAAGAATGATTGTAATACATAATAAGAGCTATTTTTAAACTCTTTTAGGGCATCTTTAGCTCGCCATACGATTCGTAACATTGCTGATGATGCCTTTAGTTTTTGTTGTGAACCATACTTTGAATCAAATATTCCTTTCAATTTTAAACCGAATATTTCTAATCCCATTTACAGCATTTCAGTGCCATGTTCCTGTCGGCAGTCGCATTCTTCGTTACATTGAACACCTTGACGATGTGTCTCCCACTTGACCACCCCGCAGAACCATCGCTAATTCTCGCTCTTTATGGATCTCTTTTGAAGGCATCTTGGGGCTTTTTGGCATGCTTCCTGACATTATATCTCACGTTCCGGCCTCGCAATATTTTGGCAACGATTCTACAGCATCCAATAATGCTGGTCGCATCCAAACTATCCTACTGCGTATACGTCGTCCAATACACAGTAGTTTACGCGATCTACCGCAATATCACCTTCCCGCTAATGAGCAGCGTCTTCACCATGGTTTGTTTGCTTCTCTTTAAAATAAAGGTATTTTGGATTAAACATTTCACTATATTTATAGATACTATTAACATCCTCAATATTGTTCGTCACACTTATCATGGGCTTGCTGCTTCATGTTTGCATTGAAATGCCTGTTATGACTTTATGCAAACCCCTTCTTGCACTGAAACGTTCAAACTAAGGGCAACAGATACAATGTACAAACAATGGTACGAACTTGCCGATATGGTTAATACAACGTCCGCTATCTTTTAATATTCGTAAATGCAAGCTAACATCAAACATTTGCTTTTTTATAGATTTGACCGATGGAAGGAGTCTTTACCGATCATAAGGGCAAATGTGTATTCAAATGATTAGACGAATAATATAAATGCAGAAATAAATGTGTATACATGACACTCGGATAATATGTTTAAATTTACATTTTGAATGCTATCTTCTTTAGATTTTGTAAATTTCAATATTTTTCAGTTTTTATTATTTTTTTTTTCTTATAGCCCAAACGGTTCTTTACAACCTCTCTATGGTACATTTTTCTCGAAGACGAATAATTACAGAACTAGAATTTGTCAAATAAATTGAACTTGAGCTTGAGCTTGATTGGCCGCCCGTGGATGCTACTCCAGTATCGCCAGATCAGCTGCACTTACACAAGGAACAAACCGAATGACTGCTTGGGACTAACAGGCATCCTCAGTGTATAAGTGCTGGTGATCTTCTATTTTTAGCGACAATGGTGCCTGCCACGTCAGAATGCAGACCAATGTGGGAAGGGGGAGGAATTGATGATGCATTATACTGGTTCCCACGTAGACCGTATATACCACTGCATCTACGCCAGTTCATGCGGGAGGGTATGGATTGGGGGAAAGGCATGGCAGAGAGGTTTGCTTTTGTGATTAGCAGACTGCCTATGTATCAAGCGTAAGAAAGGCGTGCGCGTGGAAGTAGGAAGCGTTAGGGAAACGGTTTCTTGTCCGTCTCTGGTTCTAGCGTTTGCTATGAACGAATAGTTTGAGTGTGATAGATTTTGAGTGGAAGATAGAAGCAAGTGAGAGATATACAACTACAAAGTACGAGGAAAGGGACGGGCCTGGGATTGAACCCATGACCTTCTGCTTATGTAGCAGAAACGGTAGCCATCAGACCACCAACCCCGTCTTAGAATTTTGCAAATAAATTCTCGCATAATCTGGGATAACGCCCTAAAAGCCATTGGTAACCATGTGTAGCTCGTTGTTTCTGAGCAAATGAATGTATAAACATCCAAACCAATACCACTGGCAGGTAGATAATGATCGTTTCTTCACCAAAGAGTTGATAAAAAACGTGTAAATCCATTCAAATCCTCAGAAACAATAAGCTACACACATGGCTACCAATGGCTTTTAGGGCGAGATCATAAGTTATGCGAGAATTGTATGCAAAAAACTCATGGACCATTTTCAAAAGTTATTCTTCAGTCAAAATTATCAATTTATTTAGGAAAAACGCTTATTCTACTAGACTGAAAGAAAACATGTGTTAATCTAAATCTTAGATAATCGAGCACATTTTTTAATTTGTTCGACGTATTCTGAATAGAATTCGCTACCTCCCAAAGCACTATTGGTAGCTGAATAAAAGTTTATTAATCTAAAATGCGGTTTATACAGCCTCTTTTCAGCTGAATAAACTCTCGCATAACTTATGATCTCGACCTAAAAACCATTGGTAACCGAGCGTGTAGCTCCTTGTTTTTAAGCAAATGAATGGACCAGGATAAAAACTATTTACACTGGTAGATAAAGGAGGATCTTCTCTTCGTCGTAGCATTGTTGAATGACGTGTAAATTCATTTGATTGTTCGGTAACAACAAGCTACACACTCGGTTACCAATGGCTTTTAGGGTGAGATCACAAGATATGTGAGAACTGTTATTCAGCTACCAATGTTGCTTGGGCTATAAGGATTGTTCATTTAAAAAAAAATAGATTTTCATCCATAATATCGTTGAAAACCAACCACAGACTTTTATTTTGAGAACATTTATTCTTAGGTGTCCACGAGCTGTTTGTAGAACTTCAAAGGGGATCGCAGTTTCAAAAAAAGGTTGGGAATCACTGACCTACACACTTAAATTATTTTACGGATTCCTGTAAAATCTCAACAGCTGAACAGTTCGGTGAAATAAATTAACAGAGTACGGTAAATTTTTACAGTATTCCGTGAAAAATCACCGGAATCCGTAAAATTTCGACGGAATAACGGTGTTCTATTTCACCGAACTGTTCAGCTGTTGAGATTACGGTGAAATTCACCGTAAGAGCTTAGTGTGTATATCTTTGCTAAAGTTGGTATACATGCTAATTTCTACAAATAAGAAAGTAAGTAACACCGCAGTATTATTTGGCGTAACACTGCCGAAATGTCTATCGACCACGTTTTAAACGATCATACCAAATTTCTAATGTTACATACTTTACAACCAGAGGCGTGCACACAGTTTTGTTTCGTGTTTGCTAGTACAATAGGGTAATGACTGTTTATTTCGTTCTTAATCGCTAACAGTTGGCGCCAGCGGCAAAAAGTACAGGCAACAACCTTTCGAACATTCAGTTTCTTTCACCGGCCGCCGAGCGACGACACTGTTATTTGTATTCCTTCCACTGATCGCGGTACGCTGGATTCTCAAATTTCTCAAACTTTCACCACAAGCGCATGGAAGAATGGTAGTAGGAGAACTGTCAAAACGTATGGAAAATAATGAAAAACGTAAATTACTTGCAATAGGGCGATATTCAAAACTGAAAAGGCAATAGATGGCTCTTTTTCAATGGTAGTAAAAACGAAATCCTGAAGCAAAGAAAGCACCACGGAAGATGAACTAAACACAAAAAGTTATGTATCCACTTTACACTTGATTTCTAATCACTATTTTTTTGATCCAGTTTCCTAATTGCAAGTAATTTACGATTTTCATTATTTTTCATACGTTTTGACAGTTCTCCGACTACCATTCTTCCATGCGCTTGTGTTGGAAGTTTGAGAAATTTGAGAATCCAGCGTAGCGCGATCAGTGGGTGACATACAAACAACAGTGTCGTCGCTCGGCGGCCGGTAAGAGAAACTGAATGTTCGAAAGGTTGTTCTCTGTAATTTTTTGCTGCTGGCGCCAACTGTTAGCGTTTAAGAACAAAATAAACAGTCATTACCCTATTAGGAAGCTGGATCAAAAAAGTAGTGATTAGAAATCAAGTGTAAAGTGAATACATTACTTTTTGTGTTTAGTTCATCTTCCGTGGTGCTTTCTTTGCTTCAGGATTTCGTTTTTACTACCACTGAAAAAGAGCCATCTATTGCATTTTCAGTTTTCAATATCGCATTATTGCCTACAGCTTGATCATCAATGTTGTATTAGCTTGAGTCTACTCCCCCCCAGCCTCCCCCTAGAGTGTAACGTTATATGTTGACGGCGTCTTGCTTTGGAATGTTGTAGAATAGCAACCTATCAGAACGTCATTATTTTTCGATTATTTAGCCACCTAATCGCCCATAGTGCATCGTATCCTCGCAGGAGAGTCTTCTTACAATTCACTGTTGAGTGGCAATTTATTAGAGTGCATGTTTCTTCGGAATACAAATAACGACAAGTAGATGGCGCATGGCATGTTCTAAAATCTCAGATAACATAAAATATCAATTTGCATACATGAATAAACGATGCAACCATGTGGTTGTGAATGTGTTTAGACTGCTAAACAAAACAGAACTATTGATGATCTTTGGATGCTGAACAAACGCAGTAAAGGATCGTTTCATGATGATTTTAAATTAAACTGAGAAACGAAACCAACAAAGTTCAAACCTGAAACAGCACCATCGCATGTTGATATCCCTGTCTCTTTCCGATCGGCTTTTCATCATTCGGAAATGTACAATGGAACCCACGAAACTCGTAATGTTGCACTCCACCACCAACACACCTGCGCGGTCATGACCGCTGCTGTGACGCTATTGTGCAATCCAAATGCACTTCGGGTTTCGGGCTAGCCTTCTTCAAGTTCATGTGTGCATCGTCACGATGATTGTAGAAGGTAAAGTCGCGTTGCTGCTCTCGTGAGAGTCCTACGTCGCAAGCGTGTGTTCGTGTGAGTTACCAGACGGGAACTCTTTTTCACACACAGTACCGCTAGATCTCAGTCGCTTGGCACGCGGAAAGAACCGTTCCCCTTTGCGAGAGAGTCCATTGAAGTTGGTGGAGTGAAGTGTGAGTGAGTGCCCGACGTCGCGCCGTTCTACGTCGTCAGTCGTCTTCGTCTGTTTCGCTGTGTTGGTGTTGGTGCGCCTCAAAACACACGCGTTCGAACGGTCGTTCACCCCGGGTCCATATTATATCGTACAGTCATTTCTCTCATCATAGTTGATCAAACGGTCGCAACTTTTTCATAGTCTCTAATGTTTATCGCCTGGTTTTCGCCGGAAAAGTCGGTTCCCGTGCAAGTTCTCTCCTGGTCGGACAGGGCCTGATGGGGATAGTTTTCTGCTAGGTGTATACTCGGGTCTACTACACTTAGCTTCTAGTGCCCACACTGTAGTGCTCTCTTATCGTCGGTCGTCCTTCTGCACAGTTTGGTGAAGTGTAGTGTCGTCGTTGGCTGGCAAGATTCGTCGTATAGGAGCAAGAACAGTGCGGTGACCTCGTCGAATCTTTGAATGGCAGAATTCCATCCGATTCCGTGAACAGTGCGTTTGGTAGAAAGAAGATTTTTCTTCGGGAAGGTGATAAGTTCTAGTGGTATAGATTGCTGTATCCCGAATACCTGATCCTTGAATTTTAAATTGTTCTATTCTGTGTTGTGTTTTAAGTGTTTCATCGGAGTGTCCCAAGTTACAAGAAGAACGTGTATGAAAATTCCGTAATCTCTTGAGATTGAGAAAGAGCGAGGGGGGCAATATCAATTGAAAGTGAATTTTGTACGCCCGAGCAGAGACAACGCGCTTCTTGCTGTAACCATGATAAGAATTTGGAGTGAAGGAACCCCTCCTTGGGGAGCTGCCTCGAAGGTGGTGGACAAGTGCTGAAGGGAAGTACGCATATGCGAAGAAAAGAAAAAAAAAATAAGAAGGTATTCTTCCAAAGGATGATTTTTGTTTTCGATAACGTTGGAAACAATCGGAGGAAAAGTGAATTAATGCAATAAAGACTCTACTGAAGTTAATGAAGAAGCGAAAAGCAATATTATGAATAGTGAATAAATCTACGAAAAATCAATAATTGAAAGAGAAGAAAGAACATGAATCAAACTGATTAACATTGTGAATTTTGTAGTGTGAAAAAGATTGAAACAGGAAAGGACTGTTTAGTTGTGCTTGGAAGAAAAATCAACCAGTAGTGTTGTGTGCCATTTTTGTTCTGCCAGCCAGAAGAAACTCCTCGATTCGCAGTGAATGGGAAGACAGACCAGTGCCGGAAGCCAAATACACTTTAGGACACAATAATCGGATTACTGCCGGGAGCTATTTTGATGGTCAAGGTTAGTATGGCTGGTTGGTAGAAATTCGCCGAGTTGTCCGCCTTATCAACCATGATAGGTGCGTTATCGGATGATTGACTCGAATGGCAATTGTGTAATGTTGATGTATTTTTTGTGTTGATGTTTATCCCTTATTCTTTGTCTTAACGGTGTTTGAGGAGGATCACTATAACAACATCAGCCATATATGTTTAACAAAAAAAGAAAGATTTTTAACTAGGGAAACGTATATTATATCCCGAAATTTTTATACACACAGTTTCTTAAAACAGTTGTTGAAGATTAGTAAGTCTTAAATTCAAATCTCAAATAATTTATTTGGTAATTTTGTAATTTGTTTATTCATTCTTAGGAAAACTTGTTAGTTTATACTTTTTATCAAGGAAACTTCTATAAAAAAAACATATAGAAGTCAAAACAGAAAGAATTACGTAATAGTACAAAACAAAATAACTAAAGGAAACAAAAAAAGAAGATAAAATAAACAACAGTTTAATAGAAAACAAGAGGTTTTTCCTTTTTGAAGCTGCTTAAAATAGTTTATCTTTTCGAAACTGTTCATGAACTTGTGTTTGCCATTGGCAGGTAATATTATTTTAGTATAGCTGAATATCGATCCAACGTATTGTTTTTTTCCTTTTTTCTTCGGTCTGTTATATCGAAGGACATTATTCATCTATAAAACGAGCATTACATTAGTAGATACAAGAAACATATAATGTGATATAATAGGTACTGCTCAAATCTCATCCAAGTACCAAAGGTTTTGCTTTAATACCAGTAGTTTAATTTCACAAATTGCTTTTATAATAACAATACACAGCTTTGAAGACACATTACTTCATTTTTATATGTTTAAAAGAAAAAAAAGAATATACACGGTCCATCAATTTCAAAAATGTTGATTTCATAGGTGTTCCATTACATCGTAGCAAAAAATATAATTTAAAAAAAAGGTCGGAGTGGTAGAGAAAACAATCTCTAGCTCCTTGTAGAAGTTGGATTTTTTTTTGGCAGCTATGCGAGATATCCAACTTTATAATTGATGCATTTTAATGATTTATAAATATACGAAGTGACAAACTTCAGATACATCCACCTCCTACTAAAAGTGATGTAAAGATATACTTATTATAACATCTTCTTCAATTCAGGGTAACTTTGAGACGCCTTGGTCTATTGACGATCCTTGAAGATCAAATTTCGCATAATACGCTAAATATCAAATAAATCAAAATGTTTTGTTCCGTTTATTGGTTTTCATATTAAATAAAATTCCGGGCCACTTTGAACTGGTAACGGATCACTTCTGGTTGTCAGAAACGTGATCTGAGTGCATCAAATTTTGCTTCATCCAATGTCACAGAAAAATACGCGAATTGATATGCGATACACGAACGGTTTACGATTATTTTCTTATTTGCAGGGGTGGTAGCAGGTCCCTAGTTAGCGATTTGGTCTATTTTAATGGAAGTCTCTATCTTTAACGAAAGGAATCTGGAGTCTCTGTTTTAAACAATATGGTCTAAAGTCACTTTTTCGCTTTTCTCCTTGTAATTAAATCCTCTTCAGAAATTTCATTACGAATTCGTCGAGGAATTTCTTCAATAATCCTTCTGATAATTTCTCAGAGTTGTTTTTTAGAATACTTTTAGAAACATCTCGGGGATCTCTCCAGCAATACTTCTAGAGATTTCTTCCATAATTCTCTCAGGAATTCATCCAGAATTTTCTTTAGAAAAATCTACAGTACTTCTGTAGTAATTTTCGAAGGAATTCCTCTAAAAAAAACAGGAATTATTACTAGATTTCCCCCAGATGTTTTTTTCCAATTATCGTTTGACCGATTCTCCAATTCGTACAGTAGTTCTCGCGTTACAATTCTTAAGGGCAAATTATCAAGTTGTAAACAAATCGAGTTTTGATACCATTCAATACCATCTCCCAACAACCACAAACTATGTAAACATAATCGTCAAACATACCTTTATGAACCAGACTTTTTTCCCAAATCATTCATTGACACCCTGTTTAGAACGGCCAATGATCGGATCGGATCTCTCTCCATCAATAGATACTACAATCGGAAAATTTCGCCAACTGTTATTGGCCTTAGCATGATGAGAGGCCAATTGCTCTCGCTTGCTCATTTGTTGAAATCCAAAAGGGCCTAGCCTTGGGCCAATGTACGCTAACAACATTCAAGTTGACTTAGAAAAAAGGCCAATGCTTGGTTGAAAATCGTAAATGGGAAAAGCATTGTACAATTCGTAGTTGCTACTCCGTGATTAACCAGAAAAATCAGAATTGCACTAGGAGCCAACAGACGGAGCTTGGGAGTAGCGTACCATCTTCAGAGTACAATTTCGAGAATTCCAAACCATATAAAGTCAATAACGGCGCTGGCCACGTCCTTACGGCCATCGGGAAAGGGAAGGAATGTTAGTGTGACATCCATTGTCACTAAAGATCATGATTGTCACGGGAAGGAATTTTTGTTAGTGGGAAGGAATAAGAAGTTACATAATCTGGATTCACCTCGATAAGCGATGTGATTAATGTAGCTTCAATTTAAAGTCAACTATTTAGATAAATAAAGTCTGAACATAAAATATAGCGCCATCTCTGGTGACGAACCATTCATAAATTTTGCAAATACAAAAGAGGAAATGTTTGGAAGGAACGTTAGTATGGCATCCGTTATTAATAGAGACTGAAAATACCTAAGCATCTCCATCATAAACACATTAGAAAGTTTCTGTTGGTAAAGATGATTCAAGAGTAATATCAAATAGATTTAATTTGATATGTTCTAGAACATGAATCACGATAGTCCTCTATCAGTCTGTAATGGAAACGTCTACACTTCTTGTGTCGAACCATTCAAAGTTTCATTTTGTTATTACAAAATAAGAGCAAAGGTATGTATGTTTATGTAAGTATTATGCAAAATATGGCTTGCCGACACTTTGAGTGACGAAATAATCATAGTTTTTTGTATATAAATTCATATACGTAGCATTCATACCGGTTTTTCTAATAAAGATATGTATGTATTGGCATATTTTACTTATTTGAAACAGAAGCATGAAACGAGTTCACCAATTGGTAATCCATCGTCGATAGCTACAGCTACATGTGTATGTTACACGGGCTGACCAAGAATCTCGTCAAGAATTCAACAAAAATCTGCCTAAAAATATCTGAAGGACTTCGCTATTTTTTATTCATTAAAGTTTTTCCCAATTTGTCGAGAATGATTGAAAGAATTCATTGTAAATCTGCAGAAATCCATAAAAAAACGTGTTGGGGGTGCCATAACAATTGTGTCATGGATTAAGGACTATTTAAACTAGTAATACAGTTCGAACAAGTAATTTGCCCAAATTTCAATGGATTTCCAAAGATTTTGACATGGTTTTTGAATCGACTTTTCGCCAACTGCTACGAATTTACTAAGCATTTTCTAGAGTCCATTCAAAAACCTTATAAGCAATCTACCAATTATCTTTTTAGTGATCTCTCAGAAAACTTTCAAGAAACTATTGTCTAGATACCTGTGGAGATTCCTGCAAAGATCTTATTAAACATTTGCCACAAATCTAAATGGAAATCTATCAATTATCTTACCAAGAACATTGCCTAACAACAAATAACTAGTTACGAGTTGACAGGCAGTTTTCTAGTTTCACTCATAAGCCTGAAATTAAAACAAATAGGTATTCCTATGTTTGAAATACATAATTTCCCGAGTATTTACCGTGTTTTCCCCGGCCTTTTTAAATTCCCGGGTTTTCCCCGATTTTCCCGGATGGATGGACACCATGCAACCATTAAAACTCATAATTTTTGTCACATTTTTGGCAGTTTTCAGAATATAATCGATTACGTGTAGTTATAGTAAATCGTTACTCAACGAGCAAGAAATCACATTGATTGATTTGAATACTAAGAAAAAGGAATTGAAAATGTGATGAACAATATTCACATCGAATTTTCTCAGTATCAATGATATCAGGATAGCCTTTTTTGAATTGTCTCGCAAGAGCATCCAACAAACATGTTTATACTAAATTCTTTGAAAATCAAATCGTTTGAAGATTTCTAGAAAACCCTCCAGGTGCTTCTTCACCGATTTTCTCACAATTATTCTCCCAGCCATTTTCATAAAGATGTCTTCAAAAACTCCATCCACAGTTTGCTCGAAGAATTGCTGAAAAATTTGACAGGTAATATTTAAGGAAATCTTTCGAGAATTTTGCCAGGTAGTCTTCAATATATAAGACCAGGGATTTCTAATGAAGTTATTTCAGACATATCTCTAATAACTTTTTCCAATATTTTATGCAGCGCTTCCAGACATTTTGCAAGTAATTTCATTAGCCAAGTCTGCATTATTTAAGATTCTACACTAGCAATTCAAGCACTAGCATTATTCAAGTAATTCTTCTTACCATACCTATACAAATTTATTCAGGAATGCGCACAGGGTTGTTGGGGGCTCTGAAATCCTAGTGACAATTTCTCATAGAAGTATGAATTGAGTTTTTAACAAGCTGAAAAGTATACAGGCAAGAAAAATCAGGTTTTGAGGGGACCTAAAATGGTAGCGATTATTTCAACGTTATAGGACAGTTTTTTTCAACAGAACATCATTTTTTGGATTCAAAAATACATTGTTTTGCTAATCATCGATGATTCGAGGGCCCTCTCTAACTTAAACCTGAGGAATTTGAGAAAAGGTTTGGAAATATTTTACTATGAGCCATATCCTAAACCAAGCCGAAATTTGGTTGTACAAAACATTTTTATTCTTGAAAAGTACCGAAACGCGAAATAGGGTTCCTTATAAATTTATCCGATTTAAATTTATTTTAAAGAGACAATTTTACACCGTCTTCAGCACATAGGCTGCACAGACTGAACGATCACTAACATTAGGCAACGGACAACACGAAACACCCAGTAGCCCAGCGATGAATTTTTCGTTTGACGAAAAGTTTTCACCGACTGGAGCGGGAATCGAACCCACACCTCGTGGCACAATACGCCTAGACGACTGACGCCGCTAACCGCAAGGCCACGAAGCCCATTTCTAGTTCATTAAAGGATTCTTTGAATTATTTCTGAATTAAATTCTCCACGGATTCTCCAATTTAAAAATTCATTTAGGTTTTGAAACCACAAAATGCTACGGAAAATATTTCTATAATTCCTCCAAGAGTTCCACTCGAGATAGTCTAGAAATTTTCTCTAGATAATCTTTCGGGAAATTATTCTTAGGGTGCTTTTGGTAAATTCTCTAATAATTATTTTAAGAGATCCGAAGACTTATGTCTTGAAGGAATTTGTCGTGTATTTCATCAGTGATATCCTTAGGGTTTCGTTTCGAAATATCTACCGGATTCTTTTCAGGAATTCTCACCAATTATTTTTGAAAAATTTGAACACCTCCTTGGACAAATTCCTAGAGAACTCCTGTAAGAATGATCACTCTTCTTTGTGAAATTTTCATAGGGTATCATTAGAAAAAAATGTGATCATTAAAAATCTGGTTGAATTCTGCAAGCTTTCTCGAACGAAAATTCTGGGGGAATTGTTGTAAGTTGGAAAGTTTGTATACAAATAGCTCAATGAACTCCGCTCAAAGAAACCTTCGAACCAATAGCTGAAGGGAACTTGGGGCAAATACCTGAATAATATTCTGATGAAATTTTTGAAGAAAAGCATTAAACATATGTAGCAATTTTTGACGTAACATCACGAGGAATACTCGCTGAAACTTAAAAAAAAATGTTATGAGGGATGTCTTGTCGGATTCCCTGAGAAATCCTTATTGGAACGAGGAACCACCTTTCGGTCTCCGTTTGGTTTCTCTTTTCAGGCATTTTCGGACATTTAGTCGTTATCAGCCCTGAAGTCTTATCGGCATATCATTCTTTATTAATTTGCATTTTGATTACCAAATAGAAAGCTTAAAACGACTTAAACAAAATATGAGCGCAAGGTTCATTATTTTCAATCAAAAATCTTTATGTTTTAGAAGGGCCCCCAAATTTGACTCCACACCGGGCCCCGGTAACCCACTGCAGGAATGACCGATCTTTTTTTAGACATACTTCTGATATTCCTTAAGGATATTATTCAAAAGTTTGGTTGATTATTTTTATCTCAAAATATTTTATCATTATTGTCCTTAATTATCTTATAATAAAAAAAACCTTAGCAATTTATCTAGATTTTATTTCGAAGATTTTGCAGGATTTAGGAATTTCTATAGAAATTTAGAATAGAAATAGATTTAGATAGAAATAAAGGATTTTTTAAAAATATCTCCCAGGTTTCTTCGTCAATTCACTTGAGACAATCTTGGATAAATTGTTTAAAGGAATCTTAGGTTAATTTTCTGTGGTTATTCTTGAAGGTATTTTTGAATAAATTCTTATCTAAATTCTTAAAAAAAAATCTTAAATGATTCTGTTCTTGAAAATTCTAAGAGCGAGCAATTTCTGAAAAAATAAAAATAAAATAAACTCTTGAAGAATTTTGAATGAAATCCTAAGATGGAATCGATGGAAGAATCTTGGAGGACTTAGGATTCTGATGGAAATTAACGAAAAGATCAATGAAAAATCCAGATTGATTTGTGGGAGATATCTTGGCTTCAAAATTAATATTTGAAGGAAATTTTGGACTAATATCCGAATAAACTTCCGATTAAATCACTGGACAAAATCATACCGAAATACATACCATGATACGAGCAGTTTTTCTTGTCGCAATGTCACAATTATATCAAGAAAGAGATCATCAGGTTACAGAAAGAGAAGTCGCATAATGATCAGTGTACCAGAATTCCTTGACTGAATAATTCTCATTAGCTATCATTGGCACAAAATTCCAAATAGAATGAAGCAAAAATAGTTTAAATCGACCGAATATAATACTTTGCTAAATCATCGAAAAATAACTTGTGAGAATCGAAAGTATTCTGAACTTTGTTGATAAATAAATGTTCTTCGACACACAAAGTTTGAATTCTCATGCCAGTTGAGCAAATAAACTGCCATACAAGCTGGTAAACTTGCATGCTGAAATCAACATATTCTGCATTTACAACAGCCAATATCCCAAAAGTTTGACGGGCTATGATATTTTATTGAAGGCGAGAATGGATTCAGCAATTCTAAATAAAAAATTGAGATAAAAAATGTTGCGCAATGTTGTTCGACAATAGTATAATAGTAAGCAATAGTCATTATTAAAAAGCCTTAAAAGTTTATAATCACACACAAAAAAGAACAATTTTCGGATATACTGTACAGAACATACCGACCCAACTACGCATAAACCGAGGTCCATCTTCCAATCCATTTCCCTCAGAGTGCATTGCCCTCCTGGAACAAGGAAGAAAGCAGAAAGGTGTACTTTCCATCGTCTTTTCACCTTTATACGGCAATGCACATCCTAGCCCCCTCTCCGCACCCATTAGAACCAGTCATACATATGATGGAACACACATTCTGGACCTCATTCTCACAAGGCCCATCATCCATCCGGCGAATCAACAACCGTGGATAAATGGTCTGCTCTTCGTGGCCGCCATTCATTGTCGTCGTCTTCCAGCCAGGATTGTGAAAATATAGGCCTCTCCCGGCTCTGATGCTATATCCCTTTCCGAAGCTTTTTTGACAGCAGCGCACGGCGGCATGATGCGTTCTCGTTTTCCTCCGTCCATATCCTTCCACATATTTCTTTCCATTTGTTGTCGTTGGTTCCTTCCATCTTTCTCCCGAACGGGTTCAACGACCTTTCGCGGGCTCCTTATTTCGTTCCGTTTCTGTTGTCTGTTCGTCGTCGTAGCATAGTTTCTTCCTCGAATCGAACTTGCCCCGAATTGTGCCGCGCTCCGGTGGTTCTGGGAAATTGTCAAGGATTGATGGTTTTGCCCCGCCGCAGTCTAGAGAGCGCCAATGCCAAGAGTTGCGATGTGACATGTGGTTGATTGTGGCAGCATCGAGCCGACAATGTTGACGATGATAATAGATGGTCGAAGAAATTGGCAGATATCGAGCCCTTTTTCTTAGAAATCGCTTTCGGTTTGATGGATTTTCGTCTTCTGGTTCGTCAGTTGTAGTACTGAATTCGTGAAACTTTTTTTAAATTCTATAGTTTTGATTAATTAAGGTTAACAATTTACAAGAGCGGAAAAACCTTTGAAAAACCACTTCAAGCGTATTTCGACTTATTTTAAAATATTTTACGCAGGTAAAACTGACTTCTTTCTACCTGGTGAGGGATGAGTGTTTACCACAACGATGTCGATACAGGCTTTTGGTGAACGACGAAAGCTTCGATTTGTAAGGTTTATTTCGCTCTTATCGTAGCTATAAACTATTTGAAAAGGTCGTTTTGAACAGTATGATGGTCCATACCAACGAAAATATTTTTTTTTTGTCAATGAACAGTTCGGATTTCGACATGGACATTCGACCACTTATCAACTTTTACGTGTAACAAATTTGATTCGTTCCAACTAATCTGAAGGCTATTCTAGTGGTCTTGCTCTCCTAGACTATATATATAATATAACAAGCATTGGAAAGTGTTTGGCATAAAGGATTTAATTTTCCAACATACATTGTTAGAATAATTCAAAGTTTCTGTCAAATCGTACACTTCAGATTAGTTATCAGACCTCCAAATTTGAAAAAAAAAAATCTGGTTGGTCGAAGCAGCATTTTCGGATCAATATAATACAATACAATCTGACTTACTGAGTTACCTCAGGAATGTCAAAAATCCTTCTTTGCGGATGACTAAGGCCTCTCCGCCAAAGGACTAAGCCTGTGTGTTATCTGCAATAGATTGCAAAAAAGTTTGGATATTTTTTCTTCATACTTGTAAAAATTTAAGATTTCTTCTAATGTGTCCAAAACTCAACTTATAATATTCTCACATCAACCAAAAGCTCTTTGTTTGAAACCTTCAAGTCGACATGTTGTCAAGATCAGAGGAGTTCCAATGAATTAGTCAGATGAAGTTAAGTATCTAGGGCTCATGCTGATTGAAATTGAACTTTTGAAAATCACATTTATGCCAAATGTAACAAATATATAAAATGTCTTTATTCACTTATTAACAGAAAATCAAATCTTTGTCTTAAGAACAAGCTTTGAAAGTTTGACTTCGATTCATCTTCACCTTAAAATTTCGACTCTGGTTGCTCAACAAAACCATACATAAAGAAATCTTTCCATTAGTTTGGAAAACCGAATAATCTTCTCAAAAGTTAACCTTATCCCCAGCCTTATCCTTCCTACCGACAGAAAACATCACCTTGATACAGCTGCAAACTTTCTCCCATTGCAATGCTCTCTAACCGGCTTCTCAAACAGTCCTCTACCAGAACAGCATAAAAAAGTCCAAGAGTCCGTCGCCACCATGACGACACCAGAATTTACGGAAAGCAAAAAACATAGAATCGTTGAGTCAGAAGAAAAAACTCGAGAAGGCTTTTCTCCCCACTGCACCGCACCGCACCCCCTTTGTGATGCAAGCCCGAGGAAATTATGCGAAAAACGAAAACAACAACAGCAGCAGCAGCAAGAGCAGCAACAAAAACAATCCAGCAGCTAGAGGTTCTTCAACTTTTCACACTACATATACAACGATAGGCGGCCTATTCGAGATTGGTGCGGTTTCCATGTAGAGGTGGACTACGTAATGGATGTCGATTGCTGTGTTGCGTTGTATTGAGCTTGACGTCGACGTCGTCGTCGTCGTCGTTGAGCTCTCCGTGGTTGAATTGGAGTCTTGTGCGCTCTCACTCTCTTGCTGCAATGTTCCACGACGATTTTTTAGACCGTTCAAAAATGGGAAACAACATTCAACAGTCGGATTCTATGCTCCCGATGAATGATTGAGGATTGTTGGGGCATTGTTAGCATTGAAAAGTATTGTTTCAGTTTTTTCTTATATTAGGGGAAATGTACCATTAGTGGTGCACATAAGGGAAAACAGCTGAAACTTGCTGATAAAATCATAAGATATGTTATTCTAACTTATCAGTCTTTAGATTATAAATCTTTCTATCGACGGGGTTGGTAGTCTAATGGCTATCGCTTCTGCTTCTCAAGCAGGAGGTCGTGGGTTCAATCCCAGGCCCGTCCCTTTCACATCTTTGTAACGTTCTACCTAATAGCTATCTTTCTCTATCTCTCTGCGCCGTTATGACGCAAACATTACTGAATAAATCGACTTGACTGCTTACCACAGTGGTATCCATAAGGTCGAATACCCCCATCCATCACTAACAAAACACTCCTACTTCCAAGGTAGCTGTGGGAAATGCAGGAGATTCTCCGGTTTTCTAGTAACAACGACTATCTAATTAACATTCCTGCCTATCCCCGATGGGCATAAGGACGTGACCGGCGCCGTTATCAATCTAGAAATATCAGGGATAGTGTAGTTGCACATTGAAGATGGTAAAAAGCTAAAACCCAAGCTCCCATCTGAGTGGTTCTCTGTGCAAATACCACTATCCTGATTGATCACGGAGTAGCAACTACGAAGTGTATGTTCCATCAGTTGATCGTTTTTTTGATCGATTTAGATTATAAATCTTTCTATCATTCAATAATGTATGAAAATTACGATTTATTTAAAATTTCCCTGCATAAATTCTTGCACCAATAACAGGAATATTGGTTCTTTAGTGGAGGTATGTTTTAAGCATGGTTCCTTTAATGGCGCAATCCGTTGATTTCTTAAGGGACCCTCCACTATGGGTACTGGTGCACCACTATAGGTGCCACCCATTCCCTTAGTGGTTGGTTCTGGAGATCTTTCAAATGAAGATTCAGTCCAAGATTCCGAAGAATTCTTCCAAGAAAACTTTCATTGGTTTATTTCGGAGTTTTTTTTTCTACTGGAAATCCTACAAGAATTTCTCCAAAAGCTCCCACGCAATTTTTTCCAGTTATTTGTGTGAGTTTCTTCCACAGGGTGTCTATTGCCTGGAAAAACCTGGAACTATCAGGGAATTTTATTCAACCTGGAAATAACCTGGAATTGTCAGGGAATTTAGACAACACTCAGGGAAATTATTTCGAAGCAGTAGTACATGGTAGAATATGGTAGAATATGTGGTTTTTTGACACAAAATATTCTCAATCAAAAAATTTGGGGCTGCGCTGCTATAAAAACACTAATTATTCTTGATAAGTTTTTCAAATCGACGTAAGTAACTTTCATACGGTTTTGAGAAAGTTAATTAAGAAAAATCCAACGTTTCTTCTAAAACTGTTTTAAAATGAATCCCCTTTTTAACATTTTTTACCGCGTATATCGCTTAAATTTTGCATACAATCAGCTCGCGTTCAAACACTTGGTAGTTCCTATCATATCCCACAAAACATGTATGACAAAATGATAAGCCGTTTCAATCAGTTACTTACGACGTTTTTGTACCAGTGTAAGGACTGTTCATTTAAGAAAGTGGACACGTGTTTTTTACAGTAAACTGTTTATTTTCGAACAAATCCATGAGTTTACCTAAAATACATGGAAATCAACGTAATTTCGATCAAATTCACATAAATTTGAACATTTATTGAGCATTGCTGGAGAATGCTCTTACTTTTCTTTTGATACCTCCCATAAAATTCTGCACAACTTTTTTCGGAACTTTTCGAACTGCTTTTTGAACTGCTGACCACATTTTCTTGAAAAAATCGATGGAGCTTGCTTCTCTTCCATCCTTCTTAAGATGCCGTTTGATTATTGCCCAATATGTTTCAATGAGACGTAGTTCTGAGCAATTTGATGGATTCGATCATTTTTCTACAAATTCGACTTATTCCTTCTTGAGCATCTCCAAAGTAGCTGAAGCATAGTGAGCCGATGCTAGGTCTGGCAAAAACAATGGAGGCATGGTATGCTTTCAGTAGATGGGCAAAGCCATTTTTTAATGCATTCAGTTCTGTAATTTTCGCCGTTGATTGAACCCGTCGTAAAATATTAAGTACTTTAATACCGCAGGAGCAAATTGCTTGCCATACCAAATCATTTTTCCCAAATTTTTCTGTTGGGATGTATCGTACGTCGTCAGAAATATCTGTTTTGGCCACAGCGTTGAAAAAATTCAATTTGGACGCTTCGCGATTTAAGCCAAATCTCGGAACGGCAGTTTTTCTGTGCACCATTTGTGCAGAAAAAAATTGAGAGTCGCCATGTCAATTCGACCCATCGTTTAGAATTTATAATTTTTTTATGTCAACTTTTGTCTGCTGTCAAAATAAACACTTGAGATCACACTGAAACAAAATTTTATTTGTTTTTATGGAATTTTTACACCAAAATGCTAATATTTAGGTGTCCACTTTCTTAAATGAACAGTCCTTAAAATCGACTCAAGTAGTGTTTTGTTTTGATTCGTGGTTAAGTCACTTTGTCTCCCATATAACGGAGCGGCGAAAGTAGCTGTTAGGTTGCGAAAGTGAAGAATCTTACTTTCGTCGTTTTGTAAATCCGGAAATTAAACGTTCTAAATGTGAAAAATCGAATTGGTATAGAGCGGAAAGTGTATAATTTTGTCTTTGAAACACGTAGGATTGATAAAGCAAGTTGGTTAACTTTTCTGACTTGAGTCTGTTTGAATAAGTCTTCGAGAATTCACTTGTTCAGTCCAACATAAAACATGTTTGGACAAGGAAGCACAACAGTGAATCCTGGGACAAATTTCTAGACTCAAAAGAATATTCCACAAGTTCTTAAGGATATTTTTCTCTGATCCCAAGGAATGCTTCAGCACTTCAGCATATTTATTCCTCCAGAATACTTCCAGGAATACTACCACCAGCGATTTTTCAATGGATGCTTCGAAGAATTTCTTCAGAACTTGATCTAGAAAATCTCAGAGCACTCTAACGCTTCTATAAAGGTCTATTTTTAAAAATAAAACCTGCACTTATTTTCACAGAGTACATCCTGAAAAAAACCTAGAGATCCTCCAGATGTTTTGCACTGATTCTCTCACCGATTTCTTCAGTTGTTATTTCTAGAAAATTTACATTAGATCCTACAGGAGCTCTTCCACAAAGGTTTATTACATAGTTTTTAATCATTATCGTCATATTTTCAAGAAACCCTACAATGATTTCTACATCTTCTTTTTCAAAATTCATCCTTGATTACTCTCAAGAATCGCTCCAAAAATCCTTCAGGCATTGTTCGATTAAATTTTTAAATAAACTTTTCCAAGAATTGCTCGATAAATTTGACCTTCGATTCCTCATTAAGTTCCTACAGAAATTTCTCACGGTATTTCCCCAGAATTTCATCAAAAATGCGGTTCAAAGATTTCTCTAAAAAAGTTAATATTACAGCAAGTATTATAGTTGTTGCTCCGATCATTCTTGTTTTTAATGGATTCTGTCCGATTTTAAAATTTCTAGGAAAAATCAACAACATTGGAGTTTTTCCAGAGATCATTGAAGAAATTTATTAAGGCATACTAAGAATTCACACAAGTTTCATCTAAGGTTACTCTAGGATATTCTTTCGAAATTCTTCGCAGATGTTTTTAACAATTTTATTCAAAAACAATCTGAAAAATTGCGTTCCCCTGAAAACATCCCTGTATGAATAACCGGAGAAAATTTTTAACGAATTCCTTGAGTATTTAAAAATAAATAAATAAATAACATGGAATTCCTGAAGGAATTTTGAATTCCTGAAGATATTATAAACGGGAATGTTGGAGGTAGTCCTAGGGATATCAATGGCATGTATTTTGGAGAAATTGAAACTTCATTGAAAAATGTCTGAAACGATCTTTGGAGGGATTCTTGATGGTCTCCAAAGTGATTTCTGAGAAAAAATCCAGATTCAATTTTTAAAGGTATTTAAAACGAGTTTCTAGGAAGGAATACTTAGAAAGTTCGTGAAAAATCTCAAAACAAACTGCTGAAGAGATCTTCGGAGTAATAGTTGTAATTTCGCAAGGCATTCAAAAAAAAATGTGTTAGAAATAATCTGGTATAAATGTCTGTTCAACTTAGGGATTGAGTCTTCATGTAATGGTGTCTTTTTGTATTAGGGATCATGCACAAATTTTGTCACGCTTCGAGGGGGGGAGGGGGTCAGAGCAAACATGACAAGCCTTACAAAATTTTCGAAGAGCCCATCCAAAAAGTGTGACAAAGGGGAGGGGGGGAGGTGGTCGAAAAAGTTGAAATTTAGCGTGACATAATTTGTGTACCATCCCTTAGTTATTCATGTAAGAACTCGTTTTGGAACAAAATTGTTTTCTTTTTTCAAGCAAGAGGACTCTAAAATTCATATTTTCAAGACGATCAGTCGCTACCGGCCCTAATTTCCCCAAGCTATCATCTATGAAAAATACCAAATGCTCTCCGAGAAATATTCTGGATACGTCGCTGTTGTTCAAAAATCTGAATTTCATTTTGAGGCAATGGCTATATTTTCCTTAAGATTGAATACACTGTTTCTTACATCTGAATTTTATGATTAAAGGCACTTTCAGATCATTAGATAAACATTCTTGTTTTACGTGGTAATTAAATAAAAATCATCAATATTTTTGATTTTTTTCCAATGTTGGATACACGTTTAGAACAAACCTCTTCGAAAATAAATATTTAACAACTTTTCCATAAATGCAAGATCAATTACTACAGTGATTTTTCCGATTACTTCTATACAAATTTCTTCAGAGGTTTCGCCCGATATTTATCAAGGATTTCTACAGAAATTAGGTGCTTATTATCACCGATTAACATTTCAGCCGTCGCGCTGTTGTATTACAACACAGATGAAAAAACCTCGCTTTTCGATCACAACAGCAGCATGGTGGCTCTGACGTTGGTCAACTGCGCGGTGACTGGAAGGTCAATAATTATTCTAATAATCAATCTAGAAAATCTTTCAAGGGTCCAGAAGTTTGTTCAGTCATCCTTGCATGATTTTTTCTCCTACTGAATTTATCAAATATTTAATTTCAAATATATCAACATTTCTAAGTTTTATCACATATTACTTAAGGATTTTCTTTGGAACTACCTCGCAAATTTTGTGCAGGAATTAATTCCTAGATTATCTTTAGAGAAATTCCTTTTCAAATCTAAGAGAAACCCTTCACATTTTTTTTGAGATAATCATAAATAAAGAATTGCTAGAAAATTTACCCAAGAAACACGATATTTTTGAAATAATCTGTTTGAAAATTCCTAAAATAATCCTTGAAGAAATCCTTTTTTTAGAGCAGTGACTGGTTGAATTATAGATTTTTTTTTCTAATGAAAATATAGTAGGAAATCGTAGGAAAGATTCATTGAGGACGTCCTTGGAGGGATCTAAAAATTCTATGGAAATAAACGAAACCGAACGTATTTCTGAAGCAACCTCTGGAATTATCTTCAGAAGATTCCTGGTTGACTTGTTGAAGACACCCTGAACGAAAACCTAGGAAGAATTCCTTGGGAAGTTACAACTATTACATTATCAATTCGTGAAACCAATATCTAAGAGAAACTTTGGTGCGAAACCTGTATAAGTGTAATTATTAAAAAAAAAGAAAACTATGAAAGGACAATTAAAATAGTACATGGGGTGTTGTTATGAGAAATCCGCATTGAAGTTTTTAGTGATATCTTTAGATGAATGTTAGCCCTCTCCGAGTATCTCTCGATACTTGTTAGTCTTTTTTTCAGCCACGAGGTCTCTAAAGTTGCTCAGTGCTCAATTGCTGCTAGCTCTGATGGAACGTTATACTAAGAAATACATCCATTTGCATAGTGAACTGAGTGAGACGTCGTCCTGAAGAAATATTCGCAGGAGTTTCTCCAGATTTTGTTCTCTGAAGTTGTTTGAAGAATTTCGCTAAAATTATCAAAGAAATACTTTCAGAAACTTCAGAAACCCAAAAAAGTATTTTAAAGTCATTCTAAACAATACGTTTCTTATGAATTTATATATTACTTTTTCATTTCATTTCTAATTGAATCGCACAAATTATCGATTTTATTGGGGGTTTCTTCAAGATTTATTTATGATGATTTTAAGGAATTAATTTCACGATTATTCAGTGCTCATTCTAGAAATGCTTCTATGCAACCTGGATTCTTTAAAAAATGTGTTAAAAATACTTTTGAATATTGAGTTTCTTTTACAAACAGTATTGGACAATATATTTGCAACTCTTTCATTTTTCCGTGCAAAATTGCCAACTTTAGAGGTTTAGATCTGATTTGAAAATTTTTACAGTTGCTTAGCAATAACTTAAGTTTCAACATATTATTGAGTGATTTTTCAATAATAAAAATTTGAAAATTTTGAATTTTGAAAACTGTACATGTGTTCTCTTCTTCTATTTCTTAAGTCCAGCACTCAGTACCGCTTATTAAATTTGAATCAAAAATTTTCACTGTGATTACTTTTTCGTGATTATTTTTGGGATACTACTACATTTATTTGTTTTGATGAAAAATAGAAAAAGGCACTATTAGAATACTTACCAGATTTTTTGGGAAAGATTCTTACAAATATAAAGGCATAATAGTTTCAGAAACCCAAGAAAGACTTTTCCTAGGTCGATTTCAGAAAACAAAAAAACAGGATTTCTTATAAAATTCTAGACAACTTTCTCGCGTAGTCTATTGCCACATTAAAAAGGTTCCTGGGTGCATTTCTGACGGAATCTTTTATCTTATCTTACATTGTTTTGAGTAAGATTGTCGCAGAATCCTGAAAAATCTTTCTATACAATTCTAGGCAATATTCGCAGAAAACTTTATACCAGTGAACTTGGAGAAGTGAATAAAAATATTGCACCAAGTATGCATCAGAAAATCAGACCTTTTTCAAAATTTCTTTAAAATGTGTTTGATTGACAACCGAAAGATTTTATGAAAATTATGGTAATAGTTTGCTATTAGTGTACTAGAGTTTATATACCGTTTTGTCTCAAATTCCGAACAGACTCATATTCCGAACACTCCGTTTTTATATGGCGATTCGGTTGAAATGTTTCGCTGAAATATATCATCAAATTACAAGGAAATGGCAGTCAATTGCAATTAAATTTTAACGTCTTCCAATCTATTTCATACCTCAGGAGTAGTGATGATTCTCTAGTACGAGACCAGTAAATATAGCTAGGTACATTTATTTGCGAAATTATTCATTTGAATACGCTTAATTCGTGCTGTTCGGAATTTGAATCAAGGTGTTCGGAATATGAGACAGAATTAACACAGTGTTCGGCATTTGAATCAAGTTGTTGTTCCATACTTTTACGTAAAAACGATATCAAACAAGTTTATATAAACAATTTTATCGACACACCCAACAGCTAACAGTTAGGCTTTGCGGAGAAATTGAGATTTTCATAAATATCAGCTAATTTATGCCTATCAGATGCATTTGAAGTCACTGTTGGCCTTAAGTGTTCGGAATATGAGTCAAAACGGTACTCTATTATGTTATATTGGTAGGTCAACTGGTCGGTGTTCTGACAGACCGAAATAGAAGATATTTTGGCATTGCAAAGATGTGTCTAGAACTCCTTCAATTATGATTTTTCTGATGCAAATTTAACACAGATGTTCCATTAAATAGTTGGATTCTAAAATTGCAGCTAAAAATGCATATAACTTGATATTTTGGATGCTTGGAGTACGTTTTTCCGAGGTAATTAAAAAGCACAGGGTCCAGTCTGACTAAACTCCGACCAATTATTCTGCAATTTTCGGATTCACAATATTAGGTAACTATTTCAAACTAAATGTGAATTTGAATAAGACTATTGATCTACTGGTAACGCAAAACAATCAAAAGTACCCAAGCATGGTTACTTATGAATTCGATATTTCACCGTTTTGTGACTTTTTTTAGGGCTATTAGAGGGCATGTCTGCTGTATAATAAAACTATACCAATACGCGAATTAAAAAGCTTTTTCATTACTTGGTTAAGATCTAAAGCATGTATGTTCAGAGTGAATTTTGACATGCATATTTTATACCCTTGTGCCCGAGTAGAAGCGATATTCTGGCAATCAAAACGTGATATTGACTTGATTGACATAAGAGCTAATTGATAATATAAAAATTTTGTTCCCAAAACTACTGAACCATCTATTGAATAGCTCACAGCTGTTGGACAGATCTTACAAAAGCTAAATACGATACTCCAATATTTTTCCAGGAGTACATTATAGATTTTATATCTCTTATTTCTATCCGATTAATATCATTTTTAGCAATCCATATCAAAATTTGCTATTGCTTAGCTTTTTTCATCTGCTCGGGTGTATATTACGTTCCACTATTCGAGTCAAAATTTCCTCAGATCTCAAAAAAAAAATGTGGGTAGTTTAAGGATGATTCCCTGATAGATAACCTGTAAGAATATCTTCAGGAATTTCCTCCAAAGAGAGTCCGACAACTTCAAGAAGAGTGCCGATAAAAATATTTGGAGAAATTCTTGGTAAACGTCTGGAGGAATTCTCATTTTCTGGAATATCTGAAGAATTTGTGCTGAAGTCCATTATAAAAACTTTAGGAGAAATCTCTGATGTTGAGAAACCTTGGAGATTTCTTTGATGGAACCTAGGGCTAGGGTGAAGTCTCCACCAATGGAACCACCATCAATCGATTGAGAATTAATATTGAGTCAACTAGATTATTTTCAGTTACTTAGGTGGATTCCTCCATATTCTCGATCGATTGATAAAACATAGCAGCTATTGACACAATGTTACACAATAAATCGGTTTGTTTGTTGCCAATTCCTTTCGCCCGAAAATCTCATCCCATTGCTAAATGCCTTCCATCCCAACAGACCCACCTACGTAATCGCCCAGTCACCACCACCACCCCAAATAGGCGACACCGAACTCCTCACTCACTGATTTAGTTCCGCATACCTACCGACTTCGGGGAAAAACTATGCTGCTGCTGCCTTCCCATCGTCAAGTCCGTCCGACCGTAGGGTTACCAGATGTATCTTTTTTACTATTTTTGCCTTAAACTATTCTCTTTTGCAAAACGGGCTCAATTGTGCTCTTTTCTACATATTACTGACAATTGCCGAACAAATAAAAAAAACATTCTACAAAAACTAGCTAACCTTTATTTTCAATTCCTTTAGTAATATCATTTCAAACATTACATCCATTTCTTATATCTAGGTTTTCTGTTTTAGGCTACACTATCATCCTAATTTGATAAAACTAAATTGAGTTTTTATTTAGATTTTGTTAACAACATATTACATTACATTTGCCGTAATAGTTTAAGTTTTTTACTGCTGAGTTGATTTTACCTCGCTTATAAGAGAAAAAACATGTTTTCCATTTACTTAACCTAAATATAGAACGCAATAATTGTGGCAATAGAAGATTGTCACGATTTTTGACTGAAATTATTAATTATTTTATTTGACATTTGTTCCAATGTTTCAACATTGGATATTCTATGTAACTCATTGGAGGAGACTTCAGAATCACTTTCAAAATTTTATTTTGAATACAATCAGAGCTTTCTTCCTGGTATTACATCACCTAGACCATTTTGATACAGCATAAAACATGGCTGTCTGAAATTTTGTTTTAAGATCAAAAGCTTGTTCTTAAGACAAAGCTTAAATTCCTTGTTAAAAATTGGATATGGACATTTTATATGTTTGTTACATTTGACTTGAATGCTCTGAATGTGATTTTTGAAAGTTATTTTTTTATCTAGCGTAAGACCTAGGTACTTACCTTCTTCTGACCAATTTATTGGAACCCCTCTCATCGTGATAATATATCTACTTGAAGGTTCTAAATAAAGAGCTTTTGGTTAATGTGGGAATATTTTAAGTTACATTTTGGAAGCATTGAGAGAAATCTTCCAAAAACGAAAATAGTCCACACAAGAAACTTAAGACAAACACTTTAATAAAAAAAAAACCTCTCAATTTTTCAAGACATGCTGACTGTACTCTTTGATACAATTTTACAGAGTTGGAAAAATATACATACTTTTTCTGGTGCGACCACATATGGTAACCCTACGCTCGAGCCAGATCAGTGTTTGCCTTTGATCGGGCGGCGGAGAGTTCAAGTTTGGTTTCAACCTTACTCCGCCAGGCCTTCGTCTCCTCCCCTCACCCCCAGTAGATGCTTCTGGGCATAGCCGGCGAACCCCTCATCGTCCAAATGCAGCAGCAGCAGTGTCAACGTACTCTTCCGTATACACATAGCAGCATGCTGCCAGGCCAGGCCAGAGTGAACGCTCTCAATTTCTCCCGACCAGTCGCCGGCAATTTGTCGCTTCCTACTATGCTATACAATTATACAGAACCGGCGATTGCGATTGTGTGAGCTCTGAGTACCCCCAGAATACGAGTTCGCTCAACTTCTATGCTCTCGATGCCAAGTGGAACCCGTCGTACGGCAAGAACAACCTTTGGTTGTATAGTGCAGAACGCTGGCAGCTAAGCAACATCGATGAAGCAGCGATGCCAGATTTTAGGAGCATCGATTCTCTAATTTTGATGGATATATATTAGCTTTTTTATGTGACAGGTTAGTGTATGCGTTTGTTTACGTCTGCAGAGGACCGATGCATACAAGAGATTTCCATTTCCATATAAGAACTATCAAACTGCTTCCCAAACAGCTGTTTTTAAAAATCTCACAGAAAGGCTTATCTCTAAATGTTCACATAGAAACATATTTTTAATGAATGCTAAGGCTTTAACAAAAGCATAACTGGAAAAAAAATCATAGCGTTTAAAAAAAAAAAAAACACAAGTTTTAAAGCTGAAATTTTTCCTGAACAAGTTGATCATATCGGGAGAAAGATGTAGGTATCAGCTGCAGCTTGGGATTTTAGACGACAGCTCAGATTTATAGTAGAAAGCGAGAAATTTTTCGAAAGAAGTTAAAGAATGCATTAGAACTTGGAGATCCCGGTCAGAAAGTGATCAGAGTTTTAATGAAAATCCAACATAAATTTCCCTCTGATTTTCCTTATAGATTCTTCCAGGATGGTTCTAGAGAATCCCAGTATTCCTTCTCGGAATTCCTACTGGGTACGGTTTGGATGCATGCAAAGGATCTTTGCATGAATTTTGCAAGCAACTTCCCTACGAATATTTCTAATGGATTTTACTGGTGTTTTTTTTATGAAATCTTTCAGAAACTATCTCAAACATACGCACGGAACTGGATTGGACAATTTTCCCATGTGAATTTTTATGGAACGCCTCAAATAATAACTGTCATTTAATCCATACGAGGCTAAAAAAAAATATTTAGGAATTTATCCCAAGTTTCTCAAGAAAATTACATTATTATAGACCTTTAAAGAATTTTGTTATGTGCTCTCTAGAAATTTTGCTTGAAATATTCCTTACAAAATCCCTTGTGAAATATTTTCAATAATATGTCTAGGAACTATTTAATAAAATTCTCCTGAAAATATATTTTCGAAGTACTAATCCAGTGTGTTTCTCCATTGTTTCCTAAGAAATTCGTCTAGAAACTCTTGCTGCTATTTTCTAACAAGAATTTACCCGAAAATTATTAAGGAATGTTTATCAATTGTAATATAAGGTTTCCTGCTGAAAATTATCCACAAACTTATTTTGATTTTATGAACAATTTCTACAAAAAAAAAAAACATTCCAGAGAATCCTCATTAAATTCAAACAGGGATTCTTCCAGGGTTTTTTTTTTTCAAAGATTTCAAGTGGATTTATGCGTCTCGACAGCTTGTTCAACCTGTTCAAAGATCAAGGAGGACATTTTAATCAAAATTTCTTAAATAACATTTCTCATTATTGGATTTCTGAAGACGTTTTACTATGAACAATTTCTTATTGTATTCCTCATGGCATTTCACAGATAATTAGCATTAGCATTAAGCAATTCACACAAACTACCACCGTTACCATAGTCAGAGATTTGGGACTAACTTCTGACTCTTAGATATGATTGACGCATTCTCCAGCAGTCGAGAACTGTCTTGGCCACGAAGAAAGATGCAGAGAACTCTACGACCTCTCATAGGTGTTATGGGATGTTGTTGATGGGAAAAGTAATGCCATAGGATACGTTTGGTAAACGTTCTGGCCAGTAAACGGATGATATTTACGTATTGGATAAAGATTGGAACAAACTCACTAATTTTTCGAAGCTGCATTGCAATTCGCCGCTCCTCAGTACAGTTCACCAAAAAACTTGAAAGGATGAATGGATTAAATGGATGCTTTACAAAGTGTATTAAACATTCGCATTCGACGACGAAATGTCTATTTTCGGTAGGCATGTAACCTGGAAACCTGCGGATTTTCGAGACAACATCACAACAATATTTATTGCCAGCTTTTGATTGCACTCTGGTGTTCAACATTTCCAAAATGACAGAAAAGATTTCTGAACTCATTCCTGATGTAAGAAAATATCATGAATATTTTCTTATAACTCATAAATTGAGATTTCTCAATGAATTTAGCTAAAATTTCTCATAGATTATTTCCAGTAAGTTCTTCTGAACTTCAGTAGGACTTTCTTAAACAATTCTTGCAGCAATTTCATTATCAAATCTACTTTATTCCTTCACAAAATCGTCATTATGTTTTTTAAAGTATTTCGTCAAATTATCTCTAAAGAATTCATCTAGAAATTACTTCAGAAGTTTATACATGTACTGGATCAAGGGTTCCTTAAGGAGATCCTTTGGAAATCATTTCGTTTCCGGGAGAATCCTGTAGTACATCTTCAAAAGTTAGTGAAATGCTTTCAAACAATTGCATCAACATTGGAAATTCACTGGAAAATTGTCTCGGAAAATACTTGCAAGATTTTTCAATGATTTCAAAAGTTATTTTGTCAGGGACCCGTAGATTCAATAATTGAAAAATTCGCTTTTTTTATATGTCAAGAACCTTTATGCGGGTTTGGCGAAGGAATGTAGGAGATTTGCTAATACAGTCATCTCTCCCTTACTCGATATTGAAGGGACCATCGAGTTAGGGAGGTATCGAGTTACAGAACACAAATCCAGTGCAAATGCGATCCAAGGGACCATCGAGTTAGCCATGAAAACCAACTTTTACTATGGTTCTCTAACTCGATATCGAGATACGGAATATCGAGTAAGGGAGAGTTAACTGTATAATCATTTGAGGAAATCATCCGCAAATATTCTCAGCGAATCCTCAATAACATTTTTACAGCTTTTTTTATCAAAGAGATGTTTCCTGATATTGTGGCAAAATTTTCTCGAGGATTTTCTCCTGGGACTTTTTTTTATAGAGTTCTAATCAATAATTCCAGTAATTCCTTCAGAAAGTTTTGAAATAATCAATCCTAGAATACTCTAAATATTGTTTTAGGAACCCATGCAGTAATGAAAACAATAACTTTCACACATTCTTTTATGCTTTACACAATCATTTCGTCAAATAGTGGTTCTAGAATTCATAAGAGATTTTCTGAGGAATACCTTTTGAGAATCAACAACGATAAATTCTTCTAATGAGTCTGAGTTCATTTTCATCGATGGACATAAGTTGTTTTTAAAATTCCTCCAAGCTTTTCTTTAGAATCATCGACCGAGAAACTTTGGAGGATTGCTCAAGTTTTTTTTCTAGAAATCTGGTGGGAGTTCTGCTGTATCACTTGATCTTTTTTATTGAACGGTTACGCCTGTGTTAATAGGGGCCTTCCTTAGCCGAATGGTTAGAGTCCGCAGCTACAAAGCAAAGCCATGCTGAAGGTGTCTGGGTTCGATTCCCGGTCGGTCCAGGATCTTTTCGTAATGGAAATTTCCTTGACTTCCCTGGGCATAGAGTATAATCGTACCTGCCACACGATATACGAATGCGAAAATGGCAACATTGGCAACGGAAGCTCTCAGTTAATAACTGTGGAAGTGCTCATAAGAACACTAAGCTGAGAAGCAGGCTCTGTCCCAGTGAGGACGTAATGCCAAGAAGAAGAAGAAGAAGCCTGTGTTAATGGATGTGCGAATAAAACTAGATTCATTACTTGCCCATCGTTTGAACACATGTTAGTACCTTCTGCAGAGGGAATTGAATATTATTACGCGTATTCTTAATAATGTTGGCCGTTACATTGTCAAGTCAACACTAGCTCTAGTTTAGTCTTTTCAGTCTTGTGTTTCGTCTAACTGTTGATGTCATTTGAATTTTTGGTCAGGTTTCGAGGAATTTCCTTCAAAATAATTACCCTACTTTCATACCTCTAACATTCAACCAGGAATTGCACCAAAAACTCCTGTAATCTTATGCTCTATTTTTTCAAAAATTTCCCTTCAATTGTTTCTCTAGAACTTCTTGTTGAACTTTTATTTTCATACGTGTTATTATTAGAATTATTAGAATGGCATTATAGGGTTGTTATGTACCAGTAGATTGGACTATGGAATAAAACGTATATATTTCGATAAAAACGACGTGCGTTTTTTTGGTGGATAGATCGCTTAGAGTTTAGTCAAATATTTGCCTAATTTCAGCTTTTTGTATTATCAAAAAGTCATAAATAATTATGCTTTCGCGAAAATTTAGTTCTTTTGCACCAGTAGTTGTCGTCGTGTTCCATTAGCTGAAATAATACTCTGCATGCGTTCTGTTGCGCAGTGCTTTGTTGAAGCTCAAACAGAAAAAATCATTTTTCTTTTTACGTCATCGCCGTAGTTTTTTTTTTCTCGTTTTAGTTTGCATGCGTTCTGAGTGCAATCGGGTGTGGGTTTTCGCGTCGCCATTGTGATATTTTGCGTTTGTGAGATGAGCATGCTGATTAGAGTAGCTTACAGCTGCTTATTCAAGGTTGTATGATCAATTTGGTGAGCTCGTTTCATGCTTTTATTTTAAATGTGCATAATGTTATAAAAAATAACCTTTGAATGGTTCGACGCTGAAAGTGTCGACTTTCCGTATGTTCTGATAGGTGACTTTTCGAGCTGAGGTTACATGAATCGCATCACTTACCAAGGTGATTCCTGATCATGCAGGTATGATCCCTCCCCACTAACAAAACTCGTTCTCATCACAACCATGGAGATGCAGAGGTGATCTCGGTCTCTAGTAACAATGAATGTCACACCAACATTCCTTCCCTTCCTCGACGTGGCCAGCGCCGTTATTGACTTCCACATGTTTGGAGTTCTCGAAACTGAAAATAAAAAGCTACTCCCAAGCTACATCTCTTGATTCTTTGTGCAACTTTGATTATTTTGGTCAATCACAGAGTAGCAACTACGAATTGTACGGTCATCAATACTTATGCTTATGTTATGCTGAGTAGTTGATTCCATTAGTGGAACAACTGCGGAAGCACTTATTCAAATAGTTGTATAAAAAGGTAGAAAATACCTAGAAATGATCTTTATGCTTCATTCGAAAGATTTTAGTTGATGTTCCGATAGAAAAATGTTAATCCTATGTTAAAAGCAACTATTTTGTATGAAATTTCTTGCATTATTCCCGAACGGCGACTACTGCACTAATAGTGGTTCAAAATGTTATGCTCGAAACGTAATTTTATCATTTTTTTTTATTTTTCTAGTTTACGGAATCCGTAGAAAGTCTTTAATTCTTTAATTCAGAAATTTCTGGAAATCTGGCATCGCTGCCGCTGTATCGCGTAGAATGTGTGTGGAGATTGATTCTATACCAGGGCAGTGAGGCCCCTATCAGGCTTTCCGTCGTCGATAGCGATGCGAGGAACACACACCGTCGAATCCCACCACATCAACGGCCTCACAAACACAGCCGGAATCCCGCGCGGACTAGCAAGCAGCAGGGGCCAGAAATACGCAAGATATGCCGGTTTTATAATTAAATGTGTGTCAAAAGAGCAATAGCCTTTTTTCCATGCCGATTTAAGGTTGATCGAGGATGTTGCCCTCGATTCGATGTGTGTAAGGTTCTGAAGTTGTTTTGCTCGGCTGTTCGTTGTCTCTTTCCCGCGGATGATGGGTCGTTCGCCGTTCTTCGGAATAGGACGTAGTCAGAATACGTGCAGCTTACATATGTGGATGGATGGTTGTGCTGTCGGTTCGATTCGATGCTGTTTGCATGATGCACCTCGTCCGTCGCGGTCTTCGTTGACGATGCAGCTTAAAAGTGCATCCCGTGACGAACGAATGGGTTTCGCTTCCCGAGCAGAAACGTACTTACCTATGCATATCATATTGTGGTAACATTAATTGGGTATTGTTCAGTAGTCCAGGTATTGACCACAATTTAATGTGGTATTATTTTAGTATTGGAAATATTATTCTAAACAATTGAAAATACCTCATTGAGGTATAGTACAGCTACTAAGGATTGCTTGAGAAACTACTTTGAGAAAATTAACTTCTATATGAAAAATTCATCATGTATTATTGAGGTATTGCAATAACTGATCCAATTATCAGTTTGAGGTTTGTAGACTTTGCATGCGATATTAGGTATTTTACCTCTTATACAGAGCTCTTTCATACCTCTTTCAAAGGATAAGTATTGGAAATTGCTGCATAATACCATGCTAAGCTATTCCATACCAGACAATTCTCCATATTTAATGCTCATCAATAACTGAATGAGGTTGCAAAATGCCCTGCATAAGAGGCTCAATACCTCAAATAATATCTTATGCATATTCTACCAACATTGAACTAATGATGAGTAATGCGTTTCTGTTCGCAATGGTATACCTTAGTTAGGTATTCTGTAGCAAATATCTTCTGCTCGGGTTGCGAGTGAAATGTGTGCAGTTTGCGCTTTTCATGATGTTATGCTCTGGGTAGGTTGTTGCGGAAGAGGTCTCCCGATTGAATTTATAGCATTTTCTTTTTCGCAATCGCTTCTCGTCGCAACGGTGCCGGGGGAAATCAGAGTGGCATGAAGTGTTCGGTTCTGGGATTTGTTCTGCGAATGCCGACATTCACTATACTCCCAGGGTCGAGCAATGTCAGTCAGGCAGGAATGTTGACTTTTTGTCTTATAAAAATACACCGTAGGAGCAATAACAATGAAAGATACTTGGAAACTACAGCAAAATGAAGTGTCGCAGTAGATATATCTTCAATAAGTGAAATTTAAGCAAACTTTGTTGAAATGTTACCATTTTTGCCTATTGTTATCCCAAGTATTTTTATTGATTAGGCGAAATTTGGTCGATAGTACAAAGAAGAACGATAAGAACTCCCTTTTAATACAAATATAATAGTCGACAATGGTTGCCTGGCCAACATGAACAGAAATAGATAATTGTACATACGTATTTATGATATTATGATATATTTCAGTCATGTTAACCTACTAAATTGTTTATATCTAGTCAAAACGTTGCCAAATCCGGTAATGTCAATTAAGTTTGTATAACAAACTTGAAACCCCAAAAACAATAGCGATTGATTGAAATTTGAAGCAATAGAACACTATTTTCAGCTAATTTTCCGATTTCCTATCACTCCAACAACGAGTAACCATTGAAAACATTGAAATGAGAACGCTCAACTCCCTCGCATCCAGACGTTTGCGCCCACTGTCCAATTATACGGTATCTAATGGCTCGAGAGGAAAATTCACTACGCACCAGGATTTATCCGTGGAGTACATTTAGCGCTTCTTGAAGGAGTATAGACCATCTAATGACCATCCCAGAAGAACATGTCTCCATGTCTGGTTGGTGGGCAGGGTTCTGGTTCCGACGCTGCATTTCGACGAGTTATTTTTAGGAGATGGACTGTACACAGTCCATGGCGCAGTGTCTTGAAGAAAAGGTAATCGTTTGAATACATATAACAGTTATTACTGAAACTTATTTGAAACCTGGATCCAAACTTTTTTTTATCGTGAAGATCGACCGGATGGAGCATGTGGAGGAGTTGCTATTATCATTGATAGGCTTTTTTCGTCATTTGAAACCAAAGTTTTTGAAACTTTGGGTGTTTCTGTTAGAACACAGCTTGGAAAATATACTTTCATTACTGCTTATATGTCTTTTCAATACACTGAGCAGCAAATTAATTTGCTTGAAACTGACTTGCCGAAATTGACTCGCAATAAGTCAATTTTTTGTTATTGGTGAATTTAATGCAAAACATCGCTCATGGAATAATTTGCAAAGCAGTTTCAACGGCAGAACTCTATTTGATGAGTGCTCTTCAAGATATTGGGCGATTGGGCCATCTTCAGGGCTTGATACAGAAATCAACAAGTTAAACATATGTTTCTAATATAAAAAAAATGTTGGTTTGGAAAGGGTCATGCTGTCTGGTACTGTTTTGGACCATCCGTTTGGGAAACCCTAGCTGGTGCTAAACACACTATTTCTTATATAAATTATTGACGTTTTTACGTATAAGTTTCTATGATTTTGAACTTGCTTGCTAATCCACTTTTTTTCTTTCACTTATTTCAGGAATCGTAAACTGTCAAAAACAGCTGTTTAGAGGAGTTTTGCGAAGAGAGAAGAATCTGTGGACGTGAGTTTGTGCAAAGGGAATCGGAGAGAAAACAGGAAGTTATAAGAAAAGTGACCGGAACGGGAATAGAAAACCAGTGCTTTGAAAGTGTTACAATATTAAGGAAAAACGATATTTTGAGGGAAGTGTGTAATGAAAGCTTGAAATACGTGTGAGACTTCTTAGCATGGCAGACGATAATGGCCGACTTTATTGAATTAAGGTAAGACGGGAATCCTATATCTTAAAAACTTGAAAAATACAAAAGCAACGACCCGTGATTTATTCAAAATAAGTAATGAAATTTTGTTGGTTCAAATTGCCCGGACGCTTCGATTCCCAGACACCGGCCTTATTACACCCAAAAATTATTATTTCGTCTGATTTTACGAATGCAGCATATAGAAGACATCGTTATTATAGGTTCCAGGCGAAGAAAAATCGCAATTTGACCAAAAATACCGTTGAAAAGCGAGACGAAAGCTAGACATTTCGAAGAGCCCCCGATTCCGATGCAGCACGGTTTTTACGAAGAATTAAGAAATTAGGAGCCACATAGCTGTAACAGGAAACGCACAGCTATTCAGCAAAACCGTGGGTTCGAATCTTACTGGTCGTATAGTAACTTCGTGTGGCAACGATATACAGTGAAACTTCTATGATTCGATAGTTTTTCCAGATATCGACTCAAGAAGGTTTAACTGTTTGGTTAACTGTGAGGTTTCTGAAATTCATAAAAAAGCTTAACACTTAAAATTCCGTGACAAGCCTTGAGTGCTTTAAATGGTTCGTTCTCGGAAACTTGGCCACTAACAGTTGTTATTACGGGAATCCTCATTTCGCTTGACCCTCCTTCTCATTCTGATGAGGAGGATGCAATACTCGGTTGTCCAGGGTTTATGATTTGTTAGGCATTATTATGTAGAACTGATGCTTTAATCCTGGTATCATAGATTAGAGTGGAAGAGTACACCAAAAATACTGCATTTTATTGAATAAATAAGTTCGTCCGTTTTTTCACACTTCCTCTAATGAATGTTTAGGTTCTGTTCATAAAGCACGTAAATATTTAAAGCTCTATTGTCTGGGTATTTTACAAAGCAAGACCATGCTGAAGGTGTCTGGGTTCGATTCCCGGTCGGTCCAGGATCTTTTCGTAATGGAAGTTTCCTTGACTTCACTGGGCATAGAGTATCATCGTACTTGCCACACGATATAGGAATGCGACAATGGCAACTTTGAAAAAAAAAAGGCTCTCAATTAAAAACTGTGGAAATGCTTATAAGAACACTAAGCTGAGAAGCAGGCTCTGTTCCAGTGAGGATGTAATGCCAATAAAAAGAAACTATTTTTTTGTGAGTAAAAGTCACTATTAAGCGAAACCTTAGGTTCTCGAAAATAAGTCCACGTAGATTATAAACAGTCCCTTTAAAACAGTTGTCCATATCAGCAATAGAAACGAAAACAGGTCCAACCAAAAATGGAAAGCGATTGCACCATTAAGGCAAACCCTTTCCATTTCATGGGATAAATTCACTATCGCTCTCGTCTTCCCCAACCTCAACAAAACCGTTAATCACCAGCGTAGAGGAGAAAAAAAGTAAAACCATGCAATCACCGCACTTCGAATAGAAACCACGATGAGGCGCAATGCCTCCTATCCTAACTCGGTAGGCTATTCCGTAGGTATAATGATGAGAGTCTCTTAGATCTTGTTCTGCTTCAGCTTGCAACCTTAGCGACCAAGCTAGGTAACCCGTTTACCTTGGATTCCTACAACCGAAACAGTTATTCGGTACCACCTCTTCATACACAAGCCCTATTCCAACAGGCGCAGCGGACAATGATTGCGCACGAAGCTCCCGAATAGAGAAAGAGTAAGCGAAAGGAGAATGAACGTGAAATGAAAGTGACCGCAAAGAGCTGGACAGAGAGCAGTGCATACAATTGCGCGAAATGATGAGGAATTGAAATAATATGTTTTAATCAAATATGGTTGGTAGGGAGTAGTGACTCTCTTTTTTATAACAAGGTTTGCAATCCCAGCTTCAGAGGGTATTTACGGGATCTCAGTTGAATGTGAAACTTCTTTGCGGGATCCAGAAGATTTCAATGACATTCGAAAATTCTTTGCCGGTTTCTAGGAATCCCTAGAAGCTTCAAAGGATTCCTAATGAACTCGTTAGAATTTCCAACGATGTACTAATTCTCTGTGGAATTTTAGAGCTGGAATTTTCAAAGCTTAGTGTTGGGCATTTGAAGCGAGTTTATAGCGAATTCTAGTGATTTTAAGCGGTATTATGGAGATTACTAGCAAAATCATCAAACTTTCTAACGGTCCGCTGTGAATTTTCCATCCAGATTCGTAGTCGAATCCAGAAGATTCCTAGCGAAATCCTTGGGCCTGCTGTCTTGTTACCTGGGGATTTCTGGTGTGATTCTGAATCTTTTTAGCAGGCTGTTTTAGATGCTTTATTAAATTCTAGAAATTCCTTGCATATCCCTGAGGATTTATCGTGAATTTTGTAAATATTTTAAGGGAGATCTGGAGATTCAGGTATGCTGTGCAACTATGAAGATATTTTTCAAGAATTCTGTTCCCTGTAAAATTTGAGAGTTCATAGTGTAGTTTATCCTACTTTCTGCATGAATAGGGCGATATCAAATAGATAGCTCTTTTTCAGTGGTAGTAAAAACGAAATCCTGAAACAAAAAAAGAACCATGGAAGATGAACTAACAACAAAAAGTTATCTATTCACATTACGCTTGATTTCTAAGAAGAATTGAAGTCGAGAACTGTCAAAACGTATAGAAAATGATCAAAAACGCAAATTGCTTGCAATTAAAAACTGGATCAAAATGTAGTGATTAGAAATCAAGCGTAACGTGAAAAGATAACTTTCTGTGTTTGATTCATCTTCCGTTGTGCTTTCTTTGGTCCAGGATTTCTTTTTTACTACCCCTGAGCTATCTATTGCCTTTTCAATTTTGAATATCGCCCTTTGATTGATTCTTGTTAAATTATTACAAATTGAATAATTATGTGAATCAGACATCAATATCATAATTTCTCAATTCTTATAGTATGTTTAAAAAACATGTAATGGAGACGAGGTTAGTGATCTAAAGGCTACCGTTTCTGCTTCATTAGCAGAAGGGCATGGGTTTAATCCCAGGTCCGTCCCTTTCCTCGTACTTTGTTATTGTATCATTCACTTTCTTCTATCTTCCTCTCTTGATCTATTCGTTCATAGCATTTGCTAGAACTAGAGACTGACAAAAAAAACCTTTGCCTTCCTCATGCCTGGTACATAGGCAGTCTACTAACCAAAAGCAAGCATTTCTGCCATAAAATTATCTTACCCCCCTATACCTTCTTGAATGAACTGGCGTAGATGCAGGGGTACATACCGTATACAGTGGTTGTGTTATAAATGCAACATCAATTCCTGCCCATTCCCCTTATTGGTTCGGATTATGACGTGGCAGGCACCATTGTTGCCTAAAATAAAAGAGCACCAGCACTTACACACTGAGGATATTTGTTAGTCCCAAGCAGTCATCTGGTTGGTTTCTTGTGTAAGTGCAGCTGATGTGGCGATATGGGAGTAACAACCACGGACGATCAAGTTCAAGTATGTTTTCAAAATTTGTAATGGTCATCGAATTCTTGAACATGTTTGATGCTTAATTCACATTCAAATGATTAGCAACTTATTTCTTCGTTATCTTAGGCACGCTCAAAGGTGTTGCATGTAACATATAAAAGGTGAAGGTTGCAAAGTAAAGTTGTGCAAGAGAACGTGGAGTCGAAATTCGATTTAACGATCGAACCATGTACCAAAGATTGCGTTACATGGAAGGCCTTTTTTATTATTTCGATTGAGACAAAACACAAAATCATAATGACCGACCCTAATGTGCATTTTTAGGCGATGTCTGTTGCCTGGTACGTCTGCAGATTATCTGCCTTTTAAAGTTAAAAATACCAAAAGGTAATTACTCTTCTTGAACATCCAGCAGACAAAGTACACACATAACAGCTCGGTTTCGTGTAACATTCTGCGCCTATTTCCTACAAGGGGGACGATTTTGCAACAATAACAAACCATGACCTACGGCTCGACTGTCTGGGCTGGGGACGTCGTCGTTCATGAACTTCGTCAGAAGAACGTGTTGCCTTCTTTTTAGTTAGTTTTGGCGACTTAACATATAAGCCGCTTCCAAAAAGAAAGGTAATCTCTGCGCTGTCGTTGGCCACCGCTTGGACGAAAAGCGCGCAGACACTATTTTTAGTATTTCGCCATGCGAAGGATAGGACTATCAACTTACACGGCAACGACTGTTGATGCAGTTTTAATTATGCTGAGCGCGAAAAACTCCGCCCCATTGTTAATTGCCCATTGCATTCGGTGTCGAGTGCCCTCTAGGGTTGTCCAAATAACAAAAATGTTAATCTTATCTCTCGTATCCTCTATACAATATTTATAGAGAAAAGTGAGTCATGTCAAGCCATTTTGGCGAAGATTTGAGGGCCATCCTCAAAGGCGCTAGTGGTTTATAAGAAGACAAAAAATTAAAATCATACTTCCATTGACAACTATCATATCTCATATACAAATTTATGCCAAATTGCATCACAAAAACTTTGGTTTTTATGAAAAAAAAAAAATACTTTGCTATATGGAACTAGAAAATTTGCACTCGATTGCATAAATAACTCCTGTCCTTTCCGTCAGATTATATTACTAAGCAGTTTTCTTCTCGATGGCTTGCAAAGCAATTTCCGACTTAGCAATGATAATTAAATTAGTCGAATAATAAAGTACTATATTCTGTTTTTTTTTTTTCTAAATTTCTTCATAATAATTTCCATGTGAACCTACATAGTTTTTAAATCACCTTTAAGGGAGCAGGATCCATCATTGATTGTAGAATTTTCAAAAGCAGCTTTTTCGTTCAAAATCAAGAGAATTTATACAAAAATATATTCACTGTACTCTGTTCTCGAACTGAAGCACAGTGAACACATTTTCATCGAATAATTTTTAGTTTTGAACAGAATAACTGGTGTTGAAGTCTCGATGACGACGATGATTACGATGACGGATCCTTGAACGTTAAATTACCGCCGAATAGTTGAAAAATTGACATTACTTACTCTACTTTCGTCATAAAGATTGTAAAAGAGATATGGAAGATAGGGTTTTAAAATTTCCTTTGGTAATTTGAACCACCCTACGGCTTTCATTACGTACATACTTGGTACTGTTCGTGAACGGACGATCGAAGCAAGTGTTATGGTGGGTACTTTCGCTTGATGACGGCGAGATAGCAGCGATGACAATGAACGCTTTAGCAGACGTTGAACCGGCGGCGCTGGTCTGCTCTGTGATGATACATATGTTGAAAATTTGTATGACGATGACACCTTGAGAAGGGCAAGATAGCAGTGATAGCGATGATACAAGAAGTACTTTTTCTTCACTTCACTTCAATGCTTTTACGAAGGACATGACTTACATTCAGAAACGTCCACCGATTTCCCCAGATATTGCTTCTTAAGATCTATTGACTATTCTTACAAAAGTTTTTCCAAGAAAATCCACAAGGGTTGGTTTTAGAGATTTTGACAATATTCATTTAGAAGGTTTTTCAAGAAACTCTACGAAACTCCTTCAGGAAGTTTTACTTCGATTCTTCGTTTATTTTTCCAGCTATTTTCATATGGTTTCCCTCTCAAAATTCATCCACGATTTTTCACTGGAATTGATCCAGGGATTATTCCAGGTGTCTAATCGGATTAGTTGAGAAATCATTTCAGAATTCTTCTCCGTACAATGAAAACATGTCAGTACAACTACTCACAGACTAGATTACTCAACCGTCCATTGACGTTAGAGTCACAGATATCGCTGCTTCACTGTCAAAGCCGACCTAGATAGATACGGGGTTTTCTAATCAACGGACCAACTGTGTCGCCGCTCATTACTGATAACACGTCTACCTACGTGTTGCTTGTGGAAAGAACTAGACGCTAGTTGTTACTTTCATTCTGGCGTACCACGAAACGAACATTTGATCGATATCGATTTTTCGCACTAAAATTCCCTCCAATCAGCTGGCTGGTAACTATGCCAGACGTAATTTTTTTCGCACCGCAATTGATCATTTCAAGGTTGATAAAAATAGATTATTACTGCGAGCGCGCTCCATCATTCGATCATATCTTTTTTTTTCAATCACAGACAGGTGTGGGTGAAACATGATAATCGAATGTGCGTGTCTTTGGAATTTTGAAGGCGGTGCTGCAGTTTTGTGTGCGTGGGTGAGCGACATGTGATTCTGAGAAACGCTTGGAACTCTGGGTTAAAGATTTGGGCGAATACAAATGTTTAGAAAAAGTATGGCTAGGGGATTCGTGTGGTGGTTTATTCGTATTTTTGCGCCGATCCGTAATATTCTTTTTTATATGTGTGCAAATGATGCAAATCAATTCTTATAAATGCCACCAAAAAATATAGCGAATCTGGAGATAGTCGTAATTAGTCGATTATATAGTCTTCGAACATGGTAATGGAATTCCGCGCAACAGTTGAGACCTTGATGAAATAAGAATGGAGACATTTATAAAATATTCAATCCAATTCCATGATCAGATCAACAGTTTTTTTGGATAGTTAGCCATTGGAATAAAAAAAATCATTGTATTTAGCAGATCTGAAACAATCTTAAAGCCTGCCTGAGGGATCTCAAGTCTTGGAAGTTTATTTTTTTTTTTGATAAGAAAAGCAGATTTGGCTCCAAAGTTACCTCAAAGCTAAACAATTCAGCAAAGATGAAAGTTTTGCAATTACAAAGAGACTTCTGTTTTTACTTAGTTTGTTATATTGATAGATGCAACTCTAGTTAATGTGCGTATGAATGCGATTGTACGACATTTCCCAGAAATCCATTCCCCAGAACGCCATTCTCCCGAATAGGACATTCCCCAGAAAAAAAATAATAGAAGATTTTTGGGCTGTTAAAGGAAAGAAGGATAACTATGAATACGTAACAAAGAATTTTCCAATAACTTGGATCAAGTATGATCATGATACATAATATGACATATGTAAGAGCAGCTTATCTTAAACAGTTTTGCTACTGTTCCCCGAATGTCGCGCAGTGCTTCGAATGTATGGGATGTCGGGACAAAAGTCATAACTTGTTGTTTTAGTGGTTTTTGTCTATGAAAATGTTGTCAGAAATCATTAGGGCTATAATTCGCATAAGCACCAATTTATTTATTTCATAGTTTTTCAGAATGCAGTATCATACACTTTAGGAATGCAGTTGGGGACACCAATATCTAACACTCGACAAAATTACCGATAACAAATTGATCCCATAAGTGGCGTAAATGCCAAACTACCGTAGTTTGAATACCAAATTACTGTAATTTGAAACAAAAATAAAATGAAACACGACAAAAAATTTGTAAATGTATATTATTTCATTTTATTGACTATTCATCACTAGTAATTAGATTAAAAGATTCCTTCTCCTCTATTCCGTCACCAAAAAAAACGAAGAAATATCATCTTGACTTTGCATCCAATTATTGTTCGCAACGATTTTCCGCCTTCCGGAAATTGCAGGGTCGGATGAGAGTAGCATAAATTTCATCAAGTCCGAATTACTGTTAATTCTCGAAGATTTTCTAGTATGCTTCAATCGATTCCCTCTCATCATCTTTTGAGTGGCTTCCAAAGCTTCCTCGGATAGTTGGCCAATAGGCAAATCAAAAGCCTCCATGATGTCTGCACTGTGCAATAATATCTTATGCACAACAACAAGCATGTGATACCAATGGTAAATTTCAAGGTAGTGCGATTTTGTCTGAGATACGAGTTGTTGGTACTTAATAATGTTGATTTTTCTTCCAGCTGATATTACACGAAAAGTCGTAGCGAACTTCCTGATTAGTTCGATATTTACTCCCGTAATTTCCGTTTGAATATCCAAGATAGTTTGGGTATCTTCTTTGGTGAATAAAAACTTTATTGGTCTACAGAAAAACGTAGAACTAGTTCGAGGATTTGACCAGAGAGTGTTGTTGTTCTTCGTATCGATTAGCTGCAATGGAACTAGTGCCACAACTAGTAAGCTGTCATCTGAACTCTGTTCTGTCGAAAACTTTTGCTTGTAATTGCTGTGTCCTGAACTGCCATCAAAACCCCATTTACACACAAATTTAGCTGACATCGATGTCTCTATTGACAGTTCTTTTATAATGCTCGCTGATGTACAGTTCATAAGTTCTTGAAAATCAACTTCAGCTGACGTTTCAGACGCTTCAACTTTCTTCGGTATTATTTTCTCCTTTTCTTTTCTCAATGCGTAAAGACTAGGAAGTAAATTTTGATGGAATTCCATCCAAAGTAGACCGAAGCAAATCATATTTTCTTTCGGATAAGTCAAGATCAACGTAAGGGGCAAGTGCTTCCGCGGCCGTCATGGTTCTTTCTTGGCTTGAAGTTGAACAACTCGATAAGTTAGCTGCAAATGCAAGCTCTTCGGGTTCGTTGTTGTTAATCAGATCTGCTACGCGGCGTTTCTTAGTTTTCTTCGAACATTCAAGAAATGGCTTTTGTGGCCTTCCTTTGTTAGATTGTGATGATGATCCTGACATATCTTCACTTTTCCGCTCTGTAATGCATTTTGAGTGAATTGAAGTTGGTGTCCGGGATTCGAAGCGTATGGGAATTCGAATCAAATCGGTAAGTACACTTTTTAACGAAAAAAGACTACATAAAACCAAATTCATTTATTCACGCTCTTTAAAAATGTATAATTCTGGGAAATGTCCCATTCTGGGAAATGGATTTCTGGGGAATGGGTTCGTTAGCAGTGTTTTGCGTCGGTAGTAGAGTAGTGAAAAAGTGCGCGGCCCGTTAGTAGTATTGGATCTATTGATCGTGTCGCTTGCTCCTGCGTGGGCGAGTGACGAACACTTGTTCGGCGTATAATGCGATTATTGAACTATTTCGAAAATCCGGTTAGGCGTAATTATACCATGGATCGCATCACCAAACATTGGTGACTCCCAGATCTCTACCTTATCCCACTAACTCAATATCCTTTCCATTCCGGACTTTAGTAACAACGGTTGTCGAACTAGCATTCCTTCCCTTCCCCGATGACCGTAAAGACGTGGCCGGCGCCGTTATTGACTTATAAAATTTGAGCTCTCGATTTGTGCACATTATTATTATTATTATTATTATTATTTATACACACGTAGCATAAGATTTACATCTTTTGAACGCTACAACGTTTTTTTTTTGCATGAAGTGCGTCACAGAAATATTCAAACTACTTTCTACCATTTTTCTTTTCTATAACGATTATTTTACTAACAACTAACTATTTGAAGTAAACCTTGCATTGCTTCTTAAATTTAAACATTGAATTTAACTCCTTAATGACATTAGGCAGAGAATTCCATATAATGACACCTCTTACGAAAAAAGAACCTGCGTACAAAGTTGTGAGATGTGCAGGAATTAAAAAGTTTCTTATTCTATTACTACGAAACGGGTGTAACTTAGAGTGTAGGTAAGAGGGCTGTTTCGTTATAATTATCTTATGCAATAAAAGACATATACGTGTTTTAAAGAAACTAAAAAAAGAGTTACCTAACAATGTATGTTGCAGGTGTGTTACATGATCTTGGCGCTTGAGATTATAAACAAAACGAACACATGAATTTAATGCAACTTTCAATCGTTCTTGAGTGTTAGAGGACACATTGAAAAAGAGAAAGTCACATGAAATAAAATAGGGTAAAATGACAATATCATTATTACACTATTTCCCCTATCTAGAACAAGTCCAATGTCATCACAAATTTTTATCATGACAGTTTTTACACTATGGCCAGGCCTATAACCAGACTGACATTTTGAAAGTAAATGATTCTCATGAATATAAGCGCATATTTGTTTTTTGAGAATGCGTTCAAATGCCTTGGATAACGCGCTTAGAATGCTAATAGGGCGGAGATTGTCCAGCGAGCTACAGTTGTTCTTTTTCTTAATTGGAATTATTTTTGACAACTTCCATGCCCTCGGAAAAACTGATTTGGTGATGATACAATTGGTTGGTTTGACTTTATTAACGAGATTTTTAGCCCTGGGCTAGTTCATCTCGGGACCAACGGCTTTACTTCCTTTCCGAAGGAAGTCGTCACTATAACTTTTTACGTCATAAGTGACTATGTCGGGGATGGGATTCGATCCCAGGTCCTCGGCGTGAGAGGCGAGTGTTCTAACCACTACACCAGGTCCGTCCCCGATGATACAATTATATAAATACGTGATTGGATGCAGCAACAGCGGTAGAACGAATTTGATAAATTTAATCGGTATGTCATCCAGTCCAACAGCATTTGAATTAATATCGAAGATAGCATTGATAACATCATACTCTTGTATATTACTAAATCGAAAGCCATTTGAAACGAATGATTCAGATTGAACAGTATCACTAGACGACGTTGAGAAATGTTTGTGGAGTGACCAGTTGATTTCATCTGCGGTAAAATTATTCTCCACATTCAAAGAGCGTGTAGTAAATCCTAGCTCCTTCAGTTTATTCCACAGTTGCTTCGAAGGCAAGTCTGTATTCAATTGACAGTTAAAGAAATCACGTTTTGCTTTTGTTACTAAAGTATTCGTAACATTTCTCAATCGCTTGAAGTTTTGAAAATCGTTATAACTTTTTGTAATTTTCCATTTTTTGTATGCACGATCTCGATCTACCATAGATTTCTGGATTTGTGCGTTAAACCATGGATTACTTCTGCCTTTTGGATTTTTTAATTTTCGTAGGGGTATACAGCATTCATAAAGAGTTTTTACATTAAGATTGAACAAACTAATAAGAGTATCAGGATTGTCAGCGTCATAAAAACTTACCCAGTCAAGTTGATTAAACTGTTCAATGACTCGATTCGGATTAACATTCTTATAGTCACGATAGTAAACATCTTGTTCTGATTGAACTGTCGTTAAATCAAGGGACACAAACATCAGATCATGGTGAGAAATATTTGGAACGCTGACTTGACCGAACTTGAGAATACTGTTGTTATTATTGGTCATAACTAAGTCTAACTGGGAACAGCCTTGTGAATAAAAAAAGGTCGGCTCAATTCCAACGTTCATCAAACCAAGAACATCCAGTGTCTCTAACAAACGTTCAGACTTTGTATTCTTTTTTAAAAGATTAGTGTTGAAATCTCCTGATACTAAGATTTCATCGTAATTTGAACCATATTCAGATATTTTTTCAAACAAAACATCCGAACAATCCAATTCAGGATGATTGTAGAACAGACCTATTAAAATCTTCCTATTTTGAATATGAGCTTCAATGAACATGAATTCAATTGTATTGTATTGATCGTCACATAAGAAGTGTCTAGAGTTTTAAATTTGAAGCACTTTTTAATGTAGATCAGCAAACCGCCTCCTGTTCTACCAATCCGATCACTTCTTATTGAGTTATAGCCAGCAATTTCAACTAAGCTAGTATCGATTCTACTGTTCAACCAAGTCTCACACACACATGCAACATCCACATTAGACACATTCGTTATATGTCGCAATTCATCAAATTTGATCATATTTCTAGCACACAAGCTCTGAACATTGAGACACATAACAGATAACTTTTCAGCCACAAATGCAGATCTCAAGACTATACCAGGTACACAAATATTCGTAGAGGTGTTCAAATCGGTTTGTTCAGCCATTATCCATGAATGAAATATTTAAGCAGCAATGCAAGGTGTCAAAACTAAAACTCAAAAACATTAATCAAACATAGCTACAGTGACGCAAATAAGAACTCAAAAAGTACACACAATATTCAAAATATTTTTTCAGCAATAACATTTTTCTTGAACAAATACATTTTTAGAATCATTTTGATAATCATCCCTAAATTCGGATAGCATTCTTCAGCACAGCAGTCAACAGCAACAGCAGCATCCTCGCAACAGCATCCCAACAGCATACAGGTCCAGATAACTTTTAGGAGAGGAAACATAGGATAATTTTGGGAATGGATTGGAAGGACAGAGAGCGTTTATTAGGAGAGGGTGCAAGCTATCGAATGACTTTTAGGAGAGGAATCATGGGATTGTTATAGGATGGATTGGAAGGAGAGTGAGTGTAGCGAAGGATAGGTTATAGTTGTTGAAGTACTTGTACCAGATGACTCTCCGACGAAATCAGGATAGCATTTGCTCCGCCAGATCTCTTGACGAATATTTCCCCGTTTTTCGAGAAGACAGAATGCAGCTTTCCTTCTTTTTTCACCAAGAGTGCCTTAGCCTTGATTGCTCTCGCAAGAGGTGTAAGATTTTCATTGATGAAAATCCTGTCGTTGCTCTTAAATCCAATTTGGTCCAGCGCGAGTGATCTTGCCTTCAGATACTTGTGGTAAAAATCGCTTCGTTGGTTGGTGATTGCGAACTGGAGCAGAATTTTGTAGCTCTTCCCAACATCCATCGCTTGTTTTGAGAGACGACGTATATCAACGAGTGGTACAGAGGTATATCCGAGTTGTTTGCATCATGTTTCAAAATAGTTCGTGAGAATCTCATCCTTGATGTACGGCACACCACTCACGATCAAGTCATTCGTATACTGAGAACGACTTAGGGCTGACGTAGTGGATTGGATAGCATCACTGTTTGTAGCCACCGACTTGCTGAGATCACTTATGGATTTATCTAATTGAGAGCGCATAATATCCAGTTCGGTCTTGATCTCTGTTTTTACGCTCACCATTCCTTCGTTGATCCTCTTCACCAGTTCCTCCTTCGTAGTGTCGAGTTTGGACGAAATCCACTGGGCAAGCTGAGAGACGGACATATCCTCACTACTGGTTGCAGCCTCATCTTGCTTGGCTCGCCGAGTGCTCAGATCTCGTTTGGTACTCATTATCGATGAATTACACCGTAAACGATAACGATAAAACCGCTAAGTCAACCGATCCAAACTTTTGATGACACCAATCAACACAGCAATTTTTTTACTTTCAGTTTTTAAGCTTGTCAACTGATATTGGTACAAGATATCACTTCTGCATTTTAAATGATAGTTTTGAAATAAATATGCACTACACTGGGGATTTAATTTACGGTATTATTGCACTTTTTGAGCATTACTTTGCGTCAGCACTTAGCTTCTATGACTACTCCATATACCAGTGTTGCCAAAAACATTGAGAATGGTAAGCTAATCCCAAGCCTCTTTCATTAAATCTCTGTGCAACTTCGATTGTTCTAGTCAATCACGGAGTAGCGACTACGAATTGTACGGTCATCTATGCTTATGCTTAATGTCTTATGCTGGGGAATGGGATACTGGGGAACGTCATTCTGGGAAATGTCCTACAATCATGAGTGCTTTTTGAGTGTTCTTAAACGTTAAGTAGTAAAAGAGTCTTAACTAAAATATATTTTCCTTATCCATGGATCGCATCACTGACCAAAAGTGTCTCCCAGATATTTTTCCTTCCTCAATAACAAGCACCCCTCTTGTTGTGATTGTGGAGATGCAGAGGTATTCCCGGTTCTAGAAGCATCAATCACACACTAACATTGCTTGCTCATCTCAACTGACTGTAAGAACTTGGCCGGCGTCGTTATTGATCAATAATATGAAAACTGCTAAAATATGCACTTCCAGAGTAAGCGGAAAGTCCCATCCCTTATTAATTTGGATCTAAGTGCAACTCTTACCAGATCCGATCAATCACAAAGTAGCAACTATTCAGATGTACAATAGACCGATATTCAAAACTGAAAAGGCAATAGATGGCTCTTTTTCAATGGTAGTAAAAACGAAATCCTGAAACAAAGAAAGCACCACGGAAGATGAACTAAACACAAAAAGTTATGTATTCACTTTACACTTGATTTATAATCACTACTTTTTCGATCCAGTTTCCTAATTCCAAGCAATTTACGTTTTTCATTATTTTCCATACGTTTTGGCAGTTCTCTGACTACCATTCTTCCATGCGCTTGTGTAGAAAGTTTGAGAAATTTGAGAATCCAGCGTAGCGCGATCAGTGAGTGGAATACAAACATCAGTGTCGCCACTCGGCGGCCGGTAAGAGAAACTGAATGTTCGAAAGGTTGTTGTCTGTAATTCTTGCCGCAGGCGCCAACTGTTAGCGTTTGAGAACAAAATAAACCCTATTAGTCTATGCTATGCTGAAATTCCTGTAAATGTAAAATAAAAACTAAACTGTAAAGTCTTCTGCAGTAAAATGTATTCAACACAATAAAACTGAAGATGGACTTGCAGACTGTATGTTATAGATGAATTAAATTACGAAAATCTGTTAAAGGATGGCGATTTCGTAGAGCACCAAATTCGGCAGCTATTTTTTTTAGAAATCTTGATGGTTAGAAATCAGATTTTTTTTTCCTATATTTTTTTTATTCATGGATTGCGGTACCAATTTCTGCCTCAAAGTAAATTTACCTTGCATTCAATCGATCCAACAGAATCATCCCACTCCGATTGTCAAGACTCGGTTGATACCTACCAGTGGAAAACATTATGCACCAATGGATTAGCAGCGAACTATGCGTCGCTAGCGCAACCGACTATTTATAGTTCTAGAAAGCTAGAGCACCCAACGAGTCACCCATACCGGCTAGGAATAAGTTCCGCACTTTTCTTATCGGTCGCATGATGTTTGCACCGCCGGGTACGGGGTTAATGTCTTCGGCTTCTATCCTCAACAACCAACCTCCTCGGGGTTTGATTCTTGACATGCTGGATGGCGACGTTGACTTTTCCCCCGCCGCCACCGTCAGTGTGTTATGATGCAACAAATTGTTCAACATTCTTCCAATGCTAGAACCAACCATTGACGGCAACCCCTGGTTCAGAATAAAGCTTTCGATATGAAAACTCATTACTTTGATGGAATAAATCACACACACCCATTTCCAAGCGTGCGGTATTGTGTAAAGTGAAGAACAACACTGATTGACTTGGTGTTCCCGAACAAAGACAGTAAATTCTTACACTCCTCTGAACGGGAATTGGTTCCATGTGGGAGTCGAAAAAGACAGAACAATATAGTTGAGGATGATGGTGCGTCGGAGTGGTGAGATGCAGCTGGATCGAAATTATGCTCAGTGGGTTGGATACTATTATAATTTATGGGTTCATTTCTCCTCGATGGTTGGCAATGCATTGTGTAAACATTGCACTGATTGATACAGCTAACGGGAAAGTTTTGCAACGTGATTGTTGAACGATTTATGAGAGGTTTGTGATTTGCGAGTTCTAAATATATACCTAGTGTTTTATGCAACTTTGGCGACCTGTAGCTAAAAATTGTGACGTGTTAGAACATTTCTGAGAACGGTATCAGGTTCAGCAGCCCCAAATCTACTAGAGACACATAATTTGATCCTCGAGACAGGCAAAAATGTCATTTTTGTTACGCTGTGTAATGGATTCATGTATCATCATGCATGATTTTTAAAATGATTCGAGATTTGAAAAATTAGAAATTGGATTTTGGGAAAGTAATCTGGTTTTCTAACAACATTCATTTTAAAATGTAGTAATGATCAATTTATCAATTTCATAGCTGGTAGCAGGTCTGTGTTTCTACAAGCTCCAGAGAAACCGTCAGAGACTATTACGAGACTATTCAACTGATTCTCCAAGAATTTCATCTCAGATTTTTCGAGGAACAGCTTAAGGAATTATCGTAGTGGTTTCTCTGGAGATTTCATCTGGAATACTTTCAGGGACTCCTACAGTGATCTCTCTAGAAATTCTTCTAGAGTGTCCTCTACCGATTATCCCAGATATTCTTCCTGAGATTTTTCAAAGAAGAACTTCAACTTTACCATCTACAGTACTTTGCTCTTTCTAATTTTATCCTCCATATATGTTTTCCACTAATCCTTCAACGCAAAGGCTAATTCCAGAATTTTGAAAAAAAAAAAAAAATGTACGGGGATTTTTTAGTTCAAGAAACCTAACAAGAATTTCTATATCATTTCATCTATGTAACACTATTTCTAATTTCTGTTCCTATAGTAGCAGTAGCTTCACGACGTAGGTAAAACACAAATCAAAATCGTATTTCTACAAAACTTATATTTTTTCTCTAAAGAATGGATCAAAAGCTTTCGTTGGATGTAAAAAAGTTCTTTATTCTTCAATTATTTTGTCAATCAAAATATAGTGTTCCTTAGTAGTGCAACTAATGAAAAAGTAAGAGGTTGTTTCCAAGATACGACCGCCAAGTTGACGTTGGATAACGTTAGCCTCTTCTATTTCCTGGCTTGGGACCGTCACGAACTTATGAAAGATTTCTACTGCTAAAAATTCAATTAATTTTCACACTATTTGTTGCATGTCAATTCTGATTTATTATAGACATTTGTGTTATTATTTTGTGTTTATACAAAATAATCACTTTACATGTATTCAGAAGCTTAGTCCGTTATATTGAAGAATTGATTTTTAAGTGTATACTTAATTATTGTTAATTTGGAGCAATTAATTCAAAATATTTGAATCATTCCTTAACAATAGAAAATATATTGCATTCCGACAGCACTGCAGCAGCGTCTTCGGAAACATTCTCAAATTGTCGTTTTGTCAATTATTCATAACTAATCAGAGATGAATTATAGCAAGAATGTGGTAAACACATTAGCAAATATAACACAAATAACTCTTTAGTACACATTTGTTAGCCCTGAAAAGGGCCGATTGAACTGTGAGAATCGAGTAACTATTATTTAGTTCACCGACAGTTCTGTTGCTGTGAGAATTGCCAATACTGTTGCGCTTCATAATAGAAATATTTTCAAAACTCTTTCAAAATTGAATTGTCGTCCTGAAAAGGACGGTTGGGTTTGGATATCGTCGATCGCCATTCCATGCTCAGGTTTGATGGATTCAGTGCTAGTTTTGAATTCTGGTCTCGGTGATGGAGGTGATTTAACCTCAAATCTGTACAGCGTACGGCCCTGCCACTTCAGAGCATAGCCGACAGAATTCTGGATGACTTCAGCACACCGCGGGTTTTCTCGTAGATGAGACCGAAGGTACGCTTGACGTCACCACGGCGAGCTAAACGGCGGTGGTTTGGTGATGATGCAATTGATGTTGATGTTGCGATGACGCATGGCGCTTCCTTTTCCGAGCCCGGTCTATCTTCGGCAACGATTGTAACAAAACTGATGCTTGGCCGCCGGCTCGCCTCCTTTTAAGCGGTACGCAATGGATGAATTCTTCTTGCTCGCTTGCTGTTCACTGTTCGTCTCGCTCGCTCGCAAGAGAAGGTCATAAAAGGGACCGGCAGCCGCGCACATTCAATCATTCATTTGTTTCAATCCGTCCAGAGAACACTACGACGATGGCTCTACCAAGCAGACTGCCCGTAAGTGCACTGGTGGAAGCGGCCCCACGAAAGTCGCTCGCTAGAGCGCCTCAGCCACCGGAGGAGTCAAGAAGCCGTATCGCTATCAGCCAGGAACGGTCTCTCTGTGTGAGATCCGTCGCTACCAGAATTCGACGGAGCTGCTGATCCACAAATTGTTTTTCCAGCGCCTGGTCCGTGAAATCGCTCAGGACTTCAAGACCGATCTGCGATTACAGAGCTTGGCCGTCATGGCCCTGCAGGAAGCGAGCTAGGCCTATCTTTGAGGCTGCCAACATGTGCGCGATCCACGCCAAGCGTGTGACCATCATGCCGAAAGCCTTCTAGCTGGCTCGTCGTATCCGTGACGAACAAGTTTAAATTGAATTGGGACACAAGCAAAACGGCCCTTTTCAGAGCCACAACAATGCATTCCACGTAAAAGAGTTACGGCTAGAGATATTTCACCTATTATTATTAATTAATTTATTTATTTAATTGCCAATTGAAATTTCGGATGATTAGTTTTCCAACGGAGTGAAATGGCAAACGAAGTTTTACATAGGTTCCCGTCGGGCGGCGGTAGCATTTTTGCAGTCTTCTCTGTGCGATTATTTGGTTTCGATCGACAATTTCTTACCAAATCAAATCATCAACGAAGCTGTTGCTGATAAATTTTAGCTTTCAAATCGACAAGTTTATACTGATCGCTTTGTCATGCACGTGGTTAGCGACGACGACGACAACGGCATTATTCAATCATCGCTAAATGCGAGGCAAACCGGGATCCTCATTCTAGTGCCGTCCCCAATTTATCTCTCATGCACACAATGTCGAAGATTGCCCTGCAAGAGCGCGATGGGAAATTGATTTCTTGGCCCTGTGATTCTCGAAAAGCACTAATGTTGACGCTAATGAAAGATTGCATGCAAATGACTGACCGAAATATGAATCCATCACATCCATTCACCAGTAATGTCGCTCTTCACGGTGTAAAATTCTCATAACTCTCTTTCAAAATTAAATTGTCGTCCTGATAAGGACGGTTGGTGGTAGTCACAATCCATCGAACTGGGTTTTCATTCCATTCTTAGACAGAAACACACCAAAAGATTACCGAAGACGATTGAATTAAAATGCGGTCGTGCGCGTAAAGAGAAGTAAGAAGAAGACCGAAAGGGGCGTTTCCCTTCGAAAGACGAAAGTGGCTAAGATATCTCTCAATGATGTCTGTGTCAGGAATACACAGGAAAAATGTGCTTTTCTTCGAAAAATAAGACATGCTTCGATATTTTTCAATTTTTCAATAGTTTAGCCATGAGAATCAATAGTTTTCATTGTTGGAGTAGATTCGTAGAAAGATTTCCAATCGATTGGTGCAAGAATCTAGAAAATCTATCCGGGCATTAGTAAGTTATTAACAGTCAAAATCTAACCACTTTTCGTGACGCGAGCGATTTTTCGTTTTTCGAAATTGTACCCAAGTATGTTGCCGTAAGACGTTATCCAACGTCAAAAATATGCCTGCTATAGGTGCAAGGGAGTTTGAATTTTAATCGAAACAATTAATTTCAATCGTTTTTTGAACAAAATCGAGCTGTGAATCAATGGTACTTGGATAAATAGTTCCTGACCTTCATGTCAAAAGTTGTTGTCATTGCAGCATTTTTTTTTTCAGAAATCTCTTTACACATCTTTTAAATTGATTCTTTCTGATGCTTTCCAAAAAGTTTCTTCAGAAAACCCTGCAGGATATTCAGAACTTTGATTGATTCTTTTTTGTCAGTCATCCTAACAAGTTACCTAGATACGTATAAAATTTCCCAAAAGGGTCTATGAGTTCTTCTAGTAACCTTTATTAATCAAGGGAGACTTAAAAACTAACACAAGTTTTATCAGAGTTAACTGTAAAATTTGCTTTACAAATACTCCAGGATTTTTTTAAACATATTCTTAATTTTTTGAAAAATTACATTCATATTTTCATGAAGAAATGCCTCGAAAAATTCCTAGAAGAAGGACTTCCTTGAGAAAGCTCTAGGCATTCTTAGAAAATCTCTGAGTAATTCTGTAGTTTAAATCTAAAAAATAATCTTTGCAGAAATTTCTGGTTTAATTTTTGAAAAAAGTTCCGAACAGAAGTCTTGGAGATTGTCCTAGGAAAATCGATGAAAGAATCGTCGGATAAAATCTTGAAGAAATTAGGGCTTACTTGAAAAATATTTGAAAGAATCTTTGAAGGAATTTCGGATGATCTCTGGGTTAGTTTCTGTGGCTATATCTGGCAAAAAACAGGTTGTAATCTTGAGATACCCAAAACAAAATTCATTGATGAATTCCTTAGGAAAATTCTTGAAGGGATGGAAATAATCACTAAACAAACTCATGGAGAAATTTAAGAGATGAGCCAGCTTCGGGCTGCAAATTTCTCAAATAAAGAAGTCTATTCATCTACCCTAACTAGAAGAAGGCTAAAGTAATTCCTGCTAATACCCTAAAGAATTTCTAGATTTCCTAGAATTCCTGATTTCATGAGGAATCAAACTCTTATCTCTTGGTTCCCGTTAGGTTTGGTTTTGTTTGTTTATTTATTCCTGCTTGGTCTCTTTTTGGTTTCGCTTTGGTTTATATTATGTCCGTTTTGAATGTTCCGTTCAGTTTCAATGATGATCAGAGCTCTTACAAACGATTCAAAAAATGATGAGGTCTTATTATCAAATACAATTCTGTTGAATTAAGCTTAAGCTTTGATATTGTTCCTCGTTGGAATTGCTTCAATATGCATTAAAAAAAATCTGAAAGCTTGAAACACTATTAAATCAAAATTATTTTGTCATCATTTTTATTAATCTGAAATTAGAATATTTCTTGAACCTGGAAATATTTTGTAAAACCTGGAAAAATCAGGGAATTTTATTTCTGTAAATGAGTAGACGCCCTGATTTGGGTCCCATAACAACTGTGCAAAATTTCAGCTCGATCGGTGAAACTATATTTTAGCGCCAGTTGTTCAAAGTTTTTATGGGATGTATTATGGGAAAACTTACTTTTGCAAAGAAAAATCACCAGAGGTCGTCTATTTACCTCTATAAAAACTCTGAACACAGATTTCGATAGATATTTTTATGATGAAGAACATTGCCGAAGACCGCGAAAAAAGTTATTAAGCATTGGCTACTCGAAAATTTCGTCCAATTTTGGCAAATTAGGATTTCATTGATCAACTTTATTACAAGTGTCGGATTGTTTCGTGGTCTTCAGCAATATTCTTCATCGTTAAACTACCTATCAAGATCTGTGTTCAGAATTTTTATAGACGTAAATGGGCGACCTCTGGCGATTTTTTTTTGCAAAAGTAAGTTTTCCCATAGTAAACCGCATACAAAGTTTGAATGGCTAGCGCTAAAATATAGTGTCACCGATCGAGCTGAAATTTTGCACAGTTATTATGAGACCCAAATGCAATCCAAAAAGTGGACTGGAGCGAGAATCTGAATTTTGTTCCACACTACTATACTGCCCATAACTGCCCTCCCCTAGGACGTGTAATCTTGCCGCGATGGGTGGGCTTACCCCATTAGCACTTATATGGGAACCAAAGACATGTCCAGTCGTGGTGGTATCACATCAGGAAATATTTGTTTAATGCCGCGTCATCAACCATCTGGCATAGATGCATGAATCTTACGGATGTGATCCAACGGTTATCCTGTTACCAGGCATCGGGGTAACAGGAGCCGTAGCCACGCTTTGATGCAGATAGGTTAGATTTTGTTTAAATGGTTATAATATTGACTAATGAGGAGAATGACTGAGGATCCATCGAGTAGAATGTGACACAAATGTTAATTTGTTATGCTTCTCTCATTAGAATCATAATAAAAAAAACACATTTATTATGTTGGTATCATAAAACTACAACAACTTCATTCTCGCAAAATTATAATAAATAGATAGGGCTTAGGCGCGATGAAGCTTTATTTTGTCACCGAAAAGTGGATCCGGACAATAAAAAATGACTTTCTATTTCTTTATTATTTCTAGTATAGTTTTTAACACAGAAATGTATTTACGACGATTCTAAATGAAAACAGACGAGACCAGATTTGAACATGAATAGATGTATAAAACAAACTGATCAAAATCATTATTGACCAACATGACAAAAGTAGTAAACTTAAAATATTCAACTTGTCCAAGTACTAATAAACATGTTAAAAAGGACCTTTAGCAATACTGACCAACGGGACTGAGGAAAAACTAGATCAACAGTCAACACATAAAGTTTCCGATGTCGTTGATGTATAATCAGCGATGTAGTCAAATGTAATTCAAAGAACACTCACTAAATCCCGTTTATTCCTAATACTAATAACTTTCTTTCTTTCTTTCTTTTCATGTATAACAACTAACAACAACACCATCACGACCCGAGGAGGAACAAATAACTCCCCAATAACTTATGCATACCATTTTTTGGTATCATACCAAAATTAGGTATTGTTCAGTTGTCAATACCTCAATTTGGTATTATAATGGTATTGAAAAAAATCTTTAAAACAATTAAAAATACTTCATTGAGGTATTAAACAGCTATTGAGGTCTGCTGGAGGTATTGAACTACAATTGAAAAATTTCATTTTTATATGAAAATCCATCAAGTATTATTGAGGTATTACAATACCTGATCTAGTTATCAGTTTGATGTTCGTAGAATATGCTTGAGATATTATTTGAGGTATTTTACCTCTTATGCAGAGCTAATTCATACCTCATTCAGGTATGTAGTATTGGAAATTATCTGGTATGGAATACCTCAATTTGGTATTCAGTAGTTATTTTCTTCTGCTCGGGGAGCGAGCAAGTCGTCTGTCGTATGTATCAGCATTGTATGTATGTATAGATCAGCACGGACACGGATCGAATTACCATCAAACTGAGGTAAAAACGATCCATATGCGTTGGTGGGTATACTAAGAAAGGGGTAAGTAACATTTTTAGTTCTTAGTGAACACATATTGTATATCATTTCAGCCCCCCCTATATATTCATAATACCGTACCAATAATACCGTACCAATAACTTTGTCTATCCAAACTGTAAACTAACTTGAGACATTATTCAAAAGAATTCTCATTTTGAGAAGACTTCTTCTTCTTTTCTGGCGTTACGTCCCCTCTGGGACAGAGCCTGCTTCTCAGCTTAGTGTTCTTATGAGCACTTCCACAGTTATTAACTGAGATCTTACTATGCCAATGACCATTTTTGCATGCGTATATCGTATGGCAGGTACGAAGATACTCTATGCCCTGGGAAGTCGAGAAAATTTCCAATCCGAAAAGATCCTCGACCGGTGGGATTCGAACCCACGACCCTCAGCTTGGTCTTGCTGAATAGCTGCGCGTTTACCGCTACGGCTATCTGGGCCCCAGACCTCAGAACAATAACAATAAGACGAACATAAAGCATATCGATGACCACACCAAACACATTTACAGTACATTTAGATTTGATACTTCTCCTCATATTAATTATCTACAACTTGGATTCGGTACTACAAGATGGCAACATAGACAGTCATCTCTCCTAGAAAAGTATTGTATTGATTAGCATTCCAGTACGACCTTCGGAAGATAAAGACTATTTAAAACCAAACACTTGATTCATATTTTGAAATTTATTCATATAGTATAACACATCACGTTTCAGACTAGTAGCATAAACGACTAAAATACTAGAGAATACATGACGTACAATGACGAGGCACTTCAGATAGTTCTTGTTCGCGTATAGATGGAAGTACATTTCATGTTTTTCACTTCAATAACCTTCATTCCATTCGGGAAAAAAGGATCACCCTATCGCTATCGTTTGATATACGACCGCATTCTGTATAATTATCATTTTCTGTCTATCATTGTCAAAAGATGCTTGGAGATGACATCTGTGCTACAATTTGTCAACATAGCTCTGTATGTTATTTCCAAGAAATGCATTAATTAATAACATATATTTTCATGTCGCTTCTCCATGCTTAAACAAGAATTGCTCAGAACTAAAGGATGACTATACAAACATGACTACGGGAGGGAAACTGAAGCAAAAACAATCTAATAAAACTACTTCTGCACAATATTCAAACCAAATAGTGTTAAAGCGGGCAACATAGCCTATTCCGTCTAAATATTGGCAAAAGTAGAGGTAAAAATTTGCACTTCCTGAGAGAAGAATCCTGCGTTATTCACGCAGATTCATTGACACGATTATAAAAAGAGTCTTTTTAAAAGACACGATTTTTACAAAATCTTGGACAGATTTTTTTAAGAATTCTGAACACGACTTTCACGGTCAACATTGGCAAGATTCTCATAGACTTCTAGCCAGGATTTACATCGAATTCAATACATAATTTTCTGAAATCCTTGGCAAGATTAAAATATATCAACTTTTTGCTAGAACCTTAAGCGAATTAATATTTAAATTTTGAGCAGTTTACTTGAACTACCCTTAAGCACTCTCAAAGATTTCAAGGTTGCATTTCGAAATGTTTGTTGAGTGAGATTCTGAAGGAATCCTAGGCACTATTATTGTAACATCTTGGACATTTTGACCAAGCTTGTTCACGATTTTAGCACATTCCGGTTCAAATTCTGACAGAATTAGGAGTATGATTTTCATAAAATCCTAGGCATTATTCACACAGAATCGAAAATTTTTGGAATAGATTCTTTAAAATATTCTGCTCTAGATTAAGACATAGTTTTGAAAAAACGCCTCACAACATCCGGCAGAATGATTAGCTGGAGCTCTGATAGAAATTTGGTTGAAATGTATACAGTTTACAGAAATCATAAATAGCTTTTATTATCCCTTTTGAGTTCAGAAAATTGTTGTACTACAACTTCAACACTCTTCTAAAATGCTATTTTTAATCAATGTAAACTAAATTTTCTATCTAAACAGCAGGTAAAGGTTGATTTTGAACTTTGAACTTTTTTTGAAGCCAGCGTATTCGTGGTCTTCTTCGAAGTCGCCGACCTCTATCTGGTTCCCTGCTGAATATTATTTTCGCAATTCTTTCTTCCGACATTCGCACTAAGTGACCAGCCCACTGAAGTCTGCCGTATTTTACACGCTTGATAGTATTCGCATGTTTGTACACTTGATACAACTCGTGATACATGCGTCTGCGCCACACACAATTTTCGAGTTTCCCACCGATTATTGTCCGCAGCACTTAACGCTCGATAACACCGAAAGCTTTCCGGCCTGCTACGTCCACGCTTCGTGCCTGTAGAGAGCCACCGGAACAATCAACATTTTATACAGGGCGAATTTTGTTTTCGTTTGCAAGCTGCGAGCCGTATTCGCAGCCGCATCACGTCTTTTGACTTCGCGGGAAACGTCGTTGTTACATGTATCAAGTGCTTCTGTTTTGGAGCGTCTTGCTGGGTAGTGCTTCGTGAAGCCCAAGCAGGACCGTTTTTACATTCAGAAATGGAATAGTGAAAAGTGAAAAATGAAAAAGTGATTTGTTTGATTTGTGTCCTCAGTACTGTTGGTTTTTGGCCGCCCGAAGTTCACCGAACCATCCGGAAGTGACATGCAGCACATAAATTTAGAGAATCAATCCGGTGAGTTTGTTCCAGTATGATACTTTTTCTTTTGTGAGCCTTCCGGATCGTTTTTGTTCGCGTCGTGGAACTTCTGATCGTTTCTTGAACGGAAAATGTTATTTTCGGAGTTTGATAATTATGTTCAGATTGCGCATTCTGTCCGGGCGGGTGTAACGCAACTAACAATCGGTTGTGGATGCTTTTTAACTGTTCGATGACCCTGGAGGGATCGATCCTGCTTTTCGTATAATTTTGAGCAGAAAAACCGACTGTGTCCTAGGGTGTTTAGTTCGAACGCGCTTCCTTTCGTTTTTCGATTATCTAAAAATACAGTACCACCCAGTACAGTTTTTCAATGAGCACAGTACAGTTTTTCAATAGGCGTGATTTTTTTTTTTTTTTTTTTTTTTTTTTTTTTTTTTTTTTTTTTTTTTTACGCGTATCGTTACACAATCCGATGACCCTGGAGGGATCGGTTTTGCTTTTTACTGGTTGTTGAGCAAAAATATTACTGCACAATCGACAAGCATTTCGCGAAATACTATTTATACTATAAATAAGCTATTGTTTTCTCTTTTGATTGCCGGCATTCAAAAGATTAATTTGAAAACGCTTAAACAACAAATATTTATGGTCTATCGCCAGCTTTCTAGGCGAATCCTGACAATATACCTTCCCCAACCTCCAACTCCGTAGCACTTATGAGGGTGTCGCTGAGTCGGTGGCCTCTCATTAAGTAAGTGCTACATCAACATTTCCTTCCCCTATCCCAAGTTACGGTAAAGATGGGCGTGGCCGGGAATAGCGATATTCATGCTTTTAGTATTCTTGTTTATGATTTGAACAAGGTATACTCCCCTGCCTTGTTCTTGAAAGTAGTCAGGATGAGATTATTAAAAAGAAACATGAATGTTGCTAGTATCCAATCTACGAAGTATACCGTAACTACGCTAACGCTAACGCTAACGCTAACACTACTATACTGCCCATAACTGCATATTTGTAACATTCGACAAAAATAGGCATTGAGTAAATGGAATACCAAGCGTCCATTTTATGGTAGTATGGGAGTAAACTAAAATTGCTAATAATTACCAGGAAATCAAAAGTGCTTATTTGAGGCTGATATTTTGTACAACTCATATCGCATACTAGGTGAAAAGTCAGAAAATAAGTCCGATAGAAATTTCATTGCTATTGCATTAAAAGGCTCATTTATAATCTCAATGTGACTGTTATGCGGTTATAATTACCAATGTGACAAAACAACTTGGTATTTTTTTCGAATTTTCTAGAACAATCTCACAGATTTCAGTAAGTTGATCGAAAGTATTTATCATTTGATGGCTCTTCCTGGCATTAACTCCAATTTGTCAAAAATGTCGAATGTGACTGTTATGCAGTTATGGGCAGTATACAGTGTATAGATACGTTACCCTTGAATTGCGCTCATTCACCGAAAAGTCTTCTAACACCATCACCCCCAATCAGCTGGTCACCCGGGTCGTCCTGCCAAGACAGGTCAACGACCTTCCATCTTACAGCTTATTCCCACCGTTCTAATGTATTGGACAAACGCCAAACAGTAGGCGAGAATAACCGAATCCACACGCACAAAAGTCACCCATCGGATAAAAAGGAGACCAACACCAGAGCCAGCTGCTCGGTTCTCTTGATCCCCTAACACCCTCCCTCGCATCACCCCGCCTGCTACGGTGTGTCACGTTCGAGTTCGCAGCTAACTAATGCGTGTGAATAAACTGCCCCGGACACGTGTGCGTAGCGAACGGGCCCCATCACCGAGGACCGAGGCGGCAAACGCGTGTGCGTAGATATTTTCCTATCGGAATACAGCCCCAAAAAAGCCGGCTCCTCGCACACATCCAAGACCGGTATGTTTTTGGCGTCCCGCGCTAGCGATTTTTTTTTGTTTTCGCGTCGTTTGGATTTCTGACCTGCCGGCACACTATGGGCAAGAAAACGAAATTTAAAAAAACTACAAAAGTCCAGAAACTGTTTTTAATGTAATGGATTGTACGATTTTCATGTGCGATTGTGCACCGAGGATTTTTTACGACTTATTACAATAGTTCATTTCACACTATTGGAGTTGAATTTAGTTTAACCCCTCTATCAGCAGCATCAGCTAGATAAATAGTAGCTGCGAAAGAGAGCCATGCTCTGTTATCCCCCTCCCCCATACAATCAGAGTTGTAACAGTAGACGATAAACAGGCTGTCATGATGTGTTGCGGATCATGATTTTTACAGAGAGCGATGTTTGAGTTTGAAATTTTGTCACGAAATTTCCATTCATGGTCCATAGTGCGGCATTAGGCAGTTATTAGCGCGTCATGTTTTGTGTTTTGCTCCATCGAGATTCTTTTTCCCGTTGCAAAAGTGCGAAATGTGCGTTTTGTAATCGAATCGCTGGATGGCTGGAGGTGGAGGTGTCGAATCGTTTTTGACACGGGTTGACGGATGAATCTAAGTGATGAATTGGAGCCATTTATTGCGGAACGAGGTGCTTTGGACTTCCTCTGTGGGAAGGAATTCCTTTGCGGTATCTAGGTAGGTACGCGTTTTGTTCGGTCATTGTCGTCGTTTGGTGCGGCTGTGTAGGTGGGCGATGTGAACTTGACTGACCTTTAAGGTCACGGTTGAGGCCAAATTGGTTGTTTGCGTCAGCATGTCAGCACGCGGTCTTTAGTCCGATATAAAAATCACGACCTTTTTCTGTTTGATTAGCGTGGTTTCCAGAGACTAAACAAATGAGTATAGGGGTGGCCTATTAAGTACATAATGTGTACAAATGAAATTTAACAAAAACCAGACAACTAATGTAAAAAGTATTAGTATTTAAAAGTGTGACAGAGGGGAGGAAGAATGCTTTGAGATGCCAAAACTTCCGTGATGCACTTAATCGATAATTATTTAGTATACATATATGACAGTGTATGTAATTTGGCAATAACGTTGGTTATGTTTGTTATATCTTATCTGGGTTAACGTACGAAATAATTATTGTCTATATTTATTTCGGGAGTGTCACTTGATTATGAATTTGAAAAGAATGAGCTATTTTTTCGGATATGCCATATTTAATTTATTCTATGTTTGATAAGCTGTATCAGTACTGTTTCATGTTTATTTATTGTTTTGATAGTCCTGTTACGACCTGCACAACTATTTTAAATATTCATACAAAAAAACATTGTAAAGTATGAGTAGGTATTAAAAAACCGAATTTCGCTTTATGAAATATGTGAATGCTTATAAAGAATAGTGAAGTCCTGATTAATAATACAGTCTAACCTCTATGAGTTGATATCTGAAGGGACCATGAACTCATGGAAATACCGACTCATGGAACTGAAATGCTATGGAAAGCGGTTTGAGGGGACCATCATAGTAACCATTTTGTTTTTAGTATGGTTCCATGAGTCGATATCGAGTCATGGAAGTTTCGCTGTATGAAGCTTTCAGAAATTAATCACAAATTTCAGAGTTTTAGATTTTGATGCAAATATTACACAAGAACCTTATATTTTCTGTAGGGGATGGCGGGGTAAGATCGCCCGCCTGAGCTATGTTATTCATATGTCAAAATCAAGAATCAATAAATCCTTTTTTGACACAGTATGTCGTTTTTTGAAGCCTTAGGCATGATCAAAAAATATCACAGGTGTTCTGCCCATAACTGCATATTTATAACATTTGACAAAAGTAGGCATTGAGTAAATGGGATACCAAGTTAGCATTTTATTGCAGTATGGGAGGGAACTGATATTTCAAAAAATCACTAAGAATTCAAAAGTGCTTATTTGAGGCTGAAATTTTGAACAACTCATATCGTTTATTGGGTGAATAGTCAGAAAATAATTCTGATAGAAATTTCGCTGCCACTGCATTACGAGGCTCATGTGTAATCTCAATGTGACTGTTATGCGGTTACAAATGCCAATGTGACAAAACAACTTGGTATTTTTTCCGAATTTTCTAGAACAATCTCATAGATTTTAGTAAGTTGATCAAAAGTATTTGTCATTTGATGACTCTCCCCGGTATTAACTCGAAATTGACAAAAATATCGAATGTGACTGTTATGCAGTTATGGGCAGTGTTGTATTTGTAAAAATTAATTTATTTCTTGATGTTTGAAGAAGTGATGTCTTATCACGATTATTTCCAGCGATGGGATAAAACCGCCCACCTACGGGGTAAAAGTGACCACCACGATTTTTATTCACAATTATGCGAAAAAATATATCAGTTCCCTGTGATTTTAAAAAGTATAATGTTTTATGAATCCTACATTGATTAACGGGAATATTGAATCATTTTCAGGGTTAAATAGCTTAAAAAGTTAGATACATACTTATTATCACCTTGAAACACCCATATTTAGGAAAAATATGCGTATTTGGCTTGTTTTATTGACAAAATTGATTTCATTTTACTTGAATAGTAATGTACAAAGTAGTTACAACTTTTAAAATGGTTCCGACATTTTATTTTGTATAAATTAGGGCTGGCGGACTTACCCCATCAGCAGTGGTCGGTTTTACCCCGCTTGCACAGTTTCCACAACTATGGCTTCATTTCAGTGCTTAATAGTTACATATCATATTTCACTTCACTGAAGCATATTTCACATTTCTATTGAAGCATTGACGGGTAATTTGTTATGTTTTTACAACAAAATCCCTTCAGAAATCCTTAAGTGAGCATCTGTTAATTTTAGATCAAATTCAATACCGACGAGCAGAAACTTTGTTTTTGATATTTGTTATGAAAAATGTAATGTAAATATCACTCAAAATGTCAAAAACCTTGTGTTTGTAGAAAGTGCTTGGTGAACTTTTAATAAAACCGCCATTTTCATGCCAAACTGAAGGTGGTCCGGCTTACCCCGGCGGGCGCTTCTACCCCGTCTTCCCCTATATGTAACAATATTATGCAATTAGAGTAAGATTTTCATGCGGAATTAATAGTGTTTAAAGTTAAATCAATCTGAGAAGAAGTAAATGTCATTTTAATAACTTTTTAAAAATGTGTTTGACTTGAGTTATTAGAAACTTTCATAATCGAGAAATCGAGGCTTTCCTTAGCCGAGTGGTTAGAGTCCGTGGCTACAAAGCAAAGCCAAGCTGAAGGTGTCTGGGTTCGATTCCTGGTCGGTCCAGGATCTTTTCGTAATAGAAATTTCCTTGACTTCCCTGGGCATAGAGTATCATAGTACCTGCCACACGATATACGAATGCAAAAATGGCAAGTTTGGCAAAGAAAGCTCTCAGTTAAGCTGAGAGCCGGCTCTCTCTCAGTGAGGACGTAATGCTAAGAAGGTGTGCGGGTGATAATGGCAGGATCAAACATGTCGCGCGTCGGTAGTGCAGTAAGTATGAGCATGACCGCCCGCAGTTGCTACTCCGTTATTGCAAGAGCAACTGTACTTACACAGGGAACCAACAGATGCTACTCAGGATCAGTAGCATCTTCAATGTGTAAGTACTGGTGCTCTCATTATTATAACAAACAATACCGGCGCCGGCTGCGTCCAAATGCAGGTCAATTTGGGAATGGCAGGGAAATGTTGACGTGTTACTTGCTTTATGGAAGCCGAGGAGTCCTCTGCTCTTCCACAAGAAAACATTGGGAGTTTGAATATGGGAAAGGATTCGTTTTGGTAAACGATAAAGATATAATTTTAAATGAATACGTGAACATATACACGGATGATCGATACCGATAGTGCGGTTATTATGCGAACCAGAAGCATGTAACAAATTGAACGGACTACTGACGCGTCGATCCTTTTTTTCTTTCGCACACTTTTTTCTTTTTTTCCCCCTTTTTTGCTCCTGCGGGGGTGGGCGATGAGGATAGGATCAAACTTGTCGCGCGTCGTTCGCTCAGAGAAATGAAAAGCGCCGCGGATCGTTAGTAGTGTTTGATCTATTGATCGCGTCGCTTGCTCTTGTGTGGGCGAGTGACGAATACTTGTTCGGCGTACAATGCGATTGTCGAATTATTTCGCGAATCCGGTTAGGCGTGATTATATCATGGATCGCTTCACCAAACATTGGTGACTCCCCGATCTCTACCTTATCCCACTCACCCAATATCCTTTCCATGACAACCGTGGAGATGCACAGGTGATCTCGGTCTCTAGTAACAACGGTAGTCACACTAACATTTCTTCCCTTCCCCGATGACCGTAAGGACGTTGCCGGCGCCGTTATCGACTATCAAATTTGAGCTCTCGATTTGTGCACACTGAAGAATGGTAAGCTAATCCCAAGCCCCATTCATTAATTCCCTGTGCATTCGATTGTTCACGGAGTAGCAACTACGAATTGTACGGTCATCTATGCTTATGCATATGCTAGAACTGCTTTTGCTGTTTCGATGATTGCGATTGCGGATTCATGACTGTTAAATTTAAAATAATCATTAAGATTTGTATTGTTTCTAAGTCTGGCCATCATTTGGTTGTCCAACAATGATTTAATAGCGTCCTATTAAAATATATTATAGAAATTACAAAATGGGTTCCGATTTTGGCTACTGAAAATTTCGACTTTGTTGCCATAAATGGAATCCCACTGTATAGACAAAAATCTTCCAGCGAACCGGATGTTTCACTGCCAGATAGCGCTTGATCTGTTGAATAAATTTGCCAAAGGCACTTACCTCTAGGACCTCGAGATATAGACCATTTAAAAAAATTGTTTTCAGTGCCACCCAACGCTGAATTTTCGATTGTACCCCGTTTGGCATAAAGTCGTTTGGCATAAGGTCATTTGGCATTAAGCCGTTTGGCATAAAGTCGTTTGACATAATGGTCGTTTGGCATAATGGCCGTTTGGCATAATGGTCATTTGGCATAATGGTCATTTGGCATAATGGTCATTTGGCATAATGGTCGTTTGGCATAATGATTGACTGAAAATAAATATCGGCATTGTTTAAGCTTTTACCGAGATCAACACCACCGAGCCCATAGCAAAAAATGTTGGTAGATTCTAAACAAGCGTGGTGTTCGTTCAGAGATTTTCCTAGCTAAGAATTTCAAAAATTATTGTGAAATTAGAGAGCATTACTAAATTAAACTCGTGACGGATCTCTACATCTCAGAACATAGAGTATCTTTAAGCTTGTTGCGATAAACAAATTTGAAACAGTAAATTGGCAAAGAAAGTTCGCAGTTATTCATCAAGGGAACGCTCATAGGATAGTTCGCTGCAGATCAAGCTCTGTCCCAGTTTGGACGTAACACTCGATGAAATTACTTGATAAAATAATGGATTTTTTTTTTGCAAAATAACTAAAGCTATAGTTCAAAGATCTATCAATGCGACTTAATGCGAAAATTGCCTATATACCATAGCAGATTATTTTTCGTTTGAAATGTTTAAGGCTCTAACGTAAAAAAAGTCTGTTCACAGCATAGGTCAAATGAACAACACATCTTTAAAAGCAAATATTTGTGGCGAAACTTTTCATCGGTTCAATGTAAATTCTAATTTTGAAAGTGTACATCAAAAACACCGTTTATTATCGAGAGAAGGGAAAATTCGTGATTGAAATAATATTTTTTCCGGCATACCTCGGAAGGAGATCACGCGTTTGCCCCAAAAAAAAGTATATGTTGAAAATTGGCAGGTTCTAAAGTAATTATCATTCTAACAACACATCTGGCAAGAATTGATAACATAGTTAACATATAGGTTTACTAAATAATAAAATTCAAAACAGTATAAATATAAGGAACAGCCTACTTTTAAAAGAAGGAAAAATTTATAATAAACCATTAGAAGAATGGACGCAAAAAAATATTTCGGCATAATAAAACGAAAAGACATAAACAAGTGCGTACAGAATCATCGAAGAGGTTGTGCTACTTTTCCCCGAATACCATTTCCTTGAATGACTGGTTTCCCCGAAAAGTGGTGACAAGAAAGAACGATAAACATTCAAAAGAAGGAAGTATTCTGTTATTCTCGGCAATACACATGTTGGTCAAAATGCTGAGGACGACAAAACTCGAAAGAACCGCCAATTAAATAAAGAAGGGTACATATTAGATGGTCAGTTCGTTCACCACCATGAAATGTATAATGTTACGAGTGCTTTTCGGGGAAGTGGGCTAGTCGGGGAAACGGGATATTTGGGGAACTGGCATTCGGGGAACCGACATTTGAGGAAAAGTAGCACAACCCATGGAAGTAACTGCAGTAATCGATTTCTCTTTTCGCTGATAATTTGAGCAGATCAATGTTATCGATTGCCGCCCTTTTGTCAGTTGGAAACAAAAAAAACTTAAAAAATATAGCTCCAAAGAATAGCCTATGCATAAAAGAAGGAGAAATTTATTGAAATTTTAAATCAACAATTTTCATACCTATAATTATGGTTGCATCATATTTAGAAAAAAAAGAACAATTAAAAGAAGGGTAAATTTGTGCCTAATATATAAAAATATTCAGTACAAAAATTTGTTCCAATAGCGAAACTCAAAAGAACACACTTAGTTTAAAATGCCGAATCTCGTCTAATTTTAACCGAAATCCGCACAACCGAGTAATCGGCAAACACATTTTTTGGGATCTCAGCAAATAAGAGCCGAGTTCAGTAAATCATGCTGCGTTGCTAAGCAACCGGACAATCGATTAAACTCGGGAAACTGAGATTCGCACAGCCGAGCTCGTGAAAAAAATCTGAGTGTGAAGAATTAATTTTTGAAAGAAGGGTAATTTCTGGATAAATAATTAAATACTATTGACAATAACTTTCCTAATATGCTTAAATTTATTCATGAGTGAATGATTGTTGAATAAAGTGTTATTTTGTATCAATTGACTCCAAAACAAGCCTGATGTCATCAGAAAGATTCAATAGAAAGGTAAAAACGAAAAAATGAGAAATTCTTGGTTTCAGACTCATTATGCCAAACGACCGTTATGCCAAACGACTTTATGCCAAACATATTTATGCCAAACGACTTTATGCCAAATGACCTACCACCGAATTTTCAATATGATTTGTCACTGCCGAATAATCCTTGATCAACTGAACAACTTGTCAAAAACCTTAACATTCAGCTTTTAAATATCTTAAAATACAGAAGATTGAAGATGATTTGTTACTCGCGCCACTAGCGGAAAAATCTCGAACCAGATAACCAGACCCGCCGAGCAACTTTTCCGAAAATATCAACTAGCGTCACCTAGTGAATAAATTCCCAATCACTGCTAATGAGTTCTTGATAAGCTGAACAACTTTGCCGAAAACACCAACATTCTAGCTCATCAGGATCTTGATATATCCGAGAACTCCGGAACCATTTGGATCATATTCCCAAATTTTCGGACCATAAACTAGAAGAGTTTTTTTTTATGTTTTAAAAACCTCAACAAAATCCACCGAGAAACAAAAAAGTGAGCACATTTAAGTGTATTTTTTATGCGTTTGAAAAGTATGTTGGCTGGATGGAGGTTAACCTTCCTCGTGCATTGAGGTCATTTTTGGCTAATCAACACGGTAAAAGAGCTGTAACTTTTTAGAGAAAAGAGATAGTAATGTGAATTTTTCTGACTTTTCCTAACTTCTGAATACGAACATTTCATTCCTCCATGAAGAACTTTTGATCGCTATGGGATTTTCTAGACCGGTTCCGATGGTCTCCAGAAATACTTTCAGCAATTCGTTCAGGAATTTTGCCAGAAGTTAGAGACACTTACACGTAAATTCTTCCAGTGGACGATTGTGTCCTTTGAAGGAAGCACCACACTATACAACGGACTAGCATGCAACGCCCAGTGGCACAGTCGAAATACGTTCCTGACGAAAAGTTTTTCGGACTGAAGCGGGAATCGAACGCACATTCCTTGACTCGATGCGGCTAAAATGCTTGGTAACACTAACCGCACGGCCACGAAGCCCAGTTTCTCCAGGAATTTTTGCAGGGATATTTCTGCATGGATTCCTCTTGTAATTTCGCCAGGAGTTTCAACCGAAATGCCCCAAATTCTTCTAGTAAAATCTTTACTGCGATTCCTCCACGAAAAACTTTACAAGGATTTTTGCAGAGTTGTCTCAAAGGCTTTTTCCAGGGTAGTTTGTACTTACATTCCAGTACTATCGTGTTTGGAACATTTTTAAAAATTTCTCCATAGTAATTTCCATATATTCCTACATCGTCTTTGGGCCACCTTGAAATCACCACCTAGAAAGCTGAATTAATACTTAATTTCACAGAACACTATTTTATGGTGTGGATAGCAAGGAAGATACGGGAGAATGGATTTTCAAACTTTTTGAAATTTTGAACCGCCCTACTTTTCTGGTAGTCCTTTCGAGATTCCCCTGAAAATTATTCCTGAAATTTCCTCGGGGGATCGCTCCAGGAATGCTATCAGCAATTTCTACTAGTATTCCTGTAGAGATTCTTCAAGATTGTCCATCAGGAATTCTTCTAGAGATATCTCCGGGGAAAATTTTACCATGAATTATTTTAAGGATTTTTCTAGGTAATCCCAGAGCAATCCCTGGTTAAATCCCTGGAAGAATCTCTGGAGGAATTCTTGCAGTAGCCTGAGGGAATCTTTGGAGTTCCTGAAGAAATCGTTCAAAGATTCCTACAGGAGTTTCTCCAGAGACTCTTCCAGGGATTTCTTTAGGAAAAACTCTACTGGAATTCCTGCAGAGATTTCTACAGGAATTTAGCTGGAAAAATCTCCGTAGGAATTCCTGTAGGAATTTTCCTAGAGCAGCCCCAGAAAGAGTATCTGGAGAGACTCCTGTAGGAATCTTTGAACGGATTATCTAAGTCAATTACTGAAGAACTCCTACGATGTGGTTCGATAAAGGGCCAGAAATGTTATCAGGCATTCATGCGTTTTGGCGTTTTTATATGAAAAATTTAAATAAAAGCGCGGTATTGACTTAAACTGCCGAGAATACGTAAATTTGAAAAAAAATATGATAAAATGTAATCTTTAAAGAATTTTTGTTCATCCATGCCACAGATATTTCCTTGCAGATAGTTTTTATAAATTCTCAAACGCGACGCATATTTTGTCAACAACTCGAAATGAATTCCACCTCGTGACGCACGCATTTTTGTTAATGTCCCAAGAACCGCGCCAAGGTCATCGCATGGCAGCGCCCATGCACTTTCAGAAATTTTATACCAAATTCCACTCACGAACAGTTCCAAGCGCCACCGACCACTCTGACAGCAGCGTAGGTGCATCATATTTGCGGAAAACTTTACGACTGCCCAACCGACAAAAAAACGGTGGTGGCGGCCACGGAACGACATCTTCAACCTGTCGGAAAATGCACAATTTCGTGTGTGTAATGTGTGGTCGTAAATTTGTCACCCGGAAAGTCAACCAAACATGACATTGTGCAGAATGCATTTCTTTTGGGAAGAACACTGGGAAATGAAAAGATAGAGTTGCACCAACGTTGAACTTTGGAGAATAAAATTTTCGGCGTGGGCCGTTTAATAAACGGTGACATTGTACAAAATCATGCAGAATTTATTATTCTGTAATTTACCAGACAAGTGGTAAATTTTGAGAACTCGCTGTTGAACGATTGTACGCAATCGATTCTTTTTTTAAATTACATCTAAGAAGTTTATTCTTTACTTCAATATGCAATGATAAATCATTCATCATTTTAAAAAGACATGGACACTGTATTCAGCCATTTAGCTGCACAGACTGTAACTTAACACTAGACAACGGACAAGCATGCTCCAGTGGCACAGCCGAGAAACATTCCTGACGAAAAGTCTCTCAATGGCTGAAGCGGGAATCGAACCCACACCCCATGACACGATGCGCTTAAATGTCGGACGACACTAACCGCACGACCACGAGGCCCACCATTTTAGAGTATTAAGGTGTTTTAAAGCCAGTTCAAAACTATTAGAACTGTTATAAAACCTAATATGTAATGAGGGATGTCTTAAGCGAATCTTGTCGCAAAGAAATTAGTTACCTTTTGATTAATTACAATCAATTTTCATATTTTGGTTATAGATAAATTCTGTAAATAATGCTGATTTTATTTAAGATTGAATTAACAGATTAGAACAGATATCCAGCATTGCATTTCACGGTCAACACTTGACAATTCCAGTTCAGTGTTCAGGTCAACTGTCGAGTCAATGAAATTCGAGACCCTTCCAACAAGGTCAACCCACAATTCATTCGCCGATTAGCAGCGTGTACAACAAGTGCCAACGTAAATGGCACTAACTGCGCAACAAATGGAATCCTTGAGGAGCAGATAATACCCACACAGAGCTTAAATGAGCGGCGAAGAAATGACATCGATGCACCGCACGGCGTCCCCCATCACGCAATTATTGCAACCACTGCAAATTCTGCTCATCAAACGCTACTTCAGGCGCATAGTGGTCTAAATTTAGAAAAATCGTGGCAAAAATTATACATTTTCAGTGTATGACAACAGACAAGTGTTGTGAAACATGTTCTAAGGTTACAGATATTGTTTTGGGCATAGTTTCATAGAACAAAATTTTTACAAAACTCCTGTTTTCCATACATTTTAACTTTTTCAAAATTGAATATTTAGGCAAACATAAGCAAAACTTAATGAAAACTTAATTTGCACGAGTTTTGACGATGATGCAATAGTTGGGTTTTAAGCAAATAAAATATTGTTCATATTTTGGGCTTTAATAATCTTTTGAAGTTTTCGGATGTGTTCTTAAAATCCTAATATTTTAGATAAATATTTGACTTTATTTTCCAACTACAAACATGTTTGAAAATTGAGTTTTTCCCATCGTTTTTGAACACTAGACCTCTACGAGGCGGACAGTCCGCGTCCAGTCATCAACATCCAACTTCAGCTTCGGTGCGGTGAAAGAAGGAAGAAAATTTACAATAACGAGTGTATCATAACAATAAATGCCAGTGAGAGCACGAGGGCACAGAAAATTGCGACGAGGAAATCTGCATCCACACGACATCAAACGTCAGTCAACGAAAGCGACGACCAGAGCAGCGTCAGAACGCACTTGAGGAGTTCTGACGGGAATCGATGCCGGTGGGGAATTCGGGGTAAAGTGAGCCATTGGTAAATTCCTAAAAAATGAATATATTTTTTGAAGTTTTCAATTGTTTCGTGTGTTTGTACTACACAGAACTACTGGAAGATATGTAGCTCAAAAATCAAATCTAAAGGATTTTAATTTTGTTTAAAAGGTAGGGTTATTATACACATTTTTGGATTGTCTATAACTACATTTTCTTATATTTGAAAAATTATTGAATCATTTTTAGTCAACATTGGCTAGGTCTCATCTAATGTGTAACGGATAAATCAATGTATTTAATATTTTTCAGAAACTACCACAGAAAAAGAACTTAGTGATTCCAAATTTGCTGTTAAACTCGTTTAACAAGCTCTCGATAAAGAATTGACAACTAGAAAAGACTACAAGAAAATTTAGAAAGCAATTAACATATTTAAAAATCAAAATTAGAAAAATGAAAATCTCCCTTCTAAAATTCATGGAAAAACAATATCCAAAATTTCTATAATATTTTTGATAGGGTTTATATCAGTCTCTAGTATTATTTTGAATTTCGCTGGACTCAGAGATTACGATGTTCTGGAGCTTTTGAAAATCATACTAAAATTGAAAAATGTCTCAAGAGAAGCTTCCAAATCTTCAAACATAAACAATCCAAAGCTACTCAGAAGAATTCCAAGGCTTATTAGAAGAACGTTTCAAGGTTTTACAGAAAAAGGTTCCAGTTCAAGAGATTCTCGAGAAACGACTCGAGAAAAAACTCTCAAAGCTCCTTCGAAGTAGTTTCTAAAGCTGCTCAGGAAAAGCTTGCAATGCTTTTTAGAAGAAGAATTAAAAACTTCATGAGAGAAATGCACAATGCTCCATAAGCTGCTTAGGAGCAGTTTCCAATGCTTCTTGGGATTAGTTTCCAAAAGGAGAAGATACCAAAGCTTCTTAGAGAGAAGTACCAAGCTTCTCAGCAGAGGTACTAAAGCTTCTCAGAAGAAGCTATCAAAGTTTCTTAGGAGGAACTTTCAAATCTTCTCACGAGAAGCTCACAAAACTTCACAGGAAAAGTTACCAAAGCTTCTCAGGATAAGCTAGCAAAGCTTCTCAGTAATAAATACAAAAGCTTGTCAGGAGAAGCTACGAAAGCTTCTCAGTACAGGCTATCAAAGCTTCTCTAGAGAATTGTTGGCTTCTCAGTAGAAGCTAACGAAGGTTCTCAAGAGAAACTAACAAAGCTTCTCAGGATGAGCTTACAAAGCTTCTCAAGAGATGCTACCAAAGGTTCTTAAGAGAAGCTACCGAAGTTTCTCAGGAGAAGCTCCCGAAGCTTCCCAGGATGAACTACCGAAGTTTCTTAGGAAAAGCTACCCAATGTGCTCATGAAAAGCTACCGAAGCTTCTCAGGAAAAGCTAACAAAGCTTCTCAGAAGTAGCTACCGAAGCTTCTCAGGAGAAGCTACCGGAAGCAACCGAAGTTTCTCAAGAGAAGCTACCGAAGCTTCTCTGGAGAAGCTACCGAAGTTTCTCAGGAGAAGCTCCCGAAGCTTCCCAGGATGAACTACCGAAGTTTCTTAGGAAAAGCTACCCAATGTGCTCATGAAAAGCTACCGAAGCTTCTCAGGAAAAGCTAACAAAGCTTCTCAGAAGTAGCTACCGAAGCTTCTCAGGAGAAGCTACCGGAAGCAACCGAAGTTTCTCAAGAGAAGCTACCGAAGCTTCTCTGGAGAAGCTACCGAAATTTCTCAGGAGAAGCTACCGAAGCTTCTCAGAAGAAGTTAACAAAGGTTCTAAGGGAAAGCTAACAAAGCTTCTCAAGAGAAGCTAACAAAGCTTCTCAAGAGAAGCTAACAAAGCTTCTCAGGAGAGACTACCAAAGCTTCTCAGGAGAAGCTACCAAAGCTTCTCAGCAGAAGCTACCAAAGTTTCTCAGGAGAAGCTTACAAATGTACTCAGGAGAAGCTTACAAATGTACTCAGGAGAAGCTTACAAATGTACTCAGGAGAAGCTAACAAAGCTTTTCAGGAGAAGCTGACGAAGTTTCCCAGATAGCCGTAGCGCAGCTATTCAGCAAGACCAAGCTGAGGGTCGTGGGTTCGAATCCCACCGGTCGAGGATCTTTTCGGATTGGAAATTTTCTCGACTTCCCAGGGCATAGAGTATCTTCGTACCTGCCACACGATATACACATGCAAAAATGGTCACTGGCATAGTAAGCTCTCAGTTAATAACTGTGGAAGTGCTCATAAGAACACTAAGCTGAGAGCAGGCTCTGTCCCAGTGGGGACGTAACGCCAGAAAGAAGAAGATGACGAAGTTTTTAAGGGGAAGCCACCAAAGCTTCTCAGGACAAGCTACCGAAGCTTCTCAGGAGAAGCTACCAAAGCTTGTCAGAAGTAGCTACGGAAGCTTCTCAGGAGAAGCTACCGAAGCTTCTTTGGAGAAGCTACCGAAATTTCTCAGGAGAAGCTACCGAAGCTTCTCAGAAGAAGCTACCAAACCTTCTCAGAAGTAGCTACGGAAGCTTCTCAGGAGAAGCTACCGGAAGCAACCGAAGTTTCTCAAGAGAAGCTACCAAAGCTTCTTAGGAGAAGCTATCAAAGCTACACAGGACACGATACCAAATCTTCTCAGGAGAAGCTGCCACAGCTTCTCAGGAAAAGCTATCAAAGCTTCTCAGGAGAAGCTACCAAACCTTCTCAGGAGAAGCCACCAAAGCTCAGGAGAGGCTATCAAAACTTCTCAAGAGAAACTACCAAAGCTTCTCAGAAAAAGCTTCCAAAGCTTCTTAGGACAAGATACCAAAGCTTCTCAGGAGAAACTATCAAAGCTTCTCAGAAGAAGCTACCAAAACTTCTCAGGGAAAGCCACCAAAGCTTCTCAGGAAAAGCTGTCACAGCGCATCAGGAATCTACCAAAGCTGTGTTACGCCACTTACAAAGCTTCTCACAAAAAGCTTCTGAAGCTTCTTAAAAGAATCACTCAAAGCTTCTAAATAGAAGCCTTCGAAACTCCTTAGGAGTAGTTCCCAAGGCTTTTTAGAACAAACTCTTAAGCATATAAGGAAAAGCTCCCAAAGCTTCTTAAGAGAAGCTTTCAAAGTTTTTTTTTAGGAGAATTCCGAAGCTTTTAGGACAATCTTCCGAAGCATCACATCTTCTTGAAAGAAAATTTCAAAACATCTCTGGAGAAGTTTCGAAACCTTCTCAGAATATATTTCTGATGCTTTTTAGAAGAAAAATCCAAAACTTTTTCAGAGAAGTATTGTAAGTTTCTCAGAAAAGTTTTTTTTTCAAAGTTTATCAGGAGTAGCTTTCATAGTTTCCAAGGCGTCGTATTGGTGCCTGCTAGAATATCCTTAAAGAAATATGTTGAAAATTTGTCACTAAACTTGTATCATTTTTTTCAAATTATTATTTGTTTTTGCATAGCAATACTCAAACTCCAGATAAGTATTTCCATAACAAGAACTTGTAACCTATTTTTTCACAAACATGCCACTCGAACCATTTTGCCCCCCTGCTACTTGATGCGGGATTGAATCCCCTTTCGCAAGATCAAACGTGTGGCGCTGGGAGAGTGGATCATTTCAGAGTCAATGTTCATGCGAATAATCCCATTTAATGTTTGCTTTCATTTCCCCGTTCAAGTGCAACCCTCTATCTGCTACGCGGTAAAACTTATGTATATGTGAGTGTTTGCCCTCATCTTTCGCACAATAACCCTCATCCGAGGAACCTTGTTCCTGCTGGGATCGGGAATTTAAAATCATCGGCTTCCCATGATTTGAGAGACATTTTTCTGCCACGCTAACAGGTTTCTGATGAAAATATAAAGAACTGATATTCAATTACGATGTACCAGACAATAAGTTCAACTCTTTCCTGTCACCTTATCCTGCTGAAGAACAATCGTTTAAATTCAATAAATCATAATCATTTCTTCGTGGGAATCATTCTTCCTTTGAAGTGAACCTTTCACCGTGCAGCATATAGGTATTCCTTGAAAGGATATATCGAGCGCGACAACGAACCGACCGACCAAACAAAGAAGTTTTCCTTCGATCCGTTTCTTGCATTGATAAAACAGTCTGTAAGCCGTCCCGACTTTTGCTAGTAAAAGGGTTGCTAGTGCATGCTATTATTGGCGATGGAGGTATACATGGAAAGAAAGCATAGGCCTTTTACTCTTCCCACCGATATAATCTTCTAGTCATAGGGCTGGTAGCAGGTCTCTTTTTAGAGTTTTGGTAATTATTTGAATGGAAGTCCCTAACAAGTTTCTATTTTAATTGTCTCTAATAACGAATTCCATCCAGAATGAGTCGAAAAAAATAATAAAAATCGACCTCGATAATCTTTGATTTGAATTGAATTTTGCACATGTTTTTGGTATGGTAGTAAAAAAGTTTTCCATAAAAAGTATATCATATTGAATCAAGAATAACTTTTGAAAATGGTATACAAATTTTTGCATGCAATTTTTTTGAACAGTGGACCGAAGCTTTTGATTTTAGAGAAAAATAGTCTATGAAAAAGGACTATAGGAAAAAAATATACACTGAAAATATAGTTTATTTATTTTCATTGGAAATTCAAAAATAAAACCTAAATTTTAAATTACACGAAAACCTCATTTATAATATTTTTAAATTTGCACTATAGAATCTTGATAGTAAACAGATGTTTGGGACAAAGTTTCAAGACAGAGAAATCTATATAAATAAAAATGGAATGGTGTTTGTATGTCACGAAATGGCTTACGAACGGGTCAGCGGATTTGCATGATTTTTTCTCCATTTTGGTCGTCAACGGTTCCGACGTGTTTGTGTGTATAAAAATTCCAGGATATTCACTGGGAAAGTCGGGAAAACGAGAGTGAACGGAACTGTCATTTTGTATGGGACGATTCGTAGCGGTTTTCAACAGCCTACTTGATGGCAAGACGAAGTTTGCCGGGACCACTAGTTTTTAATAAAAAAGTTTTTCTAAGAACAATTTTCGGTCAATTTAAAATTCTGATACGTTCTGAATCTTGAAATTATTCTGAACCATAATGACTATCTTGATCACTTCTCTAGAAGTAGTCATATCCGAATTATCTAAAGTTCAATGCAAATAATATAAATTAAATAATAAAATATGCAATTTTTATTAGTTATTCGAAATTCTCCATCAAGGAAAATAAATAAGTGGAAAGAAATTTGGACTTTACTCTCGAAATCGTATTATTGTTGACGGAGAATCGCGAATAACTAATAAAAATGGCCTATTTCAAGATTTAAATATTTTTTTTGTATTAAACTTTATATAATTCGAAAATGGCTACTTCTAGAAAAGTTATCCAGATATTCATGATAGTTTATAATCATTTCAAGATTGTTATTGTATCATCGAAACGTATTTATTTTCACAAAAAAAAATTAACATTGACCAAAAGTTGTTCTTAGAAAAACTTCTTTATAAAAAAATTTCTCCATCATTAAACTTTGTCTCAAACATCTGTTTACTATCAAATCCTATGATGAAAATTTAAAAAATATTAAAAATGGGACTTATGTATTTTAAAAATTTATGTTGTATTTTTGATTTTTTCATGAAAATAACATAAAATATTGTTTCAGTGTATATTTTTTTATTGTAGCCCAAACGGTTCTCTAAAATTAACACTTATTATACCATACCAAAAACGATAGTACTCCGTGTGCCATAAAGCCGTTTGGTATAAAGTCGTTTGGCATAATGGACGTTTGGCATAATGGCCGTTTGGCATAATGATTGACTTAGAATGAATATTGGCATTTTCGAAGCTTTTACCGAGATCAACACCACCGATCTCATAGCAAAAAAAATCGTAGGTTCTCTATAAGCGTGGTGGTTGTTCAGATTTATTCCAAGCTATGAATGTCAAAAATTGTAGTGACATTAGATAGCATAACAAAATAAAACTAGTGTCGGGTCTGGTGGATGATTTTTTCTGAATAATAATTTTCTTCACATCTCAGAACATAGAGTATATTTGTGCTTGTTGCGATATACATATTTAAGAATCGCCAATTGAACAAAGAAATGTAATGTATAAAGTTACAACAATTATGAGTGCCAAAATCTTTTCGGGGAGGCGGGATATTCGGGAAACTGGCGTTCGGAGTAACGACATTCGGGGAAAAGTAGCACAATCCATCGAAGTAACTGCAGTAATCGATTTATCTTTTCGCTGATAACTAGAGCAGATCAATGTTATCGATTGCCGCGATTTTGTCAGTTGGAAACAAAAAAAATGTCTAAAAAATATAACTCCAAAGAACAGCCTATGTATAAAAGAAGGTAGAATTCATTTATTCTTTTAAATCGGCAGTTTTTATACATATATGGTTACATCATTTAAAAAAAAATAGAACGTTTGAAAGAAGGTGTGTGCTAATTATATCAAAATCATCAGCGCAAAAACATATTCCAACAGCGAAACTCAAAATACAAATTAATATTTGAAAGAAGGGTAATTTCTGGATAATAATAAAATACTTTTGGCAATAACTTTCCTAATATGCTTAAGTTTATTCAAGAGCATATGATTGTTGAATAAAGTGTCGTTTTGTGTCAATTGACTCCACAACAAGCCTGATGTCATCAAAAAGATTTAATAGAAACGTAAAAACGAATGTTATCTTAATAAATTCTTAGTTTCAGACTCATTATGCCACACAATTATTATGTCAAATGACCTACCACCACCAAAACATGTGCAAAATATACTGTAAACTGAAGATGGTAGAGTTCTGTGACTGACCGGTTTGACATCGAATTCGTCTAAAGCCTTTTTTTACCAAAATGGTCTCTGATATCTTTTTCACACTATCAATCCTAATGTAAGAGGCTCCAGTATAACCTTCAGAGACTCTTACGCGACTCTTCCACAGAGTTTTAAGAATTTTTTTCTCAGATTTCACGAGCAAGAGCTTCAGGAATACTTCTAGTGATTTCTTTAAAGATTCTTACTGGAATACTTTCAGTGAATTCTCCAGTATTCCTCAAGAAATTCCTCCCCAGATTACTCCATAATTTGTACCAAGAAATCTTAGAATACAATACTACTAACTCAATTTATTTCAACAGGGATTACTCTGAATGTTTTCCCAGGATCTTTCCCAGTATTTTCTCCAGCCATTTTCCACCAATTTAGCCATAACCTATTTTTACCAGTTATTCTTTTCCAGTATAAATAAAAGCAACATCCTTCCTCTATACGATGCCACCAAGTGTTGCTATGTGTTCAAAGGAAAATATGAGACTTATCACGTGAAGAAATACCTTAGATTTATCAGAAAACTGGCTTTTTCACAAACGGTTTAGCTGGGTGGCATACGAGGGGTCCACCAATTTGAGAAAACCGAAAAGACTACCCTTTTGTTTAACCATATACCAGCGCTCAGTGACAAAAAATTGTAATTCTAACGATATGTGCCGATGGCCTGCTTTCAGCGTCTAGACTATGAAAGAAACAACTTAAAATGTGAATAATGTGCTGTATTCACATGATTTATAATTATTACTTTTTTTTAAGTAGATACCCAATACACTGAAAAATAAAAATCGGCGTCTAGGTCGGATTTTCTAAAAAATGACATTTTTCATCTCTTGATTCTCTTTTCCTTTTTGTTGGTTCATCTTCTTCCTTTGGATGGTCTCTTTTTGTCAGGCAGGATGTTTTCAGAGTTCCTATTTCTAAGACACTCAGTCGCTACCAACCCTGCAGCCGTCATCGCCTTTGAGTTAGAACTTGCTTTGTTAGCATCGACCTCAGCCTTTCCGTCAGGTTGCAGTTGTCAAGGGCTCGTCCCATCTCAGCTCACCACAACTCCTTCAAAAATCCTTTCTTTCTTTCACTATAGGAAAGTTCTCCTCAAACAACATATCACACCCACAACGCGCCTTCGACGAAGATGCAAGTGAGCTGTCGACTATGTGAAATTAGGGTGGTTCCAATTACAAAAAAGGTTGAAAATGCAATCTCCCATAGCTACACACTTAAATTATTTTACAGGAATCCGTGAATTTCACCGTAATCTCAACAGTTGAAAAGTTCGGTGAAATAAACTAACGGAGTACGGTAAATTTTTATAGTTTTCGGTAAAATTTCACTGAATTCCGTTGAATTTCGACGGATTTACGATGTTTTATTTTATTTTTCCGAACTGTTCAGCTGTTGAGATTACGGTGGAATTCAAGGATTACGGTAAAATAATTTAAGTATGTACCTTACAATCTTAACGATAAAAAATGAGTTCTGTGAAATATTCAGCATATTCGGTGGTGATTTATAGCTCAAAGAGGATGTAGATATGGGAAAGCTAGTGATTTTTTTTACTAAAATGTTCCTTTCATATCTGCAAATAAAAAAAAATCAAATAACATGTTAATCAGTCCACAGTCCGGGAAGTTTCTCTTCTGCGCCTACGGCACCAGTATTTATACCCAGGTAACCAATAAGCCGCATATTGGGCCAAAATGTTGATTTACGGCTGATATAATGCCAATAAGCCGTTGAATAGCACTATATGAGCCTTATATAAGGGATTGGGCCCGATATACGGCTTATGGTTACCTGGGTAGAACATAAAACCCGTATGTACGAACAAGTAAAAGGTACCAAAATAATGAAGTAGAATAATTAATTCCACTTGAGATAGGTAGACATAACAGTTAAAAAGTTATTCTACAAATAAAAAATAGAAAGTTCTTGAAGAAGAAAAACAGTTCAATTCGAAAAATGGAACGACATTGGGTCACCAAATGCTCCTTAAAACTACTTATAATTTGACAGAACTCAATTCTCCTTACAAGGATTGTAAAACACACATGAAAGATGAAATTTTCAAACTTTTCCCCCAATTAGAACCGCCCTAACACGAGCTTCGTCAGACGGGAAGAGCTGGCTCGGAAAACTACTCGCGGGAGCGCCATCCGCGTTCCTCATTTCAGTCAGTGTTGACATGCCCATAGATGAAGGTCAATGACCGCGTTACGATAGTTTCGCGCTCTCACAGCACTCACCATCTCACTTTGCACTTTGGTCTCACTTACAGCATATGCACAACATCGTAACAACATCCTCACACACGTGTCCGTCTGCCGCCGCTCCTTGTGTTGGAAAGTGAGGCAACATAAAGGCAGCATATTACAACATAGTAACTATGTTGCTACTGCGCATGATCCTTCCAACACTGGCTTCGTTATTATCAGTTTTGACAGTCGATGGGTTATGGCAGTGGTGTAAATGTCTGTCTTTGGCGCGCAGCAGCCGATGTTTGTTGGTGTGACCTCGCGCTCACCATGTAAATGTAACGTGGTTTTTGTTGTCATGAAAATAGAGTTTTGTTGGCAAACATGGCTTGATGATCTCTACTGTTTACAAAGTTTAACGATAAGTCAAAATAAGGAGCCCTGACTGCAATTTAGAATGCCAACACAAACACTTTGATGCCTTTTGCAAACTTTTTTCATATCACCAAAATGTACCACTTCAAAGATTACTTCATTAAGCTTCTTATTTTTGTTATTACCTTGAAAATATGTTTGCAGATCAAAAGTTTGTTTTTAAGACAAAGTTTCGATTTTCTGGTAATAAGGGGATGAAGACATTTTATATAGTTGTTTCATTAGGCTTGAATGCCCTCAATGTGATTTTTGTAAATTAAATTTTAATCTAGCATGCGCCCTTGATACTTAACTTCATCTGACGAATTTTTTTTTGGAACCGCTCTCATCGTGACAACATGTCTACTTGAAGGTTTCAAATAAAGAGCTTTTTGTTTATGAGGGAATATTATTATTTGAGTTTCTAAAGTATTAGGAGAAATCTTCCATTTTTGCAAGTATGAAGAAAAAATATCCAAAGTTGTTTGCAACCGACTACAGTTGAAACGCAGGCTTCGTCCTTTGGCGGAGAGGCCTGTGTCATCCGCAAACAAAGATTTTTGACATCCCTGAGGTAACTCAGGTAAGTCAGATGTGAAAATATTGTATAATATGGGTCCCAAAATGCTGCCTTGAGGAACACAAGCTCTTACAGGAAGTTTTTCGGACTTGGAGTTCTGATAATTAACCTGTTGTGAACGATTTTTTTTATTTATTTATTTACTCATGAATAACATGTAACATAAGGCTACGGCCTTTTTTATCGTTGCACCTAGTGATTCAATTGCTTCAATTATGCTTTCATATTTATTGAGCTATCCCACAATTTTACCAATTTATAATGTCAAATACTGCGTAAGGTCTCTTTTAAAGCTAGATATGGACACACTAGATTTAATACTAAGGGGTAATTGGTTCCAATACGCAACGCCTCGTGCAAACTGCGATTGGCTATAATAGGCAGACTGATGTTGAGGTATAAGAAAATTTCTATTTTTTTCACTTCGCATTGGTTGTAACTTAACAAATAAATAATCTGTTTTTTTCAACTTCATTAATTTGAACAGTGTAACGCATGATCTATACCTATAAAAACTAGAACAATTACAACCAATTATTTATTTATGCAAATGAGATACTCTGGACAATCTTGTTAGGTTAAAAATATACCGAACGCATGCGTTCAAAGCAAGTCGCATCGACAGAAGACCATGAAGCATTTTAATAAATAAAATCACCATAGATAAAATGAGGAAAGATTAAAGCCTTAAATAGTTTAAGTTTGGTCGATTTATCGAAATGTTTGGTTGTCAAAGACAATGTTTTCAAACTACCATAAATTTTTCTACATTGAGCACATATTTGATCATCCCAATTTAAATTCGAATTGAATATTATGCCCAGATTATTCACACTATTAACATAACTTAATTTTTCACCATTAAGATATAAATCAGGCATAGTATTCAAGCTTCTTCCCCTGCTTATCAAAATGGCTTTCGTTTTCGATGAATTTATAGGCAGCAGATTCCGTATGGACCAATGATAAAGATTGTGAAGATCATGATTTATTTTATTGGCTAAATTGCAGAAATTCGAACTGTCGCGTTCGCATAAATAGATTTGGACATCATCTGCGAATAGATGTATAGAGCAATATTTCAATGTCGACGGCAAGTCATTAATAAATAATGAGAACAAAAGGGGCCCTAGAATTGACCCTTGGGGCACACCAGATTCTATGTTTCTGAAGCTTGACAATTTTCCGTTATTACACAGGCAGTATACGACCAGCCAAATAAGAATGCATCAATTTGTTTGCCTCAACAGAAAATCGGAAATATTCGCTTAGCTTCAGCAAAAGCCTTCGATGAGATACGTGGTCAAATGCTTTCGCGAAATCTATTAGCAATAGAATTGCTATGCCACTTTTGTCTATCGCTGAAGAAATGTCGTCATGAACTTTAAGAAGTGCAGTATTTGTACCATGATTCTGACGAAATCCTGATTGCAAGGGATGAAGGAAATTCATGGTACTAATAAAAGAAGTTATTTGGACTTTTAATAATTTTTCTAACACTTTGGAAAGCGCACACAGAATACTGATAGGCCTGAGGTTATTAATTTCGTCATTATTAGCTTTTTTCCGGATAGGAATTATTTTAACCGTTTTCCATCCACGAGGAAATTTTGACAAAGAAATTATAATATTAAATAAATGCTTAATATATGGTAAAATAAGGGGCAACATAATCTTAATGAATATAATAGGAATATCATCTAAACTGGTAGCATTCGACTTGATCTCATGTACAGCATTAATAATTTCAAATTCTTCAACCGGACGGAAAGAAAACCCATGTGATCTAGTCTGATAGTGAATAAAAGGTCTAGGAGCATCATCGACTGTGAAATTTTCAGAAAAATATTTGTTGATATCATTCTCATTGTAGCTCAAACTACAATCGAATGAACGAGGCTTGGAAATTCCTAGCTTTTTTATATTGGCCCAGAGATGCTTACTAGGTAAGTTTGATTGAAATTTCCTGCGGTCATAACGGCGCTTAGCATCCCTTATCAATAAATTAACTCTATTTCTAAGATTCTTGAAATGCCCAAACTCTTGTTCACTACGACTTTGTTTCCAATTAGAATAGGCAATATCTCTGGCTATAATTGCAATCTCAATTTCACGATTGAACCACGGGTTGACTTTTTCAATTCTTTTTCTAATGGGTATAAAGTTGTCATGCAAAAATTTCAAATTATTGTTGAGAGCCTCGGTGAGAATATCGGAATCTGTTATACTTAACAATTGATTCCACTCCATTCTTTGAAATGCAACACTTAAGAGATTGGCGTTAAAATTTTTATAGTCTCGGTAAACTATGGGCTCTTATCTAGGTTTGTTTAAATTTAGGGAAGCAAAAATCAGATCATGCTTAGAAACAAATGGCATTGAAACTTGATTAACATTAGACACTACGTCATGAGAATCCGTTATGAGAAGATCGAGTAGAGAACATCCACTAGAATAGAAGAAAGTTGGTTCTTTGTTCACACACGTGTAAGACGTTGTGGAGATAGTGTCATTTAATCTTCGCGATCTAGGAGTACTCTTTAGAAGATCAGTATTGAAGTCTCCTATGAAGAAAGTCCGATTATATTTAACCGTAAGCTCTTCAAAATGCTCTTTCAGAGTTTCTGAGCAATCAACTTCTGGTGGATTATAGTACACACCTAACAAAAATGGATCACCAGCACCACTTACTTCAACTAACAAAAACTCTGTTACGTTTGATAAATTCGATGTAGATTTCTTAATAACTAAACAAGATAAATTTGGCCTAAAATATATACAAATACCACCTCCGTTTCGATTGCAATCGTTCCGTAACAAGTTGAAACCTTCCATGGATATCATTGTATTAGTTATATCATCACTATGCCAGGTCTCCGTCATACAGACTACGTCTATTTTGCTACCAAAGAAGTTACTTTTCAAGTCATCAAATTTACTGAAACGTCGAGCAAAAAGGCTTTGAACGTTGACGTGACATACACTCCCGTGCATAAGTTTGGGTTCACCCCCTTAAAAACATGCAAAAGTGTTCAGTCCATATCTCTGAGATTACACGTCCAATTAAAACTCTCTAAGCCGCATACGAAAGACAAAGAGTTATTCTGACTTCGTATGTATTTTTCCAAAAACATTCTTTGAACTTTGTATACTAAATTTTTACTTAAAGTTATGACATTTAAAAAAAAAACACTGAAAAAACATAGCTAATTTCCTCAGCATTGGATCGACCAAAATTTTAAAACAGGGTGTCATTAGAATTGCAATCTTATATTCTTTGAGGTAACCCTACGAAATTTTGGCGGAAAAATTTGAAAAGTATTCAAAATCAATGAAACAGTCAGTCAAGTCATCGTGCAAAAGTTTGGGTTCACCCCATAGTATGGTGTATCGTGCAAAAGTTTGGGTTCACCTAAACTTACTCAAATCTATGAAATCTCAAACCAATCATGTACGCGCCATTATTTGCGCTCAAAAAAGCTTTAAACTGTTAAAATCGGTTGAAAAATGGCGAATATATTGACAAAATTGTTGTGTGAGCGGCTCAGGTGAACCCAAACTTTTGCACGATGACTTGACTGACTGTTTCATTGATTTTGAATACTTTCCAGATTTTTCCGTCAAAATTTCGTGGGGTCTTCTCAAAGAATATAAGATTACGATTCTAATGACACTTTGATTTAAAATTTTGGTCCACCTAATGCTGAGGAAATTAGATATGATTTTTCAGTGTGTTTTTTGAAAAATGTCACAACTTTAAGTGAAAATTTACTAAACAAAATTAAAAAAATGTTTTTGTAAAAATACATACGAAGTCAGAATAACTCTTTGCCTTTCGAATGCGGCTTAGAGAGTTTCAATTGGACGTGTAATCACAGAGATATGGACAGATCACTTTTGTATGTTTTTGAGGGGGTGAACCCAAACTTTTGCACGGGAGTGTATATTTATCTTGTCATTGCTCAAAACAGCATGGAACAGTGCCTTAGGAATCAACGTGCATGCAGAGGCGTTGTTTACAATGTTATCAACCATGATAAAAAAAAAGGATCCCAAAAAAAAACTCCTGGACTCTTGCGGAAGTTCTGGAAGATTTGCTAAATAATTTGCTTCGATAATCAAAAAATCCATCCAATCTTGGGATGGTATTTCGCAGGATTTTCTGAAACAATTTTTATGGGAGGATTGGATGATTTCTTGAAGGAATCTACATGAACAGGCGGAGAAATCTTTCAGGATTTCTTGAAAAAACCCTTAAGCTATTTTTTTTTTAAATTTTGGAGTAGACCTTTGTAAATTTCCTCGGAAGAAATTCTATTGTAATCTTTGGAAGATTTCCTAGAGTAACAACTGGAGAATATGGTTTAGGATTAGTAAAAAATCGGAGGAAATTCTAGGATAGCTTTGAAAAAAAAATCAAAGTAATACTTGAAGAAACTACTGGAGGTGATAGGAGCTTTGGAGCTTGAGCTTGAGCTTGATTGGCCGCCCGTGGATGCTGCTCCAGTATCGCCAGATCAGCTGCACTTACACAAGGAACTAACCGAATGAATGTTGTTGACTAACAGGCATCCTCAGTGTATAAGTGCTGGTGATCTTCTATTTTCAGACGACAATGGTGCCTGCCACGTCAGAATGCAGACCAATGTGGGGAAGAGGGAGGAATCGATGATGCATTATACTGGCTCCCACGTAGACCGTATATACCACTGCATCTACGCCAGTTCATGCGGAGTGTTTGGATTGGGGGAAAGGCATGGTAGAGAGGTTTGCTTTTGTGGTTAGCAGACTGCCTATGAATCAGGCGTAAGGAAAGGCATGCGCGTGGAAGAATGGAAGCGTTAGGGAAATGGTTTCTTGCCCGTCTCTTGTTCTAGCGTTTGCTTTGAACGAATAGTTTGAGTGTGATAGATTTAGATGGAAGATAGAAGCAAGTGAGAGATATACAACTACAAAGCACGAGGAAAGGGACGGACCTGGGATTGAACCCATGACCTTCTGCTTATGAAGCAGAAGCGGTAGTCATCAGACCACCAACCCCGTACTGGAGGTGATAGGAGCTTTGGAGTCCTCAAAGATCAAATTCTGAATAAATGCTTTTAAGCATCCTTTGAACAGTTGCTGGAAGAATTTCTGAAAGAATTGGTAAAGAAATCTTCGAAAAAAAATCTGGAGAGAACCCTGTAGGATACCTTGAAATTTCTAACTTCTAAAGCTTTTCCTCGGAAAATCTGAGACAACATTCTTGAAGAGCCTGTTGAACCCGTTATAGAAGGGTTCTTTGAAGCCTGTAGAATTTTGCATCAGGATTCAATGCAAGCAGAATAAGAAAAAAATATAGAGACCATAAGGTTAAAAGAGATAGTTTAGAGACCTTCCATAAAAATATAGACTTTTTAAAGAGTTGCATTAAAATAAAGACCAAATCTTTAAGATGGAACCTATTATCAATCCTGTCTTTAGGACCATACATTGGAGCAACTTGTTCTTTTAGTCACTATAAATAACCTTTATACATATTTATACCCCATTGAACACAAATTAAAAAAAATCAGAGGGGGTTGTGTACAAGACACGACCGCATGACGTAACTACGCCAAGTGATTTTTTGCATTTGAATTCTAGTCGATTTTCATAGTTACAGCCTTCCTTTAGTTCAAACTCTAACATAATATCGTGACGGTCCCAACATTTTAGATTTTTAATTGACACCCAGTATATTGCCGTAAGATGTAGTTAACATCAAAAGAAGAATGCGCGAAGAAGCTGAAAATGGTCTCCTTTATAGTGCGCTTCCCAAACCAAAAGAATCGTGGAAGACAATATGAACGAATTTGGTTGCGTAAGAAAGGGGTCGACATTTTCCCAATTTTCGACAGTCTATCGTCAAAAATCAAAATTTTCTCCATTTGAGTAAAATGTTGTATTAATTTCCGACCGATTGGTGGGAAAATATTGAAAATCTACCGATAAATGGCTGAGTTGTTAGTATTCAAAATCTTACATAATTTCGTGACGGTCGCAACATTTTAGAATTGACACCCAGTATATTGCCGTAAGACGTAGTTAACGTCAAAACATCTATTTTGCCTTTACAACCATATATTTCTTGATAACAAATAGATAAACAGCAAAAATTCTGTGAATTTATGTAGATTTTTTTTCTTTGCACCGAAGTGACCCGGATAATCGCAAAAAAAAATCAGAAGAATCTGATGATGCTTGATAAATGTTTCAACTACCAGAAACTCCATCAAAATTTCGTTGGATTTTCTTCAAAAAATTGATCTGCTCTAAATATTTTCATGAATGAATGAATTCATTTGATTAAATCATTGTTCAGAAATTTATTGACAACTACTTTCAGAATTGTCTACGGTCACTCATGCTGCATATAATACGATGCGACTGATACCTGATTAATCCATTACTTTATTCAAAGATTCTTCAAGAATCTTCTGGTAACACTCTATGGATTTTCCAGAAACTTCTCAAGTATTTCTTCCACGAGAGCTCGCAGTAATTTGTCCCAGAACATATACAGGGTTGGTTGTAGATTTTTCCAGAAACCCTTTATTGATTCATCCTGAAATGCCATTGAGAATTGCTCCATTTATTTTCTAACGGGGAAAGAAGTTTCTTGCAGCAATTATTTCAGTTAGTTTCCGAGGATTCCGATATTCTCAATCGTTGTTCTCACGAGCCAGAAATGTTGGTGTACATCCACATCACGCTTTACTAGGCATGGAATGCCTTGAAAACCCTTACTATGTCTTGCATCCTCCATAAGAATGAGTACGACGTTGATCAAGTTTGTATGTACAGTCGGCTCTCCACATCTCAATGTTCTACATCTCAATATCTCTACATATGTCGATGATTTTTCCGATCCCTTCATTCTGTATAGAATGTTCCTCTCCAAATCTCGATATCCTCATTATCTCGATATTTCCATATCTCGATATGTTCTTGTTGATTTTTCATTCCCGAGTTTCTCTCCGTATTTCTATACAGGTCGGACTCGATTATCCGGAGTATCGAAAAAAGAACTAATAGAAAAATAAAATTTGCGATGAAGAACGTAAATATTACCTTTTTCCGTTGTTTTATTTATATGATGTAGTGGCGTAGCCAAAAATTATTTCTAAGAACATTATGGGTCTTGAGAAGAAAAAAAATGACCAGCAAACACAAAACAAAAAACCCTCTTACCTACGTCCAAAACTGCTAAAACATTTATATTGTATATTACAATACTAAATTATATCAAAATTATTTATAAACACTGAAAAATAAGAATATAAAAAATAAATATATTCCGCATAATCGAGTCTAAAATTCCGGATAATCTAATCCCGGATAATCGAGTCCGACCTGTATACCCATTATCAAAGGAAACTAGACCAAATTTTCTTAGTTCAAAATAATTTTGGAGCACAAAGTGATGTCTTCATGTTTATTATTTTTCCAATTTTCCTGACAACGGAGCGATTGTCGATCTAGTAATCATTAAAACAATGTTCTTAGTCTCGATCTCCCCCTATCTCGATGGTTCCTGCGATATCGAGATGTTGAGAGTTGACTGTAGTTTAATTTATTTCTCAAGCTTTCTGCTTCTCTTGGGTTTTTTTTTTGTTGAATCGTGGGTAGGATAATCCTTTCACTGCCCTATCCAGGTTTTTTTGTGCGTAGTACATGTCCTACCTGTCCTACCCACTTTCCGCGCCATTGGTATTATCCATTAATGAAGGGCGGAATAGGAGTTTCCATATGATTTGAAACAATTAGAATTATCCGTAGGAAGACAATTTGAAGGTGAGTAGCTAAAACTGCCTGCTACAATAGTTTCCTTGGGTAAATCCATTCGAAGTTAAAATAATTTGAACCGCTACCCGACGGGAGAAAATTAGCTTGTAGATGAGCATGATTATAATTTACCTGATGGGTATGATTCTAAAGCAAGCAACCGTTAACTGAAAAATTAGAATTGTTGGAAATTCTGCCAGGGGAATTCCGGGAACGAAAAACGTTACCGTAGATCTGCCTGGTACGAGCTTCAAAGATTCGTTTGCGCGAAGGACACTCCCAAAGGTTAGGTTTATTTTTGCCCCCGCAATTTGCGCATATACATTTTTTGGTATCTTACTTCACAGGACAGACGTCCATAGCGTGAGAAGAACCTCCGCAAATCATGCATTTAGCATCCATGTGGCAATGTTTTGTTCTATGACCCCAATTTTGGCACCGACGGCACTGAGTGAAGTTCTGAAAATTTCATCCAGGTTTCTGGGAATCTTCCTATGTCACACGGACATCGAACATAAGTCTTGCTTTTTATAAAGCTTCTATATTATTCCTTTTTTATTAAAATGAACTAAATAATATTCTTGACAAAGACCTTTCTGATGAATATCAGATTTCTGAAAATCATTTTTTCCATTTTTGATCTCTTCAGGTGACTTATAGTCACTTAAGAGTTTTCAAGACGACTTTGAACAAACGTTCAGTTTTGTCGTCACAAGTATAAAAGTGCTTCAAAAATTAGTAACCACTCTATGTCCGAGCAACGACACTGAAAAAATCTCATTTCGATATAATTAACAACCTTTTCTTTCTCTTTTGTCATTCCAGGTACATCACTTGTAGCAACGACCACTCCGCATTTAACCAGTAAGTCACTGTTCTCCTACGCATCTAGGAAATTGCGTTGTTAGCATTTCCAAAGCAATCACCCACGATCAAGTCTGCAGCCTCCAGTCATCAACCAGATAAATAGAATCTTGCAATCCGCCAATCATCCGTCGTTGTTCTTCAATCCCAAAAATAAAGAACATTTGTCCATCAACCCAACAATCCATCACAATATCCAGGTAGGGGTCGTTGACCGCCCGGATCAGATACACGCCGCAAATTAACTCCAAGGCAATGAATCTAATTTCCTCGCCGAGTCCTCCAGAGTCTGGTTGGACCTGGTGACACTTTTTACTCATTCATACATTCCACGGCCGGCCGGAGCTGCAGACGAGTTTTATCGCCGATAAACGCTCTAACCGCCACCATCGGGAACTGCTCCCCAAAGATTGATGCAAATTCTTGGCACCTTCATTATTCCAAGGAGGGGAACACAGCGGCGGCCACAGACTCAAAAAACTTACCAACTTCACACAAGAGTCAGCCAGAAGAATAAATGCATGAAATTTGAATTTTGATTACCACTCTAAAATTTCCGATTCCCGAATTTCTCCGGCGGAGAAAAAAAAGCGTCCCCGAGAGGTTCCGGATTAGGGTGGCTCAAAATTTATATTTGTGAGGAAACTTGAGGGGTCAATCTCCAAATGGTAGATAAGCATGTAACAATTGGGGGCCCAGATAGCCGTAGCGGTGAACGCGCAGCTATTTAGCAAGACCAAGCTGAGGGTCGTGGGTTCGAATCCCACCAGTCGAGGATCTTTTCGGGTTGGAAATTTTCTCGACTTCCCAGGGCATAGAGTATCTTCGTACCTGCCACACGAAATACGCATGCAAAAATGGTCATTGGCATAGTAAGTTCTCAGTTAATAACTGTGGAAGTGCTCATAAGAACACTAAGCTGAGAAGCAGGCTCTGTCCCAGTGGGGACGTAACGCCAGAAAGAAGAATCAAACTTTTGTATGGGAACTGTAAGAAATGACGTTTGAAGGTTGCCCCGTTGAAATTTTTGTAAGAGTCCGTTTTGTTACTAATATCCGAATAAAAAACGTTTAGTTTCGGAAAATTCCGGCATATACAGTCAACTCTCTCTTACTCGATATTTCGTATTTCTATATAATTTTAGAGAATCGTTAGCAAAAGTTGGTTTTAATGGCTAACTCGATGGTCTCTTGCATCGCAATTGCACTGGTTTTGTGTTCAGTAATTCGATACCTCTCTAACTCGATGGTCACATCGAGTGCTTCGTGAGGCCCAAGCAGAACGGTTCGGTTTTACGTCGCCCGATCGATTTTGCTCACGATTTCGCGCGTTTTCGTCACCGGAGATTTTTTTTTTTTTTTTCCTGTTTTGTAGCGTCTTGCTGGGTAGTGCTTCGTGAGGCCCAAGCAGGACGGTTCGGTTTTGCGTCGTCCGTTAGATTTTGCTCACAATTTCGCGCGTTTTCGTCGCCGGAGAATTTTTTTTCCTGTTCTGGAGCGTCTTGCTGGGTAGTGCTTCGTGAAGCCCAAGCAGGACAGTTCGGTTTTGCGTCGTCCGATAGATTTTGCTCACGGTTTCGCGCGTGTTTTCGTCGCGGGAGATTTTTTTTTTCCCTGTTCTGGAGCGTGAGTTCGTTTCATGCTTATGATAACATATTTTTTCTTGAAAGCGTAACTTTTATGTAATATTAAAACAAATTTTGTATGGTTCGTCACTATAAGTGTCGGCATTATGCTATTTTCTTATACAATTTCAATATACATATATTTTTCTCTTTTTGACATTATTAAAAATTATCTTTTGAATTGTTCGACATTGTGAATGTTGACGTATTTTTTAAAACTTCTACCATATCGAGACAAAATGCACAGTAATACTCATATGTAATTTTCAAACAAACTATGTATAGTTCGTCACTACAAGTGTCGGCATTATTCCTGTTTCATATAATTTAAAATATATACATGTAATTTTCAGTTTTCGTCATTAATAAAAACATCTTTTGAATTGTTCGACACTATAGATGTTGACGTATTTTTTAAAGCTTTTACCAAAAACTTCTCGAGCCAAAAATAGAAAACTAGCTTTAAATATGAGTCGTATATTTCCCCCCTTGTCCATGGATCGCATCATCGACCAGAGGTGACTCCCAGATCTTTTCCTCCCTCACTAATAAACACCCTTCCCGTGGTGATTGTGGAGATGCAGAGGTATTCTCGGTCTCTAGAAGCAACAATCATTACACCCAAACATTCCTTCCTCATCCCAACTGACTGTAAGGACTTGGCCGGCGCCGTTATTGATCAATAATATTAGATCTGCTAAAATTGCACTTCGAGAGTAAGCGGAAACTCCCATCCCTTATTCATTTGGATCGTAGTGCAATTCTTACCAGTTCCGATCAATCACGGAGTAGCAACCATTGACATGTACAGTCAGTCTATGCTATGCTATGCTATGCTCTCTAACTCGATGGTCACATCAATATCAATTATGGAGAGGTGACTGTAACTATTGATATATGTTTGCGGCCAACCTTGACATCTCGGCTTGGTACCTAAATAAAATATGGGAGCAGTACATCATTTGGAGGTTGAGTCTCCAAACTTTCTGACAAAGTCAAGTTTTGGTACACCCTAATCCGGATGCACGTCATTCCCGCGTCGTGTCCATTTGTCAGCTGGTGAAGAAACGTATTCGGTCTTCTTTCTTTTAGATTTAGTCTTCCTCTGGACACAGTTGGAAACAAGGAGTGGACCGCAGCCGCAAGATTCGGCGGTTGTTTGACCAATGGAAACTTCGATTGATTGATTGATGCAATGGATGAAGAAAGACAACCGAACCGTTGTTGGAAAGCGTGAGGGCGGGAAATGGCAGTTATACGAGAGCATTATACTCGTACCTAGACGGTCTGGACCAGTTCTAACTTTGACAAGCTGGATGGGTCCGAAGGGGGACAGAAAAATAGATTCGTCAAATTTGCATGATATATGTGCCATTGAATGAATAAAAGAGGAATGAGACGAAATTTATTACCGGACGGAATATTGAATAGTCGTCGTGATCTGTCCGTTGGTCGTACGATTGCTGAATAAGATTAAACCGATTCTTGGCGTTGGTTACGCTGTAGAAACTTTTTTTGCATTTCTCAGGATCATTATTGTGCGGCCGGTCATTGACCTGCCTCAGTGGTTTGGGTGGATTATTCTTCTAAAGATGGGGAAATTCGACAAAGTTGAGTTTGAATTTAGTCATTACAATATGAATCGATAGTTGTAGTGTACTTATAATTGTGACAATAATGGTATATAAAAATATACATAAAAAGAAGATTTTTCCAATTTCATTGTGTGATGTTCATTGTACAACTAAATGAGTTTTAATGTTAATTCTTATGCGACTTCTGTTTGCCTGTGTAACTAAATAAAGGGTAAATTGATATAATGCGCCCCAACCGGGCAATACGCCCCATTTCATTTTCAAGGGATTGGAGCTTCTTTAACACGTAAATATGATTACATATCTTAAATATCCGGGAAAAATGATGTTGCACGTATAAGATCTTTGGGAAGTATAAACAACCAATAGGAAAACCAAACATATCGAAAATCCGCTTTTTGGCGTAAAGTTTTGGGTCCGATAGGCAAGCCTCGTTGTAAATGAAGCCCATCCTTTACTATTGTACTTATTACAAAAACTTTTACCGGTAGACGACTGCTAATGGACCATTTTAAGCTTAGCAAGTGGTGGAATTTTCCTTGGAAACATTTCTACATCGCTGCGGAACTTTTTCTACGAGAGGGGCATATTGCCCGGTTTGTTTTGAAACGTCAAGATTTGGATCGTTTACTGAAAACGTCTTGTACTCTTTTTAGAAGCTACATGGCAAGAGAAAGTTGCATGCATAGCATGACCAACTAAGTAAATAACACTTTGACACCAAAAACTATAGAAGTCTCGCATAACTTCTGATCTCGCCCTAAAAGCCATTGGTAACCATGTGTGTAGCTCGTTGTTTCTGAGCATTTGAATGGATTTTCATGTTATTTAACAATGCTATGTGGAAGAAAGAATCATTATTTACCTGCCCGTGATGTTGGTTTGGATGCTTATTCTTTCATTTGCTCAGAAACAACGAGCTACACACGTGGCTACCAATGGCTTTTAGGGCGTTATCTCAGAGTATGCGAGAAGTAATGCATTTGTCCCTGCGATAAAACAGTTTTTCCTTAGGGGGGCGTATTATACCTGTTTACCCTAACGGATAAACCAATGGAACCTCGAATGGTACGAATTTTTGAAGGACTAAGTGCCCGTGGTCCACTCTTAACAGAACCGAAGAGCAACGTTAAGTGATTTGGTTCACTCTGACTGAACAATTTCTTGGAAAATAACAATCATTTAATGTGCACATGGTCAATCTGAGTTCATATCTCAAAGACTTACAGATAACCAACGTACTTGAACATTATTATTTTAAATTCTTCAAGATTATTTTGGGCTGACAAAATGAGGAACCTGACAAAATCGGGTCATTTTATTTTGTTCCCTTTTTTCAATTTTTTATGTGTTACATGGTTACATTGACTTTTAAGAGGGCGATGAAAATGGGCGTAGCCAGTTTTTTTAATCAGGGGCTCCCCCCTCCCTTATATTGGTAATATCGATTTTTAACACTTAATAAAAGGCATTGCCATTGCCCCCTCTGGCTACGCCCATGCGTGCATGACATCAAACATCATCGTAAATTCAAATGTAAACGTGGTAAAACATGACGATAACAATTTTTTAACAAATTTTAAATAGGCTGACAAAATCGGGTCAAAAAGCTGACAAAATCGGGGGCTGACAAAATCGGGTCAGTACTGTATTCTATTCCGAAATCAGTGACATTACGATAGCTTGAAAACTTGTTGTGTCAGGGCATTGAATAACAAAAATATTCAAAAAGCGTTCAACCAGAGTGGACCTAGTGAACATGAGTACCGGTCAAAATATACTTGTCCAAAAAGCGGGTTCTAAGATATTCTACACAGACACCATATAACTACCAAAAACTTCTATCGGATTCCGGAATAGACTCAAAAAAAATGCAATAATCAATAAGTTCATTGGACACTTGGTCCACTATGTCTGCACAGAAATTGTTGCATTTTCTGACCAACTATCTATGGTATATGGACAGAAATTAAAATCAGACGCATTATATAACACAGTGACGATTCCCTAACCTCAAATCTACCTGTTCCACGAATAGAAATTCATGAATTTCAACAACAAATTTGGGTGTAATGAGTAGAGTTTTGTTAGAAAGGACGATTACAATCATTAACTTTTTGATTTATAATCTAAATTGGCCGCAATAGTCATTTTTAGAGTCGTAGAACAGGTAAAAAGTGAGATTACGAGTCGCCACTGATGTAACATTAATGAATTTCTATTGATGGATGAAAAGAAGACTCATTTCATACTGGAAAAACTAAAAAATCCCTTGAAATGTCTTGTATTTTCTCGAATTCCTCAGCGCGCCGATCATTTTCGTGTTTTTTTCAATCTGACTGCATAGTTTTATCGATTTTTGTTGGTCATCCATAGTAAATTTGTTACATATCTCTCGCAGTTCACTACATTCATCAAATCTGATCAAAATGAAATGGAAGTAAGGTTATTTTACATCTAATGACAGAATAATCCAAATTTCCCAAGTTTTGTACTTGGTCCACTCTGACTAGAGGGTCTTGTCCCGGGAATCCCGGGACAAAAATCCCGGGAAATCCCGGGATCTAAAAAATCCCGAATCCCGGGATATTTTCAAAAAAACCGACATGTTTTTTTTTGTGCATGTTGATGCAATAATGTATTTAGGTTATTACATTTATAAGGTTTAATCACCGCATGACTTTATTATTATAATATTTAGGTTATTGCATTCAACTTACTCTCTAAGAGTTTTATTGAAATTTTATGGCCACTTATGCTTAAACTTGTGTTTCTCTGGCATGTTAGTTACGTAATTTCCAATAAATAATAACAGATAACAGAATTCTCTACGGTTTGTTCCATTTGTCAACAATTGATTTGATGGATTGTTTCTTTATCTTCCCGTAACCGTTTCAATTTGCCCGGTGTACCTTATACTTTTCCTGGTCTAACATGGCTCTAACGTGTAACATGGCTGTTATGCCAACCATTTAAAAGCATGAAGATTCCATATGATACAACAATCTAAATAAGTTGCATAATCATGAGAGTAGATTTTAAAAGACTTCTTGGTAAAATTTAAGAGTTATTGGTATTACCTACACCTATACCTTATGCATCACGCTTGATTTTCTTTTCAAATTAACTTAAATAAATGATCATTAAATTCGATTGCAGATAGGTGAAATTTTGATTAATAAAATCTAAGATTGCATTGATTTTTCCCAATAAAATTCAACATCACCTTTAAGAGCAGGTTCGGTTATTATGAAACTACTCTATAACACTAATCATTGCTTCAAAACCCACTCTGACTGTTTTATAGTCATTTTGGAAGCATTTGATTTTTGTCCCGGGATCCCGGGAAATCCCGGGATTTTCAAAAATAAAATCCCGAATCCCGGGATTTTTTCAAGTCCGGGAAACAAGACCCTCTAACTCTGACTTGACATCGACCAATTCTCACTCTGCAATTTACTTTTATATCAAACAAACAAATAACCAATTTTGCCATTGAAGCATTCTATTGAAATAGTAGAATTTGATATGCATTTGTAATTTTCCTCTTCCAGGGTTGTCTTCATTTTTGATATCAGTTTGTTATTACAATGACGTAATAAGATAGTTTTTTAAGTGCCATACAACCCATGTTCTTATTTGTGTTATGTTTAAATTTTTATTTCAAACAAAAATAACAATTTTTTACAGTCAATTTGTTCAATGGTAGAATTCACTATTTATTTTCAATTTTTCTCTATCGGAGTGATAATTCATTTAGTCCTTCAAATAAGCCATGATGAGTATATTTCATATTGGGTTGTTCAAATGCTTTATCAAAATTTTAACAAATTTAACTGTAATTGCAAAGTTTGTCATTTCAATGCTTGTTTTTTTTGTTATTTAGTGTTTATTCACAAATTAAAAAATGGATCATGATAGTATATTCTGTTATTAACTAATTATTTGTCTGTTTTTAAAGATTACATTGCACCCTGTCCATAATAATTAGCGATTCAATTTCCATATTCGTTTGTTATTGAAAACATATCGTTTCTCTACTATCCTAATTACACATAATCGAAAAGATCCACAAACAATCGTTTCTCCCATGGAGTCTGAACTATTACGAATAAAAAAGTCGCGCCCACCACGCATTGTATCATATCAGTGAATACGGAGAAAACAACAAACCGAGAAAAGTCAATGCACTGTGTGAAGACCACGCCGCGCCTTCTCCACTCCCTCCCAAAATGCATCTTCCTCCATGGTGCAGTAAACAAAATGCATCGACGACGACGACAAAACTCAATGCTATGCTATGCTCCACAATCATAAATTCTCCTTCTCCTCTGATAGTGGGTATACTTTTGGCCCACGGTCGCGGCAACATAAATTTCATGCAATGGAAACCACCCGAAAAAAAGTGGTCCACCGAGCATTTGAGACGCAAAATGCGATGACACTCATCCTGAAGAGGTGGCAGAACCGAGAGCCGAGTGCGCGGTATTTTCAATGTCGAATCTCATTGCTGCAAAGGACAAGGGCGTCGATTATGCTGCTGCTGCTTTGCTCTGGCGGGTTCGTTTCGGGGTTATGTAGGGACCAACACCACGACGACGCTACGCTAGTAACACATACAGGGGCGTCGTGTAGCATAAAAGTAACAACCGCAACGCTGTGTTTGAAGGAGATTATTATGGAATATTTTTTTAATTACTTATACACAACATTCATCTAATTCGGTTTGTCTAGAGTTCGTCAAAAATCAATGTGTTCTGGAGTTACTCTTTATTTGGAAGAAAGAAATTCTGTCTTAAATTTAGCATTCTGTCAGGACTTTTTTTTTCAGAACGTTCTGAAATTCATCCATGATTTTTTTTAAGAAATCAGTTACTCGTTTTGTACCTCTTCTTAATAATCTTCAATGAATTTTGGTCAGTATGTTTTTGCTAAAAAAAGTTTGTTTCCCGGAGTCCATGTATTTGATGAACTACGAGTTTTTTTTTTGACTGCAACTAGAAATATAAGATAGTAACCTTTAGGGAGCCGGATCTATCTTGACATTTTTGATTCACTTCGGCAGTGGGGTGTTTTGAAAGCTACAAAGCAACATGCGTTGTACTGATGCGCTTCTTATTACAAAGTTTGAAGCAATTCGGCCGAAAAAAAACCTTCCATGATGTGCCCAAGTGGTTCTGCATCCTACCAAGCTATTATTCGTCTTCTAAAAAAATGAGAAGTGAAATCTGCAATGCGCCATCTTTTTGACCATTTATGGCAGATAACTTTTAAGAAATATTTCAAATCTCTGCAGCTCTCTACATTCTAGATTCACCCAATATGTAGATTGGTTGAAGCTAGACGTAGATGACATTTTTTCGACTAATACTTCTAGTTTTGCAGTCACTTTTAGGTCACCATTTAGTCACTATTTTGATAATTTTGATCACTAAAATCACTATTATTGTGCTGTCTAGCCACTACCGGCCTTAATTATTCAAAATTTTACCTAGGATATTTTGAGAATCATGACCTTTAAGATCATGAGAATCGCGAATCTCTTTTATAAAGGAGCACTACTTTTAAATCTTGATTTTTCCTACATATCTGACAGGGCACTGTTCCCTCTACAGTGTAAAGAGATTCAATTTAGAATCGAGCATGTCTCGCAATAAATAGGGGAACTTACGTATTCTCGGCAGTCTAAGCCGATGCCGCGCTTCTCGTGTGATTTTTTCGGACATCAGCAGACAAATTACGTATTTGTTTGTTTACATTTATGCGCTGATAAATCATCTATCGATTCACACCGACAGACTCGTTAAAAGCTTTTTGGAAACGTTTTTACAACGCTGCAAAAATCTTGTCAGTGTGACTATTGTCGGCAGCCTCTTTCTGTTCGGCAGCTTTCCCATAAGAGCTGCAAACGAATCACTTCGGCAACTCCAAATCAGTCGCATTTTGAAGCGTGTTCATTTGAATTGCTGACATCTTTGGCGAAATTGCTTGTTCCGTCTCGGAAATCTCGTTAGCGGGTAGCTGACAGAACAAGAAATCATCTGAATGTTTTCATTGGTGTGTTTTGATAGTAAAATACTGTGTATTTGGCGTTTGAAATTTGGTTGCCGATAATAGTCGCAAGGTGCCGAAGCCGTGAGTCTCCCTATCATCCAAGAAATCATTTTGCAATTTCGTAGAAGACCACTTGAGGGTATCAGAAATCATATCGGAATGCATTCACCATTATTTAACAATTTCTGAAAAATGGTTGTGTAGTGGTTTATTAGGCAAGTCAAAACAGTTGCGTAAATAGAAAGCGTTGCGAAATGAATCATTACACCACTGGTTTCAGTTGCGTAATGAATATCACTGCATAATTCAGTGCAGGAATGTAGGTCGTTTCATAGCAAATTACGATGAGAAACTCCAAAAAATAAATTATGGTGCTGTGGAAGTACTCTATAAACACTTAGTTGGCGACGAGCACCTCCTACTGTTTCAAGAATAATTATGAAACTTAAACTAAAAATATCAAAGTAGAATATTTTGAGATTTTCACTAACTTGTTTCTTATGATCGAGAACAACATAATGTGAAACAAAATTTGAGCCTAAATGAAAGTTGCATCATAACCCACTTTGGACATAGCGTGAGTCATCCGCAAGAGACCGCAGATGACGACGTTAACGTTACGGGAAAAAAGAGAGCATTCCGTCCGTCCTGAAAAAGGTTTGTGTGTGACGCGTTGCAGCAGTGCTTCTGGGCTGGGATTATATTTTTCGGGGGTCATCGACCTCGTCCCCGAAAGCATGCCGTCTCGCTTGCACTTCCTGCGCGCCGAGTTTGGTCCCTTTGCCCTGTGGTGGAAGTGCGGCACGTGTATTGGAGGAGGCCTGTGCGGTAGGAAGTTAGTGTGCAATGAGCATAAATGCATAAAGAGAAAAGTCCGTGGGGATCAGGAAGGTTTATGAAATGATTATTGTGGGTGGAATTGCAAGGAATTGAAAGGATGAAAAGGGAAGGTGGAAAGATCTGTACTCAAATTCTGCCTCGCATTGTTGATGATAGGGGCCTTCCTTAGCCGAATGGTTAGAGTCCGCGGCTACAAAGCAAAGCCATGCCGAAGGTGTCTGGGTTCGAATCCCGGTTGGTCCGAGATCTTTTCGTAATGGAAATTTCCTTGACTTCCCTGAGGCATAAAGTATCTCAGTAAATACCTGTGGAAGTGCTCATAAGAACGCTAAGCTGAAAAGCTCTGCCCCAGTGAGTATTGGCGTAGCTAGGATTTTTTTTTTCTGTAAGGGGCCTAGCAAATTTGTTGATTTAGCGAAGTTATGTCGCTCGTAATAATCAAAATTTTCACAAATTCCGTAGTTTGCAATTTTATCTGTTTGTGATTTTGTCTCACATCCTGTATATCAGTGATACTTGTAAATTTCAATTTTCATTACGGAAAATATTCAATCTATGCCCAATCCAGTAAAAATCCTTCAAGAATTCTTCCAAAGAACTCACGAGGAATATCTCTTTGTAATTCTTGCAGGAACTTTTCAGGTATCTTGGATCATGAATTATTTTCGTGTTTTTCCAGTACATTCTCCCAGAACGCGTTTATCAGTTTTCACTGAGTTCCTGTTCGGACTCTCACGGAAAATCATTTCCGAGATTAGAAGTTATTATTTAACAGATTTTTTCTGGAGTTCCTTAGGCCTATATCTCACCATAATTTTTTTCAAAGAATATGTATAAAATTGCTCCTCGAAAGTAAACTACGTACTTATTACACATAAATTTAAATTGTTAGTTGAAAATATAATCCAGTTGTTCATTAATAATTTTTTGAGGATTTTCTGGATTAATTGAGGATTTAACCAAAAAATAATACAAGAAATACTACCAAAGCTGTCTTCAAGATCACCAAGAACGGACTCTTTCCACAAATTCATCAGAGAGTGCACCTAAAGGTTTTTCCCACTTTGAGATTCTTCCAGTTTCTCTTCAGATTCATCCACCCAATCTTTCAGAAAATCTCTCATAAAATTCCACAGAAATTCTAAAGGTTTGCTTGAAAAATTCACAGCATATATTATCCAGAACTTCCAGTTGGAAAGTTGGATGATTGATTCAAGATTATATTATTCCATTAGATTTTCATAAGATTCAATAGGGTAACGACTGTTTATTTCGTTCATAACCGCTAACAGTTGGCGCCAACAGCAAAAAGTACAGACAATAACCTTTCGAACATTCAGTTTCTCTTACCAGCCGCCGAGCGTCGACACTGATGTTTGTATGCCACTCACTGATCGCGCTACGCTGGATTCTCAAATTTCTCAAACTTTCAACACAAGCGCATGGAAGAATGGTAGTCGGAGAACTGTCAAAACGTATGGAAAATAATGAAAATCGTAAAATACTTGCAATTAGGAAACTGGATCAAAAAAGTAGTGATTACAAATCAAGTGTAAAGTGAATACATAACTTTTTGTGTTTAGTTCATCTTCCGTGGTGCTTTCTTTGCTTCAGGATTTCGTTTTTACTACCATTGAAAAAGAGCCATCTATTGCCTTTTTAGTTTTGAATATCGCCCTATTGGGAAAATGTTCTTAGCGATTTGACAGAGAAGTTTTCCACATAGCTATCTGCATTTTTTTTTCACAGAAAATTTTCTAAGTGTTTCGTTAGATTTGCCTGAAAAACAATTTGAAATTCATCCCCGAATTCCTTTAAAATTATCTCAAAATTCTCGCAGATCCCTCTCTAATATTTTAAATTTCTTCCAAACACGCCTACCTATTTTTTTTTCAAGTTCAATTATTCCAATGTTTTTAGCGGAATACGTTCAACTATTCTTTCATAAACACTTCCGTAAAAATACTCGAGAATTTCCCAAGAAATTTGTTCAGAGATTTCTTTAGATAATTAAAGTATTGCTTCCTCTGGGATGTCGTCGATCATTCCGAAAAATTCTCCAGAGACCAACCCAAGCATTTTCCAAAGATTTTCGATTTTAAACAACATTGAGGATTTTTAAGAAAAAAAATTTCAACAGATATACAAAAGGATTTTAAAATTCATTCTTGAACATCTCCAGAAATTCCATAAGGTATATTTACATGTTTAAAAAAATACTCCATATTTTTTCCAGAATGTTTGTTCAGGGATTCTTCTATAAAGAATATCTAGAAATCCATACACTTTCCATATATGGCTCAAAAACTCCTCCAGAAATACCCCAATATTTTAATGGGAAATCCTTGCAAATTACCTTACGAATCATCTTTTCCTTGACTTCTAATTTTTATTGAAGTTCAAATTGAATTTGGAAAACATACTGAATTCTTGTCAGGAATTTCATGAGTTAACCGTATAATTTTCGATACTTTTTGACGAAATTCCTGACAATGTACCTCACAGGAAAAGCTTTGGTGTTTTTTTTTGTGGGATTAACTACTAAAAATTTTGTTATTTTTTATCGTCTTTTGTAATGGGTAATGATGTTGAAACGGATGGAATTTTTACTGAAGGTGTTTGTATCTAACATGTTAGAAATTGTTTTGCATAAACTTCGAAACTTCATGGTAGTATGGCGAACTGATTAATCTAAAAACTATTTTTTTCTACTCGCAGAAATTCCAAACAAACTTTTTTAATACTTTAGATTTTTTGCTAGAACTGTAGAAGTTTAACGTAAAAATACTGGCGGTATTTTTCAAGAACATTACCAAAGATGTCTTATGATAAAATTCACAATTTAAAACTTTGTTGAGGAATTCCTGATGGACTATCAGACATCTGCAACCATACGTATAAGAATCCTGATTTTATTCAAAACTCCTAGAATTATTTGTTTCATTGGATTCTTTAAAATGTTGCTTTTGGGGAATGATTTTTCGAACAAAGTTTCTCGATAAAGCGTCATGTCAAAGAAGGAAAAACAACAAAATGTTAAAGCAGATAGAAACAACATATGGGTAACAAAACAACCAACGACAAGTGATTATCTATATTTTTTTCTCTGGAGGTGAATAACTACAGAATAATTGAAATCTCTCTAATGAATTAAAAAATAAATTTCTCTAGGAGCTTCATCAGAATCTTCTTTAGAAATTATTCTTGGAATCTAGCAGAATTCCTTCTTTGACTTCTGAATTTCCCATAATTCCGACAAAAAGCCTTTAGGAATTCCGCCAAGAATTCAATTCCAGAATATGAATTTTTCGCAGAATTGATAAAAGTATTTCTAAAGCTATGTTTTAAGGAAGATTTTTATAAGTTTCTTTATGAATTTCTTAATTATCCCTGCCCAGTTATTATTCTAAATGTTTCTCCACAGATTTACTTTACCGCTATGCTTAATTCGGGAGCAAAGGTGTTCCTGGGAGTTTTCAGTATATTTCATCTGAAGATTCGAAGCCGAAAGGCATTCCAAAAATACTTTTTGTAGATAATTCCCATATAATCCGGGGATTTGAAGAAGAATTTACAAAAAAAGGAGAATTTGTGGCGCAATCAACTATGTATTTCGAAAATATTTCTGAAAAACTTTTGATGATCTTCGCGATTAAATTTTTAATAAAATTTTATGAAGGAATTTTATAGAATCAATGATTTTTTTTGGAAAAATGCTAAGTTTTGAAAAGTTAAGTATTTTTTTTAGTTAAATCCGGGAACATATTTTGGGATCAACTTGGGCATGAACAAATTTCACAATATAATTTGACTAATTTCTAAGAGATTTGTAGCAAAAGGTCATATACCTTAACGTATTTGAATAAACTAAAATTCTTGAGATTGAACATTTTTTCTAGTTAAAACGTAGTATGGAACTTATGGAACTAGAATAAAATTTAGGAAATTATTTAAAAAAAAATTGAAGCGAAAACAAAGAAAGAACATATTGCTGGAATAAAAAACTAAGGCTGATTTTTTTTAACTTTTCTTAGAAGCCTTAACCAGGTTGAAATTCGTTGAAGAGATGTGTTATGGATGATTGTCCGACTTTTCCCCGAAAACCATTTCCCCGAATGCAATTTCCTCGAATGACGTTTCCCCGAATGTACTATTTCCCCGTATATTATTTTCCCGAATGTACCATTTACCCGAAAAAAATCGTAATGTAATTCTGAAAGCTATTCATAATCCTGCTGCCAAAGAGTACTTAACATGCTAGATGATGTAAGACTAGATGAAAATTGATTAGTTTGCTATAATATCGATGTGTTAAAAGTAGCAGATGTTCAAAATAAATTGCCACGGGCATTGGACTCAACACAACTTTTTTTTTGTGATAGCCTGATGAAAAAAGCGAGCACATGATAGGCAGTTTCATTGGAAGCGGTATCTTTGGAGTATCGATATTTGGCTTATGGATATTTGGCCGAATGAACATTCGGCTTAGTTTTGCCTTCTTAGAATAATAGGCTGTTCTCTATATATATACTGCTCCAATATTTAGTGGCACTTAGCTGATAATAATTCAATTTGAATTTTCCTTTCTTTTAATAATAAGCTGTTCTTTCACATTGTTTCGCGCGATTACACAGAGATGCCATATTAGGCCAAACGTCGTTATGCCATGTATCTGCTAGATTAAACGTAATTGCATTATACTTAGTGACAGTAGCTACAGTGAGTTTATATACTACACAGTTAAGCCTCGAGTCTTCCTTCTAAATATATTTAAAAGACAACATGCTTCTTTATTGATTTACTGACAATCTTTATAAGTTTACCAAAGAGTAATAGCATATAATTACCAGAAAAAAATCTGAATAAAGTTTCAAAAGTTCTGTTAATTTTTATTGATATATTTATGTATAAAGAACATCATTCTAATATAAGAAGGGCAAATTTCTGATGAAATCAGTACTGCCGTGAATCGCAAGTCAGTCCCACCTGCATTTTCGTCAAAATTGAGTTAAAATCAGTTATCAACATATCTTCCAATGCTATTTCAGCTGCACTTATGAGATAATATAATTTGTTCTGTAAAACTAGGAAAAAATACCAAACTGGATTGTCCCATATCAGTCCCACTACAGATATTTGCACCGTATAAAACAAAAAGAACCGCGTTTTGATCATCTCTATATTTTTTTCAGAAAGATATCGTAGTGAAAAGCAAATTGTGAAAGTTTACTCTGGAATTTGTTTAATCATTGTATGGAAAACGAGTTTGGAAATTTCACAATCCATTTTCTCAATGCTTACTTTTTACAGATGGCACTGGCTGGTGATTCACGGCAGAGTATCAGTTGCAAGCAGAACAATAATAATACAGCAAAGCTTCAAAGAACTGCCTACGATGATAAGAAGGCGAGACTAGCTTCTAAATTATCTATTTTTATGCCACGATTATTAGACCAGTAATATAAGGAATTATTTATAAAATTAAAAAACAAGCCTTTTTTACGTTATAAATTGTAGTTAAAAGAAAATTAACCATCTGCTTTCGTTTTAAGAAACAGAAACTACTAACGCGGAAGTAATGATCGAACGATAGCTTGAACCCGGTGTGCTGAACTGTCAGATGCGTCTCAAATCAACTTAGTGGCTCATTTATTATTTCTAAGTTTTCATGCAGTCTTCAGTGCATCTCATTTGTGTCACGTCTTTGAATCCTGCAAACTGTTTGCAACCGGTCAAACTTTATTTCATAATTCTGCCGTTGCCAGTTCAGCCAGATGTTATTCAGATGTACACCCGATTCGAGAACGTCGAGAAATGTGTTACTTTTTTCGCACGCTTTTTGAAATTTTGAACTGAAAACTTTTTTTGCACGGTACGCATCCCCCGTGCAAAAACAGAATCGGGTGTATTATGTTCGGACAAACGACATCAGCTTTATTCATCTCTTGAATATTCTTTCAAAACCTACCTTCTACATTTTATGCATTTTTATTACGATTCTTAGGATAATCAAATTTGAATAACAAACTTCATATTTTAACATGTTTTTGAAAGCAGACATGCCAGTAAAAACTGTCATCGATTTCCAATCCATATATCACATTTTTCGATTCAAATCATTCAAAAGAGAATCATTCGTTTGAAACGATTAGCAACTGTGCTGAATATAGTCTATTACACCGATAATAAAAAAAAATGAATGATAAATGTCTTTGGGAAAAGCTTTCGGGGAAACAGTACATTCGGGGAAATAGTTCATTCGGGGAAATGGTTTTCGGGAGAAAATCCTTCGGGAAAATTTGATTCGGGGTAATGTTTTTCGGGGAAATGTCGGACAATCGTTATGGATAAGGCTTTGTTTTTCGTCAATAATTCCAGCTATCTTATGTTTAAGAAGTTCCTTTAGAAATTTTGCATATTGATTTATTTGCCAACAGCTTTAATATCTATTAATTTTGTCGAGTTGTTTTAATTTTATACGAGTTGTTTGAATTTTATACGAGTTATAATTATTGTATGGACCCTCCAAGTTGTAATTATTCAGGGTACCCTCCAAGAGCATAGGAAATCATATTGCCGGTCAAATGCTGCTCTATGCTAAAACATTTGAAACAGTATTGTCTGTACTATTAAAAAAATACGAGTCTAAGGAACCGCATTTCTTGGATACTGACGGTCTCTATTATCATTTTTTTTTTGTTTTGCCACGGAGTTGTCGAGCGACAGCCGGACGATTCATATTTCGATGGTCGCACGATTCACCGAAGACCGCTGTGTACGACAAGCGAGGTTTTCCCACTGTTGTTTAACAAAATAAAAGAAAGTAACTGCTAAAGAATATTTGTCAATTGTTTCATAAAATTTGTCTTCACTTTAGAATTATGTATTTTTTTTTTATTATTTTTAAACATAAAGCCTGTCCACGTTAAATTTCGGACACCCAAATAATGGCAGCAAAAAAAAGTTACTCATAATTCAACAAAAACAATTGTTTATTTCAGAATAAAAGAGTTATATCTACAAAATAAACAGTTGACAAGGATGTTAATCCTTCTTTCTGTAAAATTCTCGAACTTTCTGTGGTACACCCGCCATCAGTGTCCGAAATTTATCGTGGACAGGCTTTATTATCCAAAACTCCGGAGTATGCCAATGCCATTGAGGACGTAATGCCAAGAAGAAAAAGAAGGTCTTTGATGATAAAGGTAGCTTAAAATTGTTTATGTCTTTTTGAAAGCTTTTTACCTGATAGTTCCAACAATTACACAGCGTAACAAAAATGACATTTTTGCGTGTCTCAAGGATCAAATTATGTGTCTTTAGTAGATTTTGGGTCGCTGAACTCGATGCTGTTGTCAAAAATGTTCCAGCACGTCACAATTTTTAGCTACAGGTCGTCAAAGTTGTATAAAACACAAGGTTTTATTAATGTTTACATAAAATTTAAGATATAATTTATCAAACTTTTTTGTGATTTAATTCACTAATCATGCAAAATAGGACTTGAACTTTCAATTAAGATATAATTTGATTGTAAATTACACCATTAAATTCAGTTTAAATCGATTTTTTCAACATGCTTGCAGTCTCCATAAAAAATTCTTCGTTTCTCTTATATGGCATAAGAGAATACTTTTCAGAACCACAAAAAATAACTTTTTACCAGCGGAAGAATTATGAACTGTATTGAAAAGTATTGTTCAACACATGTAGTTTGAATGTTATGACAAATTAAGCAAATAAATTGCCATACAAGATGGAAAACTTGTATGCAAGTTGGCTAAAAGCATCAAATTTAGCATTTTCAATAGTCAATATCTCAAAAACTAGACGTGCTATGATATTTTTGAAAACGGCAATGGATTCAGCAATCCATAATTGAGTGAATAGTGGTATTTTGGTGCTCGAGACAAAAACGTGTTCTGCAGTGTTATAAATCAACCATGTCATATTTTGGGACAAGTAATATTTGATTAACGATACGAATAGAAAAATGACAACCATCGAAGAAAGATATTCGTTAATAAATGTGGAAGAACTATTAGCAGAAATTTGTAGTAAATTCTTGTGATCGTTCCTAAGGGACATCTAAGGAAAATCTTTTGAAAGTAATCTCTTGGTGAAGTCTTTAATTTTTGATGGAATCTCTTAAACTGTAAATATGTAAATTTTCGTAAGCACCACCTTTTCCTTGATTTAGTCCAGTGGCTTTAAAGTTACGTCCATCTGTGATGTTCTACAAACATGCCACGTATCCCCAACATTAATGTTCATGAAATGAAAGTATATGGAAGCTTTGAAAAGATTTCATAATGAAGTAAAGTCACGTTCGTTATCTACCACAGATAATGCTAGAATTATACCAAGATCATCTGGATACACTAAATCCACTAAGAATTTGCCAGAAGTCTAACAAACATCTTTCTAAGTGTTCGATAAGGAATTTTTGTAAAGGATCTGATGCTGAACATAAAATAATAAAAAGGAATGAAAAATCTGGTAGTTGAAAAGTCAGAAATTTTTCGAATATATTTAAAGGAGCACAATAAAGTATTTCATGAGATATGAAACTATTCACCAAGCATATCCTCTGACAGTTGTTTTGAATATTTTATGAAACTTCATGATTTGTCTCTCAAAAGCCAATTATCAGAAGACTTCTTGATTTCGACTACTAAAGATATCAGTTGAGAATCTCATCAAACACTCTGTAGATTGGATGGATTCTTGAAGATTCTCCAGGATGAGTAAAAATAGTGGATAAATTTAAATTTATTCAGTCCTCTCAATAGATCGCTAGGAAATTTTCAAATTCATTTTCGAGGATGTCGTCAGGAACAAAGCGATATCTTCCAATTTTAAGGTCGAGAAGATGCCAGGAATATTCTATGACCTCTAGGCAATGCTGGTAGATTCAAATTTCAAATTTTAATCAATATGCTCTCGCGCAAATGGAAAATCCTTTGAGTTTTTTCTCTTGAATCTTACACTTTAGACGTGAGCGTGACTTGACGTAGAAAGCCCGTCAGAATTTCATATATTTGTTAACATCAGAAGAGTTTTTTGCAGTTCTAAAATATGAACAACTGCTTCATGCGAGAACAAACTACTGGAAAACTAGAAAATTTGGCAAACGGATGAACTTACTCATCAACGAATAATCTTAAACATGAAATATGAGATCAGTGCTTCTAGAACACCTTACTAAAAAGCATGCTTTGTCCCCGTGGGGACGAAATGCCAAAGAAAGAAGAGAAGAAAATAGATTCCACCTTATAATATACTGCCCATAAAAGCATGTCAGTCCCATGTCTGTTGGATTTCCTATTCACTTGGGACAGTTATGCGTTTATGGGCAGTATATTAAATGCAAAAAATAAACATTGAAAAAAATAACGGTACCAACCTTTTCGTCTCTTGGGACGTCCGTAGGCGTTTTAATTTCGCATTGCATTTTACCTCCATTAGTCTCCCTTCAGTTAATATTTCCCCAGTAATATAAACGGCCTTCCCAACCATGCATCAAAAAACAGCAAAAGCAAGCCCACATTAGTCGCGCTCTGTGCACCAAACCGGACAACGCAATTAACTTATCAAAGTGGGAAGAATACGGTACAGAATAAACATTATTTTTTCGCTCACCACCCGAAAAATAAAGCGGAAGAACGAAGAAAGTGCCCAAAAGAGAAATGGGCGAAAATTTTCCTTCCCAATCCGAAATATGACAGAGGGTGTCAACGCTCGCAAGTCGCAAACGATGACGACGATCCCAATCAAATTATGAAAAGCCAAAAAAAAAAACGCATGTAAACAAAACCATGTGTATGTGTGAATGAACTCTAGGAAAACACTTCTTGGCGGCTCACCACCGCTGACCGACCGGCTCTTGCGAGAGTGATAAACTTGACAAACGATTCGGCCTGCAAGAGAGAGAAGCTACAAAAACAAACCCTCTTTGGTAGTGGTGTGCTCGCAAAAGGCTCTCAAATGTCCGAAATTGATTGCTCGACGAAACGCATACTTTTACATCACTGGAATTTTGAGTTCGTTGGTAATTTAATAAAAAAAATGATGACATTTTTATGCTTCAATCAATGTGAAGTTGACTAAAAACAATCAAAAAAATTTATTAAAAGTATTTTTGTGAAAGATCGTGACATTTTCCACAAAAAATCGTGTCACTCACTGTACTAAAACGCACATTCTCACGCATTTGCCGGTATTGGTGCACAATCGCATTCGTATGGGTGAGAACCAATACCAGCTCCAGCGAATTTTTGACTGTCAAAATTTCCTCCTTGGCACACATATACAACCGATCCGTTGCGTTGTTCTGACCGGCCCCGGGGTGAATGAACGACGAACGACCTAGCAGCTGGGTTTGTATGCGCGAATGCGACAACGATGATACAATCAAAATAACAACAACAGCAATATCAGCATATCGAAGCAACGCAGTCAGCAGTTGCTCGTCGATGGGTAATACCGACTGCCGACTGCTGACTGCTTCGGGCGGACTGACAACAGCAACAACAAAACCAGAGTCAGTGCTAGACAAGCAAAGTTGGTTCGGTCGGGGTGCAGAAAGGGAATGACAACAGCAAAATCGATACAATTATCTCATCGTTTGAAGTGGAGCCACTAAAATTCGCACGCGAAAAGCGCAAAAATCTGGTGCGGTTAGGGTTACCATCCCAAGCAAAGACTGTTCATTTTATAAAGTGGACACCTTATAAATGCTATATCTTTTTAATTTATCAATGAAATCGGAATCGGTTTTCTGTACATCAATCGACTAATATTGTACAATATTGTGATCATAAAAAGGTCACAAAAATAGTTAAATTTCACACTAATAAGCCAAAATGTTAAGAAAAGTAAATTTTGGAGGTTATCAAAAACAATTATTATTAGAAATTGACTGGAAAATTCGACAACCTATATTTTTTATTTTCAAAAAAGGCTTGTTCTTCGAAAGCATCATCATTCAGAAGCCTGCAGAAAAATATCTGGTTATTTTTGGAGCAACAATTTTTCAGATATCATAAAATTATTTTTCACAGATTTTTTAGAGGAAAATATTTTAAATTTCAATGGAACTGATATGAGTAGAATTTTAAGGTTCAAAGAACGTCCTGATGGAAGTACTAATATAGTGTTAGTATGGTAAATAACCTACTCCTTCATAGAGTTGCTAATCTGGTCCCCACGTCACATTAAAAGCACAATAGAAAAACAAATGCTTTATTTCCAGAAGACCTTCCAAAGCACAATGACAATCATCAAAGTTGGGAACACTGATGTAATGAAATAGAATTTATTTTCCATGTATTTTTTTCATAACTATTCTGAGATTACCTATCAAAATATTTGGAAAAAAAAGCTTACAATTTGCAGTAGATCGATAAATATGCGTACAAGATTTTAAAAGTATGAGATTTTTCAATAAAACGACCATAAAGAGATAAATTTATACCTAAGAATGAATTTAGACTCGCGATATAGGGTTTCATAGTTATGGACCCCTTAGTAGCTGAAGTTCACTCTCGACGCTTGGGGACGGACCTGGTGTAGTGGTTAGAACACTCGCCTCTCACGCCGAGGACCTGGGATCGAATCCCATCCCCGACATAGTCACTTATAACGTAAAAAGTTATAGTGACGACTTCCTTCGGAAGGGAAGTAAAGCCGTTGGTCCCGAGATGAACTAGCCCAGGGTCAAAAATCTCGTTAATAAAGTCAAATCAATCAAATCAATCTCGACGCTTTTCCGCAATGATATCTCAGACGGATATACGTTTTGTGGAGTCTAACGACAAGTTCAATGTCTTTAGTTCATAGTACCGATTTGAAACACACAAAATCGTTCGATTTTTGCAGCGAAATATACCTTTGGAAAACTGTTGTCCGAATGCCTATTGATGCCTACCCCGGGAGGGTCCATAATAGGAATGTTTACAAATTTGACGTTTCCTATTATGGACCCTCCACTTGATTCCCATGTAATCCGGCTCGCTGCCGACGTGCCTATTATGGACCCACCTGAAAATACGTATTATGGACCTTCTTGTGTGGTTTCATTCACAAAACTGTTGAAAAATCTGTATTTGTGCGTCTCAAACCAAATATTTTGTCTGAAACTGCTAACTAACAATGCGGTCGAAGTTCCCCTGGTGGATTTTCATAGGAATAAGGTTGCTTTGAGTATTAATTTTATGTTTTTTCTGTAGGGGGTCCATAACCGGCATCGACTTCCTAGCTCTCTTTTATACAAATATAGATTCTTTGGCAATATAATCCATTTCTAACACGATTTTTATTTTACTTTTTTTTGCTGGGAGTAAAAGGATGGTGTTTTAACAAATTTGGCCATAAAGGATCAATAGGCTAATATTTTCAAAGCTAAACGACCACTTCGGCATCTGGTGGATAGAAGTAGAGGTTGGATTGAGAACGCACCGTGCGCAGCATAGTTTACACTTTTTCTCGGAATAGTTAATTTGTAGACGACCAGAGAGCATTGAAAAACATGAAAAACTTTTTTTACTTCGAAAATGTACAGATCCGGTCAGTGCTCATGTACGATTAGTGGAATAAAATTGGAAAATTGGTGTTTGGCAACATAGGTTATAAACTTCCGGATTCTTTGTTAGTGGTTAAATTTTGATGTGAAATCACGCGTATCGCAAAAATAAAGGGTTAAAATGATTATGCCAATGAAAAATAGTTCAATATTAATTGATTTTGACCTAATTTTTGGGTTGAAAAATTGACCTCTATGATGTTGGCGCATTATACTTGCCTATCACTAGAATGACCTAGTGTCAGAACGGTGGAAAATTATTAATATTTTTAGAGCGCTACCTTTAGTAGAATGATGAAGGATACCAACATATAATTTGTTAATAAAAATGAGGATTTTTGTTGTGCGAAAAATAATGCTTAACTTTGACGAACAGCTTTTCTTTGGAGTTTTTGGAAAAACTATTTAGTTCTTCAACCAAAAGCATTTTGTAAGATTTTATATTTTAATAACATTGTAGAATAATAGTTGAACTATGCACAGAAAACCGATTGCGATTTTATCACTAAATAAAAAAGATAAGACAAAAACAAAGTTTCCACTTTATGAAATGAACAGTCTGTAACATTTTCGGAGATGCTTGAATATGTTTACATTTTATGATTGTTTTATGGCCATCATAAATAATGTCATCGATAAAAGTTCTATTGAATACTATAAGTGCTCGATAAAATCATATCCAACCGATTTCTAATATCATCATATCAAAAATAACAGAATTTAGCAGAAGCCATCTTCTCGCATTGCACATCGCGATGGTTAATATAGGCCACCAGAACCAGTTTCGGCACAAATTTTAACTTCGTTTCCTATATTGGCCAATCACATTTATTGCTTATGAGAGCGGCCAAATTGGAAATGCCTGGCCAAATTATGTGTGAGGCATTTGAACTTTAAGGAAAAATTAATAATATCTATTATTTTTACATAGATTTGGACGGGTGGTCACCGAACCGGGAAAAGCGGGAAAAAGACGAGAATTTGAATCCATTGGGAAAAAGAGGAAAAACCCGGGAATTTGAACCAACATCTTCAAAGCTATAAATCTACAAATTTCCGAAAATGGATGTAAGAAAGTTGTTATTAATCATTAACCATTTTGCCATTAGGCATCCGTTATTTTGAACAAGTAACTTTCAAACATTTATTGTTTAATTTCTTGTACAAATATTCTACTATAGAATTTTTTTTTTCTCATTAGATAGCAATGTTTCGAAGTACTTTGTTTTTTTTCTCTATTACTATCAGGGCATGAATTTTTCTCTAACTTCTTCTTCTTCTTTCTGGCATTACGTCCCCACTGGGACAGAGCCTGCTTCTCAGCTTAGTGTTCTTATGAGCACTTCCACAGTTATTAACTGAGAGCTTACTGTGCCAATGACCATTTTTACATGCGTATATCGTTTGGCAGGTACGAAGATACTCTATGCCCTGGCAAGTTGAGAAAATTTCCAACCCGAAAAGATCGTCGACCGGTGGGATTCGAACTCACGACCCTCAGCTTGGTCTTGCTGAATAGCTGCGCGTTTACCGCTATGGCTAACTTCTCTAACTTATCCGACTCAAAGGTTTGAAACAGAGTTTCAAAACTTTTTGCAGAAGGTTTAAGTACTCAAACATATTGGACTAAAATTTTTCTTAGTTTCTGAATAACAAATCAATCAATCCGAACACTTTGGCATTCTTGAAAATAATTCTTTATTTATAAAAGATTCTAATGTGTCATTAGTTACCTAATCGACTATGAATTGAATAAGTATGATGAGATACATGTATGACTTTGTTTCATTCTTACATTAAACTTATTTGCTTTTTTGAATGTTTACCTTTGAACGTATTTCCTTTTGCGAACTAGGCATATTGTTGATAAATAAGAGATTTGTAGCGTTTAAAATAAATTCCTGTTGAAGTGAATCATAAGTGCCAAGAACAGAAACCGTCCTATTAGTCCTATTGAGGGGTTTAGAAGCAAAAGGGTGTAAGTGACAAAAACGTGGTCTTAAGAAAAACGACTTTTAATTTTCATTCCATACATTCATACAATATTTTCATTATTTTAATTCAATTCAATATTGTATGGTAGCCAAAAAAACAAAACAGTCTTCTACAAATTATATTATTTGTTCTACTGGACGCATAAAACACCCAAAAAGACCGTTGAAAAGCTTGAAAACAGCTTGAATTTAGTGTACTTTACTCAAAAATCGACTAAATTGTCACCTATTTGAGACTCAATTAAAAACCTTGGATTAAATTAATGTAGCTTTTGTAAAAAATAGTGTTTTTTACGAGATTTTATAGTACTATTTCATTTAGTTTATTTATCAAACTCATCAATATGTTTTATTTCAAAACGTCACACTGTTACAGTAAAACTACCGTTCTCCAATGACTCCTTGTTCTTCTCACCAACAACACGTGTAACTTTTTCACAAATTTCACTTCAATTTGTCCATTTGATCCAATTGCAAAGTATACGACAAAAGTAAAATTTTAAATTTGTTCCGACCTAAGAACAGAAATTTCAAGATTGATTTAAACACGCCTTCTAAAAAAAAATGTTGAAACTTCAGATCATTTTTTGGGAATTTGTAGTCAAATTACTAATAATTTAACATATTAATTTATAAACTAATACGGCGGGTTTAGTTATTATCCTTTCATCAAAATAATCACGGTAAAAATACTCAAACAGTGTGACATTATTTTAGGTATTTAATATATTTAACTTTGCTCTTTGCTCAGTTACTGCTCTTGAAATGGTAATGAAAGCTTCTTGAAGAGTTGGTCACGTTGTTGGAAGATAATCTTTTAGCGATTATGTTGGACCAGTTTTATCAAATTTGCAACGCTAATAGAGAAAATGCACCAAATTTTGAACCAGCTCGATTTTGTCCTTTTTTGTAGAAAGATCCGGAAACTGGCACAGAATTCTTGAAGGTCAAGTGCTTTCCCTTCGTTCGTCATAAAACTCCACATGTTACTTAGAATATTAGTTCTAACCAGAAAAAAAACACATTTTATCAACTCTAAAGAAACAGTACGAAATAGCACACTAAGTCTATGACGAAAATAACAAAAAATGTCGTTTGCGATAAGCGTTTGCAATATTTTTCATATGTATGTAAACTGTTTCTAGATATTTTATACTAAAGAATACTTATACCTCTTCTAGTTTAACTAAAAATGAATGATCACTTTGACTCTTCTGGACTACCGAAATAACCCAAGAATGACCACCGAAGAAACCCATATGTAGGGATATTTCAGGTTTTGTACCAATACTAGGCATGCGACGGCTCAATCTTCATGATTTTGAATATCTGTGATTCTTCTAGTTCAATTGTAGATGAATGACCACCTTGGTTCTTCTTAACTACCGGTATAACCCAGGAATGACCACGGGAGAAACCCGTATTGACAGACATTTCAGTTTTTGTTCCAAAACTAAGCGTGCGACGGATCGATCTCCCAGATTTTTGGGCATGTAACCCATATTACACAATATTGAGTGAATGACCCCATTGGTTCTTTGTGGCCATTGAAATCAACCAGGAATGACCATCGAATAAACTTGTACAACAGGTCATTTGTTTTCTTCTACCAAATCGAGGCATGTGACGACACAATTTTCCTGGTCATCTCACACAATCATGAATGGATGGCCATTGGCCAGTCTGGGTTATTGCTGTCACTGAAATAACCCAAAAACCTAGGCATTCGTTGGTTTAATTTTCTTTTTTTTAGCCGTGGCCCATCTCAGAAGCCTGGATCCAGCTGCACGTTTTCCGCCTTCTGCCCTGAACACAGAAATAGACCAGGAACGAGGACAGGAGAAACTCGCATTGTGAAACATTTCCGTTTTTGTACGCGCCCTAACTAGAGATCAGGGAGTCGTGAGTTCGATTCTCACTGAGCAGACGTGTAACTTTTTCGCAAATCTTCACATCAATTTGTCCATCTAATCCAATTGCAAATTATATGTAATGTTTAGCTTTTCGGTAGTTGTTAAACTTCCACTCGGCTGGTTGGCCGTAAACCACGATTCATAATTAAAAACAAGTATCTCTCAGAACCTATTTTTACGTCATTCCATCACTTACATCATGTGTCATTCAGTCATAATGTGAATTACTTTCGGAGTGATTTTCATTATTTTTAAGAGTGTATGACGAAATGTTATGGGCCTACATAATTATGCAAAAATTAATAATAATTCATTCCGTTTTGTTACATTTCAATGACAATTAAGTTTGTCTGGTACCAATTTCGTCTTTTTATTATAGACTGCACGAAACCACAATTTTATTCGTCAATTCTGTAATATGCCTGCCTACTGCAACCGCCATTAACTTTAGACGAAACGATTAATCTATGATCTTCTTGATAGCACACATTGCTCATTATGTTGCTGCAAGTACAAACAACTTTCAATTCTAAATGTATTAATTAAAAAAAACACCGAAAACATCTATTCAAAGCCATGCTTCTGGAAAAAAATGTTCTAAAAGTATCAATCTGTTTGAGGTAATAGATTATTTTACTGTTCCTGAAACTAAGTTTTATTTTCTCAATAGGATTCTTCAATATTTGATCAATATTATATTAGGATTCTTGATATTTGGAAAATACTACACTAAGTGTACTACCAAGTCTTGGTCTTATTAAACAAGAAAGAATAGTGCATAATTTTCTATGCAAAAAAGTACATGTACTCTGAAAAGAGTACGTTTGGTAACCCTGTACTTTATGATACTGGGTAACCATGAGTGGAGAGATTTCAATGGGAATCGTCCACAAGGTACGTAACAATTCAGTCGAATCCATACCGAGAAAACCACTTCGTAGATGCAAAGTTTGTCATTTTTTCGTAAAAAATGGACGCTCTCTGGGAAGCGTCGGAATGGCGAATTATGACGCGTAGGTGGTACGCTTTGGTAAGAGTGGTGGGTGGGTGACAGACGAATCTCTTTTCTCGGTGAATTTGATGATTCTTTTTTATTCGTCCCATTCAATGAACAACATGACGAAAGCACTGAACGCATGCAGAGAAGATTCTGAAGAAAATACTAAAAATAAGCAGAACATTTGACCGTATTTAACATTCAAGGTCAGATCGGCGCATGCTGTTGTGCTTGTTTAGTGAAGATTAGTTACAGTGGAAATTTCAGGGCGATGCATAAATTTTGCATTGTCCAACAAAGATTTAATAATGCATTTTGATTTGTGATTGCTTCAAAAGCACTTCCAAATTATTTTCATACAGAATTAAGTTTTCAGAAAATTTCTACAACCACACTTACTTCAAATACAAAGTAATTGATAGGGGAGGCCTATTCTGCTTATCTTAATGCGGCTGTAACTCTGCAGAAAAATCAAATTTCGTAGAGTGAAAAAAATACTTCTTCTTCTTCTTGGCATTACGTCCTCACTGGGGCAGAGCCTGCTTATCAGCTTAGTGTTCAATGAGCATTTCCACAGTTATTAACTGAGGGCTTTCTTTGCCAAAGCTGCCATTTTCGCATTCGTGTATCGTGTATCGTGTATCGTGTATCGTGTATCGTGTGGCAGGTATAATGATACTGTATGTGTAGAGAAGTCAAGAAAATTTCCAATACGAAATACAGTTCTTATAGTCATATGCCTCAAATTATTATATCTGAAGGACAATAAGTCAAAGCATGATTATAACTGCATGTTTGTCTAGTTCTTGAAGTTTTCATTCAGTAAATAACGAAAACCGCATATGTTACAAATTAAAAGTTCCTTTACCCATATATGCATTATTTGTTAAACATTTAATCAATGTTTCAAAACCAATAACCTTATGATACCCGGCGACAAATTGTCGCCCGTCAGTTGTCCACGTGCTTAGCACCGTACCGTTTTTCCTCAAACAGTTTAGCACCCAAACCAATTCCCCGAGTTCAGCCCAATCTAGATTTACCCCAGGTCTGTGACATTACATACGACGGGACTGAAATAGGCCTGATTCCGAGATTCTATGATACACGGTTGGAATGTAGAAAGAGAGCGAGTGGCACTTGGCTCCGAGGTCGCTTGAAGTCAAACAAAAAATAAACCCGGCATATAAGGCTACTCTCGAAACGATGCCGACCGACGACGAACGATAAGGGAAGGATGTTTGCACAGTGCTCCCTCTGTTGAAAGTCCTACCGCGCGTCGATCATCATGCAGCTCGACGACCTATACGCTTTCACGTCTGGTCGCTTCCGTGTAGGTATGACGATGTACAACACAGCAATTGCTAAGGGTATGCGATGTTTCGAATGATTACGTGCAATACACTTCCAAACGAAATACGGCGGAATTCTACAGAATTCAATAAGATTAATTTTTTACCTTCGTTTCGTCTGACAAAAAAATCGCCTTGACCTTAAGATGACAAACGAAATAGCAGAAAATTAAAAAAAGTTGAAATACAGAGTTGTCAATTCAATCAACACGTATCCGCCCAGCAAATGAAAAAATAGAGTTCAAATTGCTGTCATTTCGTCAATTCTTGACGGAGAGCCTTCGTTTTGGTTCGCTGGGAATCGTCGGGATGTCTAGTTTTTTTAGCTAAACCTGTCATCTAGATGACTGGAAAGGTTTTCTGCGCCGAACATCACGCACACATTAGTGGGTACATTTTTTTCTCAATCTGGACGAATGAAAAACTTTGTTTACGTTTCAATTATAGGCGATCGTTAAGAGAATTACTTGAAATTTCGTTAATCATAGAAGTTTTACAACATGTGATTGGAATGTAATCCTTCAGTTAAGATGTACATAGGGTTTACATAGTGTAAATAAGCACCAGGGGTGCGGGAAGAAATTCGAATCGTAATGTGGTGTAGCTCAGACGATCGCTAATCAGATTCCACTAATCAGGTACGTCTTCGTCCATGCGATTTCGGTGAGTGCAAAATGAAAAATTTAACTGAAGCTATGTGTCGAATACAGTAGTTGTATTACATTTTTAGTGTACAAGTGCACGAACCTTAACAGCTTTTACAAAAATACACTTGGAAAATGAAACTATGTGGCAGGTTAGTTTGAATATCCGCCATTTCAAGTTTAAGTAGCGCTTGCGCCGAAGTATATTAGAACCTGATTCATGAAAAATATATTCTGCGAAATGAAATCAAAATTTCAATTTTTGGTACTTGGTTTCATTCCGTAATTTAATCCTATAAATTCCTTTCGTTTCGCATCGCCTTGAAACCAAATGCATATCGCACACCCTTTTAGCAATTCCCATCCATGCGGCTCCGTTACCAGTCTGCCACAACACCGCTCGGCGAAACAGACGGCCCAACAAATAGGAGAGGTTTTTGCAATTGCACTTCAAACCGTGCACTCACTGGCTGGCGTCGTCGTCGTCGTCGTCATCGTATACTTTCAGCCTATATCTACACTCTCTAATAAGCGACAACGACCTGCCCCAACAGAGTTCGTCTTGCAGCTGCACGGAATTGCGCGGTTGAGGCCGTCGTCATTCCGCTCTACCGATATGCATTGCACATAGACTTTTGTGCGGTAGTTATGCAACTGTCACCGTCATCATCATCATCAACATCATCCGCCGTAGTGAGTGATATTTCGTAGATAGCCTATCGGAGTCCCGCTGCACAATGGTCCGAATCGGCAATTTAACAGGAAAACGCCTTTTTCTCTGTTCTCATTTAATTTAGACGAAAATTGTCGAGTCTAGTACATGACACTGAAGACGGCCTTACAGTTGAGGTCGAAATACGCGTATCTGTCAAAAGATACAAACTATAGTGGAATTAAATGGTGTTGCCAAAGGGTAGGGCGCCTGGTCGGGAACTGAGCTTCTTTAAGCAAATCAAGTTAACTCCGCAAATTGGTGGATAAGCTAAAGCTAAAAATACAGTTTTATTAGATCAATGTCTTCATGACTCATTTACCTCGCATTACAATTTTTCAGTGCAACCACTATCTGTGCCCTATCTTCCACTCAGCAAACATCTACTGGCATCGGCTTCGCCGGATCTTCTCAGTGTTAACTGTGGTAAATTTAGACACTAGATTAATACATTTGCAAACACATTTCAACAGTTACTTACTTCTTTTATATAAACTATATAATCTAAACTATAAATCCCGATGAAGCGCTGTGACGGCTTTAGGGAATCCTTTCAACTTTCGTCTTCTTATGCTCTCTCTTATGAGAACTTTTACACTGAATCAATTTACAGTTCGCAATTCCAGTTAGCAGTTTCTCTGAAGTATTTGAATTAAATCTAAATGCAAAATACTATCGCAACATTCTCCCCCCCGTAACACAATTATTTCAAAGAATGTGTTACAAACTCTCCGCGATTATTTTGCTTTTCATTATCTCCTCGTGAATTTCCATAATAATACCAGCCTAAAGAACATTTACAAGCAATCATTTCATTATTTTTTGCTACATGAACTATCAACAACTAGTTGCGCATCTGACAAACCTATCAGTAAACGTGGTTTGGCACTTGCGTACCTAAACGGCGGTAAGTCTTTCAAGGAATCATCGAACAATAATGCTGAATTGAAATTTTGAATTGGTAAATCAAGGTTTTCCACTGTAAACACATCCCGCAATGAAAACCGTTTCGTGTGGTTTACCCCAGAAATTCCTACAGTCAAGGTCTTTGTCGTGTTAGTGTTTACTGTACCATCTATCCATTTTAGAGTCAGTGAATCAGGTTTCCCATCTATCTCGAGTTCTTCTGCAACCTGCGCCTCTAGCATGGTCCGCGACGACCCTTCGTCGATAAAAGCGAACGTATCAATTTGCTTGGACTTCCCATATAAGGTCACTGGGATGTATTTTAGCAAGGTACGATTGCAACTACCAACATCAATGGTACATCCACTTGTATGAGCTGTATCATTCGCTGAATGAAGCAATGGATGATGTTTCAATCGACATTCATTCACTCCGCAGTTCTTAACCGTTTTGCATGGCCACGGCAAGTGTCGATTCAAGCAACAGGGACATATCTTTAACTGGTTAACAAGCTCCCAACGTTTACTCACTGGCATATTAGCAACTACCGTACAACTAGAAACGCGGTGGTTGCTTTCTCCGCACACATAGCAGCATTTCCTCTTTTCCCGTCGGCTGTTGTTGCGATACGATCGGCTTGATCCTCTATCGTCATCACTATCGTCGCTGTGCTCATCTCGATCATCGTTCTGGTCCAGTACTATGGTGGATGTAACCAAACTCGCTGCTTCCACCAATTCAGACATGAATTTGCTAAACGTGGCTATAGTACTACTATCGTGATCTCGTTTATGAGCGGCCCATTGCAGCTTTAAATGTGTTGGAAGTTTGTTTATCATCTCCTGGAGGAGACACGGATTGTTTAGGTGTGATTTTAGTCCAGCAGCGATCATATGATCCGACAAGTTTTGAACGGCTAAGCCGTATGTGATCAACGAGTTCAGATCATCATCTCTCGGTGCTGGAGTATCACGCAGTTTGGAGATCAAAGTGGATATCAACAACTCGGGCCTTCCATACAACAATTTTAAAGTCTCGATGACTTGAGGCACGCATTCAGGGAGCAGTAGTTTACTATCAACGGCTCGTCGAGCAGAACCACGAAGACATCGCTGCAGTCTCATAAGGTTCTCTACATTGGTGAATTTGCATGCTTTCGTAGAGTTGTTGTAGCAGCTAATGAAAACGGGCCATTCTTCAGGTTTGCCCGTGAATATTGGTAAATCTGATGGGATGACCTGGCGAGCAAACATCTTTTGTAATCCGGACTCCAATACGCTACCGTTTTGAGTTATGTTCATTTCGTCATCGGTAGATTCGCCTACATCGGATGCAAACAGCTGATTTACGATCGGATTAGTTGGTGTAGGTGACTTTTCAATTTGTGCTCTCAATGCGTTAAGGTGCTTCTGCAGACGATCAAATCGCCTATCGATAGCTTCTCTCTCAGATGATAGCGCGTCTTGTAGTCGTTGTAAACCTGAAGCTATTTGATTGCCTTGGGTTGATGACACACACTCGTTACATTTCCAATCGGATTTAGGTGAGGAATCGACCATGCCCAGACACTCGTGATGATAGTGATTCTCACATAGTGAGCAGGTTAGGCATCTCACTAATAAAGCTGGTGACTTGCATTTTTCACATTGGACCTCCATTTGGTCGGATATTATTGAAAAATTCTTTAGTGTTGCCAAAGGGTAGGGCGCCTGGTCGGGAACTGAGCTTCTTTAAGCAAATCAAGTTAACTCCGCAAATTGGTGGATAAGCTAAAGCTAAAAATACAGTTTTATTAGATCAATGTCTTCATGACTCATTTACCTCGCATTACAATTTTTCAGTGCAACCACTATCTGTGCCCTATCTTCCACTCAGCAAACATCTACTGGCATCGGCTTCGCCGGATCTTCTCAGTGTTAACTGTGGTAAATTTAGACACTAGATTAATACATTTGCAAACACATTTCAACAGTTACTTACTTCTTTTATATAAACTATATAATCTAAACTATAAATCCCGATGAAGCGCTGTGACGGCTTTAGGGAATCCTTTCAACTTTCGTCTTCTTATGCTCTCTCTTATGAGAACTTTTACACTGAATCAATTTACAGTTCGCAATTCCAGTTAGCAGTTTCTCTGAAGTATTTGAATTAAATCTAAATGCAAAATACTATCGCAACAAATGGTATAGTATTAAATTCGGGTTTTTCATCTACTTATTCCACTAAACAGCTCGTAGATTTATTATCAAAAATTTGATGATCCAAAGAAACCTAATAACATAAAAAACTTAATTTCGAATAACTTCTCTGAATATATCATACGCCTTATGTAAAACAAAGAAAACGAAGAAAATTGTTTTTCTTTTGTTACACAGCGTAACAAAAATGATATTTTCGCGTGTCTCAAGGATTAAATTATGTGTCTGTAGTAGATTTGGGGCTGATAAATCTAATGCCGTTCTCAGCAATGTTCCAGCATGTCGCAATTTTTGGCTACAGGTCGCCAAAGTTGTATAAAACCCTGGTTTTATTGATGTTTACATAAAATTTAAACCATAATTTATCAATCTTTTTTGTAATCTAATCTACCAAGCATGCAAAACAGAACTTAAACTTCCATTTCAGATATAATTTGGTTGAAATTGCACGATTAAATTTTGATTAAACCGATTTTTTTAACATGCTTGCAGTTTTCATATAAAATTCTTCGTTTCTCTTATACGGCAAAATGAAATAATTCTCTAAACCATAAAAAAAAAACTTTTCCGCATCGAAAGTATTATAAACTTTGATGATAAGTATTGTTATACACATAAAGTTTGAATTCTGTGGCAAATTAAGCAGATAAATCGCCTTACAAGCTGGCAAACTTGCATGCAAGTTGGCTAAAATAGTAAATTTTTGCATTTTCAACAGCCAATATCTCAAAAACTAGACGTGCTATGATATTTCGGAAAAAGGCAATGAATTCAGCAACCCTTAATTACCTGAATATTGGTGCTGGAGACAAAAACGTGTTCCGCAGTGTTATCGATTCGAACCATAGTGCACCGTGTTCAACGTGTTCTAGCGAGATGATGGAAAGGAACACAATTTCGAACCCAAAGCTGGAGCTGTTTGTCATGTGGCCCAGGCAAGAGAGGTGGAGATGGGGGTGGATCAACGGTGGCCGGATTGTGCAAGCAAATGGACCGGCACAAATTGAGTGATTGATTAATTGACATATGCGAGAGGATGCGGAAAATTATGGCGATCCCATGGCGGACCGGATGGGGTCGCAAATTTAATTAGTGTTTCTGGGTTCCAGTAGAGGGCGGAAATTGTAGGAAGTTGGCTGTTGGTTTGTGCTTAGTGGAAACGGTTAAAATATAAGTTCCACTCAATGTAATCCGCTGTGTGAACAGTAGTAGTATAATTAAAAGATATGAAAGCATAAATGTTCTAAGAGAAATGGTATTCTTTTTAGCGTTATGTCTCAACCGGGATAGATACTGTTTTTCAGCTTACTGCGCTGCGAGCTCTTCCACAGCTATCAATTGAATTGCATTTGCATGTGCATATTGTATGGCAAACACGAAGATGCTCTATGCCCTGGAAGTTGAGACATTTTTTTAACTGGAATTGACAATTTCCAACTAATTCCAACACAGTGATTTATATCGAAATTGCATGATCAACAGTGATTCCAGGTAAATTACTTTTAGAAAAAGTTAAATGAGTCTATGGACGACTTTTAGAACTAAGTAACATGCAATTGTTGATGCAAATGTATTGTTGATATCTATCTTAGTTCGAAAGAAGTTTCAGAGATTCTGAGATCAGAGATACAAGAATAACACATCTGTAAAGATATTATAAGCCAGTGTTTCGTTTTAATGCAAATATCTATTTTTAATGGAAGTTCTTTAAAGTCTCTCTTCTAACCAATAAGCTAAAGTCTCTTATTTTCCCTACATTGTTTGCAGGCAATCGTGATACAAAATTTCACAGGCTTCAGAGAAACCCTCAGAGACTATAACTCGAGTACTCAATAGGTTCTTCAAGAATTTCATCGCAGATTTATTGAAGAAAAGCTTCAGGGATCATCCCAAAATTTTTTTTCAAAAGATTGCATCTAGGATACTTTTAGGGACTCCTGCAATAATCTCTCCCGAAATTCTTCTAGAGATTTCTTTACCTTTCCTCTTATAAATTATTCCTGAGAATTTCTCCTGAATTTGATTTAGAGTGCTAATATCTCTAGTAAATTTCTCATGTATTACTTAGATTTTTCCTAAATATTTTTCAACTAATCCTTCCACTGATCTCGCTACTTGGGGGCTGTCCATCAATTACTTAAGACATTTTTGACGATTTTTCAACCATTCCCCCCATAGTAAGATTATTTTTTGTGTGGATATCAAAAATAATTTGCATGGCCCGTAAGAAATCTTAAGCCCCCCACCCTTCATAAATCCTTACGTAATTAATGGACCACCCCTTGCTACTCTAGGAGATCTTCCGAGAAAAGATTCATTCCACAGTTTTAGTAAAAAAAATAGGTCAGTGATTTTTCCGTCTGTTCATGTGGGTTCCTTCAAAATTCCTCAAAAAATTCAACCCGGGGTTCATCATAAAGCCCCTGTACATTTTCTTTCGGTCTTCAGCATTTCATCCAAGGATTACTTCTCCAGTTCCTCTGAACATTTCTCAAAAAATTCTTATGGAATCTTTGAAAGCTTATTTAAGGTTCCACGCCAGTTAACACTACAGCAATTTTTCTAATTATTTCACCAATCATTCCTACAGAAATTTCTTTAGAGTTTCCGCCCAATGTTTTCCCGAGGAATTTCTTTACATAAATATTGCGGGATATACAGCGATTTGATTTTTTTTCTATTATCTTTACAGTTTATCTAAGAGTTCTTGTAAAACTTTTTTGGAGACTTCCTGTATCAAAGAATTACTGGAGAACTTCCTGAAAAAAATCTTAGGAGGCATCTCTACGGTGTTTCCTAAAGGTATCCTTTGAGAAATTTCAAGTTAAAATTTAAAAAAAAATCTTTGGGCAAATACCTGAACATTTTTCTGATTCAAAGAAAAAAATTATACATGATTATATGAAGAAAAAAAAACTCCTGGCTCCTAATAAGTTCCGTTTTGTATTATTGATTCTTGTTTGGTCTCTTTTTTTCTGGGAAGTGGTCTCTATGTTCATATATTCATGGCACTGAGTCCCTACCAGCCCTGTATAGCGGATTCTTTCACTCACCAAATAACGCGTTTCTAAAAGCTCTAAAAGTGGTTCATAGACTACTTTCATGAAATCATGGGCGTAGCCAGGGTTTCCATTAGAGGGGGGCAAGTGAATTCAAAAACATATTAGCGAATTTCTTGCAAAATGATCATTATACATACATCATCATCATAAATGCATGAAGATTCGAAATTGCCTTCAGGTAATTTGTAGTCTTCGAGATGTTTTTTTCAGAGACTCTAGGTAATTTATTGAATGTATTGCTTTAAAAGCAGAAGTTCATGTGTTCCACGCCAAAATTTGTTGAGATTGCTTCGTAAACTATTCTAATGAATTCCTGAATTCCACCTAAAATTGTTTTAATATTTAATATTTGTTCAACTAACAATACATCTAATTTACCAAAAGATGGCTTCAAATAATTCCTCTCGAATTAATTCAGGAAATACTCGAAATTCCTCTTCAAGTTTATTCAAGGATATTGTATTCCATGAATCGATTCAAGATTTTCCTAGAAACTCTTTCAAATTCCTTCTAACATTTCTATTGGGATATACCTAAGATATTTCTCAAAACATTAAATTGGTAAATTTGCTGGGGCTCTGCCAAAATTGTTTCATGATTTCTATAAAAAAGATCTTTTACCGAGTTCTTCTCAAAGTAGTTTTTCTAGAGATAGACAATGAAACAAACAATGAATTTATCATATTTTTTTTCAGAGATATCTACGATATTCCTACATATATATGAAATATTAAAATTTCTTCACAAACTTGCTTAGAAACTTCTCAAAAAATAGTGAGAATAAATACGTCAAAAGCTTTTTTTAAAACCTCTTAAAAGATAATTTGAAAGAATTTCATATACAGATTTCTAAATACATGATCCCAAGAATGCTCCGAAAAGTTTTTTCTTATGGCACTCCTTACATAAATACTGCCGACATTCATTCAGGAATTCTTCCAAGGATCTATCCAGATTTTTTTCTAAGAATATCCCTAATTTATTTTGAGTTGGGAATTTCTGGAAGAATATTTTGAAGAGCTCTTGGAAAATCTTTAAGAGGTATTCCTAAACACATTTTTAAGTCTAATGAATTTAATTAAGAATATATGAAAAGAATTGGAACTTTCTGAGGAATCCTTGAAGTTATTAATAAATCTCAAGCAATTTCCTAAGAATCGAATAGAAAAAAATACAAAAGTGATTCCTAAAAATGTTCAATTCCCAAAGTGAAATTCCTGACCGAATTTGAGAGGAAATGCATGAAAAAATTCTAAAAAAAATATGCAGAAGAATTTCTTAGGTGAATTATTGGAGGAATCCCTATAAAGTTTCCTGTAAGTCTTTGTTAGAACTCTTGAAACGATTTATGAAGCCTTGTGATTTGAAGAAAGTTCTGGTTGCATTACAAGAATACATTCCCGAACAAAAACCTTGAGTTACTGCTGAAGACTCATTGAAGAAATTCGAGGTGTTCCGAGAAACGGTTTCTGGAATAAACCTTGGAGTGATTATTTTTGAAATCGGAATCGAATCGAAGGAAAAGCATCTAGACAAATTTGAAGCGGAATTCCTTAGGAATATGTGGAGCTATCTCTTATCCAATTTTTTGTCATATTCTATTGATTCCTGGAAAAATTGATTTTAAGATAACTTGACAGATTTTTTTGAATTCCGTAAAATACTGTTGACAGCTACACTCAAGATATATTAAAAGCTGTTCATAGAATCGTTAAATAATATCTGGTGAGATTTTGAGCAGAAGTCTCAAACAGTTAGGTTAGACTTCTGCTCAAATTCTCACCAGATATTATTTAACGATTCTATCAACAGCTTTCAATATGTCTTGAGTGTAACTGTCAACAGTACTTTACGGAATTCAAACAAATCTGTGAAGGCAACTTCTGAGAAATTTAAACATAAGCTCAATTCCTGTGGCATTTTTTTCCCATCGGTCAGGAAGGGGCAAGGCGAAGCCAAATTCTCTAAATGATTTCTGGAATCTGGATCTTTGCAGCCATTCCATGAAAACCGATCTAATAGGTCACCGAATTCCGTGAAAATTTAATATTTTATTTCTTATCCGAAATAAGGATCCACGTGTTTTTGGATTTTCTGATTAGGGTGAGTATTTCCGCAATAGGGTGACCAGAAAAATCGCGACTGCAAAATTTTTATTTTTTAAATAATCATAACTTTTGTACCGCTTGACCGATTTTCAATTTTCTTGGACAAAATGAAAGCTATAGATTTTGACTTTAAAATTTTTAAGTGTTTTTTTTTTAGCTTTACAAAAATTGTTTTTTTTTTACATGAAAAAAAAATCAAAAAATTTTGTTTTTTTCGTGTTTTAATGGCCTTAGGACCAAAGGGGCTATTGCTGTTCTTATTTTTTCTTGATAGTTCAGGATGTTTTACGTTTACTGTCACATTTTCAGCGATGTATGTTTTTTAGTTTTTGAGATATATTTTTTTAAATAAAAAAAAATCAGTCATTTTTTATCGGCACACACTGTAGGTCTCAGCGCATTAGATCTTTTATTTAAAAAAAAAAATCATAACTTTTGAACAGCTCAACCGATTTCCAATCTTTTTTAGGGATGCTTAAGATTACATCTTTTCGGAAAATAAATATAAAACTCAAAAAAAAAAAAGTTTACATGAAAAATATTAAAATTTTTAAAAAAAAAACTAGAAATTTTAATATTTTTTCATGTAAAAATGTAATTTAGAGTTTTATATTATAGCTTTTTTTCAAAAGATTTTTATTTATTTTTTTTAAATAATAAATCTAATGCGCTGAAACAGACCTAAAAATGACTAATTTTTTATTTTCATAAAATATATCTCAGAAACTAAAAATTATACTTCGTTGAAAATTTGACAGTAAACGCAAAATTTTCTGAACTTTTTAAGAAAAAATGAGAACAGCAATAGCCCACGAAAAATCGGAAATTTTTTATTTTTTTTTTTTCATGTAAAAAAACAATTTTTGTGAATTTTTATTTATCTTGAAAAGACAAAATCTATAGCTTTCATTTCTTCCAAGGTCGGTCAAGCGGTTCAAAAGTTATACATAAAATATAAAAATTTTGTATAATCACGATATTTTAGTCACCCTATGTCGGAAATGGTAACCCTAATCAAAAAATCCAAAAACACGTGTATCCTTATTTCGGATAAGGAACAAAACAGCAAATTTTCACGGAATTCGGTGACCCACTAGATCGGTTTTTCATGGAATGGCTGTTTGACAGTCTATTTTTTAAAAATACTATTAGATTATTTTTCTAGGTATCTTACACATCTGTTGAATAAGGAACAAATGCGTCGTAGACTCGCAGGTTGTCTCCTTGATCACTTTTTGTCTTGGTTCTTCTTTTTTGACAAAATTCAACCTATCTGTAATTTTTGAATCAATGGTTTTCCCACAACTTTTTCAATGATTATCAAAAATTGAGATAATTTGTAGTTCGTCACAAAAAAATAAAAAAAAAATCGGTTGAGAAACGGCGGAGATTTAGCTATCTGAAGCTGACCATTTTGTATGGAAAAACAGCTTTGGTGCATTTTTTATGTCTGATACTGTACGTCACACAAAAGTTGACCATTTCCAACCTTCTATCCTCTTATTTATGGACAAAATATCGAAAGACAAAACGTCGAAAGGATAAAATGTCGAACATTATTTGCTTAGCGGGATTTTTTTTCCTTATTTGAAGAAAGATTTTCTACCTTTTGTTCCTTCTTTTTTGTTCTTCGACCTTTTGTTATATATTACCATACTCTCTAGGTTACATTTTTTTGATGTAGATTTTTGAAATTTTGTATGGTGTAATCCAATCGTTGTTAATGAAATGTTTAATGTTACCGTTTAGCAGATATTTAGCAGATTACTCCAGTTCTGCTATTTCAAAAATCTAATTACCCTAACGTAAAAAAGCCAGTGTTCCCTCCATAAGGTCACGTGTCTACACTTTGCCAACAGCCGGCCAAGCCTATCCACCGGGCTCCCTAATTATTCAACATTTATGAACAAAAGAACCATATGCATCCATGTCACTGCCCTTTGCTGCTGTCGCACTGTGCAACAACTTCAAACTGCTGCTGCTGCTGCAACTTCACATTGATCCCTTTTTGGCACACATCCACACAAAGGGACAAAGGGATTGTGCAACCAGGAAGAACCGGAAAAAGGATTATGTGCTTTACCCACGACGACGACGACGCTAGTAGAACATGCCGCATAGAGCACAGCACAATATGATGGTGTGGCTACGGAACGGCTCGGACTTGAAAATCGATAAAATGCGGAAAATTGTCCGAGGTCAGTAAACTTAAAACATAACCTCCAGTCGGCGGCCACTGGGTCAGATCGCTGTTTTCGACGGCCAAAACCTGTAGTACTCTGGACGTGCATCCTAGAGGTTTGGTGTCTTCGAAAAACTATTTTGGAAAAACTTGTACTATAATTTGACTCATTCAGATTTGATCTAGATAATTGAAAACTAGTTTAACTGTAACAAAGTGAATTTACATCATTTACTAGCAAAATTTTCAGATTTAATTATATTGTTATTAAAAATAGTCTAAAAATAGTTTTTTTTACAAAATCCAGGATAACTAATGAAGCGTCAGATGGCGGAAGCTAATTTTTTTAATACGACTAGTCAAGAACATAAGACTCATTGACGCGAAAAAAGAAACATGGGGCCACGTGGGGCTTTTTTTGTTGTGGCGGATTGACAATTTGATGAAAATATATTAAAAAATGCTTATATTTGATAAACTTTCAATGAATTCATATTTTCAAATGTATTTTTGAATTCTAATCTTAAGAATGAAGAAACTTATTTTTTATTTAATGTACCAGTTATGGCTAAAGTGGATGCAGCTTGGGAGTACCATACGTTCTTCAATGCACTATTTTGAAAACTCCAAATCTAGTAATGCCAATAACAGCGACGGCCATGTCCTTACGGTCATCAAGGAAGGGAAGGAATATTAGTGCGATATTGCTATTAAAGACCTAGATCACCTTTGCATCTCCATGGTTTTCACAGGAAGGAGTTTTGTTACTGGAAGGATTCAAAAGCTACATGATAAGGATTCACCTTGGTAAGCGATGCTATTCATTTAGCCTCAATTTAAAAAGTTATCTATCAGTTTAGTAATTGTGACAAATACATAAAATAATAGGTATGTAAATTTCAAATTCTTCATGAAACAGAAATAAGGTATTATGCCGATACTTATAATGACGAACCATCTATAGTTTGTTTAACGATTAAATAAATGTAACATTGCCACGATACAAATTTGTGTTATCATAAGCATGAAACGAGCTCACCAGTTGATAATCCATTCTCAACGGAAGTCTTAATATTCACATAGTTTTAAAATATGATTATTTTCAATCATTCTTGTGTGATTTATGGAAATATATCAAAATCAGAATCATTGATATTTAGGTTCAAATATAAAATGATACATCGATTTTAAAACAGGAGTAAACATTTGTAATTAATGAAAAGTGCATGCATAATCGGATGAAACAGTTTGACCCTTTTCAAATGGTAATCGAGATAAATTTTGGTGAATAAAAAACTTAGTAATCCAAAGTGGCTTATTTTGTCAAGGTCTGCATATTCAGAAAGTTTCATTGTAATTTGACAGGGTGCTGCCATCTCGGAATAGGATTTGGCGCGATATGGTGCTGATATGACGTTTCTAACGAATAGCCAATATCCTGTATGAAGGGCCAATTGGCGGACCCGTAAGCACCTCTACCTCTAGAGTGTTTGCTTTTAAGTCAAAACATACTTTATTCGACGACTTCTGATAGTATTGAAATATTCTGAGAGTATAAAATATGTATTGCATTAGTTATGACCGCTTCGTACAACAAATGGAACCGCTGTGTGACGGTAGAAGGCGGCGATGAAGGCGGAAGTGCATTCCGGCCGAGTGATTCGAATGCAATTGTAGGGTAGGGTACCCGTTCGGTGGTCCAATCGGATGGGCTGCCGGCAATCATCGTGGATTGCCTCATCGCTTATTCATTCGAATTGTTAATCCTGAATTGAACCACCACCCCCGCAGCGGAGAGCGTAGCGTGAATTTTCCGGAAATAGTCGCCCAAACCCGGAAAACAGTGTTCTATTTTTAAGCGAAGAAACGGTTACATCGCAGCCGAAGAAGGTCCTTTTTGCAGTCAGTGGGATGTTTCACCCCGTTGGAGAGCGTGTGTATTGGTGTGCATTAAATATGTGGGAGCAAGGATGAGGCTGAGGATGAGAAGCCGGTTTCTCTTTTTCGGATTCAATACAATGTTGCGAGAGAAAATCGATATCTGGGAGGTTGGTGACCTCGCTTCACGGTCGCCATCGGTCATTCACCTCCGGAATCGACTAGGATTTTTGGCATCCTGTAGAAATGGTATTTACCCAGAGCGGGGTGCCATGCAGAGCTGGTTAGTTGGGCGGTTGATCTGTCTGATGATGGAACAAATGGAGAAAAAAAGGGAACTGTGGGATTTTCGTGTTATTTTGTTCTGACAAAGGGCATCAAAATTTCACATAAATATCAGATATAACGAATTCTTAAAACAAAAACTCTTTTCTTTTTCTTTGCAGGTAATTTGTTACGATGTTTGTAACGTCAGCATTGCTATTGGAGGGATAAAAGTACATCATATCAAACTTAAACGAAACATACGAGGTAGGATATACCATACCAAGCATTTCGAATAAAAAGATAAGATACACAGTAGTACATACATATCATTACCTCATACAAGTAGTAGATGTTTGCAAACTATAAAGAACAGCAAAGTACAATTAATACGAGAATTTCATGGAATTTCCTAAGCCGATGTTCTCAGTTATTTTTGCAGCCAATTACATACGTTTTTTTTTCAATAATTCATCCACGGTTTCTCACATGAATTTCTCTAAAAAGGTCAACGGGAATTATTACATGAAATCGTAGGATTTCTTTTATAAATATCATCCGGATTTTTTCATACGTTTTCCTTATTTTCTAAAAATACCTTTGAAATTTTCCTTATGGAATTTCTCGAAGAATTTCTGTAGGAATCTCTAGAGTAATTCTTGAAGATAGAGAAAATCCTAAAAGGCAGCTTAGGAGGAGATCCTAAGAAATCAGTGGAGACTCTGAATATCAGCGAAATCGCTTCGACTACCGTGATTGCTCAAGAGCAGTGTTCTTGATGTAATCTATCGAAGCATTGCTGAATGTCTTGTAGATTTTCAGAGCAATTCCTATAGAACTCTCACAGCACACTCTCTAGAAGTTCTTGGCAGATTCTGAATTCAGTAGTTCGTGTGAATTCCTGAAAAATGATTTGATTTTTTCCTACTCATGTTTTGGTTGGCATCACTCAACAAAATATTCAGAGCAGATCATGATATCTGAAAGATTTTTTTTTTTAAATTGTTGAAGAAATTTCACCGAAATATTTGATTGTGTTTTACGTGATGAAGCATTTTTCAAGCATCTTCAATTTCCCCTTAAAACTTTAGCGATTAGCCGGTTTACTTCGGTCCGAGAAAAAAAAAACTACACGAAATTCATACCATTTTTGATGTTCATCCATTTGTTATCTAGAAATAGATAAGGAAAGTAGAACAACCTCACTGGTTGTAAAGGCAAGCAGTATGGTCTGTTTTTGTCAAATTTGTTCAATAAAATTGGTTTTAAAAGGATATAAATTCAAAGGATATTCATATTTTTTTAGTATGTATTATAACAAAAGTTGATCTTATGAATGCTCAAAAAGACTGGTAGTAGATTTCTTTTTAGAGTCTTGATGTCCTTTTTAATGCAAGTCTCTTTTTTAATGGTCTTTGAAGTATCTATTGAGCATGATCATGGGCTTGATTGGCCGCCTGAGGTTGCTACTCCAGTATCGCCAGATCAGCTGCACTTACACAAGGAATTACCCAGATGACTGCTTGGGACTTACAGACATCCTCAGTGCATAAGTGCTGGTGATCTTCTTTTTTTTAGGCAACAATGTCGCATGCCACGTTAGAATGCTGAAAAATGAGGGGAAGGGGAAGGAGATACAACTACAAAGTACGAAGGAAGGGACGGGCCTGGAATTAAACTCATGACCTTATGCTTATTGGACGCCATTGGACCACTTACCCCGTCCAATGGTCTCTGATGTATCTGTTTGAACCAAAATGCTATCCTAGTCCCTATTATCCTTATACTGCTTGCATTGCACTACCAATTCTCCCAGAAATTTTTCCAGCCATTTCTCAAAGGATGCTTAGAAGAATTTCTCTAGAATTTGCTCCAGGAAATCCTTGAGAACTCCAAAGCTACTACATCCAGTAATTTCCTCGAGTATTGCTTTGATTCATTTTCCCAAAACTATCCAAGAATTGCCTACACATATTTTTGTCACGAATACTTCAATCAATTCTCCGAGATCTTCCAAACATTTCTACAGAGTATCTTTTGCGGAAATTCACTAAGGTCTATTCCAGAGGGTTTGAAAAAATAAGTAGCTTAAAGGTTGTTTCAAAAAACCCAGCAGGAATTCCTCCGCCTGTTCATGTGGATTCCTTCAAGAATTTATCCTCGATTCCTCCCAGAAATCCAAAATCCAGAAGAAACCCTCAATTCTCCGAACAAATCTATTTTTTTTTCTAGGTATTTGTCCTGCATTTCATTCGAGTTTTCCTACAGTTTCTAAACATTTATTAAAAACGTTTCTCAAAAAAATCCCATAAAGTCTTCAAAAGTTTATTCAAGTTTTCACACCAGTTAATACTACAGCATTTTTTTCAATAATTCTTCCGATCATTCCTACACAAATTTCTATAGAGATTCTTTCCAATGCTTTTGAAGAAATTTCTAATAAAATCCTGGGGACTACTATCCCAAGATTTGATTGATTTTTTTCGGTTATCTCAGTAAATTATGTAGGAAATCTCATAGATCTTCCTCGAGAGTACAGAAGTCAAATGAGATGAACCAGCCTAGGGCTGGAAGTCGCGATAATAAAGAAAAAAAAAAAAACTTCATGGATTTAAATTTCAGAAAAAAAACATTCAAGACTTACTTGAGAAAATCTTAAAGAATTACTGGAGCAATTGTTGAATATATCTTTAGATAAATCTCCAGTTGAAATCTTAGATAAATCCTGGAAGATAATTTTATAGGAAATATTGATTGAACTTTAGAAGACATCTTAACCGTGAATTTGGTGGGATGTGTCAAGAAAATCGATCGATGAATCACAGGATACAATTTCGGAGGTATTGAGAATCTCGAATAAAATCTCAAACAATTTTTGGAGCAATTCAGATGATTTCTTAAATAATCTTTGGGGAAATATCATCTCTGTGTTTTCCAAGAAGAAAAATCCAAGTTAAATTCTTGAAGTAATCTTATCAAAATTCTTGGAGAAATTCGCTAGAAAAATTGATTGGGAAATAATCTTTTTTATGAACTCTTTTATAAATTTCTTGAGTCATTTCTGAACATTTGAGCAAATACCTAAATGGATTTCCGCTGAAATTTCTATAGAAAATCGTTAAAAAAAACAAATACAGTAATACTTGTTGTAATGTCACTAGAAATTCTCAAAAAACATAGATCTTTGAGAAATGTCTGTTCTGATGCTATGAAGAATCAAACTTATATCTCTTGTTTCTTGTGTTTGGTTTCTTATTTTCAGGCAAGAAGTCTCTAGGTTCCTAATTTAAGGCACTCGGTCACTGCCAGCCATGTAAATACGAAGAGCTTACTTAGTCTTGTAGTAACGACTAGCATGAAAACGAGGGGATTGGAAGCAAAGGAATGTCAATGAAGTGACAAAGAACTAGTTTTGGGAAAATCTTCTTTGAAGTTCTTTCAAAACAAGCAAAAAACATGCTTCAAAAAATATACTATTTTTTCTGTTGAGTGGAAAAGTCACCTGAAAATATCTTTGGAACGTTCCACATTTAAATTGTCAAGTTTTAGGCTATTCCAGCCTAAAGAATTTCACTGTTCAAATTGCACCAGCATCATTAGAGTGCTTGGGAAAAGTATCATTTCCACAAAACAACGCAACTGAAAATCGTCCTAAATGTCACTTACACTCCTTTGCGTTTGAGCCCTTCAAATATGGTAACTTTCAATTTCCAGTCTAGAATAACATATGTTTAATTTGTTTTTCTTAGCTTCACTGTGCACAAAATATATGCCAACGTTTGTCCTACCCATGGTTTCCAACGTGGACGTGCCTCTGAGAATCACAAAATGAACTTCTGAAGTAATCCTCAGAGCAGTATTTGAAAAATACTTTGGACACCCCAAGTAACATTTTTAGTTTTTTCATTTACTACAAGCTGTTGTTACCACCACATCGTTAAAACTCTTTTTAGAACTTATTAGTCTTAATAACCTTAATAAACCTTTGATAAATCTCCGTTAAGCCCTAAAAGGCCCACACTACAGGAGGTTGTTAAGACTATACCTTAAAACTGTTTCTAAACTTCTTAGTTTTGTATCGTATGAATACATCTACCCTTGTAGTATGCTATAAAACATTCATAAGAGCTATTGTATAGACTTATTGAGCTCAACTAGCGGTATTAAATCTTTGAAGATATCCTAATACACGGAATAAAACCAATGTTAAGAGCTTATGATTGAACAAACATCAACCGATAAGATGTTTATAAACCATAACCTTTTTTGATATTGAAACCGTCATGATGTCTGCCGACTCATAATAATCAATTAAAATAATCATTTTTTGCATGGCAGAAAATTTCCTTACGATCGCGTGAAATTCCTGCCAATAAAAATTTACTGGTGGAATGAAATAAAAATTTTCGATTTACAGCAACGCGCCACAGTTACGACATCATTATTGGCTATCTAATATTTTACTCCATGCCAGTTTCAGAATGATTTCATGCTCATCTCAATCGTAAATTGAAATTTCCCACGGATATTGTAATTATCAATCCGAAACAGCGACAATAAAAATGGATTCCATCCAATTAAATCTTGCTGGTCTTGTCTGGGATAGTTTAAGATCAATTGGTGATTATTCTGAACAATATAATCATTCATAAACGCTTTTGATCTTAAGAACCCGTGCGCAAAACCCTCACTGGCTAAAATATTCCTAAATCAGAATATTTGTTCTGCACTAAGACAAATAGGTTTTTTAAGAGCCTTGACTTAAACTCAATGCACTCAGGAAAGCTAGCTGTCAAGAAGGTAAACAAATCGGAAGATTAAGTTTTGTGATGCAAGTCATTTTATTAAATTTGTGCCGTTATAATTGTTATAATGAAGCCCGCCGTGCTTGATCGGCTGTACTGATGCAGAAAACGGTAAGTGATAAGTGCCTGAAAAATGAAAGCTTTTTTCGTGTAGCTCAGCTGTTGTGTGCAGCATAGTTGTCCCACTAGAACAGGAAGTTCAGGCAAGCATGGGAAAAAATATGCTTTATACAGTTGTCTGTTAATTCTTCGAGAGGAATATTTGTCATTTCTATGTTTGCGTTCTGATTAATCCTTAATTCACTACATGATTATCATTATCAACATAATGATATTGATAATCACACGCAGACTGCATTCCAATAACATGCATCAGACAGTTGAGTTTTAAGAATGCTTTAACATGACTTAGTGTAGTCTTAGAAGTTTTACCCATGCTCTGACAAGACAAGCAAGATGAGGTTTTATATTTAGGTTTTAATAGACACTACACAGCTCTTTCAAAATACAATTTATTATCAACAAATGTGGCCAGCAAATAAGTTTTAACGGTAGCTCTTGTAGATATCTACAAAGCATTTTAAAGTGGGTTTTAAAGAAAAGAACGTTTGGCACTTTGCAATGCTTTATTAAATCTGTTAGGAATGAATACATCTCTAATAAAACCTCCATAAATAACATCTAAGATCAAAAAGCACTGAAATTGTTACTTGGGACATTTTTTAATTAGTTTCTGTTGAAATTCCTGGAAAAATCTTTAAAAATACATACAGTAAGACGAGCATGCTACAACTTATACTTATATTTCTAATATCCTTAGAGAAGTTTCTAACAGAATTCAACAGAAAATCCTTATGAAAACTTTTTCCTCTGACTCCTGTTAAGATCCTTTTTATTTTGTTGGTTCATGTTTGTCTGTTTTTTCCAGGCTTTAACATTGGAGAGTTAAAGCCTGAAAAAAAAACAGGCTTGAAGGTCTACTTTTAAGCCACTCAGCCAGCCCTGCATGTCTCAAGAAATTATCGAATAATTCCTCCCATGAATCTTGAAGGCATGTTTACTCTTCTGAATTTCTTTCAGTTATCAGTACATGTGCTTCTTCTGAGAATATTCGACGAATTTTCTTTAGGATTTCTTGGAACTCATTCCTTCATAAACATTAAGTATTTTATCTTCATCTGTTCCAAAAAAAATAATTTACTTAGAGGTCTTCCCTAGGGACAACCTCATGTATTCATCAAACAGTTTTCCTTACAACGCCTCTGTTGTTCCTTGTAGAGATTCTACAAAACATTCCTTTAGGTAGTATTACTTCAGATTTCTGTTGTATTACTTCAGATTTCCTCATTTAGTAAAATGCTCAGAGTATTTACATTCTTATTTAGTAAAATAATCGGATTTTCTCAGTTGGACTATTACTTAAAAAACTGTCAAAGAGTTTCTCAGGAATTACTTTGATATCTCATTCCAGCATCCGTCAATAGGGCGATATTCAAAACTGAAAAGGCAATAGATGGCTCTTTTTCAGTGGTAGTAAAAACGAAATCCTGAAGCAAAGAAAGCACCACGAAGGATGAACTAAACACAAAAAGTTATGTATTCACATTACACTTGATTTCTAATCACTACTTTTTTGATCCAGTTCCCTAATTGCGAGTAATTTACGTTTTTCATTATTTTCCATACGTTTTGACAGTTCTCCGACTACCATTCTTCCATGCGCTTGTGTTGAAAGTTTGAGAAATTTGAGAATCCAGCGTAGCGCGATCAGTGGGTGGAATACAAACAACAGTGTCGTTGCTCGGCGGTCAGTGAAAGAAACTGAATGTTCTAAAGATTGTTGTCTGTACTTTTTGCCGCTGGCGCCAACTGTTAGCGTTTAAGAACGAAATAAACAGTCGTTACCCTATTGTTGTCCTTAACTACCTCCAGTAATTAATCGTTTCTATAATAGGGTAACGACTGTTTATTTTGTTCTCAAACGCTAACAGTTGGCGCCAGCGGCAAAAATTACAGACAACAACCTTTCGAACATTCAGTTTCTTTCACCGGCCGCCGAGCGGCGACACTGATGTTTGTATTCCGCTCACTGATCGCGCTACGCTGGATTCTCAAATTTCTCAAACTTTCAACACAAGCGCATGGAAGAATGGTACTCGGAGAACTGTCAAAACGTATGGAAAATAATGAAAATCGTAAATTGCTTGCAATTAGGAAACTGAATCAAAAAAGTAGTGATTAGAAATCAAGTGTAAAGTGAATACATAACTTTTTGTGTTTAGTTCATCTTCCGTGGTGCTTTCTTTGCTTCAGGATTTCGTTTTTACTACCATTGAAAAAGAGCCATCTATTGCCTTTTCAGTTTTCAATATCGCCCTATTCTCGATAAATTTTTACAAATTCTACCTTAAATTCACTAAGGCACAGGTTTTGTCAAGAAATAGGGCGATATTCAAAACTGAAAAGGCAATAGATGGCTCTTTTTCAGTGGTAGTAAAAACGAAATCCTGAAGCAGAGAAAGCTCTACGGAAGATGAACTAAACACAAAAAGTTATGTATTCACTTTACACTTGATTTCTAATCACTACTTTTTTGATCCAGTTTCCAAATTGCAAGTAATTTACGTTTTTCATTATTTTCCATACATTTTGACAGTTCTCCGACTACCATTCTTCCATGCGCTTGTGTTGAAAGTTTGAGAAATTCGAGAATCCAGCGAAGCGTGATCAGTGGGAGGAATACAAACAACAGTGTCGTCGCTCGGCGGCTGGTGAAAGAAACTGAATGTTCGAAATGTTGTTGCCTGTACTTTTTGCCGCTGGCGCCAACTGTTAGCGATTAAGAACGAAATAAACAGTCGTTACCCTATTAATTTAAGGATATTCCTTCGGGAATTCTTGATGTTAATCTTATTAATCGTGGATTTCTTTAAAATTTTGGTCAGAAAAACACTTTTTAAAATATCTTTAGCCATTTCCTCATAATCCTTCCAGACATTCCTACTAGAATTCTTATACACCCGGTTCTGTTTTTGCACGGGGATGCGTACCGTGCAAAAAAAGTTTTTAGTTTAAAATTTCAAAAACCGTGCAATAAGGTTTCGGCGGAAAAAAATATAAGGAAACTTTTTTTGCACGGCCGTGTAAAAAATCCGTACAAAAACAGAATCGGGTGTAATAGCAGATATATAGATAGATAGCTTTTTTTAGTAATTCCTGAAATTTTTCCAATTTTTTTTTTTCAAGTTTTTCCACCGATATTTTTTCTAAGTATTTCTGATTTTTTTTATCCTGTTGAGAGAGAACAATGCTATTATAGTATTCCTGAAAATCCTTTTTAGATTACACCTAGATGCAATGTTTAGCAAATACCTCCAAACATTTTTGAATTTAATTGTAAAAATATTCGAGTTTCTTTATATTTCAAAGCTGTAATTAACACAAATCATTAGAGTAAAGTGGGGCAAAAGTTCGAGTGGGGCAAGAGTTTCTTTTCAAGATTTCTTACTCAATTCAAAACAAAACTTATAAATGTTATGGTGGATCGAATGCCGTTCAAGTAGAAGACATTCACTCCAAATTTTATTAAAATCGATTGAGATTTGGAAAAGTTATGATTATTTGTTGTTTTTCGACGCAAATATTGTAATTTTTGGACAAACTTTCGTTGCATGGAACCAAATAAAAAAAAATCTTTTTTAATATTTTATGTAAGGGCCTATCATAAGGATGCTTTGAGGTGTATTAGTTTTTGCATAAATGCTTGGAAACAATTTTTAGCTCATAGTGGGGCAAAAGTTCGAATCAGCGGGGCAAAAGTTCGACCCATGTATAAACTCACGGACAAAAATTCAAATTGCTGAAAATCGACATATTATCTTCAAATTTAGCGAAATTTGTCTGATCATGCGAAAAATGTTACTAAAATTTTACATTTTCACTCAGTTTTGCGAAAAACTGCTATTTTTGGGTGTATTGCAATTAACCCTGTTTTGGGCAATTTTTTGATGAAAATTTAGTGTTTATTTCTCGGCAAACATAAGTTTACGGCTGGTATAAACTATGCCTGTCATAAAAGGTTTAAGGTAGCGAAATATTGCCCCACACTAGATTCGAACTCTTGCTCCACCGGTGGGGCAAAAGTTCGTTTAAGACAATCAATTTTTAAACTGTTATAACTAAAAATGGGTAAATATTTTGACACAAGTTTATTCAGCAAAATTATAGCCAATATGTTGAAGGTTCACTGTATGGTATTTATTTTATTTCAACTGCTGTTGTTTGTCTGGTAACTTAGATGATACCACTAAGGTCGAACTTTTGCCCCACCTTACCCTATTGCTGATGGAAGTTTGATGCTATGATTTATCCAAAACAATTAACAATTTAAAATATATTTTCCAGGACTGAAAAATATAAATTTTTGGTAAAAATAATCTAAATTCGACCTTGGCTATAACTGGAATTATTTAAAATGAGCATGAGCATGAGCATAGATGACCGTACAATTCGTAGTTGCTACTCTGTGATTGACCAAATCAATCGAAGTTGCACAGGGAATTTATGAATGAGGCTTGGGATTTGCTTACCATTATTCAATGTGCACAAATCGATAGCTTAAATTATATAAGTCAATAACGGCGCCGGCCACGTTCTTACAATCATCGGGGAAGGGCAGGAATGTGTGTTAGACAACCGTTGTTACTAGAGACCGAGTATACCTCTGCATCTCCACAGTTGTCATGGAAAGGATATTGGGTTAGTGGTATAAGGTAAAGATCTGGGAGTCATCAATAGTTGGTGATGCGATCCATGATATAATCACGCCTAATAGGATTCGCGATATAATTTGATAAATGCATTGTACCCCGAACAAGTGTTCATCACTCGCCCCGCAGGAGCAAGCGTCAAGGTCGAAAGATCAAACAGAACTCTATAACTGGAATTATTTAAAATGATGAAAAAGCCTTAGAAGCTGATTCCGGCTATGAGAGAGAAAAATAACATCCTTTTAACCAATCTATATAAATAAAATTGAAATGGTGTTTATATGTCACGAAATGGCTTACGAACGGGTCAACGGATTTGAATGATTTTTTCTAAGTTTTGATCGTCAAGGGTTCCGACGTGTTTGTGTGTATAAAAATCTCAGGATATTCACCGGGAAAGTTGGAAAAAAGAACACGAACGAAACTGTCATGTTATATGGGACGATCAAAAGCGTTTTTCAACAGCCTACTTGATGGCAAGACGAAGTTGCCGGGACCACTAGTTACGAATAAAAAAAACTCGAAAACTTGTTATGCAGTTCGAAAACGTGCAAATTCAGTTTAGGTCTCTAGGTTCACAATTGAAAATCAACTTGTCCAGGAAATCGAAAGCATACTCAATTGAAAGAACGTTGATTTGAAAAAAAAATCAATAGGGTAAAAGCACCGGTTTTGGCCAGCCTAAGAGAAAATGTCAATCGAGCTATAACCCTTTTTCGCTTTGAAAATCACGTTATTTAATATAGGCGAATAGGTATTCCACTAAACAGCTCGACGATTTATTATCGAAAAAAAAAAAAAAAAAATCGTCCAATATTAAAACCCCTGGCGAAGACGGATTTTCTACATTCTCACCAAGAAACTGCAACAAAGTAGTGTATCGTTCTTGGTTAATATATTTACCAAATTAAATATCAAGGTTCATCCTATTTTGAATCCTACGAATATGTGATATCTTTTTATTACTCAATCAGCTTGCTTTCCTGTATCAGTTAACTTCTTGGATCTATAGTTTTGAATACATGGTATAGTTCATATCAACGAAAATTCCATGTTTGCCTATGAAAAGTTCTGCTTCCGAAATGGGTATTATTCGAGCACTTATCAACATTTACGTGTAACGAATTGTATTATTTCCTACAAATCTGAAGGCTATTAATATTGCTCTTCTAGACATAAAAAAATGTATGCGACAGTGTTTGACATGAAGGTTTGATTGTAAATTAACAAAAAAAAAGAACAAACATTGTTAGAATAATTCTTAGACATTTAACAAATCGTACGACAGGATGGAATCTGCGTGTCATCTGTTGTAGCTTGTTGGTTGGGATGTTCTTCATAATAGAGTGATATTCAAAACTGAAAAGGCAATAGATGGCTCTTTTTCAGTGGTAGTAAAAACGAAATCCTGAAGTAAAGAAAGCACCACGGAAGATGAACTGAACACAAAAAGTTATGTATTCACATTACACTTGATTTCTAATCACTACTTTTTTGATCCAGTTCCCTAATTGCAAGTAATTTACGTTTTTCATTATTTTCCATACGTTTTGACAGTTCTCCTACTACCATTCTTCCATGCGCTTGTGTTGAAAGTTTGAGAAATTTGAGAATCCAGCGTACCGCGATCAGTGGAAGGAATACAAACAACAGTGTCGTCGCTCGGCGGCCGGTGAAAGAAACTGAATGTTCTAAAGGTTGTTGCCTGTACTTTTTGCCGCTGGCGCCAACTGTTAGCGATTAAAAACGAAATAAACAGTCGTTACCCTATTGCAAAAATAGATAATTTCTCCTAACGCTTACAAAACTCAACTTGTAATATTGAATAAATCAAAAAGCTCTCCATTTTAAACTTTCCAGTAGACATATTGTCACGATGTATGCTGTACCAAAATGGACTAGCTATCACCAAGAGATTCAAAATGATATTTTAATGATGATTCCTAAGCTATTTCCCTGGAATGAATATACTACCAATACTAATTTTGCAAATTTGAAATTGTAACATAAAACATCATATGTTGATAATAAAAAGGCAAAAATCGTGTTTCCGTCAAATGTCATCACAGTTCGCATCCCAGTCCTTACCCACAATTCTGCTAATGTCATTAAATCATCAAGCATTCCGACTCGACACCAGCTCTCGCTGGCTCTTCAGACAACGATTGCAACTTGTCAATAATGCGGAAGTGTTCTACATCATTGCATTCAACTAGAATTGACGGGCTCAATTGGATTAGCGCAACGCGCGTGGGCAAAAGGCTATTCGTACCGCTACGAGAACTGACACAGCGTAGATACTTCAGTAAGTATACGTTCACAAGATCGTCGAACTCTCGGTCTGCTCGCTCGGGCGCAAATACTACTTTCGCACATTTCTGCTACAACTTTCTCCCTGGCTGCACGCATGCAGCGACGACGATGCAACACGATGCATTTGTGCATTAGTCGGGCGGGAAACAAACAGCAACATAAGCGCGAACAGAATACACACATGTTGTAACAACCGCTGGAAGTTGGAACGAGCTTTACGCAGCTCAACTGCATCTGCATCTGTTCAAAGGGATCTTGTATTTGTTTCTATCAAATGATAATGCAAACAGGAGCGTATAGGGTACCGACTGTTTATTTCGTTGATAACCGCTAATAGTTGGCGCCAGCGGCAAAAAGTACAGACAACAATCTTTAGAACATTCAGTTTCTTTCACTGGCCGCCGAGCGACGACACTGTTATTTGTATTCCACCCACTGATCGCGCTACGCTGGATTCTCAAATTTCTCAAATTTTCAACACAAGCGCATGGAAGAATGGTAGTCGGAGAACTGTCAAAACGTATGGAAAATAATGAAAAACGTAAATTACTTGAAATTAGGGAACTGGATCAAAAAAGTAGTGATTAGATATCAAGTGTAAAGTGAATACGTAACTTTTTTTGTTTAGTTCATCTTCCGTGGTGCTTTCTTTGCTTCAGGATATCGTTTTTACTACCACTGAAAAAGTGCCATCTATTGCCTTTTCAGTTTTGAATATCACCCTATTGCAAACAAATGAAAATCTTGTTTGAACGGTACATTAAGGGTTTTATAATCGACTTAAATATGAAAAGTGTTCATTAAAACCGTAATAAGATCAAAGTTAAATTAAGGAAGCTCAAATAGTTTACAAAAGCACTGCTTAAGCATGATTTTTATGGATATTTAAGGACAGATTGCCAACCAACCAACCAACCAACCAACCTTAATGCGTCCGGTGGCATTCAACTTCCTATTAGTTCTAGTTTCTAGGAAAATTGCAAACATCTATCTAACTTTACACCACACAAAAATACAAGCGACAGAAAAAATGACATTTGGACATGACCTCAGAAAATCCGGAACATCTCCGGTGTCCAGTGGCCAATATGCATTGCCAAGGAAGTTCCTCAAACTGGACCAAATTTGCCGTCGACTGCTTCCAGATGCATCCAATTTCATTCATTTTTCATAAAGTTATAAGCATTTGAATTTGGGCAAAATTTTGCCTATCTCAATCATTTTGCCTATCCCCTGTAGATCCTTATGAAATTGCAATGATAACTCACTGGACTCCTAGTTAGGTCAGTGATGAATTAGCAGCGAGATAACTACCGTATATTTTTGAAGATTGTGACCTTATAAGATGCCTTACAAAATCAAGAATCATAAGAACACAAACCTGAAAGACCAGTTCTGTCCTAGATGAGACTAAATGAAATTGCCAACAGAATTTCTGGGAAAAAATTAACATAAAAAATTCTCAATCAATTTCTTTTGATGAAATTAAATGAACAAAGATATTGATCATATATTGGGCATTTTTGAACAGTAATGTTTTTATTCATAGATGACACTCGATTACATACCATAATTTCGCAAAATTTCATAATACCTCGCGCTATGGCATGCACCCTTTGATCAATGGTAATCAATGAGTGCATCTTCGCTACGCACTCTGGCATTGGTCCGGATTCGTCAAGGGGAAAATATTGCGCGCTCTCCTCTATCCATCGCGGTGCGGCCAAAGCAAAGGCCATGCATGCCGCGGCGCGCGCTTTCGTTCGGTCGTCCGATCATCGCAACGAAACAGTCGGTAAAAACAAAACAAAAACAGTATTGGTGTGCTAGCATGGCGTCGTCGTCGAAGTAGTCGATTGGTGCTCACCACATTTGAGTGCCAGGTTCGTTGGTATTGCTCTTGTGTACTAAAAGCGGTACGTCGATCAACACATGCGCGTTGTGGGTTACGATTTCTGTGGCGGTGTTTTGATGTTGCGTGAGAGAAGATATGTTTGGAGGGAGTTAGCTGTATAATCGAACAGCGATGCTCTCTTTTGCACTTCTGGCATCTGGGCTGAGGCAGAGTTGCCTGGTTGTTGGAATCATTTTAGTACTCTTGCAAATGTGCGAATGTTCCAAGAGTCTAATGTAGATGGCAGAATGGTAGACTTCATTGAGTAAATTGACGTTTCTCTACACATCAAAGAGATGTTACTCAAATCAAACTGAAAACAAAAAAATCATCGTAAGAAGGGTGACTATCGGCAAGATGGACCGTGAACGGTCTTAGCCGTCCAAGTGACACCACAAACAAAAAGAGGTGACTATCGACATGGGGTACTTGAAAGATAGAACGATTGAAGATCTATCGACTGATACGTTAATCACATAAATCATGATTCTATCAGCATGTTTTAGCTGTTTTCTTTAGGTGCACCAATGGTCATGGTATATTTATCCTATAATAAAATGGTTAAAATTCGTTCTACATTCAGTTCCACGAAGGTACGGTTCTGTCACAGACAAACAGGCGTAACACTGACGAAAATTCCATCGACCACTCATTTATCGATCATTTCAAATTCTCTAAGTTACAAATCTCACAACCAGTCGCTTTTCTTCGTGTTTGACGTTTCACACTACCGACATCTGCAGGTCTCACCAGGTGATGATGGTGTAAACTGTTTTGTTACTTATTCAATTTTTTTTTTTCAAAATAGGGCGATATTCAAAACTGAAAAGGCAATAGATGGCTCTTTTTCAGTGGTAGTAAAAACGAAATCCTGAAGCAAAGAAAGCACCACGAAAGATGAACTAAACACAAAAAGTTATGTATTCACATTACACTTGATTTCTAATCACTACTTTTTTGATCCAGTTCCCTAATTGCAAGTAATTTACGTTTTTCATTATTTTCCATACGTTTTGACAGTTCTCCGACTACCATTCTTCCATGCGCTTGTGTTGAAAGTTTGAGAAATTTTAGAATCCAGCGTAGCGCGATCAGTGGGTGGAATACAAACAACAGTGTCGTTGCTCGGCGGTCAGTGAAAGAAACTGAATGTTCTAAAGATTGTTGTCTGTACTTTTTGCCGCTGGCGCCAACTGTTAGCGTTTAAGAACGAAATAAACAGTCGTTACCCTATTGAATTACCAATTTTTATTGCAATGTAACTTGTTTATACAGTAGTTTCTCGATTTTATCACTGCTTGTTTTAATATCGCTTCATTATATCACTCTCGATTATAGTACGGTTTATCACAGACAAACAGACGTAACACTGACGAAATAGGGCGATATTCAAAACTGAAAATGCAATAGATGGCTCTTTTTCAGTGGTAGTAAAATCGAAATCCTGAAGCAAAGAAAGCATCACAGAAGATAAACGAAACACAAAAAGTTATGTATTCACTTTACACTTGATTTGTAATCACTACTTTTTTGATCCAGTTTCCTTATTTCAAGTAATTTACGTTTTTCATTATTTTCCATACGTTTTGACAGTTCTCCGACTACCATTCTTCCATGCGCTTGTGTTGAAAGTTTGAGAAATTTGAGAATCCAGCGTAGCGCGATCAGTGGGTGGAATATAAACAACAGTGTCGTCGCTCGGCGGTCAGTGAAAGAAACTGAATGTTCTAAAGATTGTTGTCTGTACTTTTTGCCGCTGGCGCCAACTGTTAGCGTTTAAGAACGAAATAAACAGTTGTTACCCTATTCCAATCGAACACTCATTTAACGAGCATTTCAAATTCGCTATGTTACAAACTTCACAACTAGAGGCGCGCGCATCGTTTTTATACAGCATTTCGTGCAACATGCTCACCGGATGATGATGATGGTGTGACCTGGGCGATGGATTTGAAAGAAATTTGTTCTAAGTTATGTCTGTTTGACTGTGGTTTTATGTTCAATTTTATCACGTCACAATAATTGTATGTAGTTCATACATTTTCCATTCAAAATCACCCTAAGCAATAGGGCGATATTCAAAACTGAAAATGCAATAGATGGCTTTTTTTCAATGGTAGTAAAAACGAAATCCTGAAGCAAAGAAAGCACCATGGAAGATGAACTAAACACAAAAAGTTATGTATTCACTTTACACTTGATTTGTAATCACTACTTTTTTGATCCAGTTTCCTATTGCAAGTAATTTACGTTTTTCATTATTTTCCATTCGTCATCAAACGTCAACATCCCACCGCAAAATCGCTAGTGTTTGGAAGGGATTTTAACCTCCAAATTGCCAAATAACCTCTAAATCATCACCTCCAAGTTAGTTCTAATACTCTCCGTTATATGAAACCTGGTGGCGCGTCGATCGTCGCAAGTTTATCGTTAAACAGTCAATACGTTTTGACAGTTCTCCGACTCCCATTCTTCCATGCGCTTGTGTTGAAAGTTTGGGAAATTTGAGAATCCAGCGTTGCGCGATCAGTGGGTAGAATACAAACAACAGTGTCGTCGCTCGGCGGCCGGTGAAAGAAACTGAATGTTCGAAAGGTTGTTGCCTGTACTTTTTGGCGCTGGCGCCAGCTGTTAGCGATCAAGAACGAAATAAACAGTCGTTACTCTATTGACTGTTTAACGATAAACTTGCGACGATCGAGGCGCCACCATATTTAATATAACGGAGTGTTTTAGAACTAACTTGGAGGTGATGATTTGGAGGTTATTTGGCAATAGGATAATGACTGTTTATTTTGTTCTCAAACGCTAACAGTTGGCGCCAGCGGCAAAAATTACAGACAACAACCTTTCGAACATTCAGTTTCTCGTACCGGCCGCCGAGCGGCGACACTGATGTTTGAATTGTACTTACTGATCGCGTTACGCTCGGTTCTCAAATTTCTCAAACTTCCTACACAAGCGCTTGGATGAATGGTAGTCGGGGAACTGTCAAAACGTATGGAAAATAATGAAAATCGTAAAATACTTGCAATAGGGCGATATTCAAAACTGAAAAGGCAATAGATGGCTCTTTTTCAATGGTAGTAAAAACGAAATCCTGAAGCAAAGAAAGCACCTCGGAAGATGAACTAAACACAAAAAGTTATGTTTTCACTTTACACATGATTTCTAATCACTACTTTTTTGATTCAGTTTCCTAATTGCGAGCAATTTACGATTTTCATTATTTTCCATACGTTTTGACAGCTCTCCGACTACCATTCTTCCATGCGCTTGTGTTGAAAGTTTGAGAAATTTGAGAAGCCAGCGTAGCGCGATCAGTGAGAGGAATACAAACATCAGTGTCGCCGCTCGGCGGCCGGTAAGAGAAACTGAATGTTCGAAAGGTTGTTGTCTGCAATTTTTGCCGCTGGCGCCAACTGTTAGTGGTTATGAACGAAATAAACAGTCGTTACCCTATAGGGTAACGACTGTTTATTTCGTTATTAAACGCTAACAGTTGGCGCCAGCAGCATAAAGTACAGACTGAAATCTTTAGAACATTCAGTTTCTTTCACTGGCCGCCGAGCGACGACACTGTTGTTTATATTCCACCCACTAATCGCGCTACGCTGGATTCTCAAATTTCTCAAACTTTCAACACAAGCGCATGGAAGAATGGTAGTCGGAGAACTGTCAAAACGTATGGAAAATAATGAAAAACGTAAATTACTTGCAATTAGGAAACTGGATCAAAAAAGTAGTGATTACAAAACAAGTGTAAAGTGAATACATAACTTTTTGTGTTTATTTCATCTTCCGTGGTACTTTCTTTGCTTCAGGATTTCGATTTTACTACCACTGAAAAAGAGCCATCTATTGCATTTTCAGTTTTGAATATCGCCCTATTAGGAAACTGGATCAAAAAAGTAGTGATTAGAAGTCAAGTGTAAAGTGAATACATAACTTATTGTGTTTAGTTCATCTTCCGTGGTGCTTTCTTTGCTTCAGGATTTCGTTTTTACTACCATTGAAAAAGAGCCATCTATTGCCTTTTCAGTTTTGAATATCGCCCTATTTGGAGGTTAAAATCCCCTCCAAACACTAGCGATTTTTCGGTGGGATGTTGACGTTTGAGGGTAAGGACTGTTTATTTCGTTCTTAAACGCTGACAGTTGGCGCCAGCGGCATAAAGTACAGACAACAATCTTTAGAACATTCAGTTTCTTTCACTGGCCGCCGAGCGACGACACTGTTGTTTATATTCCACCCACTGATCGCTGGATTCTCAAATTTCTCAAACTTTCAACACAAGCGCATGGAAGAATGGTAGTCGGAGAACTGTCAAAACGTATGGAAAATAATGAAAAACGTAAATTACTTGCAATTAGGGGACTGGATCAAAAAAGTAGTGATTAGAAATCAAGTGTAATGTGAATACATAATTTTTTGTGTTTAGTTCATCTTCCGTGGTGCTTTCTTTGCTTCAAGATTTCGTTTTTACTACCACTGAAAAAGAGCCATCTATTGCCTTTTCAGTTTTGAATATCGCCCTATAGGGCGTCATGCTGCAGACTCATTGCTTTTCAAACACTTTCTTCGAGACGCAGTAACCTACAAAGGCGTTTTATTTTCGACTTGATCAGAGGAAATCTTGACTTTCCATCGCTCTTTCAAAGTGTTTCGATCTACGCACCAAACCAACATCTGCGACAACGTGATTTGCTGCTCATCAGAGGACATAGAACATCCTATGGCTTCAACAATCCGTTATGTGTATGTTCTTAATTATTCAATAGTGTGAGTGACTTGTTTGACTTTAATGTATTCAAATCTTTGTTTAAAAATAGAATTAGAGTTTTAGAGTAAGAGACAGTCTTGGGAATCGATTCAAGATAGTGAATAAATAAATAAAAATAAATATCTCACGACCAGAGGCGTTTGACGTTTCTCACTAGTGCCATCTGTAGACCTTGTTGCACATAATCGTATTTTGCCATTGGCCACCAGATGATGATTGCGTGAAGTGGGCGATTGATTTTGAAGGAAATTGTTCTACGTGTAACGCCTGTTTGTCCGTGATGTATTGTATGGGTTGTCAAGTATCGTGACAATAATAATATTGATATTTTCTCATACAATACTGTTTAAAAAAATGTGTTTGTATTGTCGTGAATGGAAAATTGTATATTGCTTTACAATACACAAACAATTCAACAAAATGCTTTTTGATTGGTGTTAAAAATAATAACGGATGTTCAGTAAAAAGTAAGATCGATATTATTTCTAAGTAAAGAGCGTAATGTTTTTTCTTCAAGTGAAGTGCTCTCTGGACTCTCTGAACATGGGTGACATGTTTATTTTCGCTCGGCTGCTGTCAGATAAATCGAAGATGACGTCAAAACAGCAAGCACTCCACGAGCGTGTTGTACGGTTTTACGAAACGCATGGTCATCGTGGAAAAAAAGTTTACGGTAGACCACTTTCGAGACGAAAACGTACCCATGAGTACAGTTTACTGGATCCTGGAATCCCTCAGTTCCTTAGTATACGAGAATAATTGGCGGACCAAGGTTAAAATGCAGTTGACCACGAGGATCTGGAGCTGTATCCTGAAGATGGACGTCAGTGCCGTCCAGCGCTCTTGCGAGAACATCGCTACTAAGTTGCGATGTAGGGCTAATCAGGGCCATTCTCCAATATTCATTGACATTTTTTTTTTTCAAGAATAAGCATTATGTTTTTTAATAAAAAAATCTGAATTCGTTGAAAAAAAAAAGTTTTTCACTATATGACTGAAAAAAATTCATTTTTTTATTGAACATCCTTGGCTAGCGTTTCAAACAAAAACACGCAACAGAAGAGGTTAATGTGACCCAGTTATTTATTAAAGAGAAAGTAATCAAAGGGAGCCTCTCAATGTTAGATAGTTCCTTTTGCGAGAATGGATCATTGAAGGTCACTCATTTGGCACTCACAGCATCAAAACAACGGCACCACCATATATGGGAATGAACAATGTGACAAATTTGAGACATTTTATGATCACCTCGAATCGTTTATATTACATTTGGACACTTTGGAACCAACATGCAAATTCTCTGGTATTCATCTTTGCACCTTCATGATTAGGAAAGTTGTTGCTGCATACAAAAATATTTGAAACTATTCATTTCCTTTCAAAAACCTCTTAAAATAACTCAAACTCTTCATTTCTCCAAAGATTACAAAATAAATTATTGAAATTGTTTATCGGCATACCGGTCGGATTGCTCGAAGTAAGAGGGAGCATGGAGAAGAAAGCAATGAATACTAGATGGATAGATACCGTAAGGGAACGGCGAGAGAAATTGGATTAGATGTTGAAGAGGGCATACCATATGAAACAGTATTACTTGAGACGTCCTTCCTTGTGGCTAACGTCCCCTATAGGAACGGCTTGTTTAACGATTCTCTCAGAAATTCAACTGAAAAGTTTTCCTACAAACTTGACCGGAGAATAAGGATTCATAGGCTAGGGGAAGTGGTTCACCTAGTGTTCACGCACAACGCGAACAGTGTGCAACATTTCAACCCTGATCAGTTCAGTCATCGTTTTCACCATCTTGTTGTTGATCTTGTCTATGTAATCCATTCCCCCTATTCCCATTCATGTAAAACAACCACATAACTAACCTCGAGTCGCCGCGAGTATTTCGGCTACCACCACTAACAAACACCCTTTCCTACCTGAACCACACACACACTACTTCACGCAACCCGACCGACCACCTTGAGCTCTCCATCATCACACCACCCGGACTACCGATTGCAGCATCCAGTATGTAGTACATAAGACAGTGGAAATTTCCATCGTAACCCCACCGCTGCGCATGCAATGTTCTTGGCTACCTGCAACCTATATAAGGAGATTGCATGTGCAAGAAATTCATTCAGTATTCAGTATTTAGCCGTTGTATGGCACGCGAATAAACCATCATAGTTCGAAAATCGATACCAAAAGCGTTTCCCTCACCGAAAGCAGCCCAACCTAGTAGTCCTTTTCAGGACTGTTGTTAAGAAATCATATTCACAGTCTGAGCTATCGACACCCCAGGCATTCCTTCAGGAATAGTCCCCGACGGTGGATCTATCCTACTCCGACGAAGATTTCCCCGACGGCGGAAGATCTCCCGAACCGATGCTTTCCGGGCTGATGCCGAGGTCGGTTCTGCGATTCCGGTGGAGGGAAACTTCCGGTTCACAGGCGCCCCGACGACCATTTGCCGGTGCAACTACGCGTTCTACTCAGTTAGTCCCCGACGGTGAACTTAACCTACTCCGAAGCTGACCGGGCTGATGCCGAGGTCGGTCCTGCGATTCCGGTGGAGGGAAACTTCCGGTTCACAGGCGCCCCGACTACCATTTGCCGGAGCTGTTTCGCGATCTACTCGGCTAGTCCCCGGCGGAAGGACATAGCCTACTCCGACGCGATGTTGGTCGGTAAGTGCCGAGGTCGGTCCTGCAATTCCGGTTGGAGGATGACTTCCGGTTTGCAGGCGCCTTGACGACTTATTACCGATATTACGCTACGCCCCCTCTACTCGGTCTAGTCCCCGGCGGAGGATCTAGCCTACTCCGGTCGCGCCCGTTGGTCTCCTTCATATGCTCGCTTCAACAGGCTGACTTGTCAAGCGCCAAGGTCGGTCCGACGATTCCGGCTGCCCCAACGATTCAGAGCCATGTGCTGTCCGCTGTGTAGAGTGCCGCTGCTTCTCTCGCCATCTTCGTTGTAAAAGAGACATCATCTGAACGATAGTTCTGTTTACCGCGTCCCATTTCTCTTCGTCGGCACACATTCGTTGGACGATATTGTGCACATTAACGTCATTGCCGACGACGGATGTCATCTCGGCTCGCTCATGCTCGAAGCGCGGACATTCGAAGACCACGTGCTCAGGGGTTTCGTCAACATCGCCGCACCCGGTGCATAACGGCGATCTTGCGTGTCCAAACCTATTGAGGTATTTCTTGAAACAGCCATGGCCAGACAAAAACTGCGTCAAGTGGAAATTCACTTCTCCGTGTTTTCTGTTTACCCACGTCGACAGGCACGGAATTAGACGGTAGGTCCATCTACCGTTCTCAGCGCTATCCCATTGCTGTTGCCATTTCCTCATGGTTTCATCCCGGGCTCTTTTCCGAATTCCCCGCGTGCGTCGGTCCCTGTAGCACTCGCTGTCCTCTTCGAGTTGAAGGCTTATAGGGATCAATCCTGCAATCACACAGACTGCCTCCGATGATATCGTACGATACGCGCTCGCCACACGCATGGCCATCAGTCTGAACGTACTGTTCAGCCGGGAGCGGTTCCTCTTCGTCTGCAGTGCTGTCACCCACACGGGGCCAGCGTATCTGAGTACCGACGTCGACACGCTCGCCAGTAGTCGCTTCTTGCTGCTGCTGATCGCTGAGTTGTTGGGCATGATCCGGGATAGAGCTGATATCACCTTCACGGCCCTCTCACATGCATAATCGACATGGCTGTTGAAGCTCAACCGATCATCGATCATCACTCCCAGGTGTCTGACTTCCCGCTTTGAGTCGATGGTACACTGTCCAACCGAGATTCTCGCCTTCTGCACTGCCTTTCGGTTGCTTATCATCACAACTTCGGTTTTGTGATGGGCTAACACAAGCTTCTTCCCTCGCATCCATTCTTCCACGGCGTCTACTGCTTCGGTAGCAAGTATCTCTACTTCCTCTAGTGATTCGCCGATGACTACGAGCACCACGTCATCCGCGAAGCCGACGATCTTCACACCCCGGGGGAAGCTCAGCTTCAACACTCCATCATACATAGCGTTCCAGAGAGTCGGGCCAAGAATAGAACCCTGTGGGACGCCCGCTGTGACTGTCGTGCACCTTTTCCCAGCGTCTGTTTCGTAGATCAGTGTACGATTTGTTGCAATTGAGTGTGTGGGGGGTGGAAAGAAGCCCGACACAGCTCCGACTAGCTGAATGAATTTCCCAAAACTGAACAAATACCAATGAAGTTGTGTTATCTGATCATATTTTCTTACACTTGCTTACAGGGAGCGGCCGTAATATCTATAGCACATTTGGTGCTCGCTAACTCCTATCATTCTTTCCCTATCTATTTCTATGCTTAGCGTCTACTCACATACATGCACATCTCTTCTTCGCGGTGCGGGGCCCCGGGTTACTCGCAGCCTACGCCTTTGCGCTGTCCTGCTGTGCTGCTCTACATGCTGACCCAAATCTTCGAACCTCCGGTTGGCTTAGGTTGCTCGCACTCGAACAAGAACTGTCCGCCTTCGCGAACCCGGGGTGCGGCCGATGCCACCGTTGTTCCGCTTGCCGCACCCGATCGCTTGGAAGTGGGCCCGTACACTGAGCCAGTCACGTACCGTCTTGGACGACCCTTGTTCGCAATCCTGCCGAATATGATCTCCCGGATGAAGTGAATCCTGATTAGGGAAGAAGAACCAAAAGAAAGAGCCCTAAGGGCAACGCCAATTAGCCACTGCCATCGCCAAAGCCTCGTCTTCCAACTCACCCGGTAATGGGGCTCTTTTCGTACGTGTGATGCGGAATCCTGTGGGATTTTGGTTCCGAAATGTACCTCCAACCGTGAAATCCGTAGGGGCTTTCTTCTCCCTATCTAGCGGTCGTACGTGGTTGTAAACATGCGGTAACATGGCAAATTAGACTACAGTTAGGCTCCCATCGATAAATTATTACCTTCGTGAGTCGGTGTTGGTTCCCCAATCCGGTTTCCAAACGGAATCGTTCATCCACACGTAGAATCGTGTTTATCCTCTCTCAAAAGTGCACGTGCGTGGACCTGTGGTACGATGGTGAGGTTAGGTTATGGTTGTATCGGACTGCAATGCGCTGTTACCTTCTTAGACCTGCCGCAACTATCCTGTCCAGGGAAGAGCGCTCCTTCCGGACCTGTCCTTGTCCTCCAGGTGGAATCGTATCGGGTTGCGTATCGGAGTTGCTTCGGGGGCCAGTGAACTTTCCCCGCAATCTGGATCGTCAACGTGTAGGTTAGGAATCGGGCACTCAAAGTAGATAAATGCACTTCTTACCTTGAAGAATGCCTATCTATCCGCCGGGCAGTTGGAAATCGCACGAAAGCCGTTTTTTCCTGAACCGATCGGACTAATTCCCGTAGGAATTTTCGCCCTCACCAGCTACCGCAATGTTGCACTCCAGTGGGACTCAGGCCAAATTCGGCATCCACGCAGTGTCACTTCTGTTCACTTTATGAGCAATCCTGTGGCTGATGTGCCGTTTCTCTTTTCTTCCGTTCGTTTGCAAGTGACAACAGTTGCCAGTATGACGTTTTGACGTCAGTGCGGTGTAGCTGTTGCTTAACGCCTTTTCGTTTCGTCGCAGTTGATAGGGATGTGCATATTGTATGTTCTTTCGATATTATTTTTATTTCTTCACTTACATTTAATTGAGCTATGTGCATGAGTAGAACTTTATCATTATGGCCAAACAAATCTAAACGTAACACAACTCTACCGTAGCGGAAGAATTTTTCATAAATCGATGATCAAACGATTTATGAAAAATTCACAAAATCTTCAATCATCCTCCTAGGATGATGGTCAGAGACAAGTCGGTCATCTAAACTCTTGAGCAGACCTCAAGTTATCTCAGGTTCTAAGACCTTATGCAGCATAACTAAACTCCTATACGCAAGCCTGGGTTGCTTGCCAAATCAAATCTCCACATTCTTCCGAACAGCCTGATCTTAATCCTAAACTCAATATCATGCCAGCCACGCCTGGCAGAATCTTCGACCTCTCAAATCGTCTCTGACCAACGTCCTTGTCCAGCTTCCGCAAATCCGAGCTAACTACGGCAAAACATTCAAATCGGATTCTAGCCTATTATATTGACTGAAAAAGGCTTAATCGCACACTAAACATAGAAGCTATATTTACAGACTTTTTACAAGGACTAAGTTGGTTTGTATTGGTTTGTGCATAAAAACTGAGAAAAGAAGCATTTCCGCGACTAAATCGTCATGAGCCCGAGAATGGAGTTTTACCGCGCCCCTGGTCGCGTTACCTTGGGATGAAGATTTCATGACGACCCCCAGATTCTTAACCCTAGGCCACGCATTTGAATTGACTGGAAACACTTGAGGGTTTGTGTGCACTCATCAATTCTTGGATGTGCTTGGATTACCGAGATCGTGTTTTTTTGTCTTTGTAGTAGTGCCACTCATAGCTCTGTGTAGTAGGTGGTCGACTCTTGATGGTGGGCTCGATTTGTCTCGATCGGCAAACGGCATGACCACTTTGTGTGCTTTAGTGTGGGGTTTCCTCTACTTGGTTGGCAGCTCGCTGCGGACATAGCTTGATGAAGATTCTTGCGTTTTCTCCCTGTTCTCATCGCGGGCTACGGTGCGCTTCACTTGTTGACTAACTCTGGTTTCTGGAGTCTCCCTATTGTGGACTTCGGGGTCGCAGTCTCGCATGCCCGACGTAGACTACGTACTTCTTCCGCTCTTTCTGATGGTATTTGGAGCCTCCCTACTCACTATGGTTTTCAGGGTTCCAATCTCCCATGCCTTCCGTAGGCTACTTGCGTTTGCGCTTCTTTGAAGTGGTATTTGGAGCCTCCTTACTCACGGCGGTTTTCAGGGTTCCAATCTCCCGTGCCTTCTGTAGGCTGCTTGCTTGTCCGCTTCTTGATGATGGTATTTGGAGCCTCCCTACTCACTATGGTTTTCAGGGTTCCAATCTCCCGTGCCTTCCGTAGGCTACTTGCGTTTGCGCTTCTTTGAAGTGGTATTTGGAGCCTCCTTACTCACGGCGGTTTTCAGGGTTTCAATCTCCCGTGCCTTCTGTAGGCTGCTTGCTTGTCCGCTTCTTGATGATGGTATTTGGAGCCTCCCTACTCACTATGGTTTTCAGAGTTCCAATCTCCCGTGCCTTCCGTAGGCTACTTGCGTTTGTGCTTCTTCGAAGTGGTATTTGGAGACTCCTTACTCACGGCTGTTTTCGAGGTTCCAATCTCCCGTGCCTTCCGTAGGCTCTAGTTCCGTCCTCCTCCTCGCAATGCCCTCCAGCTGCTGTCTCACTGCGCCCGATAGTGGCCGTAAGCTTCAACTCCGCGTCGAACCGATTTTTGGTCGTCGATCTCCGGGTCTCCACTCCTCCTATCAGAGAATACATCTGGTGCATTGCCGAGATCCCTACTCCCCGTTTCCAGTGACGTGGGGTGCGATTTCTCCCGCTTCGCGAACGGCGCACGGTACACCTCCTGGCGCGATGGAAGTGTTTGTGTACCGTATTTTGGTTCTCTTCCCTGCCTAATGTGGACGCAAATCGTGTTCAAGTTTTGGCGAAGATTATGGGCTACAACGAAGCTGAAGAAACGTCCATGGTGGAGAGGTAGTCGTTAAGAAGTTTTTGCTCATCTCACCTGGCTTTTGCCATTTTCCCGCTTGGTACGTGTTTTGGAGTATGGTACTAATTGTTGACAGGCTTTGCCTGTGGACATAGCTTTATCGTTGTGGAACCTCGTTCGGATGAACGGAAATCCTTGCTATAGCCTTGCAGTCTTGCTTGGTGTTGCTGAAGTGGAGCGTTGTTGTAGCGGTTTCTCACTCTCAGCATTCGTGGTCAAATCTCCCAGTAATTGGTGTTTTTGACAGCTACTGATTCTGGTTAACAGGCACCGCCTGTGTACATAGCTTGAACGCTTCGGAATTCCCATCTTGCGGATGAAAATCCCGGATGATGTAGTTTTAGATTGGTATCACAGAGATGCAGATGGAGTTTGATGATGCTTATCTGCCCCCTGGTTTGCTGTAGTTGTTCCCATTGGTGTTTTTGACAGCGTTTGCTTTATAGTCGACAGGCACCGCCTATTCGCATAGCTTGAACTTTTACGCTTAGTCTACTTTGATGTCCTTCGCGTGGAATCTTCCTTTTTTGCCGCTCAGAACATCTTCCAACAGATACAGGTTCATCCCGAGGATGTCCTTCACGATGGCCGGAACGAATTTCGGCTCTAGTTTACTGGTAATCTGATCCACTTTTGAGGAGAGAACGAATGTACGGCGCCACACCAGATCTCCCACCTTGAACGCTACCGATCTTGTACGAAGATTGTACCGCTGCTTCGCCCGCTGGTGGCTGTTCTTGATTCGCTCGATTATGAGCTTCTGGATTCGGCGAATTGCCGATAGCCTGAGATCTTGTGCTACCTTCGGGTCGTCTGGTGTGTTGAGTTCTTGCTGCGTATAGAGGTCCGTGTGCAACAGCAGATTTCGTCCAAAGTTTGCTTCGTGAGGGCTCACTCCCGTTGCTTCATGCTTCGCTCCGTTTATCACTGCAGTGATTGCCGGCAGCTTTTCGTCCCACTCACGGTGATCGCCATCTAGCAACGCTCGGATGCATGTTATTACGACGCGGTTTACGCGCTCGGCATTATTGACCTGTGGACAGTAGAATGCTGTTTTCATGTGGCCAATCTTGTGTTTCGCTAGCCAGGATTTAAATGCCATCGATTCGAACTGCTTCCCGTTGTCGGACAATATCAGCCTTGGACGAGAAAACCTTAGACACACTTCTTCTTCTAGAAACTCCACCATCTTCTGTGAATCTGCTGCGCGCATAGGCTTGACGATCACATACTTACTGACCCAGTCTACTACCACCAATAGCACTGTGTTTCCTCGCTTGGAACGTGTGAGCGGACCGACAAAGTCCACCGATATCATCTCCCACGGAGTTTTCGCTGGCTTGGGGTTTCCCATCTGCGGCATCATCTTCTTCCCTGGCGCTTTGCATGCCTTGCAGGTTACACAGTTCCTCACGTAATCGCCAATCTCTTGCTGCATCTGTGGCCAGTAGTAATGGGCTTGAATTTTGTGCCAGGTCTTGTAAAAGCCAAGGTGCGCTGCTGCGGGTTCGTCGTGGTATCTACGGATCAGCTGCACCCTCTCCTCTCTCGGAACGACTTGCTTCCATTTGTGTGATACAGCTCCAACTTCGTCCTTGCAGCGACAGTTCTTGTACAAGATGTCGTTCGCCATGCGGAAGTCCGGGAACTGATCGCCCTCGCTCTTCACTTTTTCTACCAGCTTTCTATACCACGGATCTTGCACCTGGTCTACCGCGAAAACTGCTTCGGCTACCGTTCGTGAGAGTGCGTCCGGAACTATGTTGATCGATCCCTTTCTGTACCGGATCACGAAGTCGAACGCGTTTAACCGCAACAGCCATCGGCTCATCAAAGCGGTCGGATTCTTCATAGACTTTAGGTAGCTGAGCGCCGCATGGTCGCAATAGACGATGAACCTGATTCCTTCCACGTATCCTCTAAACTTCTCTATCGCTCGGATCACTGCGAGACACTCTCGTTCCGTGACCGAATATTTCTTCTCAGACGCTGACAGTTTCTGCGAGAAGTAGCTGATCGGATGTTCTTCGCCGTTGTTGTCCTGCGTGAGTACTGCTCCGATTGCTGTGTCGCTAGCATCGCACGCTATAGCGAACGGTCTGCTATAGTCCGGCATCGCTAGCACCGGTGCCGAGACCAGAGCTGCCTTTAGCTTGAGGAAAGCTTCTTCGGCGATGGGATTCCAACGGAACTTTGTCTTGCCAGACGTCAAGTTTGTCAACGGTGCCGCTAGCTGTGAAAATCCGGCGATGAAGCGACGGTACCAATTACAAACGCCAAGGAATCGCTGAACTTCTTTTCGTGTTGTTGGAGTCGGAAACTGTACTATTGCTTGGATCTTCTCTTCATCTACTCGCCAGCCTTGTTCGTCAATCACGTAGCCGAGGTACTTCATGCTCTTTCGGCAGAACTTGGATTTCTCCGACGATATCGTGAGATTCGCCTGTCGCAGTCGGCGTGCCACTTCTTCCAGCAGAGCGATATGCTCCTCGAAGGTTTCCGAGCAGATGATAATGTCGTCCAGGTAATGGAATACCAACGGCTCCAAATCGGCGAACAGATGAGTCATGAGTCTTGCTAGGGCTTGGCTCGCTGTACACAGTCCAAAAGGCACAACTTTGAACTGGAAGTGGCCTCTGGATGGCACTGTGAACGCGGTCAATGGTCTTGAGGTCTGATGAAGTGGCAACTGCCAGAAAGCGTCCTTGAGATCGATCGACGAGATGTATTTGCTGCTTCGAAGATTGTTTGTAATCGCTGCTATCTGCGGGATTGGATATCCCTCGTTCACCATGATGGAGTTGAGGTGACGAGCATCCAAGCAGACGCGATACTGACCGGTCTTCTTCTTGACAGCAACCAATGGGTTGTTCCATGGAGAGAACTGTGCCTCCTCGATGACGTCGAGGGCGATCATCCGGTCGATCTCCTTGTTCACCTCCTGCAGAACATACGGTGACATTGGATAATGCCGTTGCTTGCGAGGTGGTGCGTTGCCCACATCGATGCGATGCTCATACAGCTTCGTACGGCCTAGTTTGCCCTCTACCGCTTTTGGAAACTTCCGGATCGTTTGTTCTAGTCGCTTCTTCTGTTCGGACGACAGTTGCTTCATCTCATGATCCTCGACGACTTCTTCGTCTTGCTTTGCTTCAATTGTGCAGCACACAGCCTTCACTCCAAACTTGTCCCAGAAGTTCATTCCTAGGATGATGCAATCCGGGATCGAGGGTACCAGCAGTACTGGAAGCACTTCGTTGCGGTTGTTGTACACGATGGGAAGATAGACGAAATTGGTGATTTCATGCTTCGTGCCGTCCGCCGTTTTTATTCCGCCCTTGACGGTTCTTTTTTGCAGACCGCATTGCTCTGCCAGTCCCGCTCTTTTTCCTCCGAGCAACGAGCAGTTCGCTCCACTGTCCAGCAAAGCGGTCAATTCCTTTCCTAGCACCGATATGACGGCGTGCGGTCGGTTGTCGCTTCCGGGATTTATGATGATTGAGTCAAGGTTCTTGAATTCTGGATTCTCGGAGGGGTGTCCGAGAGTTGGCGAAGAGCCGCTCCCCTCTAAAGCTGGTTCTCCGCGGGGTAGTTTCCCGTGTCGGTGCGACACGTGAAACAGCTACGTAGCGAGTAACCCTTCCGTCCACACCGATAGCAGAAAAGAATTGCTTGCGGTTTGGGACAATCCATGAACCTGTGACCTTCCTCATCGCAGTTCCAGCAGACCATCGCCAGTCGCTGATGGTTCGCCGTTTCTTGCCGTTCCTCATAACGCCTTTCAACCTGCCTTTCTGGTTCTTGCTGCAGCTGCGGAAGATTGTTACGCTGATTGCTGTCGGTCCACTCTTCCACCGAGCTCGGCATCCATCTGCGCGCTTGCCAGCCTTGCATCCTCTGCGGATCCCGCTGCTGCTGCTGGTACGGCTGACGCTGCTGGTTTGGTCCAGGTTGCGGTCGGTACTGCTGTGTGGGAATTTGTTGTGTGGTCCTGCTCTGCTGACGATACTGTTGAGGAACCTCTTCCTCGGATCGGTTGACCACATCTGGAATTCTCGGCTGCCTCTCGTTACGTATAGCGAAGCTCGGCCGTGCGGTCTTCTTCTCCAAGCTCATTTTCAGTGCGTTGACTTGTTCAACGAGGTCGTCGAAGCAGTGTTGCCAGCTATCTTCCAGTGCTTCAACTGCTTCGCCTTCTGGAGAATTTTCCTCCACTTCCACTGCGTGAACTCGGCTGAAACGATATGGTGGTTGCTGTTGCTGAATTGGTGCCGGTCTGTTGGTCGTTACTGGCGTCGCGAAGTTTGGCTCGAGTAGCGCACTGTGCGGAATCGGAATTCTGCGCTGTCTGTTCAGAAGCATCTTCGTTTCATCGTATCCGGTACAAACTTCGACCATCTCTTCCAACGTTCGTGGCCTTGCTGCCGTTACGATGGAGGCGTAGCTCTCGTTCATGTTCTTCTTCACCAGGAAGAACTTTTCGTCCTCCGGGATCGGCGGGTCTACGAAGCGAAAGAGTGCTGAAATGTCGCGGTAGTACTTCGCAAACGACTCGTCCCTTCCTTGGAATCTAAAGCAGGTTTCTAGACGGAGAATCTGCGAGTATCCGCTTGGCAAGAATTCTCGGCGAATCTGTCGCTTAAAGTCGTCCCATGTAAGAAGCAGTCGCTGCGAAGTTGCACGGGCGTACCAGTCGATAGCGTCTTCTTGCAGCAAGTGCTTGATGGAACTGAGAAGCGTCGCATCGCTCATGCCTTCCGACCTCGCGAACGTCTCCACCCGGTCGAGGAAGACGTTGAGTGAAGTGGTATCCTTCTCGCCACGAAACTTGAACGGCCAGTTGTGTACCGCCTTCTGCATCCTCCTTTCGTCGGCTCGCTCCGGTGCTGGTCGTTCTCGCCGGATCAGCCGCTCCAGTTCTTCTCGCATCCTGTAGCATTCTACTCGCATCCGCTCTTCTCTCTCCTGCATCTGCCTGATTCTCACTTCCAGCGCTTCTTGCGTTGGGGTTTCTCTTGCCTGTTGATTCCATCCTACATACTCCCGAGAAAGATAGGGAGGAGGTGGTGAACTTCTTCGCCGTCTCGATTCCGCTTGTCGGCAGTCTTCGTGGTCGCCTGCTTGGAACGAGCTAGAGAACAACAGCCCTCTTCCGTTTCCACCCGAAAACGATGGCACCAGAGGTGGCTGCACAGCTGGCGGTGGTGTGGTTTCTTGAATGGAGTTGCTGCCCACAGGGATTGTGGCATCTACTACTCCTCCAACAGCTCCTTCCGACTCGTTGTTGCTCCTCCTCCTCACAGCGCCAGTTGATGTTGTATCTCTGACTTCACTTTCCCCCATTTGTGCACCATTTACTACACTTGTTCCGTTCACTTTGTTTAACAACACGTTAACATGCATGGATAACATTGCGTGTGTTTCCTGCAGCTCGACCGGAGAGCGGATTAATTGCAAACGGTCGCGATAATGATTGAGACGTGTTCGGATTTTATTTAAGGCTGCACTATCGTTAGTGCGAATTGCCGCTTCAGTGCTGATGTGCAACTGCTGCATTTGAGTTTCACAGTGCTCAATGTTTGACTGTGAACTCATTACATGGCATGAGCTAGTGGGCTGGTTGTCTCGCAAGGACTCCTCTTGCATGAGTGCCTTGAGACGTAAGACCTTGCCTCTATGGGTGGTAGGTCCTAAATTTACTACATGACGTAGGGCCAACTCATACGTGACCTCTTCGTCCGTCAAATGTGTGTAATCCATTTCTTATTTCTATGCGTAAGGGTTAAAATTATTTGTTGATTATTATAGGCCGAATAATCAAACGCACAAAACCAAATGTCTGAATCACAAATCAAAAAAAAAATTGCTAACGGTAGCTAATGTATTGTGGATTTTCAGTTGGGCGCCAGTGTTGCAATTGAGTGTGTGGGGGGTGGAAAGAAGCCCGACACAGCTCCGACTAGCTGAATGAATTTCCCAAAACTGAACAAATACCAATGAAGTTGTGTTATCTGATCATATTTTCTTACACTTGCTTACAGGGAGCGGCCGTAATATCTATAGCACATTTGGTGCTCGCTAACTCCTATCATTCTTTCCCTATCTATTTCTATGCTTAGCGTCTACTCACATACATGCACATCTCTTCTTCGCGGTGCGGGGCCCCGGGTTACTCGCAGCCTACGCCTTTGCGCTGTCCTGCTGTGCTGCTCTACATGCTGACTCAAATCTTCGAACCTCCGGTTGGCTTAGGTTGCTCGCACTCGAACAAGAACTGTCCGCCTTCGCGAACCCGGGGTGCGGCCGATGCCACCGTTGTTCCGCTTGCCGCACCCGATCGCTTGGAAGTGGGCCCGTACACTGAGCCAGTCACGTACCGTCTTGGACGACCCTTGTTCGCAATCCTGCCGAATATGATCTCCCGGATGAAGTGAATCCTGATTAGGGAAGAAGAACCAAAAGAAAGAGCCCTAAGGGCAACGCCAATTAGCCACTGCCATCGCCAAAGCCTCGTCTTCCAACTCACCCGGTAATGGGGCTCTTTTCGTACGTGTGATGCGGAATCCTGTGGGATTTTGGTTCCGAAATGTACCTCCAACCGTGAAATCCGTAGGGGCTTTCTTCTCCCTGTCTAGCGGTCGTACGTGGTTGTAAACATGCGGTAACATGGCAAATTAGACTACAGTTAGGCTCCCATCGATAAATTATTACCTTCGTGAGTCGGTGTTGGTTCCCCAATCCGGTTTCCAAACGGAATCGTTCATCCACACGTAGAATCGTGTTTATCCTCTCTCAAAAGTGCACGTGCGTGGACCTGTGGTACGATGGTGAGGTTAGGTTATGGTTGTATCGGACTGCAATGCGCTGTTACCTTCTTAGACCTGCCGCAACTATCCTGTCCAGGGAAGAGCGCTCCTTCCGGACCTGTCCTTGTCCTCCAGGTGGAATCGTATCGGGTTGCGTATCGGAGTTGCTTCGGCGGCCAGTGAACTTTCCCCGCAATCTGGATCGTCAACGTGTAGGTTAGGAATCGGGCACTCAAAGTAGATAAATACACTTCTTACCTTGAAGAATGCCTATCTATCCGCCGGGCAGTTGGAAATCGCACGAAAGCCGTTTTTTTCCTGAACCGATCGGACTAATTCCCGTAGGAATTTTCGCCCTCACCAGCTACCGCAATGTTGCACTCCAGTGGGACTCAGGCCAAATTCGGCATCCACGCAGTGTCACTTCTGTTCACTTTATGAGCAATCCTGTGGCTGATGTGCCGTTTCTCTTTTCTTCCGTTCGTTTGCAAGTGACAACAGTTGCCAGTATGACGTTTTGACGTCAGTGCGGTGTAGCTGTTGCTTAAGGTGAAGATGAATCGAAGCCAATCCTCATTTTTTCAATAGCACGAATCTAGAGAACCGAACACCCATTTGAGCTGAAAACTTAATCGATTGGTCATACCCAGCTAGTGACCAATCGATTAAGTTTTCAGCTTAAACGGATATTTGGTTCATCAGATTCGTGCTCTTGAAAATTTGAGGTTTGGCTTCGATTCATCTACACCTTAACGCCTTTTCGTTTCGTCGCAGTTGATAGGGATGTGCATATTGTATGTTCTTTCGATATTATTTTTATTTCTTCACTTACATTTAATTGAGCTATGTGCATGAGTAGAACTTTATCATTATGGCCAAACAAATCTAAACGTAACAGATTTTGAAAGTAGCTCCTCAAAATCTTACAAAGATACTCGGGGACCTCCAATCTGTGCAGCGATTCGGCGATCGCAGCCCAACTGGCACTGTTGAAGGCATTTTTTACGTCTAGAGTGACCACACCGCAGTACCGATTTCCTCTCCTCTTTTGCTTCCGCGCCGTATCCATAGCTTCCACGACCGTTCGGATGGCATCAACGGTGGATCTACCTTTCCGAAAGCCGAACTGCATGTCGCACAGGCCGTTTTCTCCCTCCGTGTATTTCGTAAGCCTGTTTAGGATTACTCGCTCCAGCACTTTGCCAACTGTGTCCAGCAGACATATCGGTATTACATTTACGAACTAACCCAGCGTTTCACGTTCGATATGGAGGCTAGTCATATCGAATTCGTCCATCGTGCGCCAGAGTGTCGGACTCTTTTATACCGACTAAAGTCCACCTTCGCCCACGAGCCATTCCCCCCGGAACTGCCTCTTGGCATTACTTCATGGGGACGTACCCTTGGTGTGTGTGTGTTTATTACTACCAATGATATGAAACCTTACGATTTAGTTCTCGGTGGAATCGTATGGTTGGTCATATTGTCGAATAATCTGAAGGTAGACAACCAAATTTGGACTACATTATTTCTTACCGATATATGTTAGAGCAATAAGCTGTCGACTGAAAGCAATCAGTAATTTGAGAACATACGACTTGTCCTATGAAACCTCGTCCTCCCCGTAGGGCTCAAAGTGTAACGTTCCTCTACACAAAAAAAAAGAGAACGTTACCTATGTTATCAAGTTATCTGTTAATTTGTGTACTTGTCTATATTCATGTGTATTTTAATTATAATATCTTCTGGAGTGTGCAGGAAATCTTTTCGAGATATCATCAGAAATTTATCAGTTTATTTATCCAGAATACCTCTCCATGATATCTGCTGGTGTTTAGAATCTGCTTAGTGATAAAAAGACCGCTTCCTAATTCAAAGCTCAAAGATTCAGTTCTTGTTCTGTTCCTTTTTAAGTTATTTTTACAGGATCACCATTATTTCTTATTCCATCAAAACTGAACTTTTATCTTACAAATTTCTTCAATACTCTTTCAATGTTATCATTTTTACATTGACTTCAATGTCGCCCGTCGTTATTGATTGCTGCATCCCGTCTCGGAGGACTCTTCTGCACCACAAGTAGCAGCACAAAATTCTCTCACCCAGTCCAACTCTCTGAAACCCCTCATAAAATATCGCGAACCAGATACGACCGAACACCCGAGGAAGGCTGCACAAATTTGCACAAATGTTCGTTCGTTCGACTTCCCATACACAGATGCAGGTGCTTGCAGTTTGCCAAATGTATAGCTATATCTCGCTCACAAAACCTCCTACCTCTCATCATCCATCGGTCGGTAGCTGCCGGCTTGCAGCCACTTTTGCTCTTCGCACATTTTCCGACCTGGGGTAATACCGAGTGCATTCACCCTGACTTCGACGGCGGCCTGCTGCTGCTGCTATGTGGGCCATTATGTGCGCGTTTTTCCTGGCTCTCGCTATCTCACTCTGCCCTAGTGCCTTTCTCTATCGCTTTTGCTTGGTGTGCTCGAAATTGCAAACAACCCCTTCCTTGTTCTGCTCTGGGCTGCTGAGGGGAGAACTCTGGTGCAATGTTTTTATGTGAACTCGCCAGACATGTGCTGCACTTTCTAGTGCACGGATATATGCACGTTATAGCCTAGCTACCGGGATTGGCGGTGTTCTTTTCTGTAGTGTAAGCAGAACCCGTACCTTAGTAGCAGGTAAAAACTGTTTAAAAAACATTAGTTTAAAAAAAAATCAAAATTTGTTTTCAGTTTTCAAACTAAAGTTTATTGGGAATTTTGGGAAAATTATCTAATAGGAAGCAATTTTTCCACCAACGCGTGAAGATTTGAAGACATCGTGGCTTCGGATCATCTTTAAATTAAGCTGGGGTTAAGACAATCAATCTTTTAAACGAAATCTTAATGACTTTGGATTCGTCGCTTTGTCTAGCATATTTAGTAGGTACCAGTGGTTGAATTCTGAGAATATTGAAAGTATCTCTCACTTATCACTCTCTGTAACAATCATGACCTGCAAAACATCACTCATGATGTTTATCGTTTTCTGCTACAGCTCTGATTATATCGGGGCCATAACAGAGCATGATAAAACCCATTAGACGGTGAACTATTTATTTTACTCAAAATAAAAAAAAAAAAGTCAGTATACAATTTTGGAAAACCGACTTTAACCCTATGCTGGAACTGCTAAGCTTTTTTTTTCTAGTGCAATTCCCATCCATTTTACCACCCACTTAACTACTCATTCTTCCCTACTACGTACGCGGTAGCAATCGAGAATAGAATACCTACTACTAGCTAGTAAGGGAACATGCAGCAGCTGGGAGAGAAAACACCAAGCGCGCGAATATAGGACGCCACCCACCCATTCACACTACCTAGCCATCCACTTATCCACCCAACCGCCCAACCACCCACCGGTGGCGGTGATAGAGAGAACGAGAACGAATACGGGACACTTCCGGGATGATGAAAAAAGGGGTTGGATGGCGGTCGAACTTGCAATTTCCACTCAACTATGGCGTCTCGCGTTTCTTCCCGTTTTCTTCACCCGGATTCGGGTAAGAATGTATTTGTGTGTGTCGTCGCATAGTAGAATTCGCAAAGTATGACTATAGCTCGCCGTCAGGCCAGTGCAAATTGCGGTAGGTTAGGGAAACGTGATCTATGGCACTGTCGATGACTACGGTGGCAATAAACAGTGCAGTGTTTGTGTAGTAGAATGTGCAATGCGTTCTGCTGACACAGGGCTGGTAACAGCTAGTCTTTAAAATAGGAACTTTATAAATCATATATCGCATAATTTGTGATCCCGCCCAAAAAGCCATTGGTAACCGGGTGTGTAGCTCCTCGTTTCTAAGCGGCCCAGGATAAAAACTATAATTACTGGGAGATAGAGGAGGATCTTCTCTTTATCGTAGCATTGTTAAATAATTAACTCCATTCGTTCGCTCGGTAACAACAAGCTACACACTCGGTGAACAATGGCTTTAAAGGCGAGATCACAGGTTATGCGAGATATGATTGAAAAAAGCTCGCTTAATTTCTGATCTCTTCCTAAAAGTAATTGGTAACTGAGTTTGTAACTTGTTGTTACTGAACACACGAATGGATTTACATATCATTAAACATTGCAGTCTCCCGGTGGGGATAATTTTTATGTTGGTCTATTAATTTGCTTAATAACAACGAACTACACACTCGGTTACCAATGGCTTTTAGAGCAAGATCAAAAGTTATGCGAGAAAGGAAACAATAAAAAACCTATAAGGGTACATCCCTATGGGGTTGTACGAACTAATGACGTAGGACTACGATGGTTTGTGTAACTGAATTTTATGTCGTTCTTGTTGTTCGTTATACCTTCATGCTGTATAAACATTACAATTTGATCTACCATTCGTCATATTTATCAACGATAATATGAAATTCCACATCCAGAGGATCATTTTGAATTCACAATAATAATCTCCTTGGAAATATGTGCTAGCATTGGAAAGAACACTATTGATTGTGACTCATTCACCTTGCCAACCTAAATAAATAATATTTAACAGCAATGTATCTATAGGAAGTTATTCAAAGATTGTGATTAAAGTAGGAAATATTGCTAAGTATAAGAAGGATTAAAGCACATCGCTTTGGCTTTGTTGGTCTGTTGGCCTGAGAGAATTCTGGTTGGCAATGTGATAAACAATGTAGGAAATATTACTCTGTTAACTCTTTTACGCACATTTGGTAGTCCTGAAAAAGGGCAGAAGGCTTTGTTAGCGTGAATGCTGTCACAGATGAATAGAACTACATGATGTTATCAGCCGGTTGCCGTGGTCAAAGATTTTCTGAAAACATGACAAAGCTCAAAAACAACGCAACGCAAGTGCATATCTGAGCAAAATCTCTGCTTATACGACGAGCCAGCTGAATAACTTGTGGAGTGGATGGCGCACAACAACCACAGGGGTTAAGTTGAAATCTGTAAACGAAGCTCAATCTTGAGCGATTCCACATACCCGAAGAATGGCAGCTTTTCGGATCAGCTGATCATGAGGCTTCTTGTAGTGGTGCCTAACTGGATTGTATCTTGACAGTACCGATGCGATTATCACGAGGAGCTCTTACTAGCTCGAAAGTTTAAATGAAATAAACCGAATCAGTCGAAAGTAATATGTTTTACACAATTTGAATAGCAGACGATGCTCCTCCCTTTCATATTCTTCGTCTTCTTCTGATTGACCAATCTGGGATATAAGGTACCCTAATCCGGGGTAACATTGATCATTTTTCTGAATGTTTCTTTAATATTTCGTTTGAAAATGCAAATGTTGCAAATTTTATATTTTTTAAACAAGTACTGCCACCCATAGCTCGAGACTGTATAATGTATTTTGTTTATTGAAAGATTTAAGCATGTTAAAAAAATGTTTTAGGCGATTTTTTGGTTTAGCTGATATGGGGTAACAATGATCACCTATGTAAACAACGTTCGGTAATACTGAAAATGTCGTTACTTAATTAAATCATGGCCCCTAAGGCCGAATATGAAGGCCAAACGCATACAAGTCATTTACTTTTTGAGTTATTTTAAAATTAAAAACACCTCGAACCCCGGAATACGCCTAAAGATAGGCAATTTCCTAAGGGAATTTTACATTCTTAACAGTAATTTGGTAATGTTGCCCAATAGGGTAACGACTGTTTATTTCGTTCATAAACAGTTGGCGCCAGCAGCAAAAAGTACAGGCAACAACCTTTCGAACATTCAGTTTCTTTCACTGGCCGCCGTGCGACGACACTGTTGTTTGTATTCCTCCCACTGATCGCGCTACGCTGGATTCTCAAATTTCTCAAACTTTCAACACAAGCGCATGAAAGAATGGTAGTCGGAGAGCTGTCAAAACGTATGGAAAATAATGAAAAACGTAAATGAGTTGCAATTAGGAAACTGGATCAAAGAAGTAGTAATTAGAAATCAAGTGTAAAGTGAATACATAACTTTTTGTGTTTAGTTCATCTTCCGTGGTGCTTTCTTTGCTTCAGGATTTCATTTTTACTACCACTGAAAAAGAGCCATCTATTGCCGTTTCAGTGTTGAATATCGCCCTATTGAGCATACTTATAAAAGTTTTGACGACGGAATCGTTTTCGGCTATGCCATTTTTAGTAAGAATCACATTTTCCTTGCTTATATTGTTTGCAGAACTAGTGTTAGACATGAATCTTCGGTAGTGCCATCCTTAGCAATTAAAATCATTGTTTCAAAAAGTTGACAAATTTACGCATAAGGTAAACTCAACTTTCGCAAAAACATTATCTTTTATTAGCTTATGAATACAGGTATGTTCCGTTTTTATCACGTTCCGATTTTGTCACGTTCCGATTTCGTCAACAAACTATTCCGTTTTTATCAACACAAAAAAAAAAATGATTTTTTTAAATTTTCAAAATGTTTGGAATATGAACTAAATACTTATTTTGAAGCAGTGTCTGCATATTTCAATATACAGTCAACAACGCCGATCCTTAGTAGGCTTCGTCATCGTTGAATTCTTCTTTGTGTGAATGTTTGTTTGACAATACATGCACGAATCTGGTAGAACGTGCATTCAGTTTTTCAATTACTTTTGCTACACTAATTCTCATCAACTACTGACATTCAAATTCAGTTTCACTAGTGAAAAAAATCATTTCCGTCAGAATACCCCACAAAACATCCGCAAATTGCAAAAGTTGTATTTTTTTTATTAAAAGACAATCACGATTCATCAACTGGAGGCATCACATTGCCGTTTTCTTACACCAGTAATATAAAATTAATTTGTAATTTTTTATATTCAATTTTCAATTTCAGTGCCTCTAGGTGAAACTGAATTTTGAAATGACACCAACAGTGGGTGAAACTGAATGTGAGCGTGTGTTGCACCCACTCTCTTTCTCGTCGCATTCGCACTCGAAGTCAGATTTTCTTCTTGCTAGCGGAGTTTGTTTTTGTTCGTTTTCGCACTGATCGGGTATCATTCGGCTGAATTTTTACGACACTGTTTTGAAGTAATTTAAATGCGTTTCAATAGCCTCAGAGTTGAATTTTTGAAATTATTTTAATGTTGAGCACCTACGATACATGGTAGGTGTCAAGTCATATACGATTCAATAAGATTCTTATTCACTAGTCAATTGGAGTTTTCAAACTAAGCATGATCTGTTGGACAAGATTGACCCATCCTTCAACAATCGAGTGTTGCTCTGGCCACGTCCTAGCAACAAATAGAATTTGTAATACGTACTTAAGAGAGTTGCAAAGACATCTCCTTTTTCTTCTATAATATAGCATCAAAGAATTTTCTATGTAAATTTGATAGGCATAGGGGCTGTCCATTAATTACGTAAGACAATTTTGGTGGTTTTTCGACCCTCCTTCTTCTATGGTATGACTTATTGTATGAAAATAAAAAATAATTTGCATGACACATAAGATATCTCAAACCCTTTACGTGACTACTAGACTCATGGACTGTTTGGGCAACGGCAAAAGGCATGATCGAGGTTATTTTATTTTTGATTGGACTGTCGACCCCGTCGTATTTTGGACATTATCTCTCAAACTCGATAGCATTGCACAAACTATAGCAAGCAGCCATTGATTAGATCTTGTTCCAAGAGGTAGGAAAAGAGGTCCAGCAAAACTAAGCAATTTATAGAAAATTTTGGAATCTTCATATAAAACGTTTGCATCGAGGAAGAGGCTAAAGGGCTGAAATGACTGACAATTTGAGAAACTGTTGATACTGAACGTTCCATGTCACACACGTAGCTATCCCAAATTTGCTAGAATATTGATCTTTGAGCAGACATGAACCCCTCCTCACATATAGACTAAAAGTAATTAGGAGTATTATATCAACAGCCATACGCTTATTCATAAAACTTTAGAAAAAAGTTTTTTACAAAAATGTTCTAATGTGGTGATGTTGTGTGGGCTTCGTGGCCGTGCGGTTAGCGGCACCAGTCGTTTAGGCGTATTGTGCCACGAAGCGTTGGTTCGATTCCCGCTCCAGTCGGTGGAAACTTTTCGTCGAACGAAAAATTCATCACTGGGCTACTGGGTGTTCCGTGTTGTCCGTTGCCTAATGTTCGTGATTGTTCAGTCTGTGCAGCCTTTGGCTGAAGACGGTGTAAATTGTCTTTTTTGTTGTCTTTTATTCTAGAGTTCATACACTTTTGTGTTTTTGTTGAACTTCTGTATGAATAAAAATGGAACGGTGTTTATACATCGCGAAATGGCTAAAGAACGGGCTAATAGACTTACATGATTATTTCACTGTTGCATTGGACAAATTTTTCGACGTATTTGAGTGAAGGAAACGATTTGGAAAATTCTCTGGAATAAGTGGAAAAACAACTGAAAACTAATCTGTCGTTTTGTATGGGAGATTGCATGCCATTTATCAGTAACCTACTTGATGACAAAACGAAGTTTAGCGGGACTACAAGTAAATATTTAATATTATTTTTACTTAACAAAAAACTAGAAATTCAGATTAGTTTATTGACAGACTATTCGTGATCTAAAGCTAAAAAGCGATGGTGGTGCTATTCTAGATTGGCCATTAGTGCACCTCTGTCTAAATTGGTAGTGATAACTTTAGAAGAAATGTCACCACAATCATTTTACTGATAAGATATTGGCAATTCAAAGCACAGGAAATCGTAAATATTCTTTTCAGATTGTAAAACTTTCGCTGTATAATTCCCTATTTAATCGCCAATCGGGTGTGGCCAAAAATGCAGAAAACGTACCTTTGCAAAAAAGCTTTCAATTATAACTGCGGAATTGTTTATAAGAAGACTGAGCTGAGAAGAAGTCTCTTTCTCAGTGGTGATGTAATGCCATAAAAATAAGCAGAAGGATGAGGATTAACAGTAGAAAAAGAAGTTGTTCCTTGTTTAATCTTTCTCGAAAAAAAAATAAAATGGTCAGCTTTAACCTTTTCCTTGTAGTTATTTTTACAAATATGATGCAAAGGACATTTATGTGATTATCGTTTTGATATTCTATATTACATTCATTGATATTTTAACCAAGAAAACTAAAATTATCAATGATTCATTACAAAATCATATTGATTGATAGGAGTTTGCAATCAACTTTCGTTACGAACCTATACGAATGAGCAATCCAATTGCTCCTAATAGCTCCTAAACATCAATACTGCGCATTTATATGATGAAAATATGTAATCTCCTGACAAAACTGTAATTTTCCTTTCAAATTTGTAAAATATTTTGTCTAAGAAAATTATTCCGTTTTTGTCACGGTTCCGTTTTTGTCAACTGAAAATTGCCGATCGTGTTGATAAAAACGGAAAATACCTGTATGGGAAAGAGAAGCACCATTCATGATTTGGAAATGTTTCATCAATACCGTTAAGTCACCAGTCACCGTGCGGCCTCCATTCGCCGTGCACATATACAAATTCCTACAGAATATTCATACAATTTTCACAAATTATTCTTTTGTCAGCAAAATAAGATAAAACTGATGAAATGAAGTAGTTTTTGTCACAAATCATTTTGAAAAACCTAGTTTATGTAGTCAAAATCATGTGAATTCTGTTTGATTATGAAATTTTTTAACACTCTTAGTAGAAACGCCAAAAATTCACATTTTTCATTTTAACGACAGAGTATGAAGTTTTCAAAATTTCAACAAGTTTTCTTTGTGGATACTATAAGTAAGATGTATTTCATCGTATAAGCAATGAGATTTTATACAAATTAGAATTTTTTATTATGTTTCAGTCGAAACCCAAATGCACGGTGAATTGATCCTTTTCAATATATATGGTTCCTATTACCGTGCATTAGTGTAAAGGCATGAAATTATTCGGTAGTATTTGATTTATTGTTATGTCGTCATTAAACTACTTCATATTTAGTATTTGAGTGAATAAGAAATGGTTTGGACAATACAGTCAAACCTCCTACAACGATTTTAATGAAAAAATAATTATTTAGCCAATTTTTAAACTTTTTATGGTTTTTATTGAAAATGTAGATTTGAGTACTCTTAAAAATGAGTGCGCACACTACTAGCATCATAGCTTCTCCATCAACAACGTTTCTTCAAGATACAAAATTAAATCATGACGAAAACTATACGCACGGCGAATGGTGCACTAGTGTGCACGGTAAATGGTGACATAGAACGGTACGAGGCGACCTTAACATGACATTTTCAAACATAATTTTTGAGTATTTTTTTGTTATGCATCACTAGTTTTAGATTTTTCTATGGATAATTATATAACTTCACGCTACGTAGTGGTATTCTAGTACGCTTCAAATTATTTGGAAAAGTTATACAATTTTTTGAAGTTCAAATTTTTCTTAAATGCACGGTGGTTTAAATCCCAACAAAAAAAAAAAAAAAAAAATGCACGGTGAATGGTAGCTTGACGGTAAATGATAATACGTACTTTTGATGAGATGAGTCATTCCGATCAATGATACCCCGGATTACGGTATTTGAATTTGATGTCTTGGTTAGAGATTTAAATATCTTTGAAAATTCATGGGCGCGTTCGGATGGACAGTAAAAATGTCAACATTATTTCAATAGTTTAACACCGCTAGCGCATGACGGCTCACCATAGTAGCATGTCCGAAAGAACTTGAAACTATTGAGAACCAGAGCTACAGGTCCAAAGCCCTGATAAAGGTGGATGGTTGTGATGGCTATGACCGTGGTCATCATGTAAAGAACAAGCGGACGATGCTGTATCGTGTCAGCATCGAGGAGGCAGCCCCTCTAGCACGATGTAGGTAGCGCAACCCTGGTTAGGTGGCCTATCGAAGACTCTTCACCAACCAAGAAAGGCAAAAGTAGAGCAAACGGATTGATTTTACGGCAACAGACCCGGCAACGAATAAAGGACAACGATTGGAAAGTTGGATCTTGGAACGTGAGAACTTTGAATGAACCCGCGCGTGTTGGGCTCCTGGCTCGTGAACTGCGGAATGTCGGCGTGAACGTGGCAGCTATCCAGGAAATACGCTGGCCGAGAACCGGAGAACGCGAATTCCGAGCGGTGGACCCCATCGCCAACACTTCATTCAAGTACCACATCTACTACAGCGGTGGCGACAGAGCAGAACGTGGAGTTGGCTTCATAGTGATTGGGAAGCAGATGAAGCGAATTATTCGGTGGAAACCGGTAAGCGACCGAATCTGTGTGTTGAGAATGAGGGGCAAGTTCTTCAACTACAGCCTGATCAGCATATATGCGCCAACGAACGATAAGCCCGATGACATGAAGGATGAGTTCTATGAGAGCCTGGATAAGGCCTACGGAGAGTGCCCAAAACAAGACGTCAAGATAGTCATTGGCGACGCAAATGCGCAGATCGGGAAAGAAGATTTCTTCCGACCCGTTATTGGAACGGAAAGCCTTCATTCCGTTACCAATGATAATGACCTGCGGCTAGTAACCTTCGCTGCTGCTAGAGGGATGGCAATCAGCAGTACCTACTTCGCACGAAAGAATATCCGCAAACACACCTGGCGACACCCGAGTGGCGATGCCTGCTCCCAAATAGACCACGTGCTGGTTGATGGGCGACATTTCTCAGATGTCATGGATGTCAGGACCTTCCGAGGCCCTAATATCGACTCGGATCATTATCTCGTTGTAGCTAAAATTCGGGCGCGGTTGTCCAGCGTCACGAGTTCCGCAACGCACAGAACGCTACGCTTCAATATACAACGCTTGTCGACTGATGGGGTAGCTGCGCAGTACCGTCAGCAACTAGACGAGAAGTTGGGAAGAGACAACGTTGCTGGAGACGTCGACAGCCTGTGGGACCCTATCCACGAAGCTGTGACAACAACGGCGCGGGAAGTGATCGGCACTGGTCAACGACGAAGACGAAACGACTGGTTCGATGAAGAGTGCCAGAGAGTGACAGACATGAAGAATGTCGCCAGAAGCCGTATGCTTGTGGCCGGTACCCGACAGAACAGAGAGCGGTACAGGGCAGCGAGAGCCGAAGAAAAGCGAATCCACCGCAGAAAGAAAAGGCAGCACGAAGAAAGTGTGGTAGCTGACGCACAAGAAAGCATGAACCGAAATGATATGCGGAGATTTTATGCAACGGTCAATGGTGCGCGGCACAATACCGTACCAGTGCCCGCAATGTGCAATGACCGAGAAGGGAATTTGCTGACCGATAAAACGGCGGTGGCTGCCAGGTGGAAGGAGCACTTCCAGCAATTGTTGAACGGTGAGAATGGAAATGTAGCGAGGAACAGGATGAACATAGATGATGACGATCAAGCTGTGGACCCACCGACCATAGGAGAGGTTAAAAAGGCTATCAGCGAGCTGAAGAACTGTAAGGCTGCTGGGAAGGACGAGATCCCGGTCGAGCTTCTCAAGCACGGAAGCGAGCAGCTTTACCAGTCGATCCACCGAGTACTTCTGAAGGTATGGGAGGACGAAGAATTGCCCACCGGCTGGTTGGATGGCCTCATCCGCCCTATCTACAAGAAAGGGCACAGACTGGAGTGTGCCAATTACAGAGGAATTACCCTGCTGAATTCGGCGTACAAAATTCTGTCGCGCATCCTGTTTAACAGACTGAGACCGCTCGAGGAGTCCTTCGTCGGCGAATACCAAGCTGGTTTTCGTGAGGGCCGTTCGACAACGGACCAGATGTTTAGCTTGCGAATGATCCTAGACAAATTCCGGGAGTATAACTTGCAGACTCACCATCTGTTTATTGATTTCAAGGCGGCGTACGACTCAGTGAAAAGAAATGAGCTTTGGCAGATAATGTCTGAAAATGGTTTTCCGGCGAAACTAATTAGGCTGATACGTGCTACGCTGGATGGTTCGAAATCAAGTGTTCGGATCGCAGACGAGGTATCAACCTCGTTCGTGACGTTAGACGGATTGAAGCAGGGAGACGCACTTTCGAATTTACTGTTCAACATTGCACTTGAGGGTGCTATTAGGAGATCTGGCGTGCAAAGAAATGGCACTATTATCACAAGGTCGCACATGCTCCTTGGCTTTGCGGACGATATAGACCTGATTGGAATCGATCGCAGGTCAGTGGAAGAGGCCTTCGTGCCTCTGAAGAGGGAGACAGCGAGGATAGGCCTGACCATCAATTCTACCAAGACGAAATACATGGTTGCAGGTAGAGATAGAGTCAGGCATGGTGGTGTAAGTGCTGAGGTAGTGTTTGATGGGGATGTGTTTGAAGTTGTTGAAGAATTTGTTTACCTTGGAACACTTGTGACATGTGACAACGACGTTTCCCGCGAAGTGAAAAGACGTGTTGCGGCTGCGAATAGGGCCTTTTACGGACTACGTAACCAGCTTAGGTCCCGCAGCTTGCAAACCGAAACTAAATTCGCCCTGTATAAAACATTGATTCTCCCGGTGGCTCTCTACGGGCACGAAGCGTGGACGTTGAAAGAGTCAGACCGGAAAGCTCTCGGTGTTTTCGAGCGTAAAGTGCTGCGGACAATACTCGGTGGGAAACTCGAAAATGGTGTCTGGCGCAGACGCATGAATCACGAGTTGTATCAAGTGTACAAAGATGCGAATATTATCAATCGTGTAAAATACGGCAGACTTCAGTGGGCTGGTCACTTAGTGCGAATGTCGGAAGAAAGAATTGCGAAAATAATATTCAGCAGGGAACCAGGTAGAGGCCGGCGGCTTCGGGGAAGACCACGAATACGCTGGCTGTACGCAGTGGAAGAGGACCTGGCGACCCTAAACGTTCGGGGCAACTGGAGAAGTTTCGCCCAAGACCGACGAAGATGGAGCTCTACAATACGCCCGGCAATGGCGTGATGCTACGCTGTAGCCATCAAGGTATCAAGGCAGGTATTTCAATAGTTTACGATAAATGATAATCACGAATGTTTTGCCTTCGAACAAATTTTAATTATTTCTGATCAATGTGTGTAAAAGTTATAAAAATCGGGATTCGAAACCCAATACAAGCGTTAATATGAATGTTCTGCTTTAAATAATATGACATTTGCAATGGATTTTTTTATTGACACTAACATGTAGAAAAATTTCAGATCAATAGATGATTATTACAACTGGTCAAGAAACAGTTTGGTAAACAGTGTTTAAAATCTGTTGCTATTTCAATACATTTCCCAATTTCCGTACTCGAGAACCTAGGAAGTGCCCCCCATTATATGGTAAATCAACGATGCTGTTAAAATTACATACATTGCTAAGTACTACGATGTTATTACGGTCCGACGGCACTGCAGCAGGTAAATTCCCAAATTTCATGAAATTATGTGGGATAAATTATGTGAACCAAATCAAGTTTTTTTTACAATACCACTAGGTTTAGATCATAATAGATAAATCAGGAAATATTATTCAATAAACCCTTTTTTGGAACGTTTGTTGGCCCTGTCACGGGATGTTATCAGTTGATTGACATGGTTAAACAGGGCAACCCCAACGAAAGCGTATATTTGAATAAGTTCCCTGTTTATACGACAAACAAGCTGAATATTTCATTGGTGCACAACAGCATCAGGGTAGTGGATCACAGGGCTTAAGTCGAAATCTGGAAACGTAGCTCAATCTTGAAATCTTGAGCGATTTCAAAAGCCAGACGCTCGATAAGCAGCTCCTCGGATCAGCCACTCAGAGGGCTCTGGTATTGGTGCCTGGAAGCGCGGGTCGGTCAACCTAGAAATCTTGAGCGATTTCAAATTGGCAGCTTGAAGATTGACAGCTCAGCAGGCTTCTAGCAACGAGGTACTCCTCGCTGCGTAGGTTCGGAGGAGCTCTTATCAAATTTTGAGGAAATGGAATGAAACCGAATCCGACGAAGGAAGCATGTTTTATAACCTTTGAATAGCAGAAAATGCTCCTCCCATTTTTGCTCTTCTTTTCCTGATCGACCAGTCTAGGACATGGATATGTGTTTTGCTTAGAATTACTTGAAGATCGCGGAAAATGCTGATGCGGGAGAAAATGGTCGAACATGAATGGTTGAAAGTTTTGACATTTACTAAACTTAGCTATTGATAATCAATAGTTATCCTCATAATTAAGGTAAATTTCTGATCCATGGGTGCCAAAGTTGGTTGAAAATTGATCAACGAGAATTTCTTTTCGAATGCATTTGAAATATGTCGCTATTTTGTTACATTTGATCATTTTCGTAATTGAAGTGTTCTCATAAAATACGGAAAATCATAGACGCTGTTGGAAATGCCACTCTATTTTACAATCGTTGTGAAATGTTGAGATCTCACCCCGACGGCACTGCAGTAGCGTCCGTGAATACAGTCCCAAAGGGTCGTGTCATGAATTATTCATGATAAATGAAATTTTGTATGAAGCTGTGAAATTGATTTAGGAATATAAGCTGTCATAAATAAAGTCAGAAATATTTATCTTTTAACTCTTTTCCTCTAATGCTGTTCCTGCTGTTACAGATAAATAGCACTGTAGGATGTTATCAGTTGATTGCCATATCCAAACGGGAAAATCCTCAAATATATAAACGTAGCTCACCGACAGCTGATTTCGCAGTTGTAGTTTCCGCCGATGTATTTCTCGTTCACCTGCAGGGAGGACCGGTTCCGTTCGTTTAGGGCTGCGATGGCGGCCACAATCATCTCATTCTCCTGCGGCAGCGGTGATGGCTTTGGTTTTGGACGGCATCTTCTCTCGGTCGATCGACGGTCAGTTAGATTTGAGCGAAGCAAGACAAAGGGGGGATCCTGTGCTATCGATGTCTGTGCCTGAGAAGCATGCCCGGTCAGAGCATGCCGATATTCTGTATAGGGAAGAAAGGCGTAGTCCTACGTCAAAATATAAACCAAACGTGAATTAAAAGATCTCAATTTTTATAAGAATTTCAGAGAATCCGGCCACTTAAATTTCGATGTACCCTTGGTAGACAGTCCCCTATACTGCACTTATTCGCATAGTTGACGTAAGCGCCAATAAGACCAAAGTCAACTTTTAAATTTCTATCTTTTGCAAATGCACAGATTATTTGTCACATTTGCTGGTGGTTACGTCGACCATGCAAGCATGGGCAGGGTAAATTAGTTTCCCCCTGAAGAAGACACCATCCCCGTGTCGAAACGTTGGGCAAATTATAAACCTCGTTTTATTCATGTAAAGACTGCGCAGCCCTTATAATCGCCGTCAGATCATGATCAGTACAGTGGTAGCACTAGTGGTTTTTCACGGCCGTTTTGCTATGAACCGTTACAAAATATAATTTGACATTTGATTTTCATGTAAGTACCAATGATTCACAGCTCGATTCTGTTCAAAAAATGATCGCAATGAATAGTTTCGTTTAAAATTTAAATCTTTCAACAATTTGTGACAAATAATCTGCATTTGCTACAGATTTAAATTCAAAAGTTGACTGTGGGCTGTGGGATACTTTTTTATTGATTTCTTACTTTTCTCATTAACAAACGCATACTTCGTTTTATCCGTATAAACATACTGGTTTATACGTTAAGCTATCCGAATTGACGCTCACGTCAACTATGCGAATATGGGCAGTACACCGTTGTCAATATTTTATCATACACTTTTTCTTTCCTTTGGTATATTTTTACTGTAGAAAAGTTTTATGTTTTAATATATCATTGTACTCTGCAGTATAACACTCACGAAGAAGAGCTTGTTTGATGAAATAGAAAATTGAAATCCATTGAAGTCATATTTTGCACTTAAGGTGATTATATAACGAAGCCACACCTCAAATTTTCAAGAGCACAAGACTTGAGAACCAAACAACGCTTCGCGTTAAAAATCTATCCCATTGGTCACCACCAGCAAGCAATCATGTTGATTGGTTTTCAATGCAAACTGTTGTCAGATACTCTCGTCTTGTGCATTTGAAAATTCAAAGTTTGGCTTCGTTTTATAATCACCTTAAAATGAATTGTTGGACACATGAGTCTGGTTTATAAAGTAACATCAAAGCACAGTCGACTCTCCACAACTCGATATTCTATAACTCGATGGACTTTTTGGTCTCTTTAAATTTCCATACATCGTTCTCTCCATAAATCTATATTTCTTTAACTCGATAGCTCCACTAGTCAATGCCACGTGAGAGGTAAATGTCTATTCGTAACTTGACATTTATTTTAAAATCATTCCTACTTGGAGAAACTTGGTCTAATCCTTGTTTGGAGATGAATAAGTACTTGCAAATTGTAATATAAGTTGATAAACATGGAAGTAAAACAAAATATTCTTGGTCAAAATAACGTGAATTTACGAGCACTTTGAAAAAAAAATCAAATAATATTTTGTAAAATACCTACTATCAACAAAATAATATTGTTTTCTTACATAAGTGATCAAATGTGTGTTGGAAATACAGAAATTTGTTCTATCGATTTTGTAATTTTTTGTGCCGGTATATTCTATAACTCGATAATTCTATAAGTTAATGGTCCCTCGAGAGTCGACTTTACTATCTAGAAATTACATAAACTTCAATACTACTATAATATACTGGATACGGTAGTATCGCTATTGTTCCTTTAATTTTTTTTTTTCATTTCTATAATGCAGATGGCTTTTTTTTCGATATTATACGGATATTTGTTCTTAGCTGTGCGGCTTTTGGTACATGGACCTTGCTGTATGTGTTTTTTCAGCATTTTTCAGGAATTAATTCAGAAAATATTTCAGGTGTTTGCCCAAATTCATAGGGTCTGAAAATTCCCAATATATCGTAGCATAATTTGTGTACTGTCCCAAAGATTCTTTTACAAATTTCTAAAGAAAATCTTATGTCCTCCAGAAGTTGATGAACTTCTTCAATGCCAAGATTTCTGTTTAGAACGACTTCAACAACTTGACTCCTTTCCTTAGGATTCCCTATAAAATTGCCGTTCAGTTTTCTTCAAGTTTTCAACCAAGAATGTCTCTAAGGATCAGAAATTTCTGTAGAGATTCTTCCTAAATGATTTTTTATATAGTCTTGTGAAAATTCTATCCATGTTTTTGTTTTAGAGGTGCCTCCAGGGAACTGCAAAGGATCGTTTTATGGTAATTATTGAAGAACTTCCTGAAAAACAATCAAGATTGCCAACAACAAATCTTATAGCACCATCAAACCTCAAAATTATTTTTTTAATAGCAATAGAGCGATATTCAAAACTGAAAAGGCAATAGACGGCTCTTTTTCAGTGGTAGTAAACACGAAATCCTGAAGCAAAGAAAGCACCACGGAAGATGAACTAAACACAAAAAGTTATGTATTCACTTTGCACTTGGTTTCTAATCACTACTTTTCTGATCCAGTTTCCGAATTGCAAGTTATTTACGTTTTTCATTATTTTCCTTACGTTTTGACAGTTCTCCGACTACCATTCTTCCATGCGCTTGTGTTGAAAGTTTGAGAAACTTGAGAATCCAGCGTAGCGCGATCAGTGAGAGGGATACAAACAACAGTGTCGTCGCACGGCGACCAGTGGAAGAAACTGAATGTTCGAAATGTTGTTGCCTGTACTTTTTGCCGCTGGCGCCAACTGTTAGGGTTTAAGAACGAAATAAACAGTCGTTACCCTATTGTTTATCTTGATCATCACGAGTAGAATAGAATGTGAAGTTATTTTTAACAAAAATGAGGTTTGCTTCATTTGGTAGGGGCGAAAAATATGCGTATTTCAAATCTCCTAGAATATGGGGTAATTTGCAACACACTTATGATTGTTCTCCCTAACCTTGATCAAACCGCGAGTTTAACGGTTTCCCAAAACTTACATAGTTCAATAAGAAGCAAATATGATATTGTTAATCGAATCAATAGGGTAACGACTGTTTATTTTGTTCTCAAACGCTAACAGTTGGCGCCAGCGGCAAAAAGTTCAGACAACAACTCTTCGAACATTCAGTTTATCTGTGCTGGCCGCCTAGCGGCGACACTGATGCGTGTATTCCTCCCACTGATCGCGCTACGCTGGATTCTCAAATTTCTCAAACTTTCAACACAAGCGCATGGAAGAATGGTAGTCGGAGAACTGTCAAAACGTATGGAAAATAAAGAAAAATGTAAATTGCTTGCAATTAGGAAACTGGATCAAAAAAGTAGCGATTAGAAATCAAGTGTTAAGTGAATACATAACTTTTTGTGTTTAGTTTATCTTCCATGGCGCTTTCTTTGCTTCAGGATTTCGTTTTTACTACCATTGAAAAAGAGCCATCTATTGCCTTTTCAGTTTTGAATATCGCCCTATAGAATTCGACTCCGTTATGCCTAAGGGCGCTTGAGCCTGTCGAATAAACGAATAAGCAAAAAACATACAACACACAGCGCCAAATCAAATTAACCTTAAAAATGGTAACAAATTCACTAACAAGAAGTTAATTTTGCTTAAATTTGAACTGAATTTTAGCGAAAAAAAAGTTGTTATATCTTATACGTAACTTTACGATAAAATTTTTACTAACTTGAAAACTTATTTACATTATTCTTTTTTTTATCTGGAAACACAATGTTTTTTCTTGTAGGGCCATGCGTCATACAATTGTTTTTTTCGTCCCAAGTGGAATCGAAACTCCAGATCTCATATATCTAGGTTGTATCGTCAGTTAATATCACTTCTATTAATTTTGTCACATAGCCATAATTGAAATCTAAGCCATGGAAGATTTTTATAATAACTTCAGTTTCGATAAAATTCGTTCTGCGAATAATGAGATACACAATGTTATTTTAGTGTATTTCACCCAGGGCTGTATTTACGGGGAGTCTAAGAAGGATATGGTCCCGGGCTCCCACACTTTAGGGGCAACAAAATACGAGTGAAATAATTATTATTTACCATTTAAGATTGATTGAAGGTTGATGAAATGGTGTAAACTTTTTAAATCACGTCGAAAGTTGTGTAAATTTAAGGGTTAAATCTAAACGATTTTCAGGCTTGTCTGTAGTTTGGCCTATTGTTTGGATCTGAGAATTTCAGTTTTTGTTTGTTTCTAAGAGTTTTGCTTGGTACTCTTATACCTAAATCTAAAACGAAAAAAAAAAATGTTGGATCACTGCTGCGGTGAACATATTTCTTGAATTTTCATAAACATATACGTCGAAAAGTAAGAAATTACAACATTAATTTGATATATTTCAAATAAGTTATAAATCAATAAAATAAATCAATTGGATCCCTCGAAAAAATCAAAAAATGCCTTTTTGCATCATCGGCTCGCCATTTTGACTCTAGCCTTACTTTTGAGAAGGGCCTAAGAAAAAAATCCTTAATAATTTTCAAAAAATTATAACTTAGAAACGGTTGTCCGATCAGTTTGGTGCCTTCCGCAAAGTTTTAGGTTATTGTTTAGATCTGGAAAACAAATATACACTGTAAAAAAAAATGTTGTAATTTTTTATATATCGAAAATAAAGCTTAAAAATCAATTTTCTCAAAAATCGTATTTTTTTTTCTTAGGCTCTTCTCAAAAGTAAGGCTAGAGTCAAAATGGCGAGCCGATGATGCAAAAAAGCATTTTTGGGCATAAAGAAAGCATGTGCAAAATTTCATCCAAATCAAAAAATATAAAAATGAAATTTGGGAAAAAAAGTCGTCATTTTCTGTGGAACCGCTCCCCTATAAAAACTTTCACTGTGAAACCTCAAATAAGATTTCACTTAAAATATTGCTCGAGTTTTATTTGGGAAAACTGGTGGAGAAGTTCGTAGATGAAATGTTGAAGATATTCCAAAATAAATTTCAAGAAGAAATCTTGCATTGAAACCGAGACCGTTTTTTAAAAGAGACCCGCTAACAGCCCTGCCGTTGACGATGGTGTCGATGCGGTGCACTCCGATTTCGCATCCGGAGTGAGAGGACGACGACGAAGCACTTGCTCGCATTGTTCTTGACGTTGCAAATTATTGAGCAGGTCAGAATGGAATCGCCGACGCCTCTGCTGCAGAGATAAGTGGCCAATAAGTGAGTGGAGCTCGCGGAGAATGCTATATGGCATTTGAGTTTTTATTATTGATGGAATGTATTGATGAGTGGATGCAGCATGCAGTAGATTAATGCTTATTGACGTTGGATGGTGTTTTTCCGTGTATGAATCAGTGTGGTAAGGATCTGAGGTTGTGAGTTGTTAAACCAGACGATTTTGCAAAATAAGACAAAGCCTTTTACATAAGAATTGTAGTATTAATTTTACCGTATTAAATTTTAGACTTGTTGATTGTTCCGTTGTCTACAAGATTATATTTATTTAGAATCATTTTTACTTACAAGAAGTCTTACAATCATTGAATTGCTTATGTTCTAAAAGTGTTCTAAAAGAGGCGGTACTTGGAGTTAACTTTTGGTATGTAAATATAAGCCAATCAGAATTTAACGCTATGCATTATAAGCGAAAAGAAATATAACCATTGGCCTCTTGCATCGTGAGAACGATGCACTTGGCGTAGGCAAGGAGATCGAATTACGCTATTGCATATATCGATTGTCTGGAATGATCGTTGGCGTCAGAGTGTAGTGACAATGACATGGGTCATTGCCTGAGTTGTAATTTGGAAAAGGTTGGCAATAATTTGGTTTGAATGTTAGCATGATATGAATGCTTGGGAATTGTGAAGTAAGGGTTTTATGATCGTGGGAAGGTTCAGCATTTCAGTTGATGTGAAATTTAGTTTTACTGTTTTATGCTTTTCACACTCTTAAGGATTTGTGAGAGCTAGGAAACGTTCTGTAATTTGATATTCTTTATGAACATCGGAACATGAACATGTTCTAATGCTTGAGATGAATTATTTATGTTTTTTGAATATTAACTTTGTAATGCAAGTCTATCATGCTACACCTCCACCCTTCGGGAGAGTAATGTATCGAAGAAAAATTACTCGTGTATAGCTATGCTCCAAATACCGTTTACATAAAAAATATACTTATTTGATCCTATCGAATTTCAAGCTTCTTAGTGTTATTCTAAGAAATTTTACCTACCCCATTTGATTGTCATTTTTTTTTTGTGTTTTATTCTCTTTTTTATGGGTGTTAGGCTCGGTGGATCTCTTTTGTATTAAAATTTATTGTTAGTTATCGATACAATGATTAAATCAAAACTTTGTGTTTTTTTTTTTTTTTTTTTTTTTTTTTTTTTTTTTTTTTTTTTTTTTTTTTTTTTTTTTTTTTTTTTTTTTATGCTTTAATAAGTCGATTTTTGTGAACTGTAATATTCTCATTATTTTGTGTCAAATAGTGATTAATTTTACAATTTGGGTCATTGATTTCGACTATTTTATAAGGTCCTGAATAAAATGAATCAAGTTTTTTTTCTGTTTTCTACGGTTAAATATACTAAATCTCCAATATTTAGATTTATTGGGTTGATATTTTGATTTGCTTGATTTGTTCGTATTAATTTTTGATCAATTAATTTTCTTCTAGCGATTTCATTTGATTTCTGAATTTTAAATTTAAGTTCATGATAATAGTCCTCGTAATTATAAAGTGGTTCTATGCCTTTTTCGTATATTTCGTTGGGTAGTTGAGCTTTTCTGCCAAAAACTAATTCAAATGGTGTAAATTGATGATCTGAATGTGGAGTGGTGTTATAGGAAAAACTGTAAAATTTTAACCAATCATCCCAATCTGTATGGTGTTCATTTGTAAAAGATCTCAGATATTCATTCAAACATCTGTGATTTCTCTCTAATGAACCAATAGTTTGGGGATGATAAGCCGTTGAAAAGTTTTGTTTAATTTCCAAAATTTTGCAAATTTGTTCTAAGGTTTGATTTTTAAATTCGGTTCCTTGATCTGACCTCAATTCAAGGAAATTTCCGTACACTAATATGAAATGATCGACTAATGCCTTGGCAATGACATTAGCTTCTTTGCTTGCCGTTGGTATTAAAACAACATACTTCGTTAAATCACATTGGATTGTAACTATGTATCTATTTTTGTTATTACTTAATGGAAGTGGTCCAACTGTATCAATTGAAATCACTTCAAATGGTGTGGAAGGTGTTGTGGTAACTATCATATTTTCTTTAGTATGTTTAGTAATTTTATTTTTTTTACATAATTCACAGGATTTTACGAACTGTGATATGCAACCTTTCATATCCTTCCATTTATATTTTTCTCTTATCTTGAGATAAAGTCTATGTTGTCCAATATGACCTCCTAATGGGGTCTCATGGTTAATTCTAATTATTTCATGTATTTCATTTTTATCCGTTATGAATTTTGGCGGATTGTAAATTATTATTTGCACGTGTCTAACTTTTTCATTTGTTATTTTTTTGAAAATATTTATAGGCCATAACTTGAAAAGTTCATTATCCGAAGATAAAGCAATCTTTTTAATTTTCATCGTAAGTAATAATTTTTCTAATTTCAGAAGAGCAAACTCAAGTGTTTGACTTCCGTTTCTTATAAACCGTTGTTGCACTGATGCAACATGTTTTTTACTGTTCTTTGAAAAAATTATCATTTCAAGAACATTGTTATCATAACTAATTCTTAACTTATGCAATTTGTTGGTAATGCTTGGATTTTCAGTTACGTAAGTAGAGAGGTGATCAGGCTCTTTACTAACAGTAACCTTTGGTGTTTCTGCGGTTGTTGTAGTTTGATTTTGTTTACGGGTCATTGCTCTTGTATTAACCTTCAAAATATTTATTTTTTTCAATTCTTCAGACGTTGTGACAATACGTGACAGTGCGTCTGCGATTACATTAGCTTTGCCTTGTATGTATTCTACGACAAAGTCAAATTCTTCTAAGTCTAAACGCATTTTTGTGAGTTTCGAGTTTGGATTTTTCATTCCAAACAGGAATACTAGCGGTCTATGGTCTGTTCTTACAACGAACTTTTTTCCATACAAATAAGGTTTAAAGTAGTTAATAGCCCAATGTATCGCTGTTAACTCTTTCAAAATTACTGGTTTATTTTTTTCTCCTTTCGTAAAGGTTTTACTTGCGAAAGCTATCGGTAGCTCGCTATTTTCAAATTGTTGAGACAGTACTGCTCCACAAGCAATGTCTGAAGCATCTGTCGTCAAAATAAATTGTTTATTAAAATCAGGATATTGAAGAATCATTGGTGACATTAAATAATTGCGTAATGATTCGAATGAATATTGACATTCATCCGTCCACATAAATTTTGAATTTTTCTTAAGTAAATTATTCAAAGGACTAGCAATTTTTGCAAAGTTTGGAACAAATTTCCTGTAGTAATTGCAGAAAGCTACAAATCGTCTAACATCATCCGCATTGGATGGAACTGGATAATTTTTTATTGTATCGAATTTAGAAGGATCAGGTAATATTCCTTTATCAGTTATTTTGTGACCTAGATAAGTCACTTCTGATTGAAAAAATTTACATTTACTTAGATTGAGTTTTAAATTATAGTGTCTCAATCTGTCAAAAACTTGTGTAAGATTCATTAGATGGTGGTTTACTGAACAACCAATCACAATGATGTCATCAATATAAATAAAAGCTAATTCGGGTGTCAATCCAGCCATGGCGATTGTCATCATACGCTGGAAACTATTTGGACTTATATTTAATCCAAATGGTAAACGCGTAAAATGATAATGTCCAGACTGTGTTGAAAACGCTGTGAATTTTCTTGAGTTCTCATCTAGTGGGATTTGATGAAAACCAGACATCAAGTCCAACGTGGAAAAATATTTAGCTCTTCCCAATTGATCCAAAATAGTATCAATCCTGGGGAGAGGAAATTTATCAGCAAGGATTTTTTTGTTAAGCTGTCGAAAATCGACAACTAAACGCCATTTCTTGTCATTAGTATCCGATTTTTTCGGGTACCAACAAAATTGGAGAATTATATGGGGATACTGAGTGTTCGATAATGTTTTCACCCAGCATCTTATCCACTTGTCTCTGAATTTCATTGGTTTGGGCATGTAAGTTTTTGTAATTCGGAATATATATCGGACAGTTGTCCTGCAGAGGAATTTCCTGAGTATAAAAATTGTTAAAGGTTAAAACATCATCAGGTAAACTAAAAATGTCGTGATATTCTGCAATGAGGTTCTGTAAACCTTTTACTGCATCTAAAGGTATTCCAATAGTTTTAATTTGATTCAGAATGTCTTGCTGACGATTCTTCTTATTTTTAATACTACTATTAATTTTCATTATATGGTAATTATAGAGTGGTTCCATTATAGGTTGGAATCGTGAATACAATATATGTACAGGATTTTCTGTAGTGTTGATAAATTTAACATAAGGGTTATAAGATGATATGATAGTATTTCCACAGAAAACGCCTGGCAATATTTCCTGTGAATGCACAACCATATCGTATGTATATGGAATATTTATAATTCGCCTAATGACTTCACTTCTTTTCGGTAAGATAAAGCCATTGTTTAAGTTGTCTTGAATTGGTATAGTTATTTCTTCATTATTTACATTAAACTTAAGTAACCAAGACTCATAATCAATTATGCATCTATGGGAACTTAAGAAATCGCGGCCTAAAATGCCGTCTGTCATAATAGGGAATTCATCATTTACAAGGTGGAATTTATGCTTGATGCACAGTCCTCCTTCAAAATATAGGTCAGTTACTGCTGACGCGATGGTTTCAACCGTGTCATCAGTGATACCTGTTAACTTGATCTTCTCCGTTATATTTATTAGATAGCTGGGGTGTATTTTGCTACGTTTGAAAATAGATATGTCTGCTCCACAATCTATTATGAATGTGTTTGTAGTGTTTGTCATCTGAACATTGACCGATATGAAATTGGACGCGTTCAGATTCATCGTGAGTACGGGAACAGACCTGTTGTTCCTAAAAAATGATTTGGAACTTGTTGAGGTTGTTGGTGTTGCCTTTGCGGTGGCATCATGTTACTTGGCACCATACTTACCGGTTGAGGCAATGCACCGTTTGGCGCAAATTGACTGGAAAGCATTGAACCATCTACCTCATTCATATGATATAATCGTCTATTACCGGAATGGTTCCAGTTTTGTTGTCTTGGATGTTGATGATTGGTATTTTGGTAATTGTATCTTAAAAATCTGTTTGATGATTGTTGAGGAAAATTTGGTGTGGTTTGACGCGTATTATTACGTGTGAAACCTCTAAAATTACCTCTAGAGTTGTTGCCATTGTTGCGATTTTGATAATTTGATTGATAACTTGGCTTATTTTGAGGAAATTTCTTTCTCATCTGTAACATTGACACAGATGGTTCGTTGTTAAAATTCTCGTTTTCCACAACGATATTCAATGCCTCAGAAAGCGAATCAAATTTTCCAACTTTCAAAAGCATTTTTGTTTCCTGCTTCTGTGATGCGATAATCAAGGATTGAATGGCAGCCTTGTTTGCTAATTTTTTTGCTACTTCATTAGGTACTTCTTCTCTAATGTAAGCTTGTTTCAATTTATCTGCTAGTATGTCTACTTCCTTGGTAAACCCAGAAGTTTCTTGGCCTTTTTTTGGTTTAATATTTTTCAAGTTAGCGAGAGCTAATTCTGAACTGCTTTTGTCAGTGCAGTCAGCAGAAATTTTATCCACAATTTCTTGGTAATTAGCCGGAACGCCAGTAAACAAATCTCTGGCCTTACCAGTCAACCTAGTCAAAATGAGCTGAATGGCAGGGGCTTGCTGATCTGCTGGCACTATAGTTTGCACCAATCTGATAGCATCAATAAATGATTTTACACCTCCTGGATTTCCATCGTAAGAGGGAATCAGTGATGCTAATTCAGATGCTGTTTTTATGTTCAATGCCATTTTAACTTTTTTTGAAATCTTGATCAGTCTAATATTGAATATTATTGCGTAACTAAGTGATTTTAATGATATTGGTTTTGAATATTTCTTAAGTTTTGTTTCTAGTATATAAATTATTTCATCATAATCAAGACGTGCTGCTTTTATAAAGAAATCAACATGTCTATTATCTAAAACATCTTCATATTTCAAAAGAGTTTGTACGACTTTATTGTATATGGTTTTAGTTAAAAGAATTTTATCCTTTAGAGTACTTTTAAGGTATCTTCTAAAAGGAGATTTTTTTAAGTTTGTTTTAATATTATGTAGTTTTCCAATTAAATTTTGTATTTCTAATTCAATTCCACTCATTGAAAACTTTTAAAGTTGATCATAAGGTTAATTGCATAATAAAAAAAAATAAAATTTTTCTTTTATGGTTTTTCGCTCAGGGGCAACCATGTGATTGGATCGTCTCCTGGCAAATTTTCAATTCTTGCTATCAATTCTTCCCACGTACGGGGGGTTGTGTTTCTTTCAAAAGGTGCAAATGGTTCTGGACCATTACCCTTTTCAACTTCATTTAAAAATTTGAGAAAATCTTCCCATTCAATGTCATTCATTTTAAAATTTTAATTATAATTCATATAGTTAAGAAAAATATCAATACCAAATGAAATTTACTAATAAAGGCATAAACTTTCATTTATGTTCACCATATAAATCATAACATATTATTTCTTAATGGGGAATTTTCCAATATAATTATAAAAGTAGATTTACAATGCACAATTCACATATGAAAATTATTAATTAATGTTAGTAATCAATTACGGATTTGATACGCTCACCAATAGTTGTCTTCCTACGGGTAATTCTGCTCATCGTCATGTTCCTGGCTCTGGCACGATCGTTGCACCTCGGTCACTGCTGCTGCTTGTTGATGTTGTTCTAACTGTACGTTCTCATCTTCGTAGGGGCAGCTCCATGTTGCCGGTTTGCCCTTTGTTGGGGCGGCTCCAAGTTGCCGGTTCGCCCGTGGATAATTAATTTTCGTTTTCAATTCACTGCACCGCGGGCTTTTCTTGTGTCACGCGATTCTGATTTTCCGCACAATTTGAAGATTATTTTGTTCACTTTACTGGATCTCGTTACAATTGTTCAGTTTATTTTTATCGAATGATTTAAAATGTTTATTTTTATTCACTGCACTTGATTTCTTACTCAAACTTTTTCCAGTACAGCAATACTCTTAGCTGCTTTGAGTGCATTTTTTCGAGTGTTCTTCTTTATCATGTTGTAAACCATTATCACTGTTTGGATACCAACCATCACCAAAATTAGCCACAACTTTAATGCATTTTCCTCATGGAACTGTTGATGGTTTTCTAGGAGATTAGTTATTTGAACATTTGCGTCGCCTTCGTTGGACGACTTTGATGCGCCTTTTCCCATAATTGAATCTCACTTATCACTTGAATCTCACTAGCACTGTTTGAAAAACTTCCGATTTTTGTTTTGTTTTTTCACTTGTTTGCTTCATGCAAAATCAATCACTAGATCATCTAGTTGGTGATCAATAATAATCCACTTCGGACTCCGAAAGATTCGAAAGTCACCGGTCGCCATTTACCGTATTAATTTTACCGTATTAAATTTTAGACTTGTTGATTGTTCCGTTGTCTACAAGATTATATTTATTTAGAATCATTTTTACTTACAAGAAGTCTTACAATCATTGAATTGCTTATGTTCTAAAAGTGTTCTAAAAGAGGCGGTACTTGGAGTTAACTTTTGGTATGTAAATATAAGCCAATCAGAATTTAACGCTATGCATTATAAGCGAAAAGAAATATAACCATTGGCCTCTTGCATCGTGAGAACGATGCACTTGGCGTAGGCAAGGAGATCGAATTACGCTATTGCATATATCGATTGTCTGGAATGATCGTTGGCGTCAGAGTGTAGTGACAATGACATGGGTCATTGCCTGAGTTGTAATTTGGAAAAGGTTGGCAATAATTTGGTTTGAATGTTAGCATGATATGAATGCTTGGGAATTGTGAAGTAAGGGTTTTATGATCGTGGGAAGGTTCAGCATTTCAGTTGATGTGAAATTTAGTTTTACTGTTTTATGCTTTTCACACTCTTAAGGATTTGTGAGAGCTAGGAAACGTTCTGTAATTTGATATTCTTTATGAACATCGGAACATGAACATGTTCTAATGCTTGAGATGAATTATTTATGTTTTTTGAATATTAACTTTGTAATGCAAGTCTATCATGCTACAAGACGTGCTCCAGAACAGTCACTACAATACGCTTCGCTTTTTTCTGCTTTTACTTATCCTCTAGGTAATATATTAGAAGTATCAGCCAAACTAGTTTTACCATACAAAACGATCAACTACATATTGTTTTCCGTAAATTATATGTCCTTACGTCTCAACTGGAACAGAGCCTGCTTTTCAGCTTAGTGTTCTTATGAGCACTTCCACAGTTATTAACTGAGAGCTTTCTTTGCCAATCGACTATTTTTGCATGTGTATATCGTTGACAAGCACGAAGATACTCAATTATCTAAGAAGTCGAGGAAACTTCCTTAATGAAAAAATCCTCGACCGGCTGGATTCGAACACACGACCCTCAGCTTGGACTTGCTGAATAGCTGCGCGTTCACCACTTCAGCTATCTGGGCCCTTGTAAATGAATTACCATATGCTTTATCTTCCTCCCCAGAGAACTCGATGGCCACAAATTTGACGTTTAATTCCTCCTAATTCAGTTCAAACATTAGAACAGGCACCTCTCCGACTCACATCAACACACATTCCCCCTGTTTGATGAGGCCGCCTGGTAGTTTTCAACAAACAAATTGCGCAACTCAACTGAAATCGAAACCGAATCCCATAACAAGTCGTAAAACATAATCGATTCCGATGCGATACTCATAACGAGCAGCACTCCCCAAAATGCATTAAGTTCCGAAAAGTGATTCGCCGGGTTCCCCCACCTCCGGAAGCCTTTCCTCATCATTATCATCAGCAACAACATCAACAGAAGTAGCAATGGGGTGAATGTGTATTTCATTTGAAATTCACGAGCGCGCTTCTAGATAGTCATTGGCACCCTGGGTCGCTTCAGTAGCAACGTCGAATGGCGGGCCCTGGCATTAAAACCACACCACACGTCGGCGGCGGCTGCAATATGCACTATGTACATCGTGCGATAGTTTAGGAATAGCATAAGTTCCTCATGTGAATAGTGTGCATGTGTCTTTGTTAGGATTAGGCTGATCCGCGAACTAGTAGTAGAGGAAATATACTAGGTTCAAAATTGAAAATCTTCATTTCCCACGAGAAAATTTACGACAATTTTCGGAAGAACTATTATTAAGGCTGGGTACACTACTATGGCCATTAGACTGATGCAAATTATGAAATTTTTGCTCCCCTATGCTTAAACGGTGTCAATTATGATAAAAATCATTCTCCCAAAATTTGAAGTGATTTGGAACAAGTTTGGTTTTGCAGACGCCATTAGAAGTTTATATGGAAATTACTATGAAAAAGGCAAAGCTTTTGTGTTCAGTCCTCTAACTGCTCGAAATAATAATCTATAGAAAAGTGAACACACTCTTCTCTTGTGAAATCTTCCCAGCTACAACTTTGCCGAAGACCACATTTTGATGGGACGTAAGGATGATTTGTTCTTATTGATAACAAAGTCTAAACCATGCTGAGTTGATCATTCACTTATTTTCATAGCAACACTGCTTTTCTGCTGAAGAACATAGTAGCCTGGATTACTTTGATCTATTCTACCCACCAGGAGCACCACTGTTGCCTGTCGGGCAGTTTGTTCAGCATGCAAAATGCATAATCAGTTTATGGTTTCGAATAGCAATTTATCCTGACGTCCATTCAAAATGTGGTATTCGGCAAAGTTGTAGCTGAAAGGATTTCATATCAGAAGATTGTGTTCACTTTTCGATAAAACATTAGACGAAGAGATAGAGGGCTGAACACAAAAGGATGGCGTTTTCCATAGTAATCTCCATATAAATTTCAAATGACCTGTGCACAGTCAAATTTCTTCCGATTCATTCCAAAATTTGCGAGGATGCTTTATACCGTAATATAAGTCGTTTAAGCATAGGGGAGCCAAATTTCAAAATTTGCATCACTCTAATGGCCATAGTAGTTCCCTATTTCGCCATACGTAATAATTTGTTTAAGCTGTTTTGGTAGTGTTATTCGAATAACACGCCAAGACGTTCCCATGCGCGCTTTCAAACATTAACTTTCAAATGTTAACATCAAGCATCAAGATTACTATCGATGTATGTTTCATAAGTATTCCAGTCGTTTCGAAAATAATTGAAAGTGGAGCTGGTAGGATTGAGAAGCAATTCATGTTTTACATTAAAGTCACTTGCGAGTCAATTTCTGCAAGTTATTTTGAAGCAAATTAATTTGCAGCCCAGTGCATTGGAAACACAAACAGGCAGCAATGAAAGTATATTTACCAAGCTGTGTTTTAAAAGAAACACCCAAAGTTTCAAATGACGAAAAAAGTTGATGTTTATTACGCCTATCATTACGATACATAAAAAAGTTTGGATCTCTTGTGAGTTTAGATCCAGGTTTCAAATAAGTTTCTGTAATAACTGACTTAGCGTATCATCTTAACTTCAACATAATATACGAATGCAAACATGTCAACCTTGGCAAAGAAAGCTCTCTGTTAATAACTGTGGAATTTTGAACCAGTCTAATCCGCCTAGACACATACTGTACCGAGGCGCGATAGTTTCCTTTACGCAATCACAACTATTGACCTACAAAACGGTGGCTGACTCGTGCGTTTGCCGTTGATATTGCTATTATTGCAGCTACCGGGCTTGGCTTTGACGACGGTGATGTTTGTTGACTCTGTTGCATTTCCACCACTCACTACTGACTGTTTAGTGCGCGCGGGCCATATTGTGTGGGCTGCATATGTGAAGATTCTATTTTTTCTAGTTGTTTGTATATCAGCTACGAAGAGCTGATGAAGCACTTGGGCAAGTTACTAGGACTAGAGCGGAACGATGCGACAAGTGTTGTAAAGCTAAATGAGTTCACGTTCGCACGATACGAGCTTCCTTTTCTTCTACATTGAATTGCCTTCTTATTGGAAGTTGGTCTATCTTTATGATTCATGTTCTTTTCGCTTTTCCACGATTTCTGTAGAATAATCGTGTTTGAAAAATATCCAATGCGTACTAGAAATTTGAATTCCATGATTCGAAATATTTATTTTGAACAAAACAAAGGGCAATTTATTACATAAGTAAGAAATGCATTATCTCATAAAAAATTAAAATTTGCAAAACAAATATATCTCAACTGTTTAATATCTGCGGTTCTGCATTTTAATTAGGAAATTAGGGACACAATGAACACTTTAAGTAAACGTTTATGGTCCAAGCACCAAAGTACCGCTATTTACTTAATTAAGGGTTGCTGAATCCATTGCCGTTTTCAGAAATATCATAGCACGACTAGTTCCTGAGATATTGACTATTTCAGCCAACTTGCATGCAAGTTTATCAGCTTGTATTGCAATTTATTTGCTGAATTTGCCATAGAATTCAAACTTTATGTGTATAACAATACTTATCAACAAAGTTCTTTATACTTTTAATGCTCAAAGTTATTTTTTGATGGTTTCGAAAAGTATTGTATTTCGACATATAACAGAAACGAAGATTGGAGACTGTAAGCGTATGGAGACTGTAAGCATGTTGAAAATATCAACTTTATCTAATCGTGAAACTTAAACCAAATTATATCTGAAATGAAAGTTAAAGTCATATTTTGCATGCTTAGTGGATTAGATAACAAAAAAAGTTTGGAAAATCATAGTTTAAATTTTATGTCAACATCAACAAAAACAATGTTTTATACAAATTTGGCTACAGGCACGTCACAGCCTTGGACATTTCTGAAAACGGCATCAGATTTAGCAACCCCAAATCATCTGAAGGCACATGGTTTAATCCTGGAGACACGTAAAAAAGTCATTTTTGTTACGCTGTGTAGTTAGTGTCATTCTTTCTGATACACAAAAGCAGATTCTTGCATTAGCTCACAGTTCTTTAAATTCCTTTATCTTATTTTGCGTCATACTTTATTAATTTATAAAGATAACTAATGTTTTGCATTGCAAGTTAAGTGTTGGCAAAGTTTTCAAACATTTGTTACCAAATTTTCTCAAGTAAAATTCAACTATTTGATCTGGCATTATTCAATTACGCGAATTTTAATGCACTGTAATAACTTTCACGCTGCTGTTTGGAAGAAAACTATTTATTTAAAATGTGCCGAAATTGAAATGGTTGTCAGAGGTAAATTAAACTGAAATTTGCTAATGTCAATTCAAAAATATATTGTCCAAAAGGAGGCGAAAGTCTAACTTTGTTTGTGAAACACTTTAGGCTTCAATGCCGAAAATTTCAAAATATTTTGCCGCAAGGCTTCTGGAGGGATTCCGAAAATATCAGTGTATGCATATATTACTTGTACTTTTTTAAGAAAAGTCTTGACCAAATTTTTGACTGATTCTGGTGAACTTATTGAATTTCGTAAAAAAAACTTGCATAACTACTAAAAAATCTTTAGATAAACCTGAAGATATATTTTCTTGAATCTGAGGTTACATTCCCTTGAAATTTCCTTCAGGGAAAATGTAATCAAAAGGATTTTTTTTATAAATTTTATCGAAATGACTGGATAGATTTCTGGATGAAATTTTAGACAATACCTGATACAATAGGGTCCTAAATCCCTATCCCAATTTTAGTACCAAACGCGTAAGTTTAGCCTAGAATCACATGTTTCTCTTTGGTTCAAGTTCAAAAACCATTTTTTCCTATGTTTCAAATTTTGCCACACCCCTTAGTTCAAACTCTAGTTTTGGGTGTATTTTGTTTTCAGTATCCCTTCCGAAATGTCACATAGGAACACTCGCATTGTTAAGAAGTTGAACCCCTGTGGCGTTTTTGTCGACTAACTAAACGTCAAACATGATCAAAAAAATCAAAATTTGACAATGTAGTAGTAAGCACACGCTCTATCGCATTATTAAAAAAAAAAAAGATTCTATCGAATATTTAAGGACCGTATTGGCAGCTAAATTTTCCGGAAAAGTTTTGAAGTTCTTCGATATTTTACTTGGCAGAAACTTGAAGAATAGATAAAAATTTTATAACGTGAAAATTAGACAGGTTTTTAAAAAGATTTTTTTGTTATGGATATGGAGAATAGAGTGCGATATCAGACAATTAAAAAAGGCTGTAAGTCCTAACTTAAGAAATATCTAGAAGTCGGCTCTTCATACTTGAAGAATTCACCTTTAGAGTCTTCGAAATATTTTCAAACTAAGACTAAGACAAAATTTAATGTAAGTCTATATATTTTCTCATTATTGTTTTGCTCAATGGATTCTGCTTTAAAAATAACTAAAAATATACTAAATATATATTAATATATAGGGGAACATGGTCCAATTCGGACCTAGTAACAGTTTTTTGGCCATATCTTTTCAGCATGATGTACGGCATGAAAAGTTTTATGTTTTCTTGAAAGCCTGATTTAGCGCGCGGACTTTTGTCTCAGAGAGTTTTGTGATATCTCCTACCAGGACATGGCTAGACATGTTTGAACGAAGTTCTGCAAAAGGTCCGAATTGGACCAACCCTGTTCCAATTCGGACCCCGCATGTTCTAATTCGGACCACCCTATATTTTATCGTTTTTTTTGCTATGGTAGTTATAAAATTAAACACCGAATAATTTGGTATCGAAGCTTGTTGAACTTCTTTAATAAGCGCAAGCATAACAAATTAATTCAATGCGCGAAAAATTCTAATTTAGTTCGAGTCAGAACCAGCTCAAGTAAAATGTGAATTTTATTAAAAAACATGGTTGAAATCTGAAACTAATTCAAAATTTAGTACAGTGAACTTTCCCTAACTCTATTTTAAACTGAACGTTGGATTATCGGACCTATCGAGATAAAAGAAATATGTTTTAAAATTATGGAGTTTTTTTGTTATTTTGACAAAAAAAAAACATTATAAAAAGCCATTTTTGCTTAAAATATAGTAAAATTTCAACAAATAAAAATCATATCAGTGACGAACTTGATGTAGTTGTTGGAAAACACGACTCTCACGCCGAGGACCTGGGATTGAATCCCATCCCCAAGGGTAGTCACGTATGATGTAAAAAGTTATTGTGACGACTTCCTTCGGAAGAGAAGTAAAGCCGTTGGTACCGAGATGAACAATCTCAGGGCTTAAAATCTCGTTAATAAAGATAGAGAAAGAGTGAGAATCATGGCATGAAAATATCTGATTGAAAAGGTTAACTTGTTCGGGAAACTGAAGGAGATAGCATCGAATCTTGGGACATCGAGTTGGAGAAGTATACACATACATACATTTTAGGGTCAAAATACGCTATATTAAGGTGATTATTTTCATGTTAAAAAAAAAACATTATATTGGGTAAGAGAAAGTTGATTGTATTGTTCTGAGCACTCGTAAACGTTTTGTTTTTTGTTTCGTATTGCCATTCAAATTTGTAACGCTGTATCCAAAATAGACAGTGGTATTAATAGAGATTCTTTTCAAGTAGCTGATTTATTGATTACTTTTTTTTTGTTGACTACCGTATTTCATAGATTTTTCGAAGACTTTTACTTTACTGCAACAGGAACAAAGGCACCATCCATAAATATTACAACTTCTGTGATTTTCTGGCAAGTCGAGAAGACTTTCACGGATTGGAGCTTTTTAAATAGACTTCGTTCGTTGAAAAATCAAGAGGTCCGTATTGAACCACATCAAAAGGTCCGGATTGGACCAATACACATTTTGATATATTCAAACTTGTTGAGCACAAACAGTGCATAGACATTTGAAAACCATATGGTCAGATGAAAGTTTAGGCTTGGGGGATTCGATTATGAAATAACACAGAAAGATTGGAGAATTATTGTCAATTCCAGAGGCTTGGAAATAATGCTAACCGATAGCACACTAGAGCACTTCAAAACAACAAACTAACATAAAAATCAAACGAATTAAGTGGAAGGCGTCAAATGTTTTGTGTTAGATCCTAGGCAGACGGTGGATAGAAAAACGGTACACACGATCTTTACAATAGCGCCAGTATTGAGAAATGTTCGATGGTCCTAATTAGAACAGGGTCCGAATTGGACCACCTTCCCCTACTAAATATATATCAGAAATCAGAAATTAAGTATGTAGATTTTCGTGTAAAGAGATAAGCTAAAGAATTGCGTTCCTACTATCAACTGTTTTGTTTTTGATTTAAAGATGATTGGAAATCACAAACAAATTTTGTTTGTTTTTTTTTATCAACGTGAGACTGCTTACACATTGAATTCACTGATACCATTTTATAGCAACATGTTTAGGTTAGGCATTATGTATGGAAATTGGTGTTAACTACTGTTTTACGAAATTTAACTGTAAATATAAGTTATATTACAGAATGGTGTTATTTGATGTGTGACACTTTTCAAATGACATAGATATCAAAACCTGTCGAGGCCGTAATATCGACTTGGATCATTATCACGTTGTTGCTAAAACTCGAGCGCGGTTATCCTGCGTCACGAGTTCCAGAAATCAAAGAACGATGCGCTTCAATATCCAACGCTTGTCGACGGATGGGGTAGCTGCAAAGTACTGCCAGCAGCTAGACGAACAGTTGAAATGAATCAACATTTCTGGAAATGTAAGCAGCCTATGGGACCCTATACATGAAGCGGTGACCACAAGGGCGCGGAATGTGATTGGCACTGGTCAACGACGAAGACGAATAGATTGGTTCGATGAAGAGTGCCAGAGAGTGACAGACGTGAAGAATATCACCAGAACCTGAATGCTCGACAGAACAGACAGCGGTAAAGGGCAGCGAGAGCTGAAGAAAAGCGAATCCAACGCACAAAGAAAAGGCAGCACGACGAAAGTGTGGTATCTGACGCTCAATCTAGTATGAACCGGAACGATATGCGGAGATTTTATGCAACGGTCAATGACGTGTGGCGCAATAGCTTACCAGTGCTCGCCATGTGCGATGATCGAGAGACGAATTTGCTGACCAACAATATGGCGGTGGCTGCCAAGTGGAAGGAGCAATTTTAGCAGTTGTTGAACGGCGAAAATGAAAATGTAGCGAGAAACAAGATGAATATTGGTGATGACGTTCTGGCTGTGATTAATGAGGCTGTCACCGAACTGAAGAACATACGGCTGCTGGGAAGGACGAGATCCCGGTCGAGTTTCGTAAGCACGGAGGTGAGCAACTGTAAGCAACTGTTGGCTGCTTGGGCACGTCAGGAGTTAATCATCAATATTAACTTCCTTTTCCCGAGCAGCCTAGATAGCCGCGTAGTGTCGGTAGCGGTTGTTTCAACTTGCTAAGAATTAACACTACGGACTGCCTGTTCCGGTGGTAAAAGTCCACCTCACAGGTGACCCCTAATTTATGGTGTGATGCGTACCGTGCCTAAGAATGAATGGTTAGGGGGGTCTAAATAAAACCTAACCGCAAACGGAGCCTGTGGGGTACCAGGGCGCCCTCCACAGTATTGAGTCCTTCCTGTGCTACCCGGAGCAATGGTGCAGGTGACCTTGTGTTTCTCCGAGATAATCGGCTGCCCTTCTTCAGTCTCTATCCTGAGGCTTAATAAGGGTGGGATTATGAATATGTTGACATTTAATTTAAATTATCACCTATATGGATTCGCATTATGCGTTTTACACAGTGTATTCTGTGCTCTTTCGCCTTTGGCGACTTTAAATAGATACCGATCTGGTTTTTTCGTTGCTGGTCTTTTTCGTGCTGAGATTGCAAAAAGCTTAATCCTGCCTAGTTTGGGTAGTGGCTACGGTTAGGTTAGCTCAGATCAATCTTCAGCATAAAAGAACAGCAACGATCAATCTTTGCAGACTCATGCAAAATGGTGCAGCCCAAGTGGCGCTAGTTCAAGAACCCTACTTTCGTAGAGGGAACTTCTATCTAGGTAACCTTGTGGACCCAGTTTTTGCCGCTTTTAGCAAGCTTGAAATGGCAAACTCGCGCTCCATGCCCCGCGCATGCGTGCTCGTTAATAAAGCAATCGTTGCTACACTCATTTCTGAGTTAACTACCAGAGATGTATGTGCTGTCACAATCGATGTTTCTGTTGGTGACCTCAACAGGAAATACGTCTATTGTTCGGTATATTTACCACATGATGAACCATCCCCAACGGATGACTTCAAACGAGTTGTCGTACACTGCGTAACAAAAGGCCTTCCGCTGATTGTGGGCAGTGATGCCAATGCTCATCACATCATCTGGGGCAGCTCGGATATCAATTTGAGAGGCTCCAGTCTGATGGAATACTTAAGTAGTACAGACCTTGGATTACTTAACATAGGCAATCGCCCAACCTTCATGGTTTCTAATAGAGAAGAAGTGTTAGACATAACGCTCTGCTCGAATAGAATCAGTCACGAGTTGACGAATTGGCATGTATCAGATGAGGAATCATTATCTTATCATCGCTACATCTTCTTTGAACATTCAAATGTAACTGCGCAGACTTTGCGTTTTAGGAATCCCCGGTCAACAAACTGGGAACTCTACATTGAATTGGTTGCGACCAAATTTCATGGATATTCTCCGTCCACTGAAAATCCAAGTGATCTGGATGATGCCGTTGATACTACAACATCCTACATTATGGAAGCTTTTGAAGAAGCATGTCCTCTGCGGTCTGTAAAGACTACAAGAGGGACCCCATGGTGGAATTCCGATCTGACTAGACTCAGGAAACAATGTAGAAGGTGTTGGAACAGACGCCGTTCAGCTGGATCAGAGTCGTTCAAGTCAGCTCGCAAGGCTTACAAGAAGGCTCTTCGTTCTGCTGAACGATCCGGCTGGAAAAACCTTTGTACAAATGTTTCCAGTTTGAGTGAAGTCAGTCGGTTGAACAAAATTCTTGCAAAATCTAAGGATTTCCAAGTGAACGAAATTCGCTTACCTAATGGTGACTTTACTTCTTCCGATGAAGAAGTTTTAGAATGTTTATTCAATACACACTTCCCCGGATGTGTGGACATAGCATCTACGGATGAACCAAATGTCTTTTCATGTAGTTACGAGTCTCTGGCCTCGGCTCGCAGTATCGTAACTACTGAATCGATTCAATGGGCACTTAATAGTTTTGCTCCTTTCAAATCTCCAGGAGCGGATGGGATTTATCCTGTTCTGCTCCAAAAGGGATTTGAGTCTATCAAACATGTTTTGAAAAAGCTACTTGTAAGCAGTTTTGCTACCGGGTACATTCCCAAATCCTGGCGTGATATTACTGTAAAGTTTATCCTAAAAGGAGGACGTGCGTCGTATGAGGCAGCGAAGAGTTTTAGACCAATCAGTCTGACCTCTTTTCTTCTAAAATGTCTGGAACGCATTATCGATCATCACATCCGTGATGTTTATTTGGCAAACATGCCTCTTCATGTGAATCAACATGCTTACCAATCTGGAAAGTCCACTGTGACTCTTTTACACAAAGTTGTATACGATATCGAGAAAGCATTCGCTCAGAGACAATCGTGCTTGGGTGTTTTCTTGGATATTGAGGGTGCCTTTGATAACGTGTCTTTCGATGCCATATTGGAAGCCGCACGAAACCATGGGCTACCTACAATGATTACCAATTGGATTCATCAAATGCTCAAAAACCGACATCTCTTCTCGACATTGCGTCAAGCAGCGATTCGAAAATTGAGTGTTTGCGGATGCCCCCAAGGGGGAGTCTTGTCACCACTTTTGTGGAATCTCGTAGCAGATACGCTATTGAGGCAACTCAATAATTGCGGTTTTCCAACTTATGGATTTGCCGACGACTATCTAGCTCTGATAGTTGGTATGTGCATAAGCACCCTATTCGACCTGATGCAAAGTGCTCTTCAGGTAGTCGAGAGTTGGTGTCGCCAATATGGCCTTTCGGTTAACCCGAATAAAACATCTATTGTTCTTTTTACGGAAAGACGAAACCGCGATGGAATTCGACCTTTACGTCTTTTTGGCACTGAGATTAATGTGACTGATCAAGTAAAGTATGTCGGAGTCATTCTAGATTCCAAACTTTTATGGACAGCTCACATTGATTTCAGAGTCAAAAAAGCTTGTATGGCCTTCGGTCAATGCCGGCGAACCTTTGGTAAAACTTGGGGCCTCAAACCCAAATATATCAAATGGATTTACACAACAGTTGTTCGACCAATATTGGCATATGGATGTCTTGTGTGGTGGCAAAAGGGCGAAGTGAGAACAATCCAATCAAAATTGGGCCATCTCCAAAGGATGTGCTTGATGGCGATGTCTGGTGCGTTCTCTACAACTCCCACAGCAGCGCTCGAGGCCCTTTTCGATGTTGCGCCACTACACATATATCTTAAACAAGAAGCACTTTCTTGCTCTTACCGTTTATGGGTACTGGATCTACTGGAGAAAAATCCTGTGAATCGTAGATCTACACACACTTCGTTGTTTCCACTTTTGGTGAATTGGGACAACATTGTCCTTGCTCCAAGTGATCTCACAATTGCTTGTAACTTTCCTTACAGGACATTTACCACACAATTCCCTTCACGGGAAGAGTGGACGTCTGGCTATTTGGAAAGAAGTATATCAAACAATATAGTATGTTACACTGATGGCTCCCTTCTTGAAGGTAGAGCTGGTGCAGGAGTATATTCTCGTGAGCTAAGGCTGAATCAGTTTTACTCACTTGGTAGAAACTGCACCGTTTTTCAGGCGGAAATATTTGCTCTTATGTGTGGAGTGCAATCAGCACTTCAACAGCGCGTAATGGGTAAAGTCATATACTTCAGTTCAGATAGTCAGGCTGCTATAGAAGCTCTCGCTTCGGCCAACTCAAGGTCGAAGCTTGTTATCGCATGTCGAACTCAAATTGAGGAACTGAATTCAGTCAACTTTGTAAACCTTGTATGGGTACCTGGCCATTCTTCCATCGCTGGAAATGAATTGGCTGATGAGCTAGCTCGCGATGGAGCATCGCATGACTTCATTGGCCCTGAGCCGGCTATTCCAATTTCGAAGTGCTGGGTGAAGCTTCAGATAAACTCTTGGGCGGCAACTCAGCACAAGCAATATTGGAATAGTTTGGAGTCGTGTCGTCAAACAAAATTGTATATTACTGAGCCATCTCCAAAGGTGGCGAAGTATTTAACAAATCTGTCAAAGCAGAATTGCAGTCTCTTGGTCAGAGCGTTGACAGGCCACTGCCGACTCAACTATCACATGGCAAATATTCAGCGTGCTGACTCATTTGTGTGTGATAGTTGTGACTCCGATTATGGAACTTCGTATCACCTGATATGTAACTGTCCAGTTTTTGCGCAAATGCGATTCCAATTACTTGGTAAACACTTATTAAGTGAAACTGAATGCAGAAGCCTGAATCTTCAGGACATCCTGTTATTCTTAACCCGCTGTGGTAATGAGCTATAGGCTCTCTTTACGCTCATGCGTTTTGCAGTGCCCTTTTTAGGGCGCTGTTCGAACCCATTGTGGTATGGAGCTACATGCTCTCATTTCGCTTATGCGTTCTTCCCTCTTCAAGGGACCCCACTCCTATTTCCTCCCATCTTTCCCTTCCCTTTCCTCTCCCATCGGGTAGATGATGAAATAGGCTCAAATATGGCGATGGCACAAATCTCCCAACTGGTGGGGAACGTGCCTTTGGAGCCGGCCTTCTGATACCTGACCAACAATATGGCGGTGGCTGCCAAGTGGAAGGAGCAATTTTAGCAGTTGTTGAACGGCGAAAATGAAAATGTAGCGAGAAACAAGATGAATATTGGTGATGACGTTCTGGCTGTGATTAATGAGGCTGTCAGCGAACTGAAGAACATACGGCTGCTGGGAAGGACGAGATCCCGGTCGAGTTTCGTAAGCACGGAGGTGAGCAACTGTAACCAATCGATCCACCGAGGACTTCTGGAGGTATGCAAGGCCTCATACGCCCAATCTACAAGAAAAGGCACAGACTGGAGTGTGCCAATTACAGAGAATTACCCAACAGAATTCGGCGTACAGAATACTGTCACGCATCCTGTTTAACAGACTGAGACCGCTCCTTCGTCGAAGTCTTTCGTCGGCGATCACCAGGTTGCTTTTCATGAAAGCCGCTCGACAGCGGACCATATGTTCATCTTGCGCATGATTTTAGATAAATTTCGGTAGTAGAACTTGCAGATTTGTTTATTGATTTCAAGACAGTTTCATTGTGATACAATGGAAAGATATGAGCTGAGGCAGATAATGTCTGAACATGTTTTTTTGGCGAAACTAATTAGGCCGATACGTGCAACGTTGGATGGTTCGAAATCAAGTGTTCGTATTGCAGACGAGGCGTCAACCTTATTTATGACGTTCGACGGATTGAAGCAAGGAGAGGTAGTTTAGAATTTACTGTTCAACATTGCACTCGAGGGTGCTATTGAGAGATTATTTTATTTATTTGGTGTTACATCAATTAGCTTGATAAAACCTCGCCAATTCACTCGCTTTATGGCCGCTTCTCTCCATCCTCGACTGAGATCCACGATCTCCAGGTCCTGGTGCACCTGGTCAATCCACCTAGCTCGCTGCGCCCCACGTCTTCTTGTCCCGACCGGATTCATGACGAACACCATCTTTACAGGACTGTTGTCTGGTATTATTGCAACATGCCCTGCCCAGCTTTAGCCACCTTCAGGATACTGGGTGCGCTGTAGAGCTGGGCGAGCTCGTGGTTCATTTTCCGCCGCCACACACTGTTCTCCTGCAAGCCGCCGAAGATCGTCTTCAGCTCTCGGCGTTCGAAAACCTGAAGAGCATGCAAGTCCACCTCGAGCATAGTCCACGTCTCATGTACATAGAGGACTACCGGTCTAATGAGCGTTTTGTACATCGTTCATTTGGTGCGGTGGTGAATCTTTCTTGACCGCAGTTTTTTCTGAAGCCCAAGCTTCCACTGAAGATGCGCCCGACTAACATTGTTGTCAGCCGTCAACAAGGATCTGAGATGGACGAACTCGTCCACCACCTCGATGGTATCCCCGTCTATCGTGACACTGCTTACTAGGCGGGCCCTGTCGCGCTTAGTTCCGCCTACCAGCATGTACTTCATGTTCGATACATTCACCATCAGCCCATGCTTCGCGTTTCAGGCGGGTGAACAACTCTGCCACCGTTTCAAATTTTCTCCCAATAATATCCATGTCGTCCGCGAAGCTAACAAATTGTCTGGATCTCGTGAAAATCGTGCCTAGACTTTTAAGTCCGGCTCTCCGCATGACACCTTCAAGCGCAATATTGAACAACAGGCACAAAAGTCCATCGCCCTGTCGTAGTCCCTGCCGAGACTCGAACGAACTGGAGTGTTCGCCCAAGGTCTTCACGCAGTTTTGCACACTGTCCATCGTAATCAATCTTGTGAGCTTCCCGGGAAAGCTATTCTCGTCCATGATCTTCCATAGCTCTACACGGTCAATACTATGACATGCCGCCTTGAAATCGATGAACAGACGTAGGGACCTGGTACTCACGGCATTTCTAGAGGATTTGCCGCACGGAAAAGATCTGGTCCATTGTCGAGCGGCCGTCGATGAAACCTGCTTGATAACTTCCCACGAACTCGTTTGCTATAAGTGATAGACGACGGAAGAGAATCTGAGATAGCACTTCGTAGGCGGCGTTTAGGATGGTGATTGCACGATAATTTTCACACTCCAGTTTGTCGCCCTTTTTGTAGATAGGGCATATAACGCCTTGCTTCCACTCCTCCGGTAGCTGTTCCGTTTCCCAGATTCTGACTATCAGCCAATGCAGACAAACGACCAACCTGTCCGGGCCCATCTTGATGAGTTTGGCTCCGATACCATCCTTGCCTTGTTGTTCTTGAGCTGTTGAATGGCATCCTTAACTTCCCCCATCGTGGGAGCAGGTTCGTTTCCACTGTCCGCTGTGCTGACGAGCCATCGCCTTCGCTGTCATGACCTTCTGTGCCTGTGTTCTCTGCGCCATTCAGGTGTTCATCGTAGTGCTGCTTCCACCTTTCGATCATCTCGCGTCCGTCCGTCAAGATGCTCCCATCCTTATCCCGGCATACTTCAGCTCGCGGCTCAAAGCCTTTGCGGGATGTGTTGAGCTTCTGATAGAACTTCCGCGTTTCTTGAGAACGGTACAGCAACTTGGCGTTCCACCTCTTCTAGGCGGCAATTTTTGTCCCGGAATTGGCGGGTTTGCTGTTTCCGCTTCAGTCTGTATCGTTCCACGTTTTGCCGCGTACCATGCTGCAGCATTGCAGCCCGCGCTGCATTCTTCTCTTCTAAAACCTCCTGGCACTCCTCGTCGAACCAATCGTTTCTTGATCTCCGTTTCACATATCCGACAATGCTTTCGGCAGCGTCGTTAATGGCTGCGTTGACTGTCCTCCAGCAGTCCTCAAGAGGGGCCCTGTCGAGCTCGCCCTCATCCGGCAACGCTGCCTCAAGATGCTGCGCGTACGCGTTGGCGACATCCGGTTGTTTCAGTTGCGCTAGATTGCCAAGTTATGCTTTGGTGGTTGCACGTTAATACTTCCAGCGGACGATTTGTTCTTTGAAGGAAGCACCATACTAGATAACGGACTAGCATGCAACGCCCAATGGCACAGTCGAAATGCATTCCTGATGACTCCTTGACTCGATGCGGCTAAATGCTTGGTAACACTAGCCACATGGCTACGAAGCCCACAATAGTCTCGTCACATAAGAGAAACTGCAAACTTTTTGAAAAATCTTTTTAATGTATATGTTATCTTGTAATTCCAATTAAATTATAATTGAAATGGAAGTTTAAGTCCTAGTTTGCATGCTTGGTGGATTATATCACAGAAAAGTTTGATAAATAATACTTTAAATTTCATCAATGAAAGTAAAAATATACAAATTATGTCACGCTAAATTTCAACTTTTTCGACCTCCTCTGCCCCTTTTGTCACACTTTTTGTATGAATTCTCCTAATTTTTTGTAAGGCTGGTCACGCTTAGCTCGACCCCCTTCCCTTTGGGAGCGTAACATAATTTGTGCATGACCCCAAACCAGTGTTTTATACAACTTTGTGCGACCTGTAGCTAAAAATTGTGACGTGCTGGAACATTTCTAGGAACGGCATCAGATTTAGCGACCCCAAATCTACTAGAGACAAATAATTTGATCCTTGAGACAAGCTAAAATGTCATTTTTGTCACGCTGTGCAAGTGAGATATTCTCAATATCCAATCTATTGTTCGGTTTATTCGAAAATTTCTGAAGCGTCTATTTTTGTTAACAATTTTTTGTGTGGTGGTAAATCTTAATGGCAAAATGCGTATGAATTAAATGTCATGTTTTGACAGTTATTACATACGCTAATAATCATACAAATAATTAAAATTGAATATTTGTATACTATTTTTTTATTTGTTTCATGTTATGAAACAAATATATCGCTTGAATACGCAAAAAAAAATAAAAAATAGGCTTAAAAAAACTCCTAAAAAAATTTCCAAATATTACAATTTTGATGAAAACTACCATTTTTCGTTAATCGACCTAACAAAAATGTTATAATTTCTGATATTTTTCATTTCAGGGTTGAGCACCATTTCAAAAAATATTTTTTCTGACACACCCTAGTGTACACCTTTCTCGCTCATTCAACAACAGCGTTTTAGTAGAACAGCAAAGTTCAATGAACTATTACAGAGCCATTGTAAGTGGAGCATCACGTAGTAGCCAGAGTATAGTACTCGACACACACGCCCATTGGAAGAGTTCCGACCAAACCTAACAGCGTATCTAAGTACTAACAATTACGTCCGCCAGAACCGACTAGTGCGCGGCAGAGGCGACGGCAGGAAACTAGAAAAGTTTATGTAAACTTATATTTACAGCGAGTTTTTATTGAACCCGCCATACATGGTGTAGATAAGCGAGCAGACTTGAACGCGGGTGTGTTCGGCACGACTCATGCTGAACGTCTACTTGAACAAGAGAGCACTCTACTCTGCAGCACAGAGTTCATGAGCTTTCGTGCAATGATGAAGCCCTACTTTTGCGGGCAGCTTAGTCAAGTAGTGAAATGTGCATGCAATTTGCTTTCCTAGTGCGGTAGTCGATACCCGACCGGAATCGCATGGCATGGTTATAACACATTTCAGTCAACAGCTGTATAAAATAACAGAATTTGATATAATTTTGTTATCGAGATGAGTTTGTCCTTAACTTTGTAACACAACGTTTGATATATTTTCGACATTGGATTTGTAAGTTTGTTGTGAATAACATTCGAATTAATGAACAATAACAAAATTTGCAATCATTTTGTCATCAGACTGGCAACTCTGAACAAAGAAGCAAGTGGTAAAATTATAGTGCTTGATTTTCAATGAAATAGTTGGTATTTTGTATAAAAATAATGTGAAAAAATGTTATGGATGATAGAAGACATGCATCGTTATGACAAGCAAGTGAAGTTTTGGTGAAAGAATAGTGTTGTGTTATAATATTGATGATTTTCAATTTGGTTGTTCAAACGTTGTACTATATGGAAGCTTAAACATAAGCTTTACCGTATGAAACGTACTGCCTTCATGTCTGAAGAAAAAAGAAATTGAAAAGCTGAGAAAGGAGAAGGACTCATTGATCACCGGAATACAAGATAAGTATTTAGCATTCAGTCTTCCATTAATCAAATGTTCAATATGTTAAATTTGTTCAAGCGATCTTACTCCCTTGATTCATTTATTTATATTCTTCTTTTTGTTTGAACAAACGCTTTTTTCTTTTCGTTTGAACAAACGCTTCAAACCATGTGAAATATTTCATGTGTTCGTTACAGCTAATGCTGCCACTGTAATAAAGTACTACTTAGTACAGCCGTTATCTGAGATGAGTAACTAGTTTCGAACATCCATTTATTTTAATAAATATTTTATCTTTCGCATATCTAGCAACTATTTTGCTCATTTTTTATGGGAACCAATTACGAATTAATGCATTAAAATTCACGCTTGAATCTACATTATAAATTGATAATGTAAAACCGCGGTACGAGGCGCGGAATTTTATGAGAGTGCATGAAATGGTTGCATCAGAAAAGAGATGAATGACACTTGTGTGAATGCGTGTATGAATGTGACTGAAAGGGATTTTTTTCTTTTCTTTTTTTCCTGGGTGGAAAAACGCATTGAAGAAATCTAACGGTAGTTATAGAAACACACTCTACAGTACGAAAGAGAGTAAGCGTGTTGCCAGTTTTGTTGATTGCTGCACCCTTCTGAAAAAATATTGCAAAATTATTATTCGTTAACAAACAACTCACTCATAGATATGTATTATTGTTTCTAATCGAATTAACCCTCTAATTCTGAATTTCGCCTTTTGACGGGGACCCTTTGTGATTTTGTGTGTTCTCGTAGCTTAGATTTTGGATTGATTTTATTTTTGTCTTTTGAAACATTTTTGTATTTTGAAGATTGTTTGGAAATTGAATAATTTTATAACCTGCCTAGGTTTAATTTCATGTTTTGCTCTGTATAGTCGTATAATGTAACATCTGCCTTCACAGTATCGGATCTTTCTGGAGTTTGTTATATAATTAATCGCGTAATGAATTGAATAAACTATTTTTATTGTTAAACTCACAGGCTCCTACATTTAAAATTATATATTTGATACTCTTTTTCCAACTAGCCCAGCAAGCATTGTTTACCTTTAGTGTTATTCATTGTAAGTATAATCACAACCTCGTTTTTCTCTTAATGCAGCATTTAGTGTTAAAATGTTTACTGAATGTTCATGTGAACGTTTATTTTATTTCAATAGGTTGACAATGATGATTTTACTGAATGTTAATGTTAACGTTTATATCATTTTAATATTTCATTTTATTAGGTTGAAAATGATAATTTTTCTTACCGATGTAAGTTGCAGCACGATACCTGTTGAGATTTACCACCAGAGTGACTTCGTGAAAAACCATGATTGTTGTATAATACTCTTAATCACAGTCAGTATATTAAATATTGTTGTAGTTTGCACCGTATATTATATAAGTTTTAGTTTTTCGTGTTTCAGTTTTTCTCATCAAACCTACAAAATGTCTGATTTTATGTTGATTGGATACATATAAATCATGTATCCAATATGATTTCTCAGACATATTCAGGTATTTTTGTATAATTTTTAAACATGTATCATAAATTTCTTCATACCTTTACATATATTAAAAAAAGATCTTGAAATATATAAAAAATGATGATAGAAACGAATAAAATTTGATTAAAATATGTTTCTATATTGTTTAGCTTCATTGGACATATCAAGGAATTATCTGGATGGATGGAGAAATGAAAACAAAAAATGGATGATATGATTAATGGAGAGAATTTAGGTTTCTTATTGGATAAGTTTGCTCGTAATTGAAGCCTATAATTACACTTGTTTTTCTAGAAAAAAAAAAACTGCAACGCTTCTTCTAAACGTGGAAAGCAAGATGCAATTATTATTTATAATCATGTTTTTGTTTTCTCAGGACAAATCAGCAAGATATGATTTTATATTACTGCAGGAAGCCGTCGTAAACATGAAGGAGTATGAACATTGTAATTGTTATAAACATGTTTTCTTGTTCAGTGTGGTTGAAAAGATCATTTACTATGTCATTTCTATAAATCATTCAAATTGCAGCGATCTTAGGACAAATCCTTAAGTTTTTTCATGTTTTTTGTTGTTAATATGTCAATAATCTCTATTTCAACGCGGCTCTTTTATTTATTTTATTCATTTATTATTTTCTAGAGACGCAAATGGCTCATATATGTTTGATTTATGATCCTATTACAGGATTTCAACTTATAGGAGTATCAGGGAGTCAACATCTTTTAATATATTTATGCATTGTTTTATAACATATTGGGAACTGGGAGGGTGAATCAGGGCATCATTCAAGTTGTAGCTGGACGATGGAGTGGAGTGCCAGCCGAAGTATGGGATGATGTGCCGTAACATCCTTGTAGATAGGTGCATATCTCCAATAGTGACGCGCCCTTCTTATAACAAACTATCTCGTGGAAAGCTGAATAAGCAATGAGATTCTCATTATTATCCAACTAATGTTGGACTATAACGTTGGAAGGAAATTCCCTTTTTCCCGCGGGTTTCATGTAAGTGTCTCTGCTTACGGGTCCGCCAACCTCCTTTTGGCCTTTTATACAACGGTATTATAAATACAAATTAATAATAAAAAATGAACTTGCCATTTAACCATTAATTCAAAAATTGTTTACAGATTTTCTGCACCATTTCTTATGATCATCGAAAAAGAACTGCAAATGATATTTTTAAATATTTTTTTTGTTTTCAGGATATATCAGCAATATATAACTGCAGGAAGCTGTCGTGAACATTTAGTATAAATTGTCATCGGTTTTTCAGGCTTTTTGGAACAATCTGTTATTATGTATTAATATTAATCATATTTCATTCAACGATTCTAGGTCAAATCATCGAGTTATTGCATGATTTCTTATATTTTTTATATTTTAAATTATTGTTTTTAATTATATTACATAACAATCATTTAATGGAATCATATAAAATGGGTGATATTGGGAGGGTGCATCAGGGCATCATTGAAGTTACAGCTGGACAATGGAGTGGAGTGCCAGCCGGAGTCACGGGTTGAAGTAACCGTAACATCCTTGTAGATGGGTTCTTCTATCCCAACAGTTGTAATGGATTTGACGCGCCCTTCTCATAACAAACCATCCCGTGGATAACTTGACAGGTATTGCAAATTTCATTATACTTTCCGTTGGATCATATTATTGGAAGGAGATTCTCTATTTCCCGCGGGTTTCGCGTAAGTGTCTCTGCTTACGGGTCCGCCACACCCCATTTTGGCCCTTCATACAATGGTATGTTGAATTCAGATTGATAATGAAAATTGACTTTACTGTTATGTGGAACCGCATGCAGAGCAAGACTCAAGCTAGGATGGTGGCTACCTACATACATACATACAATAACAAAATTTGCAATCATTTTGTTATTTTGTAACATCCTTGTAACACATTCTCTAAGTGTTTTGTAATAATTATGAAAGGATTATCCTCGTTTTGCTTAGTGCAAATTTTATAAGAATTTGTGCTATTGTATCTACTACCGGTATATGTTTTATAACAACTGATGATATAAAAAAATAAATCAAGGGAACATTTTCTGATACAATCTTGATTCTTCCCTCTGGTCAGGCTGGCAGTGGCAGCTAGCTACATACTGTGTAAAACAGTTGTACGCCAAAGCAAACGCAGTCAAGTTCTCACTCTTTGCCTTGCGATAATATTGAACTTTGCAACACTATGCGGAGCGGTGCTCTAAACAGGCGGGCAAGAGAAGTTAGGGCGGTATTTGCAGTTTGATTGTCAGTAATTATCACGTTTTGCAATTTGGTTTGCTATTATGCCGCAAGGGAAAGTGCAATAGTTGCAATTAAAAGACTCATTGCTGTTTTGAATTCCCCATTAGAATAGATAGCATCGAGTACTTGCAGCGTGATATGACTCCGGTTTTCCTCGTATCATTGAACTTAGCGTTGTAGAACAATCATAACCGCACTTGGCAATATTTATATCGTGTCAAACTCAATGCCAACAACTTTCTTCGACAGTCACTATATGGCGAGGATGAAGCGAGAAAATCCACATACTGCGTGGTCTCAAAATGGCTTTACTATGACCAGGGCTAGTTGCAGGTCTCTTTTAAGTAAATTAGTTACTACTACGATTCAAGTCTCTAAAAAGCCCCAATTTTTTATGAAAGGTCTCTGAAGTTTTTTTTTTTTAGCAAAATAGTTTCTAAGGTCATGGTATTACTCTTTCTTTTTGCAATGCACCAATGCAACCAAAGAGCACTTTTTTTTCGCCCCGTGTGCTGATATAATGCTGTTATATAGCTGACATGTCATATAGAAGCCGTATAAAAGCCCAAAAAGGCGAATTAGCGAGCTAGTGGTTACTTGGCTGATTCCGGCAGTATAATTCTAGTGGCACCAGGTAAACTTACAGAGACTTTTGCGCGATTTTTCTTCAGGAATTTATTTTCAGATTCGTCTAAGAAAAGCTTCAGGAATTCTTATGAAGCTTTTTTAAAGGACCTATGTAGCAATGAGATATTCTCTCCACTATCGCTCTTCCATGATTACAACAGTGTAATACTAAAGCTCTTGGGAAGTTTTTCACTATAGATCGAAAGACAATGTCCTTGGCTAGCGTTTCGTACGAAAAACGCAATAAAAGGGGTTAATGTTGCTCGTTAATGATTAAAGAGAAAGTAAACAAAGAGATCCCCTCAATGTTAAACAGGTCCTTTGGAAAGCTTACACGACATTTTTTCTAGTGAATTTCCTAGAGATATTTTTTTTTTCTAAAATACCTCCTGGCATCTCTCCAGAAATCGATTGTCTCTTTGCATTCGTGCTTGTGAATATTCATACTGATTGAACATGGAAGATTTCGGCTTCGCTATGGATCGATTCCGGGAGAGCTTTTATTTAATAAATATTATATTACAACGTAATTCGAAAAGATAAAGAGGTTTTATGCCTTTTTGAGAAAGATTTCATTACAATATCACTCAAAGGGGCTTTTCCCTTTTTCAAAATTCATAGGTTAAAAGTAAAAAAATAAATCTCTCTAGAAATTCCTGTAAAAAATGTTTCCAAACTCTTCTTCGTATTTGTCAAAAAAAAAGGAATTTAGAATTTGCTTTAAGAAATTCAATGTAACTATTTCCTAATTTCCTCAGAAAATAACTCTGAAGATTTTCCTAAATACTACATCTGCCAGGATTTCCTACAAAAATTTCTGAAACATTACTTGATATATTTATATTTATATTGAGAGTTTTCTTACGAAATTTGTGAAGAAATCTTCGTACGAATCCATGAAATAAAAAATATCGGAATTGATTTTTGGAGTTTAACTTTTAACCCAGGTTAAATTTTTAAAGGTATTTTGAACGTAATTCATGGAGGATTTCTTAAAAAAGGCTGTTCAACATTCAATAAATAAATTTCTGGAGATTTTTTAGAGTAATACCTGTAGGAATTAACTGAATTAGTTTCTGGAAAATACTTGCCACAATACTAAAAAATAGAAATATCCATATCCATATTTCTTGGTGAATTTTCTGTAAAATAAATTTCTGAAGGCTCCTCTGTGTTTCTGTATGGCCTCTATTTGATTCCTGTTTCGCCTATTTCTGAATTAAGTTAGGTCTTTGGTATCTCTTTTAAAGCGTTATGTCACTAAAGTTCCTATTTGTAAGACACTCAGTCGCTACCAGCCCTGCAAAATCGTAACTAAAACTAAAGTCACTGTTTTTGTTTTGCTGCTCAATTATATTAACTATTGATGTGTATATCAAGGTGTGTTTTATTCAGATATGCTTATGAAACTTGTTCAACATTTCATCGTAATAACTTGAATATAACAAAACGAGTTATAATACTTTTTTCATAAATTAAATAGCCCCAATTTTAGCCCGATGTTAACCTGACATTGGTCCGACCTCGGGTTCAAATTGATCCGAGTTGGACCCACATCTGGTATACATTCTTCTTCTTTCTGGCGTGAAAATTTCCAACCCGAAAAGATCCTCGACCGGTGGGATTCGAACCCACGACAGGTGAGAATCAGCCTATTTGTGAACTAATCGGCCTCCAACCATTAGCGCACAATCGTCTAAAGCGTGGGACAGACATGCTGAGTGGAGGAGGTAAAGATGTCTGAAGAAGAAATAGTTGTAAAATGTAGATTTGCATCGATTCATACCAGCTGCATGTCTGGGCAAAATAAAAAAAAAAATCATAGGGCCCGTTTTGTAGTTACGCCCTTTTTATTGTATAAGTCCACAAATTCAAAGGAAACCTGATACATTAAAATATTTTTGTTGGCCGTGATTATCAGAAGGAATAAACCATCAACATTTAATTCAAACTGGGTATTTTTAGTTATTTGTAACCTCTGGGCGGAGTTTTGAATGAGAAGATCTCCGAAATTTTGAGTTACGCTAATTTTATATAGATCAATTAGGCATTCTAATACAAGTAAACATATTCAAATGTTTTCAATGACACATTGCACTTACATACCGCAAAAGTGTTTCACAATTAACTGATTTTTCATAGGCTCAAGTGGTATTTTCTAGTTATAGAAAACGACTGGTGAGCACAGATTTGATGGAGATTTTTTTCTGGTAATAAAGGTCAGGGAAGCACCGTAACTTTCTTACATTTTGTACTGGTCGGGTTACACGACTATGGAGCTGACGAGATTGGTTTTGAAGAAGCTGCTGAAACTCTTCTAATGATTTCTAAAGATAGTCATCCGAGAATATTTTCAGGGACCCCTCCATTACTTTCTTTAGATATTCCTTTGAATTAATTCTCCCATTAATTACCCACATAACCAAATGGCATTTTGATTCGCCCTGCTTGTTAATATAGGGCTATTAGAGAGCTGAAGTGTCTAATATTGGCCATATATTAGCCCTATATATAAAAGGGGGAATTAGTGGGCTAGTGGTTACTTGAATACTTCAGCGTTTTACCCGAGCAGGCGAGAGAAGCTTACTAATCCCAAATTTTTATAAGGGCATTTAAAATTTATATTACATTAATAAATAAGAGATCTGAAAACGGTAATTTAAATTTACTCCTGGAGTACCATTGGCGTATAATATTTAGATATTGTAAGATCTACACAATATCAGCAACGTAGTCATAAGATCAGCAAACATCAAATTTTGCTAAAACATTGAAATACCAGGAATAAAATTTGGATAATATCTTCAGATCTTTTATCTCATATTTCAATCAAAACTATAGTTCGATTTGATGGTCAGAACTTCGTTTCTGCTTGGGTATGCACTAGACCTTGCTCAAGGAAATCCTTGAGAACTTCAACGCTGCTACCTCCAATAATTTCTTCAAGAAACACTCTGAAAATTGTTCGAGAAACTCCCCCAGAGTTTCTTCTAAATTTTTTGATAAATGTGAGTTCTCCTAAGAAAATTTACAAAGCACTGTTCCAGAGTTTTTGAAGAAATTCGTTCAAGAATCTTGCCAGAAAACTCTACAATAAATCTTACGCCCATTTTCCATTTATTCATTCATGTCATGAATTGCTCCAAAAATTCTTCCAAGGTTGAGGAAACCTACACACTTAGAAAATATCACCGACTCCGGTTTTTTTTTACCGAAATATAAACCGCTGAGCGCTCAGTAATGCTTTCGGTAATGTTAAGAATTACCGATCAATCAGTAATTCAAATCAAAACACAGCTGTCAAAATATTACAAACTGTTCGTTAACGATTACCGAGCAAATTGTAAAATTAATTACAGAACGTGTTGTTGATATCAGCAGGCAGTCAGTATTTCGTTCCAGATGGTTAAAAAAACATAAAAAAGAAAATTCATATTGATGGTAAATGAAACGAATTGATTTATTTTTGGTATTTATATTCGTCTTCATTTCATGTCCAAAATAAGTACATTATTCTACAGTCTGAATTTCAGAAGTACAATAAAATTTCGTAGGGCAGGATTGATTTCATGTTTCCGAATATGCTTGATAGGACGTTGTAATCCGAGACGTGAACTGGTAATTGTATCCATCAACGAAACTGCAAATTTCAACCTAAATAAAATACAGCTCTTTAATATAATTTTCATGAAAATATACTTATCATACTTTCGGATAAGAACCAAACGCTCGTCTTGTTCATCCAACTTAGATTTAAAGACATGATCTTTTAAAAATCATCGGACACAATCCAAACGCTTTCGTTTTGCACTTTGAAACAAATATGGCGGCATGTTTGGTGTTTGGAAATTACAATTTGTTCGGTAAATTATTGTTGCGCTAGTACTGAAGTACTGTAAAAGTTTACAGTCTTCAGTAAATTTGAATGATTTACAGTTATTCGGTAAATGTAATGACGACTTCGGTAAAACAAGATAAATATGTTTATGATTTTCCTATTTTTTCAAGTTTTTTCGGTAAAGCTCGTTAGCGATACCGTAACTTCAGTTCGTTTTTCATTTACAGGGCGTTTTCGGTAAGAATGTTCACCGAACAACGAAATAAAAACTAAGTGTGTATTAAAACCTCCTTCAGGAATTAACTAACAATATGATAAATAATTCTCATTAAGTTCCTCCGCAAAATTCTCTAGGAGTTTTTCCAAGATCCCATCCATGGATTACTCGAGCAATTCTTCCAAACATTTATCAGGCAATTTCTCAAGTAAAATCTTTGTAGATTCAAAAACTCATTTAAGCTTTTACACCAGTAAATACTACAAAATTATTCCAATAGTGCATTCGGTAATTCCATACAGATTTATTACTGGGTTCCATCCGATGATCTTCAAGGAATTTCTTCAGAACATCCCGCAGAATGTTGACCAGAGATTCGATTGATTATTTTTGGAATAATTATATTAGCAGTCACCCCAATAGACCATGTTTTGATTGTTGGAAGAAACTTCTCGGACATTATCGACGTCAGAACCTACCGCAGCGCAAACATCGATTCGGACCACTCTCTAGTGACGGTTAAAGTGCGCCAACGACTCTCCGTTGTGAACAACACTCGGTACCGACGTCCGCCACAGTACAATCTGGAACCACTCAAGCTACCCGAAGTCGCAACTGATTACGCGCAAAGCCTTGAAGCAGCGTTGCCGGAAAAGGGAGAGTTCGCCGAAGCCCTTTTGAGGACTGTTGGAGTAGTCTCAAAGCAGCCAGTAACAACGCAGCGGAAGGTGCCATTGGGTTCGTGGAAGGAAATCGACGGAACGGTTGGTTCGACGAGGAATGTCAGACGGTTTTGGACGAGAAGAATGCAGCGCGAGCGATGGCAGTAAGGCACCCGTCAAAACGTGGAACGATACAAACAGAGGCGAAGACAGCAAACCTATCAATTCTGGGATAAAAAGCGCCGCCTGGAAGATTTGGAGTACGAAGAGATGAAGCAGCTGTATCGTTCTCAAGAAACGCCTAAGTTCTACAAGAAATTCAATGCATCCCGCAAAGGCTTTGTGCCGCGAGCCGAAATGTACCGGGATAAGAATGGAGGTATCTTGACGGACGAACGTGAGGTGATTGCAAGGTGGAAGCAATACTACGATGAACACCTAAATGGTGCAGAGGAGGAAGACCAAGACAGCAGGAGGAATGGCATCATCAGTACGGCGGATGAAGAAGACGTGCCAACTCCCACAATAAGTGAAGTTAAGGATGCTGTCAAACAGCTCAAGAACAACAAAGCAGCTGGAAAAAATGTGGCCACTTGTCTGCATCGGATTGATAGCCAGGATCTGTGATACAGAACAGCTACCAGAGAAGTGGAAGGAGGGAGTAATATACCCTATATACAAAAAGGGAGACAAGTGAGAATGTGAAAATTATCGAGCGATCACTATTCTTAACGCAGCCTATAAAGTACTTTCCCAGATCATCTTCCTCCGTCTATCGCCACTGGCAAGCAGATTTGTGGCAAGTTATCAATCCGGTTTTGTGGACGGACGATCGACGACAGACCAAATCTTTATGTTGCGGTAGATCCTCCAAAAATGTCGCTAATATCAAGTCCCTACGCACCACCTATTCATCGATTGCAAAGCGGCCTATGATACCATCGAACGCGAAGAGCTATGGAAGATTATGGACGAGAATGGTTTTCCCGGGGAACTGACTAGACTGATCAAGGCAACGATGGATAGTGTACAGTGCTGTGTGGAGACACCGGGTACATTATCTGACCCGTTTGAAACACGCAAAGGAGTTCGAAAAGGCGATGGTCTTTCCTGCCTCCTGTTCAATATTGCGCTAGAAGCTGTTATGAAACGGGCGGGCTTCAACATGCGGGGCATGATCTTCAATAAATCCAGCCAGTTCATCTGTTTTGCTGACGACGTCGGAAGAACGTTTCAGGTGGTTTCTGAACAGTATACCAGGCTGAAACGTGAAGCAGACCGGGTTGGATTAAAGGTAAATACATAGAAAACAAAATATCTGCTGGCTGGGGGAACCAAGCGTGATAGAGCTCGCATTGGCAGACGCGTGATGATCGACGGGGATGAGTTCAAGGTGGTGGACGAATTTGTCTACATCGGATCATTGATAACGTCGAATAACAACTGCAGCAGAGAAATTCGAAGACGTATAATTGCCGTAAGTCGTGATTACTACGGCCTCCACAAGACCTTGCGGTCTGCTAAACTACACTTCCATACTAAGTGTACCATGTACAAAACGCTGATAACACCGGTTGTCCTCTACGGGCATGGGACGTGGACAATGTTCAAAAAGGACCTGCAAGCGATAGGAGTTTTTGAACGACGTGTTCTTAGGACGATCTTTGGCGGAGTATGGGAGAACGGCGTATGGAGGAGAAGAATTAACTACGAACTTGCGCATTTCTACGGCGAACCCAGTATCCAGAAAGTCGCCAAAGCTGGAAGGGTACGATGGGCGGGACACGTTATGAGAATGCCGAACAACAATCCCGCAGAAATGGTGTTCCGACCGGTACAAGACGAGGAGCGCAACGAGCTAGATGGTTTGACCAAGTGGAGCAGCATCTTGGAAGCGTGGGGCGATCGAGAAACTGGAGGATAGCAGCCATGGACCGAGTTAGTTGGCGTAACATTTTGGCGCAGGTCATGTCTTGAAGGACGTAGAGCCAGCAAAAGTAAGTAATATAGTTCCTACTTTCAAGACACTTAGTCGCTACCATCCCTGCTACTAGTGCCAGTGGTATGAGTTAATCTTCGTCTAGATTTTTCTCGGCTGCACCACTAAAATAAGAAACTACTGCTCTCTCGGTATACTATTTCGTAATAGGTGTAACCCCCAAGGCAGACAGCCTCTCCAGACTGAAAAATCTAATGTCGCGCGCCGTTAATGAATCAGCTTCGTGCACTCTGCCACCCACTTATGTGGTGGGTGATCTTGGCTGCTGCAGTAGCGGTGCACAGTGGGATGGAGTTAGGGAAATAAAATGCACTCAGATTCTTTACAGAAGAGTTGTAGAAAATACTCTTCCACCATCAACAACGTGATTGCATTCAGTGCTGCATACCACTTGGCCTCACAAAATTTGGCTCGAAAACCAAGATCTTGCAAAACGAGATTTCTCCCGCCGAAAAGAAATATTTCGAATGTCAACTATCAAGTCCGCCGTTGTCGTTGGTTGGCGGCACGAAAACGTCAACTGGTTTTCGTGGTTCGATTTTCCTCCTGCTGGCGACGGCGACGAGTTGTCCGAACCTTAACAATCACTGTCGCACCCAAATGCAAACGCAGCTAGGCTAGCATACATACAGTATCAGGCAATACATTCGGAACTTTTTTGATTTTCCATACAAAATGTTCAGCTATGGAGGGTTTTACGTAAGTTTTTTTAGGATTGGATTCAATGAAACTGTTTGCAGCACGTATAACTTGAATTATAACATATAGGGGGAGATCCCCCAGTGCCGGACAGCACACCCGGACAAAGCCGAAACATTGAGAAATCATGGTCCAATCAAGATGGTGTATTAGTAGAAAAGAAAGCTATTATGTAGACTAATGATTGCGTAGAATAGCACATCCTTGAAATATGCATGCCTTTTTAAAAAAGTAGAAAAGTTTGAAAATCTTTAAAATATTGACGTATCTACTTAATTCTGAGCCAATTTAGTAAATATTTTGAATATGAAAAAATACTTTGGATCCCGCAAGCATGATCGAACATAATCCTAATTTGATAGTATGAATGTATTTTGTACCTTAATTGAACTAAATATGGATAAATTACAATTTTGGTTAAGCACCTGTCCCTCAGTTTCGGACAGCTTGATTTGTTATATGATATCTTTGTAATTATTGCATCAGTGTCTCAGAATACTTTCATTTTTCATGGGTTCCGTCGATCATGGTATCAAATATGCAATAAAATTAAGAATAATGAACATTCAGAACAACATCGTAAAATGTGCTATTTTTCATCATATATGAAAGAGGTTTTTGATAGGCATCTTGCAAACTAATAAAAACTCAAATTATTCGTGTAAATGTAGCAAATGCATTGAATTGGTAATTATAAACTATTCCTATAGTGTACACATTCGATGATGTTCAAATTTACAGAATTCGAGGCATTTCCAGATCTTGTCCGGTATTGGGTGCCACCTTTCGTGATCGATCAATTTGGTACTAAAACTCATCATCAAAATGCAACATCAAAATTCATATTTATATTTTCAAATTTATTTTTGTACACTGTAAAAATGATAATATTTATCATAAATGAGTAACACGAGCCCATAAAATCAATATTTTTCGAATTATGAATTTAGTGGCTTAAGTGTCCGGTACTGGGGGTTCTCCCCCTATTTTTCACTAATTCATCCTTTCACGAGTTTAAAAACAATAATTAAACCATTATTTTTAAACAAATTTTAATAATTGGTAATACTAAAATAATTGAAATAATATTGATAGTTTTTTCAGCAAAGTTGTACATTTAGATAAGATGAACATATTTGCTGAAAACATTTTTTGAGTAGGTCATTCATACTTTAAGATTAATCGTTTATAATGTTCGTCAAAAATATTACTTTATTGAAATAGTTATTACTTTTGAACTAGTGAATAGGAAAATTAATCATAACTATATGTAGAAGTTATGTCAGACGGGCTTTGAAAATTTAATTTAAATCGGTTCATTTATAACTGAGGCTTAGTCCACCAAAATTGACCATTTTGTATGGAAATTCGAAAAATTGTCAAATGTATTGTCCAACACTGTATGTATGTGGTGCATCGTGACGGACCGGAGCACGGATGTCGGCGCGGACCGGTTGCAACACCTTCGAGTAGCACCGGGTGATTGTGAATCGAAAAACGTGACCGTCATCCCTCGTCTGATGTGAGTGTAAGTAATGGGAAATTCATTTGGCCGGACGATATGAAAATTGTTTACGTCTCGAAAAATGGTGCAATGGGTGAGGCAATTTATGTCTTTGATTGCTGCTAGAGAGCGGGATCTAGGAGTGAACGTTTGTGAGGAGTTTGAAATGCTGAACTGCTTTGTTATAATTAAACTACTCCACAAAGCTTATTTTACAGAAATTTCTGTTAAAGAATTTCTTAGAGAATTCGTCCATACATTTTTTGAGTATTGTTCGTGACATTACGCCAGGTGTTACCCTAAGTACGTCTTGATGGTTTTCTCCAGGAATTTAATCAGTAGTTGATTCATGCATTTGCCCAAAATTTCATTCAGTTTTTCTCAGGTGTTTAAAAACACTTCAAAGGATTTCTTGTAGGATACTTCTAAGAATTCAACCTGGATTTTTTGTAATACCTGACGAATTCCATCCAGAATGATCGAATTCCATCCAGAAAAATCGTGCTCGATCGATTTGCATTAAATTTTGCACATATTTTTGGTATGGTAGAATTAGTGTTTTCCATAAAAAAAATTGATCATTTTGACTCAAGTATAACTTTTGAAAATGACCTATAAATTTTTGCATGCAACTTATTTGAAAAATTCCAACTCCGAAAATGTTGATTTTAGATAAATGTTCTATGAAGAAGTTGTAATAATGCGTTTGGACTATAAGAAAAAATGAACACTGAAAAAATATTTTATTTGTTTTCATTAAAAAATAAAACTTAATATTTAAATTACACAAAAACCCCATTTTTAATATTTTTTAAATTTTCACCAAAGAATCTTGGTAGTAAACAGATGTTTGGGACAAAGTTTCATAATGGAGAAATTTTTAGTAAAATAGTTTGTCTAGGAACAAATTTTGGACGATTCTGTAAATTTTGATTTTTTGTCAAAATAAATACGTTCTGACGATACAATAAGAATCTTGAAATCATTCTGAATCAAAATAGTGATATGGATAATTTCTCTAGAAGTACCCATTTTCGAATTAAATCGAGTGTAATGCAAAAATTATTATTTCTACATTAAAATAGGCCATTTTCATTAGTTATTCGCGATTCTCCATCAAGAAAAATAAGTTAGTGGAAAGAAATATGGTCTTTACTCTCGAAAACGTACTATTATTGTTGGAGAAACGCGAATAACTAATAAAAATGACCTTTAATAATATTTTTTTGCGTTTAATTCTATATAGTACGGAAATGGCTACTTCTAGAAAAATTATTCATATAATCATTATTGGTTAGAATCATTTCAAGATTCTTACTGTATCATCAGAACGTATTTATTTTGACAAAAAAAAAACAAAATTTTGAAAATCGACCAAAAATTGTTTTTAGAATAACCTTTTTATTAAAAATTTCACCATAATGAAACTTTGTCCCAAACATCTGTTTACTATCAAGATCATATGGTGAAAATTAAAAAATATCAAAAATGGTGTTTTTGTGTAATTTAAAAGTTTTATCTTTGATATTTTTATGAAAATAAATAAAATATTTTTTCAGTGGATTGTCCGACATTTCCCCGAAAACCATTTCCTTGAATGAATTTTTCCCGAAGGATTTTCTCCCGAAAACCATTTCCCCGAATAAACTGTTTCCCCGAATGTACCATTTCCCCGATATTTTTTTCCAAAGACAATTTTTCATTTTTTTTTTGTATTATCGGTGTAATAGACTATATTCAGCAAGTTTGATAATCGTTTCGAACGAATGATTCTCTTATGAATGATTTGAACCGAAAAATGTGATATTTGGATTGGAAATCGATGACATGACGATGACGATGCTTTCAAAAATATGTTAGAAATGAAGTTCGGTGCTCAAACTTTATAAATTTTAAATCGTAATAAAAATGCATAAAATGTAAAAGGTAGGTTTTGAAAGAATATTTAAGAGATGAACATTAAACGACATTAACGTTTGTCCGAACATAATTCATCTGAATCACATCTGGCTGAACTGACAACGGCAAAGTTATAAAATAAAGTTTGACTGATTGAAAACAGTTTGCAGGATTCAATGACGAGATACAAATGAGATGTAGTTTCTGTTCCTTAAAACATAAGTAGATGTTTCTTTTTTTTTAACTACATTTTATAACGTAAAAATGGATTGTTTTCAATTTTATAAATATCCCTTCTTTATAACATAGATTGTTCTCCATTATATTACTACTCCAATAATTGTTGGCTTAAAAATAGTTGATAAGTTTTAAGCTAATTTTGCCTTCTTATCATCGTAGGCAGTTCTTTGAAGCTGGTGTATTGATATTGTTCTGATTGCATCTGCTACTCTGCCGTGAATCGCAAGTCTGTAAAAGTAGGCATTGAGAAAATAGGTTGTGAAGTACAAAGATTCAAAAAAATCCAGAGGATTGGAACACGTTCAAATCTCAATGAAACTTTCATAATTTGCTTTTCACTACAATATTTTTCCGAGAAAAATATAGAGATGATCAAATCACGGTTCTTTTTTGTGTTACGAACGTTTAATACTTGGTCTAATCGACTACAACGTAATCACAGGCTTTACCTTCTAACCATTATTGTGCTACAATTATTCTTAGACCCTTTTGTCAGAAATAACACCATTGTTAATTGTAATTTTGTTTGTTTTACCTTTCAATCGGTGCAACTTAGAAACAACATGCAATTAAACTTACACTAGTAAACTATGGAAAAAACATACTTAAGCCACTCTGGTAAGTTAAATCAGTTGTAAACATTTCATATTATAACTATGGTATCTATTTTATACTTATGAAGAACAGTTTGGTCAACTTTTTGAGCGTTTTTGTAGTTTTTTTTTCAGTACTTTTACGTAATTTTAATATGGTTTATATTAGAATTTTGAGTCAAAAACATCAAATCAAGATTTCTCGAGATTCCTCCTAGGGATATAAGGAATCGAGCCATGTAATCAGATTTGATGGACAATTTGGTTGCATAATAACGGTCTGTCGGGGCACCGTGTAAAAGTAACTGATCTCAAGATAGATAACAGGCGTTTATGGGTTTAGCAGCTTCTAAGTAGGGCATAAAGATCATCATTGAGATCCTGAGGTAGCTTATGGATTCTCTACAACTTTCTTCTTGAGATGCTTGAATATTTATATTAAGATTCATGGCAAATTCTTGATAAAATCTTTGCTGGAATCTTTACTGGAATCGATGCAATAAATTTACCATTTATTTGAAAATTCTTCGAAAAATCACTGAAAAGGAAGGAAGTGTTTGGATTTCTAATTTTCAGTGGATTATGTAAAATACATTTGGCTGTTTTTTTCTTGAAATTTTTAGTAGATTTGTAGCCGTTAGTGAATTTTTGGAAGATCTTAGTGGTGTCCGACCCGAATTCTGTGCAGATTCATCGACAATTATTGTTTGACGGATTTCTGAAGATACTGATACTAATTATTGGTAATGTTTTGTTTTTACTAGCTTGACTGGTCATTTGACTTATTCATCCTTAAGAGCTACCAGACAAAATTTTGTATGGATTTATGCATATACTAGTGGTCCCGGCAAACTTCGTCTTGCCATCAAGTAGGCTGTCGAAAAATGACATGCAATCTCCCATACAAAATGATACATAAGTTTTCTCCCGCTTGAACAACTATTCCGATGACTTTCCTAAACTTTTTCTACGCACGAACACGTCGGAACCTTGGGCAAATACAACAGTAAAAGAATTGTGAAAATCCGTTGAACCGTTCTTATGCCATTTCGTGACATACAAACACCATTCCATTTTTATTCATATAGATATAGCGAACTCTACCGCCCATTCACAGCTTTCAGTTTGGTGAGATTCTTTATGAATTCATTGCTTAGATTGTAGTTAGGTATATTTTTGTTCAGTTCTTTCTGATATTTTTGTAAATCTTCAACAGATTGTATTTATGACAAGTATTGTATTTATGTCAATTTTATTTTGTATTTATGTCAAGTTAGTAGCTACTGCAAACTATATTTAACTACATTTAACTCTCCCTTACTCGATATTCCATATCTCGATATCGAGTTAGAGAACCATAATAAAAGTTGGTTTTCATGGCTAACTCGATGGTCCCTTGGAACGCAGTTGCACTGCTTTTGTGTTCTGTAACTCGATACCTCCCTAACTCGATGGTCCCTTCAATATCGAGTAAGGGAGAGATGACTGTATATTAAAAGTACTATCGAGTTAGGAAGGCATCGAATTACAGAACACAAAACCAGTGCAACTGCGATTCTAGGGACCATCGAATAAGCCATGAAAACCAACTTATACTATGGTTCTCTAACACGATATCGAGATACGAAATATCGAGTAAGGGAGAGTTGACTGTAGTAAGATTCATAGACAAACAATCCATATTTGTACTTTTCACTGCACTCGATGTGTGAACATAGGCATCTTCGGATGACCAAATTTTTTTTTTTTAAGTTACTGATCGGCGGGTTCAGCTCGTAATTCGCAACTACATAATCAATTTAAAAAAGACTCAATAATCAACAATCTTTTTTTTGTTTTATTTTATCTTTACATTTAAAACAGTCTGAGTAGTGTTTGATCCTTCGACCTGGTTGCTTGCTCCTGTGGGGCGAGCAACGAACACTTGTTCGGCATTCAATGCTTTTGTCGAGTAATATCGCAAATCCGGTTAGGCGCATTCATTTCAAATTATATTTATCGTTTACCAAAACGAATCCTTTACCCAAACCTTTCCCATATCCAAACTCCCAGTGTCTACTTGTGCAGAGGACTCCTCGGCTTCCATAAAGCAAGTAACACGTCAACATTTCCATCCCATCCCTAAATTGACAACAAGTTTAAGATCTTCAGTATCTACTACAAAAGTTTGAACATGATGATATGTAAACGGGTGCTAGTTTGAATAGACCAATTGTAGAGTCAGATTTTCTCTCAAACGCTGATAAACCAATTTAAATTAATTTCCAATTTATTCTCCATTCTCATTTTCCAGGTACCCATCGCACACTCAGTATGACAATTTCTAGCACTTCCACCCGGTAAGTCCCTCGCTTTTTCGCTCACTGTACTCATGTACTAACGATCCCGACCCACAAACGACATCCAATATTTCCATTTGCATTAGCATAAAAACCATTTTCATTATACAAGCCCACTACTACTGCATATACCCATCCATCGTCGCGAGCAAAGCGGGCGCAAAAAGCGTCTGTGTGTCATTGAAAAATCTAGCAAACTAGTCCAAAAGGGGATTGAACTCGAGCAATAATGGTTGGCGGCGGCGGTGGTGGTGGCTCTCGACTTGATGATGCCACCACGATGGGCTTGAATTGTTGTTTGGCTTGGCAGAGCCACCCCACAAGCTCACCGGGGGGAGGCACTGTGATCCAAAAAAGGACAAAATGGCCAGAACCGTAGTTCAATAGTAAAGTTTTGATACCTGTTGGGAAATTTCATGATCTTATAAACGCTTCAAATGTATTAGTTTGTAGTTTAACATAATTTTCAACAAGCTTGAAAAATTAACTTGTATTGAAACAAGTGTTTCAAATCAATTATTATTGATTGCTTCACAAAAAAGAAAGATTTTCGAAGACTTTTGTGCAACAACGAATTATTGTGCACAGTGTTTAAGTCGACTTTGACTAACTTTCAAGATTATCATCATTATAATTTTCAAAAAGTTTGAGAATTCAAATTATCTAGCAGAATTTTGATTTCTTAAAAAAACATGAAATAGAACATTATGGCTTGGTGTAGGTTTTGCGAATAAATAGATTTTAGCCGACATTTGTTCTTTAACGCATTACTGTGCTCAGTGTTTGGGCCGACTTTGTCTAACTTTCAGGCTTCCTCACTCCGGAAACGCTGAGGAATAAGGATCATTCGAAACTAGAACTCCTCTGGACAATGGTTGCGCTGTTACCGTTGTTGGAGAAATTTCTCAGTACAAATACTATAACGCAGGGCTGGTAGCATGTCTCTGTTTAGAGATTTGGTCACTATTTTAATGCAAGTCTCTCAAAAGTATGCATTTCAATGGAAAATCTCTAATATCCAAAATAGGATTTTTTTTCAGTTTTCTGCTTGTAATAAATCCTAATTCCAAATTTTAGAGGCTCCAATGATGCTCTCAGAGACTAGAACTCGACAATTGCATAATAATATTTCTCTCTATTAAAGAGGTTCGTTGGCTGATTTGTTTCTAGCTATTAAAAAGATATCAATTGAAAAATATATTTTTTAGAAATCCTTCTAGATTTTTCGACTTTCGATGATATCATACAATCACTGCAAAGTATTACTTATCTCCAAAATCATTTAACATCTTTTACTGTGCCATCAAAACCGGTCATGTTTCCCGGCTGTACTCACGGCTCAGTGGTAATTGGCAACGAAACTGAAAGTTTGCCGGACAACACCATCATCGTCGTCGTCGTCGTCGTCGTGAAAATAAAACAAAAATCTGAATTCCAACCTGACCCACATTGCGGTCATTGAATCCATGCCGCCTCTTACGTCGCTCAACAGAAACCCCACAAAGAGAGTTGGTGTTATGTACATAGTGCCCTCCTCATCTGCCACAATGACTGCCAAATCTCCCCAACATCGAAGTGCGTACCCAATTATTCACGGCTCGGGTAAAGCTCTCGTGACTCTCAAAATATATATCGAACAACGAAAAACAGCTAACACATCTCAAAGCTGTCTTCGTAGACAAACAAACGTAATACTTACTGCACAGAACCATCATCTGGTGGCAATGTTGAACGAAATATGATTATGAGCAACAATTCCTGTAGGAGCCCGAGGAGGAAAGAATAACTCGCAATAAATTATGCATACCATATTTTGGTATCATACCATAATTAGGTATTGTTCAGTTGTCAATACCTCATTTTGGTATTATAAAGGTATTTGAAAAAAATGTTGAGGACTGCTGGAGCTATTGAATTATTATTGAAAAAAATCAGCCTTATATGAAAATCCATCAAGTATTATTTAGATATTACAATACCTGATCTAATTATCAGCTTGGTATTATGCAATGCAGAATATGCAGAATATGCAAAAGGTATTATTTGAGGTATTTTACCTCTTATGCAGGGCTCATTCATACCTCATTCAGGTTGTAAGTATTGGAAATTATCTGGTATGGAATACCTCAATTTGGTATCCAGTAGTTATTTTCTTCTGCTCGGGAGGCGTTAGTGTGAAACGTCAAACACGAAGGAAAACGCGCGCGCCTCTGGTTGTGAGTTATGCGATACTTTTTCTTCTTATTGGCATTACATCCTCACTGGGACCGAGTCTGCTTCTGAGCTTAGTGTTCTCATCAGCACTTCCACAGTAATTACCTTTCGTTGCCAAAGTTGCCATTTTCGCATTCGTATATAGTGTGGAAAGTACGATTATATTCTAAGCCCAGGGAAGTCAAGGAAATTTCCATTACGAAAAGATCCTGGACCGACCGGGAATCCAACCCAGACACCTTCAGCTTGGCTTTGCTGTGCAGCCGCGGGCTCTAACCACTCGGCTAAAGAAAAGTTATGGAACACAGGATGTTCAAAATGATGATTCAAAGCATGGTAGATGGAAAATTCATCAGTGTTACGTCTATTTATCTGTGCTGTGCCTGAAACTCGGGTGGGGAATTACCCGGGTCGATTTCAAGAGTACGCTTTAAGCCGCGGTCATGATGAATGGCTCTTTGGTTTTTCTGCAGCCTCGAGAAAGGCGGCAGAGCATGGTGGGATGGATGGATGTGACAACCACCGGCAACCATCATCGTGGCGTGGGGAAAGCCATGAAAATCTCCCGAAAAAAAGGCTTAACTACATCTACATCGGCATTTAGCGAACGTTGACCCGGTGACGCGCCGCCGGCTGTTGTCGTCGTCGTTGATGTGGAGTGGAAAAAGCTTCAAAAGCTTACGTAAAGTCCTGCGAATTGGCGCGATTGTGGCACGGTGTGTCAGTTGGTGGTGTGTTTCAAAAATTTTCGAGAGGAGAATAAGCGATTAGTTTCTAAATTGATAGTTTTTAGAAGTCATTATCTTTTTTTTTTTCTTGAATTTGAGAATCTAAAAAAAAGATACATACATAGAAGAATGACCGACATTATGTTACGCCCGCTCTAATCAGTCTAGTCGTGGAGAATCTAGCTTACTTGGATCGCAGACCAATGCTTTTTTGGTCTACACGCCATCAGTTTTGAAGCGAAGATGTAGTCCGCATCATCCCTCCTTACCAGAGTTGCTTGCTGTCACTATCAACGCTTGAAATTTGCTGATTTCTACAGGCCGACTGCGATACAATTCGGATCATTTCATATCACATCAACATCATGCTGTCTACTCCATCACCTGAGCATTGATGGCGATGGACTATGGATATCACTGATGGGTCAAGTTTAGCCTTCAATTATGCAAATAAAATGGCAATTTATCAGTACGATATTCTTGATAGTGCTGCAGACGGATTGAAAGTGTGTGTTGGTCACTGAAAAACATTAATAGCGTGGATAATTACCACGCGATCACTTATTCTTCAGTGATTGTGATCTAGAGTGCGATGTCGCATCACCGCTGTTGATTGTCAGATCAAAGTGATGTTGATAGTTCGCAACTGATATTGATAGTTTAGTCCATCAGCCATCAGCTGATATAACTGATATTGTGCAACTCTGCTCCTTACCACATTGAACAGTAATTCTACCAAAACTAAGTACATCGTTGGAGGTAGAGATAGAGGAATGCCTATAGGTGTTTAAAGTTGTTAAAGATTTTAGTTATCTTTGATACTTGTGCTGGTTACTTAGTGCGAATGTCGGACGAAAAAATTGAAAGAATAATATTCAGCAGGGAACCAGGCAGGCTACTTCGTGGAAGACTATGAATACGCTGGCTGTAATGGAAGACGACCTGTCGACCCTATAATTCTAGGGCAACTGGAGAAGTATCTCTCAAGACCTACAATATACCCAGCATTCCGTAACGTTACGCTGTAGTCATCATGGCAAGAGGTAGGTACATTACCTGCGTGGTGTTGTCTTCGTATATCCATGAATCGACGGCAGTAGAATATAACGTGCTCCGATGGCTCCACGATGTTTTTATAGACTTGACTAAGTGAAGACTCTGTGCGTCCGTATTTATGCAAATATTGTTGGGATTATCCGTAGGTTTATCTGAATTATCTGGGCACATTAGGGATGAGCCGATAAATAATTAAACTTTCCTTTCTCCGAATTTTCTACCCCTGCTGTATTCTTGCCATCGTGTCACACCTTATTGTATTTCTTACATTTCTAAGTTCCTCTGCTGGTAGCATATCGCAGATGAAAAGACGGGGTTGGTGGTCTGATGACTACCGCTTCTGTTTCACAAGCAGAAGGTCATGGGTTCAATCCCAGGCCCGTCCCTTTCCACGTACTTTGTAGTTGTATATCTCTCACTTGCTTCTATCTTTCATTCTAAATCTATCACACTCAAACTATTCGTTCATAGCAAACACTAGAACCAGAGACGGACAAGAAACCGTTTCCCTAACGCTTCCATTCTTCCACGCGCATGCCTTTCCTTACGCCTGATACATAGGCAGTCTGCTAACCACAAAAGCAAACCTCTCTGCCATGCCTTTTCCCCCAATCCATACATTCCGCATGAACTGGCGTAGATACAGTCGGACTCCACGGTCTACAGTGGGCTAGTATAAGTACAACATCATTTCCTCCCCCTTCCCCACATTGGTCTGCATTCTGACGTGGCAGGCGCATTTATAGCCTGAAAATAGAAGATCACCAGCACTTATACACTGAGGGTGTCTGTAAGTCCCAAGCAGTCATTCGGTTGGTTCCTTGTGTAAGTGCAGCTGATCTGGCTATACTGGAGTAGCATACACGAGCGGCCAATCAAGCTCAAGCTCAAGCTCAATGTAGCATATCGCAGATGAAAATCATCTGCATCCGACGATATGATGCGATAGGCGTTCGCTACCCGTGTAACAATGAGCTGGAGTATATGTATTTATCAGCTTCCTTCAAAACTGCTTGACTCTGAACGCTGCAAAGCTGGAACTTCATATCTGAGCAATACTGAGAGCAACATAGACGATTCAACGATCGCCAGAAATCAACACAACAGGTATTGCTATACCAAACGATTTCATGCCTTAGACGGGGAGTGTACATTGTCTATGATCTAGTTAGTTAGTTGCCATTATTTGAGACGCTTTAATGTCTATGATGCTTCAGACTATCAATAAATCTGACTATCATCGCCAAATTCTGGACAGTGTTCGAGTGAAAGTAGTAGTCATAAGATAGATGAGCTCCCAGAACGTTCGCACGACTTATCAGTCTGAACTAAGCGTGATGGATTTCATTTAAGTCAAACCTCCATGAGGTCATATTAAAGAAACTAACTAATGAAGTAATAGATCAAACACATATGAGAAATTTGCTTGCGGGACCATAATAGTCAAGCCATATAGTAAGCCAGAATGGTTTCTAGCATGGTTACATGAGCTCATATCGAGTTGAGGAACATCGATTTATGGAATTTTTACTGTATTCGTACCGTTGATTTTAAATTCCTGAAGAAAATGTAGATCGTAAAATTAGCTGGTATAAACTTGACAAGGAAAATTAATATTATTAAACGTCTAGAACGAAATTGTCATGTAAGCATTTCAAAAATTATATATACAATATACTGCCCATAAAGGCATAACTGTCCCATATGGAAAAAGTAGGCATTGAGAAAATAACGCTCGAAGTTTGAAGCTTGCCTTCTCATACAAATGTTCATAATTTTCTAGTACATTGCCGCATGCCATATTCATTAAGCATAACCGCACAGAATGCTTATTTTGTTACTATTTATCACCAAAAAATATAAACTTGAACAACATTTTAGTTTTGTAGCTGGTATTGGAATTCAAAGTTCATATAAAGACTGTTATTCCTTTATTTTTCAATATGGGACTACACTAACTTCATATTTTTCCACAACATTTTCAAACAAAGTGTGTTTATTTTCATATGCATGGTAAAGTATATATTAAAGCATGAATGTTGCAATAGAAAAAAGGGTTGGTTCGAAAATCAATTTGGGACAGTTATGCTTTTATGGGCAGTATATATCATAAAAAGTCGTGTGATAGAAGAATGTCTTATGTATGTGTTTATCGAACAACAAGCTCAGATAAAAAAGTGTGGAAGAATTCAAATCCTCTTGGTTTATTTCGACAGGGTTTTTTTTTTAATTCACAGGGCTCATATTTTGCAACAATAAGTATTTTCTGTACAGTTCATATTGCTGCCGAGTTTCAAATAAATCGATCGATTAATACTCCTGTTGCCAATGAATCATCTAAATACCTGAAGTTCTATATTCTTACTATTGAAAATATGGTCGTTAAATCAAGAATAACAAAACAGTAATTATATGCAAACGAATTTTAAAATTCCAAAAGGGTAATGAACTAATTGAATACTTTCATGATTCACTTTGGCATGAGGGTTTCCCTTGCCCTAATTATTCAAAATTATGCAACAAGACCAACTTTAATACGATGAATATTCTAGTAAAATATGAACTTAGTTGCTTTTATGAAAACCGTTGCCGATGTGAAAAAATGGTCCAACAATATTATCAGCTTCTAATATTATAAAACAGTATTTTTTTAGACAAATGCAAAAATACAGGTCGAATTTATACATACAAATGGACACAATTAACATAATTTTCAAAGTTTTAAGGATAGAATATACATCGAAGCCAAATCCCGAATTTTTAAGAGCACAAATCTAGAGAACCTGACCACTGTTCGTGCTGAAAATCTAATCGATTGGTCACCACCAGCGAGTGACCAGTGAGTAGCATTTTTAGCACAAACGGTTGGCTGGTTCTCTAGATTTGTGCCCTTGAAAATTCTAGGTTTGGCTTCGATGCATCTTCACGTTAACCTTTAACAAAAATATGTGGCATTCAATTTGAAACTGAAAAAAAAAAATAATTTGGATTTGTCCCGGGATCCCGGGATTTTGAAAATAAAAATCCCGAATCCCGGGATTTTTTCAAGTCCGGGAAACAAGACCCTCTAGTTGCAGAGCATGTTGTTACGTTACCTGCACTCATTGGCGTATTCAGGATTTTCGTCAGCGATTTCGGGCAAGCGGTCATAAAAGTTCATTCACGTATTTTGCGCAAACGGATATTATATGCAATATCTGCACCATTTTTGCATGAATGCATGACTATGAAGGCAGTTCAGAGCCATTATTAGTTCATTTGTGAGTCAGTCTCTAAACGGTTTGAAAAATTACATAGTAAAAAAAATCGAAAATTTCACTCACGAAACTCTGCAGGTATCCCTAAAAAAGTTATTCTCAATATTCCTTAGAGGAAAGCGTAAGAATTTTTTTAGAAAAAAAAACTTCAAAAATAATGAATTTTATCCTATCATTTGTCGAAAAGATTCCTCTGTAAACTACTCCAAAGATGGCTTTAGTATTTTTTCCTGGATTTCTCAAGTAATTTTCTAAAACTTCCATGAATTTATTTAGTAGTAACATTCAGAATTCTTCTAGGGATTGTTTCAGGAATACTGACAATGTTTATTTCAGGAATCAATTTAAAATTTTTTCAAGATTTTCTTCTAAATTTAATTTATATTTGTGATTTGAGATATCGTAGAGATATTTCTTTAGAAATTTCTCCTAGTATTTTTTTCTGGCATTCTGTCATACATGTTCCAGAATTCTATCAATGATTCTTCGATCGATATCAATGGAGGAATTTTATTAAAGGGTTTTTATGAAATATACACCTAAGGATTTATCCACAATTTTTTCCGGGATGTCTTAAAGAAAAATTGTAAACATACTCTCAATATTTTTTTTCAGATATTCTTTTAAGAATTTCTGTCATTTCAGAATTAATTCACACAAATACTCTAAGAATCAAGAATTACTCTTAGATTTCTTCTAAAAGTACTTTAGAAATTTTTTCAAGAAGTCCTCCAAATATTCGGAGAATATCCCGCGCAAAAAATTATAGCATACAAGAAGATCTTGAGAAATTTCCTTTGGATTATGCAGATTTATTGGCACTGTTCTTAGAGATATTCATAGATATCCTAAAATCTCTGTACTATTTTCTAGTGCATCCTTTGGAGAATTCCTGTTTCAATATTAGGATGAGTTCTGACAAAAAAAAATATTATAGGTAAGTCACAAGATTAATAACTAAAGAAATATATAAACATTATTATAATACCTGGAAGAAATCAAAACATAAAATTGAAGGTACTTTTAGTTAGATTATAGAAACTCTCGGAAATCTATATATAAATGTTTGAGGAACTTAAAAAAATACTTAAAATAACTGTAAGGAAAGTAAATAAATTTATCTTTTGGAAAATCTCTTATGGAATCCCAGAGGAATTCTTGCAGGAACTATCACATCTTCTTTTTATGTGACACCTGGGGTACTTCCTTGAATATTCCGAAAAAAAATGCATGGGAAAATGCCTGAACTTTATTTAAATAAATTTTGCAAACCACACTTCTGTAGGATTTGCTAGGATAATATTTCAAAACTACTGGAGGTAAATTAATAGAAAAATCCTTGGAGTATTTTTTTGGGGCAATCTCTGACTAAGACAATGCCCTCAGATGTTCTTATTTATTTCCAGAAGCGAAATGGAATTTCTGGAAGAATTTCAAAAATAATTCTTGGAGGAGTTCTCACAGGAAGGTATTTAAAAAGAACAAAAGAAAAAAAAATCTTGAAGTGATTCTGAAAAAAAATGATTACTAAACTGTTACTTTTCAGTTCTACATCAGGTTTTTCTCAGATACTTCGCAAGATCCAATGCGGAATGTTGATTAGACTTTCAAATGATGTTCAGTAAGCTATGCGGCAGAAGTGTGATTTTTAGTTGGACTTGGACTTTGAAATTATTCAAAAAGTTCATCATGACGCAATTTAAACATGAGGACTAGTTTTAAAAATTGATACAAAAACTTATTTACCTCTGTAGGGAAAAAGCACTAATTTTCGACCCACAAGAAATCTGCGCCAATTTTCGGATTTCCATTCAAAGTAGGCCTAAAATGTATGAGTGGGTTGCATTTGGTGCTCTTCCCCTAGCAAATCCGTAAATTTTGATTTTTTTTTACCGTTGGCCAGGCGCTCCCCCCTGCCCCCCTCTGGCTAGGTCCATGCCTGCACGAAAGGATTACAATACGCCTGGCTCTGGCGTTAGCTATAACCATACAGGTATCAACATTTTTAAAGATCTGTTCTGTTGTCAAGCAGAAGTCGGCTTGATAACTTGCCTCAAACTCAGTTGTTGAAAAGCCTGAACGTGATCTGTGATAACACTTTATAGGCGGCATTTAGCAATGTGAATTGCGATCACTTGGAAGTTCTCATACTACATATGACATTTTGTACCTTATTCCTCCGACTTCAACCATTAGCCTAACCTAATGCTAACAAATGTCCGGCTTCTCCGAGACCATCTTGATGATTTCTGCTATGTTGATTGACCATGTTGACTCGAATTGCCCGGACGCTTCGAATTCCGTACACCGGCATTAATTTCGTCAACTTTTATGAATGCAGAATATAGAGGATCCCAAGCGAAAAATATCGCCCAGCGTAAAAAAGTCCGGCTTTCAAAGCCAAGTGTTCTGCATCCAAGTGTTTGCCAAAGTGCTACTTCCCCCTTACAACCAACTTCTTTGAAATTGATCGCAACATTCGGCAACTTTGTCGAGTCCATCAACCTTCCATTTGATCGAGATTCTCGACAGTATCATAGATGTAGATGAGCTCAGACTGGACACGGGACATTAATTAATTTAGTTACCGTAATCCGGGGTATCATTGATCAGCGGGGTAACATTGATCGGAATGACTCATCTCATCAAAAGTTCGTGTTATCATGTATTGATGAAACATTTCCAAATAATGAATGGTGCTTCTCTTTCTTATATTCATGAGCTAATAAAAGTAATTATTTTTGCGGAAATTGCGTTTACCTTATGCGTAAATTTGTCAACTTTTCGATATAATGATTTTAGTTGTTAAGGATGACACTACCAAAGATTAATGTCTCACATAAGTTTTGCAAACGATATAAGCACGGAAAATGCGGTTCGTACTAAAAATGACATCGCCGAAAACGATTTCGTTGTCAAAACTCTTATAAGTATGCTCAATTAGGCAACCATACCGAATAACTGTTAAGAATGTAAAATTCCCTTAGGAAATTGTCTACCTTTAGGCGTATTCCTTGGTTCGAGGTGTTTTTCATTTTAAAATAACTCAAAAAGTAAATGACTTGTGAGCGTTTGGTCTTCATATTCGGCTTCAGGGGCCATGATTTAAGTAAGTAACGACATTTTCAGTATTACCGAACTTATTTTACATATGTGATCAATGTTACCCCATATCAACTAAATCAAAAAATCACTTAAAACATTTTTTTAACATGCTTGAATCTTTCAATAAACAAAATACAGTATGTAGTCTCGAGGTATGGGTGGCAGTACTTGTTTTAAAAATATAAAATTTGCAACATTTCCATTTACAAACGAAATATTAAAGAAAAATTCAGAAAAATGATCAATGTATCCCCTGATTACGGTACCCATATGCATTATCTATGATATGCTATCATCATTCGACATTTTCCAACCAAGTAACATTACTGTCATTCATACGCCATCATAAATCAATTGTCATGCCGCAAAACTCAGATGATTCCATGTCATTTTTTCAACAAAATCTCTCAAATCACACACCGTACAACTTCGCAAAGCTGCCTCCGATCGCGTAACACCAATTTGTTTCAAGCTAACCAACTTCACGTCATGACGGTGACAACTCCGCCATGCCAACAACTCTCCCCGGTGTATCGATTGCTTGGAGCGTACTATTTTTTGCACTTAGTTTACTACAGTCTGTTCCAATTGACGGTCATGCAAATGAAGCTTTTTTGCTGGGCTAATTTCAAAGGAAGCATTGGATAACATAGCCGGCGTTGCCCTGACTGGAAGTTTCAAATTTCGCCTGATTTTGCGATGCCAGGGTTGAGGATAAAAGGTCGAAAGGACAAAATGTCGAAAGAACAACAGTTCGAAAATTGATTGCTTGATCGCAAATTTTTACCTCCGAAAAACGAGTTTCAACTGTTGGTTCTTCTTAGATCTTTTGTCTTTAGACTTTTTGTCATAGATTCATACCAACAAAACTTTATCAGACCCGTTTTTCATCGACCTTTTGGAGCATGGGTACACCTTACCAACAAGAACAAACCAGGTTTCAGCTGCGGACACGGAGAGGAAACGTTCTCAACAAATTCCACACTGGCGCACGCCAGTTTCACGAAACTTTGGCCTACTAATGTCAAGCTTTTTTTTTTGTTTTTCGGGGGTACACGCAAATGAACTGTAACGGGGTCAGGTGCCGGCGCAATGCACAACACAATCACAATAATAATCATTAGAAATGGATATGCTGGGACTGTGTCTGCGCCAGCGTGCTGATTTGAGGTTGTTGGCGGTAACGCATTGGTCGGATCGAAATAATTAGCGATGAACGAAATTATGGAAAGGACCGGATCAAATAGCAGATGAAAATGAATTAGGCTATGTTTTCGGTAAGCAATAGTTCCCTTATCAAATTGTATTTTTCAAATACTGGCTGCCAGTTTTGTTGACTAATCTGGATTTAATGATTTAAAGTTGTAATAATTTCAAGAATGCTCGTTCTTTGAATGGTAAAGAGGACTGTTACGCAAATTTGCGTATGAGAAATTAGAACACTGTTTGAGAACCACTGTCTATACCGCAATTATATATGCAGAACAATACTGTCACAAAGCATATCGTAGATCTAGTGTGGAGATGTCTTTCGGCTAGGATGGAAGTAATTGTCTTCCTGAGTAGGTTACCGAATTTGTAAGTTTAATGTATATTTGTATAGATAATTTTAATAAATATGATATTTTAGCCTTTTAGCTGGCTTACCAGAAAATTGGCCTGCTAAGAAGAGTCGGTCCAAAACCGTTTGTTCACATCTCCCGCAACAAGGACCAACTGTTTAATTTTCTTACAGCTAATAACGTGCATATAGCAATTATTACTGAAAAATATTTGAAACCTGGATCTAAACTCAAAAGAGATCCTAACTTTTTTGTTTATCGTAATGATCGACTTGATGGGGCATGTGGGGAGTTGTTCATAGGCGTATAAAACATCAACTGTTTTCGTCATTTGAAACTAAATGTTGATCACAACGAGTTTGAATCGAAATTCCATGAACTTTATTCCCAAACTTTATTTATCCGGTGCAAAAGTTATAAAATTCCTGGAGGAAATATTTGAAGACTAAGACTTAGTATTTATGTGTAAGTGTATATAGTAATTGGCTTACTTTAGTGGTTCTGCTGTCTGTCCTCTACCATTTGCTGGTGAATACAATGCGTAGGGTTAAACAGCCTATAGGGTAAAATTTTAGTAATAACCTTCATTTTCCTGTTGGTGTAAAGTCTCACCTATTAACGGTAGCACTGTGGTATTTATGCTGTGTCCTGTGCTTTCTAAGCAATTTGCTTATAGCATCTAGTTGTAAGATAGAACCTGTGTACATATGTATGTTTAGGGTAATGCTTTAGATTTAAGTTAACTTATTTCTCACCCGTTTACTAGTCAAGGATCACTATACAGAAGGCAATTGGCACGTATGTTCAACCCGAATTCCTAGTTATTTAAGCACATATTAGTTCATAATTTATGTTGTAATTTCATTAAATTCATTTAGCCTTAAGTTCTCACCTATTTATATAGTATTTATGTATTTAGAGATAGGTTGATTTGCATGTAAATTATTAGGTTTAAGAAGCGAATTCACAAATGTACTCTCTATAACTCAATTCAATTGTTGCTTATATTAGCTGTCAATATCGTGTCTGACTTTCGTACGTTTCCTATACCTGGACAATCCCTTGCACAGGTATGGGTGTGGTTTTGTCACTCTAGACTGGCGGTTAGCTCAGGTAGACCATTTGTCGACGGGGCGTAACCAACACTAAAGTTTTCGAAACTTTAGGTGTTTCAGTTGAAACACAGCTTGGTAAATATACTTTCATAGCTGCCTATTTGCCTTTCAATGCTCTGGACAGCAAGTTAATTTGCTCCAAACTGACTTGCGAAAATTGACTTGCAATAAATCAACATTTTTTGTCATTGGTGACTTTAATGCCAAACATCGGTCATGGAATAATCCTCAAAGTCATTCCAACGGCAGAATTTTATTTGATGACTGCTCTTCAGGATATTTCTCAATGCAATACCCTGATAGCCCTACATGTTTTTCTTCTTCTAGAAATCCGTCTACGATTGATTTGATCTTTACCGATTCTAGTCACCTTTGTAGCCAACTGGTCACTCATGCTGATTTTGATTCTAATCATGTCCCTGTTACATTTCAAATATCCCATGAAGCGATTCTCAATCCTATCAGCTCCACTTCAATTATTTTCAAGTCGACTGGAATATATATGAAACATATATTGACAAGAAGAATGTTAACATTTTTTTACAAACAAAACTTGATGTTGACAATGCTCATGAAACTTTAACATATTCCATTTTTGAAACCAGGAGCATTGCATTCCAAAATGTGAAGTTAAATTTGAATTCGTCATTATAGATGATAATCTTAAACTCTTGATCCGGCTTAAAAACATGAGGAGAAGGCAATGTCAACGCACTCGCGATCCTGCTATGAAAATTATATGGCAGGATTTGCAGAAAGAAATCAAGAAACGTTTTGCACGATCAAGAAACAAAAATTTTGAAAATAAGATTTCTGAATTGGACCCTGGCTCTAAGCCCTTTTGGAAATTATCTAAAATTTTGACAAAACCTCAGGAGCCAATACCGGCTTTGAAAGAGGAAAACAAATTATTACTAACTAATTGCGAAGAAGCTCAAAAACTTGCTATGCAGTTTGAAAGCGCGCACAATTTTAATTTAGGACTTACAAGTCCAATTGAAAAATTTGATTGACTCAGGACTTCGAAAATATTCTCAATCAAGAGAACGTTTTCGAAAATACCTGGGAGACTGATTTGGAAGAAGTGAGAACTATTATTAAAAAAAAACAAAAATATGAAAGCTCCTGGTGATGATGGAATTTTCTACATCCTCATCAAGAAACTTCCAGAAAGTAGCTTATCATTCTTAGTTGATATATTTAACAAATGTTTTCAATTAGCATATTTTCCTGACAAATGGAAAAATGCTAAGGTTGTTCCAATTTTAAAACCAGACAAAAATCCTGCAGAAGCTTCTTTCTATCAACCAATCAGTTTGCTTTCCTCCATCTGTAAACTTTTTGAAAAGTTCATTTTGAACAGAATGATGACCCGCATCAACGAAAATTCAATTTTTGCCAATTCGGATTCCGCCATGGACATTCGACCACTCATCAACTCTTAAGAATAATTCAAAGTTATCTGTTAAATCGTACACTTCTTGTTAATTATCAAAACTCCAGGTCTGAAAGACTTCCTGTAAGAGCTGGTGTTCCCAAGGCAGCATTTTGGGACCAATATTATACAATCACATCTGACTTACCTGAGTTACCTCAGGGATGTCAAAAATCCTTGTTTGCGGATGACACAGGCCTCTCCGCCAAAGGACGAAGTCTGCGTGTCATCTGTAGTCGATTGTAAAAAAGTTTGGATACTTTTTCTTCACACTTGCAAAAATGGATGATTTCTCCTAATGCTTCCAAAACTCAAATTATAATATTCTAACATAAACCAAAAGCTCTTTATTTGAAACCTTCAAGTAGACATGTTGTCACGATGAGAGGGGTTCCAATAAATTAGTCAGATGAAGTTAAGTATCTAGGGCTCATGCTAGATAAGAATTTAACTTTCAAAAATCACATTAAGGGCATTCAAGCCAAATGTAATAAATATGTAAAATGTCTCTATCCCCTTATTAAAAGAAAATCAAAACTTTGTCATAAGAACAAGCTTTTGATATTCAAACAAATTTTCAGGTCAGCCATGTTGTATGCTGTACCAATATGGACAAGCTGTTGTAATACCATGAAGAAGCTCTGCCAAAAATTCAAAATAAAATTTTGAAAATGATTCTGAAGCTTCCTCCCTGGTATAGTATCAATGAGTTACATAGAATATCCAATGTTGAAACATTGGAAAAAATGTTAAATAAAATAATTAATAATTTCAGGCAAAAATCGTTACAATTTTCTATTGCCACGATTCATGCGTTATATGTTTAGGTTATGTAAGGTTAAGCATGTGAAATCAACTCACCTGTAAAAAATCTGAACTGCTACGGCAAATGAAATGTAATATGTTGTTAACAAAATGTTAATAAAATCTTAAATTTGTGTTACCAAATTAGGATGATAGTGTTGTCTAATAAAACAGAACATGAGAAATGAATGTAATGTTTGGAAGAATGCTAATAAAGAAATAAAAAAAAAGATCTGATTTTCTGAGATCTAACATTTCAAAAAATGATAATTTTTTACATTGTTTAAAGCACAGTCTGCAACCACATGCATGTCTTCCCAGTGATCCAGTTTACGCACCGCTATCTATCTACACGGAGAAGTTGCATCACGTAATCGCCATATATAACTAACTTATCTAAGCAGCACCTAGTACAAAGGTTACAAGTAAAAATCAAACAATTATCATCCCCTTCCGCAGCCTACTCTCCAGTCTCAGCCAACTTGCGCTTGTACTTTCATTTTCAACGAGCAAAACCCAGCTTAACCTGCGCGCCCAGGGGAAAAGAGCCAACTTACCACCACCCGTCCATTAAATCCATCCGCCATAAAACTTTCTCATTTTCTGTCGCATCCGCTCCACCACCTCGCTTCCCACCGCTAAGGCACGTCAGCTTCTCCGTCAAAGTCCACCACGCAGCAGCAGCAGCAGTTCAACCACCATAACTGCTTTACTTCCTTTCTGCCTCTTTTTTTATTTTCGCCTGCTTTCGGCGGAACCGTTATTCGTGCGGGGATTTCATTTCACTCTCTTTCGCGTATTGACGAACTATGGGCCAGAATTTCATAATTTCGCGACAAAAATCCAAGCCTAAAAGTAATACAAACTCAAATATATGTTCATACAAAAGTCGTGCTTGGAGTGGTTGAGATGCTGTCCGAGTTGAATTTGTAAGGAAAATGACAGACATGCATCAACTGAACAACTTTGCCGAATATGCTGTATTTATAATATTCAGAATCTTGAAATATCAGCAAAACCAAAGTTTCATGCTCATTGACGGCACCTGGTGGTAAAATTTTGAATCAAATGTCTCGAACAATGATAGTACTTAACCAATCGATCAACTTTACCCAAAACGCCATCTTTCTATATAGTCAGGATCTCGAGATATCTGCAAAACAAGAGCTTTATGCTCACTGCTGCCACCTGATGGCAAAAGTTTCATTGCCAAAGACGTCCTCTTTCTAAGCAACCAGTATTCTGAGATATTTGCAAAACATAAATTCTATGCTCTCTGGTGTCATCTGGTGGCAACATTTTGAACTAGCTGTCTAGCGTCTAAGTAATCTAGGGTAGTCCTAAGATATTTTAATGAAATTATGTAACAAATCTAATACAATCACACATGTTTTCCACAATGAAAAGTTTATCTCTTATAATTAATTTTATACAAACAAAAAAAGTCAAAAATGGACTTCTGTCGCGAAATTTGGATTTTTGGCCCATAGTATGACGGTGCTGCTGCAATGCATCGAAAATGTGAACGAAAACAAAAAAACAACAACTCTCCCCACTATTTAATAAGCACACAAGCCAGAGGTAAACAGAAAACAAGAGTGATTTTTAAATAAAACATTCTACCGAAATCGAGATTACTCACACCAGCGACGATTTACCTGAGCCCCAACATCGCCGACCACAACGCATACAACGATCGTTGTCTTCGGCGTGGAAGAATGCCAGAAACAGTAGCATGCTTGCGAAATCACTTGGCTCACGTTTGATTGGCTTGGTGGTGTACGCGATCAACGACGACGAAGTGAAAATTAATGAAATGATGGAAATGAGGAGAGAGTGGGAGGAAATGCGAAAGGGTGAGAAAACAGTGCGGTTCGAATGTATTTGGATCTTCAATTCGGTTTCTATTTTGCCATCAGAGAGTGAATTCGGAGATGATTGAGAATATCTCTCACTTATCGCTCTCTGTAACAATGATGATTCGCAACACATTATGAGAGAATGTTTATCATCTTCTGCTACAACTCTGATAAGATTGTTCTCCCCCAGTTCATGATAAAATCCATCTAAACAAGCTCCAAACCTGGGGGGCAGTATTGCTATAGGATGTTCGGGAATTGTTTATCATGTCAGTAAAATAAAACACCTACTCTCAATGATAAATAAGCGTGAAAAACGAGTTAAATCATCGCCCTTTCTCTCTTTAGAGAGCTCTCCCTGCTCTTATTTAACAAGCTATTTACAACTTGCGATACATTGCTGATCATGGACCGATACAGAGGCGATGTTTTTTTTTTTTCGCTTGCGAATTCTGCAATGCCTGTCTGCCATTATTTAATTTCTGTATTCAGACGTTCTTTAATCCTAAGTGACCTAATTGCAGAAGAATGAGAATAATGCTCAGTAGCAATTCTCTTTTCATTAGATTCAACGAAATTCAAGAATTTCGCGACACATTTCCAAGAAATAGCCCGCGCGATCGGCCTTCCCAAAACGTTTGGAGTAACTGGATGTATCGACGAAAAAGAAGCCGTACGATATGCCTTGATGAAGATAAATTTTATTAGGGTAACCAATATATTTTAGACCTCTATATATTTTGAACCCCCTGGGCCATTTTACTGCATATTCCCAAATTAAAATCATAAAACCAACAAAAATAATTCCAGTTTCAGGAAATTCTGAAAAAAAAAAACATTTACGAATTTTTCATTTCCGAGTGAAGTTAGAAGATCTCCGATCAAGAGTTGGTTTGATCCCATGTTGAGTGGAAGTATAGCGGATCGTAGCATCACGCGATCTAGCCACATGATCGTAGTAACGATCTTAGTGAACTAATAAGCGATTTCTTCATCACCGCTTAGGCCTTAAACCTGGTTTAATCGTATGGGTAAACGTGGTTTACGGCTTAAGCGAAGGTGAAGAAATCGGCCCTAAGTTGTTTAGAGCACAAATGATGTCACGCTCCAAGGGGGGGGGGGTTTGTCAAGCCAAGCGTGACAAGCCTTACAATTTTTTCGGAGGACTCATCCAAAATTTGTGACAAAGGGGGGGGGGGTCAAAAAAGTTGAAATTTAGCGTGACATAATTTGTGTACCATCCCTAAACTTTCATTAGTTTTTTCATACACCACCAAGAACAGACATTTTAATATATCACGAATGATAACGTTAGCAGATAATGCAGAACCGTATGTACTATGCCTACTATGAACTCTAGAAAACTAGAACTAGAAAATTCGTCTCCAACCAAATGATGTACCATGCACAGAACGCTCATAAGACCGTAGTCATCTACGGGCATGAAACGTTAACTATGCTCGAGGAGATCCTGTCAGATCTTGGGGTTTTTGAACGCCGTGTATTGAGGATGATCGTCGGTGGGGTGCAGGTGTGCGGCGGCTTAGGATGAACCACGAGCTTGCCCAACTCTACGCCGAACCCAGTATCCAAAAGGTGATCAGAACTGGAAGGATACACTGGACAGGACATAATGCAATAATGCTGGACAGCAATCCTGCAAAGGTGGTGTTCGCTTGGGAAACGGTTGGTACAAGAATGGTACGATTGCTGCATAACATCTGTGTCGCGAATTTTACGGAACATTCCCGATAACTTTCTTCGGCAATGCAACGATCGTCGACAAACACCTCCACGAAACACTCTCTTACCTCCCGTGGGCCAATAAAACATAATCGGCTCTAGTGTGGTTGTGGAATTACTCATACATTACCATCCCATTCGACCGGCAGTGTCTACCGAAGTCGAAAGAAGTGCGAGAAGCACGCAAAAGGCCAACGACCGCTACGAATTTGACCTACTAAGAACACACTGTCATTGCCGTCATGTTTTCCCACAGAGAGGAAGGCACAGCGAACAGCCAAAGCACGCCGCCAACGAAACACTCTCTCGTCACACGGCAGTAGGTAGTGCTCTGTGTATATCCATTAGGGTGGCTCATAATGATCAAACTTCTTCTTCTCCTTGTCATTATGTCTTCACTGGGACAGAGCCTGCTTCTCAGCTTAGCGTTCTTATGAGCACTTCCACAGTTATTAACTGAGAGCTTTCTTTGTCAAAGTTGCCATTTTCGCATTCGTATATCGTGTGGCAGGTACGATGATACTCTATGCCCAGAGAAGTTAAGGAAATTTCCATTACGAAAAGATCTTGAACCGACCGGAAATTAAACCTAGACACTCTCAGCATGGCTGTGCTTTGTAGAGGCGGACTCTAATAACTCGGATAAGGAAGGCCCCAATGACCAAACTACAAAAAGCTTAAATTACACCCTCCAAGTTTGTTTATTTGGACCCCCTGAATCATCTGTGAAAATTTGAGCGGAATTCGTCAACTCTGAGGGAGCTAAACGATCTTGAAGTTTGTATGGAGATTTTCTCCACAAATTTCAAGATCTTTTTGCCCCCCCTTAGAGTTGATGAATTCCTTTCAAACTTCCACAGTAGCTTATGGGGATCCTAATAAACTTTAAAGGTTAAAATGTAAAACTTTCACAGTTTGATTTATCCCAAAAAAACGCCGAGGCCGAGATTCGATCCCGGTACGTTGAACATCCAAGAGCAACAGGTAACCATTGCACCAACACCGAATCTGAATTTGCAATAGCCTCACTAGATGAACAACTTTCATTTCCGTCAACGAATATATCCATGCCTCATCGGATTCCTGAGCCCTCTCGTGCTTCTACTCACTCAAAATCTAAGTCATTGACGATATATTATCAGAACGTTCGTGGCTTAAGAACTAAAACGAATAATCTGCTTCTCTCCTTGTCGGCCTGTGATTTCGATATCGTTGTTTTCACAGAAACATGGCTTCACGCTGATATAGCTTCTTCCGAATTATCCTGCAACTATGTCATTTACCGTTGCGATCGCAATGCTTCCAACAGCTGTCTACAAAGAGGAGGTGGCGTGCTAATTGCAATTAAATCGGAGCTAAACTGCAGAGCCGTGCATCTAGTTGACAGTGATGATCTAGAGCAAACTGCCGTTCGGATCACCTTACCACTGTTCTCCTTGTTTGTTTGCTGCATTTACATTCGCCCCAATAGTTGCCCAGAGAAGTACAAGAGGCACGTCGACTCAGTCAACCAGATTTCGACTCAAGCAGGCCCCCGCGACGTTATAGTTTGCTTAGGAGACTATAATTTGCCAAATTTAGTCTGGCATTTCGACGAGGAGATATTGGCATACCTGCCGATAAATGCATCAACTGAACAAGAACTTGCTCTCGCTGAAGCAATGATGTCCGCCGGCTTCTATCAAGTGAACGATCTTCTTAACGTGAACGGTAAGCTACTTGACTTGGTATTTGTAAGTGATCAAAGCATCATTGATCTCTTCGAGTCACCATATGCTTTGCTAAAAGTTGACGCTCACCATAAGCCGTTTATTTTAACCGTGGACGCCTGTTCTCGCGACGAAGATTCATCAGCAACTTTCACGTCAAATTTCGACTATGACTTCAATAACTGTGACTATGAAGAGCTCAATGCACGAATCGCCTCCATTGATTGGCAAATTGTTTTGAACCATGTTTCCATCGATGATGCTGTTTCCGCATTCTACAGTACTATCCATCATGTCATTCAATCGACAGTTCCCGTGAGGCCTCGTCGAAATTCTAAGCAGTTCAGCCAACCATGGTGGACACCGCAGCTTCGTAACCTGCGAAACCGCTTACGTAAAATAAGAAAACGTTTCCTTCGCCACCGGAATGCTTCGAACATGAGGGAGTTGAAGCATGCTGAAGAGGAGTACAATCTGCAGCAACGTAATCGTTTCCGTGAGTATACCGACAGCCTACAGGAGAATTTCAGGCAAAACCCTTCGTCATTTTGGTCCTACATCAACAAACGTAAAAGTTCGAGTAGAGTTCCTGTTGATGTTAACTATCGCTCTCGTGTTTCCTGTTCTCCAGTCGCAACTGCAAATCTATTTGCTGATTTCTTTCGTTCCGTGCATAATGATGTCACACCTCAGTTATCGCAGCAATACTTAGACAGTCTTCCGGCATACAACTTTCGCGTTCCGCAAGTAGCATTTAGTAATGTTGAAATTCTTGAAGCGCTCAGTACACTAGACGCATCGAAGGGTCCGGGTCCGGATATGCTTCCACCCGTCTTTATTAAGCAATGCGCCCATTCGCTCTCTTTGCCTGTTACGTCGATTTTCAATCGCTCGTTGATTGAAGGAGTTTTTCCTGATGCTTGGAAGCTCGCCTCAATTACCCCAATACATAAAGGGGGAAATATGAACAACGTGGAGAACTACAGACCGATTTCCATTCTAAATTGCCTTGCGAAAGTTTTCGAAAGCTTAATACACGGCATATTGTACCCCGTAGTACAGCACGCGATATCCGAATATCAACACGGCTTTGTCAGAAAACGATCAACGACGACAAATCTTATGTCATATACTCATTCTATAATCAACCATCTGGAGAAACGCAATCAGGTCGATGCCATTTACATTGACTTTGCTAAAGCATTCGACAAAGTGCCGCATGAACTAGCTATTGAAAAGCTGAGCCGGCTTGGTTTGCCATTTTGGGTGATTCAATGGCTGAAGTCCTATCTCTCATCGAGAAAAGCTTTCGTCAAAGTGCACGACGCAAGATCAAATGTTTTTGATATCCCCTCTGGAGTGCCACAGGGCAGCCATCTTGGGCCACTCATTTTCATCCTGTATATCAACGATCTGTGTGAGACCCTCAACTCAAGCAAACTACTGTACGCCGATGACTTGAAGCTGTTCCGTGTCATCAAATCGCTTTTGGATTGCTGCGCTTTGCAAGCCGATATTAGAACCGTATCTCGTTGGTGTGAAGTAAATGGAATGCAGATGAATGTTTCGAAGTGTAAGGTGATTACATTCACCCGCCGTCAGTCTATTATCTCGTTCGATTACTCTCTAGATAACACGTCGCTTGAAAAGGTTCGAACGATCAAGGACCTTGGAGTAACCCTTGATAGCAAGCTTCGATTTAACGAACACATCTCGGTGACAACAGCTAAAGCCAACGCGATGCTCGGTTTCCTGCGCCGGAACACATCGCAGTTCGATAACGTGTATGCTCTCAAATCACTGTACTGTGCTTTAGTTCGAAGCATACTCGAATACGGAGTCCAGATATGGGCACCGTACCACGCCGTGCATATTGAACGCATCGAAAGAGTTCAAAAACGCTTCCTAAGGTTTGCATTGCGTGGGCTCCCTTGGAATGATCCGGTCAATTTACCGCCCTACGAAAATCGGTGTGCACTAATCGGTCTGCAGCCGTTAGCGAGTCGTCGAGTGATGCTTCAACGCCTGTTTACCTTCGACGTTATCAGAAATAACATTGACTGTAGCAGCCTTCTGGAGAATGTCAGACTACACGTGCCCATTCGTCAGCTTCGAAACCGCCAACTGTTGTGGATTCCTGGCCATAGCACTCTTTACGGACTGAATAATCCCTTTGATATATGTTGTCGACTGTTTAATCAAGTGTGTAATGTGTTCGACTTTAATATTAGTAAATCAATTTATAAGAATAGGATTAAGTGAATTTTAACAGTCTGTGCAACTTCCAAGTTGAAGATGAAGCAAATAAATAAAAAATGGACCACCTTAGCGTCCATATTATCCACCTCATTCCCACTAGCGCGCTCTCTTGGTATGGGTAGATAGAGTTCGTGTCGAACGTGACGAATAGCTGACGTTGCCGTCTTTCATTATTGGGAGGTGGGTGGTTGGAAAAGAGTGCATTCGATTGCTCAGTGCATCAACGGCGAAGCCATGTATGAGTGTATGTGCTCTCACCTTCGCACAATCACTTTTGGGGCATTCGATGGGGGGTAAGGCTGCAAGCCCCAGCAGAAGTATTCCATCATGTTGAATAATGATGCTTGCATGAGATAAACCAAACGAAGAAGGAAGAAATTAGATCTACCGTACCTATATATCCAGGTGCTGCACCACAAAGCGGATGGGAGAAATGTGCTTAAGAGAGAAAACTAAGAAAAAAGCGATATTCATGTTCAACGAATATGCAATGAAAGAAGCAACATAGCTTACGTAACGAGGCACGATTTGCTGGGAACTGTCGATTTCAATGCTAGCTTAGAAGGAGAGTCTTGTGCAATAGGGCAGTTGAATCTTCGGCGTTACTGGGTTTGCTTCGAATGAGAATTAGACAATGGTTTTGGAAAGTATAAACATGGTTTCGATTTTGAATGACTTACTATTCTACACAGTACCAAAAAATAATGTGATTTACGTCTTCTGGGATGCACATAAAAGAAGCGAGCCGAATGACGTGAATTTTTGTCCAATTTCAAATACATTAGTGTCTGATTCGGGAAATGTCGATCACGGTTCCATCATTTTTGTATCCTTTAACATGTAAAATTACATTTTTTGTTCAATACGTCTACAAGGACACGTTTTTGTGTCGTTCCATCACTTACATCATGTGCCATTCAGTCATAACCAGAATTACGTCTAGAGTAGTTTTCATTATTTTTAAGAGTGTACGATTCTTCTTACTATTCTTGCTATGTTACAAGAGTTCCTTTAGGAATTACACCAGGGGTTCCTCCAATTTTATTGGAATACAAAATTTTGTTTAACATTTTTGCTCCTTTGAGAGGAATTTAAAATATGACGCAAATAAAATATTTCATACATTAAAATTTATTATGCGATTCAATTAACTTTCCAATAGTACCAAAAAAACAATTGAAAAAGCTCATTTACATTTTACTTTTCAAAAACAACTTTCGCAACATCCGCCAGTTGTAGGAACGTCCCCCACCCGTAAATCATTGACAGTTCATTTCGGATTCCGAAATATACCGTTACAACTGAAAACAACAAAAACCCACGAAGCATGAACTATTTCCCTAGGCCAATCCATCATTCTAGGGCGCACAAATACATCCCCAGAAAAGAGGTGGCATGCGTATCTAGTTTCTAGTAGTGCTCCCTCACAAACCGTGTTGCTCTATTTATACACCCAACCCTAGGACACAGCACAGCAGGGCTGCTACTATCTGAACCGTTGATGGTCTCGTTATAATAGTGCAAGGGACCATCCAAGTGGCGGGGGGAGGAATGTGCTTCCCCCTCAGTCAACATGCTCTGCCACGCATCACGATACGTGCGTGAGTGCATACACACATGGTTCCCGTTTACATGTTAGTTCTACCAACACTTGCCGTTGACCTAGATTCGGAAGCACCGAGCGGACGCAGACGCGCCAAAAGATAAACTAATTTCCTCCTAAACTACAATTTCTAAGCTAGTCAAAGTGCACACTGGTTCAGATCCCTAGAAACGTGAGATTTTAAGTTTTCGACTTCTAAACGTGATTCCAGAAGGTTTGAGGATTACTCATAAGCTTTATTTTGACATAATAATAATAGAAATCGGTACATAGCAGTGCAGCAAAAAAATAGCTCAAAAGGGATTTGTTTCTTCAGCAACTTCTTTCATTAAGATTTCAAGAATGAGTTTTCAATATTGGATGATAATTTTGTACTTACATTACAGTACTAGCGTGTATGGAACATTTCTCGAGATTTTTCCATAGTAATTTCTATATAAACCTACATTGTCTTTGGATCACCTTTAAATCACCGCCTCGAAAGCTAAAAATTTCATGGAGCACTATTTTTATGGTAAAGCTTTGATTACACAGTGTGTGTAATGCACGAACGTTCACTCGAAAAAAATCGTTCAAAGTTCGCGCGAATTGTTCGAACTTCTGTAAGAACGAACTGTTCGTCCATGTATTACACGGTTCGAGCAAAGACGTATTTGGTTCTGTGACTGATGGTTGTAGCAACCAACTTGTGGTCAATTCATTTTTCGTCAAAATGTCACTTCAACTAGCTGCTGTTGGTGCATTCAAAGTATTTTATTTACAAACGATTACTTTCAACTAATATTTCTTTACATTCAGTAAATAATTCTAAACATTTTTCAAGCGTTCAGGAATCTATCTAGAAGACCGTGCAAAAAATCCATGCAGGAGTATTCAGAATTGTCGTCAGAAATGACCTAATAAAAATGTCGAGGAAGTCTTTAGAAATTTCGTTGCGAAAACACAAGATCTTCTTTCATGGTATCTTTCAATCAATTCAATTCCTCCCGAAACCCATTTACAGATTTCATTTAAAATTTTCCAGCGTTCCCTTCAAGTTTGCTTTCAAATGAACAAATGAACGTTAATCTACCCATAGAATTTTATTCAAGGTTTCTTCCAAGAGATTTATACGGGAAGTCTTTTTTTTTCTTTGTTGCTTTTTTCATTAAATTTTTTTTATAAAATAAAAAATAAGTTACCCTAGTAAATCATTAGATATTGCTTCATCGCAATCCTATAAAATTAACTTGAGAGATCTACAAAGTTTTCAAGTGTTCCTTCCAATGCCTCGCGCTTAAATCGTTGAACCGTTCCTTCTGAAATTTATTCTATTTTCCGAGAACTCGTTAAAACATTTCTCATAATTATCCCAGAGTTTGCTACAGAAAAGCTACTCTAGGATTTGTTTCTACGAATACCACCACGAATAAAGGCTTTTAATTAAAAATATCCAGTGAGATTTTTCGACATAGAATGTGACATTTCTAAAAATTCTTTGGAGAACGGATTATTCATTTCCAAAATTCTATTCAATACGTTTTGAGTTCATTTCTTTCCAAATGTTTTTTTGAATAGAGACTCTAACATTACAGATCAAGAATTATGGATGAATTCTGAAGCAAATTGAACACATTTTCAACGAACAAACGTCAATTCTGAGCTTTTGAAGTTTTGATCATTACTTGAACGTTAACGGATTACAAAGTTCATTAAAACAGCTTTCTCAAAGCACTTCTTCACGAATACTTATGGTGAAGATGAATCGAAGCCAAACTTCAAATTTTCAAGAGCACAAATCTGGAAAACTATTCATCCGTTTAAGCTGAAAACTTAATCGATTGATCGCTTGCTGATGGCAACTTTTCAATTGAGATTTCAGCTCAAATGTGTGTTCGATTCTCCAGATTTGTGCTCTTGAAAATTTTAAGTTTGACTTCGATTCATCTCCACCTTAAAAGTATTTCTTCTGATTCCAAAAAAATACTACATGAATTTTACAACACATATATTGACAAATAAATTTACTACTGTTTCCTGGAAGTCTAAAGGAATTATTTATTGAATAATTACTTCCGGAAATTCCTTCACCAATTGTTCTATACATTCCTTAAAGATTTTTTCAATAGTTTCTCGAGATTTCCAAAGATTTTTTGGCACATTTTTCTGGCAAAATTGATTAAAATTGATCTAAGATATAACTCGAATGAAATGATTTTTGAGAATTATCAAAACAATTTCCAAACGAAATCAGAGGTGGAAGAATACTCGGAAGGACGCATATTTTATTTCTGGAGTTATTCTAGTAGAAATTGATTGAGGAAAGTCGGGAAGATATTCTGGTAGAACTCCTGAACAACATTTGGATGGATTACTAATAGAATTTAAGGGAAAAATCACTGGTGTAAATCATGTAAATTTTATTTTCTATATAAATAAAAATGAGCCCAGATAGCCGTAGCGGTAAACGCGCAGCTATTCAGCATGACCATGCTGGGGGTCGTGGGTTCGAATCCCGCTAGTCGAGGATCTTTTCATAAAGGAAATTTTCTCGATTCCCAGGGCATAGAGTATCTTCGTACCTGCCACACGATATACACATGCAAAAATGGTCAATCGGCAAAGAAAGCTCTCAGTTAATAACTGTGGAAGTGCTCATAAGAACACTAATATGAAAGAAGAAGAAGAAGATAAATAAAAATGAAGTGGTGTTTGTATGTCACGAAATAACTTGAGAACGGATCAACGGATTGAGATAAGTTTTTCACGGATGCATTCGACAAGGAATGCGACGTGTTCGTGCATGGAAAAAGTTTGAAAAAGTCTCCGGAATAATCGGGAAAACGGGAAAAGTGTCATTTTGTATGGGGGATACATGACGTTTTGCAACAGCCTACTTGATGGCAAGACGAAGTTTGCCGGGACCACTGGAAATGGCTTTTCAACTTGGTACCTACTAATCGTTCCCGTGATGTACCTTTCAGCTCTTAAATTTAAAGTTTCAACAAAAGAGGGATGGGATGTACCTAATAGCTCTTAAATTTTAAGATTCTTCCGAAAAATATTAGGGAATTATGACTATACCTAGTTTATATATATAACACAGCGTAACAAAAATGACATTTTTGCGTGTCTCAAGGATCAAATTATGTGTCTCTAGTAGATTTGGGGTTGCTGAATCTGGTGCCATTCTCAGAAATGTTCCAGCACGTCACAATTTTTAGCTACAGGTCGCCAAAGTTGTATAAAACACTGGTTTTATTATTGTTTACATGAAATTTAAAGTACAATGTATCATATTTTTTTGTAATCTAATACACCAAACATGTAAAATAGAACTTGAACTTTCATTTCAGACATAATTTGATTGAAATTGCGCGATTAAATTTCGATTAAACCGATTTTTTCAACATGCTTGCAGTCTCCATACAAAATTCTTCGTTTCTTCTATATGGCAAAATACAACAATTCTCAAAACCACCAAAAAATAACTTTTCCTTATCGAAAGTAATACAAACTTTGATGATAAGTATTGTTATACACATAAAGTTTGAATTCTGTGGCAAATTAAGCCAATATATTACCTTACAAGCTGGCAAACTTGCATGCAAGTTGGCTGAAATAGTCATTTTTTGCATTTTCAACAGTCAATATCTCAAAAACTAGACGTGCTATGAAATTTCTGAAAACGGCAATGGATTCAGCAACCCTAAATTAAGTGAATAGCGGTATTTTGGTGCTGGAGACAAAAACGTGTTCCGCAGTGTAATGTGTGCTTACGATGGTTTTCTTCAAGTCGAGTCTAGTACACGACACTGAAGACGGCCTTACATTAGAGGTCGAAATACGCGTATCTGTCAAAAGGTATAGTACTAAATTCGTTTTTTTCATCTACTTATCTCAGATTAAACGTAACCCTTGAAAAGATCATGAAAACTGAAACTTGATAGATGGTAGAGGTATGGCCAAGAAACATGAAATAGCTTTATTTTACAAAATTACATGCACACTTCAAATAAACCATGCGATTTACGTCTTTCGGGATGTACATAAAAGATGCGAGCCGAGTGACGTAAATCAGTGTGGAATCCCTCACTGCAATGGATAATGGTCACCATGTAGAGGCACTTTATACTGACTTCAGTAAAGCATTTGACCGCGTTGATATACCTATGATACTATTCAAATTACAAAAACTAGCAATAGAGTCTAATCTTCTGAAATGGATTGAGTCCTACTTAACCAACCGTCAACAAATAGTTAGATTCAAAGGAAGTAAATCGAATCCCATTCAAGTCACCTCTGGAGTCCCTCAAGGTTCCCATTTGGGCCCTCTTCTCTTCATACTGTTTGTCAACGACATCTCTTTGATCCTTAAACACATAAAAGTACTGATTTACGCTGATGATATGAAACTTTATTTAGAAATGAAATAAATACTAAATAAATACTAAATAAAGAGGACATAAATATATTCCAAAATGAAATAAAAGTCTTCTACACCTGGTGTAATAAATCCCTGCTGCAATTGAATGTATAAAAATGTAACTTAATAGCTTTTAGTAGAAAACGAGACACACCAAACGTTACAATCACCCTAGGAAATCAGACAGTGGTAAAATGTGACAGAGTCAGAGACTTAGGTGTCATCTTAGATTCAAAACTAACATTCATTGATCATTATAATACAATCATTAACAGAGCAAATAACATGCTTGGATTCATAAAACGGTTTAGTTATAGTTTCCATGACCCGTACACAATTAAAACGTTATATACTGCTTATGTAAGGTCAATACTTGAATATTGTAGTGTAGTTTGGTCTCCTTTTTCAATAACACATGAAGAACGGATAGAATCAGTACAAAAACAATTCCTACTGTTTGCCCTACGTAAATTAGGTTGGACAAGATTTCCACTAACTTCTTATAAAGCCCGCTGCATGCTTATCAACATACAAACTCTAAAAGTGCGTCGTGAATTCGCAATGGTGTCCTTCGTAAATGATATTGTTTCACATCGTATTGACTCCGCAGAACTCTTAGCAAAACTAAATTTTTATGCACCCTTCCGACAACTGCGAAACCGGAATATATTCCTTACATGCCATCATCGTACTAACTATGCCAAATATGGGCCTCTTAACCCCTCTACCGGCAGCTTCATTTTTTACCGCAAAATTAAAATTCAAATCGTTATAACTATTTTGTTTTTCAACATTTTTGCACCATTTTTTCACAAGTTATCAAAAAACTCTTCTAGTTTTAGGATCTGTGTTGATATTGATCATTGGTCATCTGGTTTTGAAGATATTCCAAAATTCCTTAGGGGACCGACACGTAACAAGAACCCCCAATTAATTTCTCAGGCTACAGAATTTTAATCTTATTCGGATATTCATTTTTCCGAACAATACATTAATGAGAGTATGTTGTGAAAAAAATGAAGTTATGTGGTGCAGCCGTCTTTAAGTAATGAGCATTTAGATTTCTGGAACCACGCTGGCCATATAAAGATCTTAAAAACTTCAAAAAACATCATATCGTAATTTTCAGATATCTCCAAGAATACTGAACCGATTTGTGTGATTTTTTCAGAGTAGCTCCTTATTACCTGGCATTATATAGCCCAAATTTTATTTTTTTGATAAATTTATCAAAAACAAAATGGCCGCCAAAGACATTTTATATGGAAAATGTCGGTCCCCCAAGGAACATCGAAATATCTTTAAAATCAGATCACCAATAATTAATATCGACACGGATTCCTAAACTAGAAGAGATGTTTGAGAACTTATGAAAAAATGGTGTAAAAATATTGAAAAACAAAAAAGACGATTTGAATATTTATTTTGTGGTAAAAAATGAAGCTGCCGGTAGAGGGGTTAATCAAATGATGGCAACATATAATAAACATTGCGCAAGTATTGACTTCACAACGACAAAAACCAAATTGAAGCGATATTTCAATTCAGTTCGTTATGTACCTTTATAATTCCTGTTAGAAAAATATGTAAAATTAGTGTGTAATGAAACGGTCTACTAATGATTGACGACAAATAAATAAATAAATAAATAAATAAATAAATATTAAAAACTTTAGTGTTTGATTCGGAAAATGTCGATTACAGTCCCATCGTTTTCGTGTAATACCATTGTTGTTCAATACATCTTAGAAAACACGTTTCTGTGTTTTTCACCACTTACATCATGTGTCATTCAGTAATAACGAGAATTACGTCCACAATAATTTTCATTATTTTTAAGAGCATGCTGTTTCAATCAACTAATGTTGTAGTCTATTTCATAATCCAAAGGGATTGATCAATCAAATACAAACACTCGGTAGAAATATTGTTCGGTATCAGTGGCGTAACCAAGGGGGTTTTGGAGATCAACAAGGAACAAAATAGAAGGAGAGCAGCTGGATAGAATCACGCTAATTTATTGCAATCTTTCTTAATTCATTTTTCTTTACAAAAATAAAAACATTCTTAAATTCTTGAACTATATTTTATATATTTTTTTAAATTTGCGTACCCCCGTTGAACGAAATCCTGGTTGCGCTACTGTTCGGTATAGATATAGGGTCTTGATGATTAGAGCCTCATTTTCTCATATGGGGCTCTGCGCAAAAATGTACCTCTCCTTTTCACTCCTTCATGCAATTTGTAAACAGCAAGGCCAGTAAAAGTCAAAATCCCATACATAATCAAAACAGTGCAGAGGCCTATAATAATAATTCATTTAGATTCTTACAAATAAGTTTTCAAAATTCTCTTGTATAAATATATAAATAACAACACTTGACAAGTGCGACTAATGAAAAATATCAAAATTTCGCCAGGTATTTCAGTTCCAATTAGGCTGGTACAAATATTAATTTTCTTTTATGTCCGAGAGCACTTGGAAGGTAATAAATAAGGAACAAAAAAAAAATGAAAAAAAGGTATTTTTTCGATTTTTTATTTGTAACGATAATTGTTAAACTTTTTTCGATTGTCATCTGTTTCATTATTTAACCTATTTTTTTTTGCTTTGAAAATTAAAAAAAACTAACTGATCCTGTTTCGGAGCGTCTTGCTGGGTAGTGCTTCGTGAAGCCCAAGCAGGACAGTTCGGTTTTGCGTCGTACCATAGATTTTGCTCACGGTTTCGCGCGTGTTTTTGTCGCCGGAGTTTTTTTTTACGCGTATCGTTATTTTATACAATCCGATGACTCTGGAGGGATCGGTTTTGCTTTTTACTGGCTATTGAGCAAAAATATTACTGCACAATCGACAAGCATTTCGCGAAAGACTATTTATACTATAAATAAACTATTGTTTTCTCTTTTGATTGCCGGCATTCAAAAGATTAAATTGAGAACTCTTAAATAACAAATGTTTTTGGTCTATCGCCAGCTTTCTAGGCGAATCCTGACAATATACCTTCCCCAACCTCCAACTCCGTAGCACTTATGAGGGTGTCGCTGAGTCGGTGGCCTCTCATTAAGTAAGTGCTACATCAATATTTCTTTCCCTTATCCCAAGTTACGGTAAAGATGGGCGTGGCCGGGAATAGTGATATTCATGCTTTTAATATTCTTGTTTATGATTTGAACAAGGTATACTCCCCTGCCTTGGTCCTGGAAGTAGTCAGAATGAGATTATTAAAAAGAAACATGAATGTTGCTAGTATCCAATCTACGAAGTATACCGTAACTACGCTAACGCTAAAATTTAAAAACCTAACTGATGTCAAAAAAAAATGAATCATTTTTTTTCCTGCCCTTAAAAATTTTCGGATTTTTGAAGGGGGGGGGGTGACATAAAAGAAAAATGAATATTTTAATAAATAATAAAGATTACTTCATAAATATCTCAAAAGATTCATTAAAGGAATCTCCTTTATAAATTACTTCAGAGATTCCAGGGCTTCATTCTTAAATTTCTCAGGGATTTCTAGAATAATGTTTCCAGGAATTTTCGAAGAATTCATGCAGAGATTCCTTCCATTACTCCAGGAATTTCTCTAGAGACACAGCCAAGGATTCCTTCAACGATTTCTGAAGAGATTTTTTCAGAGGCTTCTCCGGAGATTCCTCCAGAATACTTTCTGCAGGGCTCCTTCCAAAGATTTTTACAGGTATTTCTCTAGACATTTGGCAATTTCTCCAACGATTATTTCAGAAACTTCTTTAGGTATGCCTCCAGCATAGACTCTACAGTCAAGAAATTCTTCAGAAATTCCTCCGAAGATGCCTCCACAGATTCCACCGAGGATTCCTTCAAGAATTTACCCGGGTAATCCTTCAAAGAGTCCTACAGATTTTTTTCAGAGGCTCCGCTAGGGATTCAAATGAAATAATCTCTACAAGGATGCCTTTTGAGGTTTCTTAAGCATTTTTTCAAGAATTTCATCAGGGATTACTCCGCAAAACTTTTTTCATGGGTTCCTCCAAAAATAGTTCCAATTTTTTTATTGGGAATTCCTAAAGAGATTTCCCCAGGTATTCTTCCACAGACTCCAGTTTTTTTTTCAAGTGCATTTTTCAGTTATTTAATCGGAAATTCTCGCAAAAGTTCCTCTAAGGATTTTTCTAGAGATTCCTCCATGAAATTCTACAGAGATTTCTCCATATTGTTTCTAGAGGTTCCTCTATGGAGGGATTGCTTCAGGTATTTTTTCAGGAATTCATCCAGGTACATCGACAAAAAAATTTTCAAAAAAGAAGTGTCTGGAAAAAATCTTGGAGGAATCCCTGGGGGAATTCTAGAGGTTAATTTGGTGTGAATAGTGGAGGAATCCATGGGGAAATCTCTGAAGAAATTTATAGAGACATTCTTGGAGGAATCCTTGGAAAAAATCTGATATTTAAAACAATATTCTCTGGAAATATTTCTGTGCAAATACCTTGAGGATTACCTACAAAATCCTTGAAGTAGTTCCTTTAGTGATTTCGCTGAGAGAATTCATAAAGAAACTCTTAAGAAATTCGTGGAATAATTACTTGTATTATCCTAACAGAAATCCCTGGTAGAATGCATGGAACAATCCATAAAGAAATCTCTGGAATGATTCCTGGAGTAACTTCGAGAGTATTACCTGAGAAAGACTTTGCGAGTATCCTGGAGAAATTCATGGTGCGATTTCTGGAGCAAGGTTTTAAATAATCCTAAAAGCAGTTGTAGGAATTCCTGGAGAAATCTTGAGCGGCAACTTTGCAAGAATCCTTGTAGAAAATTTTCTTGAGGAATCCTTCGATCAGTCTTCGGAAGAATTTCAGGAGAAACCCATAAAATCCAAGTACCCTGTTCCAGCTGCTGGAAAATTTTTGGAGGAATCTCATTAAAATATTGCCGGAAAAATCTATGGAGGAATCACTGGAGGCATTCCAGCAGGAGCTCCTCCTCAGTAGAGATTGTTCTGGAGGAATCTTTGCAACAATCCTTGGTGAAATTCTGGAGGAACTACTAGTAGAATTCCTAGATGAATTGCTCCTAAAGCCCTATCTGAGCCGGTCTGAAAGAAATTAGTTGTGATTGAAAGTTCATCTTTGAGGAATCTCTGACAAAATTATTTTCTGACACCAATCCACAATGGACCGAATCGACAATTTAGCCGGAAAAGCGTTTTCTTTTGATCTAACTCTTCATTTGAGCTAAGTAAATTGATTTTGAAAGTTTTAACTTAGGGTGGACACAAATACTCAGTTATTTTGGTCTAACTTTTTTACTTTAAGTTTTACGTGAATGTGGTCTCCAGAAGAGTTGCAGAGGAAGTAAAGATATACATTTTTGCAGAACATCGGAAGTTTGTTATTCTTGTGACTTTGAAGTTATAAGCAAATTTAAGTGGAAAACTATGAAATCTTTAGATGCCCATAACTCATGGAGTTGATTCAATATTTTTTTTTGTTTTAGTGGCATTAGAAAGGCCATACAATATTGGTTTAGGCAACTTTTGCTGCAAAAACTGTGAGAACGTATTTTTTGTAAATTAAGAAAATTCACTTCAAAAATACACTTAAAAAACTCGAAACTCGCTTGTAACTCACAAGATTTTAAAGTTAACGGCGTATTGTCTTCAGCAAAGTTGTAGAAACCAGATCTACAACTATCCCATACACCACTTTTTACAGAAATGTGAAACAAAATATGAAAAAATGATGATGCGATTCAGATGTAGGTCATCTTATATTTATATTACTATAAAACATTAAGTTAGTATATCAGTAGTCGCTCTCATAGACTTGCTATTGTATACTTTGTATGGTATTATGATTTTATTATTTTTTTTATCAGTACTCAGTGGTATAATTCAAAGTGTAAAATGGTGCCAATGCAACTTAAGAAACTTCAAATGTTTCGTGTTTTGACTGACAGGACAATAGTGTCCTGGGGTACAGAACTGTGGAAATATCTAACATTATTAAAGAAGCCTAGGTTATCTAAAAGTATGCAGGTTTGAAAATTATTGATAGAATAGAAGTACAACTATATTGCTACTACTTGAATAATTTTGTATTAACTAATACTAAAATGTATTATAAGTTCTACATTTTTTGTTACACATTCCTCCATAAGGTTCGATATGAAAAAGTTGTAGATCTGGCTAAAACCAACAACTTTGCTGAAGGTAGCACGCCGTTAACTTTTAATTCTTGTGGTTTACAGGCGAATGAGTTTTTAGGTGTATTAAGAATTTTCTCAATTTACAAAAATTACGTTCTCACAGTTTTTGCAGCAAAAGTTGCCTGGCCTTTCGATTGCCACTAAAAGAAAAAAAAATCGAATCAGCTCCATAAGTTATGGCGTCTAAACATTTCATAGTTTTCCACTTAGATTGCTTATAACTTCAAAATCACAAGAATAAGGAATTAAGGAGCATATAAGAGATTGGATATTCAAGCAGTTTTTAAATTTGTATGTCCCTAATATTACATCTCATTTGCCAAAGCAGCTTAATATTTTTACGTTTTTCGAATTCTGAACCAGTGTGCACAGTGCGTTGAGTGCTAACTGACTGGATCCGTCCCGCGTTTCCCGGTGGATAGGAGGGTGCATGTGCGTCCACCCGTTGTAAATTATTCCTAATGCCATTATCAACCTTCGGTCTGACGATTGAATTAACCTCTCTTGTCCACGGAACTTTTTTTTCCTACGGTGCCACCCATAGTCAATCGGTTAGTCAGTCAGTTAGTCGCGGCGTGGTAAATTTACTAGAATTCCAATACATACGACTGCACCGTGAGGGCGGTGGACGGCTAGCAACACTGCAAGAAGGGAGGGGACCTTAAATCGTTCTGAACTTGTTACTTGGGAGGCAGCCGTGTTTGGTTCACCAGCTTACCGGGTATGGTCGGTTGATGTTTGTATAAAAAGTCAAGAACTAGAACAAAACAGCGAGAGATTGTTGAAAAGCATTGACATTGATGGAAATGATGTAACGTGTTACTTTGTTGATTCCGATTGCAATCGTAAACTTCCTCGTTGGACGACGCGATTCTGATAAATGCAAAAAGCGAATGGGTACAGCGGAACAGTTGTTTGGATTTGTTTGGGAAAGGAATACCTACATACTACAACAAAGTGACATGCAAATTATGTCAATACTATTATTTAATTCACTTCAACAAAAGCGATCTAAATCATATTTAAGCTTTAGGAAAAGATAGACTTATGTGCGATGTCCGTGTGCCATGGGAACAACTCCAGAAACCTGGAGAAAATTTTCAGAACCCCACTCAGTGCCGTTGGTGCTAAAAGTGGGGTCATGGCACTAAACATTGCCGCATGGATGTCAAATGCATGATTTGCGGGGGTTCTTCCCACGCTAAGGCCGACTGACCTGTGAAGGAAGGTATCAAAAGTTTGTATGCGCAAATTGCGGGGGCAACCATAAGTCTAACTTTTGGGATTGTCCTCCCCGCAAACGAATCGTTGAGGCTCGTAACAGACAGATTTTCGGGTATTTTTTCCTTCATATACTTTAGGGATTTCATCCGATAATTGTTCCGCATATTCCTCTAGTTGTTGAAGGATTCAAGGATTTTGTAGAAAATTCTATAATTGTTCCTTCAATTCTTTATTTCTAGTAGTTCTTCACGGGGTTCTTTTAAAATTCATCCAAGCCTCCTAGAAATTGATTCCGAGATTCTTCCTGAAGTTATTCCGGAAATTTTTCGGAAATATTTGGGAAATTTAGGAATGTCTCTACCGACTTCTTGAGCAATTTCACCAGGGATTCTCCTCCAGTAATTTATCCAATAGTTTTTCCTAGGATTTCCGCAAGAAGTATTCCAAATTTCCACGAGTTTGGCACCCAAAACATTCCAGAAATTCTTAAGGTAAATCTCAATGAACACATACAGTGATTCTTCTAAGGAGCTTTCTACCTCCTCTATTTCTGGAGGTATCTTTAAAAAATGCTAGTAGAATGTGTATATGTGAAGGAATCTTCAGAGTAATATCAGTTGAAACTTTGGGCAAATGCCTGAATCAATTTTTATGAAATACTGAGAGACAAATTTGTAGAAAATATCTTGCTTCACACCTATTATGTTTTGAACATAACAACGATTCTTTGCAGAAAGCTTTGAGTAGAACAAGCACACAAAAAAATAAATTCATGAATTCCTGACTCTGTATCCGCTCACTCCAACCAAAAAAAACTAAAGGAAGTCCACTTTCAGTCGTTGGTTGGTAAGACTTTCACTTTCGTTCACAGTGGCACCGGGAGCTTACCATGGTTCGCACTTGGTCGAGTAAATCAAATTAATTAGCGACCCACTTGTAAACAAATCCCCTTTCACGTTATTGCACTCACTGTGTCTGTCATCACCCCGCCCGGTCTTTGGCTTTGGCATCTTGCCACTCGAGATTGACAGCCCTGGTGTGACAGAAGAAAAGCTTGTTTAAAGTAATGTACATCAAGTGGCAGCCAGCTCACTGCCAAGTGTGTGCGGTCTGCAAATATGGGGACGAGTGTTTTGTGTATGCAAATAAAAAGTGCTACGTTTGATCTTTTGTATTTATGGCAGTGATACTAAATGAAATGCATCTCAGTCAAAGGGATGATGTATTTATAATTTGTTTATTAGTATCATTTCAAACATTACATTTATTTCTTATATCTAGTTGTGTTATGTTAGGCAACACTATAATTATAATTTAGTAAATTAAACTGTTATTTTGTCAACAACATATTATACTCCTTTTTTGTAGCAGATCAATTTTTGTACAGGTAAATTGAATGTACCTGATTACGAAAGAAAAAATCACGTTTACAACAAACTTTACTTAAATATATACAGCTCTTTGGAATAGAAGATTACAACGATTTTTGTCTAAAATTATTGATAATTTTATTTGACATTTGTTCCAATGTTTCAACACTGGATATTCTATGCATTTCATAAGTACTGCACCAGAGAGGTGGCTCCAGAATAATCATCAAAATTTTGTTTTGAATTCTCTGTAGAGATTTCTTTATGGCATTACAACAGTTATTCGATACAACATACAACATGATCGGTCTAAATTTTTGTTCAGAAAATTTTAGATAATCCCATAAAGCTAAGAACCGAAGTTTTTTTTTTGTTTCTAAATTAAAAAAAAATGTTTTGTTTCAATTTTTGATATACTTTTGCAAACCATATAACAATTTCACGAGCAATAGCGGGGAAAAAATTGCGCTTGAACTCGTCCATCATTCACGCTACCGACAAATCAAACCATGCCAAAAGCTTCCTGCAGCGGAAAGCTTTTGTTTGGTTGAATCATCGTGGCTGTCGCTCGCCACGTGTAAAAGAGCACGTTGCCGTGGAGATACCTACCTCTACTCTACCTAGGTATAGCTTTGCAGCGATATTGCGAACCTGCGCGTCGTCGCTCAGCCAAATGAGAGTGAGAGCGATCCGGCGATGAATCCGACCAGAAATATGTGAGCGAGCGCGTTTTTACCTACCAGAGAATAGTTGTTACGGCAGGTCGTCGACCTTTTACCTACTTTCGGTGGGGTAGATTGGAAGCGAAACTACGATGCTGATGATGATGATGGTGAAGTGCTCTGAATCAGAGACGGATGGCACATTCCCACACACGTTTACAGCAACATTGACAAAAGTTACAGATGTTGTAAAAGCTGCAATCGAACTGATTTTCATTACTATTCTTTTAATAATGTTAGCGTTAGTGTAGATAATTTTACTATATTTACTATTTGATTTAACCTGCTTATATGAGAAAAATATGCGCTATTTAATAAACATAGCCTAACTAACTTTGGATTCATCTATGTTGGTAAATTAAAGTTTTTTTTTTTAATTTTCCATTCAACAAAGATTTTTCTTCTTTTAAAAGAAGGATGTTCTTTCATGTAATGCAATAAACTTGATTTTTGACATTGTTGCTCATATGATATTCATCGGTGGTTTTACATTCTTTTTAACATAATAAGCTGTTCTTTGCTACTATTAACGTTGAAACTGTTAAAGGTTTTAATATTATTTTTATTAACTTTTTCTGTAGTGATAATGAACGTAACAGATAATTTGATCTCTGTGACAATTACTTCCTTCTTTCAAATATCTGCGGTTCTTCCGAATAATCACCAGCGAGTGACCAATCAATCAAGTTTACAGCATAAATCACCGTTTGGTTCTCTAAAATTAAACTCTTGAGGTTTGGCTACGATTCATATTCACCTTAACTTATGCTCCAATTGCTTCTAACGTGCTGTCATGAGCCTTTGTGAAAAAGGGACATGCATTTTCTATAGTCATATCACGTGCTTTGTATTCGCCAATGTGGTTTGAAATCATATTTCATATTTCATCACTTTTTGTTTAACATGACTAACTAACTTTATACTCTCACATGAACACAATTCCATCGTGGTTTGTCAAGGTCAAGCATTGTGTTTGCAACAGTAGTGAGCTATTTAATATGAATAGTAGATATACATCCAATCAGAAGAAGCAACACGCTCATATGCTATTGTGTATTGTTTGTGTGTATTGTATTGTAATTGTGTATTGCTTTTTCGGAATTGCTGTTTTACATGCACCATGAGATAGATCATTCGACGTACATCCACAGGCCGAATAAGTAGTTTTGTGACTGAATCCAGCATACTATATTGAAATCGATAAAATGACAGACCCTTCGTCCGATAGTAAGAACCAGGTTAAGCTTTTGAAATCATCGAGAGGAAAAGATATGATTGCTATTCAAGGTTTTATTTTCCAGCAGAACAGGAGTGAGGTTTGTTGGATAATTGTAATATTTTTCAAATATTTTATATCATATTGTTGAGCAGGTCGATAATGTGTACTACTGGGAGTGTAAATCAAGGCGCCAAGCTCAAAATGTCCTGCAAGGGCTAGAAGTACGAAAGTAAACGGAGTGCATAAAGTTTTGAGTGTCTCTGAGCACAATCATGAGCCCGATCCTATTTCATTGTCCGAAACGGAATTCCGAGCACAATTAAAAAGAAAAGCCGAAACTGACAGCTCGAGCAACATAGCAAAAATAGTACAAACTACTCTAAGTGAGTTTCCAACATCTGTCCAGTCAAGAATATCTGTGGCAGCTCGCCGAAAACTTGTGCAACGAGTGCGTGCTAACGGAAAATCCGAAGATACGGAACCCGAAACATTGGAAGGATTCGTGGTTCCAGACGAGCTACAAAAATCTATTGATGGAAATCGATTAATGATTAGTGATATTGAGGATGGGTCTGAGCGAGGAATGATCTTTGCGACAAACGAATCACTGCGTCGTCTCTCAGATTCAAAGTTTTGGGTAATCGATGAAACGTTTGCGACTGTGCCGGGATTGTTTAGACAGCTTGTGACTATTAATGGAAGTCTTGCACCAGATCACACTCGTGTGTTTCCATTGGTTTTTATTCTGATGACATTCAAATCTGAGTCCCATTACCGTAAAACTTTCAATACATTGATTGACAAATGTGATTAGTTCAATCAAACTATTATTACATACAGTTTAACTGATCATTCGTTTTTTTTTTCAGAGGAAATCGACATAGACCTAGACCCAGGATATGTTATCACGGATTTCGAAAAGGCACTGATAAGCGCGGTTGCCGCAGAATTTCCAGATGCGCGACATTCTTGTTGGTTTTTTCATCTCAGCAAAAATTTGTACAAATTCTTTCAACGGCATAAACTGATGAATGAATTTGTACAAAACTCTGCTGTGTACAATACGTACAAAAAAAACTCAAGCTCTGGCATTCTTGCCTGCGGCAAGGATACCAGAGGCTTTTGAAGCTTTTGAAGCTCCATCCTCTATGGCCGAATTCATCAAATATTTCGATGAAACCTATGTCAACCTACGTCCCACCAGACCAGCGCGGAAAAATCATGTAGCGAAGTCAGTTCTTCTTTATCCTCCGACACTGTGGTCCATATACGAGAATGTATTGCAAGGACTTCCACGAACAAGTAACCAGGCGGAAAGCTTCCACAGCAGATGGAACAAACTTGTTGGTGCGAAACATGTCGGCGTTCTGCGCATGATAACTGAGCTTCGCAACGAGAATAAATATACGGCCGGTCTGATAGTTTCCGGTATATTTGGATCCAACGAACGACAGAAGAAATCGCATAATGCTGCAAAAGATGACAAACTTTTAAAAATTGTTCAGACTTATGGAAATTACTCGCTTGAAAATTTTATTTTAGCGGTGTCTCTGAATATTTTTTTCTATAGGCACTCCGTGCTCGTGGCCACTACTGTGCCGGATTCAGTTGATCTGTAGCTTCTTTATCGATACAGATCTATTTTCAGCTTATCTATATTTACATCTAGTTTCACTCTCTCCTACTCTTTTACTCTCACACCGAGCAGGTAGGAGAGAGCTCTGCTATTAGTGAGGCTAGCTGCCTGCGAAGAGGATCAGTTTGTCTCAGTCACCATCTGATACTGACGGAGGATGGATGTGCTCCCCCAAAGCACGGTCCTCCGTGAGGCGTCTTCTGGTGGCTGGACGGGTTTTTTTGTGGAGGGGCAGGGAATCGAACCCATGACCTTCCGCTTATGAAGCCTCTGAATCTTAATTCAGAATAAATATAAGACAAGTTTATTTTTGTTGTTATGAATTCAATAAACATTTAAAAAGAACTCATTTTTTTAAATACCAAATATATATTACAGTTAAACCTCCATGAGTCAATGTTCTAGTACTCGATATCGGCTCATGGAATCATATTGAAAATCAAATTTCATGGTTACTATGATGGTCCCCTTAAACGCATTTCCATAGCATCGTTGTTCCATTACTCGATATTTCCATGAGTCGATGGTCCCTTCGATATCGACTCATGGAGGGTTGATTGTATTTCAATTCCCACATCCCACATACCATTAACAAAGAATCATTCTAGCGAGAAGTGTTCTATCTTGAAACTTTTGATTCATTTCAACTGGACACTCAATTAGTTAGTAGGTACTAGACATTCTTATAAAAAAAATATGCGAAATGTCCATTATGCGAATCGTCCATTAGTCCACTAAGCAAAAATAAACTTATGCGCAATGTCCATTATGCGAAACGTCCATTATGCGAAACGTCCTTATGCGAAACGTCTTTATGCGAAATGGGTCACCCCCCTTTCATTCGTCACTATCGAATAAAAATGAGTTCATACGTTTCTCCATAATCTGTCATTACCAGTGAATCAAATTGTAATAAAAGCAGAAGCAAAACAAACTACAAAGCAAGCGCGCAAGAAGCAAGTTCTCGAAAATGTCAATGCAAAGTCAATAGTCAATAGTTAATAGTTCAATGCACAGTCATAGTCTGTAAAGTTGAGATTAACTGTTGTTGCGCTACAATATAAAACCGAAAACACAAAATTTAATGATTCCCAACTGATAAGCAACGAACATTTTTGTCGAAAACACCTAAAACTAAGTTATCAGCATTTCAATAGACAAGATTTTGATATATTTGGCTCACTAGCTCCCTCAGTTACCAAAAATCGAACTAATCAGATACGTACCGCAAGGGCTGCATATCAAACTTAACTTAACTTTACTGGAAACACCATAACGTAATAACACATATCTCTAAACATAACGAACAACTGAAAACATTGCCTGTTTTGCATCGTGAGATATAGATAAGTTGAAAATATTTTATGCTCACTAGCGCCTCCTAGCGGCAAAATGTTTAACATGTTATTTTTTAACATGCGACTATACGCTGGTGATATAACGTACAACTTTATTGAAAACAACTGTCTTAGTTCAAAACTGCATAGGCCAATATTGAAATTTTGAATTTGCAATGCTCACTAGCATGCACACATAGTCCTAAACATAGAGAACAACTTTGCCGAAAACACCGACTTTCTAGCTGGTCTGCATCGTGAGATATGTGAGTTTGAAATATATATAAAGCTCACTATCGCCTCCTAGTTGTACTAAGCTAACATATGTTCACCCGACTAAGGGTACATAACAAAATTATATCACCTTATGATATTATAATTTCAAGATTTCATCAAACATAGGTTGATACAATTTTGATGCAGGATGTTGTTTAAATAACTAAAATTATAACAAAAAATATATATCAATTGTATAATACAGTTAACTCTCCCTTACTCGATATTCCGTATCTCGATATCGAGTTAGAGAACCATAGTAAAAGTTGGTTTTCATGGCTAACTCGATGGTCCCTTGGATAGCAGTTGCACTGGTTTTGTGCTCTGTAACTCGAAACCTTGATGGTCCCTTCAAAATCGAGTAAGGGAGAGTTGACTGTAAATATAATTAAACGTGTTTTTAATCTACCAAAAACATATCAAACTCAGTTATAAATTTTGATACAATGTATCAAAATTATAATACTGTGTAATATACGGGGTAACTCATTTAGTCACGAGTTTTTTGATCAATTATAAGAAAATTCTAATAAGACATGATATTCCGCACAATAAACAGAAAAATGTATGCTATAAAACAAGCAATTTAATATTGGAGTTGTGTAGTAACGAGTTAATTTTTAATCACTTGCAATCATTCAATTATTAAATGATGATCATATTATTTAGTTAACAAATCCAAGAGATTTTCTCTTATTCTCCCCAAATGAAAACAAAGTAACTCATTTTAAGTTAGTTAATATTTACAAAAAAAAACATGATATGATTAACAACAATATAGATACACTACCCGTCATAAATACGGACTCACTAAAATAAGTATTGCAACACTCAGCTGAATATTGAATCACCCTGAAAAGTTTAGCATCACCTCAAAACTGGTAAATTCACATTGCTATATCTCGAGATTCTTACGACTTGCAAAGAAGCGATCTTCAACAAAGTTGTTCAGGGGATCAAGGGCATCCGGAAAGCAAATAGTTTGGTTCGCGATTTTGCCGCTAGGTGGCGCTAGTGAGCATGTAAAATTAAGCATTTCAAACTAATTCTAGCTTGTGATCCACAAGAGATAGAAAGTTCGGGTCTTCGGCAAAGTTGGTCAGAAGATCAAGGACATCCGGAAGACAAACAGTTTAGTTCACGATTTCGCCGCTAGGTGGCGCTAGTGAGCATGTAAAATTGAGCATTTCAAACTATTTCTAGCTTGTGATCCACAAGAGATAGAAAGTTCGGGTCTTCGGCAAAGTTGTTCAGAAGGTCAAGGCGTCTTGATGATAAATTTTCAAGCTATAAAAAATGGCCTTAAAAAAAATTATTATTATTATTAAAATTAAATATATGAAAACTTTGTAGAACACCAAATTTGTCTAAAATCGAAACTAGTCTTAGTTAAGGACAGTTTTCTCCAAATTTTTCCTTATTTTTCTCAAAAATTCATCTATTTTTGACAATAATTTCATAAATACTCAACCGATACCATATCTTTTTACATGTTTTTGAGGAAAATTTAGTTGTTTTAAACTGTTTTACGACATATTTTTCTAAAAATTGGTTTTGACTTAGTTATTTAACAAAAACTGCACAAAAAATGCCAGTTTTTTCAAATGCAAAAATCAAATTTCTTTGATTTTTTCAGTTTTTTCGCCGGAAATTTTTTTTTTTATTTAACTTAAGTTCATTAAGCATCTTGTTTCAATTACGAGTTGAATTGTGCATATATTTTTTAACATATGCAAACATATTTTTGTTTCAAAATTATTGCAAAATCCTTTTGAACGTTTAACACATGAGAACACCCAGTTTCAGCTTTAGAGATAAAGTTTAACTGTAAAAAATAAAAAAAAACACTTGGCATTTTTTGTTAAAAAAAATCAGGTTTTTGTGCAGTTTTTGTTGAACAACTTGGCCACAACAATTGTTCAGTAAAATGTAAAAATATTTGGATTCGGTTGAGTATTTATGAAGTTATGGTTAAACAGAGATAACATTTTTAGTAAAATGAGGAAAAATTTTGAGTTAACTACTTTTAACTAAAACTAGTTTTGATTTTGGGGCCGATTTCTTCACCACCGTTTAGCTCTTAATCCTAGTTTAATCATATGGGTAAACGTGGTTTATGGCCTAAGCGAAGGTGAAAAATCGGCCCTTAAACAAATTTGGTGTTCTACAAGGTTTTCATAAATTTAATTTTGAAGGGAATGATGCTAAAAGTTTCAAAATTGGTTGAATAGTAGCAAAGTTATGTATACTTCACTGAAGGTCATTTTTGAAACTTGAAAATTCACCTTAAAGTCATTTGCGCCACCTCTAAATGTTTTTAATTTTTGGCTCAAATTTTGAAGTTTCTCTTTCTATGTGATTTGAATTCAGAAGAAAAATAAGCCGTACCCTATTGTTCATCTCATACAAATCTACAACTTTGCTGACAATAGCATTAAGCTGTTTCTTCAATTTGTTTAGTTTCGGCAATCGGCAATACGTCAAAAAATTCATTTTAGTAAAACCGTTTTTACTTCGGAATTAGGAAATTCACCAAAAAATATATGTTAAATTAAAAAATAATAATGTGATGTAAAAGTTTCATTCAAATACGTTCATAAATAACTCTCTAAAGTTGATCATTTTGAATGGAAAATCGAAAAAGTTGCAAAAGTGTTGTCCAAATACTTAGACCTTTTTTCACAAAAACCACTCTCCGCGAAGAACCATCCTTATTTTAAATGTTCTTATACTTTTAAGTAAAACTCAATCAAATGTGCTTTCAAAACCTACTGAAAAAATGAAAATCCGTTTAAATTTCGCGAAGTTATCGTGATTTGAATTAAATAATAATTATTTCTTCTCGTTAATTCTTTGTCACATGCATGAATACGTTGTTTCTCAAAAAAGGAAGTCCGTGCATCGCATAATTTACCATGTTTGCATAATTCAACCAAAATCTGTACCTGTTTTAAAAATACTCAGTTTAAATATAAAGTATTAAAAGTTTATAAAGGGCTCTATAGAGGTTTGAAAGTAGTTACCTTAACTCTGGAAACCTCCGTCAACTTCTTGAAAATCCGTCGGAAAAAATAAGAAAGCTTAAATTTAAATGTGAAGTGTAAAAAGTGTACAAACAATTGTGTTGCTATGCGGATGCGGATACTGTGAATACCAAGACATATGGAATTGCTTTCTGTACTCCATCGTGAATCTTTTCGTCCAATCAAAATGAGAGTTAAAACGTTTTTCTTCACCTGCTGTTGATTTGGCATCTGGCAAAAAACAGCGCTTGTAAAATCGTCGTAGGTGGAAGCACGTGAAGGCCAACGTGAGGAGAAAATCTACAAAACTGATTTCCAATCCATGGACTATTGAAAACTGCGTATTTAGTGTTTTGTTCAAGATGAACGCTTTGACTTGCAAAGTATGATAGTTATGCTTGGAAATACAGTAGAGATAAACTGACTCTAGCATGTTATTTTAAGGAGTTTCCAAGACAATTTTCTTAAATAATGTGTAAAAATTAACCATTAGTTGGCAGAAATTCAAAAACGGGAAAAACTACATGGGAAAATTATACACTATAATTCTACAAGATAAGTAAAGTATTTAAATTTATTGGAATTGGAATTGTTCTTACCAGTTGTTTTTAAAAGTATTTGCCTTTGTATTTTTAAAGTGGATGGTTGAATTAAGTGAAGTTTTAAAATCAATTTATATTATCCTAAAAGTTCTGATACCTGCAAAAGTGCAATGCAGACCCAAAATTTTTGAAAACTGCAGATTAAAAGATTTCACTACTTTTTCTAACCTAATATAATAGACCCTAAGTGAATCTATGACAAAAGGTCGAAAGGACAGAAGGTCGAAAGACAAAAGGTCAAAAGGACTAAAGGTCGAAGAACAAAAGGTCGAAAATCTTTTTTCAAAGAAGGAAAAAATTTCCCTCCAAGTAAATCATTTTCGACCTTTTGTCCATAAACCACCCTAAGTATTGTAACATTGATAGTTTGCATCAAAAATACATACTCTTGGATACAGATAATCACAAAACGGATGATGTTCTGGATTAACATAATGTGTCAGTGAATCATCAGGATTAACATAATGTAGAAAATTAACATAGAACATTTTTTTCTAAATGTGCCAAATCTATACACATGGTGCGATGGGTCAGAGAGACTGATTTAGTAAAACTCGTACTCAATGTTGCGTAACTTTACTTTCGAGTTTGTATTATTAGTTGTTCTTATATAAATTATGAACACATCTTATCACAGTAATTTATCAGTTGTCGCTTTACAACTAAGATCTAGTACGAACCTTACCCAAATAATCAACTTTAATTGATTCAAGACATTAAAAAACTCCTGCCAGAAGAAAGTGGGTGGCAGCGTTTCATGAGAAACCTGTGTTAAACTCTTCCATACATATACTATATGCCCAACATAATCCAAGCAAAAATGTCTTCGACAATGGTTACTACCCGCGTGTTTTCCTGGTTCTGCTTTGTTTTGCATAACAACGATAAATTATTTATAAAGTTTAACTTTGGCTCACAAAAACAGCAAACACCAGCCGCCAAGTATTGACCTAGATTCTATGTTTTCAAACCGTACAACAACATTGTTTCCCTCCGAACACTTTCAAAGCCAAACGAACGATATAAACAAGTGCTTCTCTTTTCCTCTATTCTTGCAGGTACTCCAGCGGCGGTTTAAAGAGACAGCCAGACAAAATGCTGCCGAATTTCTTGAAAAGGTATTTAAATTCTATTATTCGCACTAGTTTTAAGTCATGTGTGGTCCCCAAGCTGTTTTCCCATCCAAATATACCCGGGTGAGGGTCAATTCCAATACAGTATTCAAATCGGACGATGGAACGGAACAAATTCCATGCTACGACATCAGAACGCAAAAATCTTTGCAAATTTTTCCTAGAGTCCCTGTCTACCATGGTTCCCCCCTGGGACAGGATTTTATCGTTCACTGAACGCATGAAGGTGAAAATTGTAAATGAGTACCGTTTTGCATCCATTTTCGAACATGAAATGCATTTCAAAACGATGGAATCATGATGGAATTTGAGGCACTAGTGATGACTAAAGTGATTTTCATATTCCAACGAAGACAATAAATTTAATAAGTTTAAAATTATTTGAGTGTTCCCTGCCTAAATCATGTTCATAGTTTGAGGCAAAACGGTACAGTGGAATGATTAACGAGAACCACGCGCTACATCTAAACTCGAGGATCTGATTTGAATATCAATATATGCTAGAATCGTACGATGCCTGTGGGGCCTTGGAATTGATTCTTATAAGTTATAATGTGTCGACTGGGGCCTCTCATAGTTTGGCCTGTATAGAGAAATCGAGATGAATTTCTAAAGGGAGATTATTTACAATCAAGTGAAATTTGGACTACAAATCCCAAGAACGTCTATTTTGTCTGCCTGAGAAAGACACGTCAAAGTGCTTTAGTCTCATATGACGAAAAAAGTTGATGTTTTATACACCTATGAATGATGACAGCTGCTCCACCACATGCTTCATCCAGCCGATCAAAACGATAAACAAAAAAAAAAGGATTTCTATTGAGTTTGGATCCATGTTTCAAATAATTTTCAGGGATAACTACTACATGTATGTTATAAGCTGTTAGAAAATTAAACAGCTCGTCCTCTTTACCTTTTAAACATCGAGCATTCCAATTCAAAAAATTTAAAACATTATTCGGATCCATTAGTGAAACGTAAACCGATAACAATTTTATTAGTAAATTTTACATCAACTTGGACTGCTTCAGCCATAGTGATGGTTTTGAACATTACATTAATCATTTGATTAAATTGTTCAGTTAAAAAATCAAAATCAGAGGGAGACATTTTACTAGAAGTATGTGCATTTTGTTATGATTTTTATTGGGATTATCCGTTAGTGACGAGACGGAATAGGAGTTGTCTGCGGTAGCAGGGGTTTTTCCATTTAATTTGAAACTATTAGAACGGTTATACATAGGAAGACAATTTGAAGGGGAGGAACTGTAACTGCCTGCTATAATATCGGCATAGGAGTTTCCTTGGGTAAATCCATTCGAAATTAAAAGATACGAACAGCTCCCCGATGGAAGAAAATTAGCTTATGAATGAGCATGACTATAATTTACCTGATGGGTATGATTCTAAGCAAGTGATCGTTAACTGAAAAATAAAAATTGTTGGAGATTCTGCCAATTCCGGGAACGAAAAACATTCCGTTCACCTACCTGGTCCAATTCATTTACGCGAAAGGCAATCTCAAAAGTTAGACTTATGGTTGCCCCCGCAGTTTGCGCATACGAACTTGATGTTATCTTCCTTCACAGGTCAGTCGGCCTTGGCGTGGGAAGAACCTCCGCAAATCATGCATTTGGCATCCATGTGTCAATGTTTTGTACTTTTGGGCATCGACGGTACTGAGTGAGGTTCTGAAAATTTCCTCCTGGTTTCTTGATCACACCAGGTCACACGGACGTGGAACATAAGTCTAGCTTTTTCTAAAGCTTAAATATTATTGAGACAACTGTTGTTAAAGTGAACTAAATTATATTCTTGGGAATTGTTCCATGAGTCAATATCGAGTTATGAAACATCGACTCATGGAGGTTTCACTGTATTTTTTTAACTCTCTTGCGTTCTATATTTTTGAGTTTGACACTGTGCTCGACAACAACCCATCCTTCAGCATGAGATTGACGGGGCAATCTCCGGCTTGGGGTAAACGTATCTAAACAACACAGTGCATCGTGCATGCCATTTCAATACTGAATAATGGATGAGTTCTAAAATATTCCGAAGGTCAACGAGGCTGCAAATATTTGCCGATCAGCGATCACACCGATCTGAAGATAGAAACATCAATACAATATCGCAATACGCTAAGATACTGCGTTGTTGAATTGCGTAGCTAGATTTTATGATAAAATTGTTGACGCCTCATTGGATTTCAAAATTTTTGTTTTGTGATATTTAAGGTGAAGAATTTACGATACGTGTAACATTCATAATATAATTAAACCAACAGTGAATATGAAATTTATGAAAACATTCTGATAAACATTGCTTAATCTTATTTGTAATACTTGCAAAATATTTTCAATTTCTCAAATATGAAATAAACATAAAATATAAAAATCTATTAGGTATTACGACACAATTGTAGTTAGTGATATTCAAAACATTGGTATACCCACAACTCTATCCCTCACAAGAGCAGCTGCTGCACAGCATCCACATTGGCATCGTGATTGTGTGGTACCCATTGCTTGCATACGACGTGAATGAACGAGATATGCTACACGAGCGCAATGATGATGACGAAGCTCAGCGGCTGCCTGGCATTGCGGAGCAGCGGAAAAGCGCAAGCTCACATAAGAGAGCATTGACCGAGCGTCATTGAATCCGAAATTTATTGTGCAATCAATAGTCAGCAGCATATATTTTTCTTTCACTGCTGCAGTTCGTGCAGCCAGTCAGTCAGTCAGTCAGTCAGTCGGCATGCATACCTCCTCCTCTAGTGGCGGCCAACGAAAACATGTTGTACGGGTACTGCTACGAGTAGTAGCCAAGACCCAGGCCCCTAACTAGCTTGGAACTAGTAATTTTCACAGCTCACCTAGAGGGTTGAAAAGTTGGCACAGTCGTCACATGGCACTGTGGCACAGTGACTGCACTTCATATAAATGTTTGCCGAAAGTACAAATTTCACTCAAATCATAAAAAAAGGAATTCATTGTCAAAACATAAATTTTGAAAGCATTTCGATATAAATTGCGGTTTAAACAAACTTCGACATTTCAAGTAAGTACGATTTGAAACATCTTCAGACCGAAGAGAAAGGTTAATCCTTCAAATGAGACCGGTTATGGTAGATGTGTTAGATAAACAGCGGTTTTAGTAAAACAACATTCAATAAATTTGAAATAATAAAGGTCACTTTTAACTGACACCTACTCAGTCCACATGATGTCTTCTTCTTCTTGGCATTACGACCTCACTGGTGTTCAGTGTTCAATGTGCACTTCCACAGTTATTAACTGAGAGCTTTCTTTGCCAAAATTGCCATTTTTGCATTCGTATATTGTGTGGCAGGTACGATGATACTCTATGCCCAGGGAAGTCAGGGAAATTTTCATTACGAAAAGATCCTGGACTGACCGGGAATCGAACCCTGAAACCTTCAGCATGGCTTTGCTTTGTAGCCGCTTTAACTTTAACCACTCGGCTAAGGAAGGTTCATATGATGTGAACAGTCTAAATATACATGAATAGGGTCCTTGAGCCCAATTCCATTTTTTTGTGTCAAATGCTTAAGCTTAGGTCAGACAAAACGAATCCTTTCCCACATCCAAACTCCAACTGTTTTCTTGTGGAAGTGCAGAGGACTCCTCGGCTTCCATAAAGCAAGTAACACGTCAACATTTCGCTCCCATCCCCAAATTGCTCTGCAGTTGGACGCAGCCGGCGCCGGTATTGTTTGCTTTAAAAATGAGAGCACCAGTACTTACACATAGAGGATGCTACTGATCCTGAGTAGCGTCTGTTGGTTCCCTGTGTAAGTACAGCTGTTTTTGCAATAACAGAGTAGCAACTGTGGGCGAATATTCATACTCATGCTCAAACGCTTAAGCTTATGCCAGAACGACATTTATTATTTATTTAGTTGGTGTTACATCAATTAATTTGATAAAACCTCGTTAACGATGTTATGCCAATTTACTCGGTCCATGGCTGTGTCTCTCCAACTTCGATTTTGGCCCACGTTCTCCAGATCTTGTTGCACCTGATCAAGCCACCTCGCTCGCTGTGCTCCTCGCCTTCTTGTGCCAACCGGATTTGATGCGAACACCATCTTTGCAGGATTGTTGTCCGAACGAACAAGAACGATATATTAACCTATTTTTCAAATATTTTGCATTGGTTTACATAGGAGAAGGTATCGACCGCCTGTGTTGGTAGCAAAGCTCAAAGCTTTGAGCCAAACCTTCTCCAGTAGAGAATACAGGACGCTTCGATGCTTACTAACTTTAAAAATGGCTTGCTCAATTTTCACCACCTAATAAAATTTAAATCTTGTCGCTCCCTTGCGACGCCTATCCACATATTCGTTTCCATCATTTGCAAAAATCTTCTATAGACTCCCTTTATCTTTGAGTTGCATGACCGCTATAGTCATAAACAAAAATAATGTATTGGTTTAAATTTTGAGATTTCGCCACACATCTTGAATAAAACTCAAATTTTGAGTGCATTTTGTGTACCGTGCGTATTCTAGAATGTCAGATAGGATCATTTTGTGTCAAAAGTAAAAATTTTGAGGAATTACTATTCAATTTCAAAAATGCTCTAAAAACCAGTTATTTAATTCGCCAACTTCATTTGCTTGACTTTTGGGCAGTTTAAGGCCACTGTGCGTTGGCAACTCTCCTATTTGAATCTCGTGTCGTGGGGTTCCTCTCGCATTCGATGGGGATCACTACTAGTCGTCACGTTTAATAACAGCGGCCCGCTGAGCAAGTTCAACACCGATTGTAGCCGGGTGTAGATTCTTAAAAATGATGGTTTGACGGTAACTGGGAGTTATGAACTTTACGCATTTTAAATCATGCTTCAAAATTTGTGTGTCGTATTTTTATCATTAAATTAAAATTATTCTTAAAAAAATTAAGCGAATTTGTAGAACTTCCTCGCCCAATAAACTACTATAAAATTCATTAATTTTTCAAAATAATGTAATCAAAAAGTGACTTGTATATAATTTTGAATAAATATTTGGAAATTTGAATTTTTGAATAAGAATACTAAACTAAATCTTATTTGTGGCCTACACTGAAAAAGAAAAGATTTTCCAAATTCAAAGTCGATTTAAAAATATATGACCGTAATATATTTTTGTTATCACTCTAAATTGATTTCAATTTTGAAAATTACAAAAAAAAAAACAACTTTTTCTACCATTTGCATTTTATTTTGTCGCTATAAATTTTATTATAGAAATAGGTATGATGAACATGTTCGGCCAGAATATAAAATTTGTGAGTGCATTCAAATTTTTTTTTTCAAAACCTATTACTCTTTAAACATTTTGCCTGCAGATTAAAAATTAAAAACATTTGTTTCGATTTCCACGGTCCACGATAAACGATCCGGAAAAGTTTAAAACTGTTATTCTTTCATTTCTGGGCGAATAATGGAATTGTATTTGTATTTTTGTCATGGATTGTGTTTTAGTTGTTAACTGTTAATAATTGTCAAACTAGAATGAGTTATACATCATTTGGATCTGTTTTTTTATCGGTTGGTGTCATCCAATTAAATAAATAAAACAAAAACTTTCAATTTTTTACATTAATCAGCGAAAAGAACTCCATTGAAAATTTGTGGTTTAAAATAGGAAGTTTTTATTAAGGTACTTTCTTTTAGAAAGTTGAAGATACTTAGTACAAAAAATATTAATATTTTCAATACCTTGTGCTCAAAGTAACAGTTGCCAATTTAGCGCTATTTTTAACTTGCATGATGAATTGTGACACGTTTCACGTCTTGCATTGGCTCGCAAAAAAAAGTGTTATAAATCGAATTATAATCAGTAGGCTACCATCTTAACCCTCTCTTTCCCATGGTAGCTCCAGAGCTCCACTAGTTTTCGACGAACTTGAGACAACCCGAATTAGATGAATACTTAGTAATAGTTACTAGAATATGTTTATATACTCATCAGATTAATCCAAAAGTAAACTAACTGTTTCAATATTAAAACTATTGATAAACAATCAATTTACTATTGAAAAACAACCAAAATTTTTTTTAACGAATTCGAAAAATTAAGACCATTTGCAACATTGTTTGTTCAAGTACTTTTGATAAAAACGCTTTTTTCGTAAAGAAACAGTCGATCAAAGTCGTGGGAAAGAGAGGGTTAAGTATTATTACAAGATGCTTACGATAAACAAGTATTTTGTTTTAATTTCATATGACATTTTCTATTCTAATTCCTATCCCAAAATATCTTTATACCCGGCGTAAGTGGGACCTATCGGTTGGGTGATAAAACGTCGAATGCCAAAATGTCGAAAGTAAAAATGTCGAATGCCACAACGTCGAATGACAAATAGTTGAAAAGGATAAAAAAGTTAAACTTATTCGGTTTACCCCTCTACTACCAGCATTGTTTTTTTACAGCAACAAAATATTTTTTTTCGTTTTTTTTTTGATAATATAAAAAACCAATTAGTTTAATGCAATTTTTTTCGCAATTTTTTTAAAAGATTTGTTTACTCCTAGAATCTTTGTCGATTTTGATAATTGGTAATCTGGATCCAGAGATTTTTCAAAATTCCTTGGGGGACCGATAGTCGAAGGAAATTTTATACAGGGACTGTCGATCCCCCGGAAAAATCGGAATATTTACAAAACCAGCAATGATCAATATCGACGCAGATTTTGAATAAGGAAAAGTTGTTGGATAATTTGCAAAAAGATTATGCAAAAATATCGAGAAACAAAAAAAAATAATCGGGATTTAAACATTTTTGTTTCGAACAGTAAAGACATTGTTTTCCAAAGTGATCTATGTGATATCCTAATTTTCAGCTGGTCTAAGAAAGGATAGTAAAAAAAGTAAATAGCCAAGTTGTAACGAGGTTACAGTATTTTAATGTAATCTTTAATTACAAAAACCAAAACAGTGCGAAATGCAATATTATTTCCGTGTAGCCACTTTTCGCGTACCAAGTCTCTGATTCCACAAGTTGCGATGCAACAGTAGAGTCCTTATCAAAACTGAAAACTTGCGTTCTTAAAGGAAGTACACGAAAAACGACGAACATTTACGAACTCGGGAACCGCCGGTACAGGGTAATAGCCCAAAATTTCTGAAATTGCCATCCTCTTTAATCTAAACCGTCGAACAGTTAAGACGCTCTTTGCAAAAAGTTAAATATAAAATTAAAAGTCAATCAGTGATTTTATACAATCTAGTTAAGAGTGAAAGGTGTGTACGCAGTTGAAAAGTAAGATTTAGTAGAAGTAGAAATTTGCCAAGTTTGTTAAAATAAATATTAATTCCCATTGAACAGTTTTTTTGAAAACGTGCTCTGAACAAAAGTTTAGATTAGTTCTGGTAATTTCGTGCGTGTGTGCAATCAGGTAACTCTTGTAATACAACGAGAAACAATGTTAGAATCTAACTCCAAATACTGCCTCGCTTGAAGAACTTTCCTTCAAGTGAAGGTCCACCCTTAGGACGGGGCGAATAGTCCAAAGCCTCCACCGTCGACGGTATTCATCGACGTGGTGTACGTTGGGCCGATGAGCATAGTGCCAGTGCAGCATAATCAGCCTCGTGTCGATGTAGCGAGTGACAGATCGCCGTAGCCAGGACCACCATCATAATTATTTCGGCCAACAACAACAACCTCAAATTCACCACGCTTCCGAGAACGTCACAGAGCGAGCATGATTGTGACGCTCAGAACGTAACGCACTGTCTTCGCTAGCGGCCGCTAGAGGGCCGTGAGAATTTGAAACGAACGCACGTGTACGCTACCCGACCAAAAAGGAATTCGAATCGAGGAGATTGGAACGGAGAAAGGATTCGGAGTGTAAAGGAACAGGATTCGTTGGATCAGGAAAGGAAGGATAAGGAATAAGGACAATGGGAAAGGATCAAGTAAGCGCTACCTAAAATTGTAAATACTAACCCCCTACATTTTAAGATGAAGATTATAAAGCCATGAGCAAAAAGTGAATTGAATAAATAGGTACCTAATGAATTTTCAAGCCTTGGCAAGATTTTAGTTTTTGCACTTTTAGATAAAAGAGAACTGGTATTTTCAGATTTCGGTTTTCGGGACGAGTAGAATAGGCTCTGGGTAGGAAAACCTACAAAGGAAACCTACCCACCCTCAAGTGTTGAAATCGTTTCTTGATAGTTTGTTTTTATTCGTTGGAGGTCGTGTACGGATGTTTCGGTCGTGGGTCAACGGTCGCGATTAAGGACTCGCCCTGAGGTCTCGCAGCCGGGTCGGGATTCTTTGTTTGAGACAACTCGCTCCTTCGCGGCAAGATAAAACTTGCCTGGCGCTTAAGCGGAGGTAGTATTACATCCGAGGTTTTTGCCGCCCCTAGTCCCGTTACATTTGGCGCCCAACTAACGGTTTTTTGAATTTGTACAGTATTTAGTTAAATTGAGTAGGATTAGTTTTTAAGTTTCAATGAATTTGTAGATATTTAAGAATTGGGATTGAGTTAGTTACGTTCATTGAAGATATATTTCGGATTAATATTAGAATTAGCTTTAAATTGAATTTGTTTTGCTGCATTATACAGAATTTGAATTTTTATTTTTACTGAATTGTATAAACATTCAATTCAATTCAATAATATGGGTCGATAAACATATAAGTATTTCTTTTTCTTCTTCAATATTTTTTTTATTCTCCATTCTGTGATTGCGAAGGTGACCTGAAAATATAAAGGAAAATTTGTTTAAATCATGGAAGTTCAGAATTTTGAAAGAAAATGATTGTTATATTAATCCTAATAATTTATTACAAGATGAAATTGATTATGAATTAAAATTGAGATGCTTAGCAATTGATGGATCCGTCCAGGAAAAACGCCAAAAGTTGAGACAAGCCCAGTTAGAAGAAATTCGGAAACAGAAAATTTTAGAGTAAAAAAATCAATCACGCAAGAATATGATACGGTGAAAGCAAAGGTTCAAGACATCAAACATGTAATTCAGTTTTATCCCGAGCAAAAACTTATTTCCCGACTTAGACATTGTAGACTTAAAATCTTTCGAGCGAATGCGATCACAAGAGAGCAAATTCGGTTGAAAAAGAACTTTCATCAATCAAATAAATGAAAGCAATTCTCTCCTAAGCTTGCTGATCCATTTTCGTTGTCTATAGGAGTAGCAAAAATAGGGACAGCGTGTTACGACCTAGAAGATCTCAACGGAAATCGTTTGGGCGTGTATCACGCTACAAATCTACAGAAGAAATAATCAATTGAACCAATTTTACAGCTATGTCTGATGCACACTAAAGCACAGTTACAATGAGATTAGTCCAAAAAAACACAAACTCACGGTTTGGCAACTCCGAGTTCAGCGGGAGGGATTGGCTTCAATAACAGTTTTCATCCTACAAGCAATCCCCTCTTCGCGTCTCGATGGCATCACCCTAGGACTGCTTCTGACCTAAAAGAAGAAGAAGCATTTAGTTCTAGTGGATTGATAAAAAGCTATGTAATAGAATATGCAAGAGAAAAATCGGTTGCCCTAGAACGATCAGTCAGCTTAACCACCCAAGCCCGGAGTTCACCGAGGTGAGCTGAGAGGGGAGAGTACGCTGGAAGTCGGTGCGAGTCTGTAGGGCCAGACGATGACCAGACTGACGTTCAAACCTAGATTCTTCTCTTACATATCCTTGGACAAAGTTTCACAACACAAAAACACTTCGAACAAGTCTTAAGTTCACAATTTTACAGCTATGTACAAAAACAAACGATAATAAACACTGTGAACGTTTACCACAGGCACTAAGCGTAAACATTGTATATAGTCTGTTTTTAAGCTATTTCTCAACTTAATCAATGAATTATCACTTATTTTCGCATTGTTCTGTTGTACATAATATGTTTTATAGTTGTTCAGTGCGGGGGCGTAATGTTTTCGTCCGATGCGCAGTGAGCGACATTTAGTGCGTAGATGATTACCATGTTTCCATAGATCCACCAATGTAAATTTCCTGTTAGAGTTCCATGTATCAGCATCCATAGTCCATTCCGTGTTTTCCATCACAATTTACAATAGTTTGTTTAGTTTTTCGCGTAGTTTCAGCAGTTTTTTTTTTTTTTTGATAATTCTCACAATCCTGAACCGATTCCATGTTTTTTCTTGCTTCACTTTGTTTTGATTGTCTTTCTTTTTCACATTCACCACAGAGATTTTGACAGTACGATATGTCAAAGCTTTTCGTCGATTTGTTTGACATGTCGATCAATCAGTTTACAGTAGAGGCTGTTGCAATAGGGATACCGTAGGTTGATGTTATTTTGGGAGCTCTGATAGTTCCTGCAACAAATTAAGTAGTTTGGTTGATGTTTGTTCGGATGTTTCCGGATAGTTCAAAATCATGATTTAATGTTGGTTTAGAAGTGGCTGAGAAGTTTCTCGGCGATTCAAGTAAGGATAGGGAGATGCGTTGTGAGCTACGCAAATGGAGTTTTTCACCTAGGTATCCCATATGAACGGCACAATATAATTGGCGAACTTAAAAAAATAGGGTTTAGTTCTTAGATACGCATTAGATATTAGAGTTAATTGTAAATATTCAGAATAATAATTGAAAAATACCATGAATTAAATATAAGTAAACGTATATATGCAGCAACACAAAAGTTTTTCCAAGTAGTTTAAAAAAAATACCAGAGCAATTTTATCGTCTACAGATGACTAGTTATTTTTTGAACCACAAAAAAAATAAATTCAGTCCCTTCATTCATTTATTTTAGTTGGTAGGGGGAAGTGTAACGAGGTTACAGTATTTTAATGTAATCTTTAATTACAAAAACCAAAACAGTGCGAAATGCAATATTATTTCCGTGTAGCCACTTTTCGCGTACCAAGTCTCTGATTCCACAAGTTGCGATGCAACAGTAGAGTCCTTATCAAAACTGAAAACTTGCGTTCTTAAAGGAAGTACACGAAAAACGACGAACATTTACGAACTCGGGAACCGCCGGTACAGGGTAATAGCCCAAAATTTCTGAAATTGCCATCCTCTTTAATCTAAACCGTCGAACAGTTAAGACGCTCTTTGCAAAAAGTTAAATATAAAATTAAAAGTCAATCAGTGATTTTATACAATCTAGTTAAGAGTGAAAGGTGTGTACGCAGTTGAAAAGTAAGATTTAGTAGAAGTAGAAATTTGCCAAGTTTGTTAAAATAAATATTAATTCCCATTGAACAGTTTTTTTGAAAACGTGCTCTGAACAAAAGTTTAGATTAGTTCTGGTAATTTCGTGCGTGTGTGCAATCAGGTAACTCTTGTAATACAACGAGAAACAATGTTAGAATCTAACTCCAAATACTGCCTCGCTTGAAGAACTTTCCTTCAAGTGAAGGTCCACCCTTAGGACGGGGCGAATAGTCCAAAGCCTCCACCGTCGACGGTATTCATCGACGTGGTGTACGTTGGGCCGATGAGCATAGTGCCAGTGCAGCATAATCAGCCTCGTGTCGATGTAGCGAGTGACAGATCGCCGTAGCCAGGACCACCATCATAATTATTTCGGCCAACAACAACAACCTCAAATTCACCACGCTTCCGAGAACGTCACAGAGCGAGCATGATTGTGACAGAGTCTATGAATGGAGAGTTGCGCGAAGAGGCTTCTTTGAATTGTTGTTCTTCTTCGTCTTCGAAAATAGCCCCTATCTGTTTTGCTGGTCTGCTCGATAGGTAGACGGTTTGACAGTTCAATAGGTAGATTTGGTTTCACTCTTCGCGCAACTCTCCATTCATAGACTCTGGATTGTGACGCTCAGAACGTAACGCACTGTCTTCGCTAGCGGCCGCTAGAGGGCCGTGAGAATTTGAAACGAACGCACGTGTACGCTACCCGACCAAAAAGGAATTCGAATCGAGGAGATTGGAACGGAGAAAGGATTCGGAGTGTAAAGGAACAGGATTCGTTGGATCAGGAAAGGAAGGATAAGGAATAAGGACAATGGGAAAGGATCAAGTAAGCGCTACCTAAAATTGTAAATACTAACCCCCTACATTTTAAGATGAAGATTATAAAGCCATGAGCAAAAAGTGAATTGAATAAATAGGTACCTAATGAATTTTCAAGCCTTGGCAAGATTTTAGTTTTTGCACTTTTAGATAAAAGAGAACTGGTATTTTCAGATTTCGGTTTTCGGGACGAGTAGAATAGGCTCTGGGTAGGAAAACCTACAAAGGAAACCTACCCACCCTCAAGTGTTGAAATCGTTTCTTGATAGTTTGTTTTTATTCGTTGGAGGTCGTGTACGGATGTTTCGGTCGTGGGTCAACGGTCGCGATTAAGGACTCGCCCTGAGGTCTCGCAGCCGGGTCGGGATTCTTTGTTTGAGACAACTCGCTCCTTCGCGGCAAGATAAAACTTGCCTGGCGCTTAAGCGGAGGTAGTATTACATCCGAGGTTTTTGCCGCCCCTAGTCCCGTTACAAAGTCTTGTCAGAATAATTTAAGTATTTTTATGTATTTTTGAATTTCTGAAACAATTATTGGAGTCTCTGATAAAAGTGGTAATTTTGGGATTGTCTACATACACAAAATCATTGCATAGAAGGCATGCAATAGCGCATATTAAAAAAAATGCTGGATACCCTGATGAAATCTAACTATAGCGTTAGCGTAGTTACGGTATACTTCGTAGATTGGATACTAGCAACATTCATGTTTTTTAATAATCTCATCCTGACTACTTTCAGGAACAAGGCAGGGGAGTATACCTTGTTCAAATCATAAACAAGAATACTAAAAGCATGAATATGACTATTCCCGGCCACACCCATCTTTACCGTAACTTGGGATAGGGGAAGGAAATGTTGATGTAGCACTTACTTAATGAGAGGCCACCGACTCAGCGACACCCTCATAAGTGCTACGGAGTTGGAGGTTGGGGAAGGTATATTGTCAGGATTCGCCTAGAAAGCTGGCGATAGACCATAAACATTTGTTGTTTAAGTGTTTTCAATTTAATCTTTTGAATGCCGGCAATCAAAAGAAAAAAACAATAGGTTATTTATAGTATAAATAGTATTTCGCGAAATGCTTGTCGATTGTGCAGTAATATTTTTGCTCAATAGCCAGTAAAAAGCAAAACCGATCCCTCCAGAGTTATCGAATATTTAAAAATAACGACACGCGTGAAAAAAAAAATCCCCGGCGACAGAAACACACGCGAATTGTGAGCAAAATCTATCGGACGACGCAAAACCGAACTGTCCTGCTTGGGCTTCACGAAGCACTACCCAGCAAGACGCTCCAAAACAGGAAAAAAAATCTCCGGCGACGAAAACACGCGCGAAACCGTGAGCAAAATCTATCGGACGATAGATGATGAAATCTAACTATTACCGAAAAGTAGATCAATAAGTCGATTTAATGGAACTTATTCAACAAAAGAATGATAAATTTTTAAAGAATAAAGAAATCACTAAATGTCGAAAATACAGTTGTTAATTTGAAATTCATGTTACTAATTTGCTGAAAAAATGTGCCAGTCAAGAGATGCGGCTAAAGCAAACTGATCATCTTTTTCATTCTTCTATCGGTCTTATGCTTTAACCCACCGTCGGTCGCCCTAGTGTACTGAGTACACACACTTAGCGAAAAGTTGAAAAACACGTTGAAAATCCCTTCAAATTGATCCGGCTGTTGGTCCTATTCCAAGGTCTACTCTTCTTCTTGCTTGTAAAGACGAAATTTTTCGAAAAAATCAACAAGAAGTATTCGAAAACATCGTGTTTTTAACCTAAGTTTTTACGCGTGTACTCAGTACACCAGTGCGACCGCTAGTGTAACTTTTTTTTACCGGGCCTGTCACACGAGCGGTCGCATCGTGTACTGAGTACACGCGGAGCAATTTTGATTGTAAATCCAAATCTGGGCCAGATAGAATATGGATGTCTTCGGCAAAGTTCTTCAGTCCAATGGTACCAATTGGTCAGTGGACAAATAAAACTTTGGAAACATCCTTATATACCTGTGGCCATCGGATTGTATCCCGGGGGAACCGATGTAGTGGACATTTCGCAATGCAACATCTCGAACACAAATATCTCAGGATCTAGATTTTTTAGCAAGATGGTATCTTCGGCAAACTTGTTCAGTAGGTCAAGGGCTAACATGTGATAGGCCGAAACGAAAAAGTTTTTTATTCAGATTTAAAGCCGAAAGATAATTATCATCATGAAAAAAATAATTTTATTTACCCCCAACTACATCTACACGTGAAAATACGTTTGGTTTTCATGAAAAATGTTTATAACAATTCACCGGCAAAATTGTGCAGGCCTCAAAATATGCGTTTCACTCTGCTATATAGATGAAGAGGAGAGAACTTTGCTGAGAAATCTACAAAAAAAAATAATAAAACACAAAAACCGATTTTTCAAGGGCCACCCTACATCATTAGCAAAAAATGCTCTGAAACGGTCAAATTTTGAGCTAGGAGAAAACTTTTTTTGTCACATCAGCTCAAAATTTTACGATCTTCAACTTTGTAGAACAAACTTTTTCAATATTCCTTAAAATAAACAAAAAAATGATGGTTATCTTTTTTTACAATTTTGGTTCCGACCAAAAAAATTGTTTTTACAATAGGAACAACTTTGTAGAACATCATTTTTACGTAAAATCGCAATTGAAGGTGTGAGTTCCATATTTCCTCCTAAAACCCCAATCCGTCCCACTGTGCAATGATTTTGATCGCGATTTGTTTTAAGTGTTACGTCTGTTTGTCTGTGTGTTCAGTATTGCACATTTCACGGTGACGTCATCAGAAAATCGCCATATTTTTACATATAGTAAAATCCCCATATTTTTAAATATAGTCAAACCTGTATAAGTCGATATTCCATAGCTCGATATCGACTCATGAAACCATACTTAAATTCATAAATATTATAATGTTCCGTTTTATCAGCTTTCTAAAGAATATCTGTTCCATGAGTCGATGGTCTCTTGAATATCGACTGGAAATTTGACTGTAGTTAAAATTCTGAAGTATTTACTGATGGATTTTTCATGCTGAAGAGTGCCGTTTTGTGGGATAATTTCGAATCAAACGATTTATAACATGTTCAACATACTTCACTCTTGGACACAATAAACAATATTGTTGAAGACGTCATTTTCATGAGTAAGCAATCTCGATCCTAGATATTTGGGTTGAAAATATAGCATACTCAGTAGCACCATATAGTGGAAGAGTTCCCAAAAAAGTGTGGCCCATCACAAGTTTGAACTTGACTTACTGAACTTTTTAGCCGAGAAGTTCATCTTTCGATGTTATTGGGATCCTCAGATATTAGTAATCAAAATATGCATGCTTACTAGCGCCACCAGCTGAAAGAATTTAAAACTTGATGTTCCTTGCATTTAGGCCTTCATCTAATGAACAACCTTGCTGAAAATGTATTAATTCTTAGTAATGAAAATATCTTAGGATCATTTTTCTAAGCATTCATGATCCAAAAATATCTGCATTCGAAAATTGCTTGATCACTAGCATCGTTTTGAGGAAGAATTCCGAGTCAAAGGGCACATCACATGTTTAGTCCTTGATCCACTAAACACCTTTGCCGAAAACACCATCTTGCTAAAATATCGTTATCCTGAGATAGCTGCGATCAAAATACAGCATGCTCACATCTGGTGGTTGAATTTCAAGTTGGGTGGCCTTTTACATGCTAGACCTTGACCTATTCAACACTTTTGTCGAAGTCGTCAACTTTACAGGTAACCAGGATCCTTAGATATCTGTGTTCGAAAAATATCATGCTCACTAGCGCCATCTGATAAAAGAATTCCAAATCAATTTCCAAAAATCATCACATGGTAGCCCTTGAACTACTGAACAACTTTGCCGAAAACACCATCTCTCTCAAAAATCTGGATCCTGAGATATATTCGTGATTAAAATATTGCATGCTCACTAGCGCCATCTGGTGGCAGATTATCTTGTTAGGTGGCTTATCATATATTAGTCCTTGACCTACACAACAACTTTGTCGAAGACATCATCTTTCTAGGTACAGGGTGTCCGCAAATTATCCGTACAAACTTTGAAGGCATGGCTCTATACAATCAAGCATAATAAATTCAATATTCTTGCATGGTTTTAAACCTTAGCTTATTATATTCTTAAAAAGTAAGTTTGACACATTTCCAACTTCAAATAATTGCAAAACCAACCCAAATGTATTGAGGTGTCTTGAAGGGAGCTGTTTTCCGAGCTCTATGACGGAAGAGGAATGTCCATAGAATTCACTGGATTTGAACCGTACAATTTTCTATTTCCAGTCTAACTTGAAGCCACTAACCTGTAGATTACTTCAAATAATAATAGGACATTTGGATTCATCTCTTTTAGGTTTAAGGGATAACTCATCTCCAGTATGACTAACGGCCCTCAGGAAAAACGTCTCCGAAAAATTTAGATTTGTCAATCTCAGTAAAAAGCAATTATTCCGAATTTTTTTAAAGTTGCATTTTGTGTTAACATATAAATGTATTATAAAAGGTACATGGACATTGACTTTTCATTGTTTTTAATGCGAGAACATCTTTCCAATATTTTGCTGTTCGGATAATTTGCGGACACCCTGTAATCAGGATCCTGAGATATCGGTGTTTGAAATATTAAATGCTCACAAGCACCATCTGGTGGCAGACTTCCGAAACAAGCGGCCTATCACATGTTAGCCCTTGACCTACTGAACAAGTTTGCCGAAGATACCATCTTGCTAAAAAAATCTAGATCCTGAGATATTTGTGTTCGAGATGTTGCATTGCGAAATGTCCACTACACCGTGTCCAATATATTCTCATACACTTTTTCTTTTCTTTGGTATAACTTTACTGAATGTAGGATAATCCAATGTTGTAGTATTTCATTGTAGTCTGGTAGTATTATACTAACGTAGAATAGCTTGTTTTATGAATAAGAAACAATAATTGCTAGGATAAGTGATGAAATGTCCATTGAAGTCGTGTTTTGCACTTAAAATGAATTTTTGTTCATATTGGTCTGGTTAACAAAGTGAAAATCAGAGCATTCACAAAAAAGTTTCAGAAACTTTAAGTTAATCATATTGCGTTTTGAATAGATAAATATTGATAAAATTTGATAAATATATGTGCGATAACTGCAGATGGAAATTGGGGTCTGCCTATGAGCGTGCCGCTGGAAATATTTTTCGTAAATTCTTAAGTTGATAAAATAAGTTTATAATTGAAATATTTCCAAAATATTTCCTGTAGTGAATCAGTTTTATAACCACTTTCAAAAAATATTATCACCAATGATGTCAGTTAAACAACCGCAAAGTAATGTTATCTCGAATTTGTATGAGAATATACTGGACACGGTGTACATCGGTTCCCCCGGGATACAATCCGATGGCCACAGGTATGTAAGGATGTTTCCAAAGTTTTATTTGTCCACTGACCAATTGGTACCATTGGACTGAAGAACTTAGTCGAAGACATCCATATTCTATCTTGCCCAGATTTGGATTTACAATCAAAATTGCTCCGCGTGTACTTAGTACACGATGCGACCGCTCGTGTAACTTTTTTTTGAGCGACTGACGAAAGGTTAACAGGCTTGTTTTGACTTGTGCAATAGGGTAACGACTGTTTATTTCGTTCTTAAACGCTAATAGTTGGCGCCAGCGGCAAAAAGTACAGACAACAACCTTTAGAACATTCAGTTTCTTTCACTGGCCGCCGAGCGACGACACTGTTGTTTGTATTCCACCCACTGATCGCGCTACGCTGGATTCTCAAATTTCTCAAACTTTCAACACAAGCGCATGGAAGAATGGTAGTCGGAGAACTGTCAAAACGTATGGAAAATAATGAAAAACGTAAATTTCTTGCAATTAAGAAACTGGATCAAAAATGTAGTGATTAGAAATCAAGTGCAAAGTGAATATATATATCTTTTTGAGTTTAGTTTATCTTCTGTGGTGCTTTCTTCGCTTCATGATTTCGACTTTAGTATCACTGAAAAAGAGCCATCTATTGCCTTTACAGTTTTGAATATCGCCCTATTGCCTTCTCATGACTTCTGCAATTCAGTATAGTCATAGGAATGCTACCTTACCTCCTTGAACATATCTTCATTACCACACATTATCACAGTCAACATTCTCAGGCTTCAATTTGAGTTTCCTTGTCGAAGTGCTTCACTCCATCTTTTCTCGTCAGAAATTACATTTTTCTGAAAAAAAAAAATGTTCCACGATTACTTTGATAAAAATTGTAAAGCTTTGCTTTCCAGCGCCTTTCGCATCGCAACCATTTTTTCCTTAAAAACGCTAGTTATCCAATAACATTCGCTAGAAAAATTGCTGCTTTCGACGTTTTGTCCCTTTCGACATTTTGGGATTCGACGTTTTGGCTTTCGACGTTCTGGGTTTCGACGTTTTGTCTTCCGACATTTTGTCCCTAAACCGTACCTATCAAAACAAGCACCAGAATAAAAACTTTTCCTACACGTTTCTAACATTTTCCAAGAGAGTAGCACAAAAACATTAAAAAATGATTTTTTATCAAACAAGACTGATATTAAATTGCGTTATTGGGGAGGGAGAGAAAATGTCTATATTTTCTATATTTTTTTGTGTTTGTTTTTTTAAGTATGAATTTAAAATAGAACAAAGACAAAGATGAAATTTGAAATGCATCATAAGAACAATTATTTTTCATAATAAATCTTCGAGCTGTTTAGTAGAATACCTATAAGTAGATGAAAAACCGAATTTAGTACTATACCAGTTCACTCTAGTGGAATTAAATGGTATAGTACTAAATTCGGTTTTTTCATCTACTTAATTATTTTTCAATTTTTATTGAACTTTATTTAGTATTTCTACAAAATTTCATTAAGGGGTTTTCTGCCATGCATAACAATAATAACAATAAATATTTACAGTTCCGTTGATTATTTACAATTGACGTGCTATTTTTGAATGATTAACATATAAATGATATATTTTGAACGGTTGTGCTACTGTTACCCGAATGCCAATTCCCCGAATATTCCGTTTCCCCGAATAATCCACTTCCCCGAAAAGTTTTTGGAACTCATAATTGTCATACATTTATACATTTCAAGGTGCTGAACGTACTGATCACCTATGCACCTTTATTCTTTATTTGATTGGCGGTTCTTACGAGTTTTACCGTCCTCAGCATTTTTGACACACCTTTTGATTGCATATCGTTCTTTCTATTCACCTTCCTGCCACTGAAATCTATTTTTGCGCCTATTTGAACTGCTCCACTTTTCGAGAAAACACGGGTCATTCGAGGAAATGGCATTCGGAGAGACGGGTCATTCGTTTGCATGGGTTCCTGTAATGGCGCATTTTACATTTTTTCTAAGGTTTTCACAAATTCAGCAAATGTGTAGAAAAAATGTAAACATGTTTTTGGATTTGCAGTATATTGACATTTGAAAATTAAATTTAACAATTTGTTTAAACTATATTTTGTTTAGGTCCTATTTGCCCCGGGGTACCTTATACTTAAATTTATTTTATTACGAAGAAAGTTTTTTTAACGAACATTTAATGCGATGACTCGTGAATTAATTTATTTCTGTCTAAACATCTTATGCAATCTTAGTTAAGGTCGAAAAAACAACATGTCGTCGCTTTGAGTTTTGATTTAAAGTAAAAAAATGGTTAAATAATAGGATGTTTCCTAGATTTTTAAGTAAAATAAATTTTGAGTGTTATCTAAAATTTATGTCTGGCTCTATATGTTCACCCGACATCTAAAAGCAAATTATGTAAAAAAAAACAACATATCATTGCTATGCAATTTGATTTACAGACTAACAGACCTTGAGTTTCAGTAGCTCTTTAAGTCAAAAAAAGTATAAACAAAAAGCTTTATTTCTGCTTTAACGCGTTGACTAGACTTCAACAATTAATGCACTGTCGAAAAAAATACATGTTACTACCATGAATTTTGATTCTTCATATTGAAAAAAAAAGATTTCAAGTAGTTTTTAGGTAAAATAAATTTTGAGTATTTTCCAAAAATTCTATTTCTGCTCAAACATATTTCCTAGACTTCTAGAAAGAAATTAATGTCGGAAAAAATGAATGTCATCGCTTCAAGCCTAGATTTACAAGCAAACAATTTAGAACAATGAGGGGTTTTCAAATTTTTTAGCCAAATAAATGTTTAGTGTAATCTAAAATTTTCATTTTACCCCAAATATGTTAACCAAACTTCTATGAGCAAATAAATACAAAAAAAAAAAAAAATCGCTTTGAATTTCTATGTATAGGCTTATAAGCTCATAACATGGTTTTTGTAGTTTTTAAGCAAAAGAAATTTTAAATGTTATCAAAAATTTCTTTTTCTTTTGTAATATAATCACTGTTCTTGTACAATCAAATTTATTACTAAGAACTACATGTCATTGCCTTGCAACTCGATTTACGATTTACAGTTTTACCAAATAAGCCTTTTGCATGTTTATTTTCGGTAAAATAAATTTTGAGTGTTTCCATTATCTACTATGTCTTTCCAAAGATGGTCACTGAATTTGTACAAGAATGTTCATGCCAAAAAATATATATGCCATTGCTTTATATATTGATTTTGAGCCAAAGAGGTTAAAAATCTATGGTTTCTCGTAAATTTTTGGTAAAAAATGGTTTATGTGTAATCCAAAATAACTATGGCTGCTCAAATATGTTCGCTTTTAATTTAATACTGAAAAAGCTAGATATTATCGCTATGAATTTACATGCAAACAGATTGGAAACCTAAAGTATCTCGTAGTTTTTTGAGTAAACAAATCAATAATATTTCTACAAAAAATGTTTACTTGACTGCTTTAGTCAAATTGATGCCAATGAAACTACATGTCATTGCTTTGGGTTTTGTTTAATAAGCAAAGAGTTCCAAACAAAGTGGTATTTATTATTATTTTTTAGTAAAATAAATTTTGAGTGTAACCAAAAACTCTATATCATGCTAAATCGGTTTCACTGCACTTCTACAATAACTTTCTTGTCAAAAACGTTTTTTTTTCTGAATTTATTTTCCAAAATGCTTGGAAATTGCTAAAAACTTTGGGTAGATGCATTTATTTCGAGACTATTAAAATGAAAGATGATCTTGAATGATGCTCGGTTCCATTTCTGAAAGAATATTCGATATAGCTTCGAAAACAAAAGAGATATGCATTGTCAAAGTTTGACTTCAAAGTTTTTAAGGGGGTTGGATGTGCAGGTATAAGGTATATTAGATCATGCTGTAGCGCCACCTGGTGAGTGAATTCCGAAATATAATGTCAACTGAGTGGAAGATATCAGGTCTATGATCTAGTTTCTCAAAAATAATATCATTATATTTTGTATCGTTTTCAAGTTATTTTAGCAAATCACTGTCCTCAATTGAGGACGCTAGGCATCTGTCCTCAAAATAGAACGCTGGGCGTTAACGGGTTAAGGAAAACTAGTTTTTCTAACAAAAACTTTCTTGTCTGTAATATTTTTTTAGCGTGTAATTTTCAAAGAACACTAAACAAGTAAAAGTCACAATTATCTCAGAATTCAATAAAGCTTAATAAGCGAGTCAATTTGGTCTAATCGATATACTTTAAATTATCGAGAATTCCATACAAAAATTGTATCATAAGTGACGTACACTGAAACAAAAATATTTCAAAATTTAAAGTCGATTTAAAACAAATAATTATTTTTTATTATGATGAAATTTTTTCTCAATTTCGTAATTGTGTTTACTACCAACCGTCCATACATCGCAAGATGCGTACTTTCGAGGAAAACAAGTTTTTTCCATCAAAACCATCTGCATATTCTACAAATACCAAGCTGATAACTAGATCAGGTATTGTAATACCTAAATAATACTTGATGGATTTTCATATAAAAGTGAAATCTTTCAATAGTAGTTCAATACCTCCAGCAGTCCTCAATAGCTATCGAATACCAAAATTAAGTATTTTTAATTGTTTTAAACATTTTTTTTCAAATACCATTATAATACCAAAATGAGGTATTGACAACTGAACAATACCTAATTATAGTATGATACCAAAATATGGTATGCACAAGTTATTGTGAGTTATTTTTTCCTTCTCGGGCACCAAGGGAAAATGTGATGACATGTGAGAGAGAAACAACATGACAATCTGAAACTCAAGGATTGACCCGATAAATTTTTCCATGAGTTTATTACCAAAATCCATTGGTAACACCTACAGAAAACAAAAATAAAAACTTCATAATTGAAGAAGGGTCCTTTCTTAATAATTTATACAGTCGACTCTCCACATCTCGATGTTCTACATCTCGATATCTCTCCCTATGTCGATGATTTAATAAGTCCCTTCAGTCTGCATACATTTTCTCTCTCCATATCTCGATATCCTCCTTATCTCGATATCTCCATATCTCGATGTGTATCTGTTGATTGTTTGTTCCCAATTTTCTCTCCGTATGTCGATATGACCAGTATCATAGGTTACTAGACCAATGTTTTGGGATTCAAAACAAATTAGGAGCGCAAAATGGCACTGTTTGTTTATTACTTTCTTGGCAACGAAATGTTTTTCAATCTAGTATTCATCAAAAATTCGTTCTTTGTCTCGATCTCTCCCTATCTCGATGGTCCCTTCGATATCGAGATGTGGAGAGGCGACTGTATATGAAAAAATAATAAAAAAATTAAATTACGTTTTCAGTTTAATGCATACTAGTTAGTCAAACCATCCTGTTACACAACCGCGTTTGCCTTCGCCGTAACCATCCTATAAAAAGGTCGTCGTCGGAGAGCAACCAAAAATGAAAGTTCACACCATGCAGTTATGTGACCTTGTGTGTTGCCTTATGTTCATATGCGTGTGGATAGTTTGGGATCTATCCGTAGCTATACCCATGCCTTTTTCCTGCCGGCCCCGCAGAAAGGAAGGCTTTTTTTGGCATCCACCATTCCAACAACAACAACAAGTGCCTGAACAGATGGAAGAAATATTCTGATATGATATTTTTATATTACCAATTGTTTTTTATTTTAAAACTATTAATGTAACGTTAATAATTAAAACAACACAAATTATTACAAAATATCCATTGAATGAAACAAAAATATTACAAAATATATTATATTACTTCTAATAGCTTTGGCAGTTATTTGTTATAATATACTGCCGTGAATTCGTCAAAATTGAGTTGAGTTCAGTTTCTAACATATCTTCCAATGCACTTTCATTTGCACTAATGAGATAAAATGATTTGTTAGAAAAAATATGGAAAAAACACTAAGTCAAATTGTCTCATAATGAAATGTAATAGCATATCAGTCCCACTACAGATTTCCACACCATGTAGCACAAAAAAGAACCGTATTTTGATCATCTTTATATTTTTCTCGGAAAGATGTAGTAGTGAAAAGCAAATTGTGAAAGTTCCATGAAGATTTAAGCACGCTCCAATCCACTGGAATTATGGAAAACGAGTTTGGAAACTGCACAGCCCATTGTCTCAATCCCTACTTTTTACAGATGGGACTGACTTGCGATTCACGGCAGTATAGTCTGTTACAAAAAATGTTAAGAACAAAATCATCCTAATACCAATTTACATCAACTTCTATACATTTTTTGTTTTATTTTGAGAGACTTTGCCTTGACGGGGTCTTCTATAACTATTGATTGCTGTTGAAAGAAATGTGTTTTGATTTTGTTATGTGATTCTGATCGGGTAGGGTAGCTCATAGCCGGACTCAGCATCCCCAAAGTGAACCGATCACCGATTCGGCCGAAAGCAACATTTTCTCTCTTTCGAATCTCAAGTACAGTAAACCAGGGCAATAACCCCGCGAGAGTTGAGGGCCACGGAGCCATTTTTTTGGCCGCAAACTACGACGGTGACGACGGTCGAGAGGGTTGTGCAACAGAAAACTGCCTGTTTCAACAGCTGCTGCCCAAAGCATTTGGATGCTGTGCCAGGTCCCTTAATGCCAAGCCTTTGGTGCGAGGAGTTGTTTGTGAAGGTGGTTTTCTTGTGTATTTGTGACAGCAAGTTCAGGACTTGATCCGTTTAGTTTGACGGGTACCGAGAGCACGATCAATCTAATCCACGATTTTTTCTTGTGTGTCATGCGTAAATAGTGACACTAGTTAACCCTCTCTTGCCCATTATCAAGGGTTTATAAAAACGTGATGTCATATTGGTTAGGCACAGAGCCAATACCCCTAATGGAGTTCGAAATCTCCTGCCTGAATGCAGCAAATTCAGTTATACTCACCATGATTAGTGAAACTATTTGTTTATTAATTTTGATTGAAGAGTCTGGGCTTTGATTTGTTAGTCGAAAAATCTGGATATGATTTTAATTTTTGTTCAATTCCACTCTAAGAAAGAAACGCAGGGTGCCAGTACTTGATTCAAATATAATATATTTATATAATAAAATTTATGAAATTTGCATTTTTGAATTGAATTTTCAATAAAGATCTGATATGGGTACTACGAATGATTGTTTTACTGCTTTAAGTGGTTTATATCGAAATTTTACTAGAAAAAAGGTCTGCACAAGGGTTAAAACTACCGTCGGATCGCTCCCGGCGACGCCGTCGTTGCTCGTTGTCGTCATCGTCAACAACACCGCCGTCCAATTGACGGGCCCAGGCAGCCAACCCCGCAGCAATCAACAGCAAGCAAGTCGGAGGTGGGTATTAACGAACGTGTGCGTTCTACATAATTATGTGTCTTGAGGAGAGCGATTGCAGCGCAGGGTTGCATAACTGCATCGTTCGTTCATTCACGTTCATGTGCGCAGTTTCGGGTTTTTGCTCATATGTAGATGCAACCTGGTGCGCCTGCCTGGCCGGGTGGAATGGACCGGGTTGACGAACTGATTGTCAAATTACGGCATATGTCGTCGCTTTCCGTTCGATAGCGCGGGGACAGTCGATCTTGACTTTGGATTTTAATGTGAGAAAAACTTTTGAATCATTGAGAAGCTTCCAGTTGTCCAGGTTGGTCTGTTTGAACCTAACAGAATTTCAATAATGTTATTGGCGAAAACAATGGGTCAACCGCATACCAATTACGATAGATGTTATGTAACTCAAATCTTGAGTTGTCTGATATTATTATTAACTTCACTTGACTTGGGAATCAACTCATCTTTCTCGTACGCTGTACAAAGATTAGTACGCCTCTTCCCATTTTGGTATTCTGTCTCCACACCATATAGGTGTTCATCGTAGTGCTGCTTCCATCTTTCACCTCCATCTTTCGCCTCACACTTTACGCTCGTCCGTCTATCCTTATTCCAACACATTTCGCCACGGCAGCGCTGCATCATTGCACGTAATAAGTAGCGAAATCAGGCTGTATGAAGCGTTCCGTAGCGGGCATCGGTATCGCCTGTATTTTTTTAGTATTATTCCAATCTTGACATTAATTGATTATATCTAGGTATTCTGTGTAAGAAAACACTATCATCCTAATTTGATAAAACTAAATTAAGCATTTATTAACATTCTGTGAACAACATTTCATTTGCCGTAGCAGTTCAGAGTTTTAATAGATGGGTTGATTTTAATAAGAGAAAAAAAAAACGCTCAACCTAACATAACCTAGTTATATAACGTATTTATCGCAGCAATACAAGATTGCAAAGATTTTTGTCTAAAATTATTAATAATTTTATTCAACATTTGTTCCAATATTTCAACATTGGATATTCTATGTAACTCATCAGTACTATACCTGGAAATCGCCTGTTATTAATAACGGAAAGTCTTTGGTGGTGAATTTATTACGAAATCCTAGTCAAAATAAATGCAAAAATCACAGAAAAAAAAAGTCCTCTAGAGTTTTGCGAAAGTATCTCTGAAGAAAAATATTAGGGCCTAGTTAAAATTGAAACATATGTCAATACTGAAAAAAGCAGTTTTCTCCAAAATAATCGACACATCGAAAAAGTAAAAACACACAGCCGTTTTATTTGCGATGCAAAACATCTGTGTGAAATTTTGAGATTGTTGGAATGATACTAATAGAGTTACAAAAAATCTGAAGAAATCTCGCAAGCAACTTTTGAAAATATCCTCAACACAGACTATGAAAGAAATAAACTTCTATACAATTAGGGGGTCCTCCTTAGCCGAGTGGTTAGAGTCCGCGGCTACAAAGCAAAGTCATGCTAAAGGTGTCTGGGTTCGATTCCCGGTCGGTCCAGAATCTTTTCGTAAAGGAAATTTCCTTGACTTCCCTGGGCATAGGGTATCATCGTACCTGCCACACGATATACGAATGGGAAAATGGCAACTTTGGCAAAGAAAGCTCTCAGTTAATAACTATGGAAGTGCTCATAAGAACACTAAGCTGAGAAGCAGGCTCTGTCCCAGTGAGGACGTAATGCCAAGAAGAAGAAAACAATTCAATGGGGCATTTCTTGATGACATAGATGAAAGGGGGTTAGAAATGTCATTTCCAAGAGCTTTTCGTTGACATTTTTAGAATGATCTCCGGAAAAGAAATCTTCTGTTTTAGATCAGAGTTTGGTTGCAGAATCCAGGGAGTGAAATTATCGGTCACGGCGATAATCATAAGACTATCGCTCAAGCCGATTTTCCGGAGAAAAGAGACGTGCGATAATATCCTACCCGTCCAGCACTGCGAGAGTGTGCTCTCACGAGATCTGCAGCAGCGAATTTATGTTTTCATAAGCAACGAAAAGTTGGCTTCCTTCTTTTCTATCCTTGTTTCGTAGTTTTGAGTGTCCTTCGCTTCCGCATGTAGCTTTTATATACGAAATTACTCTTCCCCTTCGTTCAGCTGGCGTGGTCGAGAAGTTATGGTGCACGCGCGTTTTGAAAACGTTTTTGCTCATGGACATGGGTTCGAACCTCGTCGGCGGCAAACATTTTTATTATTTCCCTTATGATAATTATCGCGATAAGTTTAGAGCCGATAAAGTTGGATCAGTGCATATGATCGGATCGATCTTTGCGTTTCGTCAGTACAATGTTCAAAAATTATAGCAGTTCACGAAATCTGTTTCTCGCAGGTAAAGACGGCAACTAATTGTCGGGTAGCTTGAAAAATGCCTATTTTCGTCTCATTTCCGCGATAATTTCATTCACTGATATCCCAATATCGCCAGATCAGCTGTAATTGCAGCTACAGAATAACCCAGATGAATGCTTGGGACTAACAGACACCCTCAGTGTATAAGAAGTTTTGGTAATCTTCTATTTCTAGGCAACAATGGCGCCTGCCACGTCAGAATGCAGACCAATGAGGGGAAGGGGGAGGAATTAATTATGCATTTAGAACTCGCTCCCACAGTAGACCGAATATACCCCTGTATCTACGCCAGTTCTTGCGGGAAGGTGTAGGGGTGGTAATTTTATGTCAGAGAGAGCCTTCCTTAGCCGAGTGGTTAGAGTCCGCGGCTACAAGCAAAGCCATGTTGAAGGTGTCTGAGTTCGATTCCCGGTCGGTCCAGGATCTTTTCATAATGGAAATTTCCTCGACTTCCCTGACCATAGAGTATCATCGTACTTGCCACACGATATACGAATGCATAACTTTGACAAAAAAAAAGCACTCAGGTAATAACTGTGGAAGTGCTCATAGAACACTAAGCTGAGAAGGATCTGTCCCAGTGAAGGCGTAATGCCAAGAAGAAGAAGGCCTTGCTGTCCATAATGCGATAGTACTCCCTGGCGAACAAATTTGCCTGCAGTTCGTAACGATGCTGTCGACATTATACTCGACTTGATATGTTCGAAACGTTGTAAAAATGTTTCTGAAAAGTTTTCATCAAGTCTGTCGGCGTGAATCGTAAGAGGATTGAACAGCGCAACCAAGCACGTAATTTGTTTATTTTGTCGGACAAACTAGAAATGAAGCGAGGCATCAGATGATTGCCGAGAATACGTAAGTTCCCCTATAAGTTAAAAAAAAGTTTCATCGTTGACGAAAAAGAACTAACGATCGCAATTTCAATTACAAATTCAGTTCGAATAGGGCTCCTGGAATACCATCAGGAAAAAATATCTTCAGGAATTTCTCCAGTGATTCCTCCAGCAATTCTTTAGAAATTTATCGATGAATTACCCCAGAGACTTATGAAGATATCTTCAGGAATTTCTTCCATGATTCCTTCAGCGATTTTACCTGAAATCCACCTTAGATAATCTTTATGGTAATCCAAACAGCGATTATACCAGGAATTCTACTGGGGATTTGCCAGAGGCTCCTCCAGGAAGAATTTTTGAACTTTTTTCCAGATTCTCCAATAGTGCTCCAGCAATACCTTCAGAAATTCCTCCATGAATTCAGCCAGGAGTTCCTCCAGAGTCTCCTCCATGGATTATTCTAGAGATTTCTGCAGAAAAATTTATATTGAGACCCTTCTAGGAAATTCCAAGGAGATTTTCAAGGGATTCCTGAAGGAATGTCTTCCTTCATAAATTCTTCCAGTTTTTTTTTACTGGGATTCATTCAAAAATTGATTGCTTCCAGATTCCTTCAGAGACTCCTTCAAGGATTCTTCAAGCGATTTTTCCTGATATTCCTTCAGAGATTCCTCAAGTAATTTTTCCAGAGGCTTTACCAAAGATTCTTCAAGGAAAATTCTACAGGGATTCTTGCAGAGATGTCTCCAGGAATTCCTCCATTGGTTACACTGGGACAATTTATTCAAGGATTACTCCTAATGTTTTCCAAGTCATTTCTTCAGCACCTTTTTCAAGGATATTTTCACAGGTTTTTTCTCGAGATTCCTACACTGCCCATAACTGCATATTTGTAACATTCGACAAAAGTAGGCATGGAGTAAATGGGATACCAAGATTGCATTTTACTGCAGTACGGGAGAAAACTAAAATTTCCAAAAATCATTAAGAATTCAAAAGAGCTTATTTGAGGCTGAAATTTTGTACAACTCATATCACATATTGGGTGAATAGTCATAAAATAATTCTGATAGAAATTTCGTTGCTACTACATTATGAGGCTCATGTATAATCTCAATGTGACTGTTATGCGGTTACAATTGCCAATGTGACAAAACAACTTGGTATTTTTTTCGAATTTTCTAGAACAATATCACAGATTTCAGTAAGTTGATCGAAAGTATTTATCATTTGATGACTCTCCATGATATTAAATCCAATTTGTTAAAAATGTCGAATGTGACTGTTATGCAGTCATGGGCAGTACAGGAATTAATCAAAAGATTTCTCCAGGGGTTCTTCCAGAAATTCTACAATAAATCCCTCACAGGGTCCCATCAAGAATACCTTCAGGGATTCAACCAGAAATTCCTGAAGGGATTCAACTGGAAAATGTTTCACAAATTCCACAAGGGATTCCTCAAAAATTTCTCAGAAATATCTCCAGGAAAATCGCTTCATACTTAAATTACTCCAAGGTTTTTTTTTTCAGATAATTCTCTAGCAATTCCCTCAGAAATTTCTCCAGCGATTCAATATGGGCCTTAAAAAAATCTAGAAATGTTTTCAGGGATCCCATCGAAATTACCTTGAAAATTCGTCCAGGGATTCCTCGAAGAATTATCAGGAACTCCTTCGCTGAATGTTTAAGGAAATTTCTGAATTAATTTCTCAATGAATCTCTACAAGGATTATCTGAGCCATCCCTGGAGGAACCTTAAGTAAAAAAATATGGAGAAATCCCTGTAGAATTTCATGGAGGAATCCCTGAGTGAATCCCTTGAGAAATTCTTGGGTTACATGAGTAATGCTGAAGGAATTTCTGAAGGATTGCCTCGGTAAATTGCAGAACGAACCCTTGGGGGCATCTCTGGAGTAATCCTTGGAGAAATCCCTGGAAGAACCCCTGTAGAGATTTTACTGGAGGAATTCCAAGAGAAATCACTGTACAGATTTAACTGGAGAAATTATTGGAATAATCCTTGAAGTAATCCATAGAGAAATCCAAGAAGAAATTTTGATAGAGGAATCTACCGTTTTGTCTCAAATTCCGAACAAACTCATATTCCGAACACTCGGTTTATGTATAGTGATTTGATTGAAATGTTTCGCTGAAATATGTCATCAAATTAGTAGTGATGATTCTCTATTTCGAGGGCATTTGAATACGATTTATTCGTGTTGTTCGGAATTTGAATCAAGGTGTTCGAAATACGAGACAGAACGAGCACAGTGTTCGGCATTTGAATCAATTAAAAAAAAAAAACATTTTTATCGGCACACCCAACAGCCCATAGTTAGACTCTGCGAAGAAATTAAAATTTTCACTAATATCAGCTGATTTATGCCCATCAGATGCATTTGAAGTCACTGTTGGCCTTAAGTATTCGGATGAGTGAAAACGGTATGTATAGATTTTCCTGGAGGAATCCATGTAAAAATATTACTTATTTAACATCTTAAGGTAATTTCTGATGAAATTCCTGGAGGAATTCATACGCGAACCTCTGGAGTAAATCTGGGAGGAATTCCCGAGGAAGTTTATGGAAGCCCAAAACGAATCTCTGGGAAAACTTCTGGGGGAATCTCTAGAGCAGGGTTTCTCAACCGGTGGTCCGCGGACCCCTAGGGGCCGTGACGACATTTCAGGGGGTCCGCGAAGCCATTGCAAATAAATGTGTTTTTTTTTTTGTCTCGTTTGCTTGCTAAAGTTTATGATTAGTAGATTCATCTTTCGTTGTGTTAAAACAAATTATTTACGCAATTGCTAATGATTCAATGTCATTCTGTCAATTAAAGATTAAAAACCAAATTGGTCCTTACTGGTTTGAGTGAGAACTAGTCAATGGCCAATCACCGGTTTTGATTTTTTTCACTGTTAACAAAATCTTAAATTTTCATGAGATATAATTGAAAGATTGTTCGTGCAGGAGTCATGACATTATTGGATTTGGCATGAAAAGCTCAATAGCAGTGATGGAAAATAACGAACATGTCTGCTGAACGGGAATAAAAACAAAATAAATTGCTCATGAGCCTCAGTGTGCTGAATTACTCGCATCTGTCATTCTCGCCAACAAAGTGATTCGTGAACAAGTTTAGAGCTGTTAAGAGTCAATTACGCTTTCGGGAAAAAAATATATTCCCCTTCCAAGTTTCTGGTTTTTGTGTCGATTTGTTAGATATACAATTGATTTGTCTATAATAACCATAATAAATCACTTTTTGTTCAGATTCGTGAGGCAAAATTCGAATGATGTTTTTCTTTGCAGAGAGCTCATTGATTGATATTTTAGTGTGAGTTTACCAAATCCTTAGAGGTATTCATTAGGAAAAAATCTTGCATTATTTTTACTCAATCCTTGCCAGATTTTTGACGAGATCATTATAAAACAATCTCGGAAGGTCCTTGACAAATTATTGTTGGAATTGCACCGATTCGACATTCTTTGCTATTTTCACTAAAACCATCGGCGAAACATTCTCGAATCTATCATCATGGCTTTTAAGTAGTGATGTGAAAGAGTGAAAGATTTCTACGAAAATTCTTGATAAATAATTGACACGCTTTTTGTAGAAATCTTGGTGAATTCCCTAAAGACTTTTTGCAAAGATCGTTATTTGGCTCATAAGAAGCCAATTAGTAAGTTTCTTAAAATTTACAAATCAGCTTGCTTTTGAAAATTTCTCAGCTAGAAATTTTTCAAGCCTAATGAAAATTTCTTACGATGCTTCTCGAAAAAAACTTCTTTGTACTCCTAAAAATATCTTCGACAAATTGCATTCCTTTCAAATACCTGTTTATTTTGTTCGATTTTTGCAAGATCGCATAGAATGGAAAGGTGTTTGGTAGACTCCTGACATGATATTTACTAGATCCTGATGATCTTAGCAATTTTTTTTTCATGTGTGGTGGATTACAGACGTGATTTTTGGGTTGCGAATAACTTCATATTTATAATGAGATCTTTGGATGGCTTCCATTGCCTTGCATTTCAAGAATATTTATTTCAGGGGCCCGCGGTATGGTTGCAGACCTTCAAAGGGGTCGCAGTTTCAAACAGGTTGGGAACCACTGCTCTAGAAAATTACTGGGAGAAACCATAATGCAATTTTCCTGAAGATATACTTGGGGAAATTCCGGAATTAAAAACTTGAGGAATCCCTTTAGGAATTCGTGAAATAAACTCTTGTAGAATCCCTTGAGTAATTCCTAGCGGAATCCCTTTAGGAATTCCTGATGGCATCCCTGGAGAGCCCCTGGAGCAAGCGCTATGGGAATCCCTGCAGAATTCTACGGAATAATTGCAGGAGAAATGTTGAATTGCTGCACATATCCTTAGAGGAATCCATGAGAGAATTCCTGGAGAAATATCTGGAGTGATCCTTGAAGAGATTGTCCTAGTGTAACCCCTGGAGAAAGCCTTGGAGACATCTCTATAAGAACCCCTAAATATTTGCCTGGACCCCAGGGTGCTTTTATAAATCGGAATAAAAACTCATTAAATTTGAACCGACAATACATGCGTAAGGGTTGTTCATTTTATAAAGTGGACACTTTGTGCCTCTTTTTAATTTATCAATGAAATCGCAAACAGTTTTCTATACATCGTTTTACTTATATTGTACAATATTGTGATAATAAAAAAGCTACCAAAATAATTAAATTTCACACGAATGAGGAGCATCGTTTAGAGTGGTCGATTTTTGGAGGTTATCAAAATCAATTATTGTTAGAAATTGGCTGGAAAATTCGTCAATCTATTTTTTTTTATTTTCACAATAGGCTGTTTTTTTCGGAAGCATCATCGATCAGAACTCTGCAGAAAAATATTAAGTCATTTTTAGAGCAACAATTTTCCAGGTATCATAAAATTATTTCACCTATCACATTAGAAAAAAATATTAAATTTAAAGGGAATTTATATGAGCAAAATATTTAGTTTTAAAGTACGTCCTGACGGAGGTACTAATATAGTATTACTATGGAAAAAAACGCCTTCATAGAGTTGCTTATTTAGTCCTCACGTCACATTTTAAGCACAATGCTTAACAAATGCTTTATTTCCAGAAGACCTTTCAAAGCACAATGACAATCATCAAAATTGGCAACACTGCTATGATGAAATCGATTTGATTTTCCATTTATTATTTTCACAATATGTTGTTCTGCGATTACCGATGGGAATATTTGGAGAAAAACGTTTAAAATTTGGTGTATATCGATAAATATTAGTACATGATTTTAATAGTATGCGACATTTTAGTAAATCGACCATAAAGAGTAAAATTTGGTTCCGGGTCATTTGACCGAATGCTGTTTGGACGAACGCCATTTGGCCAAATGTCGTTTGGTCAAAATTGAAAACAAAAGTAAACTACAGTTGGCATGAATTTATAATGAATTTCAAAGAACTTATTCAGCTTATTCATAAAAAAAGGATAAATCATCATTGATATACATTAATAAGCTTTTTAGTGATAGTTCAAAAAACAGTCAGTGCTGAAAGAAAAACATCCTTAATGTAAGCAGTTGTTCACTTCTATGTTAGCGGTAATAGCCACCAGCAGATGTTTTGGCATCGCGTTTGTAGTAACTAAAACGGTTTAAGATTTATTTGTCCTTCTGTTGGATCGGGTTGCTTCGATCCCTCGAAGCGTATTACTTGGTTACAAAGTTCTGACCAGTGATGGAAAGTGGCGAATGTTGCTGCTGCACTGGAACAAAAACAAAACCAAACGCTCCCGAGCGTCAGAGCGCTGGTTTACTCGCATCTGTCGTGCTCCCGAGTAACCGAAGCTAAAAGTGATTCGCGAACGTGTTTGGAGCTGTTCAGAGTCATATTGTGCTTTTGGGAAAAAAAAGCTGCTTCCCCTCCGAGATTTATGGTTTCCAAGGGTTTTTGACTACAAACTAGTACTTTACTGTCGATTTGATGGTTATACAATCAATTTGTCTGTCAATACCATAATAAATCACACCTTGCCCAGTTACTCGCGAGTAAACGCTCCCGAGCTTCTTGCTACTTCTTTTGACATGTTTTCCCGAGCAGACGGGTGCGGACTTACTCACACCTAGCCGATTCCCGAGTCTGTGATGTTTGTTGTGCGTTGGTATACACTCGTGAGCTGCTTCGTGATGTGAACTTTTCCACCACTGGTTCTGACATCAACAAGTTTTGGATTCTTCTTTTAACAACGGAGAAACAGTGTGCTTCTTTGACGTAAGTGTTCAACGAGTCGTTTATTGCTATACGCAAGCAACGGTGCAGTGTTAGGTTCACATGTTGTAATCTTATTCTGGAAGAGAATGACATCTCACCTAAGTTAATCCTTGAGCTAAAAAATATGTTTTAAATAAAACGTATAATAAGCTTTAATTCCAATAACTATGATAAATATTTCTCTCTTGAAAGAACAACCTATGATCAAAAGAAGGAAAAATCTCATATGAAAATTTCAGCAAGTTTAATGCATATAATTATTTCATGAGTATAGAAGAAGGAAAAATAATATACTATACTATACTTTTGCCGGTAGTAATTGAACCAGTATAGTTTGAAAGAATAGCCTATGTTTAAAGGAAGGAAAAATTTCTGATGAAATCATTAAAAACACTGATTACACCGTTGGTAATCCAGTGGCGAATCAATAATCACCTCATAGTCTTGACGCGATGTGTGGAGTTCACAACTTTGTCCTAAATTAAAGGGTCGATGTTATCATTCTCTTGGAGCTCTTATATAGTGACAAACATGTCGTCCCGTCACAGCATTAAAATCAACAAATTAATTAGCTTATCAGTTCTTGGGCCACACTAATGTATCCTACACACCAGCGTTGTAGCAATTTCAATGTTTTGTTCAGGATTCGTCCAAACGGCATTTGGCCAAATAACCCTTTCGGACAAATGGCATTCGGCCAAATGGCGTTCGGCCAAACGTCATTCGGCCAAACGGCATTCGGCCAAATGGCCGGACACCATCTAACTAGCTTTGAACACGCTTCATACTTTTCTTTCTGCTGGGAGTAAAAGGATGGTGTATCAGAAAAGATGGCCTTACATGGATAAATCACTAAAATTGGAATGGTGAAATATTATTGATTTTGTTAAAGCTCTACCTTTAGTTGAATAGTAAAGGATATTAACTTAGGCAGCGTCCATTTATTACGTAACGCTAAAATTGGAAATTTTCGACCTCCCTCCATTCGTAACGCTTTTTGTATGAAAAATTTCAAATTTTTGTTTGAGTCGTAACGAGTAGGCTCAATTCTCCCCTCCCCCCCAGAGCGCTATGTAATTTGTGAACAGTGCCTTATAATGTGTTCATAAAACAAGGATTTTTGTTATGCGCAAAATAATGTTTAACTTTGACGAACAGCTTTTCTTAGGAGTATTTGGAACTATTTAGTTCTTTAACCAAAATCATTTTGTGAGATCTTTCATTTTCAAAACATTGTTGAATAATAGTTCAACGATGCACCGAAAACCGATCACAATTATATCAATAAATAAAAAAAATATAGCATAAACAGAGTGTCCACTTTTTAAAGTGAACAGTCCTTATGAACTTCCTAATATGCACCAGTTCCTTCTGGAATAGGTTCCAGGTGCCCATGTGTTCGATAAGGAAATTACCAAGATCGAAAAAAGTTTTACCAAATAAAACATGTTTTTGTAATACTTTACATATGTTTTTCGCAAATCTGGAATCCTTTTATTCCTCAATCAGCACACTTTTCCTGTGCTATTGGTAATACGTGACACGGTGCACAAAATAGAACGCACGCCTGTGGATAGCACGAACGTTACCCATTTCCCAATTTTACGAGTGTATATGTATGACGAAATGGTTTACGTTCCGGGTTCGGATGATGGTTGCTCTTCGGGTTTTCTCCAATAAAAAAATCGTGTTCCTCCAGTAGCATAAAAACCCTAATGAAGACGGAAGCTGAGAGCCGCGGAAAACGCATGATTTGCTACTACTGTAGCAGAGGCAGAGGCATCCACAATACACACGCAACCAGGTCGTAGAACAGTGATTCTTCCCCATACAAAAATTGGGAAAGAGCCCTGAATAGATTGTGGGCCTTTCATTAATTTTAATCGCCATCGCATGGTTAACGTATTTTGAAGTAATTTCTTTCTATAATAGAATTGTATGATTATAACAAGTAAAATAGGTTTCGTCAACCTTTTTGACTTTTGAGCCCAGCTAATAAAATATTGAATTTGATTTCCTCATATATTTTACAAAAGAGCAAGAAATATTATTAAACATGTAACGTACTCTAAAAATACTATAAATAATTATTTTTTGTTTAAATTTTATGCAAATTTGGGGAAAGTTTATTCAAATATCGTATAATAATCTAAATATATTTTAGGAATAGAAAGTGCAACTTGAATATTGGACAATTTCCCCCTGTGGCATCACTGTGCGTGTAGTCGTAATTAATGATGACCACCCACGCACTCTGGATAACTGTACAAACAAACCGACATTGTTTAGGTTTGTCACTTTGGCACCCAGTCATCGCCGTCGCGAGATTGCGTGGGATCTGCCTGCACCACATTTGAAGGGGCAATCTCCCCGCGCAGTGCGGTGTCATCATAATTAATTGCTCTTATGCTGGGTGAGCATTTTTCTGGGAGCCGATAATTTATTGCCATCAAGAGGCCTTCTCGGTTTTGCTGATGCACAGCTTGGAGAAAAAGAGACAAATGACATGCTTTGGCGTGATGTCATATTGAATGGACCATCAAAGACCGATGACGGTGGAAGTTTGATGGATGATGTGTAGCATCCATGAAATAGGTAACATTTTCTGATAAATTTTTAACATGCACTTTGGAAGACTATTTGTTTATACCTTGCATATTATTCGTCAGTGACTACCACATAATCGTACGTCATTTATACAAAAACCCTACAGAAGCTGTTTTCCGACTAACGCATTAAAACCCTAGCAAAACTAGTTTAGATCAAAGAGTGTGCAAATAAGACATTTTTCGATCTTCAAAGGTTTCCATCAGAACGCAACAGTTTTCTTTCTGTGCAATGTGGCAGGAATTTTTAATTCCTGCTATTGTGTTCAAGATCTCATGTCTAAGTCCACCGAATCCGAAAGTATCGACCACGATTGGCGACACCCTTAGTTTTCTTACTTGAATCGAAGAGCCTATTTTCAAAACTTCCTTTAGTAGAAAGAATGTGTGTAGGTACGCACACCACGATAGCACGATACGTATTGATTGTGAGTTTCATGAATACTATGAAAAAATCATATATCTGCAGTCACCCCTCTATCTCTTCAAGATAATTGCAGATTATTCCAGTGCCTGCCTGGCCTTTAACCCTGAAATTCCATTTTCCACAAAAAAAAACAACTTCATTATCAAAGCCTAGCCCACGTTAGAATGGCCGTCAAAACCGCTAGCTGGCACCGCGCCATTGACAACCAACCGGAGAAGGCACATAGTTTCAAGATTAATCATTACCTCTGCCCTTGCAACTTATGCGCCAAACAGCTAATCATTGGTGACCGTCAGAACGCAGCAACAGCAGCAATGAACCCCCCTCAAAAATGCATTTGCTTAGAGTTAGCCCAGCGATGCACAGAGGTTTAGTGATTCTAAAAGTTGGCAAAACCCCAATTTCTAACCATGATTCCAAGATAAAACCACAAAGTCAAATTTTCAACTTAAATATAGGATAGTTAAGAAAACTTTAGATAATTTAGAAAGAAACATGTTTGCTATAACGTTTTAACGGTAAATGCTGCTTTCAAGGCTAAGAAATCCATTAGAGAAGATTCTTCGAGTTTAAGTTTACCTAAACACTAGTTTTTTGAAAAAAAAAAAATGAATCCAAATATATGAAAAAATAACAATTCTGTTAGAATGTTGTTCTATGAAAACTAAGAACTATGCCCAGAATTGAATGGGGTTGAAATTCCACCTTAAATCATATTCCGCAACAATTTCATTGTTAAACATAGTAAAAGATTGAGAACACTTTGCCAAGATTTTCAATTCCGGACCACTGCGCGCCGACATGGAGAAGGCATTCAACTTTTGTTCTAAACCATCATCGTGGTGCAGTCAGTGTCGTGCCAAACTAAGGCCGTACCCAGCAAGCTCTCTGCCAACCGCCATCTGATCTGTTGAATACTACGTCAGAAACCAATTTGCCTTGAAAAATTCTTAAAGACCTACACGATTAGAACGCTGACTTGTGCTGTTGCTGGCTGCAGCAGCAGCAGTAACAGTATCTGTCAACCAGACCCGAATAGAGAATTAAAACCAAATTGTATCTCAATCATATCGAACGTTGTTACAAATAACTGATTTTGTTACATTTTTGTTAGAAACACTCTGAATTAGGTGAAAGAATTATAACATAACTGAGAAAAAAAAACAACAAGGGGACAAACCAATTTGTATAACTGAAAAAAAAAACAATTATTGCAAAATTTGTTGTAATGCAGTAAGCCTGCATTCGCTGAATATAAAAGAAATACCGTCAACTCTCTCTTACTCGATATTTCGTATCCCGATATCAAGTTATCGAATCATAGTGTGTTTCTTGGCAAGCTTAATGGTCCATTCGGATCGCAGTTGTACTGGTTTTGTGTTCTATAACTCGATATCAAAATAGATGTGAGTTATGGAGAGTTTACTGTATTTCGATTTTAGTGAAATAAAAAAATAAATGAAATAATATATTGCTCGCACTTGTTCCCCACTGTTTCGATCTTTTGCCTCACAATGGGCGAAAAATGGTTTGTTAAACATTTATGCAACAACTAATAAACCTCAAAGCATCCTTACGAAAGGCTTAACTACGCCTTTACATAAAAAATTTAATACAATTACATTTTTATCCTGCTCCTGCAATTAAATTTCAAACTAAAAAAAAACAAATTTTCACGTCTAAATTCAACAAATAATTTTTCCGAAACCCAATCAATGTCTATAATATTTAGCATGAAAAACACTGAAACATAGAACCACCGAAACATCTATAACATTTGTTTTGAATTTAACTAGAATTCTTAAAAAGAAACTTTTATCCCACTCGAACTTTTGCTCCACCTTACTGTAAACTGTATCTTAGTACGTTCAAGCTCGCTTAAACATTCTGTTGTCTACAGATTTTTGTGCATCTGACTACACATTTTTACGTAAATTTTTATTTAGTCTAAGAAAACAACAAATTTTACTATATTCTCAAACGCAGAAGAAATTTTGTTTTCTTTGTTGTTGTTTTCACTATCATCCTGCCAAATTGATATTACTTTTTTTTCTTAGAAAAACTTGTGCTAACAAAATCTGTTATATTTCGCTGATCGGGGTGCTATCGTCACCCTGTGCAGTTTTCAGTTTCGTTTTCCGATGCTAAGGTCCCCCAAGTTTAATGGCATTTGCAGAAAAAAAAGTGGTTTCGTAACTCCACCGCCATATATTATATCTGATGCATTGACTCGACTTGCGCTGTGTTGCAGCAGCTGGCTGCAGTGATCACCCCAATCTACCTGTCTGCATCTCTTGTGGAGCTATGCTCTCTGCTATGCAAGTTTTTCCAGGGTGAATGGGTTCTAGCTAGACACCATCTAATGCAAAAAGTCTGGCTCCGGCGCCGACATCTCTGGTATCTGGTAATTGGTATTGGCGGCTGAAATTTGCACCAAAGGTACCCTTTCGGAATAGCTAAATAGAACTGTCAGCAAAATCTTGCAGACTTCTCGTTTGTTACGGAAAAAAATATATTTACAGTACTAGCATCAACAACAATTGGAAATAGACTATAATTTATTTATAGTATGTTTTGGTGTGATATAAACAAAATAGTAATTCATTAGAACTTTCTTCATGTATTCTTTATTCTTGTTCTAGCATTTCTGAAGTGATTTTCTCCACCAAATTCTACACATGTCTTCAATGAATTCCTCTCGATATTAGTCCAGGATTTATATTATGAAATTTCTTCAAAAATTCGTACATGGAACATTACCCCCTGTTAAATGAATCATTCATAGAATTTCGTCAAAGATTCTGCAACCAAACTCAAGACGGAGTTGATGATCTAATGGCTAACGCTTCTGCTCCATTAGCAGAAGGTCATGGGTTCAACCCCAGGCCCGTCCCTTTCCTCGTACTTTCTAGTTGTATCTTTCACTTGCTTTTATCTTCCACTCTTAATCTCTCACAGTTGATCTATTCAGTTCATGGGTCAATTTGCTAGAAACAGAGACGGATAAAAAACCGTTTGCCAACAATCCAACACTATAGCACGCATTTCGTTACGCCTCATACATACACGGAAAAATCCGTTCCCGGATTCATGAACAAAAAGTCATGAATTCATTTTTTTTTTTTTTTGTTTCGTGATATCATGACTAAAAGTCATGAAATCGTGATTATTATGCAAGAATTTGTATGCTCAGGGCGTTACACAAATCAAGCTGTCACTTTCTTCACCTTAGCCAACGTGTCTCATGGCGATCGGTTATGGCGGTTAGCGGCGTCAGTCGTATTGTGCCATGAAGTGTGGGTTCGATTCCCGCTCCAGTCGGTGGAAACTTTGCGTCAAACGAAAATTTCATCATTGTGCTACTTGGTGGTTCGTGTTTTCCGTTGCCTAATGTTTGTGATCGTTCAGTCTGTGCAGCCTTGAGCTGAAGACGGTGTATATTGTCTTCTCTTTTATGTCTTTTCTAGTGAAATTATAACAAAAATTGTTTTTGAAAAAGTTAAAATTAAAAACCATACTCTTCCCACATTGCTTCACAACACAATTAATCTGCCGGAGCTGTTAGATGTTCCAAAATGTACTTGCAAGTCTTCATCTTGACTATTCAGAACCCAGCAATGTTTAACTTTTAGCAAAGATTTTGCTTGACAAGCTCGTCGGCGATTTTAACTGTTTGGAAGTAATGCATTGCCCACGTCTTATTACAGAGCAGCTCACCAATGGGCTTTGGCAGCCGGATGTTCCAGTTCCACTTTTCACATCAGCAGAGTCGTTAAGGTTTTGTTCCATCACTCAATCAATCCACCAGCATTTTCTGAGCCCAGGGACCATTTGCCAATTCAATTGATGCTCGAATCAACATTTTGCGTACAAAGCTAACCACCGAATGTTCGCCTTCCTGCTAAAGATGTGGCACTCGTTAAATAGACATTTGTAGAATGTTTTCACAATTTATTACGAAACTACTGGTACAAAAGCCGTAACAATGGCAAATATAAACAAGGATCCTAATCGACGAATAATGTTTGTTTTCATGAAATGAGTTTATGATTCAGGGATCCTGCTTCATAATTTCATAACTCAACTTGCCACTTTTCAGCACTACAATCGGAATCATAAATGACGGGCATCTAAATACATGAACAGTGCACAGTTCATTATGTTCATGATATCTGATCCTGCTTCATGATTTCATGACCGAAATTGCCACTTTTCGAATCATAAATGACGGATGACTAAATCCATCAACAGTGCTTTTGTTTCCTTGAATTTAATTCATGGTTCCAGCATACGTGCTTCATGGTATAGGGATTTCGATTGACATTTTTTTTCTTTCAAAATTGAAAACGTAACGAACAGCCGGCTCACAGTGATTCCTCTCCATACAAAAGATGGAAAAAAGTCTTGAAAGAGATTTCTCATATTCTAATAAAGTTTTTTTACTCTGATTGACTAGATTGTAAATGTTTTGAAACTATATGTTATCATTGTATGATTAACATATTTTTAGGCGATTTCTTAAAATATCAGAATTCTATGTTATCAACATGTAATTTGGCTTCGTCAAGCTATACGGCACTTGAGCCCAGCTAGTTTGAAAATAGAATTCTTCAGTATTGTTATATTAGTATCTTATAAAATGATTTTTAAACAAATATGCCTTTTGATTAGCACCCAAATAGAAGTATTCATTACACTCAGTGATACATATATTACCGTACTCAAAATTGTCACATTCAATACGCGGCGGCGTTACGGTAAATTGTTTCATTGTTTCACACGCCTTCCTCCCGAAATCATGACTCTTGCTCCTTTTTTAGAGTGCCGCATTTTTACCCGTGTATATGATGGGATTGTGCTACTTTTCTCCGAATGTCCCTTTTCTCCGAATTCCATTTCCCGGAATGTCCCGTTTTCCCGAAATTGATGCAGTTCAAAAAAGTGCAAGAATATTGTTAGGGTTTCTTTATTGTTGAGATTTTTGAGAGCGTTTCAAAGCCATAAGTAATTTTTGACCCCTTTTTGTCACTTCTTGTAGCGCCGCACCTAGAGATCGCTGAAAGCTTTGCTTAGCACGAATATGTATCATTTGAAAAAGTCGGGAAATTTTAGATTTTTATCTGTTTTTGCTACAAATTTACAGGTTTTTTACAGTGCCGATTGCCCAAAAATGACCTCAATGCACAAGGAAAATTAAACAACCCAAAATATTTGATCTATAATGCAAATAGCATTTTTCAAACTTATTTTTTGTTGTAAAAGTAACAACTTTTTCCAACATTCATTTTTTTCTGGTGGAGCTGTTGCTAAAGACGGATTTCACGCCAACTCGACAAAGGGATTGGCAGCACCCCTTCAGAATTCAATGAAACTTTCTGGGTGTGAAGACTATGTGAAACTAAGATACTTTACATACTTTGTTTTTTTTTTTCAAAACCGATCTAGACTAACATTTGGAAAGGGTCAAAGTTTTTTTTTTTTACTTTTTTTATAAACCCGTATAACTCGAAAACGGTAAGACCTACAAAAAAGTGTTGTATGGGAGACTGTCGTGAAATTTCCTGACGTTTTAGAGAAAAATATTGAAAAAATAAAAACACATTTTCTACACTGAAAAAATAAATATTCAAAACTTTAAAGTCGATTTAAAAAAACGGCCATTTCAGATTTTGATCATCCTTAAGCAAAAAGTTTCGTAATTAAATTTACTAAAAGTCGTCCATAATGGACTAAAAGTAACTAAAAGTCGCAAATTGGACATATTTTAGGGAAAAAAAGGTTTTCTAACATCGAATTTTTTAAGTCCCAAAGTTTTTTTTTTACTTTTTTTTTTATAAACCCGTTTAACTCGAAAACGGTAAGACCTACAAAAAAGTGTTGTATGGGGGGCTGTCGTGAAATTTCCTGACGTTTTAGAAAAAAATGTTGAAAAAATAAAAACACATTTTCTACACTGAAAAAAAAATATGATTCAAAACTTAAGAGTCGATTTAAAAAAATGGCCATTTCAGATTTTGATCATCCTTAAGCAAAAAGTTTCGTAATTAAATTCACTAAAAGTCGTCCATACATTGCAAATTGGGCATATCTAAGGGAAAAAAGTTTTTCTAACAACGAATTTTTCAAGTCCAAAACTGATTTTTTTTTTCAAAGATTTTGTTCTAAACCGTCAAGTGATGTGATAAGTGATAATTGAGTTTGAATCAGAAATAAATTGTATTTTTTATTGAGAATAGTTAAAAAACGGAATTATGCAGTGATTATGTTTTTTAAATGAAGACAATCTATGGATTTCGCCTCTGCCTATGAGAAAATCAACTCCGTCTAACAATCTGACGGATTTTTATGGTTCGAAAGATTGCAAACATTGAAAAGGAACAACCTGATCCATACCCCATTAAATTTTCTTCTAGAAAATACTACTAAACGTACCTGTGTTACAAGCCAGATGAATAAGAAATAATGTTTGTATTGTTATCTACCTAAAATGTCCGTTAACGACCTGAGTTACTCAACAACCACCGATAGGTATTTAACTTATAATTGTCGTTCTACCTATGCATATAACTATTTAAGCTTGATGTCAATAAAACTCTTTTCATTTTATCTAAGTCATTTGTGAAAAGAAGTTAAAGATGGATCAACAAGATTTATCGCGCATTAAAATTTCGAGATGTTGCGCCGGTATAAACAATCCTAAGTGCAGGCGTAGCCAGTTGCGAAACTTGTCACCAACAATGATCGAACACATACGTGCTATGGGATATTTCGTGGAGAAAGTTGATAATCTCATAAGTTCATGATTTTATTTGCAAAAAACAGTCTTCTTTTCTACGAAACAAAAAAAAAACTCCTTAAAACAAGGTGAAATACTGGTAGAGTAAAGTGGGGCAAAAGTTCGAGTGGGGCAAGAGTTTCTTTTAAAGATTTCTAGCTCAAATCAAATCAAAACTTAGAAATGTCATAGTGGTTCTAATGCTATTTCTTTTAAAGATTTCTAGCTCAAATCAAATCAAAACTTAGAAATGTCATAGTGGTTCTAATGCTATTTAAGTAAGAGACTTTCACTTCAAATATCATAAAAATCGATTGAGAAAAGTTATGGCAATTTGTTGTTTTTCGACGTAAATATTGTAATATTTGGTCAAACTTTCGATGCATGGAACCAAATGAAGATAAAATATTTTTCAATATTTTATGTAAGGGCGTTTCTAGGCCTATCATAAGGATGCTTTGACGTATGTTAGTTTTTCCATAAATAGTTGGAATCAATTTTTGGCCCATAGCAGGGCAAAAGTTCGACCCATGTATAAACCCACGGAAAATTTTTCACATTTCCTGAAATCTACATATTATCTTCAAATTTAGCGAAATTTGCCTGAACGTGTGAAAAACGTCACAAAAATTTTACATTTTCACTTAGTTTTACGAAAAACTGCTATTTTTTTGGTGTATTACAATTAACCCTGTTTTGGGCATTTTTTGATGAAAATTTAGTGTGTATTTTTCGGCAAACATAAGTTTACGGCTGGTATAAAGTATGCTTGGCATAAAAGTATTGATATTTTGTGTTTTAGCCAACGAACTTTTGCCCCGCACTAGATTCGAACTTTTGTCCCACCGGTGGGGCAAAAGTTCGTTTAAGACAATCAATTTTGAAACTGTTATAACTAAAAATGGGTAAATATTTTGACACAAGTTTAGTCAGCAAAGTTATAGCCAATATGTTGAAAGTTCGCTGTATGGTATTTGTTTTGTTTCATCTGCTATTATTTTCCTGAAAATTTAGATTATACCACTAAGGTCGAACTTTTGCCCCACCTTACTCTAATTAGCGACTTTTCTGAAAATTATAGTTTTATCATACAAAACGCTGCTCAAGGATATCACTGGAATAATTCCCAAGCAACGATACACCCATTCGAGATTTACCATAAAAAAGATAATAAATTCGAAAACGTTAGTTTTATTATATCAGAAGTGTTGACCCATGATACAGTAGCAGTTCAGCTATTTATTTCAAAATTGATAAATTTTGTTAAACAAAAAATAAATTTCTCAAAAGTTATTTTTATGTCAGATGGAGCTGCAGCTTATTATAAAAATAAAAAAAATATATGCCAGCTTATGTAATTTCAAGAAAATATTTCCAATCCATATAGAATGGTACTTTTTTTGCCACATCCCACGGCAAAGGCCCCTGTGACGCTATTGGTGGCACTCTCAAGCGAATGGCAAAAAGAGCAAGTATTGCAAAAGCCTATGGAAACACAATCGCAACTCCGCGAGAACTATTCTACTGGGCAGTGAAACAAACTGATACATGTATCACCAAAATAAATTTCTGTTATATATCTAATGAACAGTATGTTAAAATGTCAGAGGAATTGATGGAATTGTTTGATAAGGTTAAAACTGTCCCTGGTACCCAAAAATATCATTGTTTTATGTCTATTAGTGATACACAAATTGCAGCCAAACGGTATACCAATTCAGAGGATGAACCAAAAATATTCAATTTATTCAGTAAAGCCCAAAAATAATGTAAATATTCATGTGCAGATACTACGTTTTAGGGTATATAGCAATAATAAAAATAATGATGCCTGATAAAAAAAAACCACGACTTTTTTTTATAAGCATAATATTGACCCTTTCCAGACACCTGTTAAGATTGGCTTTGACCAAATAAGAAATAAAATATTATTGTGATATCTTTCCAACCATTAAAAACCCATCGGATTGTTAGACGAAGTTCATTTTCTCATAAGCGGTTTGGTGCGAGATCAATTGTATTTAATTAAAAAAAACTCTGCATAAGTCCGTTTTATTTCTTTTAACTACTCCCAATAAAACAAATATAATCTATTTTGTGATTATAACTCATTTATCACTTCAAAATATGAGCATACTAGACTATTTAAAGCGAAATAAAAAAAAAATCAAAAAAAAAAATTTGGACTTAAAAAATTCGTTGTTAGAAAAACTTTTTTCCCTAAAATATGCCCCATTTGCAATGTATGGACGACTTTTAGTAAATTTAATTACGAAACTTTTTGCTTAAGGATGATCAAAATCTGAAATGGCCGTTTTTTTTAAATCGGCTTTAAAGTTTTGAATCATTGTTTTTTCGGTGTAGAAAATGTTTTTTATTTTTTCAATATTTTTTTCTTAAACTTCAGGAAATTTCACGACAGTCCCCCATACAACACTTTTTTTGTAGGTCTTACCGTTTTCGAGTTATACGGGTTTATAAAAAAAGTAAAAAAAAACTTTGACCCTTTTCAAATGTTAGTCTAGATCGATTTTGAAAATACAAAATATGCAAAGTTTCTTAGTTTCACATACTTTTGTCATCCAGAAAGTTTCATTGAATTCTGAAGGGGTGCTGCCAATCGCGTGTCGAGTTGGCGTGAAATCCATCTAAACCTAGTATTTACGCAGACTTTCATTTCAGATTTCCTAATGAAAGGGTTCCTTTAAGAAATTCTTCATATTAAAAAATACGAGTTCTTGAGAAAATCTTCCTACATTTTTTTCTATGATTTTTAAGGTACTTTTTCAAGATCTCTTATTTTTTCAGATCGTCCTTAAGAAAATAATCCAGAAATTACTTTTAAAAACAATGAAGATTATTTTAAAAACCTGTACGAATTTTTCCAAACATTCATCCAAGAAGCACTCCAGAAAATCCAACAACGATTACGAAATTCGTTTCTCTAATAATTCATTTAAAAATACTCTGAGGCTACCCGCAAGGATTCATCTTAGGATTTCTTCAGGAATTTCTCCAATAATTCTGCCAAGAGTTTTCCAAGGGATTCATTGTCATTGTCATCAAAGTCATTGAATCTAGCTATTTCTATTCGAAAATTACTAAAATTTCTTCAATCCCCTTATTTATTACTCCAGAGATTCTGCATGCTCAAGCAATTGCTTCATGATTCTCTCAAGAATGTTTTCGCCTGACCACAAATTCATTTTGTTTTTTTACTGCGTTTGATATAATTGGGTTACAACCTTGTTATATATGGGATACTGGTTGGATAACTATAACCGTTCATGTTATAGTTTATAATACAGATAAGAAAAATATGACAAATAATTGTTGTAGAATATTTCATACACAAAAAATGGGGGCAAATCTTGTTATATGTATTTATAGATCATCTAACACTCATTTTGATATTACAATCCAATTACACAAAACCCTATCAACTGACAAATTTACCGACACTTATCGATTCCAACACCAAGAGAGAGTCGATCCGAAAAGTGGAGGCGATGAGGCAATCCCCGCCATGATCAAATATGGGTCGAACTCCCAGCGAAAACAAAAAAAAACGAAAGCAAACGCAAAATAGTGAGGAAAACAGCAACTAGAACGTTACGCGTCTGTATTGGTGTGGTGGCGATCGTCCAACAGCAGTCAGTCAGCGTCAAAGCGCCTGCATAATATAAATAAACCAACAAACCGAAACCCACAAACGAAAACGATGACGACGACGACGACGACGATGGGTTCAATGGCTGACCCATTTTCCGCCAAAGCCGCGCGCTTATGGCCGACTGTTGCCGTCGTCGTTGTCGTCTTCGTTCTCGTCGTGAGTCAGTCGGTTCTCGGTTGAATGTGTGTGCGGCAGAACGGAAAACGTGCGCCACGAAACGAACGGGACTCGTAGTAAACGGTGTGGGTCGGGTTGGTTTGGGGAACGAAAGCAACATGAGCTTGGTTCTTTGGCGAGAGGCTTGGTTGTGTGTTGGGGGGAGTCGGGTTTCGCTCGGTTTGCTTGTTCCTGTTCTTCGGGGCATTCTTTTGTGTCTGTTCTTTTGAGCAGAGCACCCAAGGTGTGGGTTATAAAAATTGGGATTTGGATGAGAATTTGGTTAGGATTGGTTTTAGATTTAATCTGAATCGGATGAATATTTTATCACATCCCGATCAGAGGGAAGTGACAGAATGATCACAGAATGTGTCTCTTTTACATGCATTTTTATAACACCAGCTGTTAAAATATCTGAACCATTAGTATTTAGGGTTCTTATAAAGTTTCCAATTTTTTTAAAGGTATTTCTTCATCATTTTATCCAGGGAGTAGCTCTGCAATTCTTCCAAACAATTTTTCAAGTAAAATCTTCATCAATTCTTCAAAAGGTCATTTAAGAAATAACACCAACAAATACTGCAGCAATTCTTCCAGTTCTTCCCTTGTCACTTTTTCACATATCTTTTCAAGGATTCCGTCCTACGTTTTGAAACAAATTCATGTAGAAAATCCTACCGAATATTATCTAGGGTTAAGGGTGAAGATAAATCGAAGCCAAATCTCAAATTTTCAAGAGCACAAATCTGAAAAACCGAGCATCCGTTTGAGCTGAAAACTCAATCGATTGGTAGCCACCAGCGAGTGACCGATCGATTGAGTTTTTATCTCAAACGGATGTTCGGTTCTCCAGATTTGTGCTCTTGAAAATTTGAAACTTGGGTTCGATTCATCTTCACCTTAAATTTATTATTTTTTCAATAATTGTTTTAGCAATTTGTCTACGAAATCCTCCCAAGACTTTCTCGAGAGTTCAGGAATTCTTTCTCTTTTCAATTCCTTCGGTCTCTTTTTGTGTGTTTTATTTTAGTTTAGTTCAACAATTAAAGTAAAGTATAGTTTTTCCTTCGTTTTCCACTCGAATGTTTAGATCGCAAATGCGATACATTTAAATAGTGATACAATACAGTAGTTGCAAATCAGTACTAATGCGTGTTCCTTTTTTTCAGGTAATTCTATCGTTTTCATGATCATACAGTAAGTATAAAAACGTATTACTCTTATGAAATGTTAACTTTTATTAAAAATGCACTAGAAACCGAATGTATGCTAATCTCATCAAATTATATACCTCACGTAACTATTCTAGACCAAAATATAAACAAATAAGAGTAGGATAACATTCTACAGAATCCCTCAACACCCACTTGCTGTGCAAAAAATGTCATCATAATAAATAATCAGCACAATCACACTCATCCCTAGAAACCAAAGCTAAGAATAGATTCATCCATATTATCTATAAGCCAATGAGCGCTCATGATGTTTTTACATTTAGAAATTTTCAGTAAAGTTATATTCAACAGTACAAAAAGAAATCCTGGAAACGCCTGTGTAGCTTCATTGTTTCCATTTCCAACAGCTTTTAGGTGCATGTGTCAAGTGCTTCATAAATTTGTTCGGAATCCTTGAAATATACTTCGTCTCATGCCAAACCCATCCTCCGTCTTCGTAATATTCCAATGAACATCTTTCTTCTACCGGCTTCGATAATTTCCATCCGCTCCGCCCCATGTAAGCCCAACTCTGCCAACAACGACGTGTAGGTTGCAGTGTAAAGTATGGTTAAAGCAACATTACAACCAATTCGACGCAACACGGCAAAGAACTCCAGCCGAAAACGCCTCCCAGGCACGCAAAAGCCCGTGCACACAAAAGTGGAACAATGAACTACCATAACCCTGCCGTGCGAAGCAGGCAGGTAGGTGCACAGCAAAAAATCTTTACATGCTCTGACGGAATTTTCTGAAACGTGCTCAAGGACTTCATGTATTCGTTAGGGTCTTTACATTCCAACACACATCAGATGAAATTAGAATTCATTTTAAAGAATATAACTAAAATTACATCAATTCACACGTGTGTTACCGTTGAAAGTCATAAAAATCATGTAAAAGTGGAAAAAGGTAACAATTTCGCAAAGTTTGAACAGGAATTGCAATAAAAATCGGTATAAAGCCAGACTATCTTTCATTCGTTTAGGTTAAATCAGACTTTTTTCCAAACTCACATACGCTATTTTTCCATTCACACGTGTTCTTGTTTCGTTTGCTACGGCTGGTAGTTCTAGTTTGGCTATATTTGATGGACCTTGAGCTTGATTGGCTGACTGTGGTTGCTACTTCAGTATCGCTAGATCAGCTGCACTTACACAAGGAACCTACTAGATGACTGCTTAAAAGATACAACTACGAAGTGCGAGGAAAAGGAAGGGCATGGAATTGAATCCATGACCTTCTGCTTATAAAGCAGAAGCGGTAGCTATTAGACCACCAACCCCATCACTTGTTTGGATATATTTGATGAATACGTTTTAGTTATTCATTAGTGAACAACTGATATTTGTATAAAATTAATTTGGATGTAAAAAAGTGAATTTGGATTAAATTACAAGCCTACAGCATTTGAACATACATCTTCCTATTTCTGTTAATATTTTTTACTAAATTAGTTTCAATTGCCGCAAAAGATAATATTACACCTCACTTGAGACGCACATGATGTGCATCTAAAACGACGTAATATTTCGCATTACTTTTTGCTGTGCACGTAAGTGCCCCAGCGTACTCAACTCAGAGAGTCAGCCAACTTTTTCAGTCTCAGGCAATCGTTGGTTGCTCGTCGCATTGTGAGTCTGATAGTTCCATAACCAGGCAGCAGCACTCCACACAATGATGGCACCACTTACTTATTAGGTACCTAGTTGATTTGCGTGAATTACGCATACATGCGTAGATATTTAGTAATTTTCTCTTTCTTCTGCGAAAGTGATGAATCTGATGTGACATCATGGTCAACGATGATGGATCATTGGCTTGTTCATATGTTTATTCTTTTTATTGAAAAAAACTTTAAAACAATTAAAAATACTTCATTGAGGTATTAAACAGCTATTGAGGTCTGCTGGAGGTATTGAACTACAATTGAAAAATTTCATTTTTATATGAAAATACATCAAGTATTATTGAGGTATTACAATACCTGATCAAGTTATCAGTTTGGTGTTCATAGAATATGCTTGAGATATAATTTGAGGTATTTTACCTCTTATGCAGGGCTAATTCATACCTCATTCAGGTATGTAGTATTGGAAATCATTTGGTATGGAATACCTCAATTTGGTATTTGGTAGTTATTTTCTTCTGCTCGGGTATCCAACTGTAACCAAAGGTTTCTCAACGAAGTTCAAGACTAGGTTCGAATGCAGGCTTAATTTTAAAACGACTCTATTGATCACACTGAAGGGTTCGTAGTGTTTAACTGCCTTGAATATAGGAACTTTAGATACTTCTAGCTTGAAAAAAAAAAACAGACCAAAAAGAAATCAAACAGGAACCAAGAATAGATCGAAATGGACCAAACAGAAACAAAAAACCAAAACAAAATACAACTAATAGGAACCAGAAGATAAGAATTTGATTCTTCATCATAGACCACTATCTGGTGATGGTTAAACTGTGCTCAAAACTAAGGATGCCATTCACCAGCTCAAGAACAATAGAACCGCTGGTAAGGATGGTATCGAAGCTGAACTCATAAAGATGGGCCCGGAGAGGCTGGCCATTTGTCTGCCCGGCTGATAGGCACAATCTGGGAAACACAACAGCTACCGGAGGAATGGAAGGAAGGGGTAATATGCCCCATCTACAAAAAAAGGCAACAATTTAGATTGTGAGAACTTTCGAGTGATCACCATTCTAAATAATTTTCTTTAAACTTGTGCACGAATTTCTTCAGAGATTCTTCCAGCAATTTCTCCATGGATTCTACCTTTAAATTCTTCATTAATTAACATTCCATTAAAACTACTGATTTTTCTGGAAACTTAAGCAGATATTCCTAAGGAATTTCCTCTAGGACACTGTTTCTCAACCTTAGTAACCATGAAAAAAGGCTCGCTGTGAGTTGCTCGTTTCAGCGAGCTTTTCACATGGTCGGGGTTTCCAAAAAATTTCCAGGATTTTTCGAGAATGCATTTAAGGATTATTGTACCGATTTCTTTAGGAATGCTTCCAAGAACAGCTTCGAGAATTCCTTTATGAATTTGTGTGTTCGATTAGGGATTTATACCTTAACTCTTCTAGCGATTCCTCCAAGAATTACACCAGGTATTCGCTAAGGAGCTTTTCTTATGAAAAAAAACCTGAAGTTTGTAGACACAAAAGTCAATTTGGACAAATTGAGATGTAAAATTGTGAAAAATAATGGAATCGTTCTGGTGGGCTTCGATCCCAGGACTCCCAATACGCTAGACTGGGCACCTTAACCAACTACGCCACACAACGGGTAACGATAAAATCTCTCGCTGTTGTTTGTAGGCACGCTTCAATATTTATACAAACACTTTTAAGAATTTCTTTAAGTTCCTTGAAAAAGTTTCAATAGATTGTTTTCTATCGATTTTGACATGAATTCTTTTTTGAATTTTTCCTAGGACATATTTCTTGAATTTTCGGAGATTCCTAAAAGAATCCTTACAGAAATTTGGTAATAGATTCCTGCATGATTTTTTTTTAGGTAGTTCTTCAACAACATTTAAGATTCCACTAGATGCTCTTCGCAAGGACGTGGTCAGGACGACTGTTGTCTAAGAGTCAGGAGTTATTCTCAAATCTCTGACTTTGATAGCGGACGGGAAAGAGGCAACCCTCATACAATAATCTAGGGCTGTATCACCTATGAAGTTCTTTATACTTACTCTATTTTTTATTTGATTTTTCGTTTCAAATCTACAAAATAATAGTAATTCGATTAAGTTGGATTCGCAAAACAAGTCTATTCTCGAAACCGATTGGATATCGTCTCAATTTAAAATTAACTCCATTAAAGTAATATTCGAGAATTCCACAAGAAAGAAAAAAATCAAAATATTGAGAAATTTCATGAATGTCGTCTAGACTAGAGCAAACCTTTCAAATCGTCAAAGCCAGTTCGGCCCTCGCATGACCTTACCCGCAATCCTAGCCACAAGTACCATGCAAGCTAATCTCTCTCACATTTCCAGCACCCAACCCGTTTGCCCTTTTCAAAGCATCGCCATGTGCTGTTTGAAGTTACTTAAATATTGTCTTTCGGCTTTGAAACCACCGCCGCCTGTTCGCCCTTTCGGTATTGCTCTTAGACCGATTGCCTGGGTGCGATTAAATGCCAACGACCTCTGCGGTCGCCGAGAGTTATGATATTCAACATCCAACATTCAGCCAAGCGCTGACGCAGCCACACTACTTGGATAATCTGTTGAACAAGCCAAACAATGAATCAAAAGAGCACATGCTCTCCGCTATTCGCATAGAGGCGCGCAGACCTTTACGAAGTTCAGCAGAGAGCTCTCCGCGCAACACAATTCTACTCCGCACTTGGAGGTCTCAAGATCGCTGCTGCCGCCGCCAGTTGATCTTGCTTTGCATAAACCTTCCACGGAAAACAGGGAGACTGCTTTTAACGATCAACCCACGTACAACCACGAAGACGCCGACGACGGTCACGATCCAATCGAAAGCGAAACGTTGAAAACGAGTTTTGCACCTCTACAACGAACACCGTTGCTCGTTTGCCCCCAAACAACCACACACAGTGACCACAAACACATAAACCCGGAAAATGAAACTTCAACGCTCTGCCGGGGACCCCAAGCTCAACGGAGAGTACCGCTATCCGCGAGAGGCCCGGAGATGATGACGACGCGAAATAACCGTAAACTTGCAGAGCTTTAACACACTGACTTGAGCGCGGAGCTTGCTTTGCAGCGAAGCTTGGGACGAAACGATAGTAAAAGTGGTTTAACTGGTTTAGTGCTTCGTTCGCAGTTCGCTCCGATCCGTTGAAGTCGGGCTTCTGTGTTGAGCTCTGCGCGAGTGGAATTCACGATGGCTTTGCTGCGGCGGCGGCGGCGGTTAGCTCATAGCTTATGGGAATGGATAGATGATGATGGTGGTTCGAGGAGCAGCTATGAGTCGGTTACCACGTTTAGCAGACCGATGGCATCAGCGAGCAGCGAGAAAGTGAAATGAATAATTGCGACGAGGAAATACGCCGCCATAATGAATGAGGATGGTTAGTTAAAAATGATTGATACGAGGTGTATGATAGCAATTATGTTGTTTGTCGGGCGCTTATTGATCGATTTATATGAAATACGCAGCACAGATAAGTTTTTTCTTATTTACCTGTAATTAACTGTAGAGGATTTTGTTTTTCATTAAAACTGTGCTTCATATTACACAGAGTAATCAATTAAAATAAAATATGTAGGTAGAATTTTGAGTTCTCTTGTAATTCTTATTAAAAACACGGAACTATAAACAAAATAAACATTGCTTCAACTGTTTTCTGTACACATAACTTCATACCGTAATCCGAGGTAGCATTGATCATTTTTTCGGATATTTCTTAAAATTTTCCTTTCAAAATGCATATGTTGCAAGTTTTAATTTTTTTTTAACTAGTTTAAAACAAAATAAGTAGGTAAATGGGCTGAGTTTTGAGTTCTCTTGTAATTCTTATTAAAAACATGGAACTATAAACAAAACGAAAATTGCTTCAATTGTTTTCTGTACACATAACTTCATACCGTAATCCGGGGTAACATTGATCATTTTTTCGGATATTTCTAAAAATTTTCCTTTCAAAATGCATATGTTGCAAGTTTTATATTTTTTGTATATTACTTGTGTCTTTAAACTGTATTTTGTTTTCTGAAAGTTTAAAGCATCTTTAAACAAATGTTTTAGTGATTTTTTATTTAGCTGATTTGGGATAACATTGAGCACTCGTGAAAATAACGTTCGGTAATATCAAAAATGTCATTACTTACTGAAATCATGATCCCTGAAGCCGAATATGAAGGCCAAACTCTTACAAGTACATAATTTACTTTTAGAGTTATTTCAAAATTAAAAACACATTGAATTGTGAAATGCGTCTAAAGGTAGGCAATTTCCTAACTAAATTCAGCATTCTTTATAGTAATTAGTGAATCATGCTTAACTGAAAATATTATTAAAGGTTTTGACAACGGAATCGTTTTCGGCGATGTCATTTTTAGTAACAACCGTAATTCTCTTGCTCATATCGTTTCCAGATCTCATGTGAGATATATTTTTTTATTTCTTTATTAGTATCATTACATTGATTTCTTATCTCTAGATGTTCTGTGTTATTTGCCAACACTATCATTCTAATTTGGTAAAACAAATTTAAGAATTTATTAACATTTTGTTAACAACATATTACATTTCATTTGTCGTAGCAGTTCAGATTTTAACAGGTGAGTTGATTTCACCTGCTTATAAGAGAAAAAAAAACATGTTTTTAATTTACTTAACCTAACTTAACCTAAATATATAACGCATTAATCGTGGCAATAGAAGATTGTAACGATTTTTGCCTGAAATTAATAATAATTTTATTTGACATTCGTTCCAATGTTTCAACATTGGATATTCTATGTAACTCATTGGTACTATACCAGGGAGGAAGCCTCAGAATCATTTTCAAAATTCAATTTTGAATTCTCTGCAGAGCTTTCTTCCTGGTATTACAACAGCTAGTCCATATTGGTACAGCATACAACATGGCTGGCCTGAAAATTTGTTTGAATATCAAAAGCTAAGACAAAGTTTTGATTTTCTATTAATAAGGGGATGGATACATTTTACATATTTATTACATTTGGCTTGAATGCCCTCAATGTGATTTTTGAAAGTTAAATTCTTATCTAGCATGAGCCCTAGATACTTAACTTCATCTGACCAATTTATTGGAAACCCTCTCATCGTGACAACATGTCTACTTGAAGGTGTCAAATAAAGAGCTTTTGCTTTATGTGGATATATTATTAGTTGAGTTTTGGAAGCATTAAGAGAAATCTTCCATTTTTGCAAGTATGAAGAAAAAATATCAAAACTTTTTTGCAACCGACTACAGATGAAACGCAGGCTTCGTCCTTTGGCGGAGAGGCCTTTGTCATCTGCAAACAAAGATTTTTGGCATCTCTGAGGTAGCTCAGGTAAGTCAGATGTGAAAATATTGTATAATATTGGTCCCAAAATGCTGCCTTTGGGAACACCAGCTTTTACAGAAAGTCTTTCAGATCTGGAGTTCTGATAATTACCTGAAGTGTACGATTTGACAGATAACTTTGAATTATTCTAACAATGTATGTTGGAAAATTAAAGTTTTTAATTTTACGATCAAACCTTCATGCCAAACACTGTCGAATGCTTTTTCTATGTCTAGAAGAGCAAGACCAGTAGAATAGCCTTCAGATTTGCTGGAACGGATCAAATTTGTTACACGTAAAAGTTGATGAGTGGTCGAATGTCCAAGGCGGAATCCGAACTGATAATTGGCAAAATTTGAATTTTCTTTGATGTGGGCCAACATTCTGTTTAAACTTACCTTTTCAAAAAGTTTACTGATGGAGGAAAGCAAGCTTATTGGACAATAGCTAGAAGCATCTGCAGGATTTTTGTCTGGTTTTTGGCACAACCTTAGCGTTTTTCCATTTGTCAGGAAAATATGCTAATTGAAAACATTTGTTAAATATATCAACTAAGAATGATAAGCTACTTTCTGGAAGTTTCTTGATGAGGAAGTAGAAAATTCCATCATCGCCAGGAGCCTTCATATTTTTTATTTTTTTAATAATAGTTTTCACTTCTTCCAAATCAGTCTCCCAGGAATTTTCGAAAACGTTCTCTTGATTGAGAATATTTTCGAAGTCCTCAGTAACTTGATTTTCAATTGGAAAAGTAAGTCTTAAATTAAAATTGTGCGCACTTTCAAACTGCATAGCAAGTTTTTGAGCTTTTTCGCAATTAGTAAGAAATAATTTGTTTTCTTCTTTCAATGCCGGTATTGGCTTCTGAGGTTTTTTTCAAAATTTTAAATAATTTCCAAAAGGGCTTGGAGCCAGGGTCCAATTGAGAAATTTTATTTTCAAAATTTTTGTTTCTTAATTGTGAAAAACGTTTCTTGATTTCTTTCTGCAAATCCTGCCATACATGTATAATTTTCATAGCAGGATCGCGAGTGCGTTGAAATTGCCTTCTCCTCACGTTTTGAGGACGGACCAAGAGGTTAAGATCATCGTCTATAATCAAGGATACAAATTTTACATCACATTTTGGAATTGCAATGCTCCTGGCTTCACCAATAGAATTTGTTAAAGTTTCAAGAGCATTGTCAATATCTGTGAAGAAATGTTAACATCAAGATTAGAGTCAATATACGTTTCATATATATTCCAGTTGGCTCGAAAATAATTGAAAGTGGAGATAGGATTGAGAATCGCTTCATGGGATATTTGAAATGTAACAGGGACATGATCAGAATCAAAATCAGCATGAGTAACTAATTGGCTGCAAATATGACTAGAGTCGGTTAAGACTAAATCAATCGTAGATGGGTTTCTAGAAGAGGAAAAACATGTAGGGCTATCAAGGGTAGGGTATTGAATTGAGAAATATCCTGAAAAGCACTCCTCAAATAAAATTCTACCATTGGAATTACTTTGAGAATTATTCCATGACCAGTGATGGAAAGTGGCGAACGCTTCATCTGAACTCGAACAAAAACAAAACCAATCGCTCCCGAGCGTCAGAGCGCTGGCTTACTCGCATCTGTCGACTCCCGAGTAACTGAAGCAAAAAGTGATTCGCGAACGTGTTCGGAGCTGCTCAGAGTCATATTGTGCTTTTGGGAAAAAAGCTGTTTACCCTCCGAGATTTATGGTTTTCAAGGGCTTTTGACTACAAACTAGTAGTTTACTGTCGATATGATGGTTATACAATTAATTTATCTGTCAAAACCATAATAAATCACACCTTGCTCGGTTACTCGCGAGTAAACGCTCGCGAGCTTGTTGCTACTTCTTTTGACATGTTCTCCCGAGCAGACGGGTGGGGGCTTACTCACACCTAGCCAGATCCCGAGTCTGTGATGTTTGTTATGCGTTGGTATACACTCGTGAGCTGCTTCGTGATGCGAACTTTTCCAGCACTGTCCATGACCGATGTTTGGCATTAAATTCACCAATGACAAAAAATGACTTATTGCGAGTCAATTTTCGCAAGTCAGTTTGGAGCAAATTAACTTGCTGTCCAGAGCATTGAAGAAGTCATTGAAACACCTAAATTTTCAAAAACTTTAGTTTCAAATGACGAAAACAGTTGATGTTTTATACGCCTATGAATGATGATTGCAACTCCCCCACATGCCCCATCAAGTCAATCATTACGATAAAAAAAAGTTAGGATCTCTTTTGAGTTTCCAGGTTTTAAATACGTTTCAGTATTAAGTGCTATATGCATGTTATTAGCTGTTAGAAAATTTAACAGCTTGTCCTCTTTACGAGGAACGAGCATTCCAATTTAAAATATTTTAACAATTTTTTGGATCTATTAGAAAAACTTCATCCAATATCAATTTGATTAGTAAATTTTACACCAGCTTGGACTGTTTCAGTCATAGTGGTGGCTTTGAACATTGCATCAATCATTAGATTCAATTGTTCAGTTAGAAAAATAAAATCAGAGGGAGACATACCACTTGAAGTGGATACATTATCTGATGATTTTCCGTTAGAACTTTCGGTAGACGAAGAGGCGGAGTAGAAGTTTCCTGTGGCGGCAAGGTTTTTTTTTCCATTTGATTTGAAACAACTGGATCGGTTACTCGTAGTATGAAAAGGGGAGGAGTTCAAATTACCTGCTACGATATCGGCAAAGGATTTTCCTTGGGTAGATCCATTCGAAATTAAAAGATTCAAACGGCTACCCGAGGGAATAATAATAGTTTGTGAATGAGCATGATTGTGATCTTCCTGGTGGGTATGATTCATAATCAAGCGATTGTTAACTGGAAAATGAACAATGTTCGATACCCTACAAAGGGAATTCCGGAAACGACCGTTATCGTAACGAACATTACCGTTCATCTGCCTGGCACGACCCTCGACGACTTGCCTACTCGAAGGACATGCCCACAAGTTAGACCTATGATTGCCCCCACAATTTGCGCATATAAACTTGGTGGTATCATCCTTCACAGGACAGACGTCCTTAGCGTGAGAAGAACCTCCGCAAATCATGCATTTAGCATCCATGCGGCAATATTTTGTTCCATGACCCCTCTTTTGGCACCAACGGCACTGACTGGGGTTCTGGAAATTTCCTCCAGGTTTCTGAAAATGTTCCCATGTCACAAAGACATCGAACATTAGTCTTGCTTTTCTTCTTCTTGGCATTACGTCCCCTCTGGAACAGAGCCTGCTACTCAGCTTAGTGTTCTTATGAGCTCTTCTACAGTTATTAACTGAGAGCTTTCTTTGCCTTTGTTGCCATTTTCGCATTCGTATATCGTGCGGCAGGTACGATGATACTCTATGCCTATGGAAGTCAAGGAAATTTCCATTACGAAAAGATCCTGGACCGATCGGGAATTGAACCCAGATACCTTCAGCATGGCTTTGCATTATAGCCGCGGACTCTAACCACTCGGCTAAGGACGGCCCAAAGTCTTGCTCTTCTAAAGCTTTAATATTAATTAGTTTTTTTCCGAAGAATGCCAGATTGGGTTCTTTTTTCATAATGATTACTTGGACTGCGGAAAATCCAAGTTAATCATTTATTCCATTTTTGATCTCTTCAGGTGACTTGAGAGACCTTTCAAGACGACTTTGAACAACCGTTCAATTTTGTCGTTACAAGTAAAAAATGTGTTTTTTTTTCTCTTTAAGATGTTTAAGAAGAAGTTCGCGATCTTTAAGAGTTTCCGTTAAAACGCGACAGTCTCCTTTCTTTGCGATTTGGAAGGAAACCTTGGTTCCCCTAATGGAGTTCAAGATCTTCTGCCTAAATCCCCCAAATTCGGAACAACTGATCACGATAGGCGGCACTTTTTGCTTTCTCACTTCAATCAAAGAGCCTGGGCTAGAGATTGCTTCGATTTGGTGTTCGGAAAATTTATCTAGAGCATCCAACTGATTGTTCATTTCGATGCAATTATCAACATTATCCATTTCGCCCTTGGAAGAAAGCGTGCATTCCGGAGAAACGCCCTTTCTTCCACTCTTGCCACGTTTGATGACAGTTTGAAACCCCACTTTTTTGGAAGGAAGATGTGAATTCAGAAATTCACCCTTCCTTTTGTTTCTAGTTGCAACCATGTTTAGTGAATAAACGAAAGAAGACGAGACCTCCTAAGAGGTTTTTTCCCAAGACGGTGTCCAAGAAGGATTACCACCGCTAGCTTTCGCCAACGGGTCCAACGAAAAATCGAAGGCACGGGTCCAAACAAGGATCGTAAAGGGATCAATAGAAGAAAAAATAGTTCTGAAATGTACTGTTTTAGTAGCACTGAAAAGTACCGTTTTTAATTTTAGCACCGAAAAGTACTGTTGTATTGCTTTAGGTAGTTTTTGAAAGAAAAACTTCCAAGAGCAGAGAGAATTCGTGTACGCACAGCACAAAGGTACGATGCGCACTGACATGCAATTTATTTTGAACATCAATTGTCTGTGTATTAAGAAACACCGATGAGTCATTTTTAACTCAAAGCAGGTCAATGCCCTCATATTAAGTAAAGTCAACGTAAACCCCATTAGCATCAGCTGCGTGACCTACGATCTCGAATAGTCAGGAAGTTGTCCATGAATAACATTGATCACCTTTTAAGGCACGTCTCGGAGAAAGTCAACAGCGGTACCGCGTGATACGGTGTCAAAAAGACACCTTGATAAGATTTATGAGCACAACTTTCATCGTCATTCACCCACACTAGACATTTACACTTAACTCATTCACTGCAACCGGTCGCCATTTCCACCGAAGAGACCCCAATCAGATGAAATAAAACTTTTACAATCCCCAAAAATATATGCAGGCAACGATCCGCAACAGCTTCTTTCCATTGTTTTGCAAAAAAAAAGAAAAAAAAAACACGAGGAAAAGTGAAGACACTATATCCAAAAATCACCGGTTTGAACTTGGCTTGTTGAATGGTTACCCAAGCGAAACGGACGACGACCACATCAAGGGGAGCATTTTCCCACATTTTCGCAACAAAGAAATTGATTGTCGGTCGGTCACAAGCGAAAGATAAAAGCATCGCGCAGACACGCACATAGGAGTAACTGGGCCAAATGCCTGATCAAAAGTCATTTTTTTGGATTTATATGCTTTTTACTGAGATACTTGGTAGTATGCTACATTAGGTTGGGATATCTCCAGTAACAGATATATAAAATGCACCAAAACCATTTGTCCATAAAAAAGGTCATTTTCAGAGTGCTATATTCCGTCGCTTCTCAACTGATTCTTCTATTTTTTACTGTGATGAACTACAAATTACCTCAATATTTGATAACTATTGAAAAAAAATCTTTGAAAAGTTTTGATTCAAAAATTACAGATAGGTTGATTTTTTATAAAAAAAATGTATCAAAAATTATATAGCACTGTACAAAAATACGACTTATACTTAAAAGCTAGGTTTGCATTTTTGTCTCGAGAAATTTTTGGTAGATGATTAAAAAAAAACTTCAACATCCATATGTCAAACCATTCAAAAGATGTTTTTAGTAATGGCGAAAAATAACAACATATGTATATACTTTAAATTATATGAAGCAGGAATAATGCCGGCACTTGTAGTGACCAACCATACAAAATTTGTTTGAATATTACATAACGCTGTCATGAAAAAATGTGTTATCATAAGCATGAAACGAGCTCACCAGTTGGTAATCTATCCTCAACTGAACACAAATATCATTTCGCACTCACACAACGTGAACCGCAAAACTTCTCGGCGTCCCGAAAGTGAATTGTCTTGCTTGGGCTTTCCGAAGCACTGTCTGCATCAAGACAAAAACACAGACAAACTACACGTCGTATCATGTCGGTGTCTTCATTATTTTTTTTATTGAGTGATAAGTACCGAATGTGCCGAAAACAAGTTTTGAGTAATATATGAAAATTATGAACATTGTTTAAGTTTTTTTTAATATATAAAGTTTAAATTTTGTAATAAATAGGCAAATAAAGCAAATATAAGCTGGTAAACTTGCTTGCAAGTTGACTGAAAACGACAAATAGTGCATTTTCATGTTTTAAAACTTTACGCAAAAAAAACGCATTTATTTCTTGGGATCAGCTATGATGGAGCCAAGTTTTTAAAATATGAATGACGTATGTTTTAAAATATTTAAATCCAAGATGCAAGAAAACAAAATAAACATTATTTGCTTTTGCAAGAGTAGATAGATACGTTTGAAAGAAAAATGTTATTGTACTCCTTGTTTGACATTTAAAAGTATAACCTAAGATTTAAGTTTGTGTATTTGTTGAGACACATTTGGTTGCCGTAACCACTTTGATTTCATTCATTTACAAATTCTTGGAACTAATTCAACAAGATAAAAAAAAAGATTGAAAGGTATTCAGTCTCTATTAAAAAGTTTCCAATTGACAAGGTAACGGAGCACAACAAGTTGTAACATAACAATTAATTTCGAATTTAGTCAATTATTTCCTGTATAACTATTTTTCTATAAATTGTATTGATTCACGGTCTAAAATAATTTTCCAATTCAATGTTCAAAACAATATAATCCATGATCTTAATGATATAAATGTATAACAGTCAATTTAAACGTCTTTAAACATTTTGACCATTAAACTAGCCCCGTTACTCCTATGTGCGACGTATAATATAAGCTCGAAAATAAAGGTTCACCGAAAGTCACCAACAACCGATGGCATCACGAATGGCAGCCAGGATCACGGCCAAAGTCAAGCAACTTTCTCTTTTTCGGACCAATTCCGAGAGCGCTTCTTGCCGGTAAGGCATCGCTGTCTTTCGTTATTTTGACGGCCGGGCGAACACACTACACTTGTTGTTGTTGCTGCTGTTGATGCTATTACTTTTGGGTGGGTTTATTTGCCATTTTTTTCTTTATTATATTTTTGCGGGTTCCGGATCGTGCGTTTTGGAAGAAAAGAAAATTGGCAGCTATCGTGTGTTTGTTTGGGGTAGGCTACACTTGAACTTTTACGGCTTTTTGGCGATGAACTCTTTTCCCTTCCCGATGTCTACATTTCTCCACGCAAGATGGTATGATTCGTGGTGTGGGCATAATGAGAACATTTTCTTCTTTTTTTCTGGTAATTTTAGCTTGGTTGTCTCCTGTCTGGAAGATGCCCCTTTCTCTTTTCGGGCTCAATATCACATTACAGTGAACTGGTGATTTCTTTTTCCATGCATATCCAGATCCGGGTTGCACCCATCGATGTATGAGAGATTTATCATTCTGATGCATTTGATTATGCTTTCATAAAAAAAAAACATATATAGCGAACAAGATCTATTTTTGTGTCGTTTAATTTTTTTCGTCTTGGGCGGCTTTAGACACGGGAAATTGTCTGAAATGCACTCTCAGGGTAAAGAATCTGAATTGAAATTTCGTGAGTGTCCCGGGCATAAATAAGTAACGCCAATATTTCTACCAAATAAAAGCTTGGACCTTCCTCTTTCATTTACTTTTAAAACTGAAATGTCCTATCGAGGGGTCTAGAACAATTTTCCTAGTTTTAGCACCAAATGAAGGAACCAAAAGCTTTCATTTGGTGGATGTTTCGGCGGTATTTATGTTCTTTAGATAATGTTCATCTACCATAGAAACTGTGCCACGCGATGCACAAATGAACGAAATAGTACTGAATTAGTGATTTTAATAAGGAATTTTACATTCTACTACCGTGTCCAGAACTTCAAAGTGATCCGGCGCTTGTGATGTATAATGTTCCATATTTTTTAGGTAAACAGTTCCAATTTCAAAATTGTATCAAACCTTTAGATAACGTACAACGTCTTCTATCAAGACTGGACAGTAGACTGATGCAAATTTTGATTGATTTCAATTTAAAAAAAAAAGTAAATATCATCCTCCGGAAGTTTGAAATAATGTGGAAGAAATTTTGCTGCGCACACGCTATTTAAAGATCAGGCCCTTAAACGCAAAGGGGTGTAAGTGTCATTTCGGTCGGTTTTGAGTTAAGCTTACAAAAATATTCTACTCTTTTCAAGAGTATTTTTAGGTATTTTTTCATCAAACAGAAAAAATAAGATTATTCTTGATTGAATTTAATACAATTTGTATGAAATTCAAACTCGCTGAAAATACTTCAAAGTCGATTTTCTCAAAACTAGCTTCTTGTCACTTATACCCCTTTGTTTCTAACCCCCTAAGTTGATAATGAGATAATTGTGAAAAAGACCAACGTTATAGGCATTAGAGTGGTTCAAAAAATCGTTTTTGCTCCACATTGCTCATTCGATTCTAGATCAAATTCTGAGTGTCCTTCCAAAATTGGGGCTTCGACATGTTTTACAACTCATTCAAAAATCAATAACTAATTACTGAGGCGTCCGATTTGAAAACGGTCTTCGACAAAGTTGTAGCTGATTAATGTATTCCCATATAAACTTTGAAGGGCTTGTGCAGTCTCAGTTTTCATCCAAATGAGCTCAAATTTTAGGAGGTCGTTCAGAATTTTATCTAAAATCGAATGAGCGGTGTGGAGCAAAAACGATTTTTTGAACCACTCTAATAGACATAGCCCTTTCATTCTTCGTCATAATATTCTATAGAGAAGTTGATCAACTTTTCTTAAGCGAAATGTTCGCAGCTACCACTTTTCTCAAGATCATATATTGATCGGTAGTCTGGATAATTAGTTATAATTGATTTCAAAATTTAAACCATACTTTGATGATCATTCAATTACTTTTAGAGCAACACTGCTTTTTTGCAGCACTACATAGTAGCCTGGATCAAATTCATATTTTATTATACCAAGAACACCATTCATGCCTGCCGAACAGTTATTGAAACATGTTACTTGCAAATACTCTTTATAATAAAAAATAACAAATGTACTGATGCCCAATCAAAATGTGAGCTTCAGTAAAGTGTAGCTAGGAAGATTTCACTTAAGAAGAGCTGATAAACATTTTCATAGAATATTATGATGAAAAATTAAAATGCTGAACACAATATTTTAGTCTTTCCCATAGTAAACTCTATATTAACTTTAAATTTCGCTATTTCCACATCATTTCATACTTGAGGAGAGTTATATTAACCATAATTAACATCGATTAAGTATGGAGAGGCCAACATTTTAAAGTTTGTATCAGGCTACTGCACACAAATGGAATTTTACAATCTAAATTTCTAAACCTATAATTTATACAACATATTTTTGTCTCAGCGTCACTTGCACCGCAAACGGAATTTAGTTATTCATTTGCGTAATTTCTACTTCATCCACAACTTTTACGGAAACACAATCAATAAAAATAAATCGGAATCTTAAAATAATGAAGTAAAATGGCAACCTTGGAAAAGAAAGCTCTCAGTTATCCCGTATTCGCCCAGCAAATGGGAAAAGGTTCAAATTTCTACCATTTCGGCAATTCTCGACAGATTGCCTCGACAGATTAGTTCGAATGGAATCGTTTGGGTATCTTGTTTTTCAATCATCATTGGATTTTTTAGAAATATCCATCAGTTCAAGGTTATTCCGGTGGATCACTGGGTCAAGTCGGGTAAAAAGACCCCAACTTCATATTCAAGCAACTTTTGTCCAACTAATTGATGTACATCTGACTCTATTTCAATTTGTTTTTATAGTTTCGACTACGGACGTCATGTAATAACTAAATTGGACAATGAGACCAATTTTAGCTTTGGGTATTTTTTCGGAGGTCCCGTGGAATCGGTTCAAAATAGGCCAAATTCAAATCCCCTCAGATCACGCAGACTCTTTTCATAACCCACATTCATCCATCTCATGTATACTACACAAGCGCGCAGAGCGAGTGCGATTTATTTAGTGCTGAAACTGTTTGCCTATCATACCCCGAAACTTGTAACCATCTAAGTTATTGGGTCACCAAGTGGCTCGGTAGCTTAGTTGGTAAAGCGCTCCACAGTGGCGGTCTTTCATACAAAGGTCGAACATAACCTCAAATACGTTCCAAATCGCTTGATAATGGTAATCTATTAACTTTCTTGGATACCTGATATCATCCCTTTGGAAATAACTGTCAAATTAAAATTCCAATTTTCTAGTGAAATTTGTCAAAATTAAGTTCTTTCATCCAATCGATCAAAAAGGCTTTTATTACACACAAATGGTTGTAATGCAGAAACTTGTATATAAACCTAAACTAGAGATACATATTTAAATTCCTTGTAGTAACTTCAGTAAAATTTCAAACGAGTTATGACACATTATACAGATTTGAATTATGAAATAGATAAATTATAATGAAAAATTGAAATGAAATTCTCACCTCCAGGGGCAAAGAGGGGCAGGAAAAACTATTGTACGCTAGAAAGTATGAATGATTTGCTGCTTCATAGTGAGTGACTCATTTTCTCGAAACACTTCCCATAAAACGGACCGAGTTTTGAAAATTTATAAAAATTTTGAGGGAAGATTACAAAAAACATTCTTTGCTTCAAATAACAACTTAATGTGTTGAAATTTATGTTCTTATAGCCTTTTCTAAGCCTTAAGACTACGATTTCAAATGAAGACTATTGAGCTTAAATCGGTTATGATTTCGTTAAGATACAGCTGTTTGAAGTTTATTTGATGAATTTGAAGCAGTCCAATTTTGCTGACTTTCCCGCTCTTACGATGCTGCCAAAAATCGAAAACAAGACAGATCAATCTCAAATTTTGAGAACTCATCACTCAATAGTATAGAAGTCTATAGAAAATATTAATAAACAATTTTGAGATCATGAATTTTGAGGTTTTGTCCGGCCATGCGCCACTGTGCAGCATACAAGAGTCATGGGTTAAAATCCCAGCCAAGCATGTGGATTTTTTTCATAAATTCACCCATAATTTATCCATCTTTACCACGCGTAATGAGTTAATTAGTTTAATTGGATTGGATTCCGAATAGCTCATTACATGTGTTACAGTCGACTCTCCACATCTCGATGTTCTATATCTCGATATCTCTCCCTATGTCGATGATTTCGTCGGTCCCTTCATTCTGCATACAATTCCGCTCTCCGCATCTCGATATCCTCCTTATCTCGATGTCTCCATATCTCGATGTGTTCCTGTTAATTTTTTGTTCCCATTTTTCTCTCTGTATGTCGATATGACCAATATCGAAGGTTACTAGACCCAATTTTTGGGGTCCAAAACAAATTAGGTACGTGCAATGACGTCTGATTGTTTATTATTTTCTTGGTAACGGAGTGTTTTTCAATCTAGTATTCATTGAAAATTTGTTCTTTGTCTCGATCTCTCCTTATCTCGATGGTCCCTTCGATATCGAGATGTGGAGAGGCGACTGTAATACGGACGTTAATAACTGTGGAAGTGCTCAGAGAAGCTGAGATTGGGCTCTGCCTCGATATGGACGTAATGCTAAGAAAAAGAAGATATGAAATCTAAGAAGCGAAAAAAAAACTCATCGGCATTCGAAAAGCTACCCAAGTAACTACCAAGCATATAAGGTTCCAAATCGGCGATGTAGTGCAATAGCAGGCCTTTTAAGTCATTCAATAGTTCTATATTAGCACTATACACCTGATTTGACGAAACTAAGGACTCCGCGTGCTGCAATAATAACCTTCTTTAGTGTGGAAAAACCACAGCTACGCTCTCAGCAGAGCTCTGTTCAGCCTGATACCAGACACTACCATCCGACATCTAGCCATATTTTCTCATCTGTCACTCTCTGACACTGCTCATCAAACCGTTTCGAGCAGTTCCTATCACTTCTAGCGCTGTTTCACTAAAACAGCGACTAAACCAGCTTCTGCTTCTATTCAGTAGTAATATCTTCTGCTGAAAAGTTCTGGATATTGAATCGCATTTTTCGCTGTGATCTTAAATTCGAGAACCGCACTCGAATATTACCGACAACAAGTTAGTGGTCGATGCACAGATGTCGATCAGGCTGTAACTGGAGAATATGCCCCGTTTGCCGGTATCGAGACCTTTTCACGTCAGAATATTTCGACTTAGCGTTGTAGAACAACAGCCGAATTCCATGTCAAATAAGTCAGTCTCAAAATTTGCAGTAAATTTTGCTTGTGTTTTCGGTAGGGTAGAATTAGTGTTTTTCATATATAAATATATTGTTTCAACTCAAAAATAGCTTTAAAAAAGGCCTTTGTGTTCTTGTATGCAATTTATTTGAATATTTCTAGTTCCGGAACTTTAAGTTTAAAAAAAAGTTTTAAAACTAAGTCGTAGTGAACTGGATGGATCAAACCTGGTGTTAGCCTTTCTGAACGACAAATACAAAGAAAAAATAGTTGTAGTGAACCACTTGGACTACAAGACGAAATATACACTGAAAAAATATTTTAGTTTTTATCATGAAAAATTCGAAAAGAAAACATAAATTTCAAATTATATAAAAAACCGCACTTTAATAGTTCTAAAATTTTCATCATAGAATCTTGATAAACAACATGTTTGGGAGTGTCTTGAGGGAGACATTTTTAATAAAAAAGTATTTCTAAAAACAACTTCGGGTGCATTTTCGAAATTTTGTATTTTTTTTTTTGTCAAAATATATTTGTTTCGATGTTACAACAAGAATCTTGAAGATATTCTAAAACATAATGATTATCTTGATAACCTCTCTAGAAGCAGCCATTTTAGACTTATTTCAAGTTATATGCAAACAAATATTAATTAAATAATAAAATAAGCTATTTTCCACAAAAAAAACAATACGTATTTCAGAGTAAAAGCCTAATTTTTCTCTACTGAATTATTGTTCCTAATGGAGAATGGTCTATACTATTATTCAATAAAGAAATAATTTATTTTATTATTCAATAAATTATTGTTTGCATTAAAGTTAAAATAACTGAAAATGGCTACTTCTAGAGAAGTGATCACGATGATCATTATGGTTAAAAATAAGTGCAAGGCTCTTACTGTATTATTAAAACGAATTTATTTTGACAAAACATCAATACTTCAAAAAGCACCCAAACTGTTTCTCCATTATAAAACTTGATAAATATTGAAAATGGGATATTTCTGTAATTTTAATTGGCCAAACAAACATAAGTTTACTCTAGAAATTAAAAATAAAATTGATTTTACTCAAAGCAATAGTTTATACAAAGACAAATTAAAGACCCCCATGTCCCTTGCAGTTGCCCAAAATTTTATGGCTCATAAGGTAATCTAGAATGCCGTTCAAAGTGTACTGCGATCTGTCAAACTTGGGTACCTTTTGCACTACCGAGGGACCAAACGCAGTACTAGAAGTGGTACCCAATCTGAGCCCGAGTGGGACGGACCTGGTTTACATTTTGCCATTTTTGGGATATTAATGATAACTAATAAGATATTTTACCTTTTTCGGCCATAAATGTTTGAGCTGATCACAAATTTCTAAATATGAAAAATAAAACACTGTTTTATGTGTTGTTAAATAGAACATTGATCCATTATGTGTTTTTTTTGTCATTATAACATTTCTTCAACAGTTACGTACTGATTTCAAAATTTATATGAACTGAAAAAAATACTGCGATGTGCACTTGACAATTTCAATTTTAATTTATTCCATCATTTCAGCTTGTTTAGTCTGTTGGTATTGACTTTTAAATGAATAAGTAAATAATATACTCAAAGACAAATCGCAGGCAAAAATTTTGCCAGATATTTTAAATATATTCGAAAACTTTTACGTATGGGATTTTGAAACAATCAATTAAATCTTTTTGTAGGTAGACTGTACTACTAATAATAATATAAACATTTGGATTAATAGTCAATTTTGACCTTTAGAGTAGAGTGGGAAAAAAGTTCGAGTGGGGCAAGAGTTTCTTTTTAAGATTTCTAGCTCAATTCAATTGGGTGGTAAATAACTGGACAATGCGTACCATTGGTACTTCGCGTACTTGCAGGTATAAAATAGATCCCATTTGTGGTCCTTAGCCTCTTGTCCAGTAACTCCTATCCCTACCTCCCCGTGGTGCCGCCTGGAGTACGAGTAACACTAGGGAAGATCGGGTAATCAACCCTGGTGGGACCTTGGTCGTATGCTGACAGGGAAGGGGGGCTCCTCTCTTCTGAGGGTGTAGCTTATCAGAGCGTCTGTTCTCCATGTTAGGGGCGGCTCAAAACAGCGTCTGTTCTCCATGTTAGGAGCGGCTGATCATCGTCCTAGTGCCAGCGTGGGGCTCTAAACAGTGCTGTGCACGATGATCCTCCGGCGAGACAGGAGGTTGGTGCAGGCCTTACAAGCCAGCCGTAAACAGTACAGGAAGCATACAATGTAAATTCGGACCGGAACAATCGGCATAGACCCAGGCATCGAAAACGGACTAACGATTGGAAACTCTGATCATGGAACAGTAAGTCTCTCAATTTCTTGGGAAGTACCCGCATTCTTTCCGAATTATTGAGGGTCCGCAAGTTCGACATCGTAGCGCTGCAGGAGGTTTGCTGGAAAGGGTCGACGGTACAGACTTATAGGGATGGTTATACCATCTACCAGAGCTGCGGCAACAGACATGAGCTGGGCACAGCGAAATGCAGAGGCGCGTGATTGGGTGGTGGCCAATCGACAACAGAATGTGCAAGTTGAGGATCAAAGGCCGTTTCTTCAATATCAGCATAATCAACGTGCACAGCCCTCACCTAGCAAGTGACGATGACGATAAGGACGCTTTCTACGCGCAGCTGGAACGTGAATACGACGGCTGCCCAAGCCATGATGTCAAAATCGTTATCGGAGATCTCAACGCTCAGGTTGGCCAGGAGGAGGAATTTAGACCGATTATAGGGAAGTTCAGCGCTCACCAGCTTACGAACGAAAACGGCCTTAGACTGATTGATTTCGCCGCCTCCAAAAACATGGCCATACGTAGTACCTATTTCCAGCACAGCCTCCCGTATCGGTACACCTGGAGATCACCCCAACAAACTGAATCGCAAATCGACCACGTTTTGATTGATGGAAGACACTTCTCGGACATTATCGACGTCAGAACCTATCGCGGCGCAAACATCGATTCGGACCACTATCTAGTGACGGTTAAAGTGCGCCAACGACTCTCCGTTGTGAACAACATTCCGTACCGACGCCCGGCCCGGTACAATCTGGAGCGACTCAAGCAACCCGAAGTCGCAATTGAATACGCGCAAAGCCTTAAGGCAGCGTTGCCGGAAGAGGGAGAGCTCACCGAAGCCCCTCTTGAGGACTGCTGGAGTAGTCTCAAAGCAGCCATAAACAACGCAGCGGAAGGTGCCATTGGGTTCATGGAAGCAAATTGACGGAACGGTTGGTTCGACGAGGAGTGTCAGACGGTTTTGGACGAGAAGAATGCAGCGCGGGCGATGATGCTGCAGCAAGGCACCCGCCAAAACGTGGAACGATACAAACAGAAGCGAATACAGCAAACCTATCTATTCCGGGATAAAAAGCGCCGCCTGGAAGAGTTGGAGTGCGAAAAGATGGAGCAGTTGTATCGTTCTCAAGAAACACGTAAGTTCTACAAGAAACTCATTGCATCCCGCAAAGGCTTTGTGCCGCGAGCCGAAATGTGCCGGGATAAGGATGGAGGTATCTTGACGGACGAACATGAGGTGATTGAACGGTGGAAGCAGCACTATGATGAACACCTAAACGGCGCAGAAGAGGAAGATCAAGACACCAGGAGGAATGGCTTCATCAGTACGGCGGATGAGGGAGACGTGCCAACTCCCACAATAGGTGAAGTTAAGGATGCTATCAAACAGCTCAAGAACAACAAAGCAGCTGAAAAGGATGGTATTGGAGCGGAACTTATTAAAATGGGCCCGGACAGGTTGGCCATTGGTCATCTGGTTTTGAAGATATTCCAAAATTCCTTGGGGGACCGACCCGTAACTAGAACACCCCGTTAACTTCTCAGGCTATAGAATTTTAATCGTATTCGGATATTCACTCTTCAGAACAATACATTAATGAGAGTATTTTGTGAAAAAATGAAGCAATTTGGTGCAGCCGTCTTTAAGTAATGGCCATTTAGGTTTATGGAACCACGCTGGCCAAATAAAGATCTTAAAAACTTCAAACAACATCATATCGTTATTTTCAGATATCTCCAAGAATACTGAACCGATTTGTATGATTTTTTCAGAGAAGCTTTTTATTACCTGGCATTATATAACCCACATTTTATTTATTTTTTTTGATAAATTGATCAAAAACAAAATGGCCGCCAAAGACATTTTATATGGAAAATGTCGGTCCCCCAAGGAACATCGGAATATCTTTAAAACCAGATGACCAATAATTAATATCGACACGGATTTCTAAACAAGAAGGGTTTTTTGACAACTTGTGAAAAAATGGTGCAAAAATATTGAAAAACAAAAAAGTTATAACGATTTGAATATTCATTTTGCGGTAAAAAATGAAGCTGCCGGTAGAGGGGTTAATGCAGCCTATAAAGTGCTTTCCCATATCATCTTCCGCCGTCTATCGCCACTGCCAATCAGATTTGTGGGAAGTTATCAAGCCGGTTTTGTTAACGGGCGATCGACAACAGACCAAATCTTTATGTTGCGGCAGATCCTCCAAAAGTGTCGCGAATATCAAATCCATACGCACCACCTATTCATCGATTTCAAAGCGGCCTATGATAGCATCGACCGCGAAGAGCTATGGAAAATTATGGACGAGAATGGTTTTCCAGGGAAACTGACTAGACTGATCAAAGCAACGATGGCTAGTGTACAGTGCAGTGTGAAGATATCGGGTGCATTATCGGACCCGTTTGAAACACGCAAAGGACTTCGACAGGGCGATAGTCTTTCCTGCCTCCTGTTCAATATTGCGCTAGAAGGTGTTATGAAACGGGTGGGCTTCAACATGCGGGGCACGACTTCAATAAATCTAGCCAGTTCATTTGTTTCGCTGACGACGTGGACATTGTCGGAAGAACGTTCCAGGTGGTTGCTGAACAGTATACCAAGCTGAAACGTGAAGCAGATCGGGTTGGATTGAAGGTAAATACGTCGAAGACGAAATATCTGCTGGCTGGAGGAACCGAGCGCGATAGAGCTCGCATAGGTAGATGCGTGACGATCGACGGGGATGAGTTCGAGGTGGTGGAAGAATTTGTCAACCTCGGATCATTGATAACGTCGGATAACAACTGCAGCAGAGAAATTCGAAGACGTATCATTGCCGGAAGTCGTGCTTACTATGGACACAACAAGGCCTTGCGTTCTGGTAAACTTCACTTCCGTACTGCACCATGTACAAGACGCTAATAAGACCGGTAGTCCTCTACGGGCATGAGACGAGGACAATGCTCGAAGAGGGCCTGCAAGCACTAGGACTTTTTGAACGACGTGTGCTTAGGACGATCTTCGGCGGAGTATGTGAGAACGGCGTATGGAGGAGAAGAATGAACCACGAGCTTGCGCAACTCTACGGTGAACCCAGTATCACGAAAGTCGCCAAAGCTGGAAGGGTACGATGGGCGGGAAACGTTGTGAGAATGCCGGACAACAATCCCGCAAAAATGGTGCTCAACTCAAATCCGGCCGGTACAAGACGAAGGGGAGCGCAGCGAGCTAGGTGGTTTGACCAAGTGGAGCAGGATCTTGGAAGTGTGGGGCGATCGAGGAGTTGGAGGTTAGCAGCCATGGACCGAGTTAGTTGGCTTAACAGTGTGGCGCAGGTCATGTCTTGAAGGACGTAGTGCCAGCAAAAGACAAAAAGAAGAAGAAAGACAAACTTAATTCAAAACAAAACTTAGAAATGTCATGGTGGTTCGAATGCTATCCAAGTAAGAGACTTTCACTCCAAATATCATAAAAATCGATTGAGGAAATGTTATGGCTTTTTGTTGTTTTTCGACGTAAATATTGTAATATTTGGTCAAACTTTCGATGCATGGAACCAAATGAAGATAAAATATTTTTCAATACTTTATGTAAGAGAGTTTCTAGGCCTAACGTAAGGATGCTTTGACGTGTATTAGTTTTTGCATAAATGGTTGGACGCAATTTTTGGCCCATAGCGGGGCAAAAGTTCGACCCATGTATATACTCACGGAAAAAATTTCAAATTTCTTGAAATCTACATATTTTCTCAAATTTAGCAAAACTTGCCTGATCATGCGAAAAATATCTCAAAAATTTTACATTTCAACTTAGTTTTGCGAAAAATTGCTATTTTTTGGGTGTATTACCATTAACCCTGTTTTGGGCATTTTTGATGAAAAATTTAGTGTGTATTTTTCGGCAAAAAAGTATTGATATTTTGTGTTTTAGCCAACAAACTTTTGCCCCACACTAGATTCGAACTTTTGCCCTACCGGTGGGGCAAAAGTTCGTTTAAGACAATTAATTTTGAAACTATTAAAAATGGGTAAATATTTTGACACAAGTTTGTTCAGCAAAATTATAGCCAAGGTTCACTGTATGGTATTTGTTTTATCTGCTACCGTGTACCCCCGCTAATTTGAACGGTACCTCGTGCAAACCATCGGGGTTCATTTTTAATTTGAACATCTAGTCACCCTAGAAACGTGTTTCTGGTTACCTCTTTCACTGTTTTGTTTTGATTCTGCGTTCCGTTCCACAGCGTTCCATTTCCGTTTACTCTGTTCCATGAGCTAAATGACGTTTGAACCATTTTTAATCTGAACGATGTGCAAATTAGCGGGGTACAAATTAAAAAGTGTTCAGATTAAATGTGGTCAAACCAACGGGGGTACCCGGTATTATTTTTCTGGAAACTTTGATTATACCACTAAGGTCAAACTTTTGCCCCACCTTACTCTATCAGGAACTAAATTTTACTGCCTCCTGGTAAATGACACATTCGTGTGAGCTAAATATTTCTACGGTGACAGCATAGAGGAAATCTTCAGAAACCCATCATCCTATGGGGGTTAAGAGTGTCGTACAGTTCATGCGTCACCCATTGCGTACTTTTCCCCATGCACTGCAAAAAAAAAACCGTTTAACGACGAGAGTGCACTTCAGCTCCGTCAACGAATTGGGGAGAACCGTCGCCGAAGTCATTGCAACCCGAGCAGAAGAAAATTGCTACAGAATACCACACTAGATTGTTCCATACCAGATAATGTTCAATACTTACCACCTGAATGGGGTAAATAATACATGATGACTTTTCATATAGGGGAGAAATTTTTCTATTAGTCAATACCTCAAGCAGTCCTTAATACATTTAGAGATATTTTCAATTGTTTTAAAAATTCTTTTCAATGCCATTATTAAGGTATTGACAATACCTGAACTACATGAACTACGAGGTTTGGCTTCGATGCATCTTCATCTGAACAAGTGCGTTATGTACGAGTTATTTCATTTCTTTCGGGAACTGCCAAGCCCCGAGAGTGCTTGGGTGGAGAGAAAAGACGAAAATGAGGTCGGTTCAATAACACCTTAATGAAATGAAACTCTCGCTCTCTAGCCAGCTAGCTAGCTAGGCTAGTTGATTACATCACAAACGTCAGGCTGGTGAAGCTGAATTGAATGATTCCCCACTGGCTCTCCTCTGCACGGGGCGAGAGTGAAACGTGCATATGTGGGTATCGGAGATTTGTTTAGCAAGTCACGTGTCGGTGTACAGTGTGCATGTGGGGACGGTTGTGTGCAAGAATATGGGGAGTATTGTAATCGGTTGAACTAAAAGACCCAGCGAGGAAAAGAGCTTAAAATGCTATGGAAAACTGTGATACCGGTACGATTTGTTGTGCCCATTCGACCGGCTTAGGAAACAGGAAAAGAGTTACGATGCATTTTTGTCGCGATAAAAACGACAACCTGAGCATTACCAATGATAAGCTGCTATGTAGTAGGATAATGAAAAAAGTAGTATCGCAACATAAGTTGCTCAGATAGTGTTCAACTCCAACTTACGTTTTGAAGTAACGTCTCAGTTTTGTACTCCGAAAGTATTTCCCCAATTGTCAACTGAAAGCTTTATTTGCCACAGTTTCAATTTTTGCATCCTTATATTCGTGTTGCAGCCTTCCTTAGCCGAGTGGTTAGAGTCCGCGGTTACAAAGCAAAGCCATGCTGAAGGTATCTAAGTTCGATTCCCAGTCGGTCCAGGATCTTTTCGTAATGGAAATTTCCTTGACTTCCCTGGGTATAGAGTATCATCGTACCTGCCACACGATCTACGAATGCGAAGATAGTAACTTTGGCAAAGAAAGCTCTCAGTTAATAACTGTGAAAGTGCTAATAAAAACTAAGCTAAGAAGCAGGCTCTGTCCCAGTGAGGACGTTAATGCCAAAGAGAAGAAGAAGATGCCATAAAATATGTTATGCCCATAAAGGTCAAGAAAGTGTTATCTTTTAATCGAAAAAGTTAGTATGAACATTCTCAAAGCAATGAAATTCCATTTTTCCAATTAAAAGATCGGATTCCAAAATGGACATTTGACCACTCACCAACTTCCACGTTCAACGTAACGTAAATTATTCCCCGAACGGCTTCCGGAGGAGGTCAACCCTTTTTCGCTCGGAACGGCAGGAAGCGCTTATTGCCGGGTACCGGAAAATTTTCAGTTGCTTTCGAGTTCAAAAAGCCAATGCACTCCCAGAAGGACACGGAAAATGTGCTGTGGCAAAACTAGAATGCACTGACCAGGGTGCCCTAGCTTCCATGTACCTAGTACGAAACGAGGCGACGATGTTCTTTCGGCGGAATCGTCCTTCCGTCATTGTTCGTTCGTTCCACAGACAATCGGACGTAACTGCTAAACAAATATCAATTTCAAATATTATCACGTGAGCATGATTGCCGAATGGTGGCAATGGAAACTAGGTGGCGGTAGTGCGCAAACGTCAAACTCGAACACGAGCGCCACGAGTGAGCAGTTGGCCAATTTGTGAATGATTGTGGTTATGTCTATTTGTCTGAGTTCGTTCGTTAGTTCATCACAATCGTGCTCAGCTGCAAGCTCTTCATCAAGGCGGTTTAGTTCCGTGACAGCCCGAGTGAGAATGGTGTATTTAGTGGTACCCATCGTTCTCGGTGTTGTTTTTCACGAGTCCCTGAAGCAGGAAGAGCAGCAAGCAAGAGTCAAGCCGTGAAAAAATAATGTTTGTGAAAAACTAGAACTGCAACATTGTCGACAAAAAATGGCCGTAAAATGAGGTTTTCTTGGGTTTTCCTTGTTGATTTGCTCTTTGACGCTATTGGGTCCAGAATGATAGGAAGAGTAGGGTTGCCAAACTTTTGGATCATTGAATCATATCTTCTTCGAAATATTGAACCATATCTTTCGAATACATTTATCATCTATCTATTTACAATCTATCAAGATTTTTAGAGTTTCTGAAAATTGTTAGGATTCGGTTGCTAAAGATGACCAGATCATTTTTATAAAAAGTTTTTTGAGAGATAAATAAGGTATGTCACTATTTTTTTTATTGATACATCTCGTTTAAAGAAGTATAAGAGAAATATTCACTATTTTAGTCTAAACATAATTTAAAATTGAAACAATATTGCTCATAAGCTATTTTACAAACATTTAACCGCCAATTATTGTACGTTCTAAACCAACATTCCCTGGGAACCCTAGATGGCCACCACAAACACAATCACAGCCGCTTGCCATGTTTTCCTTAACCCCGTAAACAGCATGGGTCGGCTCCTGGGAAACGCGCGAATGGCATTAACTTATATTTAGTTCATGGGAAATTGGGTCGATCGGGTCGGTACGATTTCCATACCGGGCGTCCGGCAGCAACGAGTGGAATTGTGCAAATGACATCTCACAGCGCAGTATAATGTAGTGCAATTTTCATCCATAAGCCGGATTTTCAAAATACTATTTGCAATGAATAAAATGTCGAAATCCTCATTGAAAATAATACTTTTCACTTTTAGACTCATAAGAACACTTGAATTGAGAAATCATGCTCTGTACTTGTAGGAACGTCCCAGACAACCGGAAATCGCATGAAAGTTTACGTTATAACTCGTTTAATCATACTAATTACATCAAACCCGCAAAACACAGTGGATAAACTCGTCAAATTGATGAGTTTCCTCGCATAAAACACTTTTTTCCGAGTTCTTTTGTACATTTTGTTTCGTCCCGTACACTCGTACAAAGTAAGTCGAATCAATCCGTAGCAGCTGTCAAATCAACATTTGTTATCATAAGTTAGATCGCATAAGATAACAGGTTAGTTCGGGTGAAAATTTATACACTCGCATTGCATGTCATTTATCATCACATAATATATGCACGCATAACGCCTCCACTTTTGTACGTAGAAGGCCTTTTCGCGACATCTTATAAGTGAAATTTTGCACATACAAAGCCTCCAGGTGGTTTCATTATGCGTACATTTTGGTTGTCTGGGGTTATTATAAAAAAAGAAGATCATCAAAGATCATCACTTTTTTTGTGTAAATTTTCAAAAGATTCATTTTGTTGCAAGGAAACCTCGTGGAACTACTGTAGAAGTTCATCCGGAATTCTGGAAGCTAATCAATACTTCAGTCGTCACGCTGTTGTATTTTGTACAACACGGTCGAAAAAACCTCGCATTTCGTTCACAACAGCATCGTGGTGGTCTGCCGGTGGCAAACCACGCGACGCCTGGAAGGTTAAAATACTTTCTGAGCGTTCTTCTTGGAGAATGGATATCAAACATAATCGGAATCCACGAAACTACATTTGGGCGAACTTTTGTGCAATCCTAAAAAATCCTACATAAGGCACCGTCCACATACTACGTAACATTCTAGAGAGAGGAGGAAGTAGATTCAAGCGTTACGGCTCATATTTTTTTTTTGTATTTTTCGTACAAAATGCGTAACCGAGTGGGGAAGGGGGGGAGAGGGTTTAAATTTGTCGATGATTTTAGCGTTACATAATAAATGGACGCTGCCTAAATCTCTGGATATATTTTGTGGTAACATAATCCTTCTCGTATCTTTCCAGAGAATTATCCAGCGATTCTCGCATAGATACGTAAAAAAAACCTACCAGTGATCATTCATAGTATGCTTATACATATTCCTGTAGAATTTGTTCCATGAAATCCTTCAGAATACCAATACTCCCAGTAATTTTCACAAGTATTTCAAGTTTTTAGGGTTGTTGAACAAATTCTTTAAGGATTTCTTTTCCAGGCATACCACGAGATTTCGTGGAGTTGCTACGTCAAGTTTTTAAGTGTTAATTTCACAGAATACCTCAGTCAAAATCTTTCACTAGTTTTCTTCGTAATTACTCCAGAATCTCCTGTAGAAAATTTAGAGAGAATACTTGCTGGTTTTTCTTTGGAGCCTTCAATTTATTAGTCCAAGGATTCCTCATAAACTCCTACGGTATATTCTTTATCATTGCTTTCAGAGATTACTTTTTCAATCTTTTTGAAAGATGTGCAAATTCTTCTTGAATTCTTCAAATGTTCATTTAGGGGCTACCACCAGCAAATGTCATCACAATATTTTAGTAGTTCATCTAATTATTAGTACAGAAATTTGTCTAGGCATACATCCCGGTGGTTTTCGGGATTCTTTCGAAGAGGGGTTTATCACGTGGTTTCGTTTGGTATTTGTTCCAAAAATTATTCCAAAATGTTATCCAGAGAATTCTTGAAAGCTTAAAAGCAACACGTTCTCTCAGATATCCTTGCCAGAACTGTTTCCTGCAGGAGTTCATCGAGTGTTTCTCCAGAAGAAGAAATTACTTTGTTTATGATTTACTGTAGATAGAAATACCGGATACTTTTTCAGGAATTCATTTGAAAATTATGTTTCACAATTTCCGGTGAAAATTTCTAAAGAAATCCCTGGTGGAGTTTCTAGATTTATTCCTTGAGGACTTCTTTGCGGAAGTTTTGAAGAATCTCTGGAGGACTTCCTCACATTATCTAAAGTATTTTTTCAGAGAAATTGCTAGTTGAAATCAACAAATCGTGCACAAATATGTTGAAGGAAATCCTGAGGAAGTCAGTAGAAGATACACTGAATGAATTTAAGTAGTATTTTTTTCGAAACCTCTCGAGAAATTCCTTAAGGATCTCCATGAAGGAATCCCTGAAGGAATCTCTAATTTCTGTAAATATTCTTAGAGAAATTGCTGACTGAATCCTTAAAAGAGTACTAACGGGATATCATCTTAATCTTTGGATGAATTCCTTCAAGATTCGTAGAAGAAATCCCTTGAAGAATATTTGGAGTTATATCTAGAGGCCCCATTAGAAATTTTTTTGACCAAATTCTTGAAGAAATCCGGAGCAAAAATCTTGCAGTAATTTATAAAAAAAAATACAGGTTGGATTCTCGAAGAAGTCTTTAACGAAATCCTAGGAAAATCCATGGTGGGCAACTGATCGACGATCGGGTGAATTTCAACAGCCATTTTGATTACCTACCTTGTACCTTGATGGCTGCATCGTAGCGTCACGCCATTGCCGGGCGCATTGTAGAGCTCCATCTTCGTCGGCCTGGGCGATACTTCTCCAGTTGCCCCGAACGTTTAGGGTCGCTAGGCTCTCTTTTACTGCGTACAGCCAGCGTATTAGTGGTGTTCCACGAAGTCACCGACCTGGTTCCTGGTTGAATGTTATTTTCGCAATTCTTTCTACCCGACATTCACGCTAAGTGACAAGCTTACTGAACTCTGTCGTATTTCACATGCTTAATAATATTCGCTCCGATATATGTCGTGATTCATGCGTCTGCGTCAGATATCCTCCATTGCAATGTTGAGCAGCAAATTCAAAAGTGCGCCTCCCTGCTTCAATCCGTCCATCGTCACAAACGAGGTTGACACCTCGTCTGCAATCCAAACACTTGATGCAAACCATTTAGCGTTGCACATATCAGCCTAATTAGTTTCGCCGGAAAACCATTTATTATTCATTTATTTGGTTTTACATCAATTAGCTTGATAAAATCTCGCCAACAACTTTTCGACAATTCACCCGGTTCATGGCCGCTTCTCTCTATCTTGAGGCTTAATAAGGGTGGGATTATGAATATGTTGACATTTAATTTAAATTATCACCTATATGGATTCGCATTATGCGTTTTACACAGTGTATTCTGTGCTCTTTCGCCTTTGGCGACTTTAAATAGATACCGATCTGGTTTTTTCGTTGCTGGTCTTTTTCGTGCTGAGATTGCAAAAAGCTTAATCCTGCCTAGTTTGGGTAGTGGCTACGGTTAGGTTAGCTCAGATCAATCTTCAGCATAAAAGAACAGCAACGATCAATCTTTGCAGACTCATGCAAAATGGTGCAGCCCAAGTGGCGCTAGTTCAAGAACCCTACTTTCGTAGAGGGAACTTCTATCTAGGTAACCTTGTGGACCCAGTTTTTGCAACTTTTAGCAAGCTTGAAATGGCAAACTCGCGCTCCATGCCCCGCGCATGCGTGCTCGTTAATAAAGCAATCGTTGCTACACTCATTTCTGAGTTAACTACCAGAGATGTATGTGCTGTCACAATCGATGTTTCTGTTGGTGACCTCAACAGGAAATACGTCTATTGTTCGGTATATTTACCACATGATGAACCATCCCCAACGGATGACTTCAAACGAGTTGTCGTACACTGCGTAACAAAAGGCCTTCCGCTGATTGTGGGCAGTGATGCCAATGCTCATCACATCATCTGGGGCAGCTCGGATATCAATTTGAGAGGCTCCAGTCTGATGGAATACTTAAGTAGTACAGACCTTGGATTACTTAACATAGGCAATCGCCCAACCTTCATGGTTTCTAATAGAGAAGAAGTGTTAGACATAACGCTCTGCTCGAATAGAATCAGTCACGAGTTGACGAATTGGCATGTATCCGATGAGGAATCATTATCTGATCATCGCTACATCTTCTTTGAACATTCAAATGTAACTGCGCAGACTTTGCGTTTTAGGAATCCCCGGTCAACAAACTGGGAACTCTACATTGAATTGGTTGCGACCAAATTTCATGGATATTCTCCGTCCATTGAAAATCCAAGTGATCTGGATGATGCCGTTGATACTACAACATCCTACATTATGGAAGCTTTTGAAGAAGCATGTCCTCTGCGGTCTGTAAAGACTACAAGAGGGACCCCATGGTGGAATTCCGATCTGACTAGACTCAGGAAACAATGTAGAAGGAGTTGGAACAGACGCCGTTCAGCTGGATCAGAGTCGTTCAAGTCAGCTCGCAAGGCTTACAAGAAGGCTCTTCGTTCTGCTGAACGATCCGGCAGGAAAAACCTTTGTACAAATATTTCCAGTTTGAGTGAAGTCAGTCGGTTGAACAAAATTCTTGCAAAATCTAAGGATTTCCAAGTGAACGAAATTCGCTTACCTAATGGTGACTTTACTTCTTCCGATGAAGAAGTTTTAGAATGTTTATTCAATACACACTTCCCCGGATGTGTGGACATAGCATCTACGGATGAACCAAATGTCTTTTCATGTAGTTACGAGTCTCTGGCCTCGGCTCGCAGTATCGTAACTACTGAATCGATTCAATGGGCACTTAACAGTTTTGCTCCTTTCAAATCTCCAGGAGCGGATGGGATTTATCCTGTTCTGCTCCAAAAGGGATTTGAGTCTATCAAACATGTTTTGAAAAAGCTACTTGTAAGCAGTTTTGCTACCGGCTACATTCCCAAATCCTGGCGTGATATTATTGTAAAGTTTATCCCAAAAGGAGGACGTGCGTCGTATGAGGAAGCGAAGAGTTTTAGACCAATCAGTCTGACCTCTTTTCTTCTGAAATGTCTGGAACGCATTATCGATCATCACATCCGTGATGTTTATTTGGCAAACATGCCTCTTCATGTGAATCAACATGCTTACCAATCTGGAAAGTCCACTGTGACTCTTTTACACAAAGTTGTATACGATATCGAGAAAGCATTCGCTCAGAAGCAATCGTGCTTGGGTGTTTTCTTGGATATTGAGGGTGCCTTTGATAACGTGTCTTTCGATGCCATATTGGAAGCAGCACGAAACCATGGGCTACCTACAATGATTACCAATTGGATTCATCAAATGCTCAAAAACCGACATCTCTTCTCGACATTGCGTCAAGCAGCGATTCGAAAATTGAGTGTTTGCGGATGCCCCCAAGGGGGAGTCTTGTCACCACTTCTGTGGAATCTCGTAGCAGATACGCTATTGAGGCAACTCAATAATTGCGGTTTTCCAACTTATGGATTTGCCGACGACTATCTAGCTCTGATAGTTGGTATGTGCATAAGCACCCTATTCGACCTGATGCAAAGTGCTCTTCAGGTAGTCGAGAGTTGGTGTCGCCAATATGGCCTTTCGGTTAACCCGAATAAAACATCTATTGTTCTTTTTTCGGAAAGACGAAACCGCGATGGAATTCGACCTTTACGTCTTTTTGGCACTGAGATTAATGTGACTGATCAAGTAAAGTATGTCGGAGTCATTCTAGATTCCAAACTTTTATGGACAGCTCACATTGATTTCAGAGTCAAAAAAGCTTGTATGGCCTTCGGTCAATGCCGGCGAACCTTTGGTAAAACTTGGGGCCTCAAACCCAAATATATCAAATGGATTTACACAACAGATGTTCGACCAATATTGGCATATGGATGTCTTGTGTGGTGGCAAAAGGGCGAAGTGAGAACAATCCAATCAAAATTGGGCCATCTCCAAAGGATGTGCTTGATGGCGATGTCTGGTGCGTTCTCTACAACTCCCACAGCAGCGCTCGAGGCCCTTTTCGACGTTGCGCCACTACACATATATCTTAAACAAGAAGCACTTTCTTGCTCTTACCGTTTATGGGTACTGGATCTACTGGAGAAAAATCCAGTGAATCGTAGATCTACACACACTTCGTTGTTTCCACTTTTGGTGAATTGGGACAAAATTGTCCTTGTTCCAAGTGATCTCACAATTGCTTGTAACTTTCCTTACAGGACATTTACCACACAATTCCCTTCACGGGAAGAGTGGACGTCTGGCTATTTGGAAAGAAGTATATCAAACAATATAGTATGTTACACTGATGGCTCCCTTCTTGAAGGTAGAGCTGGTGCAGGAGTATATTCTCGTGAGCTAAGGCTGAATCAGTTTTACTCACTTGGTAGAAACTGCACCGTTTTTCAGGCGGAAGTATTTGCTCTTATGTGTGGAGTGCAATTAGCACTTCAACAGCGCGTAATGGGTAAAGTCATATACTTCTGTTCAGATAGTCAGGCTGCTATAAAAGCTCTCGCTTCGGCCAACTCAAGGTCGAAGCTGGTTATCGCATGTCGAACTCAAATTGAGGAACTGAATTCAGTCAACTCTGTAAACCTTGTATGGGTACCTGGCCATTCTTCCATCGCTGGAAATGAATTGGCTGATGAGCTAGCTCGCGATGGAGCATCGCATGACTTCATTGGCCCTGAGCCGGCTATTCCAATTTCGAAGTGCTGGGTGAAGCTTCAGATAAACTCTTGGGCGGCAACTCAGCACAAGCAATATTGGAATAGTTTGGAGTCGTGTCGTCAAACAAAATTGTATATTACTGAGCCATCTCCAAAGGTGGCGAAGTATTTAACAAATCTGTCAAAGCAGAATTGCAGTCTCTTGGTCAGAGCGTTGACAGGCCACTGCCGACTCAACTATCACATGGCAAATATTCAGCGTGCTGACTCATTTGTGTGTGATAGTTGTGACTCCGATTATGGAACTTCGTATCACCTGATATGTAACTGTCCAGTTTTTGCGCAAATGCGATTCCAATTACTTGGTAAACACTTATTAAGTGAAACTGAATACAGAAGCCTGAATCTTCAGGACATCCTGTTATTCTTAACCCGCTGTGGTAATGAGCTATAGGCTCTCTTTACGCTCATGCGTTTTGCAGTGCCCTTTTTAGGGCGCTGTTCGAACCCATTGTGGTATGGAGCTACATGCTCTCATTTCGCTTATGCGATCTTCCCTCTTCAAGGGACCCCACTCCTATTTCCTCCCATCTTTCCCTTCCCTTTCCTCTCCCATCGGGTAGATGATGAAATAGGCTCAAATATGGCGATGGCACAAATCTCCCAACTGGTGGGGAACGTGCCTTTGGAGCCGGCCTTCTGATACCTGATAGGGTCGCTAGGCTCTCTTTTACTGCGTACAGCCAGCGTATTAGTGGTGTTCCACGAAGTCACCGACCTGGTTCCTGGTTGAATGTTATTTTCGCAATTCTTTCTACCCGACATTCACGCTAAGTGACAAGCTTACTGAACTCTGTCGTATTTCACATGCTTAATAATATTCGCTCCGATATATGTCGTGATTCATGCGTCTGCGTCAGATATCCTCCATTGCAATGTTGAGCAGCAAATTCAAAAGTGCGCCTCCCTGCTTCAATCCGTCCATCGTCACAAACGAGGTTGACACCTCGTCTGCAATCCAAACACTTGATGCAAACCATTTAGCGTTGCACATATCAGCCTAATTAGTTTCGCCGGAAAACCATTTATTATTCATTTATTTGGTTTTACATCAATTAGCTTGATAAAATCTCGCCAACAACTTTTCGACAATTCACCCGGTTCATGGCCGCTTCTCTCCATCCTTGACTGCGACCCACGCTCCTGGTGCACCTGGTCAATCAACCTAGCTCGCTGCGCCCCACGCCTTCTTGTTCCGACTGAATTCGTAGCGAACACCATCTTTACAGGGCTGTTGTCCGGCATTCTTGCAACATTCCCTGTCCAGCGTATCCTTCCAGCTTTAGCTACCTTCACGATACTGGGTTCGCCGTAGAGTTGAGTGAGCTCGTGGTTCATCCTTCGCCGCCACACGCCGTTCTCTTGCACGCCGCCGAAGATCGTCCTTAGCACTCGGCGTTCGAAAACCCCAAAAGCTTGCAAGTCCTCCTCGAGCATAGTCCACGTCTCATGCCCGTAGAGGACTACCGGTCGTATGAGCGTTTTGTACATCGTCCATTTGGTGCGGGGGTGAATCTTTCTATACCGCAGTTTCTTCTGGAGCCCATAGCAGGCACGACTTCCACTGATGATGCGCCTATATTTTTCCCGACTAACGTTGTTGTCAGCCGTCAACAAGGATCCGAGGTAGACGAACTCCTCCACCATCTCGAAGGTATCCCGGTCTATCGTGACACTGCTGCCTAGACGGGCCCTGTCGCGCTCAGTTTTGCCAACCAGCATGTACTTTGTTTTCGACGTATTCATCATTAGCCCGATTCTTGTTGCTTCGCATTTAAAGCGGGTGAACAAATCTGCCACCGTTTCAAATTTTCTCCCAATAATATCCATGTCGTCCGGGAAACAAACAAATTGTCCGGATCTTGTGAAAATCGTGCCTCCACTGTTCACGCAGTTTTGTATACCGTCCATCGTTGTTCTAATCAATCTTGTGAGCTACCCGGGAGAGCTGTTCTCGTCCATGATCTTTCACGCCGGAAACCTATGTTCAGACATTATCTGTCACAGCTCATTTCTTTTCACTGAAATGTACGCTGTCTAGAAATTAACAAACAGATGGTAAGTCTGCAAGTTATTCTCCCGGAATTTAACTAGGATCATTCGTAAGGAAAACGTTTGATCAGTTGTTAAGCGGCCCTCACGATAGTCAGCCTGGTATTTGCCGACGAAGGACTCCTCGTGCGGTCTCAATCCGTTAAACAGGATGCGCGACAGTATTTTGTACATTGAATTCAGTAGGGTAATTTCTCTGTATTTGAACACTCTAGGCTGTGTCATTTCTTGTAGATTGAGCGTATGAGGGTATCCAACCATCCGGTATGAGCGTATCCAACCATCCGGTGGGTATTTATTCGTTCTCCCATACCTTCAGAAGTACTCGGTGGATGGACTAGTAAACCTGTTCACTTCTGTGCTTGAGAAGGTCGACCGGGATCTCGTCCTTCCTAGTAGCCTTACAGATCTTCAGCTCGCTGATAGCCTTTTCAACCTCTCCTAGGGTCGGTGCTCTCTTGAGCTTCACCTACCACACTTTCTTCGTGCTGCATTTTCTTTCTGCGGTGGATCCACTTTTCTTCGGCTCACGCTGCCCTGTACTGCTCTCTGTTCTGTCGGGTACCGGCCATAAGCATACGGTTTCTTCATTTCTGTCACTCTATGGCACTCTTCATCGAACCAGTCGTTTCGTCTTCGTCGTAGACCTTCCCGCGCCGTTGTTGTCACAGTTTCGTGAATAGGGCTGCTGACATCTCCAGAAACGTTGATTCTTCCCAACTGCTCGTCAATCTGCTGGCGGTACTGAGCCGCTACCCTATCAGTCGACAAACGTTGGATATTGAAGCGCAGCGTTCTGTTAGTTCTGGAACTCGTGACGTTGGATAACCGCGCCCGAATTTTGGCTACAGCCATGTTGATTACGCATGTCAAAATTCAGCAATAACAATGAACGCTATAGCGAGAATCATGTTAAGCTTAGGCGATGCGAAAGGAAAAGTCGTATTGGATGAATGAAAAGTTAACTTCAACATGACGCAGTTCCTATCAGGCCCTAGATATTTCAAAAAGAATCTTCGAGCATCCTCATTAGAAGCACTTACAAATCCTCTGCTTCCAGAATGATACCTTTAGGTAGTCCCGAAGGGCGTCAGACTTATGACCCAATCCGAAAAACAGTGGTGCTTAAAGATGGCTCATTTTAGTGAACCGGATCTTTTGTATGGTTCATTGACTCAACGGCTTGCAAAGAAAGCACGAATTGAACCAAGGGAACTGAAAAAAGAGCGGCTCACTCCCTGTTGCGCGACATGCGTCGTATCTTTCATATCTTTCGCACTCTCATCAGAGTGAATCTATAGCAGAGAAAAAGTAGATTTTGTATTATGAAAATTGACAAGTTCATCCCCTTCTCCTGGCCTATTTTAGTAGGTACTTTTTCACTCTCTATATCTTTCATCTGCCTGTATGCAAATGGGTGGGGCAAATTAGTCGTTTTTCTGTGTATGCTAAGATTGAGTGTGGAGCTGCAGCAAACTGTATTTTCATGAGTGCCGTACAAAGCAAGACCCGTGTTAAATATAATAGAGCCGAGAAACGAACAAAGGAGAGTAGGAGAAAAGAACCAGCTCGTTTTTTTTTTCGGGTTACTTTTTGTCTGATCCGTGCTGATCAAATGAACCGACTCTCGCTAAAAACGAGCCACGGATCACTAGTGATCCGGATTAGACTGGCCCAGCTCATTATGGGAGAAAATAAAGTTGTGTAATTCCACGGGGCTATAGGAATACTTCCTGAAAATTTCAGCTCATTTGATCCGTCCATGAGCTGGCGCAATCGAATCGAAATTAATATGGGATTTTTAGCTCAAACATATGAGAAACAGCACAGCATCTCTTTTTTGGGTCAGGGAAATTGTTGATCGCGTTCAATTGAACCCAGAATGTCAAAAACACTACTTGATACCATAGCGAACAATCTTGTAGAAGGTTGTATGATGATTAAAGTTGAGACAGTTTGTATTTTAACTATCTGAAGTAGATTTGCAATACTGCTTAGTATTTCTTCAACTTAGCTGGGTGGTAGCCACTAAACGCATCATAGCCACCTATGAAGCTGAGCGAGCTGCGGTACAAGGTGCATGCATAAATGTGATTTTACGGGAGTGTAGATCTTAGCCTAACTTTCAACAACTGAAAGGTTAATGAAAATGAGCTTAAATGCAGATACAACCTTCTGCAACTATGTTCATTAGAGTATCAACTAGTGAATTTGTCATTCTGGGCTCAATCGAACGCGATTAACTAGTATACGGAACGAAACAGTGACAAAGGGTCAATTTTCAATATATTTGTAACGAATATTCCATACAAACTTCGAATGGAATGCGCCAGCTGGGGGAGCAACCAAATGAGTCGAAATTTTGAGAGACCTGAGAGGGTGCCCCGTTTAGTTGTACAACTTTTTTTGTTTAAGGGCCAGTCTAATCCGGATCTTTAGAACGGCTTCATTTTTTTATCGTCCCATTTTTATAAGTGCCAAGCGTACCAAAAGCTTCAATGGTAGGGGCGTCATGTCCTCACTAGTAGTTTGCGAAATATCTCGGTTTGATTCCCAGTAGACTCTATTTTTCATTAGATGAGTTCCACAAACCAATTAGTGGAGTTTAAAGCTTCTGCTACAAGTGTGTAAATCCTACCAAAATATCTATAGCGTAGCATTTCAGAAATTATTTTCAATATGGCAATCAAAGGGGTGTTCAACGGTCCATTATAATTAGGTTGTTGAAGGCTGCATTGCGAGAAAATATGAAAGTTATTACTAATTTTATGAAATACAAATCACCCGAATGGCTCGATACTGTTGCAGTCTGTGAGAGTAGCTGCTCTTGAACGCTCTCGTGCGACGTACCAAACGAGAGAGTGAATGTTTACATTCATAGGGCTCTCCGAATGTGGTATGCCACGAACTGCTATGGTTCGTGAACTGTTACAACTGTGACACTCTCCGAATATGGTTCGATCGGCTTATTCGGATCAAAATCGAAACACTGTCCGAATAAGCCGATCGAACCATATTCGGAAAGTGTAACAGTTCGCGAACCATAACAGCTCGTGGCACATCGCATTCGGAGAGCCCTATCAATGTAAACATTCACTCTCTCGTTTGGAACGTGGCACGAGAGCGTTCAAGAGCAGCAATTCTCACAGACTGCAACAGTATCGAGCCATTCGGGTGATTTATATTTTGCATAAAATTGGTAATAACTTTCATATTTTCTGGTAATGCAGCCTTCAACATCCTAATTATAATGTATTGGACCATTGAACACCCCTTTGGTTGGAAACATAGCACAGAAAAAAAAGTAAGAGGTTGTTTCCGAGATACAACCGCCAAGTTGACGTTGGATAACGTTAGCTTCTTCTATTTCCTGGTTTGAGAGCGTAACGAACTTATGAATGATTTCTACTGATAAAAATTCAATCAATTTTTATACTACATATTTGTTGCATGTCAGTTCTGAGCTATATTGTGTTATTATTTGGTTGGTTCGATTAACACTTCAACACCGATAGAATCGGTCGATGGAAAAAGAAACATGAGCGATAACTCTTGCACCCCAAACAAATATTCCGGTTGAACGTTAGGCCCACGCATAATCCATGGTTGCTTTAGTGGGTTCCGAACCCAGTTTAAGTTTGAGGTACTTCTCCATGAATTCCGCGAACTCCATGTTCTCCTCTTTGCTCAAATCGATGTAGAAGTTGCCAGTCACGATGATTGGCAAGATCTCCTTTTGATACTCGAAGAAGTTCCGCACCATGAAGAACTTTTCTGCTTAATTGTGGTATCCGGAGAAATGTAGAGGCAAATCTGCGATTCCAGAGCTCGGCCATCATGGTCCTGCAGGAACCAAGTGGCCTAACTGATCGGTTTGTTTGAGGATACCAACCTGTGCGCGATCCACGCCAAGCGTGTCAGCATCAAGCCCGAAGGACATCCAGCTGACACGTCGTATCCGTGGAGAACGCGCTTAAATTGAATTGCGGCATAATTTCAAACAAAACGGCCCTTTTCAGGGTGCAATGCATTCGACGTACAAGAGTTACAACCAGAGACATTTCATCTACTACTGTTAATTGATTAATTAATTTATTTATTTATCAATTATAATTTTGGTTGATTAGTTTTCAACGGAGAAAAATGGCAAACAAAGTTTTACCTAGGTTCCCGTCGCTCGGATTGGGCGGCGGTAGCATTTTTGCAGTCTTCTCTGTGTGCGTATTTCGATTCGATCGACAATTTATTACCAAATCAAAACATCAACAAAGCTGTTGCTGATTAGTTTTAGCTCTTTGTTTGACAATTTGATACTCTGATCGCTCTAGCATGCATTTACATGTAAGTAGCGACGACGACAACGGCATTATTCAAAGAAAGTAAAGTTTGTAAGGATGCTTAAAATACATCCCGAGCCCGATTTCATCTTCTAAACTTGTACCAATTAGCTAATACGGTTGAAATAAATTTCTGTTAGATATCAGGAATTTCCTTAGAATCTTGCCTACAATTAGGCGTTTTCATCGCAATTCTTGAAATTAACTATTTATTATTTCATTAAATATTGCATTATTAAGAATTGAGCAAGCATATTCGGATTCAGAAAGCTCATATTCATTATGTAGAGTCGTTTCAAAAAAAAAAATAACAATCATCGCATTGGCAAGTGATCAAATTCACCCCGAAATGGGATTCCACGATTTTATATTTAAAGGATGATTTCTAGCACTAAAAACACATTTGTTAGAAAATTATGGCACATGAGCCAAAGAGGCTGGCCGTCGTACTTCTTTTCCTGCATTCAGTTGTTTGGCATTTGCAATTTTATTGAAAATAGACAAGGGAAACCATGAAAAATGATCAATTTCACCCGATATTACGGTACATGTAAACTTCAAAACGTCAAAACCTTATAACAGCAAGAAATATGTGCTTTTCTATGAAAAATAAGACATGCCTCGATATTTACACATTTTTCAATAGTTTAGTCATTAAAATCAATAGTTTGCATTATTGGAGTAGATTCGTAGAAAGATTTCCAATCGATTAGTGCAAAAGCCTTGAAAATCCATCAGGGCGTTAGAAAGTTATTAAAAGTCAAAATCTAACCACTTTTCGTGACGCGGACGTTTTTTTCGTTTTTCGAAATTGTACCCCAGTATGTTGCCGTAAGACGTTATCCAACGTCAAAAATCACCTCTGTTTCTCGATCAGAATGAGAGTGGTTCAGCGAATGTTACAAGTGTTGACACACAGTGATCGGCGCCAAACAGTGGGTGGTGTGTGTCTGTCTTGTTTTGGTTCATGACTCGTTAGCTTTCACGGACAATAAATGTCATGCATGTTGTATGAATGCAGGTGGACAAAAGGGATGAAATTATGGCTCGTGTGCCAATGATCGTTGAATTTTCCAAAGCCTGGATCAAGTTTTCAGTTTGAACCGCGCTATCTGGTTCCTCAGATTTGTTCTCTTAAAAATTTGAAGTATGACTTCAATGCATCTTCACCATAAGGTATTCAACTAAGGGTCCTTAACCCCTCTACCGGCCGATTCATTTTTTACCCTTTAAAAAAATTTCAAATCGCGATAACTTTTTTGTTTCTCGATATTTTTGCACCATTTTTTCACAAGATCTCAAACAACTCTTCTAGTTTCAGAATCCGTGTCGATATTAATCATTGGTGATCTAGTTTTGAAGATATTTCGATGTTCCTTGGGGGACCGACATTCTCCATATAACTTGTCTTTGGCGGCATTTTGTTTTTGGTCAATTTATCAGAAAAATAAAATGTGTGCTATATAATGTCAGGTATTGAGGAGCTACTCTGAAAAAAATCATCCAAATCAGTTCAGCATTCTTGGAGAAATCTGAAAAATACGATATGAGGTTTTTTAGAGTTTATAAGATCTTTATTTGTCCAGCGTGGTACCAGAAACATAAATGGTCATTACTCAAAGACGGCTGCACCAAATTGCTTCACGTTTTCACAACATACTCTCATTAATGTATCATTCCGAGGAGTGAATATCCGAATACGATAAATATTCTGTAGCCTGAGATATTTACATGAGTTACGGCTACGCGTCGATCCCCCAAGGAATTTTGGAATATCTCCGGATCCAGATGACCAATTATCAATATCAACATATATTCTAAAACTAGAAGAGTTTTTTGAGAGCTTGTGAAAAAATGGTGCAAAAATATTGAGAAACAAAAAAGTTATCGCGATTTGAATATTTATTTAGTGGTAAAATATGAATCTGACGGTAGAGGGGTTAAGCATGCAATAAAACATTCATGAGTTGATTTTTCATGACTTGACATAGAGAGACAAATGCAGCCGTACTGAAAATATTTTCTGGCATGTCAGTAACTAAGTAGTACCTTCAACAAGTCTCTTTGCATTCTTTTTGTCCAGGAAGTAAACTAAGACTTTCCTTTCTTTCACTTTCCAGGTAAGCCCCGATGCAACGAAGCGTTACTGCGCACAGATGGTGACGCATTCATCAATCCACCAGAACCGGTCATCGCGAGACAGTTTTCCGTACCTTAGGTATTCAACAAAACCGTAACTTTTCACGCGACCAGTACTTAAGGGCCATGTCAAACTGCGAGTCACGACTCACGAGACCCATTAGGGTGAGATCAAGCCAAGACCAGTTTCCAGCGGACTTCCTGATTCAGGCACGGTTCAGGCCGCTTTTCACTATCATTACACTGCAACAGCTGGATGGCAGTATTTCCCCTGATTACATAAAAATCCGATTATGCCTCCATTGGATCGTCACCATTGAACCATTAACTATCGAACTTTTTTTTTTGTATGCCACTCCAAACTGCAACAACCGAGTCTAAGATGTTGGGAAGGCATATTGTAATAGAATCGTAACAAAAAGTAAAGAGAGCTCTCTGCTACCCCTGGTCTCCGTCGGATTCAGCGCTGACTCACACCCGTTGTAGATACTCTCAGCATTCGATTCACCCGAGCAGAATCACATAACAAGATTATAACACATTTCCATCAACAGCAGTTCAAAATAACAGAAGCTGATATAGATTTGTTATAATATGGCTTTGTTTTCAATTTGTTACATTTTTAGCATTTTTTATATTTTTAGTGCAAATTTTGTTAGAATTTCTGTCGCTAAATGTTTTATAACAACTCATGATATAAAAAATCATATCAGAGTAACACATTCTGTTATAGTCTCATTCCTACCGTCTGGTCGGGGCAGCTTTCAGTAGTGCAACAGTCAGTGGAGCGCGGTAATGCCAACCAAACGGACAGAAGAGCGAAAAAAGCGAAACCTCGGAACGGGAAGAGAAAGTTGATGATGTTTATCTCGTTGAACGTCAAGCTCAAACACTTCCTCTTTCGCGATTTTTTGCACGCTCCGGTGCCCCTGCTGCTGCGCGGCCCAGTAGTTGCAGGAATGTACTTGCTCAGTTTATCGCAGGTAAATTTCCCAGAAACAGATGAATCGGAAAATTCAAGTCTTCTGGGTGTCAATGTGGACTTGGAAAGCCTTATTTTCTATATAGACTATTTTGAGGATTCAAAATTAAAAAATTTATATCTATCTTCTATCAATATAAATAGAAATGGAATGGTGTTTGAATGTCACGAATTGGCTTACGATCGAGTTACCAGATTTTGTTACTTCTGAACTTATTGTATTTATAAAGAATTCCGTAAGCTTCAACAAACACAACAAATTTAAACCATCCAAAAGTAAAAGTTTACACGGCTTCTGCCTTGTTTACTTTTCCTATCTGTCGATAGTACTGATCCAATGCTTATACTCTCTGTTGATCGCACCAAAACATAAAAAGTTTATTCCAAGTTAACACCCCATCCTATTTCCCGGCGATGCAGCTATGATGCTGTGTAGTTAATAGCTATGATAGCAGTTTTTGGTGGTTATGCTTTTGAGTGTTGATTCGTAACATGCCCCTATAGCTTTATGTTACGTATTAGGTTCAGCGTTGAGTTCACTCATAGATCTGCGCTGGCGCCACCATGGTAAAAGAGTGAAGGCACCGAAGCTTTTTTTTTTCTTTCAAGTGCTGCACTGTAATCACAGTTGAACGGCAGGCAATTTGGCCATGGCCCATGGCCTTTAAAATTTTCTCCCAAACCCCTTCTGGAAACGGATGGATGGTTTTAACACAACTTACATCATCCACTCACGACGGTCGTGAGTAGGGTGTTGATGTCAGACAGTTTGAACATGACATGTTCGAGCCTATACTTTCTATTTTTTACATTTGAACGTCATTACATATTTTATAGATATGCTGCATTTGTAATGGATTTGGATTGGATTTGGATTGGATTTGGATTGGATTTGGATTGGATTTGGATTGGATTTGGATTGGATTTGGGTTGGATTTGGATTGGATTTGGATTGGATTTGGATTGGATTTGGATTGGATTTGGATTGGATTTGGATTTGTTTTGGATTGGATTTGGATTGGATTTGGATTTGTTTTGGATTGGATTTGGATTGGATTTGGATTGGATTTGGATTGGATTTGGATTGGATTTGGATTGGATTTGGATTGGATTTGGATTGGATTTGGATTGGATTTGGATTGGATTTGGATTGGATTTGGATTGGATTTGGATTGGATTTGGATTGGATTTGGATTGGATTTGGATTGGATTTGGATTGGATTTGGATTGGATTTGGATTGGATTTGGATTGGATTTGGATTGGATTTGGATTGGATTTGGATTGGATTTGGATTGGATTTGGATTGGATTTGGATTGGATTTGGATTGGATTTGGATTGGATTTGGATTGGATTTGGATTGGATTTGGATTGGATTTGGATTGGATTTGGATTGGATTTGGATTGGATTTGGATTGGATTTGGATTGGATTTGGATTGGATTTGGATTGGATTTGGATTGGATTTGGATGGATTGGATTTGGATTGGATTTGGATTGGATTTGGATTGGATTTGGATTGGATTTGGATTGGATTTGGATTGGATTTGGATTGGATTTGGATTGGATTTGGATTGGATTTGGATTGGATTTGGATTGGATTTGGATTGGATTTGGATTGGATTTGGATTGGATTTGGATTGGATTTGGATTGGATTTGGATTGGATTTGGATTGGATTTGGATTGGATTTGGATTGGATTTGGATTGGATTTGGATTGGATTTGGATTGGATTTGGATTGGATTTGGATTGGATTTGGATTGGATTGGATTGGATTTGGATTGGATTGGATTGGATTTGGATTGGATTTGGATTGGATTTGGATTGGATTGGATTGGATTTGGATTGGATTTGGATTGGATTTGGATTGGATTTGGATTGGATTTGGATTGGATTTGGATTGGATTTGGATTGGATTTGGATTGGATTTGGATTGGATTTGGATTGGATTGGATTTGGATTGGATTTGGATTGGATTTGGATTGGATTTGGATTGGATTTGGATTGGATTTGGATTGGATTTGGATTGGATTTGGATTGGATTTGGATGGATTTGGATTTGGATGATTGGATTTGGATTGGATTTGGATTGGATTTGGATTGGATTTGGATTGGATTTGGATTGGATTTGGATTGGATTTGGATTGGATTTGGATTGGATTTGGATTTGATTTGGATTGGATGATTTGGATGGATTTGGATTGGATTTGGATTGGATTTGGATTGGATTTGGATTGGATTTGGATTGGATTTGGATTGGATTTGGATTGGATTTGGATTGGATTTGGATTGGATTTGGATTGGATTTGGATTGGATTTGGATTGGATTTGGATTGGATTTGGGATTGGATTGATTGGATTGGATTTGGATTGGATTTGGATTGGATTTGGATTGGATTTGGATTGGATTTGGATTGGATTTGGTTTGGATTTGAATTGGATTTGGAATGGATTTGGATTGGTTTTTGGACTTGGACTTTTGAACTTGGACTTTTGGACTTGAACTTTTGGATTTGGACTAGGAATTTTTGACTAGGACTTGAATTGATTTGGACTTTCGAACTTGGACTTTTAGGCTTTGACTTTTGGATTTGACTTGGACTTTTGAACTTGCACTTTTGGATTTGGACTTGGACTCAGACTTTTAGACTTGTACTTGGACTTTTAGACTTGAACTTTTGGACTTGGACTTTTAGACTTGGACTTTTGGTCTTGTACGTTTGGACTTGGATTTGGGCTTCTGGACCCGGAGTTTTGAACTTGAACTTTTGGACTTGGACTTTTGGACTTGGACTTTAGGCTTTGACTTTTAGATTTGGACGTTTGGACTTGAACTATTGAAACTGATTTTTTATACTTGGACTTTTATGCTTTGACTTTTGGATGTGAACTTTTGAATTTGAACTTGCAATTTTTGACTTGGACTTTTGGACTTACACTTTAAGACTTGGATTGACGGATTTGGACCATTGGACTTGAACTCGGATCTTTAGATTTGGACTTTTGGATTTGGACTTTTGGACTTGGACTTGGACTTGGACTTTTGGACTTGGACTTTTGGACTTGGACTTTTGGACTTTCACTTTTAGACTTGGACTTTTGAACTTATACTTTTGGACTTGGACTTTTGTTATTAGACTTTTGGACTTAGAATTTTAGGCTTTGATTTTTCGATTTGGACCTTTGGACTTAAACTTTTGGACTTGGACTTTTGGACTTGGACTTTTATGCTTTGACTTTTGGATGTTAACTTTTGGATTTGATCTTTTGAACTTGCAATTTTTGACTTGGACTTTTGGACTTGCACTTTTAGACTTGGATTTTTGGATTTGGACCTTTGGACTTGAACTCGGATTTTTAGATTTGGACTTCTGGATTTGGACTTTTGGACTTGGACTTGGACTTTTGGACTTGGACCTTTGGACTTGGACCTTTGGACTTGGACCTTTGGACTTGGACCTTTGGACTTGGACCTTTGGACTTGGACCTTTGGACTTGGACCTTTGGACTTGCATTTTTTGACTTGGACTTTTAGACTTGAACTTTTGGACTTGGATTTTTGGATTTGAACTTTTGCACTTGGAATTTTAGGCTTTGACTTTTGGACTTTGGACTTTTATTTTTGGACTTGCACTTTTGTAATTAAACTTTTGAAATTGGACTTTTAGGCTTTGACTTTTCGATTTGGACCTTTGGACTTTTAGATTAGATTTTTGGATCAAGACCTTTGGATATGGACTCGGATTTTTTAGACTTGGACTTTCGGACCTGAACTTTTGAACTTGGACTTTTATGCTTTGACTTTTGGATGTGGACTTTTGGATTTGGACTTTTGAACTTGTAATTTTGGACTTGGACTTTTGGACTTTTAGATTACATTTTTGGATCAAGACCTTTGGACATGGACTCGGATTTTTAGACTTGTACTTTCGGACTTGGACTTTTGGACTTGCACTTTAAGACTTGAACTTTTGGATTTGGACTTTTGTATTTGGACCTTTGGACTTAGACTCGGATTGTTAGACTTAGACTTTTGGACTTGGATTTTTGGACTTGCACTTTTAGACTTGAACTTTTGGACTTGGACTTTCGGAGTGCTTCGTGAAGCCCAAGCAGGACAGTTCGGTTTTGCGTCGTCCGATAGATTTTGCTCACGGTTTCGCGCGTGTTTTCGTCGCCGGAGATCTTTATTTTTCCCTGTTTCGGAGCGTCTTGCTGGGTAGTGCTTCGTGAAGCCCAAGCAGGACAGTTCGGTTAAAAATTATCTTTTGAATTGTTCGACATTGTGAATGTTGACGTATTTTCTAAAACTTCTACCATATCGAGACAAAATGCACAGTAATACTCATATGTAATTTTCAAACAAACTATGTATAGTTCGTCACTAAAAGTGTCGGCATTATTCCTGTTTCATATAATTTAAAATATATACTTGTAATTTTCAGTTTTCGTCATTAATAAAAACATCTTTTGAATTGTTCGACATTATAGATGTTGACGTATTTTTAAAAGCTTTTACCAAAAACTTCTCGAGACAAAAATACAAAACTAGCTCTAAATATAAGTCGTATATTTCCCCCTTGTCCATGGATCGCATCATCGACCAGAGGTGACTCCCAGATCTTTTCCTCCCTCACTAATAAACACCCTTCCCGTGGTGATTGTGGAGATGCATAGGTATTCTCGGTCTCTAGAAGCAACAATCATTACAACCCTAACATTCCTTCCCCATCCCAACTGACTGTAAGGACTTGGCCGGCGCCGTTATTGATCAATAATATTAGATCTGCTAAAATTGCACTCCGAGCGTAAGCGGAAATTCCCATCCCTTATTCATTTGGATCGTAGTGCAATTCTTACCAGTTCCGATCAATCACGGAGTAGCAACCATTGACATGTACAGTCAGTCTATGCTATGAACTTTTGGACTTGGACTTTCGTATTTGGACTTTTGGACTTGGACTTGGATTTTTTGGCTTGGACTTCTGGATTTGGACTTTCGGACTTGGACTTGGACTTTTCGGCTTGGACTTTGGATTTGGACTTTGGATTTGGAATTTTTTACCTGAACTTTTGGACTTGGACTCGGACTTTTTGACTTGGACTTTTGGACTTGCACTTTTGGACTTGGACTTACGGATTTGGACTTATGGACTTGGACTTTTGGACTTAGACTTTTGGACCTGAACTTTTGGACTTGGACTAGGACTTTTAGACTTGGGCTTTTGGACCCGGAGTTTTGGACTTGAACTTTTGGACTCAGCCTTTTAGTTGATATGGGCTACAGAACCCGAACTTTTGGACCTAAACTTGAGCTCATGGACTTCTACTTTTGGACTAGGATTTTTGGAATTGGATTTTTGGATTTGGACTTGGACTATTGGATTTGGACTTTTGGATTTAGATTTTTGGATTTGGACATTTGGAATTGGGCTTTTGGACTTGAAGTTTTGAACTCGGATTATTGGACTTGAACTTGAACTTGGACTTAGAATTCATTATATTTGAAGGATGAATCGTAAACATGTATTCAAATAATTGCATGGCAACACATTTCCCTCCTATATTTCTTTTGAGCATTCCAACATCACCTCTCTTTCAATCACCATCCATCGCGATGCAACACCGCCTAGGAAATAAACAATTTTAATAAGCGCGACAAAGTTCATCGAACTGTTTCCCAACATGGTTGGTTATGTTTTCGCTTTTTATCGAATTTGTTCGGAACCCATTTCACCGACTGCCATAAATCTACTCGCCTCGGTCGTGATCGTCATGTCAAATTTCGTAGACGAACCAAGCCTCAAGACAAAAAATAGAAAAAATACTGGACGGCGACGCGGAGCGAATTACCATATCCTACACCCCTTATTTCGATTGATGCGGGGTGCTGCCAATCATAAAATTGCATAAACTTTCGTTCCAATATCCAACATCCAGCATGATTCATGCAAAACATCTAACATTGCCATCATCTCGATGCTATTACAGGACGGTTCGGATCACATCATAGCTCTCTCGCTCTCTCTCTCTCCTTTGCCATAATGTTCCCTCCTTTCTTTTTCGTTGACCCTCATGCCCTACCCCAAACCGAAAGCTTGCCTCGTACTCCACATGGGACTTCCTCTCCATTTCTCCCCCAAACAACGATGATCGTAAGGATCACGTAGCCGAAGGTGCGCAAACAATCACGCTCCGCAACTCTCTCCGTCCCCCTCCGTTCCCCTTGAAGGATGGGTGAAGGGGGAGCCTCTATTCCATTGTGTTGCCCCCGAACACGTCACCGGCCATAAGCTCCCCGGCGTTTGCATTGTTTGTTATAAACACCAATCAGACGAAGGCACGAGGAAGGCTGCTGCCGTTGGTTGAATGAGGGGGTAGGTATTGTTCGCTTTTGGGCTGTGAATGTTAAATTTTTCAACTTTCACTTTATAAACGCGCAAATGATGATCATGACGACAGTGATGACGATCGGTTGGGCCACGAATAACCGGAGCTTTATATAACAAATCTCGTTTTGGTGGCTCAACAGCACGTTGCACGGGTTGCTGCGGTCGTTGTACTCTGGAGTTTGCCGATCGGATCGGTGAAGTGATCGTTTACACCGCTGTGATGGTGGGTCGCATATTAAATAAACCACTTTTTTCTGGTATTGTTTGGTGGTGCCTTTTTTTGGTTTTGGGAAAACGGCGATGGTCGTGAAAAAATAAATGCCTAAACTTGAAATCAGCTCGTTATTGGGGGATTGTTAACGGTTTGTGTTCTGCAGAAATAGTTACGATATATTTCGTAGACTGAACACTCGCAATATTCATGTTCGTTTTAATAATCTCATCTATATTGCTTTCAGGAACATGACTTGGTGTGAAACTAGATCCAATCTTAAACAAGAATTCCGAAATCATAAACATCGCTATTACAGGCCACACCCATCTTCAACATAACTTGGGATAGTGAAAGAATATGTAGATATAGCTTTTACCAAGTATCGAACCACACAAACCACTTACACAAACTGTGTGTTGGTCTAGAAGAGCCTGATTTTGTGTGACTCGTACTCAATTCTGTGTAACTTTTGACCTTCGGGCTGTCGCGCTGTTGTACTTTGAAACCTTCAGAAAATTTCATCTCAGATTTCTCGAAGAAAGGTTTCAGAAATTATCCAGAGATTCTTCCAACGGTTATTCAAAGGATATGTTGAGAAATTTCTTCTGAATTTTCGCCAGGAAATTCTCGAGCACGTTAACGTTACTAGAATATATGGATGATTTAAGGCCGGTGTCCGGCTATTTGAATCAACACGGTACATTTACGCTTAGCCAAACATTACTTCGGCAAATATATATTTATTTTTTGCTGTAAGGTAATTAAACATATTTTAAATAACTTGGCTCTTTTGGAAGTCATATGATTACAATTTTATGAATACAATTTAGAAAACAGCGGTAAACGTAATTCTTGTTATAATATATTACTAAAAATATATGTTTTTTTTTCGCCCATTGAGCTGTCTTAAGTATTCAAACGGCCTGTGGATACCATTTGAGTTCTCCACTAAACGTGGGTCAAAAATTAAAAGTGCATGATCTTTTTTTTGCACGAGTACACAGTAATTAACCCCTCTACTAGCTACCTCTATGTTTACCGCAAAAAATATTCAAGTCGTAATAACTTTTAGGTTTATCGATATTTTTGCACCATATTTTCACAAGTTCTCAAAAAATCTGTGTCGATATTGATCATTGATCTAGATCCGAAGATATTCCGAAATTCCTTGGGGACCGACGCGTAGCTATAAACTACCTACATTTCTCAGGCTACAGAATTCTTATCGCATTCGGATTTTCACTCTTCGAAACAATACATTAATAGGGGTCTGTTGTGAAAAAATGAAGCAATTTGATACAGCCGCCTTTGAGTTATAAGCATTTAGGTTACTGGTACCGTGATGAATCAAAATCCGGATGGTTTCAATTTCCGGACATTCTGACATTATTCATTAATTAAAGAAAAATTAAATGTTATTGCGCCAGTTTTTTCCGGGCTTCTGGAACCGAGTATGGATAACTAATTGATTTGAGAATCTCTTTTCACAGTCCACGTGAATACCTATTCAACAATATGTGATCGGTTCAGATTGCTTGTTTAGTTACGAAACTACAGGTTTTCAAAGTAAGGGTTTCTAAAGGGACTTTTTTTCAGATGTAGCAGGTTTCCGGTGGCCCCGGTGACCAAATCCGAATCTCCCTGAGTCACAGTTTGTAACTTTTTTTATGGAAACTTTCCTAAGGGTCATTCAAAACTTTTTTTTTTTACTTAACTAGTTTATTTGGCAGGCATAACAGGGCATAACAGAGCCGAAATCTTTTCATTTTTTACATTATTTACATGTTAAAATTTGTATTTATTTTAAAAATTCTGTTAGCTTTGGGAAGTTTTAAGGTTAGGTAATACAGAAAAGAAAAGGATTTTTCGGGATTTCTTATGCAACTTAGACTACTAAACTGATGAAGCTTGATAGGACAGGATGTCCAGATCTATAACGAAACTAAACAGAAACGGTTTGTAGGAGAAACGACGAGCAGAGGACAAATTTAAGGGGGAAAAGAAAGTTAAGGAACGAACGACAATCTAACTCGGATATTGCTACGCTTCAAAAACAGGTAGATAAAATTCATATGTTCCAAATTAAGGTTCGCCAACACTTCCCTAACAGGTTTCTGCAGTTTTCCTCGGATCCGGAGAGTTTCCGTCAGTTCAGATCACGATGCTCACCGCATCCTCATACGACATGTTCGATATCCTGGTAAGCCACGCCGCAAACACAGAGATTGCTTTCTGAGAGCCCACTACGGTGGGTGTGCGCGTTTAACGGATAGTGATTGGACATGAGCCGACACGTGACACGAATGAAATCACGGCTCATGCCCAACCCCTTAAACCATGTTTTTTTCGACACCTGTGGAAATATGGAATGCAGCCATCTACCCATTTCTCCGTCTCTTTATATCTGTTGCCAGCTGATCAAGGTCTCCCGGCGGGCTAATGAAAAAAATCATCGAAAGCGATTTGATGCTCAAAACATCGCCTTCTTTAGCGTCTACCTTAGCCAGAGAGTCCGCTTTTTCATTGCCCGAAGTGGAGCAGGGGTATGGGTACCAGGATGATAGTGTAAAAGCGATTTGACCAAAGCACTCAATGCTTGGCGTATTCCATTCAGGAAGTACGCTGAGTGTTTCACCGGCTTCATTGACCGAACAGCCTCCAGAGAATTTAGACTGTCGGAAAAAATGAAGAAGTGCTCGGGTGGAAGAGAACTGATGTACTCTAAGGTGTAATGTATAGCTGCTAGCTCAGCAATATATACAGTACCGTAATTTCGGGTGAAATTGATCATTTTTCTTGGTTTTTCAGGTGTTTTCTAGAAAGTTGTCGATTCCAAACAACTGAATGCAGAAAAACAAGTACGATGGTGAAACTCATTGACTTATGTACTGAAATTTTCTAACAAATGCGATTTTAGTGTTAAAAATCATGTATAAAAAAAAAACCAGGAAATTCCATTTCGGGGTGAAATTGATCACTTGTCAATGCAATTATTGTTAGTTTTGAAAACAACTCTACATAACTAATTTGGGGTCCCCGAATCCGATTATGCTGTTTAAGTTCTTAACAAAAGAATATTTATGGACACATTCAATAATTAAACTTGAAGAATACCTCGGAAAACGCCTAAATGTATGCAATTTCCGATGCAATTTTCGATCAACTCACAGAAATTCAATTATTTTAACAAAATGACCAAATTGGCACGAATTTTGATGATACATTCTGTTTAAGGGATATATTTGAGCCATCCTTACAAACTTTCAGTCTGACACCATGCCCGAATCCTTGGTTCGAACTTAAAGTTTATGGATGTTTGCCAATACCACACCAAACATTATTTTGGAATTTTCCAATATGTTCATTGATATTAACGTTCATTAATGCAATAAACTTCACAACATATAACTCGACAATAGTTACGACAAACAACGTTCATTTACCACATGTTTACTTTAAATTGGTGCTCGATTAGAAAGAAATGAAATCGTGTGATACGGTGATCAAATTCACCCTACTGATCAATTACACTCGAATTTACGGTATATGGCTTTTGTAGCATTAAGGAGGCGCTTGTGTTTCTTTGTAAAGACAACCATCTCAGTTTTCTCCGTAGAAAATTCGATACCCAGCTTTAAGGCCCAAGAAGACAAATTGTCCAGAGTATCTTGTAAGAGCCCTTGTAGGTCGGCTGCTGTTGGTTCTGTGACAGAAACAACACTGTCGTCTGCAAGCTGTCTTAACGAGCAATTTTCCATGACACAGTCATCAATGTCTCTCACATAAAAATTATAAAGAAGAGGACTCAGACATGAGCCCTGGGGGAGACCCATGTAGCTAATTCGTGAAACTGTCAAGTTGGCATGAGTAAAACTCATATGCTTCTCAGACAACAAATTGTAAAAAGAATAGTTCAAAATTGATGAAAGGCCACTTGCGTGGAGTTTGTCTGAAAAGACATCAACACAAACTGAGTCAAAAGCACCCTTACTATCCAAAAATACTGAAGCCATCTACTCCTTTTGGGCAAAGGCAAGTTGAATTTCTGAAGAAAGCAGCGCAAGACAGTCGTTCGTTCCTTTGGCTCTGCGAAAACCAAACTGCGTATCTGGCAGTATGTCATTCGATTCAACCCATCTATCCAGTCGAAAGAGAATCATCTTCTCTAACAACTTGCAAAACAGGACAGCATTGCGATTGGACGGCAAAAATTATAGTTTGACGCGGGTTTTTGGATGACTATTACCCTCACCTGCCTCCAGTCATCCGGAACAACACTCCAGAAAGTGATTGAGGGATCTATTTTATAAGTCGAATCGATCAAAATGACTCGGCTGGAGTCACTGTAGACCGAAAAATTCGCTCGACTCAGCTCTGACACTCGAGTTTTTCGAGTTTTGCTGAAATTTACAAAATAGGCCCCTAAACAAGTTCAATAGGCGCTTCTTTGCGACGTCTGGGAGGCCCTTAAGCAAATTGAACTTGATTCGATCTATTCCTGGGGCATTGTTACATGAAAAAAGCGCAAGTGAGAATTCAACAATCGAAAATGGTTTATCCATGGCGTCCCTATCCACCGGAATATCTCGACGCATGCGATCAACAGGCACGGAATCCGGACAAACTTTCTTAGCGAAATCGATAATCCACCAAGGAAAGCTCTCTCGATCCTCATTAACCGACGATAGGTTACGCATTCTTCTTCCGACGGTCCAAAGCGTTCTCAAAGAAGTCTTGCGTGATAATCCTTCCAAGAAATGACGTCAATCACCCGATAACATACTGGGAGACTTAGGGCTTGCTTGAAAAATATCTGAAAGAATTTTGAAAGGTCTGTGGTTATATTTGACACAAACCAAATTCTTGGATAAATTCCTTAGGAAAATTCTCGAGGGGATTCCACGGAAGCCAACCTTGGGCTGCAAATCTCTCAAATAAAGAAATCTACCCATCTATCCTAACCTGAGGAAATTTTCGGAGTTGTATCCGAATTTTTGAACAAATTGTAGCCGGATCCTATTCATGGCACTTTTGATTCACTTCGGCAGTGGGTTGAAGGCTACTGAGCTCATATTTGGCGGACTCGATACAAGTGTTTGATTAACCGTGGTTCTAGAATCCGGACAAAAATGAATTAATCATTCGGGATTCAAAAGTTTCATAGATTATTTGTGTTTACTTAGATAAACAAAAAAAAAATACAATATCACATCATTTTGAATGTACGTCAGCCCTTCGCAAATATAGTGTACATTTACCCTTTTTCAATTGTATAACATCAGCCGGCGACGGCTGGAAATCGAGCTCTAGCAATCGATAGAACCTGGTTCAGAAGTTAACAAAAAATATTTAAAAGTTTGATCGGGATTTGAACCCTGCTCTAGCGGGTGAGAATTGCGCCCGATACCTTTCGATTATCTCATCACACCAAGGGAGTGAGTTCAATCTGCTACTTGTTTTGTGTTTCTGCAAAATGGATGGGATCGAATACATTTACGCCCAATTCTTGATACACAGCCAAAAATTACGTCGGTCAATATTAATTTAATTTTAGCTGTGTAGTGTAACCTATTCTGAATAACTTGGCTTTTTTAGGAGGTCATATGATTACAATTTTATAAATACAATATAAAAAAAACAGCAGTAAACGTAATTTTTGTTGTGAAATATTATTAAAAACATAAATATGTTTTCATTTTTTTCACCAATGAACTGTCTTAAGTATTCAAAAGGCCTATGAATATGATTTGAGGTTTCTCCACTAAACGCGGAAAAAATGAATAGTTCATGATATGTTTTCGCACGAGTACGCAGTCATCAATAAACTTTAAGGATGAAGCATACTGATGTACTTGAAAACTACGTTGAGTCCACAATGGCGATCAGAGCTCTTACAAACGATATAAAAATGGTGAAGTCCCATTATCAAACACAATTCAGTTGAATCATACTTAAGCTTTGATATTGTTCCACCTTGAAATAGCTTCAACATGCATTTAAAAAAATCTTGAAGCTTAAAAAACATTATTTTATCAAAGTTATTGTGTCCATTTGATTTTTTTTAATTGAAATTAAAGGATTTAATATACCTACCTGGAATTATTTTGTAAATCCTGAAAAAAAAACCTAGAAATATCAGGGAATTTCATTTCTGTAAAAGAGTAGACATCCTGGTCAAATCCATTGCAGCTGTTGGATGTAAGCACCAATCTACAAGGATGTTACAGCGCATTTACATCCACAGTTCTCTTCAAGAATGTAATGCCAGAATCACAAACATCTAATGTTTTAAAGTACTGAGTTGTCTAATGATAATTTTTTATCAAAGTGCAGTTTTTTATATTTTTCTTTTGTAGGATGGTTTGCATGCTTTCAATTATTGTAAATTACTTAAATTCCTAAAAATAACCTAATTTCTCCCACGGATTCATTGAAAGATCATCCATTGTATAAAAAAAGACAATTTACACATTGTATACCAAATGAAGACTAGAATGTGTAAACTCTATCTTATATTTTCTGAAATTGCTTTAAACTTGAAAAAAAAAATCCGCGGACAATTTTCGAAATTTGGTAGTTTTAAAAAAATATTTGTGAAATATCTTTGACAATTGTTGAAGAAGTTTGTGTCTAAAGATATTTTACCAATAATAGTGAACGCCGTAGCGGTAAACGCGCAGCTATTCAGCAAGACCAAGCTGAAGGTCGTGGGTTCAAATCCCACCGGTCGAGGATCTTTTCGGGCTGGAAATTTTCTCGACTTCCCAGGGCATAGAGTATCTTCGTACCTGCCACACGATATACACATGCAAAAATGGTCATTGACATAGTAAGCTCTCAGTTAATAACTGTGGAAGTGCTCATAAGAACACTGTCCCAGTGGGGACGTAACGCCAGAAAGAAGAAGTGAACGGATATTAATTTCGTCAAAAAATACAAACTAATTGTAGTAATTTCCCAATTTTCCACCCATTTATACGATTTTGGCCTACTCTGTATGAAAATGGCGCATAATTTTTGTCGGTGCTTTTTGCCTACTTTTCAGAAAATGTCCCTATCAAATCTATAAAAAAAGCAAGGAAAAGCACTAGTTTTCGACCTACAAGATTTTTTGGCCAATTTTCGGATTTTCATACAAAGTAGATCAAAATCGAATAAATGGATCGAAAATTTGTGCTTTTCCCCTATATTCTTCAGGAATCTCTGGTATTGATTTCAGAAATTCCGTTAATAACATCCCAGACTCGAACAATTCAAAATCCTCAAAATGTAGATATATCTGCATTTCTAAACTCTAAACCCTTCAATAGTTTCCTTTACCATTAAAAAAGTGAGGAAATGCACAACGTATGCCCATACCACAACGTCCCCATACCAAACTTAAATACTAGACGGATTGATGGTGTGTTTGGTTTACATCGGGCACCGATGTAGAATGGTCCGACTATCTATCTAAATACTAGTCGTTGCCAGAAGTACGCTACTCTTAGTAGAAGGGCCAGTGGTAGTAGTAGTAGTTGTAGTAAAAAAATATTCCATGCAAACCCTATCGCCTAGCCAATCATCACCACCGACACGCCACCCGTTGCTTCTCGAAGTCATGGTGCAATACCCAGCCAGCGCTGCAGCGCTACCCGACCAGAATCACATAACAAGATTATGACGCATTTCTATCAACAGCAGTTGAAAATAACAGAAATTGATATAGTTTTGTTATCATGATGACTTTGTTCTTAACTTGTTACATATTTTGTAATAACATTCGGTATATTTTTGACATTGCTTTGGTACGTTTGTTGTAAATAAAAATGAAGTTATGAACAGTTACATAATTTGCAATTATGTTGTTGTTTTTTTAACATCCTTCAAACACAATCTGTTATAATTTTGCTATAATGATTTTTATAGTCTTCTTTTACTTAATTCACATATTGTTAGAGTTTTTGTTATTTTAAATGCTAACGGTACATGGTTTATAACAACTGTTAATATTAAACAATCATGCCAGAGAAACACATTATGTTATAATCGTGTTTCTTCCGTCTGATCGGGTACAAACAGCAGCGTTAGAGTGGAGGGCGGCAGCGGTAGCAGCAGCAGCAAACTCGTAAAGCTCCAACTAACCTAGTTTTGTGCTGGGTCAAAGACCTAGAGGAGGTCGATTCCGTAGCAACGTGCGTAGTGGGATTCTATAAACAACGTTCCGTCGTCGCTGTCGCGTCGCTGTATTGGTGCATCATAGAGCAAACGGATGGTTGATGTTTTTCTGTGCTCGGTTTTCCATGCTCGAATGATATGAATGCTCTATTCTATGTACTCTCACTTGATGCTCTAGCTAGGCGAAGCATTGTTTAATTGGATCTAATCAGAAATGAATCTATACTATGCACACAAGGCATTGGATCAGTGCGGTGTAGTGGGCAGGACCGGGAAAAGTGGAACATTCAATTTCCCCAGCTACCACTCGGATTGCACTATGGACAAGAAATCAAAATTTTGCGACAAATTCCAAGCACTTTCATAAAGAACAAAAATTAACCTAAAAGCATAGCATAGCATAGACTGACTGTACATGTCAATGGTTGCTATTTCGTCATTGATCAGAACTTATAAGAATTGCACTTCACTCCAAATTAATACGGAATGGGACCTTTCGCGTACTTTCGAATTGCATATTTTAGCAGCTATCAAATGATTGATCAATTACGGAGCCAGCCAAGTCCTTACGGTCAGATGGGATAGGAAAGGAATGTAAGGGTGTAATGATTGTTGCTTTTTGATACCAAGAATACCTCCGCATCTCCACGGGAAGGGTGTTGATGAGTGAGGGAGAAAAAGATCTGGGAGTGCCCTTTGGTCGGTGATGAGATCCATGGATAATGAGGAAAAATACGACTCTTTTAAAAACTAGTTTTGCATTTTTGTCTCTTGTTGAAAATACACTCCCGTGCAAAAGTTTGGGTGCAACAACTCAAAAAAAAAATGACCCCTTTACCATATTTTTTTTAAATAGGCTGAAAATGGAGTTTTGTTTTTAGAATACAACAACACATGTTTTCAATAATGAGCAATTAATTTACAAAAGAAGTTTTATGAATTTCGTCCCGAAATTCTGATTTCTAGCCCATAGTGGTTTGGTCCCAGCTGTGATATACGTTTTCCACATTCGCAAGAGAGGGACCATGGAGATGACATTAATAGAATTCATCTAATGCTAGATACAGTAGCACGGAAACGATATGGGCAGCTATTGCTCGATTTAGTATATAAACAGAAAAGCAAAAAAAAGTGGTTCGCCCTAGAAATGGTTGCTGGAACAAAGACTACGACATACAACAGTAGACAAGATCTGCAAACCGATTTGAATCGAAAGTGAAAATGCTGCTGCCCAAGAGGGTTGGTAGAAAAGAAGGCAACGGAACGTGCCTAGGTTGGATAATAACGATCGGAATGCCATTGTTACCGAAGCCAAATGGCTACAGCGAGAACCCCTTTTTAAGATCATAACTATGGTTCCGTAAATGGTAGCAAATGATCCCGATCGTCGAGTTGGTAATGAGGTGAATTAGATCGGTAAAGGGTGTAACGTGCTGTGCACTATTATTTAGAATCGATCATTTCATCACTACTGTAGTTAGAGAGATGATTGCCGAACTCAAGGAGTGTATTGGCGAGGTTTTTTGGGATGCCAATCTGTTGAATGTTTCAATTTGAGAACACTGTACGATTAACTTTACCTACTCGATATGAAGAAGCTGGAAAAGGTAGAAACTAGTAGTTTACGCAACAAGTTGCATTTTTTTTTTCTTTATTAGTATCATTCCAAACATTACATTCATTTCTTATGTCTAGGTGTTCTGTGTTATTAGACAACACTATCATCCTAATTTGGTAAAACTAATTTAAGATTTTATTAACAACATATTACATTTCATTTGCCGTAGCAGTTCAGATTTGTTACAGGTGAGTTGATTTCACCTGCTTATAAGAGAAACACAACATGTTTTCATTTTACTTAACCTAACTTAACCTAAATATATAACGCATTAATCGTGGCAATAGAAAATTGTAACGATTTTTGCCTGAAATTATTAATTATTTTATTTGACATTTGTTACAATGACTCAACATTGGATATTCTATGTAACTCATTGGTACTATACCAGGGAGGAAGCTTCAGAATCATTTTCATCATTTTATTTTGTATTCTCTGCAGAGCTTTCTTTCTGGTTGTACAACAGCTAGTTCATATTGGTACAGCATACAACATAGCTGGCCTGAAAATTTGTTTGAATATCAAAAGCTTGTTCTTAAGACAAATTTTTGATTTTCTATTAATAAGGGGATAGATAAATTTCACATATATGTTACATTTGGCTTGAATGCCCTCAATGTGATTTTTGAAAGTTAAATTCTTATCTAGCATGAGCCCTAGATACTTAACTTCACCTGACCAATTTATCAGAACTACTTGAAGGTTTCATATTAAGAGCTTTTGATTTATGTGGGAATATTATTAGTTGAGTTTTGGAAGCATTAGGTGAAATCTTCCATTTCTGCAAGTATGAAGAAAAAATATCCAATTTTTTTGCAATCTATTACAGATGACACGCAGACTTCGTCCTTTGACGGAGAGGCCTGTGTCCGCAAACAAGGATTTTTGACATCACTGAGGTAACTCAGGTAAGTCAGATGTGAAAATATTGTACAATTTTGTTCCCAAAATGCTGCTTTGAGGAACCAGCTCTTACAGAAAGTCTTTCAGACCTGGAGTTCTGATAATTAACCTGGAGATTTGACAGATAACTTTGAATTATTCTAACAATGTATGTTTTATTTTTAATTTTACGATCAAGCCTTCATGCCAAACACTGTCGAATGCTTTTTCAATGTCTAGAAGAGAAAGACCAGTAGAATAGCCTTCAGATTTGTTGGAACGGATCAAATTTGTTACACTTAAAAGTTGATGAGTAGTCGAATGTCCATGGCGGAATCCGAACTGTTCATTGACAAAAATTGGATTTTCATTGATGTGGACCATCATTCTGTTCAAAATTACTTTTTCAAAAAAAATTACTGATGGAGGAAAGCAAACTGATTGGACGATAGCTAGAAGCTTCTGCAGGATTTTTGTCTGGTTTTAAAACAACCTTAGCATTTTTCCATTTGTCAGGAAAATATGCTAATTGAAAAAAAATTGTTAAATATATCAACTAAAAATGATAAGCTACTTTCTGGAAGTTTCTTGATGAGGATGTAGAAAATACCATCTTCGCCAGGAGCTTTCATATTTTTGATTATTTTTTATAATAGTTCTCACTTCTTCCAAATCAGTCTCCCAGGAATTCCCATATTTTCGAAGTCCTGAGTAACTTGAATTTTCTATTGGACTAGTAAGTCCTAAATTGTGCGTGCTTTCAAACTGCATAGCAAGTTTTTGAGCTTTTTCGCAATTAGTTAACAATAATTTGTTTTCCTCTTTCAATGCCGGTATTGGCTTCTGAGGTTTTTTCAAAATTTTAGATAATTTCCATAAGAGCTTAGAGCCAGGGACCAATTGAGAAATTTTATTTTCAAAAATTTTTGTTTCTTAATTATGAAAAAAACGTTTCTTGATTTCTTTCTGCAAATAATACCATATAATTTTCATAGTATGATCGCGAGTGCGTTGAAATGGCCTTCTTCTCCCGTTTTTAAGGCGGATCTAGAGTTTAAGATCTATAATCACGGATTCAAATTTTACCTCACATTTTGGAATTGCAATGCTCCGGGCTTCAACAATAGATTTTGTTTAAGTTTCAAGAGCATTGTCAATATCACACAGTTCGAACAAAACATGTAAATTTCTGAGACATATAATGCACATAATTGGAGCGTGGTATACGATGTATATTTACATGACATGTCATGTAAACTTCATTCATATGTCGTGTAATCCAGCAGGATTCTGTGTGATTACATGACATATAACACAAATTTACATGATTCCAGACTAAAATTTACATGACGTCATGTTGACATCGTATATATGAAGTTCACATGACGTGTAATCTTCATTATTTTTAATTGTGCATTTTTTGTTTGTACAGAAATGTTAACATCAAGATTAGAGTCAACATACGTTTCATATATCGGCTTGAAAATAATTGAAAGTGGAACTGATAGGATTGAGAATCGCTTCATGGGATATTTGAAATTAACATGGACATGACCAGAATGAAAATCAGCATGAGTAACCAGCTGGCTAAAGGCGATTAAAGTTGATTAAGACCAAATCAATCGTAGAAGAGTTTTTAGAACACGAAAAACATGTAGGGCTATCAGGGTATTGAATTGAGAAATATCCTGAATATCACTCATCAAATAAAATTCTGCCGTTGGAATTACCTAGCTATGTTTGGCATTAAAGTCACCAATGACAAAAAAAATGACTTATTGCGAGTCAATTTTCGCAAGGCAGTTTGGAGTAAATTAACTTGGTGCCCAGAGCATTGAAAAGGCAAATAGGCAGCTATGAAAGTATATTTACCGAGCTGTATTTCAACAGAAACACCTAAACTTTTCAAAAAAAAAATGGTTTCAAATGACGGAAAAAGGTAATGCTTTGACGCCTATGAATGATGATAGCAACTTTACCACATGCTTCATCCAGGTGATCATTTCGATAAAAAAATGTTTCGATTTATTTTGAGTCAGGTTTCTTATAGGTCACATTAATAAATACAATTTGTACGAGATTTAATGTAAAAATAATTCAATAGTTTTTCGTTATTATCATTTTGAAAAGAAGCTTTCCTGAAACCATTTGGATTCATTTCCAAAATCAATGAAATGAGGTTTAGAATAACCACAAATTCCATCAAAACTAGTACACTGCTACCACACTTCCGTAACTTTTCAATCTCTTTCGCAAACCTGCTGTAGCCGATGCGGTTTTCTGCGCATTTGTTCAAATGTTTTCCTTTGTAAAATGTTTATTCATGATCAAAAGAAAACCTCTCCTGGAAAACATACACCATCAGAGCAGTAGAACTTCCTATATCACCAGGTGGAGAAGCAAAACCACTCTAGTTGGTGCATAGGGAGCACACCTTCGCCCACCACCCGTAAAGCTTCCTTTCGCTTGGTAAGACTTGTCAGCCGCCTTAAGTTGCATCAAGCTTAATAGTGTGTAAACGGAGCGCGAACCAAATTTGCAACTGCAACGAAAGTCAGTCTCGGTGAGTAAGAGAGAAAGAGAGACGGTCTTCTTCGGAGTGATACACTTCCAGTGAGTGGAACACAGTGTTCTGAAATCGTAAGCAAACACGAAACTTTCGTTTTATGCAAGCTTTATAAGCTGTGGATTTGTGGGAGGTACCTAACAATAATCGTTGCATTGCTTGCCGATTTCTCAGAACTTGATTAGACGGATTAGCAAATGGGAGATTAAGATACTAAAAAACTAACTTTATCAAAATGTTGCTAGTGTCAAACAAATATTTGGACTGCTGTCAGATTGCAGCCCAACATTTGACTTCATGTACATACTTTATTTTATAGAGTGGATACTTATTAACCCTCTAATACCCGCCTTAAGACGGGGTACACGAAAATAAGAAAAGTTTTTTATGACTTTTGAAACTTTTTTGTATTTTAAAAATTGTATTCTTATATAACCTATAAATGCACGGGGTTCTTTTAACGTGTAATATAAAAATCGTACCTTTTATATTTTTCTACGATCAACCTGTCACAAAAGAAGAGCTTGGTGGTTAATAGTTGAATTTTTATTATTGCAAAAAAACAGTAACTAGAAGAGACTTCAAGAAAAAATGAAAAAGGGTACGGATGTTCAAAAATAAAAATTATAAAAATCAAAAACCAACATTCATAGATTTACGAATACAAATAAATAATTGCCCAAAACGATTAGATAACTAAAAATGATATTTAGATCGTAAATAAAAATTTGGGTATTTGAGGGTTAAATTTTGACGAAACAGAAAGTTTGATTAATGTTACCAGATAAAACTTGCCTTGTATTCCTCCAATTCTATGCCGATTTTCAAACATTTTGAATGTCCTCATAAAATTAGTCATCCTACGATTCTATTGGAGCTTAAACGAAGGCAGTTCCTCAAAAATGGACAAAATTGTAAAATTTTACATTTGAAAAAAAAAATGTTTGTGATCTAAATATGAATGTATAAATCAAACCAAAATCGAACGGGAAACTTTAATCCAATGTTCATCCATTGCGCAAAAAATGAAGTTTGGTTTTATATCTGTTGAACCAATGAGTTTTCAATCAAGCATTTTAAAGCCATTCGACCAAATGTCCCTTCGACCAAATGTACTTTCGATCAAATGTCATACGATCAAATGTCCTAAAGCCCTTTTGAACATTGGCTGTCCTTCTTAGGTTTATTGTCTTCCTAATTATGTAAAATTATGGGTTTATGGACAAAATGTCGAAAAACAAAACGTCGAAAGGACAAAAGGTCGAAAGAAAAAAGGTCGAAAGGACAAAAGGTCGAAAATAATTTGATTGGTGGGAAAATTTTCCCTCAAAAAAAAATTTGACCTTTTATCCCTTCTGTTTGGTTCTTCGACCTTTTGTACTTTCGACCTTTTGCCATTCGACCTTCTGTTCTTTCGACATTTTGAATTTCGACCTTTTGTCATAGATTCAGAATAATGAAATACAATTACACTAGAAAATTTTCTTTGTCTTTGATAATTGTCCTTTACAGCAGCAGAACTTCATTGCTACGAAAGATAGTTTTCTGTGTACACTAAAGTTCTGTGATCCAAACAATATTAAGTTCAGTGGTCCGGAAAATTACGTCATTTTGGCTTTAAATTTACGTAATTTTACTCACTTTGATATGATGGACACACATGACATAAAATTTCATGATTTTTCATAAGAGTACTACACCCCAGAAACACACATGTTATAATTGAGTATTATCAACTGATGTATGACAAAAACTAGTCATATGTTGATAAAACTCAATTCTAACATGTGTGTTGCTCGGGCATTGCCTTCCACAACTGATGACATAAAGGTATCAGTAAAACATTTAATTTACAAAAAATCAGTATAAATAAGGGAACTGATTATGGGGGCCTTTCTTAGCCGAGTGGTTAGAGTCCGCGGCTACAAAGCAAAGCCATGCTGTCTGGGTTCATATTCTCGGTCTGGGTTGATATTCCCTGTTTTGTCTGGGTTCATATTCCCGGTCTGGGTGTGTCTGGGTTCATATTCCCGGTCGGTCTGGGTTCAGTGTCTGGGTTCATATTCCCGGTCGGTCCAGGATCTTTTCGTAATGGAAATTTCCTTGACTGCCCTGGGCATAGAGTATAATCGTACCTGCCACACGACATACGAATGCAAAAATGGCAACTTTGGCAAAGAAAGCTCTCAGTAAACAACTGTGGAAGTGCTGAGAAGCTGAGCTGAGAAGCAGGCTTTGTCCCAGTGGGGACGTAATGCCAAGAAGAAGAAGAAGAAGGAATTTCATGTTAATAAAATGCAAAATATATTCTAAGGAGGCTGACAGATACTGACGACAAGCTTTCAAGAGCTTTCGTAGAGTCGTGCGATAGACTTCATTATGTTTTTTTTTTTCTATCTTTATTAACGAGATTTTTAGCCCTGGGCTAGTTCATCTCGGGACCAACGGCTTTACTTCCCTTCCGAAGGAAGTCGTCACTGAATTTTTAGTGACTATCTCGGGAATGGGATTCGATCCCAGGTCCTCGGCGTGAGAGGCGTGTGTTCTAACCACTACACCAGCTCCGTCCCCACTTCATTATGTTTACTGGAACTAAGTATATTTATTTAAGAGGAAAATAACCATCATCGTTTTACAAATTTTCAAAACAAGTTTTTTTTGTTCAAATTCGAAGCAATGTTCATTAAAATGTATTATCGCATTACACTTACTATATATAATGGAATGATAGATTTTCATGAAGAAATCTTATACTTTGAACGAAAAAACTAGTTTTTTATTTTTTATTATTGCTGATGATTGAATGATGGATTCTTGATAACTGTTGATAACAATTTCAGGACTTCGAATATTTAAGCTACAATTGTGGGATACTTTGGGTTAACAAGGAGGCAAAAATCTAACGGACACTTCCAGCGTACAGTAAAGTTTATGGTCGCGATCTTGGCGCCCATAACATTGTTTCCCCATATACCCGTGATTCGTCTGTTATACTCACGCCACCGTCTAATTCATTCGTTTGAAGTTCAGTATCAACCAGTAAACAGCTAGTCAACACCGCTCCGTCGAGTAAAAATTTATGCGCAAGAACCATTCAGCTTTCGTTTTCTCGCTTCTGTCTGACTCCATGCGGGCACTGCAATGTGCTAGATGTAACAGTTTGATTACAATCATCATTTTCACAATTAACTTTTACCACCGGGGGTTTTACATACATTCAGCAGCAGAGGGATGTGCTGACAAGTTGTCGCCATAGTTGTCGATATACATTTAGTGCCGTTGCCGGATGATGACCACCATCGTAGGGGAAATGGTGGTAAAATGAACACCTTAATGACAATGGTTGCTACTCCGTGACTGATCGGAACTGGTAAGAATTGCACTTCGATCCAAATGAATCAGGGATGGGATTTTCCGCTTATTCTTGAAGGGCAATTTTAGTAGCTCCCATATTATTGATCAATAACGGCGCCGGCCAAGTTCTAATAGTCAGTTTTGATGGGGAAGGAATGTTAGTCTGTAATGCTTGTTGCTTCTAGAGACCGAGAATACCTCTGCTTCTCCACAATCATCACGGGAAGGGAGTTTACTGGTGAGGAGGAAAGAGATCTGGGAGTCACTTTTAATCGGTGATGCGATCCATGAATAAGGAGAAAGAATAGGACTCTTACTTAAAACAAGTTTTTCATGTTTGTCTCCTGGTGAAAAGATGTTGGTAGAAGATTGAAAATGTACGTCGACACTTATAATATCGTTTTTTTTTTCAAAGGTTTTTTTAAATAATGACAAAAAATAATGATTAATAAAATTATACGAAACAGGAATAAGCGTTCGACACTTATAGTGACGAACCATCCATAGTTAGTTCGAAAATTACAAAAACTTGATGTTCCCACGATTAAAATGTTCTATCAAAAGCATGAAACGAGCTCACCAGCTCACCTCGACTGATTTTATTCATTTCAAAATAACTAGTTTATCTTTTATGAATCAGTAAGCTGTTCATTTAGCCACCACTTCCCCTACCATTGAGCAGAAAGTAAGTAAGGAAAAAAACAGTTGTTTTCCCACTTTTAATTCGCCTCATTTAAATATTAGCTAATCTCGGCAACGAACCGCAGCATTGCAACCCAGTTGTTGGGTTGGAAATTGAACGAGTTTGTCTGACTTTGCTGTGATGGGGCAAGATGGGGCGGTAACGACAACGACGCTTTTAATGTGTCTGTGGCGCATTGTGAGCAAACTAGCCACCGCCATCAGAAAGGAGGCAGCAGCTTAGCGAACATAAACTGCATAATGCTTGGCAGGCGGGTCAATGAACCTGGGTTTGTTTGACAATCCGTGGCAGTTTTGGCGACTTCATCACTACTTGGAAAGAGATGAGAGTTTGGATTTTGGAACGTCGTTTCTGCTCTTAGCTGGCAAGGAATTGATGATTGATGATGACTCTTCGAAACTCATTCAGAAACTTCTAAAGAATCTCTCCTAAATTCCAGCTAAAATTTATTCTTGAATTCTTTTGAGAGTTTTTGTAAAACTTCTACAAACATTCAACAAGGAGTTTTTCTGAAGGCACTCATTTTTTCAATCATCTTCGACCCAAGCTGTTTTTTTTTTGGATTCTGTGTGATTTTTTTAGTTTTCATTTCCTAAAAACTAGAAATTCCTTAAACAATCAATAGGCAAACTCCTGGGATGGTAGTTTCAGAAGGCAATCAATGTGAAATATTTAAAGCAATTTCATGAAAAATTCTTTAAGTTCTCAAAGGATCCTCATTTCCTGTAAAAATCCTTAAAACAATCCTGACAGGTTTATTCTTTGAATTCTAATAAAACTCCTTTAAAAATTGTCGTGGAGCTCCTGCAAATATCCTTAGAAAACCTCCTGAAAGAATGCTTAGAGCATATTTTGGAATTATTTCTATTGAAATCGTTTAAAAATCTCTGTCGTAATCGAATCGTTAGTGAATGTCTGTTGTGTTTGTGACAGTTGCTTCTCCTTCTCTTGGTCACTTCTTCACTTCCCTGGCAGAAGTGCTGCAAGGCTTAAAAATTTTCAGAAAGGATGCCTGGAAGAATTTCAGGAGTTGTTCTTTGAGATAACCGTGGACAACTTTTGGAGGAATTACTAAGAGTATTTCATCAAGAAACCAAATTTACTTAACGGTTTCCGACGAAATCTCAACAGCATAACACTTCGGCATCTAGATATTTATAAATTTCGGTGCTAAAACCTGTAAGATTTTACGGAATTAATCTAAATAACGTTTCCTTTCCGTTATTAGATGTTAATATTGTTGGTTGGTGATCTTAAAGATTTCATGCGATCAGTATGATTATGATTACATTATTACAATGTCACCTACTATGCACATCCGCCATTGTGCAATATTAAATGAAATGCTGTAGATATGTCTCAATCCGAAGCGAAACCATGATTATGGTTTCACTTCAAGTCTAATGAGCGGCATAATTAATGTATGCACTGTTGTTTTTTCTTCACTTTTATTAGATATGGGACGTCGCCAACGTGTATTGCATACCTACATTACCCCGAACCGACAATTACACTATTTTTATTAATCCATCTCCTTCCTCGCATTAATTGCCCATCATCGTCACACCGAAAACAAAAACAACACCCGATCCGAAGCACAGGTTGAAAGAGAATCAGCAAAGTTCAAACCATGCTTTATGTAACGATTTGTTTTTGCTTCTCGAGAGTGTATCACCACATGAGACGACTTTCCGGCCGAGAGCCAAAAGCCGAGAGAGGCATGGAGCTTTTTCATCTACATTTCCCTTTCCGTTGGCATATTTACAGTTTTTCTTTTCGCTTTTTTGTTTGGGGTTGCAGCTCACGCAACTGTTGCTTCATTTTAGCATACCCAAGTGCGGCGACATTTCCTTTCCGTTTCGGAAAGTGTTCAAATGTGGTGAACTTTCTGGGTTGGATTTTTGATGCAATTTTGATTTATAATACATTTTGATTAAAAGCATTTTACAATTTACAATGCATTTTGATTAAAAGCATTACTGTTGTGGTGATCATAGTATGTTAAATATCAACAAAATATTTTATGAGTTAAAATGATATATGCGTTGATTCATGTTCATCTTCATTTATTTAGTTAACATCTAAACAGATAACACTAAATCAATAATTTCACGCCACAATACTCGGTTCGTGGCCGTATCTCTCTGTCCTCGGCTCTGCCCCACGCTCGCCAAATCGATACGCACTTGATCCGCCCACCTAGCTCGCTGCCCTCCGGCATTTTTGCAACATGCCTTGCCCATCGTATCCTTCCAGCTTTGGCCACCTTCTGGATACTGGGTTCGCCGTAGAGTTGGGCGAGCTCATGGTTCATCCTTCGCTGTCACACATCGTTTTCCTGCACACCGCCAAAGGTCGTCCTAAGCACCCTACGTGGGAAGACTCCAAGTGCTTGCAAGTCCTCCTCGTGCATCGTCCACGTTTCATGCCCGTAGAGGACTACCGGCCTTATGAGCGTTTTGTACATGGTACATTTAGTGCGGGTTTTTTGACCGCAGCTTCTTGTGGAAGCCATAGTAGGTCCGACTTCCACTGATGATGTGCCTCCGTATTTCACGGTTAACGTTATTTTAAGCCGTCAGCAAGGATCCAAGGTAAACGAACTCGTCGACCACCTCGAATATATCCCCGTCTATCGGAACACTGCTACCTAGGCGAGCCCTGTCGCGCTTGGCTCCACCAACTAGCATGTCTTGGTCCCATTTAACACCAGTCCATCTTTCGCTGCCTCGCTTTTCAGGCGGATATACAGGTTTGGCCGGCAATGTCCATATCATCCGCGAAGCAAACAAATTGACTGGTTCTCGTAAAAACCATACCCCGGCTATTAAGCCCGGTTCTTCACATAACACCTTCTAGCGCGATATTGAACAACAGGCACGGAAGTCTATCATCTTGTCGTAGTCTTCGGCGGGATCCAAACGAACTGAAAAGTTCGCCTGAAACCTTCATACAATTTTGCACACCTTCCATCGCCGCTCTTACCAGTCTCGTGAGCTTCCCGGGAAAACCGTTCTCGTCCATGATTTTCCATAGCTCTACGCGGTCGATACTATCGTATGCCGCCTTAAAATCGATGAAAAGGTGATGCGTTGAAACCTGGTATTCACGACATTTTTGGAGGATTTGCCGTACAGTGAAGATCTGGTCAGTTGTCGATCGGCCGTCAACGAAGCCGGCTTGATAACTTCCCACGAACTGTTTTACTACTTACAGGTTACATACGACGGAAGATGATCTGGGATAAAACTTTGTAGGCCGCATTTAGTCGCCTTTCTTGTAGATGGGACATGTTACCCCTACCTTCCACTCCTCCGATAGCTGTTTTGTTTCCCTATCAGTCGGTGCAGACAGATGGCCAGCCTCACAGGGCCCATCTTGATGAGTTCAGCTCTGAAACCATCCTTACCGGCAACTTTATTGTTCTTGTGCTGGTGAATGGCATCCTTAACCTCCCTCAAAGTGAGGGCTGATTGGCTTCCATCGCACGCAGTACTTTCGAGCACCTCTCGCTCGTCCGTCAATATGCTCCCATCCTTAACCCTGCACATCTTGGCACGAAGCCGTTGCGGGATGCGTTGAGCTTCTGGTAGAACTTACGTGTTTCTTGAGACCGGCACAGCTGTTCGATCCCCTCGCACTTCGTCTCCTCCAGGCGGTCCTTTTTTTCTCCTGGAACAGGCGGGTGTACTGTTGCCGTTTCCGTCTATAACGTTTCACATTCTGCGGTCGTACTCGCGTTCGAGCTGAGCGTAAAAAGCGTTTTTATCATCATCAGTGCTTCCAGAGTGAGGGCTTGTGCACGTTTATTATGCTAAAGTTGAAGAACCGGCCTTTGATCCTCAACTTGCACATTCTCTCATTGATCTGCCACTACCTGATCACGCGCATCTGCATAGAAGCTATCACTATAGAAGCTGTCCCCAGCTCGAGTGTGTTGCCGAAGCTCTGGTAGATGGTATAGTTACCTCTAAACGTTCGCACCATTGATCCCTTCCAACACACTTTCTGCAACGCTACGATGCCGAATCCGCGGCCCTTCCGCACATCGGCGAGTATGCGTATTCTCCTGATGAAATTCAGAGATTTACGGTTCCACGTACCGAGCTTCCAATCGCTAGTCCCTTTACGTCGCTGTGGTCTTCGCCGATTGTCCCGGTTCGTATTCTCTCGTTGATCATTCGTTGCTTGATTTTCTACGGCTGGCTTGCAGGGCCTGACACCAACCCCCTAGATATCCGGAGGACCATTCCCCCTAAATTTTCGAAGGGCTATAGTGCACAGTTCAGCACAGTCCTTCTCTGGCACTCGGACGATGATCAGCCGATCCTGACATGGGGAACAGATGCTGTTGTGAGCCGCTTTTAACATGGAGTACAGACCCTCCAGGTTTGCAGAAACAACCCCCCTTTCCTGTCAGCATACGACCAAATTCCTACCGGGGTTGGTTACCCGATCTTCCCTAAAGTTGCTCGTACCCCGGTCAGTACCGCGAGAAGGTAGGAATAGGAGTTGCTGGGCAGGAAGCTAAGAACTCGAATCATTATCTCGTCGTGAGCTGAAGTCCATGCGCAATTATCCAGCCCCACGAACGTTGCGCTTCAATATCCAACGCTTGTCAACGGAATGGGTAGCTACACAGTATTGTCAGCAGCTAGATGAGCAATTGAAGAGAATCAACGTTTCTGGAGATGTCAACAACTATACACGAGGTTGTCGAAACAACGGCGCGAGAAATGATTGGTACGATGAAGAGGGCCAGAGAGTGACAGACATGAAGATTGTTGGCAGGAGCCGTATGCTAGTAGCCGAAACGAAAACAAAATTCTCCTTACTTAAAACGTTGGTATTTCCGACGGTTCTTCTCGAGTTATATCAAGTGTATAAAGGAATTTTAGTGCTAATGTCGGAAGAAAGAATTGCAAAAATAAAATTCAGCAGAGAATCAGATAAAGATCGACGATTTTGTTTAACGACATGAAGGCGCAGTGGAAGAGGACCGGGGAACCCTAAACTTTTGGGCAACTGGAGAAGTATCATTCAAGACTGAAGATGGAGTTCTACTATACGCTCGATAATGGCATAATGCTACGCTGTAGTCATGATAATGACTTGGAACAAGCGAAGGAACTCCTAAAAATCTCACTAAAATGTGGTTTCAATACGTTGTGATTGCGAAAACACGTCCATCGCCATGCAATCAATCCTAGATTGCAGTTTGTTGAATTACAATCAAATAAGCAAATACTTTTAATCCCTGAAAATAATTAAAACTATTATCACAGCATCAGCTTGTCCAATTCCAATATTTAATGGTGGAAAATATAAATAGAAATGCTTCCATCCGTTATATGTCCATTCACCGGTATTGGCACCTTCCAAACCAAGCGTCATTGACCGACAAAAAATACCGCCCGATCACACATGCGTAAACCGGCTACGATACGATGAAATATCAAATGGCACCACGGTCAACTCCCGTTTTTGATTGATTGGACATTCGAAAAGCGAAAGTTACAGCAAAGTCACGCGCCAAAGTTTAAGGTTCGGCACTCGTAAAACTGTTGGAGTCAGTGAAATGTATATATTCAATTTTTTAAGCGTATCGGTTTGTACATCAACTTGACGAAATATTATTGGGTATCAAATCTGTTTATTGACAAAGGCTTTAATATATTTTGTGAATCTCTCAGATACAAATCGTCAAAATGTGCCCAATTTATTTTCAACATATTACCGCCAAAATGTGCATCCCATATAGTTAACTTTTATATCTAATCTATCTATGAAATCCCTGAAGCAAAAGTCACATTTATTAGACATAGAGTAACGTTGATCATGGGCTCGTTACACTTACGTAACTCTAATTTATAGGCAGAAAGTACCCTGGCACCGAGGAGCAGCAGCAAGCAACCAGAAGTAATATGCAACGGCCAAACGACCAACTGTGCCGCTAGGCGAAAGAGTGAAAGTTATGCAACATCCTCTGGGGTCTTGACTCTGCTGTACAGCCATCGTCCCTCTCCCAGATTGATCGATTGCAGCTTCATTACCTAGTGCTTCTAAGCACAGAGTGATCCTCCTCCTCCTCCTATTGCCACCCAAAGCTTCAAAGTAAAGCTGGAGTGGGTTGGCAGAAAAAAGGTGGGCTGCTATGTAGGTTGGGTGGTACTGACGCCATTTATGTAGACTTTGTGAGGCACAACTTCCTTTCTCCAACATCGCATCAACGCCGCACAATGATTTGTTGCTTTCGTTGCAAGCGCCCAAGCGTCCATTCCATTGCTCAAGCTGCCTTCGGTAAATGTCAGAGATCTTGAAAACGAGTTCAATGAACTTTTTCCAGCAGCCAACCCAACAACGATGTGACCCAGCAATGCAACGCTGCTGGTGGAGTGTTTCTTTCGGACAGGCCACGTGAATTGGTTTCGTAATCAATCGTCTCGATTTAAGGCAGACATTTGCCAGCGAAGAAAGCATGCTGATGGTTTCTTTTTATTCGTTGGACTTACAATTATGGGCAATCAATCAATGTTTGCATTCGGAATGCCGTAACGATTTAGTTTAAATTTATACAACAATCTGGAAATTTGTCGTGGTGCATGTATTTGAATGTTTGATGCCCTGTCAAAGTACATCTTTTTATAATCATTGCCCTCAAGGTGTAGAATGAAAATGTACTAGGTTTTGATATTTTTTAACAAATTATGTCTAACAAATTAAAAAATCAGTTTAGCTTAGCTTAGACTGACTGCACAAATCAATGTTAATGTAATTGCTAATAGAAACGATCTGTGGGTCACAGGATTCTCTTTGATAGGCGATTAGACCATGATAAACAAATATTTGTGAGATATAAAAATGCTTATAAATATAATATTTTCAACTGATATGGAAAATTTCCAAGTTGAAGAAAATAATGTCGACACTTGATGTGACGACCATTCAAAGTTTGTTGAACAAAAATATAAACGCACCATTCCTACAGCTGTGAGGAAGAAATCATGTGTTATAATATTTTATACACATGAAAATAAAAAAAATCGATTGGCTAAACCATCACAGAACACTCTTTAACCATTCACACCATTCAAAGTTGGTTGAATAAAAAGAACCTTTTAATGTTGAAATATTTCCCAACATCGCGAAGATTTACATTAACATTTTTTTACATATATTTACAGCACTTTTAACGACAGTTAACATTTAAAAACGCGTTCTACATACATAATGGTCCTAGATCTACTGACTATCTAATTATTTGTAGCCTGGATACCTTCGTGGATAATGAAAGACGAAGTTCTGCGAAGAGTTTTACCTCGATGTGTTTCGAAAATATTAATGTATTACTGTATATTAATACCAATATTATTAAGTGTCCTGCCCCATGATTACTGAGCAGATAACCAGAGTTTACACTACTTTCACAAAAAAACGGTTGATAATACTATTCGATGCAAAATAATCTATACGGTAAATAAAACACATGTTTTCTTTTTTGAATGCCGGCATTCAAAAGATTAAAATTTAAAAAAATAAATAACATTTGCCCTCGGTCTATCGCCAGCTTTTCAAGCGAATCCTGACCATATACCTATCCCAACCTCCACCTCCGTAGCACTTATGAGGGCGTCGCTGAGTCGGTGACCTCTCATTAAGTAAGTGCTTCATCAACATTTCCTTCCCCTATCCCAAGTTACGGTAAAGATGGGCGTGGCCGGGAATAGCGATATTAATGCTATTGGTATTGTTCTTCATGATTAGATCAAGGTTCACTCCCCAGTCTTGTTCCTAAAAGCAATCTGGATTAGATTATCAAAAAGAAACATTAATGTTGCTAGTATCCAATCTACGAAGTATACCGTAACTACGCTAACGCTAACGAAGTTCTGCGAAGAGTTTCTTATTGTGTATGAAACTAATTTTACTGAGCGTCTTTACTGCCCATACCCATATTATATGGGATTTCCTATATAAATGGGACTGTTATGCGAGTATGGGCAGTATACTACCGTTCGAAATAATTCTGATTGGAGTGAGGTATGCTACAATCCAACAACACTCATAGTGTCGAATCATTCAAAGCATTTCTTCAATTACAATAACAAAGGTAAAAGGAAAGGGGTGTTTTGAACAAAAAATATGTAAAACAAATAATTTATGAATAAGAGTTTATGCCGACATTCATAGTGAGGAAAAGTTCATAATTTGTTGAAAAATTCATGTTTACCTCTCACCGCTGAACGATTAAATGTGCAGTCATACAAATTTTAAATAAAAGCATGAAACGAGCTCACCAATTGATCGTTTATCCTTGACTGAGCAGCCACAATCCATTTTCAGCTTCACTCAACGCAACAATGCTTACTCGGGCTTCTCAAATCGCACTCTATGTCTATAAAATTCAAAAATCAGAATATTTACTTACACTTCAGTGTACGCATCATAAAGCATTTCTTGCAAAACCAAAAACCCTGCAGTTATTGATCAACTAATTTGATAACTGGCGTAAATAAAAAAAAACAGCTGGAGCGGTCTGGTTCGGGTTTCTTTGTCTTCCTTCTAGTGACACGTCTCAACTGGGGCAGAATCCGATTCTTAGCTTAGTGTTCTTATGAGCACTGCCACAATTATAACCTGAAATCTCGTCATTTTTGACCATTTTTGCTTTCGTATATCGTGTGGCAGGTATGAAAATACTCTATGCTCTGAGCAAAAAATCACTACGAAAAGATCTTCGACTGGCGTGATTGGAACTCAAGACCCTCAGCTGAAAAGCTGAGCGTTTTCCGCTACGGCTATTGGGGCTCAGGCTTGCTTTCGTAATACACTCTCAGTATCATCAATTAGCTAATAATTGAGGGCCCAAACGCAACTGGATGTAAGTGGCGTATTACTTATAATTTTTTATCAATAATATCAAAATTTGTTGTCTTTATAATTTTCTGAAATTTTACGCGCCACAGAGATGTTTAGGTGGCCCAGATAGCCGTAGCGGTAAACGCGCAGCTATTCAGCAAGACCAAGTCGAGGGTCGTGGGTTCGAATCCCACTGGTCGAGGATCTTTTTGGGTTGGAAATTTTCTCGACTTCCCAGGGCATAGAGTATCATCGTACCTGCCACACGATATACACATGCAAAAATGGTCAATTGGCATAGAAAGCTCTCAGTTAATAACTGTGGAAGTGCTCATAAGAACATTAAGCTGAGAAGCAGGCTTTGTCCCAGTTGGGACGTAACGCCAGAAAGAAGAAGAAGAAGAGATGTTTAGGATTGTGAGACTTCTTTATGTGCAAAATGAAGAACAAATCAGCCAAGGAGTATTTTTTAGAATTTGTTCAAATTACACATATAATGTGTTGGTCCAGAAGAGCTCGATTTTGAGCGAGTTATTTTTATTCAAATTTATTTTTATTCGTGTTCGAATAAGAATAAATAGGCAATGCAAATAATTTAACCAATTCTTTAGGTTGATTCAACAACGGTGCTTGGAGATTACTTTAAAGCTACTTAGCGACAATTACCTCAAAATCTTTGTTAAATTCCTAGACAAAAATGTTTTGATCAGATTCTCGTAGTGATTTTCCATAGTATAATAGGCGTGACACTCTTTCAATTTCTGCCAATACCGTACGTGAATTTAATTACAGGATAAATGTCTGACGAATTAGATTCTCGTCATGTCGTTCACTTATGATTACCTAAGGAATGCTTCAAAGACTTGCGAGGGAATAGAATTATGAGTTGATATTTTTTAAAGAAACCTTTGATAAAAACTACATGGTTCGATTATTTCCCATGATTACGATGTGATACGTAGAGCTCCGACTGTATTGCAAAGCCCATTTTAAATATTGTAAATATTGTACCTTCCCGAGAAATTTAAAGCCGCTAAAATAACAATCAAAAATCACTTTCACTTCAAAATTTTTTAAAGTATTGCAATATTAAAAATTGGTGTGGTAACGCTTAGTGTTCTTCCTTAAGGTGAAGATGAATCGAAGCCAAACCTTAAATTTTCAAGAGCACAAATGTGGAGATCCCACATCAAACACCTGTTTGAAATGAAAACTTAATCGATTGATCACTAGCTGGTGGTGACCAATCGATTAAGTTTTCAGCTTAAACGGATGTTTGGTTCTCCAGATTTGTGCTCTTTAAAATTATATGTTTGGCTCCGATTCATCTTCACCTTAAGCCGAGTGGTTAGAGTCCGCGGCTACAAAGCAAAGCCTTGCTGAAGGTGTCTGGGTTCAATTTCCGGTCGGTCCAGGATCTTTTCGTAATAGTAGAAGAAGGGGTAACACTTGTTTAGTTGACGAATGTTCATAGAACAGTAGTATTAAATCTTTTCATTAGTTACCTCAGATTTCATGTTACCAAACCGACTTTGTACTAGAATATTTGAAAATCGAATTGTTTTGATTTAATATGTTTGCCTATTTTCAAATTCTCAAATATTCTTTTGCATACAACCTCCTTAAAAAGTGCCATAATAAACTGCATCGTTCCTCATCACATACGAACCGCTACGCCAACACCTATTTAGTGGGTGCACTTTTTTCCCTTGCCGCAGTCCCTCAGTTAAAGTTCAAGTACAACGTGCACTTAACCATCGCGCTGTCGATACAACAATTCTAATATTTGCTAACACTTGGTAGCGACACAGAAGCACACAACAATCCGATGGTGCTGCAAACTAGCTAGCATTCATTCACTAAACTTACTACTTAGTATACCCATAGTGCTTACCCGAAACCACAATTACTGGCATTACCTCCAGCGGTTCACTTGAGAGTATGGAGCTTAGAACGCCTCCCCAGTTCAACGATCATCCAGATCTAGCGGTAGCAGACGAAGATCGTTCGGAGAGTGAGCCGGTTGCATTCGATCCGTATTCTCGTCTATGTAGTCAAGGACTTACGGTAATCGATTCACAATAACGGCTTGGCGTGTGAGACTGTTTTTTTCTAGTTCTAGGAAGCACGTCGTGTGATCGCGCGATCGTTGAAGCAACTGCACTATGGGCTGACGAGAATAATGTGACACAAGTACAAAAATGTGAAATTACATGCACAATCACCGTTTACCTTCGTTACACAGAAAAAAATATTTAATTTTCAATGTGATGTAAACTGAAGTCTACTGTAAAAATAAATCAAATTCGTGTGTTGTTACAGCATCATGTAAATATAAATGAATATACATTGAATTTTCAACTATAAATAGTTGAATATTACATGATCGTGTAAATTTAAAGTGAATTCGATTGAAAAATAATTGATTGGTCGTTGAAATTTAGGTTTATTTTGATGCTCCAAATATGTGCATGAAAATAAACTTAAATTTACAACATAACTTTAGCTGTGTAGGATACCAGCAGAATACAGAGTATGTAAAATATTATAAGAAAATTAGGGTAAATTTAAATGTACGAGACTATCAATAAAGGAAAAAATGTTTGAATCCCTTTAAAATTATACCAGAAAAATAGATAACATAAGTTTTTTACTTTTTGAGAACGTGCATCAGCATTTCTATTACGCTGTGTTTTCCCGCTATGTGCTCTTGCACGCGGCGCAGATTGCCAGTGGTTTTCTTTTGCATGTTAAGCAGACTGCGTTTTCATCTTCCTCCGCTTCTCTGCCTTCCTTCATCCTCTTCTTCACTCCTCGCTTCCTTCTTCTCCTAACTTCCCCCGACGACGGAGGTTGTGACCAGTTGGAGAGACCTCCGCACTGATGGTGCCCGACTACCAGCGGATATCGCAGGGGAGATCTTCGTCTTCTTTCTACGCGAGGTTCATTAGCGCCCTGAGGACGTTATCTCTACCTCCATACTGTTCGCCAGATTCCAAAGCCTGCATTGAAGTCCTGTCCAAAAGCAACCGCCGCTGCTCTTTGTTCAATGTTGAACCTCGGGCAATCGAAGACAACATGTTCCGGCGTTTAACCTCTCTCACTTCAGACGGGACAGAACGGTGACAGCGCGTGGCCGAACCTATGCAAGTACTGTTTGAAGCAACCGTAACCTGACAGGAACTGTGTCAGGTGGAAGTTCACTTCTCCATGCTTCCTGTTTACCCAGATCGACACATTCGGGATGCGTCTGTGAGTCCACCAACCTTTTTTAGAGGCATCCCATTCTTGCGATTTGCTGGTAAAGTAGCAGCATCCACAGCAAATTCCTCATCTGTCTAGTGCGTCTCCGCTGATAACACTCGATGTTTTTCCAGGGTTATGAAAATCGGAATCATCCCGGTGATCACACATACTGCCTTCGACGATGTTGTTTCGTATGCGCTTGCTACTCTCATAGCCATGAGCCGGAACGTGCTGTTCCCGATTGCGCTTAGTTTGCAGTGCTGCACCCTAGGCTACAACTGCGTATCTCAGTATCGACGATGATACGCTAGCCAGAAAATGACTCTTACTGCTTGTCGAACCGTGAGTGTTCAACATGATCCTTGTAAGTGCGTTGGTCGCCTTTGCCGCCTTCTCACATGCATAGTCGACGTGGCTGAGCGACCACTAAGATGCTATGACATGTACCCCAACGGTAATCTCAGCGTGTTGAACCGCTTTGCGATTGCTGACTAGTAGCACCTACGTTTAGTGGTGGGCTATATTCAACTTGGCTCCATTCATCCAGTTCTCGACCGTGCCCATTTCCTCCGTGGCTAACACTTCCACTTCCTCCGCCTAGCGTTTCGCCTATTACTGTTAGGACGACGTCATCAACAAAGTCGACGATCTCGACGCCCACGGGTAACTCTAGTGATAGGACCCCGTTGTACATCCTATTCCACAGCGTCGAACCCAGTATGAATCCTTGCGGAAATTCCGCCGTTACTCTTAACTCCTTTCAGCCGGCGTCGATTTCATACACCAACACTCGATTTTCGAAGTAGCTCTACAGAATCCGGCACAGATAGTCAGGAATCCGCATTCCATTTAGCGCTGTGGCGATTGCCTCCTAACTGGCGCTATTGAACGCGTTCTTAACGTCTATCGTAACGATTTCCTCTTCGTTTTTGCTTCGATGCCTTCCCGGCCCTCTCCAGCAGCACCAGCTTCTCGATCTTCCTTGTATCTAGGAAGTGACCTACGTCCAGGCATTTCTGAATCACTTTCCGGAACATATCCGGGTACGCTGGGTTAACCGCTTCAAGTGCCACATTTGATATTCCATCCGATCAGTGGGGCTTTTTCACCTTCATTGCTTTCGCAGCCGGATGAGGGAGAGCTTACCGAAGCCCCTCTTGAGGACTACTGGAGTAGTGAAAGCAACCATTAACATCGCAGTGGAAGGTGCCCTTGGGTTCGTGGAAGGAAATCGACGACGGTTGGTTCGACGAGGAGTGTCAGACGGTTTTAGACGAGAAGAATGCAGCGCGGGCGATTATGCTGCAGCAAGGCACCCATCAAAACGTGGAACGATAGAAACAGAAGCGAAGACAGCAAACCCATCTATTCTGGGATAAAAAGCGCCGCCTGCTGTATCGTTCTCAAAAAACGCTAAAGTTCTCCAAGAAACTCAATGCATCCCGCAAAGGCTTTGTGCCGCAAGCCGAAATGTGCCGGATATCTTGACGGACGAACGTGAGGTGATTGAATGGTGGAAGCAGCACTACGATGAACACCTGAACGGCGCAGAGGAAGAAGACCAAGGCAGCAGGGGGAATGGCTTCATCAGTACGGCGGATGAAGGAGACGTGCCAACTCCCACAATAGGTGAAGTCAAGGATGCTATCAAACGGCTCAAGAACAACAAAGCAGCCGGACAGGTTGGCTACTTGTCCGCACCGATTGATGGCCAGGATCTGGGATACTGAACAGCAACTGGAGAAGTGTAAGGAGGGAGTAATATACCCAATATACAAGAAGGGTGACAAGTTAAAATGTGAGAACTATCGAGCGATCATCATTCACTCTTAACGCAGCCTATGAAGTGCTTTTCCAGATCATCTTCCGCCGTTTATTGCCACTGTCAAGCAGATTTGTGGGAAGTTATCAAGCCAGTTTTGTGGACGGGCGTTTGACAACAGACCCAATCTTTATGTTGCGGCGGATCCTCCAAAAGTGTCGCGAATATCAAGTCGCTACGCACCATTTAGTAATCGATTTCAAAGTTGACTATGATACCATCGACCACGAAGAGCTATGGAAGATTATGGACCGGAATGGTTTCCCGGGAAACTGACTAGATTGATCAAGGCAACGATAGACAGTGTTCAGTGCTGTGTGAAGATATCGGGTGCGTTATCGGACCCGTTTGAAACACGTAAAGGACTTCGACAAGGCGATGGTTTTTCCTGCCTCCTGTTCAATATTGCGCTCGAAGGTTTATGAAATGGGCGGGCTTCAACATGTGGGGCGCTATCTTCAATTAATCCATCTGTTTCGCTGACGACGTGGACATTGTCGGAAGAACGTTCCAGGTGGTTTCTGAACAGTATACCAGGCTGAAACGTGAAGCAGACCGGGTTGGGTTGAAGGTAAATACGTCGAAGAAGAAATATCTGCTGGCTGGAGGAACCGAGCGCGATAGAGCTCGCATTGGCAGACGCATGGTGATCGACGGAGATGAGTTCAACGTGATGAACGAATTTGACTACCTCGGATGATTGGTAACGTCGGATAACAACTGCAGCAGAGAAATTCGAAGACGTATCATTGCCGGAAGTCGTGCTTACTACGAACTCCACAAGACCTTGCGGTCTGGTAAACTTCACCTCCGTACTAAGAGTACCATGTACAAGACGCTGATAAGAGCGGTAGTCCTCTTCGGGCATGAGACGTGGACAATGCTCGAAGTGGACCTGCAAGCGCTAGGAGTTTTTGAACGACGTGTGCTTAGGACGATCTTTGGCGGAGTATGTGAGAACGGCGTATGGAGAAGAAGAATGAAACACGAGCTTGTGCAACTCTACGGTGATCCCAGTATCCAGAAAGTCGCCAAAGCTGGAAGGGTACGATGGGCGGGAATACGTTGTGAGAATGCCGGACAACAATCCCGCAGAAATGGTGTTCACCTCGAATCCAGCCGGTACAAGACGAAGAGGAGCGCAACGAGCTAGGTGGTTTGACCAAGTGGAGCAGGATCTTGGAAGTGTGGGGCGATCGAGAAACTGGAGGTTAGCAGCCATGGATCGAGTTAGTTGGCTTAACATTGTGACGCAGGTCATGTCTTGAAGGATGTAGCGCCATCAATAGTAAGTAAAGCTTTCGCCGCTACTACAAGCTCGTCGCTGGGGACCTGACGATCTTCGGCGTTTGTTACATTCTAGTCGACATACATGGTGTCACCCCCTGCTTCATCACTCACTCACTATTCATGCGGGTTTAAGAATTAAAATTATTTCTTGAAATTTTTCAGTATTTGTTTTTAGGAAAATCGCGATTAAATACAGTCAAACCTTCAAGAGTCGATATATGAAGAGACCATCGACTCATGGAAATACCGAGTAATGGAACAGAAATGTTTTGGAAAGTTGTTTGAGGATACCATTATAGTAACCATGAAATGTTGTTTTAAGGTAAAATAGTTTGGACTCAACTTTTAAGATTGCACTAAAACTTCAAAGGCATAAATATCGCGAAGAAAGTATCCCACAATAGTGTACTTTTAATTTTGGCTTTGTGCACTTGCAAAATGCTTCAAATAAGAAGATCAGGAACGTTTGTGAACTATTTCTCCAGTTTTGTGCCTTTGAAAACGTGAGTAGGGGGAAAAGTCGGCCATTGAGCCGGCCATCTTTGAATTCTGAGATGTTTCACCTTAACCCTTTAATATCCAACCCCGCCTTTAGACGGGGTACACTTTGCAATTTTGTCTATTTTTTCGTAGCTCGGAAATCAAAATGATTTTAATTCTGGCTTAAACCTTGGCTCATAACACGCACAAAAAAGAAATTTTTTATGAGTTTGAAACTTTTTTATATTATTGAAATATGTTTGAAAAATTGTATTTTTAAATAACCTACAAATTCCTGGGGTCAATTAAACGTGTAATATAAAAAATCGTATCTTTAATATTTTTCTACAATCAACCTATCACAGAAAAAGAGCCTGATGGTATTAAAATAATTTTAAATCTGTTTTTTTTTCGTTAGTTACACGGAAAATAAAACATGCTCCAGAAAAAAAAAACATTAATATTTTCAAAAGTCTTTGAATTTTTAGTATTGCCAAATTGGCTTCAAGAAAAAATGAAAAAGGATAGGCATGTTCAAAAATAAAATTTATAAAAATCAAAAACCAAAATTCATAAATTTGGAAATAAAAATAAATCATTGCCAAAAATGTGTTTAGAACGATTTTACACAAAGAAAAATTATATTTAGATCGAAAATAAAAATTTGGGTATTTAAGGGGTAAGGATGGTCCCAAGAGACGATATCAAGTCGATCGAATTTTAATCGATTTCAACAATGTTTTTTTTCTATTCTCGGCTTCAAACAGCTAATCTAGCAATAGGCAATGCCGGTTTTGCAGCTTATTCAAAGAAAACATTATGAACGGTACTACAAAAACAATGCGTTTGAATGTTTTAGTAGTGGCTTTTATCAAAAGAATACAAATATGCTGTGGAATATCTATGAATATTTTTTAATAAACAGTTGTCAAAAGAATCTAAAGAATTCTAACGTTTAGTATCATACGGGCGTATTTGCATTGGTATTTTTGAAGCATTTTACAATGCAGCATATCGAAGGACAATAACTACTTTCTACTGAATCATAAATAGCAGTCACTCCTGCTCAAGTAGGTAGCTATAACGCCCTTATGATGGTGAATGCAAGAATTAAAACTTCATGATCACATTTTCAATACGTTCAAAAGTATTCTGGGAAACCTCATACTACATTTTCAACAAACTTCGAAATGCATGAAAGATATCCTTGAAAATTTACTATGTATTAATATGAAATCTTAGCGAACTTCGTTAAAAAATACTACATTTTTTCCTTAAAATTTACGATCACAACATTTTTTTCTAATTCAGTTAAGATGCATCACTTCACACTTCGACTTTTCCTTGTTTATTAGAGTTTGTATTACTTAGAAGTTCATTATGGAAGTGCTTATGGTTGTCTTGAAAATTTAATCTCTGGCCCATAGTGAACTGCAGCGAGTGTGAGTGGGCACAGTTAGAATATTTGCATTGCTTTGTCGCGCTTAGTGTAGAACACTTTTAACGGAGTAAAGCATGAGAAGTTGACCTAGGCATTCTATTGCGGAAAAGGCAGCTTGGTTTTCATGCCGGCGATGGCGATGGGTGATGACGACAGTTTCAGTCTAACGGAATGACCAGACGACGCAAAGTACTCACTAGCTCGCATAAGAGAATGGCAAGTCATCAGGAGGTTAGGTTATTATCACGGCAATCAACTTATTCAAGGAGACACTTGCAACCGCCGGGTTCCCATTTATATTAATGCGCTTTGAAAGGTGAAATGTGCTGCGCGCGCGTTAAACTTCAAACGGATTTATGGAGCACTCGTTGCGTTAGAGGGAATCTACTACAATGTCTTACAAGACAAGACTAGTGCTTCTGGCTAATTCTAAAGTTAGACAAAGTATAATCGCTTCTAGTGAGCCCATCTACGATCGTACTTACTAGGCCATCACACTAATATTGCGCTGGCAGACTGTTTATTACAGCTCCCAGCAGGAAACCCTATCCGTTGTCGAAATGCGAGAATGTTGTCAATTAACCTATTTCTCTAAATGTTTGCTCGCACTCTAGTTGCGGTTAAAGATGTACTTCGTAATATTTAGGTTAATTATCATAATAATAGTGTATATGTGGAACGCTAGAGTATGATTTTAACTGTGATATATTAATCCCAATTTTTCATAGAATCTAGAGTTGATTGTAAAGTAGATATTGTAAATCTGCAATATGTTAATGTTTGTTATAATTTTGTGAAATAAATTTAGGATTCGTCGAGTTTGTTCTATTGTTAGTTATTACCCTTTTGATTTCTTCAGGTGACTTATGGGCACTTGAGAGACCTTTCAAGACAACCTTGAACAAACATTAAGTGTTATCGAAAGTGAAAAATTGAATACAACGACCATAATCAGCGAATATTTGTACGTTATCTTCTAAGATGTTTCCCAAGATGTTGTCCAAGATGGATTACCATTATTAGCTTTCGCCAACGGATCCAGGTTGAATATATGATATCCAAAACATGATTTTTTTTGACTCCTAGAAATGTTTGTGATGCTAATCCCTTACAAATCAAGTGTCATTCCTGAATGTTGTTTACGCACAAAGCTAAAGCCATATCGTTTGCAAATATGTCACTCCGCTGAGCTGCCAACGAGACACCATATTAGCTAACAGGAACTGATGCACATAGTCGATGAGTGCATATGGCATGCGCGCGTCGTCGCCGTACATTTATAATGTACGAGACACAATTACAATTTATCCTTGGACTTGTCACTTGCGCCGCAGTAGAGTAGCGTTAGGCCGGCACTGTGCGCGCACAAACAGGTCTAGCCAACAGTTAGCTACGCCGCAAACAAATGGCGCTTTGCACGGTGACTCTACTGTTATTCGACATTTAATTAATATTAATGATTTTGAGTACTAGAAGAGTTACTTTATCATGCACTCTTTGCATTCTGACTTGTTCTGCCTTGCTGTAATGTTTAAAGATATCGAAGATGTCACCCACTAAAAACATAGCAGGATTTTTTATATGATCTTCTTCTTTTTCTTTTTGTAATTAGGTATGTCCTTACTGGACAAAGCCTGCTTCTCAGCTTAGTGTTCTTATGAGAACTTCCACAGTTATTAACTGAGAGCTTTTTTTGCCAAAATTGCCATTTTCCATTCGTATATTATATCGTATCCATATCGTGTGGCAAGTACGATGATACTCTATGCTCAAGGATGTCGAGGAAATTTCCATTACAAAAAGATCTAGGACCGACCGGGAATCGAACCCAGACACAGTCAGCATGGCTTTGCTTGATAGTCGCGAACTCTAACCACTCGACTAAGGAAGGCCCCATTTAGTGGTTATGTATAATCTTAAAATATGGATCAGCTTTCAATAAGAGCTTTAAATTATGTTCGTAAACATTATATGTTAATACATATGTAACTTCATCATTGTTTGTTCAATTGCCTGACGATTACGGGCCAAACCAACAGTCATTAGTATATTGTGAATTTGGGAGATCCTTTAAATGTGGTTCGACTTCATACGGAAGAATGTTTTCGACAATTGGAAAAATCTCCATTGGTCACCTTGACTTCTTTGGAGGACTTGCCGTGAATCGCAAGTCAGTCCCGTCTGTAAAAAGTAGGCATTAAGAAAATGGGCTGAGAAGTTTACAAACTCATTTTTCATAGGAATATTCAAACAATTCCAGATGACTGTATTAAGTATTTTTGAATCTGAGTGAAACTTTCACAACTTGCTTTTTGCTTCTTTACCTGTCCGAGAAAAAAATATAAAGATTACCAGATAGCATATTTACATTAAGTGTTACACGGTGCGGAAATTTGTAGTGGGACTGATATGCGATTACTTTTCAAGATGGAAAAATTTGACTTATTTTTTTGGTATTTTTTTCTATTTTTTACCGAACAAAATGTGGTGTCTCGTTAGTCCAGCTCAGCTGAAGGGGGCAGGATCCGTCATTGATTTCGGAATTTTCAAAAGCAGTTTTTTCGTTAAAAATCAAGAAAATTTACAGGAAAAACACAGTGAACACATTTTTATAGAATAATTTTCAGTCTTAGCGTTAGCGTAGTTACGGTATACATCGTAGATTGGATACTAGCAACATTCATGTTTCTTTTTAACAATCTCATCCTGACTACTTTCAGGAACAAGGCAGGGGAGTATACCTTGTTCAGCTTAGCTTAGCTTAGCTTAGCTTAGCTTAGACTGACTACACATATCAATGGTTGCTATTCCGTGATTGACCGAAGTCAGTGAAAATGCACAAAGAATCAATTAGAAGTTCGGCTGGGATTGGCCATAATCTTCTTCAGTGTGCATAATTCAGTGCCTCTATTTATACATGGTCAATAACGGCGCCGGCCACGTCCTTGCAGTCAGGTGGGATTGGGGGAAGGAATGTTAATGTGTAACCTTTGCTATTTGGAGACCGTGTTTGCCTCTGCATCTCCACAAAGGTTACTGGGAGGGATTTTTGTTAGTGGGGAGGATCGTTGGGTCACAGGATTCACTTTGATAAGCAATTAGACCATGATAAATAATTATTTGTGAGATATAAACATGCTTATATGTAAATATAATATTTTCATTTGATATGAGCAATATCTATGTAGAGAAAAATTATGCCGACACTTGTAGTATCGAACCATTCATTTTTTTTTTAATTACAAAAATAAAGGTAAAAAGAAAAAGGAGTTTTTAAAAAATAAATAAGACATAAATAATCTATGAATCAGAGTTTATGTCGACACTCATAGTGACGAACCTTTCAAACTTTGTTGAAAAATCATATTTACGTCTCACCGTTGTAACGATTAAAGGTGCAGTCATACATATTTTATAGATTAGAAATAGCAGCATGAAACGAGCTCACCAATTGATCCGTCATCCTTGAGCAGCAACAATCCACTTTCAGCTTCACTAGTTTGCTCGGCTATATAAAAGCACTCAGAGAAAATAGGCGCGCGACCCGAGAGGGAAAACAACTGAAGACTGCTCAGGCTTTCTTGACGCATTGCCCAGGAGCAAGGTCGACGACGAAAGATCAAAAAGAATTAATCGAACGCGGCACTTTTTCACTTTACTCGACCGATCCGCGACATGTTTGATCTTGCCCTCATCGCCGGCCCCCGCAAGAGCAAGCGTTATGGTCGAAGGATCAAACAAAACTAACTCAAGGCAGGGGAGTATACCTTGTTCAAATCATAAACAAGAATACTAAAAGCATGAATATCACTATTCCCGGCCACGCCCATCTTTACCGTAACTTGGGATAGGGGAAGGAAATGTTGATGTAGCACTTACTTAATGAGAGGCCACCGACTCAGCGACACCCTCATAAGTGCTACGGAGTTGGAGGTTGGGGAAGGTATATTGTCAGGATTCGCCTAGAAAGCTGGTGATAGACCATAAACATTTGTTGTTTAAGTGTTTTCAATTTAATCTTTTCAATGCCGGCAATCAAAAGAGAAAACAATGGTTTATTTATAGTATAAATAGTATTTCGCGAAATACTTGTCGATTGTGCAGTAACATTTTTGCTCACTAGCCAGTAAAAAGCAAAACCGATCCCTCCAGAGTCTTCGGATTGTATAAAATAACGATACGCGTAAAAAAAATCCCCGGCGACCAAAAAACGCGCGAAATCGTGAGCAAAATCTATCGGACGACGCAAAACCGAACTTATTTTTATCGAATAATTTTCAGTCTTGAACAGAAAAACTGCTTTTGAAGTTTCGACGATGACGATGATTACGATAACGGAGCGTTGAACGTGAAAGGCCATAGAAAATATGTTGAAAACTCAATTTTCACGGAAATGCAGATGTTGCGCTTAGCAATTTTGATGTAATTTAATTTGTAGGAGACCCCCTTTTTCGTTGAGAATATGCATATTTCATTAAAATTGTACACACTGTGTGAAATCTGTATTGTATATGAACTGTTTAGCGGTATAAAAGTTTACGGTTTGCTTCAATTATACTCTGAAATTTTACTTTATTTTTAAGGTTGTATAAGAATCCAGTTTTTGAGCAAAGTAACTACTTAATTCTGTATCTCGTTTATTATGACTTTTCGCACCATGAATGAATGCAGCACGTTGTACTGATAACGAACTTGGAAACCAGCCGAGGATAACTGAAAAAGATTGTAATTTCATGGTCTTAAAATGAGTACTTACTTAGTGTGTCCATTATGCCCCTAATCCCCCTACTACATATGACTGAAAACTGTGTAAATTATCTCATTAAAAATAGTTTAACCTTCCACTCGTCGCGCGGTTTGCCACAGTTAGAACCACCACGCTGCTGTTGTGAACGAAAAGCGATGTTTTTTCACCGGTGTTGTACAAAATACAACAGCGCGACGACTGAAGTGTTAATACAACAAAACATTTAGAAATAAGTTACTAATTCAATACTTTCTTTGTATTTCAGGTATGCTTCAATCACAAACTCAATTATAAGGCAAAACTTCAGGTAAAAGGCATTTTACAATAGTCATTTATGGAAAATAGTTTGCAGAAACGTTTCTATGTACACTACGACCGTAAAAAAATCTGGGTTATAGGGGAGGTGTACCAGTTTTGGCCACTCTAAGGAAAAATATTGTTTATACATCAATCAAACGACCTTTGGTTACTGTCAATACATTGAACCAAAAATTCAATCTATGCTCAGCAAGAAAAATATATAAACTAATCAGAAACTTGGTTTTCGTATTAAAAATGGGGGTGGCGAATACTAGACCACTGCACCAGTATTCGCCACGATTTTAATTTTGGTTCCTGAATTCGCCACCTACGTTGGTTTCTTATGGAGGGTGGCGAATCAGGAACACCATGATGAAAAATAGGTGTAAAGAAGCAAAATTTTTAAGAATTATTTTTTCTATTATTTTCTGACAATATTTTGCGGTTTCCAAGAATGTTTCCGTATCATCTTGAAGCAATTTAGCGAACACTAAACAATTGGCAACCATATATGTTGTAAAACGGTATGTAATCAGGGGTGGCGAATACCGGTACACCTTCCCTAATTAGTTTTTTTTTTTGGAAAATGCTACGCCTGGATCCGAAATATTCGGCAAAGTTGAAGCATGGATTAAAAACATTCCAAAATGACCATTTTGATAACAGATGGCAACACTGGTCGTTTGTTATCAAAAGAGCCAATTGTTTGGGGGTGTCACGGCATAAAAATTAACAAGGCAGGCTCTTTACTGGTGTAATCATCAAATTTGATTGTAAACGAGTTTCGTCACTCCTATCGTTCCATATACCATCCGGACTACTAGATCTTTTTTTTTCTAAAGTTTGTTTGCGGTGGATGGGAATGACGTCGTCAAAAAGCTGTCAGTTTCCGGAATATATCACCTTCTTAATATTGTACACCGTGGGGGGTGTTATATAGTGGTTATCACGCCCAATGGTATGCGTGTCCTAGTGTAGATGTGGTTGTGACCCTTAGAGGAAAACATTATGCACTCTGTCTCGCAAAACAAATTGGGTAATATTTCCATATGCATTTTGATGAGTCTGCAAAGGGTGTGCAAGTTTATTTAAGGAAAACAAAAACAAACTGTGTATGACGAACGTATGCTAGTCTCCGTGCATTGAAATGTCACTAAGCTCTATGCAGATACCATAACCGAACGTTCACCAAAGTCGAAGAAAGTTCTGCATGCCATACAGTCGGCCGAAGCACAAATGGTCATGTGGTTGGCAACACTGTTTAAGAAGAATTAAGAAAAGTTAAAAATCATGAAATTTGAGCTTAATAGAAAAATAGACTGCTCAGTAAGATAGAAATACCAGGGTGGCCACCGAACCGGTAGAAACGGGAAGAGCGGGAAAACCGGGAATTTGAGACGATCACCGGGAAATTATTTTGAACGAACATCTTCAAGCTGTAATCTACAAATCAACCTCCAAAATAAGTTATAGAAAGTAGTTATGTTTAATGATATTTCCATGTGGCATCCGCAATTTTGAACCAATTGCTTTCAAACAGTAATGATTTAATTTCTACTATGCTACACCATATTCCTTAAAAATGTTTCACTCTTTTCTATCTTAGCAATGTTTCGAAACATTTTTTTTTTAATTTTTGTCCTGGCACTTTCAGAGCTAATATTCTTTGAACTTTTCTCTAACTTTGTTTACTCACGTTTTGAATCGAAATTTAATTACTTATTGCAGATTGGTTTAGCATTCTTCTGTAATTGCTCAATACCACAACTTACCTGGAAAACAAGCCTATTTATAAATGCTTTTAATATGTCACTAGTGATCTAATCGACAAAGTTATAAATAAGGGCTAATTTACGATTTTAATAACGATCAAGCTGTTACAGCTCGTATAAAATGTGTAGAATATTCATACAAAAAGCATTACGAGAAAGTGTGTGGATGTCAAAAATGATAATATTCGGTGTTATTAAAATTGTGAGTGAGCCCTAAGTAAGTGCTTCTACATGTGTGGCCTTGTTGTTTCATCCATACTTTGAACTTATTTGCTTCAGAGAATTCTTTTTATGAATAAAATTTAGAAGATTAAGAATTGAAATAATTTCGATTATGGTAAAGAACTACTTGGGCATCTTGATGATTTAGTTAGGCACCTGGGGCTTTTGCCGGCCTAATTATCTGAAATTCTGCGTTAAGATGCACTTAAGGCGATTATAAACCAAAGCCAAACCTCGAAATTTCAAGAGCACGAGTGTAGAGAACTTGAGCTTGAAAATTCGAAGTTTGGCTTAAAGGGCATATTGTTGGTAACTATGGTTTAAACAGAATTCAAACCAAACCCCTGTTGTGTCAAAAGGATCTGTTTTATTAGCACAATTGATTATCTCTTTCTCATGATAGATAACTCCAGAGCTCCAATGATTTTCGACGAACGCGAGACAAATCGATTCAGATGAATATTACTAGGCTATAATTTTCAGAATAAGAATCTGTAGATTAGAACAATCTAATAGTCAACTTATTGTTTCAATAGTGAAACTATTGATAAAAAATCAAATTATTATGAAAAATCACCTTAAAATTCCAGATTCAAAAAAAATGTGTTACAGTGCTTTTCATAGAAAAGATTTTTAATATAGAAAAAGTCAATTGAAGTCGTTGGAAAGAATGGATTAAAACCGGGTCCCCTAGCGTCTACTCTTTTTCCGGTACCTAGAAAAGGAAGAGCGGACAGGGGGATAGTAAGACCAACTTATCGCATTTACTTAAAAAAATATTTCAAATTAATTGATCTACTAGTCTCAAAATTGTGGCTATTTAAAAATTCAAGGTTCGTCTCGAGCTATTAAGAGTTAATAACGATGAAGGTACTCATAAAATGACTAAGCTGAGAAAACTAAGAAGCAGGCTCTGTCCCAGTTGGAACGTAACGCCAGAAAGAAGAATTTCATGTACATATTTCCGGACATTTTCTTAATTGGACGGTTCCCCAGGGTACCTATTATAGTGATCATGGTAGCCGGTGCTTCTGAAATATAGTGCTTTTGCCCAGTTCTATATGGTTCCAGATTATGTATGAATGAAATCATATTGTAATTCTCATAAGATAGTTTGGGAGAACTTAGCACAACTATGAGTTCAAAACTTGAACGGGTTTTTAAGGATATATTAAACAAATTAATCTTTGATCGCCTCACACGGAACTGTTTTCTCCGTGGTGCGGATGCAATCAAGCTGAAATCACTGTGACATTTTCCTCAATCATGCATCCCCGTATGCGGAAATGCACTTTCCACCGCATCGAACAAATATGGTAGGGCTCCGCGTCTCTATGCACTGCGTTACATAACCACGGTAATCTTGTTACCTATTTCCTCATTTGGATCATTGTGGCATTTAAGACTAGATAATCAACGAGTTTTTTTTTTGCCTTGCACTTTTTCTTACCTCCGCCTGATGTCCAAACATCATGCACCAATGCAGTCGAGCTATAGCAAACCAAACCAAACCGATCCAAGCCTGTTGCCGCTTTCCTCTCATGAAAATAAAGAAGACAGCGTTGCTGCTGCATAATAATTGCATTAGTGCAGTTAATGCAACCGTGTCAGTATAATACACAGATGGAGAAGCAAAAATGGCAAACCCGATAGACGTCTCTCCACTTGCTCCTTCCTCGCCATCTCAAGAGCCCTAGGCAATAGGCGAAAAGAAAAACTCACTTTCCATTTCTAAACAGTGAAAAAATCCACGACGTCTGTAAAATTGCTTCCTTGTCTTGTCGTTTCAAACCATTTAAGCGGAGGATGGTTAGTTTTTGCCTCTTATTTTTCTGCTTGGATAGCGACTAACGACTTCCTTCTTGTCTCGGTTCGATCTCCAACCAGATTGAAGAGCATTAGACCAGCGGGTCTGTCGGTTAAAGCGGTCATCATTAACTCTTTCCCTCTCGATGAAACTCGATATCGACTGGTTGTTGCATTGGCGGACATTACGTAACGGACCATCTGATAAAGGTATTATTCTGTGCATCGCTAAATTAATGATAGATGAAGAATTTAGCACAATCTGTGTTTGACCTGGGGAGGTTACAAAAGTTGACATTTGTATTGTTAATGTTGATCACAACATCATTTAGTTTCTAATCAGGCACTAAATCACTATGAACCATTTAATAGGCTAATCCCAAGATGGATCTCACAATTTATGACTTCCTTGTTCATGACTCTCGCTCTCGAAGTTCAGCCAAATAGGGCCTTCACGACTCGAGCGTGAAAGTTCAACGTCTCCAATCGCGCATTGTGTTTGTAATGGAGTAACATGGAAAAGTCAGAGTCATGTTCCTACTTTACTCGATAGGCGCTCTCGGGTAGATTCGACTTAGCTAGCTAGCAGAGGGTGCAATTCAAACTCTTCATGGAATAGTTAGGAGGAAAAATGCCGGTCGTGCTTACAGTCTGTCTCCCAATACCTACCATTGGGGATTACACAAGATGGTAACATTAGCCATCAATCTAGTCGTCACAATATCAACCGGTCCATATGGCAAAGGCCGAAGACCTCTCGGTGCTGTTATGCAAGGGCTTAAAACCTTACCCCGATACAGCAATGTTCTTCTGGTAGCGTTGCCAATAAATTACGAAATCGGGGAAAATCCTGAAGACCGACTGCATGGTGGCAGACAAAAGAATTATTTGGAGATGTGACTTTCGGATAGCACCTTCTTTTACTTTTTATCTTTGTTCAAAGTGTTCTAACTCCTTTGATGCTTTATAACACCTGGAAAAAAGCCTATACTCATAATAACAACTCCCAGATTCAGGTCATAATCATTAAGTTTGAAGTTCATATATTGTGTATAGGACATTAGAGTGGTTCAAAAAATCGTTTTTGCTCCACATAGCTAATTTGATTCTAGATCAAATTCTGAGTGTCCTCCCATAATTTGAGCTCATTTGGATGGAAACTGAGACTGCACAAGCCCTTTAAAGTTTATATGGGAGTTACTATGTGAAAAGCAACCAATCAATTCAATCGGTCATAGTGTTTGCCCATGTGCTCTTGGAGATTAGAACAATGCTGATATTGTGAGATACATTCATCAGCTACAACTTTGCAGAAGACCGTTTTTGAATCGGACGCCCCAGTAATTAGTTATCGATTTTTGAATGAGTTGTTAAACTTTGGCTATAATTATTGGGCTGTTCTTCAGGCATCACTGGATATATGCAGTAAAACATAGTAGCCATGATTTGTGCGTGCTATCTTTCGCGCCAGGTGCAGCAATGTTGCCTGTTCAGAAGTTAAATGAGCACTGCTGAAGAATTTGTGACTGGATATAAATCAATAACGTCCGATTTGAAAACGGTCTTCGGCAAAGTTGTAGCTGATGAATGTATCTCACAATATCAGCGTAGTTCTAATCTCAGTTTTCATCCAAATGAGCTCAAATGTTGGGAGGACACTCAGAATTTGATCTAGAATCAAATTAGCGGTGTGGAGCAAAAACGATTTTTTGAACCACTCTAATAGGACATATCAAGGCCATTCCTTTTGTACTTAGTGGCAAAGCCAGTACATCAACCCAGAATTCATAAGATAGCCTGACTATACTTACCTATTTTATCCATCGTGTGCCAAAGAGAAAGAATCTGAACGGAGAAGAACATTCTTTTGTTTTACTAGAGGGGAACCTGCCATATCAAGTTCCACCTTATAACGGTAACAGGGTGGTGGACAGAACGGGAACGGCTGCGATACATGTTATTGGCAGATTCCCTATCCAGGAAGTGGTGGACAATTTAAGTGAAGGCTCCGTTATCGCCAAAATCAACGGTGTCGATGTACGCAGTTGTTTTGCACCTTCGAGGTGGACAGTGGCGCAGTTCAGCCAGATGGTGGATCAGCTAACTGACAAGTTGTTCGGAAGGAAGTCGATACTTATTGCAGGAGACTTCAATGCCTGGGCTGTGGTGTGGGGCAGCAGAGTGGCCAACCCAAGGGGATATATCCTGCAGGAATCCTCAGCGAAGCTAGATGTACGATTGTGCAGTGAAGGTTCCGTTGGCACATTTCGGAGAAATGGAAGGGATTCCATCATTGACGTTACGTTTTGAAGTCCTGCGCGAATATGAACTCGAAAGTTTGTGAGAGGTACACCCATAGCGACCATCTTGCGATTCGTTATCGCATCGGTAAACTGCGCCAACAATGTGAAAAATAACTAGCGAGCGGAAGTGGAAGCCGAAAGCTATTCGTTGATGACAATAATGAGGATATCGTCATCACCGAGCTAACATAAAGGATGGTAACGGTTTGTGACGCAACTATGCTGCGAAAACTGGATCCAAGGAACAAATGGCGACCAGCTTACTGGTGAAATGACCCGCTCAGCCAGTGCTGTTAAATGTCAAAATCGCTGCTGCTGAGCGACGCTTCGCGCTGCTTGTCTCAGAGCCAGAAGGCAGGCACAGAGAGCAGGGACGGAATTGGATAAAAGGGAGCGAAGGAGGGCTTTTCGAGAAGCTACGACTGCACTCAAATGGAAGATCAAGATTAGTAAATCTATTTGCTACACGGAGCTGTGCAGAGATGCAGACACCAATCCGTGGGGTAATGCGTATGACAAAGATCAATGGCCCTTCGACACCAGCTAAGATGTGCCCAGACACGTAGAAGTTCCCAAAGCATGATCCAACGTCCTGTCCAACGCCGTACGGTGAAGATGCAGAAGCAATCGCTGAGGAACGGCAAGTGTCTAACAACGAGCTTGTAGAAGTGGCGAAACGACTAAAATCGAAGAAAGCCCTTGGTTCAGATGGAATACCGAACGTAGCGCTGAAAGCTGCCATCCTGGCGTATCCCGATATGTCCAGGAAGGTGTTGCAGAAGTACCTTGACGAAGTTAACTTTCCAGGAATATGGAAGATCCATAAAACTCCTGGAAAAAATCATCCTCAACAGGCTGACGAAGTATAGGGAGAGTGAGCGTGGGTTGTCACAAATGCAGTATGGATACCTCAAAGGCTTATCGACGATAAACGCAATTCGATCAGTGTGTTGAAAAGGCGTCAAATAAGAAACGAAGAGGATATCGATATTACACCGTGGTCATGATAGATGTGAAATACGCATTCAACAGCGCCAGCTGGGAAGTCATCGCCGCAGTACTGCACAGAATGCTGTTTCCCGACTATTTGTGCAAGATCCTGAAGAGCTACTTCCAGAGCAGAATGCTGGTGTACGGAACAAATGAAAGGCAGAAGTCAATGCAAGTGACAGCGGGCGTCTCTTAAAATTTCCATTTTCAATCCAACTCTTTGAAATGGGATGTAAGACGCAGTCTTGACACTGCAGCTACCCAGGAAGGTGAATATTGTTGGTTTTGCGGATGATATGTCACTAACGGTGATGGGCGAGACGTTGGAAGAAGTGCATGTCTATGATGGAAACAATTGACGCATTCGAGGGTTGGATGAGCGGAGTCAAACTGCAGATAGCTCACCACAAAACAGAGATACTGCTAGTCAGCAACTGCAAGGCGGTTCAGCAGATGGAGGTCAACGTCGGAAGGTATGCGATGCACCGAAGCGCGTGTTCAAGCACCTGGGAGTAATGATCGACGATGGGCTGAATTTCACGCATTTGAAAAATCCGAAATGGCAATGAATGCAATAGGGAGAATCATTCCAAATTTAGGCGGTCCAAGCAGCATCTCGTCACCGTTTTCTAATTAAATAAAAAAGTCTCTCGGTTACTTACTTTTGTCTTTGAACAACCCTCTGAAACTCTATGGAAAATGACTGCAATGTAATAATTCCTTTACAGGCAAAACTTCAAGTTTTTTGTAGTTCGTCATCCAAATTTCAGCCAATTCGGACTACCAGAAGCTGAGATACAGCACACCATACTTGAGCATTTTGTATGGAAAAACAGCATTTGGTCACTAACTTATGTCACTGACTGTATACCTGACACAGTTCTTATCAGGTCATGGATGTTTCAGAAAGTATCTCCATAGATTCGGGCACGCAAAGTCGCCACTCTGCCCAGATTGCCCAACTATCGAGGAGACACCGCAACATGTAGTATTTGACTGCCCAAGATGCACGGAAATGTGGAACGAAATGCTCGGAAGCAGCGACGGTGATCTAAACCCCGACAACATCGTGCAGAAGATGTGTAGCGAGTCACCGGATGAAGTCGTTGGAGCGCAACCGGAAGCCATCCTCCAACCGGACTAGCTGGGCCGACTTCGGCACTCTAACGGCCAACAACAGAAAAAGAACAGGTAGCGTTACCGGTTTCGGGAGATATTTCTCCATCGGGTCTCTGGGCACTTTCGTACCGGAATCTCCGATTATGGAGCTACCCTACTCCGGGTAAGTGTTCTGCAGCAAGACCGACCTCGGCATCCAGCCGGTCCGTCCGAGGAGAATGACGAGCAGCGCAGTAAAGTCCAAAGATCTACCATAAAAAATCTCACATAGCGTGTGGCCGGCCCCAAAATGTAAGTAGCGGAACCCAGAGCGAATAGAGCCAGCGGTGAAAAAATGGTGTAGAGGCATCAACAAGCCCTCAACCCCCTGAAGTAATACCATAAAGTAGTTCCGGGGGGACATCAGACTTGAAGCCCAAGCCAAATAAAAGTGGCGTGGTATAGAGTCGTTTTCCCTTTTTTCTCTGTACAACACTCGATACGCGCATCCGCAATAGACCGTTGAGTAATAGACAGTTGAGTGAGAACCACAGAGCCTAAACCCCATTGGCATCCCAGATATCCGGGGTAGGTGACAGTTTCTAGCTTTATGAAAAAAAAGAGGAAACTGCGTTCAGACCAGACACCTGATTCCCAGAACAAACTTTCAGAGAATAGGGATGGCATATGGTACCTTACCCTTAGCCTCAGGTCCTAATACACATCGGAGTTATCTTATGGTATTGCTTTGGAGAGTGGCCCGTGCTTATAGCACTTCATCTAGACTAGCCTAGGAAATCTAGCTCACCAGGTTGTGCTCATGCACTTCGTAAATGTAAGCCTCAAGCATTCTTTCAGTTCGCTTTTGGAGCATAAATGTCGTAAAAATGTGTCTCTGCGACTACTCGTTTTACTGATTGGCGGCTGGATAACGCCGGGATTCTGCATAGTTTCTACGTTCTACGTTTGAGGCCGGCATCACAAAGGTATCCTGCCCAATTTTTTCGTTTGTCTGCGGCCAAGTAGCGGCTGATTTGCTGAAGAGTTCGAGACTCTTCAGGTTGACCAGTTGTATACTAGCTTCAATAAGCTGAATCCCCGATGATTCGTTACGATTGGTGTTACTAAATATTATCTCCGATTGTGGAGCTAACCTACTCTGGATAAGAATTCTGCAGCGAAAGATATATGTATATTCTCGCGAACTCTTTGTCGTGATACTAGCCGGTCAAGTTCCGACGTTGGCCCTACAATTCTGAGGGGATGACTTTAGTTTTGCAGGCGCTCCGGCTGACAGCTAGGCCGATAAATTCTGGATGAACTTGTGGGACCACCTACTTTTCTCAGAAGCATCATATTACGACCTAGTTCACTTTCAAATTTGGCCAGCGGCTGCTTGGACACGTCAGGAGTTAATCATCAATATTAACCTCTTTTTCCCGAGCAGCCTAGATAGCCGCGTAGTTTCGGTAGCGGTTGTGTCAACTGGCTAAGAATTAACACTACGGACTGCCTGTTCCGGTGGTAAAAGTCCACCTCACAGGTGACCCCTAATTTATAGTGTAATGCGTACCGTGCCTAGGAATGAATGGTTAGGGGGGTCTAAATAGATCCTAACCGCAAACGGAGCCTTTGGAGTACCAGGGCGCCCTCTGCAGTATTGTGCCCTTCCTGTGCTACCCGGAGCAATGGCGCAGGTGACCTTGTGTTTCTCCGAGATAATCGGCTGCTTTTCTTCAGTCTCTAGCCTGAGGCTAAATAATGGTGGGATTATGAATATGTTGTTATTTAATTTAAATTATCACCTATATGGTTTCGCATTATGCGTTTTACACAGTGTATTCTGTGCTTTTTCGCCTTTGGCGACACCAATCTGGTTGTTTCGCTGCTGGTCTTTTTCGTGCTGAGATTGCCAAATACTTAATCCTGCCTAGTTTGGGTAGTGGCTACGGTTAGATTAGCTCAGATCAGCATAAAAGAACAGCAACGATCAATCTTTGCAGACTCATGCAAAATGGTACAGCCCAAGTGGCGATATTTCAAAATCCTTACTTTCGTAAGGGGAACTTCTATCTAGGTAACCTTGTAGACCCAGTTTTTGCTACTTTCAGCAAACTTGAAATGGCAAACTCGCGCTCCATGCCCCGCGCATGCGTGCTCGTTAATAAAGCAATCGTTGCTACACTGATTTCTGAGTTAACTACCAGAGATGTATGTGCTGTCACAATCGATGTTTCTGTTGGTGACCTCAACAGGAAATACGTCTACTGTTAGGTATGACATCGGTACGACACATGATGAGCCATCCGTTGTCGTACACTGCGTTACAAAAGGCCTTCCGCTGATTGTGGGCAGTGACGGCAATGCTCATCACATCATCTGGGGCAGCTCAGATATCAATTTGAGAGGCTCCAGTCTGATTGAATCTAGGATTACTTAACATACGTAATCGCCCAACCTTCATGGTATCTACTAGAGAAGAAGTGTTGGACATAACAATCTGTTCGAATAGAATCAGTCACGAGTTGACGAATTGGCATGTATCAGATGAGGAACCATCTGATCAACGCTACATCTTCTTTGAACATTCCAATGTAACTGTGCAGACTTTGCGTTTAAGAAATTCCCAATCAACAAACTGGGAACTCTACACTGAATTGGTTGCGACCAAATTTCATGGATATTGTCCGTCCATTGGAAATCCAAGTGATTTGGATGATGCCGTTGATACTACAACATCCTACATTATGGAAGCTTTTGAAGAAGCATGTCGACTCTGCGGTCTGTGAAGACTACAAGAGGGACCCCATGGTGGAATTCCGATCTGACTAGGCTCAGGAAACAATGTAGAAGGAGTTGGAACAGACGCCTTTCAGCTGGATCAGAGTCGTTCAAGTCGGCTCGCAAGGCTTACAAGAAGGCTCTTCGTTCTGCTGAACGATCCGGCTGGAAAACCCTTTATACAAATGTTTCCAGTTTGAGTGAATCGGCTGAACAAAATCCTTGCAAAATCCTACTGAATCGATTTAATGGGCACTCAATAGTTTTTCTCTTTTCAAATCTCCAGGAGCAGATGGGATTTATCATGTTCTGGTCCAGAAGGGATTTGAGTTTATCAAACATGTTTTGAAAAAGCTACTTGTGAGCTGTTTTGCTACCGGGTATATTCTCAGATCCTGGCGTGATATTACTGTAAAGTTTATCCCGAAAGGAGGACGTGCGTCGTATGAAGAAGCGAAGAGTTTTAGACCAATCAGTCTGACCTCTTTTCTTCTGAAGTGTCTGGAACGCATTATCGATCATCACATCCGTGATGTTCATTTGGCAAACATGCCTCTTCATGTGAATCAACATGCTTACCAATCTGGAAATGTCACAGTGACTCTTTTACACAAAGTTGTATACGAAATCGAGAAAGCATTTGCTCAGAAGCAATCCGCTAGGGTGTTTTCTTGGATATTTAGGGTGCCTTTGATAACGTGTCTTTCAATGACATATTGGATGCTGCACGAAACCATGGGCTACCTACAATGATTACCAATTGGATTCATCAAATGCTCAAAAACCGACATATCTTCTCGACATTGCGTCAAGCAACGATTCGAAAATTGAGTGTTTGCGGATGCCGCCAAGGGGGAGTCGTATCACCACTTTTGTGGAATCTCGTAGCAGACACGCTATTGAGCCAACTCAATAATAGCGGTTTTCCAACTGATGGCTTTGCCGACGACTATCTAGCTTTGTTAGCTGGTAAGTGCATACCACCCTATTCGACCTGATGCAAAGTGCTCTTCAGGTAGTCGAGAGTTGGTGTCGCCAAAATGGCCTTTTGGTTAACCCGAATAAAACATCTATTGTTCTTTTTACGGAAAGACGACACCGCGATGAAATTCGACGTCTTTTTAGCACAACGATTGATGAGACTGATCAAGTAAAGTCTGTCGGAATCATTCTAGATTCCAACCTTTCATGGACACCTAACATTGATTTCAGAGTCAAAAAAGCTCTCTTTACGCTCATGCGTTTTGCAGTGCCCTTTTTAGGGCGCTGTTCGAACCCATTGTGGTATGAAGCTAACATGCTCTCATTTCGCTTATGCGATCTTCCCTCTTCAAGGGACCCCACTCCTATTTCCTCCCAGCTTTCTCTTCCCTTTCCTCTCCCATAGGGTAGATGATGAAATAGGCTCAAATATGGCGATGTCACAAATCTCCCAACTGGTGGTGGAGCTAACCTACTCCAACGGAGATATTTTCAAACGTCGAATTCTGAGTGGGTTGGACTGACTACAGTTTTGCAGGCACTCCGGCTGACAGCTAGGCCGATAAATTCCGGATGTTTGTGGGACCACCTACTTTCTCAGAAGCATCATTATACGACCTAGAAGGCACTGTTCACTTTCAAATTTGACCAGGTTTAGACGTTAAGTCGATCCTATTATGTTACCTATTGAAAAATTATATATGTGCATGCTAAGAACGGTGATTCAAGGAAGTGAACTACATAGAAGGAAGGTAGAATCAAAGTTGAGACCCTGTGGAAACCTCTTTTAAGACTTCCATGTAGAGACGTCTGTGTTGTTCCTGTGACAGCTTCGGTGAAGTCTTTCGATCTCAATGGAGCTTTTTACAAACCCTTTTTGAAAACCAAATGTATCGTGATTATGAACAAACAATTTGTTAAAAACCTGGATTGTGTCCAGTTCACTTGTCATATTTTCATTGACGAAAAATTCTCACTTAGAACTTCATATTTTCAATGTTCACATTTGTCGAACCCTACAAATATGCAGTTGAGGGCAGATCAGTGGTAAACACATTTCACATAAGGTACCCTTTTAAATACCGTTTCCCCTTCAGTAGAATAGCTCCATTCGTTCTCTCATAACTATGGTTAAACGATGATGAAGACGACGAGCACATTGTACTTGCTGCGCGCTCGATGCGTTTTCGTTTTCATTCAGTCACGTTGACCCAGAAATGCCCCGGGTTTGTTTATTTCGACGATGAATGTGCGTGTGTGGTTATTGCTGCTTTCTGTTGTTTTACTGCCTGCCACCCACCATCCCCGTCGCGAAACCACCCATCGCCCTCTAGTGGTTGACGATTAGACAGAATAGTACAAATTCTCGGTCGGTTCGAGCGAGATTTTTCGGCTTGGGTATCCATCGTCGGTCGTCGTAAAGTGAAGTTAGTGTTGTTCTGCGTTTTTACTTCCATGTACACATTCTATGCATAACAAACGCACTACGGCCCACTAAAGGGCAAGGCTTTGGGGCGAAGACGATGCTTGCCACCGCAAAACTAGATCACCATAAAGTGGTCCGTTTTCATAAATATACTACTGTAAACTGTGCACTGACCGAAATGCGTGAATGGGCAATTTTACAGAACTTTGAAATTATTATCTTTGAAACTTGGGCAGACGGGTATGGTGTAGTGGATAGAACACATACCTCTCTCGCTGAGGACATGGGATCGAATACCATCCCCGAGATATTAAGATTATAGTGACTACTTCCGGTGAAGTAAAACCATTGATAAATATAAATAAACACAATCTTCAATACTATGCAAACTTGAGCCTATCCTACCGTCGCGTAGTGTCATCAGACTACTTTTAAAATGTATACAGTCAACTCACCATTGCAGGAAATTGAAGGAATTAACGAGTTATTTTTCGTAATCTATTCACTAAGCCACTGCGACCATTATTTTGATCTATTGTGGCATTTTTTTCAAAGACACCGACACGTTAATGCTTCCAGAGGACGATTTGTCCTTTGAAGGAAACACCACACTAGACAACGGACTAGCATGCAACGCCCAGTGGCACAGTCGGAAGACATTCTTCACGAAAAGTTTTCCGGCCTGCAGCGGGAATCGAAACCACACTCCTTAACACGATGCGGCTTAATGCCTGGTGACACTCGTGCTTATTCTGCGCGGCGTGTGAGTAGAGACGAGTCGCTCTCACCGCGAGTGACGTGAGACGACTAATGTTTATCAAATGGGAGCGAGTCGACAATTGTCACCTCATTCGACTCGTGTCACCTCACACGCCGCGCAGAATAGGCACGACTAACCGCACGGCTACGAAGCCCACTTTTCACGTATCCTTAGTGTATAGTGCATGTCGCATTACTCCATTTTCATTCATAGATACATTAGTATCGATTTATGTACAGTTCTTGTTCTGATTCCTCATGATTGTTGCCCTGACTACAAATGTTGTCTAGGGACTGGCAGTCTCCGAGTCTCGCTGTATATTCATTTTCACAAACTATTGCCAATCGCAAGAACTTGTACCGTGAATCTTTGAATTACGAGAACGTATCATACTATTCCGTCAAACAATATGCGACTAGAGATAACCCGCATAAACCTGAGTGAAAACAAAAATACTAAAAACTCACCGCTCAGCGAATACTCAACGGATTCCAATAAAATGTTGTCAGTATAATCATACATATCATATCATATCTAGTTTCTAAAAGTGGCCAGGGAAACTCGAGTATGTCCATGTGACCGGAGTTATTCCGGTGGATCACTGGGTCAGGGCGGGTGCAATAAGCGCCCTTTCCACGGACGTATTGACCACCAGTCTTGTGAATGACTATTCCCAGTTTCACAAAATCAGTGCAACTATCTTTCAAGGGACCATCGAAGTGGCAATGAAAACCAACTTTTACCAACTTGTTATCGAGATTTAGAGCATTGAATTTGAAGACTTGACTGTAATATAAACAATGTTACTAGTTTCTAGAATACAACTAAGACCCATTGTAATGTGTGGCCTATATTGACCTCGTGGCTCAAAGTCACTCTGCATTATGATATTTTAGACTTTGAACGATAAACAGAAACATTAATCAAACATTTATGAAGCATATTTATTTAATGAGCACCTTATTGACAAAAACATCATCGCTCGTTAACTGTTAAAATTGTAATGTCGAATAACCTCCACTATACTTACTAAACGAAAGCAAAAAGCCCCAACGGTGAAAGCAAAGCCGTCAACAAAAATTTCACCCGAACATAAATTTTTCTAATTCATTGTTTATTTTGCCCACTCTTTTAATGATTCAGAGCTTTTGTTGTCTTTTTTTTTTGGCCCGCCGTGAAGTACTTAAGCGTGGTGGATGGGAAGCAGCAACCCGGTACGGTTTCATGACCCCACTTCCGATGATCGTTTTCGTATAACTCACGTATGTATTTAAGCTTTACGCGATGGACACACTGGTCATGATGAAGTCATACATTATTGGTGTGATGTTCGTGAAAACAAGTGTAAGGTCAATGATTTTCGATTTTCTTCAATTTGAAATTTGATTTTGAGTAGCCTCAAACTGAGGGATACCTAGATGCAGTCGAAAAGGGGGTTATTGCATATTATAAACCAATATTTTGATGTCCAAGTCCTGTACAGAAAATATTAAGGCTGGAAATTCTTTCGATGGTAAATTCTTCTTCTTCTTGGCATTGACGTCCCCATTGGGACAGAGCCGGCTACTCAGCTTAGTGTTCTTATGAGCACTTCCACAGTTATTAACTGAGAGCTTTTTCTCTTTCAAATTTGCCATTTTCGCATTTCTACAGTGGCAAGTACGATTATACTCTATGCCCAGGGAAGTCAAGGAAATTTCCATTACGAAAAGATCCTGGACCGACCGGGAATCGAACCCAGAAACCTTCAGCATGGATTTGCTTTGGAGCCGCGGACTCTAACCATTCGGCTAAGGAAGACACTTTCCTTCGATGGTAAATCTGAGGAGCAATAAAGTTCGAAAGTTTTGTTTTGTGGGTTTCATTATTCGTCAAAGTTTAATAAAAAGTAGAATATTGAGATCAATTGAGCAAGATAAATCCACATATCACACTTACACGTAATCTCAGTTTCAGTCCTTCAGAAGAATCAGATTAAGCTTAAATATATTTGTGTTCCAGAGCTCCAAATATAAATTCGTTCTATCATTTGACATGTGCAAATATTCAACATAATACTGCGTTATCTTCAGATACTTGGTAATTTGAGTGTTGCATTTCTGTCTATTTTTAAGATGCTTGTTGAATTTTTTACAAGATTATCAAGTCATCACTTGTGTATATCTGTAATGAACCTTGAAGAATTTCTGGCAAGATTTTTAATGAAACTCTAATAGGATCTTTGGAGGTTTGCAGATGATATTTCATACCGATTTATTCAACCTAAATTTTTTTGCAAGTATAACTTATTCCGACAGATTTAAAACGTGATTTTTGTTGTTTGTATGACTTATTCCTGACAATATATCTTGAAGAATTTCTTGTGAGATGTTTGACAAAAGAAATATTTAATTTAACCGCATTAATTTTTGATTAGTGCAGGTTAGTTTGATTCTAGATTGCAACTTTTGACAGAATCTTCTTTGGAAATTGGTTGGCCAACTGTCGCACACTGGGGCAGATTCGAAAAAACACGGAAACAACCTATTTTATATGATCTAGAAGTATTCTAAGCTTAAAATGAGGTTAAACATTATTTTACTTATCAATGTAACAGTTTTCCAATAAAAACAACATAATTATGGGCATTCTTACAGTGTACTGGTAGCTAAATGTGCTTATCTATTTGCTTTTTACATTGCTTGTATGTTTGCTATTCGCAAAAACGCCTTAAGTGCCTGTCTCATTATTTCAAAATTATTTCGGTCGAATGGAAATTTAGGTATATGATTTCTTCGGAAAAGTCGATCGTTATTTTAAGCTGCAAACAATTGCTGTAGATGTCAAATTTTCAAAGCCAACCATTTTTATGAAAAACTGACAAGCTTTTGATAAATTGTGCTAAAAACCGTTATACACATAAGTTTGTGTTTCTTTACTTTTAATACCATTTATCGCCTCTGATTATATCATTCATTGGCATAATGCAGAGCTGGTAAGAATTTGATGGTGGAAACAAAAAAAAAATTAAAAAATAATAATAAAATAACAGGGATATTGCCTATAGGCTTTTCTTGCAGCAATCAAACACAATTTTTGTTATACCATCAAATTCTTACCAGCTCTGCCTTATGGGCATTTTTTTAAATTATCGGACAGGTTTGGGCCGGAGGTTCTCCGATTTGCATGAAATTTTCACCAGAGGTAGAGCTCGTGGATACATGACCAAAAGTGAAATTCAAAAAAATTATAGTGGCCTATTTTCCCGGAAAACTCTAGATGAATTTTCACGATTTCTCTATATACCTCATACTTTAAAAATTCATATCTCCTGAACTATGCATAGTAGAACAAAAGTTTTTTAGTGAAATCGAAAGGAAATTTTCTCAGCAATCCATTAAAAATATAAAAAGAAAAACATTTCTTGGGAAATTTTTAACCATGGAAAAACTGTCGAAAAAATAGCGATAAAACTATCGTCTGTATCATAAAAAATTTTCAAAAAAATATTTTTTGTTTCAACAATCCATACTCTAACTTTCGTCCATAGACGCCAAAGTGGTATCTTTTACCGTTTAGGCGACAGAACTGAAAAACCGATGACCACCCGCACGCTTCTCATAGAAAAATGTGTTCTATTGTGGGCCTCATAACCGTGCGCTAACGGCGGCAGTAATTTACACGCATTGTAAGTGTAACACAGTGAACCATCCTTTCCTTTCCAGTCAGAAGAAGCTTTTCGTCAATCGGACCACTCTCCATTGGTCAGTTGGGTGTTTTGTGTGCCCTTCATCAGTAACGTTATTTAGTATTAAAGCTAACAGCCTCTATGAAAGCCTCACGGGAAGTTCTTGTTACAATCAATCATTATGGTAACGTTTGAAGGATCAAATCTCAAGATCCACTTTCTTTGAAAACTTATGAATATATTGTTAATATATTGATTCGGCCAGGACGTCTTTCCTACGTTGTGTCTTTTACGATACAACGGACGGCAAATCAAGTGAACGGCTTCACTTTAACAGATTCATTACCACTGAGAGGCAACATGCCTACTCGGTGGAGAAACGAAAGAAACTACATTCTTACAAATTCAATGGGTGCGCCTTATATAGGCACACGATACGGCCAGACAAAACATACAATAATTATTCATTACGCGCGTATGCTTCTCAATACAGTTTGGCGCGCTGTTGGGTTGGCGCCAACTGTAGAGGCTGCACGCTGACTAGCAGTGGAATATTCTACAGCAGCCATCAATGGAACAATAGATAACGTCCCTGAGTGTTATACAGTTGATTGATATTATATACATGCAAATACTATACTATATTCTTCCAAGGAACAATCAGAATTTACATCAAATATATCACTTTGTATAGAAAACAAAACTGAAAATTTATTCGCGCGCTTTTAGTTAATTATCTAATCATTTGATAAATTGAACAAAATTTGAAAAAAGCAAGAAAATTAAAAATAGCACTTTATGTATGCATAAATATCCTTTTTGCTTGGCAACTATATGGTACTGAGGGTCAAGCATGGGAAACACCTACTCAGTTATTGTGTTTGCCTCACTCGCTTCCACGCACAGTCGGGAGCGAGAAAGCCGTTTTTTTAACCAAGCCGAACGTTTCAATTTCCAGTGTCCATTCTATTTCTTCGACAAGCACTAAGCGAAACAAAAAACGGCATCTGATCAGTCAAATGCAATACCAAAATTCGGACAAAGGACAAACATTTGAAAAGGGCCCAAGAGATCTTGAGCTTTTTTTCAGAAACGTTGCTTCAGAATCTCCCAACTGGTGGGGAACGTGCCTTTGGAGCCGGCCTTCTGATACCCCACTATCAGAAAGATTGGTGTTAGCTTTTCCTGATAGTGGTATTGGTGAGCGTGATCGAGTTGAATTGGGTTCAACAGCGGCTTGCAAAGCCAATGTATACTAATGTCGATGTGCCCTTTTGAAATGTTTGTCCAGGAATGATTGTTTACATTCTGATTCGAATGGCATTCGGGTTTGAGTGCTAATGAGCGTTCACTGACTGGTAGTCCACACCACGGAATGATTCAGTGAGTAGGAATCCTCTCAGTCAGTTCAATGCATTCGGCGAATGGATGCTAAGTGCATTAACTCGTGCCTCGCAGATACAAGTGTATTGGTATTCACTGCTCTTCGCGTTCCTTCCGATTGTCGCTTTTACACAATCGGTTTCGACGCTTTCATGCTACACTCCGCCTAGGACGGTTCAGCTATCACTGAATGTTCGATAGCTGCAGATTTTTTGCTATTTTTCATCGGTGGCGTTCGGGTGAGTGAGTGAGTTTTCCCATGCTTGCTGAGGGTCAGTTCCTATTACCTATATTATTAAATGTTAGGATCGTTTTCAATTAAATACTGTTGGTCTCAATAGTAAAGGTTACGAATAAAGGACATACAAAACACCCAACAGACCAATGGAGAGTGCTCCGATTGACGAAAAGCTTCTTCTGACTGGAAAGGAAAGGATGGTTCACTGTGTTACACTTACAATGCGTGTAAATTACTGCCGCCGTTAGCGCACGGTTATGAGGCCCACAATAGAACACATTTTTCTATGAGAAGCGTGCGGGTGGTCATCGGTTTTTCAGTTCTGTCGCCTAAACGGTAAAAGATACCACTTTGGCGTCTATGGACGAAAGTTAGAGTATGGATTGATGAAACAAAAAATATTTTTTTGAAAATTTTTCATGATACAGACGATAGTTTTTTTGATATTTTTCCGACAATTTTCTCCATGGTGAAAAATTTTCCGAGAAATGTTTTTCTTTTTATATTTTTAATGGATTCCTTTCGATTTAATTGAAAAACTTTTGTTCTACGATGCATAGTTCAGGAGATATGAATTTTCAAAATTTGAGGTATATAGAAAAATCGTGAAAATTCATCTAGAGTTTTCCGGGAAAATAGGCCACTATAATTTTTTTGAATTTCACTTTTGGTCATGTATTCACGAGCTCTACCTCTGGTGAAAATTTCATGCAAATCGGAGAACCTCCGGCCCAAATTGTCCGATAATAAAAAAAATCCCCTTATGCCAATGAATGACATAATCAGAGGTGTTTAATGGCATTTAAACTGAAAAAGAATACAAAACATATGTATATAACAGTTTTTAGTACAATGAATCAATAAAAATAGTAGGCAATTTGACATCTTCAGCTATTGTTTTCAGCTAAAAATAACGATTGACTTTGCCGAAGAAATCATACATCTAAATTTCAATTCGACCGAAATGGTGTGATATAATGAGTCTGGCGCTTGGGACCTTTTTGTGAATAGCAAATATACAGAAAACAAATAGCTAAGTACATTTAGCTACCAGTAAACCGCAAGAATGCTCATGATTATGTTGAATTTTTGTTTTAGTTGGAAAACTTTAACATTGTCATATAAAATATTTTTTAACCTTTTTATAAACTTAGCATACTCCCAGACCGCATAGAAAAAATATATTAAATATCATATCCTTGAAAAAATAAGACATGAATGCTCTGACCTTTCGTAAGTGGATGGCGATGAAAACACCTGCCCGAACTTGCCCGATCGCAAGAATGGCCTATACGTAATATCACTGTTTTTTGAAAATTATACTAAAAAAATCAAACAAAATATTATTGTTACCATCAAATATTCACCAGACCGGCTTTATGTTAATAAATGAGATAATCGTAGGTGATATATGGCATTTTAATTGGAAAATTACAAGCAAAACTAAAAAAAATCGGTTTTTAGTACATTTTTTTGAAAAATGCCTCAATTTCAAAAATAGTAGGCCTTGGAAATTTGACGTCCTCAGCAATTATTTTCAGCATAAAATAACGATCAACTTTGCCGAAGAAACCATACACCTAAACTGCCATTTGACCGAAATGGCATATGAGTCATTTATGCGAATAACACTAAAAAATATGACTTCATCTCAAAACATTGGCCTCATTGAAAGGATAATTTTCGCAGAAGACATCAAACCTCTATCTCTTCATTCCGAAGAACAACACGTTGTTTCCGCGTTTTTTCAATTCTGCCCCAGTGTGTGTCGGTGTTATTCCTATTCAATTGGATTTTTCTTTTGGATCAACTTGGCGTACGGGGAAGTGGTGGCAAAATGAACAGGGGTAATAAAATGAATACCGTGCCTTTTACTGAGAAAACACAAATTTCAATGAATATTTTAGAGACGAATGCCCCTTCTGGGTAAAGTCTCTCTCTAAAAAAAAAAATTAATATTTATCACGCATGGACGATTTAGAGTAGGAATGAGTATTTACAAAAATATTTGTTTTGTTCACGTTTTTTGCATGATGTTCATTTTACCACCTGTTCATTTTATCCACATAGTGCAGGCAAAATGAACATTTGCATCCTTTTTTGCTAGCGATTAACATATGTGATAATTTAACTATTTTTGTCTGAATTCGTGTCTCAGCTATAGATAACATCCCCATTTTTGATGTTGTGCGAAAGAACTTTACAAATTCCTCGTTTTTCTATCAGAAACAAGATAATATCCTTAAGGTGTTCATTTTACCACCCCTTCCCCTAATTGTTGTAATTTAGGCAAATCTTTATAAATGAAAATGGAGTGGTGTTTGTATGTCACGAAATGGCATGAGAACGGATTGACGTAAGTTTTTCACAGTTGTATTCCACAAGGGATGCGACGAGGAAAAAGTTTGGGAAAGTTTCCGAAAAAATCGAGAAGACTAATATGTCATTTTGTATGGGGAATTACATGACGTTTTACAACAGCCTACTTGATGGCAAGACGAAATTTGCCGGGACAACTAGTGCTATATAATTCATAAAATTTTCACAAGACAATCGTAGAATCTCAAAGAGGGTCGCGACTCTGAAAAGGTTGTGAAATACTTTTTTTTAAATTATACTCAAAGTAACATGGGACAATTATGCGTATAATGGCAGGGGAATCCTTGTTAAGAATCCTTAATTTCCAGAAAAAAATGATGAATGAGTTGTGTATCTACTGGCTTTTTTATGAAAACTTATTCAAGAAAAATATGAAACATTTCCGGTAGAATTTATAAAATTCAAAAACAAAATCCTGAAGAAAATTTTAGACGAATTTCCGGAGGTATGTTTGAAAACCAGATAGAATTATCCTTCATCATATTTCCAAAATATACTAAGAGAAAAAAATGAAGAAACTTTGAAAAAAAAAATACGAATAATTTTCGTCTTGACACGATTCTTGATGCAATCTTCTTCTGTCGGGTGTGGGATCACTGCGTCCATTTTTTAGGACTATTGTGATATACCCTATTACTCTATGTACACAATGTTTTCCAGTAGCAAATGTGCCTCCGGAATACTTTGCGCATTTGACTGAACTTTGAACCATCTGCCATTGATGGGCAGAAGTCCTAGGTTGCAGTGTTGTAGTTCCCCCAATCTGGCGTGATCAGCCTAATAAAGCTAACCACCTCCCTGGGGGATGCGTTCCAAATATCAGCTGGCTGTAAGTAGTGCTTGCCAAATATTTTGAACCTACGATGGATGTGTGCACTGCAAGAGCAGAGAAGGTGTTGTGAGGTTTCGTCCGTCTCGTCACAGAAACGGCAATTTGTGTTTTGGACGACACCGATCTTGTATAAGTGGTATCTGCTTGGGCAGTGACCAGTTATTAGACCGATGTATGTTCTGAGATCCCTTTTGTTGAGACCTATAAGTTTTTGTGTTTGTGTCGTGTTTATTGTTACGAACCTTTTGGACTGATTCGCATTGGAAACTGTATTCCAATTTGATTGAATTTGACCGAACACCCAGTTGTTCAATTCCGTGTTTAGTGCAGAGTTTGAAATGCCAAGGAATGGCTCTGGACCAATGAACATATTGGTTGATCCATTCCTTGCTAGCTGATCGGCAATTTCGTTACCCTCTAGACCCGTATGTCCTGGGATCCAATATAGTTTAACTCGATTGCGTTCAGCTAGGGATTTCAGTGCAAGAATGCATTCCCACACAAGTTTTGAGTTGCAAGTGAAAGCCTTCAAAGATTGAAGCGCTGCTTGACTATCAGAGAAAATACATATGGTGGCATGTCTGTAATTTCTTTTCAGACACAGCTGCGCACATTCCTTGATTGCATAGACTTCTGCTTGAAATACTGTAGGCCACTGTCCAAGAGAGACAGAGATTTAGGTTTTCGGTCCGTATACTCCAGACCCTGTCAAATTATTCATTTTTGAACCATCTGTGTAGAATTTAATAGATCCCGGTGAAATGGTGGGTCCACCTCCTTCCCATTCCTCACGAGAAGGAAAGACCACCGTGAATGGCGAGTCATAGTTTACCACTTTTTCCATCCAGTCACTACATTTTTCAACAATAGGATTTATCGAAAATTCGTTTAATATACTGAGGTGACCTGTTAAGTCCCCTGACAGTAGGACTGTTGATCGTTTTAGCCGAAGAGCACTTTTCTCAGCATCCAGCTTTATGAATTGATCCAGCCGGGGCAGATTGAGTATAGCATCTAGGGCAAACGAGGGGGTACTACGAACTGCACCGGTTATGGCAATACAGGCAGTACGTTGAATTTTGTTCAGCTTAGCTCTAGCCGTAGCTTCCTTTGTCTTAGGCCACCAAACAAGGGACGCATAGGTTATTCTAGGCCGAACGATTGTTTTATAGATCCACATGATCATACTGGGTTTTAGACCCCATGTTTTACCACAGGTCTTTGAGCAAACCCAGAGTGAATTGAGACCTTTATTTATGATTGTTTGAAGATGGGTGTTCCAATTTAGTTTTGCGTCAAGTGTGATGCCAAGATACTTGACCTCATTTGAGTAAACTAATTGTATTTGGTTCAAGAAAAGAGGGTGGAGTTGTACCTTTCGTCTTTTTGTGAACGGTACAATTGTTGTTTTTGAAGGGTTTATTCCTAGTTTCTCTTTTTGACACCAGGAGAGTGTGTGATTGAGAGCAATTTGCATCCTTGATGAAATAACGCTGTCAAATTTGCCTCGTACAATAATGACTACGTCATCTGCGTATCCAACAACTTCAAAACCCCTTCTTTCTAAGCTATCTAGCAGTTCGTCCACCACTAATGACCACAATAAGGGAGATAGTACTCCCCCTTGAGGGCATCCCCTTGTAGCCATTACAGTAATGCGCGAATCACTCAGCTCAGATGAGATCTGTCGATTTGCTAGCATAGCATGTACCCAGGTTGCAATGCATGGGTCGAAGTTTCTCCTCAACATTGCCGAACCTATAGACGAATAAGAAGCGTTATCGAACGCGCCCTCAATATCAAGAAATGCTATAAGAGCGATTTCTTTTGCATCAAAGGTTCTCTCGATCTTGTTCACTAACGTGTGCAGTGCTGAGACCGTTGATTTTCCGCTTTGATAAGCAAATTGGGATTTAGAAAGAGGCATAGTTTTCATAAATTTAGAATCTATATACTCGCATAATACCTTCTCCATGATTTTAAGCATTACCGAGGATAGGCTTATCGGTCGGAATGCTTTAGGGTTGGTTTTGTCCTTTTTTCCTGCTTTTGGAATAAAGACAACTCGAACTTGACGCCAATCATTTGGAATGTGTCCCAGAACTAAACTTGCCTTAAAAATCTCTACCATGTGTGGAATCAGTGTCTCTTCCTCTTTTTGGATAAGCGCTGGGAAGATTCCATCCATGCCAGCAGATTTGAATGGCTCGAAAGATCTCACTGCCCTAACAACCCTATCGCGAGTAAAAGCTTCTTTGGCAACCTTTATTGCGTCCCTTTTTGCTCCTGAGTCCCCTGATAGGAACCCGTGTGGAACTGAGACGTCAAGTCTGGCACCTTCAGCATTTAGACTCGTTTGTGGGATTGAATCAGGAAAGTGAACTCTTAGCATTTCACTCAGTGTTTCACGAGGTTCCACAGTGAGTGAACCGTCAGTCCTTTGAAGACTTCCCAAACCATTGGAGTGATCCTTCGAAAGAGTTTTATGAAGTCGAGCAGCTACGGGAGTTTTCTCAATGCTTTCACACATGAGAACCCATGATTTCCGTTTTGCTCGTCTCATTTCTTTGTTATACTCTGTCAGAGCCTTTCGGTATAGACTCCAATCAGAAGTGCGTTTGGCTCGGTTGAATTCCTTCCGAGCAGTTTTCCTGAGTTTATCAAGGTTGAAGTTCCACCATGGAACATCTCTGTTCGAACTAACTGTTTTGATCGGACAGCTCTCTTGATAAGCATTTAGAATTTTGTTTTTAATAGAATCCGAAGCTGCTTCTAACTGTATAATAGTCTGAATATTCGGCTCTATTATATAGTCTTCAGAACGGAGAATAGCTGAGTAGGTTTCCCAATCAGTTTTCTTGGGATCTTTAAACGACTTTTGAATCATTAGACCCCCTTCCCACTCGAAGACTATATGTTTATGGTCTGACATAGATATTTCATTAGAAACATGCCAGTTTTTTATTTTATCCGAGATGGATTGACTGCATAAAGTCAGATCAAGGACTTCTTGTCGTAAGATGTTTTCAAATGTAGGCTTATCACCGACATTGCATATGTCAATATTTTTGGAGGAAAGAAACTGCAAAAGATGCTCACCTCTGATATTTGTGTTTGTACTTCCCCATACAAGGTGATGAGCATTGGCGTCACAACCGATGACGAAGGGGATGTTGTGTTTTTGACTGTAAGAGACAAGAGCAGCCATCTCTGGAGGAGGAATGTCTTCTGCGTCGCCAGGGAAATACGCCGAAACCATAATGATCTCAGTACTGCCCCTAGCAGTAGAAACCTCCATCCTGACCGCCACGATGTCCCTTTTGATGAATTCTGTAATTGGAAAACATTTAGTATCATTGCGTATTAGAATAGCTGCTCTGGGAGAGAGCTGGCTGTCATCATATACCAACCTACACGAGTTTAGTTGAATACCTTGTATTCGAGTTTTGTTGACCCATGGCTCTTGAATCAGTGCCACGGAAAGGTGTTCTTTTGTGAATCTCCTGCAAAGCACATCTGTTGCGCACTGAGCATGATGGAGATTCACTTGGAGGATTTTAATCATTGCTGAGGCGTTCCGCATTTTCCGGACGTTTGCCGTCCTTCTTTGGATGTTGCGGATCATCAACTTTTGATTTTGGGGGATGTCTTAGATTTTGGTTTTTGTCCTTTCCCTTACCTAGGCCTGCTGGCTTATCCGCTGTGGTCAATTTTACACTTTTGACATTTCCACTGCCTTTATTGGGAGCCATTGAGGTGACACCGCTTGGGCCAGGAAGTGAGGTCAAATATGCATCTTTTCCATCAGAGGAAGACAAGCTAGCCTGTATGGTGGGAGTTGGTTGTGGGATGCTACTAGAGGCCTCCTCAGATTTCTCTTGGGTCGGCTGTCCAGTTGGATTGTCATTGGAGTTTGGGGTTGTGCTCTTTACTTTCCTCAACTGTATTTCTCCAAAGCGGAAGTTGAGGATGAACTTGGATTGAATGAGTTTTTCCATGGACGGTCCATCTACATTAAAGACCCACACCACATGCTTGTTGTTAGGAGTGAGCCGTTGCATGACACGCCAATTGTTGGTTATCAGATCGTTCTGACTCTCGATGAGAGCTTTGATACGATCATCGGTGTATTGTGCGCTTTGAGGGAAGAAGGCTCGAATCAGTTCTGGACGTTGAATCTTATCCTCATCCATTGCAACCAACTCAACGCCTTCCAGGGGATTTAATGCAGGTGTTATCTCCTTTACCCATTCCGCAGTCTCCTGATCCTTACAAATAAGAACCATATGGCCAGACTTGTAGATAAGGTTAGAGAACTTGGGCTTCATTGTCGCGTTCCGTTGTTGTTCAACCCGAAGCAGCAGTGCCTCCTGGAGAACGTCCAGCTGAGTCGTTGAAAGTTGGGTCGTGGGGAAGTCTTTTGGGATTATTCCGACTCTCCTGCAACTGGTAATTTCACCGTAGCTTAGACTAGTCTGTTTTTTATCTTCTGGAGGGGGTTTGTTGATCGTCGAGGCTGTTGAGCTGTTGGTTTCCTGTTGCCCAACGCGCTTTCTCGGATTCAGGTGTTGTTTCATCCGTTTCTGCTTATGTTCTTCTTCAGCATTTGTAGACTTGTCAAGGTCCTGCCGAGTGCGTTTCGAAGGAGTTGACACCATAGCCTCACCCCCCGTGATTCTGGATAGGGCCTCAGGGCGGCTTAAGCCACTTTGTCGGAGCGCTTTTAGCTGCTTCCTTTGGCTCCGAGTGATCTTTTTGGTGCCAGTAGGTTTTTGTTTGTTCGCGTCATCTGTTGGATGTTGATCGGTCTTCCCATCAATAGGACCCGAGGTGACGTTCGATCCTGTGATTGATGGCTGCGATCCTGACAAGTTTATTGTGACTGTAATTCCATCCTCTTCGTCGTCCATTGGTTCAACCGAAGGATGGAGTCCTGGGTCGTTCGGGAGTGTCAGAGGGAGGTCGGTTTCCATGTTTTCATGCGAACTACTGAGAAGCTCATCTTCGGTCAGTCCAAGCTTACCAAAAGCATTCTCTGTTTCCGTTTCGTCCGACTGGGAGAGGCAGTCGTCACCTTTTTCGAACTGAGGGAGGCAGTCGACACCTTTTATTTTGGTTTGATTATTTGCACTCATTTTTTGGTCCCACGAGTCGCTGGGGAAAGACGGTCCGCTGCATCATTGCCCCGCCCTAATGCAGTAAGAGCTACATACTGGAGAGTTCGCCCTGGTGCTCTCCAGGCTCCGTTAGCGATTGAGCATATTTTAAACCCCCTCAACCATTCATCCATCAGCACGGGTCGCATCACACCTTGGGATTGGGGTTACCTGATTAGTAGATTTTTACTACAGGATCAGGCAATCCGTAGTGTTATTCTTAGCCAGTTGAGACAACCACTACCGACACTACACGGCTATCTAGGCTGCTTGGAAAAGAAGATAACATTGAATATTAACTTCTATGAACGACCAAGCAGCCATTCTTGATGCAATGGAGTAACATCTAACTGATGTCCTAATACAAACTGTAGATACTATTGAGGACTTTTGGAAGCGAAAAACCCGTAGAATATTTTTGGAAGAGTATTAGAATGAATCCTGCAAAATTATCTTGGGTAAATTCCGAAAAACTCCATTGGAAAAGAAGCTATTTTTAGAATTCTTAATGAAATCTCTGGATTGAATTTTTGGAAATCGGCCGAAGCGTCCTATTTTGAGAACTTCAAAAAACGCCGAACGCTCAGCGTCCTCAATTGAGGATAGTGTTTTTCACAAATAACTTGAAAATGACACAAAATATAATGATATAAAGTTTTGAGAACTTGTTCATAGACCTGATATCTTCCATGTTTTAAATCAAGGCTCGCCAACACTTCCCTGACAGGTTTCTACTATTTTCCTTGGATCCGGAGAGTTTCAGTCAGTTCAGACCTGATGCCACGATGCTCACCGCATCCCCATACGATGTTCGATGTCCTTGTAAGCCACGCCGCAAGCACAGAGATTACTTTCTGAGAGCTCAATACGGTGGGTATGCGCGTTTAACGAATAGTGATTGGACATGAGCCGACACATGACACGAATGAAATCACGGCTCATGCCCAACCCCTTAAATCATGGTTTTTTCGACACCTGTGGAAATATGGAATGCAGCCATCTACCCATTTCTCCGTCTCTCCATTTCTGTTGCCAGCTGATTAATGTCTCCCGACGGGCCAATGCAAAAAAATCATCGAAAGCGATTTGACGCTCGTAAACATCGCCTTCTTTAGCGCCTACCTTAGCCAGAGAGTCCGCTTTCTCATTGCCCGGAATGGAGCAATGGGAAGGGACCCAAGCTAGGGTAATAGCGTAAGAGCGATTTGACAAAGCATTCAATGCTTGGCATATTCCATTCAGGAAGTACGCTGAGTGCTTCACCGGCTTCATTGACCGAACAGCTTACAGAGAGCTTAGACTGTCGGAAAAAAAAATAAAGAAGTGCTCGGGTGGGAGAGAACTGATGTACTCTAAGGCGTAATGTATAGCTGCAAGCTCAGCAACATATACAGAATATGGCTTTTGAAGCATGAAGAAGGCGCTATGAAAAACGTTGTGAACACCGAAACCAGTGATATCATCCATTTTTGACCCATCAGTGAAGAACTGTCGGTTCTCGCTGATATGCCCGAATTTACTTGCAAACATGGGAGGGGTAAACTTTGAACGAAAGTGATCTGGTATACCATGGATATCTTGCTTCATGGACAAATCAAATACTACAGAGGAACAGTCGAAGTCTAGAAAGTTGTCACGATTAGTATTACCCGAAGATGGGCTGACCTCCAGCGTCATGTAGTAGTACACACTCATGAAACGAGTTTGTGGGTTATGTTCAAGCAGCTTTTCGTAGTTTTCAATAACCAATGGATTGAAAACTTCACAACGGATGAGGAACCTTATGTGTTAACTCCGCGAAACGATCTGTCAGGGGCTGTATTCCTGCAAGTACCTCTAAACTCATTGTGTGAGTCGAGTTCAAGCAGCCTAGCGCGATGCGAAGACAGCGGTACTGAATCCGCTGTATCTTCAGCATATGTATGTGTTTTCGCCGCGGATTTAAAACTAAAGCTACCGTACTCTAAGACCGACAAGATGATTGTTTGGTACAGCTTGATCAGATCTTCCGGATGGGCTCCCGCCATGTTCCGGTTATAGTTCGCATGAAGTTGATTTGTTTTTGACATTTCTGTGTCAGATACACAATGTGTTTCCCCCAGGTGCATTTGGCGTCGAACCAGACCCCGAAATATTTGGAAGATATCCATGAGTGCAAGCGGAAACTTGGCAGGTTTGTGTTTCTTTGAAAAGACAATCATCTCAGTTTTCTTCGCAGAGAATTCGATACCCAGCTTTAAGACCCAAGTAGACAAATTTTCCAGAGTATCTTGTAAGGGTCCTTGTAGTTCGGCTGCTGGTGATCCTGTGACAGAAACAACACAGTTGTCTGCAAGCTGTCTTAACGAGCAATTTTCCATGAGACAGTCATAGAGACATCGACTTAAAATTACAAAGCAGGGGACTCAGACATAAGCTCTGAGGGAAACCCATGTAGCTAATTCGTGAAACTGTCAAGTTGCCATGAGTAAAACTCAAATGCTTTGAAAAATTTATGATGCTCGTAAGCTTATAAAGTAAATAAGAAACGCTTAAAAAACATCATATATGAAACCCATAAATTCCTAACAAAAAAAACCAGAGCAATCCTTAGACTTTCTAAAGAAAAAGCATGCAAGAAAAAAAATAACTTTAAATTCCACAATAAATTTTGAAGTTAAACAACTTTTGCGAAAATTACAAATGAGTAAAACAATAACGCAGAAATACAATAATGAAAATTTCAACTTGAACCGTTTTACCTCCCTTTTTTTGTTCAAAGCCATTATTTCCTACTTGTACATTACCCAATCTATTTGCAAAGGGAAATGGTATCATAATGCAGATCATCCTTTTTTCGTTTTCTATAAGAAATTTTGTATCCAGTAGCTGTTTTCCGCCTAAATTCTATCCAATCTCCCTCCCATCCGCATCAGAGTAAATACATATGTTTTCCCACCAGTTTTCCATAAGAGCGAATCGTTCGCAATGCTATGGCTCAAAGTCGCCGAATGCAGCAACCATATCGTCCTCGTCATTGCATTGGCCTAAACAAGATAAAAGAAAACATTCCGTAATGTAGAACATTTCTCTCTTTCCCATCGTATTTCGCTTCCTTATGTTGTCTCTCGTCATCGATCGCGTATCGAATCGAAACGTGGTTGGCCCGAACCGAAGCCGGCATTTCTCACCATTACGAACACAGAGGCAAACTTGTCGGAGCGCGCTCTTTTCGGGCCGCATGTGCTTTGCGTTCGTTCCTGCTTCGTTTCTCCACCGATCGAAAGTGGGTGGGTGGTGGAGAAATTTCCTCGCTTTGGAAAAACTCTCTCCCTAAAGCTCGCGCTCTTACTCACGAAACGATTCTCCGTTCGTGCGATCTTCGTCAGCATCGCGAACTATGACGACAACAGGGACGACAGCATGCGGAGACAGGCCACCCAAACCCAACCGACGAGCATAGCAGCATAGATCGTCGTCGTCTGCCGTCGCACAACGCTTTCAGACACGAGTGGCGAATGTTGTTGTTAGTGGAGCCTCGTTCGGGCCCCGGTTGACTCAGCTTCGTTCAGTTGGTAACCTACTTTGCTTCGATTAGTACACGTTTTTTCCGACTCGCTCCGACGTAGATTTTGCAATTCCGTGTGCACATTTCCTCGGTTCCCTATCGTTCCGTGTGGGGTCGTCGCGTCTGTGACTATCCTTTCGGGATCCTTTTATCTGATTTTTCGTCTAATCGGGCACTCTACTCTGCCTTCATCGTATTGGTGTCCTAATTTCCGTGCTTCCCGTATGTTCTGTACAGTGTTTTAAGTTTTGGTCCTATGTGACGGATTTTTTACCTAGTGGTTCTGTGAATTGGGTTTATCAGAAGATTTGAGGTAGTTTGAATCCAGATTAACAGCAAACCAGAAATAGCATCACTAATGTGTATGTTAATGCATCGGATGCGTGGTGCAGAGAGCTGTTATCCTTGATCGTGGCATCTTAAAATCGATTCGTTCGTTGGGGTTTTGATCGACATTGACCTTAAACCATCAGTCTCGTATTTAATGTTATTGTGCTCCAAGAGTGTGGGATGAATACAAAAAGTAAAGATATTGTCCCGCCTATGAAGAGTGTAGTTTTCAAAAACAACATTATTTGCAGTGAGTGTGCAAGTGCATCAAAGGACTATATTTACCGAGAAGAGGAAAACAAGCTGTGATGAACGGTGTTAAATATAAAAGTGTCTCGCAAGTGAAGGTAGATCGTTAAAGTGCCAGCAGCTCGACAGCGGGAAGAGAATTCAAAATATGGATTAACATGTAGCAAACGGAAAAACTCAACACGATGCCGGAAACTTGTTGCAGACTAGTGGTTTTCTGGCCACCGTTGGGATCAGATCAACATCGCTTCCCAGAGATGAATACTTAAATGTTCTGCTGATCTCACCAAGAAGACTGAATCCCGAATGTGATATACCAGTGCATCAATGCTATATAGAATGAAATAATTACAATCCACATCATGCATCTATCAACAATCACTGCCAGATATTCAATGTGATCTTAGTGAAATATAATCAAAGTGTCTTGTTATCTTGAAGAACCGTCCACCGTTCTACTTTTGTAATCATCACTGCCGACGCATCACTGTAGCAGATCAATGAATGTTGCGAGGACACATTAGTTCTCCGCAACTCTTCAGTTCTGCATTTAACGCACTAAGGATACCACAGAAAGTGATTCATCAACCACTGAAATTCGTTCGACAGATGAAGATTCAGTGTTGTAAAAAAATAAGTGCATCGCACGAAGATATGTTTATCAGCTGTTGAACCTTGGATGAAGAAATCCAATGTATGATTGAATAATAAATAGTGAAGTAATCAAGAGAAAAACATAGTAAATTGTATTGACGAGTGACCTTTTCAGTGTGCAGTATCAACTGTGCACCCTGGGAAACAATCATGAAGTGCTAGAACTCAGGCGACCGAGCGATAAGTGATTCCTCTCAAGTTTATCAAAATATTTACAAAGTGACTGCGCGAATGCAAGGAAAATGTGCTTCCTGATACAGAAGAGAAATCGCATCCGAGAAGAGCCAATTAACCTTACTCTTCTTACAGTGTAATGTGAATGAATCAATTGAAGGTAGTACAACGAGAGTGTGGAGTACATCTACGCTTCGCACATAGATTTACTACACTTAACCTGTCGCGAAACGATCCAGCACTTGAATACGCGTCGCCCTCCCCTTTGTGCGATTCCTATGCTTGCAAAAATGACGTTATCGCAACTGCAGTTGTTTAAACCTGATAAAACTATGGAGAACAGCAATGTACAAACGTGTGTGTAATCAGCTTGAAACGGTGTAACAAATAAAGCTGAAGAAAACCTCTCAACTTTCAACCCGGAAGAACTCAAACGAAGAAAATCAGCGGTCGTTCGTTCTGCTCGTTCGCTGGTGACCCGTTTATTATTTACCTTCTTCAACGCGCGGTTAGAAATCCAGAACTCCCCAACGAAAATGACGTCTCTAGGTAACCAAATTTCAAATTAAACTTTTACATCCATTATTTTGTTTCTAAACAGTTTAGTTGCTTTTTCCGTTCTTTTTCTTTCTTTTTTTGATTTACTGCTGTGTTAATGTTAGATTCTTTCCGTAATTGCAATTGGCTTCCACTATTTTGGCAATATTCTATTCTATCTGCGTTACTATCTTTGTTCATGGTTATAGTTTATGTTTCTTTTTAATTCCGGTTGTTGGGTCTGGTTTTCTCACAATAAAAAGAAACCTCGCAACGAGAGTTGGTAACTACTTGGACTCGAATGTACTAATAACGGTAAAGGAAGCTCGATTGAAAAAAAAACCAAGTTACTAGTTATCCGTACGGGTAGAAAATTGTTGAGTGCACAGAAAGGCTAACATGTAAGTTGTAATTTATTTTTATGGTTGTTTTAATATTTTAAGTTCAATGTTTCCTTCATTAGGGATAACAATGGGTGAAGAAGTAAGGATGGGTCAAAATATATCCTACAGTTTGTAAGCAAATAACTCAATTATATTACTACTTGTTACTAATATCAACGGTTGTTATATTTAGATATTTTTCTGGATACCGATTCAAGAACATGTTTCCGTTATTTCATAATTATTACAAAATTTATTATGATTAATCACGATATAGATTCACATCAAAATTTATTATCTATCAATATCAATCAACTCTATCGAATTAGAGTTAAAGTTGGTAATTGATAAAAGTTGGTTTTCATAACTAGGACTTCGATGACACCTTGGATCGCAGTTGCACTGTTTTTTTTCTGTAACTTAATACCTCCCTAACTCAATGGTGCCTTCAATATCAAGTTATGAGAGTTAACTGTGTTTACAACAATCTTTGTTATGATTATGTTTTTTTTAATCGAAATAAAAAAACTTTATTATCATTGTTAATGAATCATTAATGATAATTCTTTCGACACTTACCGCATCAGAACAAAAACGTCTCCGTATATAAGATTTAAAAAAATGTATTACCAAATGTTTTATTTTATACTAGTTGTTTTGTTGTTTTATTTTAACTTCGTCTTTTCATCAAGTACCCTTGTCGAGTGCAACAGTGAAAAACTTACGTCAACCCCTTCATCCGTTCTCGAGCGATTTCGTGACATACAGACACTACTCCATTTTTTTATAGATAGATATAAAGTCTTTTCAATAACACACATGTTTGAAATGATTTGAAAACTAAAAAAATATTTTGATTTTTAGAATTATTTCGCATGAAACATTGCTGAGGGATTCCACGGAGGCATGCAAGTCGATTCTGATCGACCATTTCAAAAATATCTGAAACTTTGCACAGTTTTTCAGTTCCATCTAAATCGTCATTTTCTGATATCAAATCTTCAAGTTGAGTCACGACTAACTTTTCAAAAGGGTGTATGTAAAAATGGTTCAAAAATATTCAAAAAGCTGCACAGCAAAAACGGTTCGTTCGATTGTTAGACAACTAAAGAAACAAAGTTAGACAACTAAATAAAGATTCCAAAAAAAATACACACAGTAAAAAAAATTTTTTTTTGCATTAAAAAACATCATTTTTGTCACAAAAACTCAAATATCTCAAAACCCTATCGGAATACCAACGTAATTTTTTGAGGGAAAACGGTCCATTATATTAGCTATCTACCATAAAAATTTGGTGATGGTAAGCCAATAAACAAAAAAGTTATGACATTTCAAATATTTCACAAATTTGACACTTGGCGAAATTTTTTTTTTTTTTCATTGTTAATTTTTTTTAGGACCGCAGTTTGTTGCTGAATTTTTTGTTAAGGGTACCACATGAGGTTAACAAGTTGTTTTCATGATATTTTATTTAATTATTCATAACTATTATAGCATCTATTAGAAAGTTAGACGCGATCCAGTGTTGTGATCTAAAGTCTTGATAGTGTCATATTTTTTATTGTACGTAACTGAAGAAAAATTCTCTCAATAGTGTTGAAACCTTTTGATAAAAGAAACCTATAAGAAATCTAATATTGAAGACAAAAGCTACAAAAAAAGTTTTCTATACAGGTATACGACTAGTTTACCTGCAAAAAGTTTACCTCGTAGAGAACAAGGCGGGTCTATACCCAGGTGATCTAGTATACGTAAAGCAGGTCGGTTTTCTCGGCGCTGGTTTTCTCCACAAAGTTAAAATCTGATTACACCTGGGTATAGACCCGCCTTGGTAGAGAATAGACTTTGTTAATCATATTTGGGAGAAAGCGAGTAACTTCAACAACATCAAAAACATGATAGGTACATACCATGAACATACTCACGAAAAAGCTAAAAATATACTACCACTATGGTTATAAAAGATTTAATTGTTAAATTTTTCTTCAGTCAAGGAAACGACACCAAACTAGTCAGTAAAAACTTAAAAGTGATTTTGTTTATTAAAATCTAACGAGCAACATGAGTAGTCGCTTTCTCAACTGTTGCAGGCCGTTTGCAGAAAAAAAGTGTTCGAAAGAGCTACGAAATCTCACCGAAAGCACCATAGATAAACTGAAAGCGGCTGGTTATGCTCCAATGTCTACATTGAATACAAATTTACGCATTTGTACGTCCTGCCGTTTAAACGTTGACAAACGGGCAATCTGTACATCATCGGTGGATCAGGTTGCAGGAAGTTCGAAAACAACAACAACTGAGGAATTACTAGATGCACCGACAACAACTGAGGAGCTACCAGAAGTACCAAGTGCAGATAGTCTTGCCACGGTACCATCAGCGACATCTGTTTCAACAAATCAATCAGAAGATGAGTGCATCCAGAAGGTCAACATCGAACGCTTCAACGAAGGGATAGCTGGAATAAAAGTGACTCCGATTAAATGGACGAAGATGGGTGACGTCAATTATCCCGAGAAAAAATACCGTGAAATCAACGAAGCTGTACGAAGCTCTTCAAATTAGGACCTGAGGATGTGGAAAATACAGACTACGATGAGGTAATTATGAATATGAAGAAAAGGTTCTCGAATCTAGCCACGACAAGGAAAGAAAAATTATTGATTGTGTCGATGCTGCCAAGCTCGTGGTCTATTCAAGACGCCATTGATGAGCTCAAAACCAATAGAAATACAGCAAAAGAGGCAAAACAATTCAAAAATAACTGTCTTGCAACCAAAAATGCTGGGTCGAGTACTTCATTAACAGATGAGACAAAAGAAAAAATAATTCAATATTTTGAAGACGATGAAGTAAGTAGAGCTATGCCTGGCCAAAAAGATTATGTATCTGTAAAAAAAGATGGAAAGCGTCAAGCAATCCAAAAACGATTAATGATGACTACTTTGAAAGAAGCGTATACACGCTTCAAGGAAATTAACGAAAATATTAAGGTAGGTTTTTCCTCATTTGCAAGCCTTCGTCCAAGGCAATGCAAGCTTCTATCCAATTCAGGAACACATAATGTTTGTGTGTGCACAACACACGAAAATATTAACCTAATCTTACATAGTTTGAAAAGAATCAATTTATCAAAGGATATTAAAATGTTAACTGGTAGTCTTTTGTGTGAAAATACAACATCAAATTGCTATCTACGATCTTGTTCGGATTGTCCAGATTCTTCATCATTGGAAAATACTTTATTCGCTGAGTTTGAAGAAAATTATATTGATCAGTTATCATTTGAGCAATGGGTGACCACGGATAGGTGTGACCTAGAAACTATTGTAAAACCTGTAGATGAGTTTGTGTCATTTTTTTGCTTGAAATTAGAAAGTTTAATTCCTCACGACTTTATTAAAACAGAGCAATCCCGCTTTTTAAAAAATACGAAAAATACATTACAAGATGGTGAATTTTTAGTCATTTGTGATTTTTCTGAAAACTATAGCTTTGTATTGCAAGATGAAGTGCAGTCCCATCACTGGAACGTACAACAAGCTACAATTCATCCATTCGTTATTTATTTCAATGGAAGTACGCAAATTGAACATTTTAGTTTTATTGTAATTTCCGAAGATTTAAGACACGACTCAGTATCTGTAAATTTTTTCATTGCCAAAATGATTAACTTTTTACGCGTTGATAAGGATAAAGAAATCAGAAAGATATATTTCATGTCTGATGGAGCAGCATCGCAGTACAAAAACTGTAAGAATTTTTCGAGCCTATGTCAATTTAAATCAAAGTACGGAATTGATGCAGAATGGCATTTCTTTGCTACGTCACATGGCAAAGGTCCTTGTGATGCTATTGGAGGAACCATAAAGCGCATGGCCACAAGAGCAAGTTTAGTCAAAGAACGTGAGCATCCAATTAAAACTGCAAAAGAACTATTTGATTGGGCGAATCGCAGAAAAGAAGAAGATTTAACAAAATTATCATTTTGTTTTACTACTACTGAAGAGTACGAATTAACGGCATCAGAGCTCAGCGAGCAATATAATAACGCGAAAACGATCCAAGGAACCCAAAAATTTCACTGTTTCATTCCATTGTCAGAAAATAAAATTAAAGCAAAACTTTAAATTGAATAACAATAAATAAATAAATAAGTATTAATAAAATGTTTTCATGATCTCATAACGCATACCCAAATCCAAAACTTTTAAAGTTTATATATAACATTTAGAAACTCATCGATCATACTCTAAAAAAAATATCCTGGTAAAAAAAAAATTATTTTCGTGTAATCTGTTAATTCATTTTAATTTATACATATATACATATACATATAATATTTATACATATGCATAATATTTATACATATAATATACATAATACTAATAAATACATGAAAACGACTTGTTTAATTCACGCAAGGCCCTTAACAATAAAATCAGCAACAAACTCTGCGGTTCCCGTAATAATTTACAACGAAAAAAAAAAATTTTTTTCTACTATATGTGAAAATTGTGACATGTTTGAAATGTCATAACTTTTTTGTTTATTGGTTTACCATTACCAAATTTTTATGGTAGATAGCTAATATAATGGACCGTTTTCTCTCAAAAAATTACGTTGGTATTCCGATAGGGTTTTGAGATATTTGAGTTTTTGTGTCAAAAATTATGTTTTTTAATGCAAAAACAAATTTTTTTTTACTGTGTGTATTTTTTTTTTGAATCTTTATTTAGTTGTCTAACTTTGTTTCTTTAGTTGTCTAACAATCGAACGAACCGTTTTTGCTGTGCAGATTTTTGAATATTTTTGGACCATTTTCACATACACCCTTTTGAAAAGTTAGTCGTGACTCAACTTGAAGATTTGATATCGGAAAATGACGATTTAGATGGAACTGAAAAACTGTGCAAAGTTTCAGCTCAATAGAAAAAAATGAATTAAAAAATTTACCAAATTTTGGTGCTGTTGCTTGGAATCACTCTGCTTTTTTTTCTGAACGATGTACCGTTTCAATTCAAATCCCGGTCAGCTTTAAATTCTGGACATTCTACTTTGTATGGGAAGGGTTTAAATCGAAATGTTTTAGATTTGCAGTTAACAAGATCTCAATTTGAAAGGTGATTTCAATAAACATGTTCTATATCAATCTAGGGAAATTTACTATGCTCAACTGGGGTTTAAGTTTTTGAATTGAACAATGTTCAAACGTACTTGATCTCTCCGTTAAAAAAAAATGAACTGGCACATGAACTGAACGCGTTCAAATACAACACTGGTTTCAGTAGTCTATTCCTTAGGTGACCCATCTGATCATGATCGGCTTACCCTACTATTATATCGCCTATCATACGACGATGCAGTTCTTTTTACAATATTTTAAAGCTTACGTAATATGATCTCTAGGAACCAAAAAGGAACACACATTTGAACACATAAGTGCGGAAAAATATTTACCAAAATATCTGTCTTTTTTACGAAATTTTATGATAACTTTGATTAAAGAATCTGATAGATTTTCGAAGTAATGAAAAACTGCTGATTTTCGGAGGAGGGACAAATAACTTGCATCTTTCTATGCATACCATATTTCGGTATAATACCATAATTGGGTATTATTCAGTAATTCTTCAATTTGGTATTATTATGGTATTGGAAAAAAGTTTAAAATGTCTTATCGAGGTATTCGACAGCTATTCAGGACTGCTTCAGGTATTGAACTACTATTGAAATATTTCACTTTTATATGAAAATCCGTCATGTATTTTTAGGTACATATTGCAATACCTGATATAATTATCATCTTGGTGTTATTTTTAGAACAAGCATGAGATACAGAAATTTAAAAGTAGATTAGAGTACCTTGTACCTTTTAATTCCGCCCTAAATGCTTATCTTTGACAGATAGGCGTATTTCGACTACCATTTGCAGTCTTCTTCAGTGTCACACGATACGACTTACTGACACTGAAGAAGACTGCAAGTGGTAGTCGAAATACGCGTATCTGTCAAAGATAAGCATTTAGGGCGGAATTAAAAGGTACAAGGTACTCCAATCTACTTTTAGGTTTCTCTATTGAGATTCTGCTAAGAGGATTCGAATACATTGAACAGAGTTAAGCATGAGATATTATTTTAGGTGTTTTACCTCGGCCTAGTTCATATATTTCATAACGCTTAAATTGGTCATCTTAAGGTGAAGTAGGCTGTCACTGAAATTTGTATGCGTCGTTGATGATTGCTCTTAGCTTCTAGCTAAAAAAGTATCAGGATACTTTCGCTATGTATGCGTATCTAACAATACTTCTTCTTCTTCTTCTTAATCTTCTTCTTCTTCTTTTTCTTCTTCTTCTTCTTCTTCTTCTTGGCATTAACGTCCCCCCTGGAACAGAACCGGCTACTCAGCGTAGTGTTCTCATGAGCACTTCCACAGTTATTCACTGAGAGCTTTCTTTGCCTAAGTTCTAACGATACTGCTTCAAATATATATGAACTATAAGAATTGAGTTTTATTATTTTGAAATTTTGAGCCGCAATTTCATCATGGCTGCCAAAAAAAATGACAGGATACTCAGGCTTAAAACTTCTGTGTACTGAAATTGATTGTCGATTTGAGCTTTATGCTTGTATCCTTGTTATGTTGGCTACGATCGGTTTGTTGGCGCGGAAATGTCATTTCTCTGGTATACTTTTTCACTTTTACTTTTAGCCTTGTTCAATGTTGGTTCAATAAGTCCTTGACAGGGCGGACTCTTCCCATTTCAATTGCCTACCCTGTATTTTCCCACCCAATTTTCTTTAAGTTACACGAAAAATTAAAAACATTTGAAATCAGTTTATTTATACAGCATCGTTTATTTCACACGTCATCGAAATTCAAAATATTGGTTGCATTTTCTCATCGTAATAAGCAATTTTACATCACGAACTGTCATTTAACGGGCTATTTTCCTGCACTTGCTCTGAATTACGCAGTGCTGTAATAATCTTTTTTGCAATTTCTCATCGTAATAGGGGAAGTGGTGTAAAAATGAACAGGAGTGGTAAAATGAACACCGTACCTTTTACCGAGAAAACACAAATTTGATGCACGGTCGATCTAAAGCACAAATCGAATTGTTCGAGTTGATACGGAGGTCAATTGAAGTAAAAATGTCAACGAAAACTAAGATTAAAAAAAAAACACATTTGAAACTTAGAACTGACGTAACTTTTAGCTCGGGAGTCTTGAGGTTTTTCAGTGAGGTCAATATCGTTATGATATGATGTCAAATCTGATACCTTTAGATTTCTTTTTGAATGGGTTACAATCATTAATAGATATATTTTCGGGAATGCAACGAAAATTTTCAAAAATGTTTATTTTACTCACGTTTTTTGCATGATGTTCCCTTTTTCATTTTCTATATAATTTCTGGGAAAATAACATGAATTATCATGATAATCTTCTTCTTCTTGGCATTAATGTCCTTACTGGGACAAAGCCTGCTTCAATGTGTTCAATGAGCACTTCCACAGTTATTGACTGAGCGATTCCTTTTTCAAAGTTGCTATTTTTGCATTCATATATTGTGTGATAGGTACGATTATATTCTATGCCCAGGGAAGTCAAGGAAATTTATATTACAAAAAGATCTTGGACCGACCGAGAATCGAACACAGACACCTTCAGCATGGCATTGCTTTGTAGCTGCAGACTCTAATCACTCGACTACGGAAGGCCCATCCGTAGTATACAAGCTGATACGGAAAATACGCACTTTTTAGGATCCAATGTGCGCGTGCCATTACGTTTGGCGGAATTTGAATTAAAGCTGTTGTTTTAGTGCCGTGAAATAGGGGTGGGCCTTTTGCCTTACGAGTTGACTCAATTTTAAATCCTTCAATAAGCTCTTTTAAGGACAAATTAAACATTTTTTTCGCATGCGTTAGCGTTAGCGTAGTTACGGTATACTTCGTAGATTAGATACCCAGACAACCAGAAATCGCATGAAAGTTCACGTTACAACTCGTTTATTCATACTAATTACATCAAACCCGCAAAACACCGTGGATAAGCTCGTCAGTTTGATGAGTTTCCTCGCATAAAACACTTCTTTTCTGAGTTTATTTATACATTTTGTTTCGTCTCGTACACTCGTACAAAGTAAGTCGCATCAATCCGTAGCAGCTGTCAAATCAACATTTGTTATCATAAGTTAAGTAGCATAAGATCACAGGTTGATTCGGTAGAATATTTATACACTCGCATTGTATGTTATTATTCATCACATAATATATGCACGCATAACGCCTCCACTTTTGTACATAGAAGGCCTTTTCGCGACATCTTATAAGTGAAATTTTGCACATATAAAGCCTCCAGGTGATTTCGTTATACGTACATTTTGGTTGTCTGGGTACTAGCAACATTTATGATTATTTTTAGTAATCTCATCCAGGCTACTTCCAGGAACAAGGCCGGATAGTAAACCTTGATCCAGTCACAAACAAAAATAATAAAACATAAATATCGCTATTCCTGGCCACGCCCATCTTTACCGTAACTTGGGATAGGGGAAGGAAATGTTGGAAAGCACTTACTTAACGAGAGGCCTCCGACTCAGTGACACCCTCATAAGGATTTGGAGGTTAGGAGTGGTGTAAGATCAGGATTCGCCTGAAAAGTTAGCGATGGACCCAGGGCATTTTTTGTTTAGAATAAAGAATAAGTCGAATGAGTTAAAATTCACACACATAAATTCAAAAAAAAAATTGTTTTAAACTTTCGGCTGCCGGCAATCAGCAACGCCGACATTTATTATTTACTTTAAAATTCAACTTTTTTTCGCATAAGTTGTCTCTGACTGATATCTTCAGAAATTTTATTATTTATAGACCACAAAAAAAACACAAAATTCAAACAAAAACAGCGAATAGGTTAAGGTTTTCTACGATTTTCTTGAGAAAAAACACGAAAATATATATGAAGAAACATTTTTATCCATTTTCCATAACCTCCGCTTAAAAAATGCATTCCAATTCACGTTGTTCGTCCGAATCATATGTATGTGGCGCGTTTTGCCCACTATGGACAAATTACCCCCATTTCCCTACACTAGTTACTGATCAACAGATAGATTTCATATAGATGAATTCAATGTCAAATCGGTCAGTTACAGAACTCGACCATCTTTGATTTGCAGTAAAATTTTCACATGTTTTCGGTATGCTAGAATAATTGTTTTTCATAGATAAAGCAATCCTTATGACTCAAGAATTACTTTTGAAAATGGTCTTTAAGTTTTTGCATGCAATTTATTTTAAAAATTCAAACTCCGAAACTGTTAATTGTTTGAGGAAAATGTTCTAGGAAGAAATTGTAGCGAGCCATTTAGACTACAAGAAAAAATATATACTGAAAAATAAATGTAACAAAATTATATTACACAAAAACCACAATTTCAATATTTTTTAAATTTTTAACATAGAATCTTGATAGAAATTTGACAGATATTTGAGATAAAATTTCATGACGGTGACATTTTTAATAACAAGTTTTTTTTTAAACAACTTTTGCTCGATTTTCACAAATTTGTTTTTTTTTTGTCAGAATAAATACCTCAGACATACACTCTCATCAATGTCCATTGAACTCCTTTTTAACGTTCGTTTCAAAAATATTATTGGTGGCCAATCCGCCACTACGATCACTTCTTCAAAAGTGACCATGTTTTAATTTTATCAAGTTCAATAAATAAACTGATTATTTGAATAATAAAATAGGCCATTTCATTGGTTATTCGTGATTCTCCCTCAAGATCAATAGGTTTTCGAGAGTATGGGCCATATTTCCGCTTACTTATTTTTCTTAATCGTGAATCGCTAATAACTAATGGAATGGCCTATTTTATTATTTGTTTTTTTTTTTGCGATACACTTGATATAATTCGAAAATGGCTATTTCTAGAGAAGTGATCATGATAACCATTATGGTTCAGAATAATTTCAAGATTCCTATCGTATCATCAAAACGTATTTATTAAGACAAAAATCTTTAATTTTGAAAATCGACCGAAAGTTGTTCTTAGAAGAACGATTTTGTTAAAACTTTCTCCGTCATGAAACTTTATCCCAAACATCTGTTTCCTATCAATTCTATGATAAAAAATTAAAAAATATAAAAAATGGGGTTTTGTGTAATTTAAAATTTAAGTTTTATTGTTGAAATTTTCATGAAAATAAAATAAATTATTTTTGGAATGTATATTTTTTTCTTGTTTTGTTGTTTCCCAGATGGTTCACTACAACTTACTCATAGAACATTTTTCTCTAAAATCGACAGTTACGAAGTAAGAATTTTTCAAATAAATTGCATGTAAAAAATTTTAGACGTTTTTCAAAAGTTGTTCTTGAGTCAAAATGATCGATTTTTCTATGGACAATACTTGTTCTTTCCAATTGAATCCTAATCAAAGATTATCGAGCACGATTTTTATTTTTTCCGACTCATTCTAGATGTAGTTCGTCTATAGGAATCCTACTTATGGTTTTGAGTAACATGTTCTATGTTCTTTATCGGTTCAAATTACAGTCAAATCTTCATGACTCGATATTTTAAGGAATCATCAACTCAATAGCTCTGCTCTTGGATTTGCACCTCTCTTTAATATTGACTCACCAAAGAAACATTGCTTGAACTCAACCGTAGGATGTTTTGATTTGACTGACCCAGATTTGAACCTTCTATCTTCGGACTGCATGTAGCGAACCGAATGACGTAAATTTCTGTAGAATTTAAATAGGCTAGTGTCTGATTAGGGAAATGTCGATCACAGTTCCCTAGTTTTTGTGCCCTTTAACATGTAAAATTACAAATCAATCCATTAAATCAAACAAATGGCCAAATTTAAAAACCCAACCTAGTTTAGACATTCTAATGCAGCTAGCATCTTTTCAAATCGGTATGGTTTTACCTTTTTTGTTTAGTTCATAATATCAGTAAAGATAATTATTAAATTAAGGCTAAGTAGCCCGTCATTCGTTTTGACAACAATGATGACTTTTCAGCTTGCATTTCAAAGTGATAAAACTCTGTCTTGATAGTTTATATTGACTTGACAAAGTATCACTGTACGCGCTTACATGCATAAAGTATGCTGATACTTTTTCAGCTGCGTCAGTGCAAAACCAACTGATTTTCTTTGATTCGAAATCGTGAGATGAATTAACAACAATCATCAACGACACGTACATATTTCAATGACGGCCTACTTCGCCTTAAGACTCCTCCTCAACGGCTGGTGGTTCAAAAATTCATCGGAACAATGTATTGTCAAGGGAACAATTCAATGGAATAAGAGTAAAAAGGTATATCACAAATCTTGAGGACAAAGTCTCACCAACCTGACCTGATGCAAATTTTAAAGATGTGTATAATTGACACACATGATTTTTGTTTCGAAGATGAGGCTCTTCGAAAAAAAAATCATGTGTGTGAATTATACACATCTTTAATAATCGCATCAGGTCAGGTTGGTGAGACTTGTGCGAACCGTACTAAAATTTGTGTAACTTTGTTTTATACTGGATAATTTAATCTATAAATAAACGAAGTATTATGATAAACAGCTACAAATCATTGGCAATATTTGTTCCCATAAAATTATAAGCTCTAAAACATTGACGACATTGGAGGAACACTTCCTAGCGGCTTTCGCTGCCTGAATCATACGAATTGCCGACGAAAGCTTTTCATTTTTCTTCGAAATGCATCGTGTTCGTGTTTCCGAGCTTTGCTATCACGAATCATTCGCGAGCACTACTCGGATCACTTCGGCACTATTCGTCGGCTATTCGCTCTATCCACTTCGATTCTCTTGATCTCTCTTCATCTCTCAGCACACCGAAGCTTGCCATTACATCAGCTGCTCGGCGTCGATAATCGGATTTGTCTCGTCGTCACAACGGCGAAGCTTTAATGTTTTTTTTTTTCTAACTTCCGACGACGACAACCCCCACCCCAAAAGCACGTGAGGTGAAGCTTGTCGGCATCGGGGTTCAATGAACTCTCGTTCGTCGCATGCTGGCTGGATTCGAACGCTTGTCTGTTGTCGTAATAAGCGTCGTCGTAGCCGTCTCTGGCTCGGTTAGTCCATTCAAGCTTTTCGTTCTCTATTGCTATTTTTCACCCTCACTGACACAGCTACGCTACCGCGAGCCAACGAGAGGGTTGGGAATTTATTGTGAATGGGAAAAGCGTTGGTCGGTCACGTCACTGTGCTGCCTAGATGGGTGTGTGCGGAAGAGACCTCTCTACTTAAAACTGCCACAAGTCTGGGGGTCTAAAGACTCCGGTACGAAGCTCTGAGCTCACAGAGGAATCGTATGATATGTATGAAAGTGAACAACGTACCAATGTGTGATGGGAACATAAGGTATCGGGAGATGATTGCATCGAAAACGACAAATCTACAGCTCCAACTCGGTTGGATTGTATTGATTGCGTAATGCCACCAGTGTGATGTATATGTATGTGCTTCTGATGCCAACATGGTCATTGCCCTCGATTTTCCTCATATTTCCGTGATTGAAACACTTGTTGAATTATATTAATCAATTTGCGGGAATCAAACTAGATTGAAAATCCAAAAAGCATGATTAGAATAAGTGCTTAATCGAATCAACTTAAATTCCTTACAGTATGTGACTTATTATTATTATCTTTATTAACGGCAGTGTGACTATTAGACTGTTAGAAATGTCGAAGAATTTTCCCACATTCAACGTTTAAAGTTTTACTCAAAAAATCAAAATATTTGTCCACACATTTCTGTAATAGATTTTAGGAGGAGTTTACAAGGAACCAACCAAAATACCACCAGAATCGCACTGTAAAGATTATTCCAGTTATGTCTCGAGATACTTTTTCTGAGTCTATCATGGAATTTATTTTTTTAGATTTTGCCTTAAACATTAGAAATTGTGTCACACATTTCGCAAAAAAATATTGTAGTTTACAATCCATGAAATTTTGTTTTCTTAGGGTATTTCTTCAGAAATAACTCCTGATAAATCTTTTCGAATTCAAAGACGAATTTGAACAAAAATTTCATCAAGTACATCCTTTATAAGATATTTTTCTAGGAATTCTTGATAAAATGCATTCAAAGGGTAAAAAAATATCTATAAATAACAACCCGAAAATCTACCAAAAACTTTCCCCAGAAATGTGTCAATAGTATAAAAAAAACCCTAGGTAAAAAACAAAATAATATAAGAATTCTATGGACATGTCATGAATTCTATGGACATGTCATGAATTCTATGGACAAGTCTTGAATTCTTGGAAGATTTCTATAGAAACCTTGTAACCTTGTAACTTTTCTGATGTCGCTTTGAATTTTCTGAATATATGGTGGCATGTAATAATTGCATGGAATATTTCAGTAAAGCCTAAAGTTAGTCCTGGTCGAATAATTGAAAATTTTTAAAAATTTTTCATTAGAAATTCTTGATGAATTCGTGGTACAGTTTCTGGATGAATTTCAAAAAAAATTTTCTAAATTTCTTGCGCCAATTCTTAAAAACCCCTCAATGAGTTCAAAGTTATCCATCGAGGAATGCTTGTTTTTGTTCCAATAAAGTGCTTTTTGCGCAAGTATTCTTAGGAAAAATGATAGTGAAAATGTTTTGAAAACTTTGTAGATATTTTTCAAGGAAACTCTGTAAGTAGTTTCTTGTACAGTTTTTAGAAAAATCCAGTTGAAATGCTTGTTTGAAGTAGCTCTAAAAAATAAGGATGTGTTTTCAGGGTTTTTACGGTTTGTTTGCTACATACATTTAACATATATGGCATAATCTCGAAAAAAATATGTCAGAAGCAATGAAATTACTTGATCAAATTCCGAAGGTTACCCATGAAAAATTTGGATAACTTTGAGGGAGAAGTTTTTTAGTTTAGTTGAAAAAATTCAAAAGGATTAGGTATGTACAGATTTACATAATGACGATGGAGAGATTTACAGAAATCAAGCCATTTCCGGATTGTGTCCGGTATTGAGAGCCACCTCTTATGATTGGCCAATTTGATACTAGATTACATCATTAATATATAATGTTAAAACTCATATTTATTTCGCCATTTTTTTTTTGCATGCTACAAAAATGATAATATTTATCATAAATGAGTAACAGGATAACACAGAATCAATATATTTTGAAAAATGAATTCAGTGGCTTTGGTGTCCGGTACTGGGGGATCTCCCCCTACCAGACGAAGCTCTGAAGATTAAAATCATTTTTTTGAATCCATGGAGGAATCATTGGGGATTATCCTGTGAAATTCGCTATGGATTTTATGATGCCTTTACGAGTTTTACCGGACAGGTCAAAACGATTCACTATCAATTTGTGTAATTTGAGCTGTTTCATACGAAATGCGACGCGAAACAAGATATGTATAACGCGGTGTAGCCCATCGAAGAGACAACGTGTGATTGACTCTAAGGATCAATAAAATCCGGCCTATATTAGTTTCAGGGTTTTGCTCAATATAATTTCAAAAATTTGTTCAGAATTTGACAGTAGATATTTATACCGCTTTATTTACCGAGAGCGATCTTTTGCATGAAGAGCAAAAGTGTTATTTTTCTCGCGTCTTCAGAGTGATTTCTTTCTCATTTCTTTCTGTACGCGTTAAGAGAAGCTGAAAATGGATTGTGGCTGCTCAGTCGAGGATGAAGGTGGTGCTTTTATTTCAAATCTGTAAAATATGTATGAATGCACATTCGATCGTTACAACGTTGGGGCGTAAATACGATTTTTCAGCAAACTATGAATGGTTCGTCACTGTGAGTGTCGGCTAAACTCTTATTCATAAAGTATTTATGTTTTACGTATTTTTTTTCCAAACATCCCTTTTCCTTTACCTTTATTTTTGTAATTAAGAAAGGACTTCAAATAGTTCGACACTGTAAGTGTAGATTTGCAAAAGGTTCACTTTATTTAACAAACTTTGAATGGTTCGTCACTTTAAGTGTCGACATTATTTTTTTCTAGATGGAAATTGTTCATATTAATTGAATACATTATATTTATAAGTATGTTTATATCTTACGAATAATCATTTATCATGGTCTTATTGCTTATCAAAATGAATCCTGTGACCCAACAATCCACACCATTAACCTTTGTGGAGATGCAGAGGAAAACAGGTCTCCAAATAGCAAAGATTACACACTAACATTTCTTCCCCCAATCCCACCTGACCACAAGGACGTGGCAGGCGCCGTTATTGACCCTGTATAAATAGAGGCACTGAATTATGCACACTGATGAAGGTTATGGCTGATTCCAGCCGAACTTCTAGTTGATTCTTTGTGCATCTTCACTCATTCCGGTCAATCACGAAATAGCAAGCTAAGCTAAGCTATTTATACCGCTTTAGTTACCTTTTTTTTATTTTCAATTTACTTATATTCTAAATGGTAGCTCATTTCGCCATTGGGCATCACTAGAGCGAGGATCATTTCGACTAGAGCACAACGCCTAAATTCATACTAGGGGAAGGGGTGGTAAAATGAACACCTTAAGGAAAGCATCTTGTTTCTGATAGAAAAACAAGAAATTTATATAGTTCTATCGCACAACATCAAAAATAGGGATGTAATCTATAGTAGCGACATGGATTCAGACTAAAATAGCTAAATTCTATTCTATTACTTAATCTATTTTTGGATCTGATGCTAAGCTGTCTCTTTTGCTCTCTCTACTTTTCGCAGGTAGATCGAAGAGCACGCAGCGATGCTTTTCTTAGTCCAAGAGAGGTCCATTTGTTCATACCCGTTATTGTCGATTGCCGTTTTAATCCGGGTGCAATTGAGCGATTGCTCAGAGGAGGGTCAAGATGTCAGTCCGCTATCAGACGGCCGTGATGTTGGACGGATGGGCTCGTGTTGTTCTTGAGCGGACTGACGAAATGTTTTGATGGGGGGGCTGGGAATCAAACCCATGACGATCCGCTTATGAAGCGAACGTGTAGCCAACTACGCCACGTTGCCCCCATATCTTTAGTTACCTTAACCGGAAAGTACTTCATTGTAAACCGCAACCATACAATTGAATTGGTCGAACAACGCCAAATTTTGAATAACTCTCACATTTCTGTATGATTTCGAACTGACCCAGATCTTGTGAAGTCCTGACCTTCTAATATAGTTATCCAAACTTGATTATGATTTTACATTAACCCCTCTACCTTTTTTTTAATACAAAAAAATATTCAAATCGCGATGACTTCTTTGTTTCTACATATTTTTCGTAATTTTTTCAAATGTTCTCAAAAAAAAATTTCTATTTTCAGAATCTATGTCGGTTATCTGGTTTGAAATATATTCCGATATTCCTTGAGGGATCGACATTTCCCAAACAAAATTCTTTGGCCACCATTTTGGTTTTAGTCAATTTATCAAAAAAAATGTGGGCTGTGCAATGTTAGATAGTAAGAAGCTTCACTGGAAAAATCATACAAATGGGTTAAGTTCTCTCTAAAAAATCTCTTAATTACATAATGATGTTTTTTTTTTAAATTTTCAAGTTCTTTTTCGGACGGAGTGGTACCAGAAACATAAACGCTCATTACTCAAAAACGATTGCACCAATTTGTCTCATTTTTTCACTACAGACTCACACGAAAGCATTGTTTCGAAAAAGGAATAATCGAACATTCGAAAATCTGTAGCCTGAAATATTTACGTGGGTTATGGCAAAGCGTCGGCGGTCCCCAAGGCATTTCGGAATATCTCCGGATCCAGAAAACCAATGATCGAAATCGACACAATTCTAAGAGTAGCAATTTTTTTTAAGAACTTGTAGAAAATGGTGAAAAATATTGAAAAACAAAAAAGTCATTGCAATTTGAATAATTGTTTAATAAAAAAATGGATGCTTCTAGTAGGGGTTAATCATCTACAATTTGATCAGAATTGATGATGCAGGATTACATGTTTACTTCATTCTCGATGAATCATGTTTAGAAATACCGTTTGATTTTAGTACTATTCGTTTTAGGCAACATGAAATTTTCGAATATGTTTCCAAAATTGAACGGACACTGTACTGCCCATAACTGCAAAACAGTCACATTCGACATTTTTGACAAAATGGAGTTAATACCATGGAGAGTCATCAAATGATAAATACTTTCGATCAATTTACTGAAATCTGTGAGATTGTTCTAGAAAATTCGAAAAAAATACCAAGTTGTTTTGTCACATTGGTAATTATAACCGCATAACAGTCACATTGAGATTATAAATGAGCCTCGTAATGTGATAGCAATGAAATTTCTATCAAAATTATTTTCTGACAATTCACCTAGTATGCGATATGATTTGTACAAAATATCAGCCTCAAATAAGCACTTTTGAGTTCCTGGTAATTTTTAGAAGTTTTAGTTTCTTCCCATACTGCCATAAAATGCAAACTTGGTATTCCATTTACTCAATGCCTACTTTTGTCGAATGTTACAAATATGCAGTTATGGGCAGAGTTCTGTTTGATCTTTCGACCTTGATGCTTGCTTTTGCCGGAGCGAGCGACGAGGGCAGGATCAAACATGTCGCGCGTCGGTCTAGTAAGTGAAAAAGTGGCGTGATCGAGGAGTTCGGTTGGAGTAAGTAAAAAAGTGCCGCGATCGGTTAGTTCTGTTTGATCTTTCGACCTTGATGCTTGCTTTTGCCGGAGCGAGCGACAAGGGCAGAATCAAACATGTCGCGCGTCGGTCTCGTAAGTGAAAAAGTGGCGTGATCGGGAAGTTCGGTTGGAGTAAGTGAAAAAGTGCCGCGATCGGTTAGTTCTGTTTGATCTTTCGACCTTGACGCTTGCTTTTGCCGGAGCGAGCGACGAGGGCAGGATCAAACATGTCGCGCGTCGGTCTCGTAAGTGAAAAAGTGGCGTGATCGGGAAGTTCGGTTGGAGTGAGTGAAAAAGTGCCGCGATCGGTTAGTTCTGTTTGATCTTTCGACCTTGATGCTTGCTTTTGCCGGAGCGAGCGACGAGGGCAGGATCAAACATGTCGCGCGTCGGTCTAGTAAGTGAAAAAGTGGCGTGATCGGGGAGTTCGGTTGGAGTAAGTGAAAAAGTGCCGCGATCGGTTAGTTCTGTTTGATCTTTCGACCTTGACGCTTGCTTTTGCCGGAGCGAGCGACGAGGGCAGGATCAAACATGTCGCGCGTCGGTCTCGTAAGTGAAAAAGTGGCGTGATCGGGGAGTTCGGTTGGAGTAAGTTAAAAAGTGCCGCGATCGGTTCGTTCTTTTTGATCTTTCGACGACCTTGACGCTTGCTCCTGGGCAGTGCGTCAAGAAAGCCCGAGCTGTCGTCCGTGTTTTTTTTTCGAGTCGCGCGCCTTTTTTTTTTTTTTTTTTTTTTTTTTTTTTTTTTTTTTTTTTTTTTTTTTTTTTTTTTTTTTTTTTTCTGGGTGCTAGCCGAGCAAACGAGTGAAGCTGAAAATGGATTGTGGCCGCTCAGTCAAGGATAACGGATCAATTGGTGAGCTCGTTTCATGCTACTATTTCTAATCTATAAAATATGTATGACTGCACATTTAATCGTTACAATGGTGGGATGTAAATATGATGTTTCAACAAACTATGGATGGTTCGTCACTGTGAGTGTCGACACAAACTCTGATTCATGATTTATTTATGTTTAACATTTTTTTTTTTTCAGAACACCCCTTATATACCTTTATTTTTGTAATTATAAAAACTTTGAATGGTTCGACACTACAAGTGTAGACTTGCGAAAGGTCCACTTTATTCAACAAACTTTGGATGGTTCGCCACTGTAAGTGTCGGCATAAGAATAAGAGTGTTCTATGATGTCCCAACCAATTGAGTCTTTTGTTTCTTTTCAAATGAGTAAAATATAATAACACATGCTTTCGTACTGACAGCTGTAGGAATGTTACATTTAGGTATTTGTTCAACAAACTTTGAATGGTTCGTCACCTCAAGTGTCGGCATAATTTTCCTCTACATAGAAATTATATGAACAATTATATTTACGTATAAGCATGTATATATCTCACAAATCATTGTTTATCATGGTCTAATCGCTTATCAAAGTGAATCCTTTGACCCAACGATCCTCCCCATTAACAAACATCCCTCCCAGTAACCTTTGTGGAGATGCAGAGGCAAACACGGTCTCCAAATAGCAAAGGTTACACACTAACATTCCTTCCCTCAATCCCACCTGACTGCAAGGACGTGGCCGGCGCCGTTATTGACCTTGTATAAATAGAGGCACTGAATTATGCACACTGAAGAAGATTATGGCCTATCCCAGCTGAACTTCTAGTTGATTCTTTGTGCATTTTCACTGACTTCGGTCAATCACGGAATAGCAACCATTGATATGTGTAGTCAGTCTAAGCTAAGCTAAGCTAAGCTAAGCTAAGCTGTTACAAATATGCAGTTATGGGCAGTGTACGTACAAACTAAAAATTTATAGGGTGTCCCAGAAAGTATGGGCACGACTTTGATAACAAGAATCACAATATTTTTTCAAACAAATTAATATTTTTATATTGTTGTTGTTTTCATTGGGGCATTTTAAATTCTGCTTGTAAAAATAATTGTTTAAATAAATGAACGTTTACATTGTTTTTTTTTTTTAGAAAATCAATTCTTATCTAACCAGCACCCTACTTTCGTGATTTGTTGGAACTCAACTCAATTTTGACGAAAATGCAGATGGGACTGACTTGCGATTCACGGCAGTTTAGGACCCGGAACAATTTTCGTACAACAAAGTTGCTCATAAATTTCGCGATCAGATTTTTATCTGCATTAGTCTCAAAATGGCAGTATGGTAAAGTCGTGCCCATACTTTTTGGGACACCCTATACTGTCCATAACTGCATATTTGTAACATTCGACGAAAGTACGCATTGAGTAAATTGAATACCAAGTGTGTATTTTATGGCAGTGTGGGAGGAAACTAAAATTTCTAAAAATTACCAGGAACTCAGAAGTGGTTATTTGAGGCTGATATTTTGTACCACTCATGTCGCATACTAGGTGAATTGTCAGAAAATAATTCTGATAGAAATTTCATTGCTATTGCATTACGAGGCTCATTTATAATCTCAATGTGACTGTTTTGCAGCTATAATTATTAATGTGACAAAACAACATGGTATTTTTTACGAATTTTCTAGAACAATCTCACAGATTTCAAAGTTTTTGTGATTTGATGACTCTCCATGGTATTAACTCAAATTTGTCAAAATTGTCGAATGTGACTGTTATGCAGTTATGGGCAGTATAAACCTTATTCTAATATTAGTAAAAAATGTTATAACATACTTAATTTAAATGATGTTTTGCACATGGGTGTCGTTTCTAGACAATTAACTATGTTTAAAATCTATTATTAATTTACTATGTTTTTCCTCTAAGTGTATTTTTTGCTAATATTTTTTGTAGTTTCTTGAAATTACTTCTAAGATATGATGTTAACCAAATGCAACGTTTTAAAATTATAAATTTTCAAAACTTATGTAGGGGCTTATATTTTCTTATAGGCTAATGAGGACTGAACACTGACAAGATTCGTACAGGAATCTACATACTTTGCATTTCATATAGAATTTGAATTGTTAATGGCTTTGTTGTTTACAAATATTGTGATGGAGTGAGGTCGATAAAAAGTTGTTTGTGCAAAAATCTACTAGAGCACAACTTTGACCTACCACAAGTTTTCAACCCATTCACACAATTCAAGCCTGTATAAAAGTACTAAACTCATGTAACATTAGTAGTTCAATAACAACTTACTCAGCTAAAAATGTGTATATACAGCCTCTTTTCAGTTGCGCGGTGAATTGGCACAAAATAATGGTCGAAATTTAGTGATTTTTACCGAATGCATATAAAGTTCAATTCAATTCGGAAAGGGAGCCGTCTGTCAATTTGCTAATCAAACTAGCAATTCTCAATAAAGCATATGATAATAGATTCTTTGAATAAATATTATACCATTTCTATCAAATATAAGGGGCCTATTTTGTAAATCGAGCAAATTCACGTGACTCGTCTGTGATCACTATCGATCAAAGTAAGCATGCATATTACAGATGTCACCCGTCGACTCCCATACTGCCCATATTCGCATAGTCGAAGTAAGCGCCAATATGACCAAAATGCATTTTTTTCATTGATATGCATAAACCAGGTTGCTATGAGGTTGCCCTTTTATATTTATATTTATTTAAGTCAATTCGTCCATATAATCGTTCATCAAACTCACACAAAACGACGTATGCGTATCAAATTTTGAATTTAAATCGTTAGCAAATGCACCAATTATTTAACCGAAATTGTTTAAAGATTTAAGAATGCAGCTGGGAACACAAAAACGCATTTTCTAAACGATGCTGGTGGTTACGTCGACCATGCAAACATGAGCAGCATAGGGGTTATCCATTAGCTACGTGGTCATTTTTGTTTTTGATTCCAGAAGTAACCATTAATCCATACACAAATTTTAAAACTTGTATGGATCATGGTCATTGGCCAGAATCCCCAATCTCCCATGAATGACCAAGTGGATTATGGACGACCCCATAGTAGCCCCGTACACACGGTGCTCCCCTGACCGTTATTATCAGAAAAAAAAATCTCCATCAAATCTGTGCTCACCAGTCGATTTCTATAGCTAAGCTGCATGTCTGGGTAAAATTTTGAAAAAAATGTAGGGCCCTTTGAAGTTACGCCCTTTTGAATGTGTAAATCCACTGATTCAAAGGAAATCTGAGATATTTAAACGAGTTTTCATTGGCCGTGATTATCAGAATAGATATAATATTAAAATGTGAACCAAAGTTGCTTTATATAGTAATTTGTAACATCGCGGAGGAGTTTTGAATGAGAAAATAGACGAAATTTGGAGTTACGTTCTTTTGGAAGCGTAACCATTAAAAACACTAATTTCCAATAGATTAATTAGGCATTATTTCAAGCAGGCATTCTGTTAAGCATGTTCAAATGTTTTCAATGACATATTGTACTTACATGTCGTCAAAGTCTTTCACAATTAATTATTTTTTCAAGGCATTACAGAGCAATTTTCGTGTCATCATTATTCATAAAATATTGTTATGGCCCCAAAACGGGCCTAATGATTTTTTTTTATTTTTCCCGGACATGCAGCTTAGCTATAGAAATCGACTGGTGAGCACAGATTTGATGGAGATTTTTTTCTGATAATAACGGTCAGGGGAGCACCGTGGTACATAGATTGACAATGACAACTCTCGATTACTTTTTCAAATCGGCGTAAGTAACTTTTATACGGTTTTGAGAAAATTAATTAGGAACAATCACAATCTATCTTCTAAAACTGTTTTAAAATGAATCATATTTTTAACATATTTTTGCCGTGTACTTCGCTCAAATTTTGCATACACTCAGCTCACGTTCAAAAACTAGGTAGTTTCTATTATTTCCCACAAAAATAATTATCAGAAAATGATAAGCCGTTTCATTCAGTTACTTTCGACGTTTTTCTACCAGTGTAAAATCGGCTCAAGTAGTGTTTTGTTTTGATTCGTGGTTAAGTCACTTTGTCTCTCCATACAACGGGGCGGCGAAAGTAGTGGTTAGGTTGCGAAAGTTGAAAATATTACTTTCGTCGTTTTGTAAATCCGGAAATTAAACGTTCTAAAAGTGAAAAGTTGAGTTAGTACAGAGCGGTACGTGTAGAATTCCGCCTGCTTAACACGTAGGATCGATAAAGTAAGTTTGTATACTTTTTTGACTTGAGTCTGTATGAATAAGTTTTCGAGAACTGTCGATAAACTAGAATGACTAAGCCGAGTCGAGCGAATTTTTTGGTCGACAGTGACTCCAGTGAATGAAATATTCCATTCTATTCTATTCTAAGTGCTTGCACAGCCAATGTTGAAAAGCATCCTGGAAACTCCGTAGTTTCTTCCAATATTTTCTTGTCAGCATTAATATTTGCAGCAAATTGGTAATATGATATAAATATTACAAAAGCCAGGCCCACTGTGCAGACTTCGTTTCGATAGTTTAGAAATTGACGGCGATCAAATTATTCACTCATGAATAATATGATAGACGAAAATATCTAAAGTGTTTGAAGGAAGAAACGGGGACAACCGTATCAACCGTTTCATTTCAAGGGATTGATAAAATCGTTGGGAGTGGCTTTGCCAAGAATGTTAGGGCGCACTCCATCGTAGTGAACTTTCCTATTCGTGGGATGGGACATAGGTGTTTCTGCCTTATGCGCTGCCTCTAGAGCCTTGGCTTAAGCGCCATCTGAAATGAAAACATTCCCATTACCATTATGAAACAATGTAATGTATGACAACACAGGAGCAAGAATATGCATTCATACATAGCCAAAAATCAAAATTGAGACTGAGCAAGTAGCAAAAGTGATGCTGCCTCGAAAACAGTGCCGCTGTGAAATATTTATCCTCGATTCCTTAATCTGTATACAAATTTGCCATAAAAGTAGAATTAACTCGTTCACAGCAAGCATTTTAAAATAATCAAAGGGAATTCTCTCACCAAAGATCGACTCGACTTATGAAATAGACCCCTAAATTTGCTTTCCAAGCAGAACTATTTTATATTCCATAACTGTAACTTTTGGCGGAAAACTAAAAAAAATCCGCCAAACGAGACACAGCCTTATAGTTTAATGATATCACTAATGGTAATCGCTCATTCTAAGTGTACGGTATGCAGGAATTCTACAACCCCTAGGAACAGACAACAATGATCATCGGTCAGCAGTAGAAAATAGCACACAGAAAGGCGCTCATTCACACCCCTTCTCAGCATATACGTATGTAATGCACACAGTCAGTGACGGCGGCTCACTCATCATTGCACAAATCAGGAAGTAGTTGAACGCCGGCACTGCATGCCTTCATTCGATCCATTACTTAGGTATATGCAGCCGCGCGATCGACTAGTGTGGGGCAAACGTTTTCCATATGGACATTTCCTTGTTTCAACCGAACGGCTCACATGCGTCATGCGTTTATTGCAGCCGCTGGGCGCTATTGCACCTCACACCAACATCAGCGATTAGATCGGCTTAATACAATCTGTGGTGGCGATCGAACTAACCTAAAGTAATCGAGGCACCTGCCGAATAGGGTGTCCCAGAAAAAAAAGCAAAGAAAGAAATGCTTATATATGGCATTTTATTAGAACAATTCAACTTTCCAAAAATTGGTTTAGAAATTCCGCCAGATCAATTTATGAATAATGGCCATAAAGCCATAGAGAGTTTAAATAAAACCTACTAAAACCGTTTAAAATCATGACAATAGATTGAGATATGGACAAAATGCATGTGAAAGTTTTTATGGGGTGACCCCCAACTTTCGCACGGGAGTGCATATTTTAGGTTTAAAATATACCAACCAAGAAATATTGACCCAACTGACGTGACAAATTGATTTTTCATAGATATTAAAGAGTTCTGTAGACCCGAAATTGAAAATTTTCAAAAAATAATGCTTCACTAATACCTATAATGCTTATAGAAAAATAAGAAAATAAAAGGCTTTGAAAACTTCAACACAAAATGTCAAAATGGTAATTTTTCATAAATCGATCTGGCATATTTTTTAGAAAATTGATATGTCCTACAACATTTATTTAGAACGTTGATTTGTTCTGTAAAATGCTTTAAATTGACACATCTTTCATTCTAGTTTTGATTACAATGACTCTCCGAACATTGATTTCGGTCTGGGACACCCTACTGCCGAGTCGTAGATGGAATATACCAGAAGAAGGGCTTTTCGCAAGCATTTCTAGCTCTTAAAATCGCATGTCTGGTTGCTCGGGCCTGTGGAAAACTTTTTCCACACATCCTCTCGCTCGCGTGCATTCAATTGACGCCACTGACTGCAGCCAGGAGCTACTTAATTTGGGAGGGGGGGTGGCAGTGTGGAAAAAACGTGTGAAACTGGCTGAAAATGTCTGCCGCCCGCCCGGTCTCTCTCTCACTGGTCTCTTTAGTCTTTGGTCTCTGGCGTGAGGTGAATGTAAGCGTTATGTAACCGAAAAAGGTGAAATCGCGGCCGTGTTTTGCGCGAAGTTTATGGTTGAATTTAAGCGGGGCTCCATTCAGTGATGTAACCGCTTCGCACAGCAAAGTCAATGACCGAGATGATTTCTGTTTGGCGTTCAGCTTTTTTTCTTTCAATTTTGCGTAGCCTATCTGTTCCATAACCGCCCCGCACATAAGCGCATTGGTAGGGCATTCATTCAGAATTACATCAAACTCTGAACGGGTCATTGACTTCAGGAAGGAAGCACGGAGATATGAAAATGTAACCGAATGGCTAATTCGGTCAAAGATTCCGCAATCATTAAACAAAATCTTTGTTGCTCTATTGTTATATACTTAAAAACAATGCAAAATTACTACAGACATAAGAAGATGCCTACTAAAATTTCTTCAGAGATTCAACATGATTTACCTATATGTATCCGAAAATATATCTAAGTATTCGACCAGGTATTCTTCAAAGAATTCTGACAGGAATTCCTCCAGAAATTCCACAATGAGTTCGTCCAGAAAAATTCCTTCAAAACTTCATCTTTGAATACTTCTAAAAAAATCCCTTCAGAAATGATTCCAGGGATTTCACCATAAATTATTCTGAAATTATTTCGATTAGATTTTCTAGAAAAATATTAAGGGATTCCTCCAAAATTTACTTCAGAGGTTCCTCCCACATTTTTTCAAGTATTGTTTAGTCCAGAGCTTTCTCCAATAAGTTCACCTTTTTTGTGTTTCCAACTGGACTGTTTCTATGTTTTTTTTCGGTAATTTCTCCACAAATATACCTAAAATTACTCTGGGCGCTTTATAGGGAAATTATTCAAAAATTTATTTGGGTTTAAAAAGGTATCCACTTGAAATTCTTCCAGAGTTCTTCGAGATTGTCCTCCTACGATTATTTCGACTTTTTTCCGTGATTCCTGCGGAAATTCATCCAGAAATCCCATCATTTATTACTCCTGTAATTTTAAATAAACTCTACCAGCGGTTTCTTAAAAAAGGAGTAATTATTGCTGGACTTTTTACAGGGATTCAATTAAATGTACAGCGATTCTTCCTGTGCGGGAGTAAGCCCACCTTGCGCACCACCACTGCTACGATTGACCAAGAGGACCTTGCATACCGTTTACTTCACGACCGAGTAGCTGTCAACGATCGGTAAAAAACCGAACAAAAACAAATTTGCAAACAGAACAGTTAAAACATGCGTTTCTAATTCTAAATTTGTTACTCTAAGACACGAATTACATTAAATTGGATTATTCTATGAATTTGTAAGTACATACTACAACACAACATGCAGAAAATGGAATGAATTAACATTTATACAACATATAGACAGATTAAAATCAACATAAACGTTACGGACAGTGACAGACAGATTAAAAGGAAGGACTAAAAACGTAAGTCACATTAAAACCTAAAAATTGAAATTGTAAAACTAATTATAATAAAATTTACAGCTTAAAGCATTCTCCTATAAAAAGCGAGTGCTTAAAAGGCGTCCGAAACATTCCTGCTGTCGCAGCCACCGTAACATACTTTAAGGTTTTTAACCTCACAAAGTGAGCACTTCCAGACGCCAGGTATGTCTGAATCGACAAAGGAGCCGGACAAACCGCGCGGTGTCATCCGACAGCTGACGGAGGAGGAAAGCTTAACAGCCGGCCGTTGTCCCCTTTGCGACCGCCCAGATGTGGCGGATAAATGGATGGTGCAATGCGATCTGTGCGAGAGATGGTTCCACTTCTCTTGTGCGGGGGTGAACGAGAGTATCGCCGATCGCAGTTTTGCGTGCGTTACTTGCGGCCTCAAAAACGCAAGAGAATCCACAAGATCGCAAACCTCCAGTACCAGCTCAACAAGGAGGCGGCTTGAACTCCTACGATTAGATGAGGAGAAGAAACTGGAGGAGCAAATGCTGGCCGAACAAGCAGAAGAAGAAGCTGCTCTACGGAAGAAGGCCCTGGAAGAGGAAATGGAGCGACGGAAAAGGATCATGAAGGAAAAGCTGGAGATCGCGAAGAGCTACCTCAGCAAGAAGTACGTGGTGCTGCAAGAGGAGGAACGGTCAAATGATGGTAAAAGCGGGAAAAGCCAATCTAGCACTCGGAGTAAGCGCAGCGACGTTGAAAAGTGGGTCGAGAAACACGGAATGGCCATGGCAACTGGATTCGGGACAAATCAAGTTCCCAACGGTTCCACGTCAGTTACCGGAACTGTCCCAAAAACAACAACAGCTGGAATCTCGAGTGGTGAGGGTGGTGCAATACTTCCGACGACGTCTGATGTCCAAAATAACCCTGCGGCAACCACTAGCTTGTATGATCACGAGAATATCGCATCGTGGGGAACTCTGGTGCCTCATTCCGGCCAGAACCCAGCAGTTCCAGCCTCGATTGGATCTTCATCGCTGCCGACAACTGCTAGCACCCCGGTGCATCAGGGACAGATTCCGCGTACAGTCAATTTCCTCGCGGCGGTTGACATCTCTCCTCCAACTTCAACGCAGTCAGCCAGACTGCCGGCACACAACATGGATATTTCTCCACCTAACGTCGGCGAAAGGACTACAGCGGATCTGGAACGAGAGGTTCACGAGTTGCAGCTACAGTTAGCCAACATGAAGCGGGCTTCGTCTAGCCAGTATCAACCATGTTCAGCCCCCGGAGGCAGCGGAGTGTCAATAACAGCAACTTCTGGTCTAGGTAACCCCACTGACGCAGGTATGTCCAACTTTCATGCCCCGGACCAAGATGCCCATACAGTAGGTAGACAGGCGCAAATCCAGCGCAGTTATCCAGTAGGGACTCAGGCTAGAGTTAGTTTTGCTACACATTGTACCTCACAGAACACTGTATCGAATTCCATTTCCATTCCACACTGGAACCCGATGGGTTCGTCAAACAATTTACCGTCTACCCGTTCTGGGTTTTCCAATCGCTCAATGCAGCAGTGCGAATCAACTGATCCAAACCCGTTCGTCGCGAGTACAAGTGTGCCAAATCCGCTTTTGGCAAGTGGTATAAGTGTTCCGAATCCAATCAATCAGCAGCCTTTTCCGATTGGCGCTCCATCTTATCCGTTCGTCGCGAGTGTACCGAGTGTTCCGAACCCAGTTGTCACGCCGGTAGTTTCGCAAGTAGTGCACAATCCGCTAGCCGCTATGTTTGGACCGAGTTCCCAGCAAATCGCCGCAAGGCACGTCGTACCCAAGGAGTTACCTGAGTTCGCCGGCGATCCTGTAGATTGGCCGTTGTTCGTAAGCAGCTACACCAACTCAACGCGAATGTGTGGGTATTCCAACGACGAGAATCTGATGAGACTTCAACGCTGTCTGAAGGGGAACGCAAAGGATGCAGTTCGAGGACATCTCTACCATCCATCGTCGGTACCCCAGGTAATGGCCACCTTGGAAACACTCTACGGCCGCCCGGAACTGATTGTGAAGTGTCTGACGAACAAAGTCTTTGCCACTCCGGCACCGAGAGCGGATAAGCTGGAGAGTCTAATCAGTTTTGGACTCGTCGTGCAAAACCTCTGCAGTCAGCTTCAGGCTATGGGTATGGAAGTTCATCTGTCGAATCCGTCACTTCTCCAAGACCTTGTGGACAAGTTGCCGGCCAACATCAAGCTGGATTGGGCGATGTATCAACGACAGATTCCAGTTGTAGATTTGCGTGCCTTCGGGAATTACATGGCGACGATCGTTTCTGCAGCCAGTAATGTTACGCTTTATGCAGAACCGCTGCGAAATCCGGAGAAGCCGAAGGGAAAGGAAAAGGGCTTCGTAAACGCTCATCTGACGGAGACCGGCCGAAAACCTGATCGCGAAGGCAAGAAGGATGAAGTCGGCGCGAGCGCTACCTACAAACCGAAGCCGTGTCTGATGTGCAAGAAGGATGGACATAAAGCGAGAGACTGCCATAGTTTTAAACAGTTATCATTAGAGAATCGTTGGAAGACCGCTCAGCAGTTAAAACTGTGTCATCGCTGCTTGATTCCCCATGGCAAATGGCCGTGCAAGGCCACAGTTTGCGGCGTCGGTAACTGCGAAGTGCGTCACCATAAGCTACTACACCCAGGAGACCCAAGTCACGCAACTACAACAGCTACAGCGTCAGCGAATAGTCAGTCTAGACCATCAGCGATCGTGAACGTGCACCGTCAGCTTCCGGGTCCAGTTCTTTTCAAGATTCTTTCCGTAACTCTTTACGGAAAGCACACATCAACCAACACGTTGGCATTCCTCGACGATGGATCATCGCATACGCTGATTGAAAAGGACTTAGCGGACGAACTAGGAGTTGAAGGCGAAGTGGAACCTCTCTGTCTGCAGTGGACCAGCAGCATCAAGCGAACTGAAAGCGAGTCCCAGAACGTTGAGCTGGAAATTTCGGCCGCTGGAACGGATCGTAAGCATACACTGGCTTATGTACGAACGGTCGAAAGTCTGGATCTTCCCCCGCAATCATTGCAATACGAAGAGATGGCGCATAAGTTTGACTACCTGAAAGGACTACCCGTGGCAAGTTACGCTACTGCCGCACCGCGTATCTTGATCGGAGCCGACAATGCTAAGCTGTTACTGACGCTGAAAAAGCGAGAGAGGAAGTACTGCGAACCAGTTGCGGCAAAAACTAGGCTGGGCTGGACCATATACGGTAAAGCAGGAGGTATTGGTGCCTCATCCGAGCATCGCCTGCTTCATGTTTCTGCTCGCACATCCGATGAACAGCTGCACGACGCGGTGAAAGACTTCTTCTCCATCGAGAACGTTGGTGTGGCTCTAGTTCCGCAAGTGGAAGCTGAGGAAGATCGAAGGTCCCGTGAAATCCTTGAAACCACAACTGTTCGTACAACCTCTGGACGATTTCAGACAGGCTTATTGTAGAAGTTCGACCATGTTGAGTTCCCCGAAAACCGGTTTATGGCAGAGAAACGATTAACGTATTTGGAGCGAGGCTTGTCCAAGAAACCGGAGCTGTACGCGAACGTCAGACAGCAGATCCTCGACTATCAATCCAAAGGATACGCACATAAGCTCACCGACGAAGAAGCTAGCAGCAGTGATCCCAGAAGTGTCTGGTACTTGCCACTAGGTGTGGTGCAGAATCCGAACAAGCCCGGGAAAGTACGAGTTGTGTGGGACGCAGCGGCGAAGACTAGCGGAGTTTCTTTGAACTCCATGCTGATGAAGGGCCCGGACCTTCTCACATCGCTACCATCTGTGTTGTTCCGGTTTCGTCAGCGAGAGGTTGCCATCACTGGTGACATAAAAGAAATGTTCCACCAAATCATGATTCGGCCGGAAGATCGCCAAGCACAACGCTTCTTGTGGCGGGATAATCCAGAAGATCAGATGCAGGAATTCGTGATGGACGTTGCAACCTTTGGGTCGACATGTTCGCCATGCTCCGCACAATATGTGAAGAACAAGAACGCTGAAGAATGGAAACAAATATACCCGGAAGCCGCAGAAGCCATAGTGGACAACACCTACGTAGACGATTACGCGAATAGTTCGGATACAGTGGAAGAAGTAGTTCGCGTAGCGCTTGAAGTAAAGGAGATACACGCTAGTGCCGGATTCGAGATCCGAAATTGGCTCTCAAGCTCTGAACAAGTTCTTCGACGGGTCGGGGAGCAAAGTTCGGAATCTGCGAAACACTTCATCGCGGAGAAGTCGACCGATACGGAACGAGTGCTGGGAATGACGTGGCTGCCAGAAAGCGACGAATTTACGTTTGCACTCAAGCTGCGTGCCGATGTACTACAACTGTTGGATGAGGAGATCACTCCAACAAAACGCCAGGTCCTGAGAGTCGTCATGAGCATTTTCGACCCCCTCGGGCTCGTTGCGACGTTCGTCGTACACGGCAAGCGCTTGATTCAGGACATTTGGAGAGCTGGTGTGGGCTGGGATGACCCAATTCCAGAACAGCTAGCCAGTCAATGGAGACGTTGGGTGGAAGTACTCCGTCATCTCAACCAGGTGAAGATCCCTCGCTGCTACTTCCCAGGGTACGAGCCACGCAGCCTAGACAGCTTGGAACTTCATGTGTTCGTCGATGCGAGTGAGGCAGCGTATGCTTGTGCAGCTTATTTCCGGATAGTCGACCGCGGACAAGTGCGTTGTGCACTTGTGTCCGCCAAAACAAAAGTAGCTCCGCTGAAACCAATGTCGGTTCCTCGGCTAGAGTTGCAAGCTGCGGTTATCGGCGTGCGACTAATGAAATCGGTACAGGAAAACCATACTCTACCGATCAGCCGTCGTATGATTTGGGGCGACTCGAAAACAGTACAATCCTGGATTCGGTCAGACCAACGGAAGTACCGGCAGTTCGTGGCGTACAGGGTCAGCGAAATCCTCAGCGAAACCACTTTGGCTGAGTGGAAATGGGTTCCAACACGACTGAATGTAGCGGATGAAGCCACGAAGTGGGGCAAGGGACCTAGCTTCCAAGCCGACAGCCGTTGGTTTGTTGGGCCTCAATTCCTCTACGAGGAAGAATCCAAGTGGCCGAGCCAGGAGTTCTCACCAACGGACACTCCGGAAGAAATGCGTACGGTTCAAGCTCATCATAGAGTTCCAGAGTCTCTCATCGATTTTCAACGATTTTCTAAATTTCAACGGCTGCTGAGAACAATGGGTTACGTCCTACGGTTCGTCGATTGTTGTCGAGGAAGAGCAAAGAACGATATCCATGGTGACGATGTGCTCTCAAAGGAGGAACTTCTGAAAGCGGAAGCCATGCTGTGGAAATTAGTACAAGCCGAAACGTATCCCGTGGAAGTGTCGACGATACGTCGAAACCAGGATCTTCCACCAGAACAAGCCAAGCGGTTGGCAAAGGGTAGTCCTCTACGGAAACTTTCAGCGTTTCTTGATGATCACGGTGTCCTGCGTGTCGAAGGACGGATTGGAGCAGCTAAATTCGTTCCCTATGCATCCAAGTTTCCTGTCATACTCCCAAAAAAGCATCGCTTCACCGAATTGGTCGTCGAGCTCTTTCATCAGAAGTACGCGCACGGGTACAGGGAAACTGTAACCAACGAGATTCGACAAATTTTCCACATACCTAACTTGAGGACCATGGTCCGAAAGATAGCTACGCGATGTTTATGGTGTTCCGTATATCGCACTGTTCCAAAAGCACCACGAATGGCTCCCCTTCCAGCAGCTAGAGTGACCCCGTATGTCCGTCCGTTCACCTTCATCGGTATCGACTACTGTGGGCCTTTTCTGATCCGCATCGGAAGGAGTAACATGAAACGATGGGTCGTACTCATAACCTGTTTAACGATACGGGCCGTACACCTGGAGGTGGCCAGCACCTTGTCCAGTGAATCGTGTAAGATGGCTCTGAGGCGGTTTATAGCCAGACGAGGCGCCCCGCAGGAGATATATAGCGACCACGGCACGAACTTCGTGGGAGCGAGTCGAGAACTAAGAGAGGAAGTATCGGCGGTAAACCGCGACTTGGCTAAAACCTTTACCAATCGTGACACCCAATGGCGTTTCAACCCTCCCGCTGCTCCACACATGGGTGGTGCCTGGGAACGCCTGGTGAGGACGGTGAAGTCTTCGTTAGAAACGCTATCGGTCACCAGAACACCGGATGAAGAAACCTTCCAGACGCTGCTAGTCGAAGTCGAAGGAATCGTCAACTCCAGGCCTTTGACATTTGTGCCTCTAGATACGGAAGATGATGAAGCGCTCACGCCCAACCACTTCCTCATGCTGAGCTCAAGCGGTGTGGTTCAGCCGATGCCGATGGCAGTAGGTGATAACGGACGGAAGCTTAGAACCAACTGGGATCTAGTGCGGAATCTACTGGACGAGTTCTGGACAAAGTGGATCAAGGGGTATCTGCCGATGATCAGCCGTCGTACGAAGTGGTTCGACGACGTCAAACCAGTTGAAGTTGGTAACCTGGTGGTCCTAGTTGAAGAAAGTGCTCGAAACAGCTGGACACGCGGAAAAGTAGTGAAGGCGATCCCTGGCAGCGACGGCAGAGTACGGAGGGTAGATGTATTGACGGCTAAAGGAGTTATTCAGCGACCAGTAACTAAAGTGGCGGTGCTCGATGTGACTGTTGGGAGTACGGCTGAGGATGACCAGCAGCAATACGGGTCGGGGAATGTGCGGGAGTAAGCCCACCTTGCGCACCACCACTGCTACGATTGACCAAGAGGACCTTGCATACCGTTTACTTCACGACCGAGTAGCTGTCAACGATCGGTAAAAAACCGAACAAAAACAAATTTGCAAACGGAACAGTTAAAACATGCGTTTCTAATTCTAAATTTGTTACTCTAAGACACGAATTACATTAAATTGGATTATTCTATGAATTTGTAAGTACATACTACAACACAACATGCAGAAAATGGAATGAATTAACATTTATACAACATATAGACAGATTAAAATCAACATAAACGTTACGGACAGTGACAGACAGATTAAAAGGAAGGACTAAAAACGTAAGTCACATTAAAACCTAAAAATTGAAATTGTAAAACTAATTATAATAAAATTTACAGCTTAAAGCATTCTCCTATAAAAAGCGAGTGCTAAAAAGGCGTCCGAAACATTCCTGCTGTCGCAGCCACCGTAACACTTCCAAAAATCTTTCTTGTAGAACTTTATCCAAGAATAACTTCAAGAACTTTTCCAAGGATTACTCCATACGTTTCTCTAGGGACTATTTAAAAAAAATCTATAGCGTATCCTGCAAAAATTTAATATTGGATTCCTGCATTAATTCTTCCAAATTAGAGTTAACTTCGAGGTTTTTTTTTCGAATATTCCTACTTATAAGTAAATTTAAAAGAGGGGTGGTTCATTGTGGTGAGGGGTTATTGTAAAAAAGATCTAATAATAGCATATTTTTGAAACTTTGGAAGCTTATCTCAGAAACAGTTATATAAACTTTTACTTCTTTCGGAAAAGACTCGCAACAGGAAAAGGGCTACTATATTACACACTAGTGGTTCCGGCAAACTTCGTCTTGCCATCAAGTAGGCTGTTGAAAAACGCTTTCGATCGTCCCATATAAAACGACAGTTTCGTTCGCGCTCGTTTTTTTTCAATTTTCCCGGTGAATATCCTGGGATTTTTATACACACAAACACGTCGGAACCCTTGACGAACAAAATGGAGAAAGAATCATCCAAATCCGCTGACCCGTTCGTAAGCCATTTCGTGACACACAAACACCATTCCATTTTTATTTATATAGATTAGTTAGTTGAGAATTTCATCGCATGATGGCGCTAGCTAAAAAACATCGTTTCTTGATTCCCCTGAGCGACCATAACGTTTGTAACTATATCTTATGATGATTCTAAATTCGGATGATTTGGAACATTGATGTATTCAACAAAGTTGCTCGTTGGTCTAAAGGCTATACAGTTATACATCTCATGTTTGTTTAGTTCAACATTACACAACTAGGAGGAGGTAGTGAGCTACAACTATTTCGAACTCACATATCTCACGATGCAGAACAGTTCGGAAGTCTGTGTTTTCGGCAAATTTGTTCTTTAGGTTTAGAACTATTATATTCCACCACTAGGAGTCGCTAGCGAGCATTAAAAAATTAAAAATTAAATATCGAACTATGCGGCTTTGATAAAATGCTGTTGTTTTAGGTAATATTATACGGTGGTGCAACGGCAAATACAAAAGTTTCAAATTTTCAATGCTCACTAGCAGTACTAGTGGCAGAATAACGTAATAATATATAGTCTTGGAACTTACAAACTACTTTGCTGATAGTATTGACTTAATAGCTGTTCTGCATCGAGATATTTGAGTTAAAAATAGTTGATGCACACTAGCGCCTCTTAGCGGCAGAATGTTTAACATGTTAGATATGCTGCGTATATCCGTGGGTTCAATACATTATTGCAATAGTTTTCCATGAGAAGAGATATGTTATTCACTAAATATGGGGTCGCTGAATCGGAATCAAGTCTCAAAAATCTTACAACCTGTTGATAAATCGCTAAACCTAAAATTGAATTTTGTGAGAGCCTATATTTCCCTAGCACAACGAATTTGTTACAACAGTTTCACTTAATTAATGTGAGATGAATCGAATTAAGAACAACAGTTTCACTTAATTAATCACCAAGTACTTAGAAGAGCAGTTGTGTAAACTCTAGAAAGTTAAGGGGCCTATTTTATAAGTCGAGTCGATAATAGTGACTCGATTGAAGTCACTGTCGACCAAAAAAATTGAGGTTTGGCCAAAAATTTGAGGTTTGGCTTCGATTCATTTTCACCTTAACTACAAACTCATTCTTCAACCTTAATTTTGATTAATTTCCAAATCTGACATATTTTTCTAATTTTTTAAACTGTATTAAAGTATTGAAATGAATGCTGTCGAAATCAAACGGTATATTGGCAGAAGCGAACAGTTTCGTGTTGCCAAAATCGAAACGCGCCAAAAACGAATCGTGCAAAAATCGAACGGGCACTGTGTTATACTATAACGCTTCTCTAAGTGTTACAATCCAGAACGCTTCTCTAATGTTACAATTGAGGCATTTCTGCATAAATCTCCTCAAGATTTCCTAAAAACCTCCCACGGATTTTTTCCAGCCAACTCTACAAATGCAGTGATAACTCAACTAAGTATTTTTAAATACTTGAATACTCATATAGAAACATCAGATAATCTCCACAGAATCGCTGGTAAAAATAATGGATTCATCTCTCAAGTTACTTCTGTATGAATTCCTGAACAACTTATCAAGTAATGTCTGCAAAATTCTAACACCAAACTTTATAGATTCTCTTATCTGAATAACTATAAGAATTTCAGGAAGTGTGCCTTGAAAATGGTAAGATCAAATTTAAAATTTGGGAAATTTTACATAGAGAAGTGATAAGACCTCCCATGGGGATATTCGCATAAACACAATTTCCGAATGCACTATCATATGAAGATTACGGTTTCCAGTGTTTGATAAACCCATAATTCTGAGCGAACGCTTACAACTTCGTGTAAAAGAGTCACAGTGGGTTTTCCAGGTTGGTAAGCATGTTGATTCACATGAAGAGGCATCTCAGATGTGATGTTCGATAATGCATTCCACACCATTCAAAAGAAAAGAAATTAAACTGATCAATCTAAAACTCTGCTTTTTCGTAATATGCACGTCCTCCCATAAGGTTAAGCTATACAGTAATATCACACCAGGTTCTGGAAACATACTCAATCATAAAACTGCTAACAAATAGTATTTTAGAAACATTTTTGATAAACTCAAGTCACTTCTGGAACATGACAGGATAAATCCCGTCTGCTGAAATGTGCAAAACTATTCAGTGCCCATTGAGAGAAAGCCAGAGAGTGATTCATATCCGCACATTCGTGGAAGTGTATATGGAATAAACATTTTACAACTTATCAAAAATTAATCGAATTTAAAGTATATGGTTCAAATGGCACTATGGCAGTTAAACATCCCCATGTGAGATGAATAACTGTGATGTATTTGCGTCTATAATAGGTACATAACACTGAAAGTGTTTCTAATCTCGCACCCGTTCCACAACAACCGATATTCAAGCGCGCCCGCCACACTGAGAACACAGTTCACGAGTGTGCATCCATAGTATGCAGCACTGGCGCACCATCCATTTCCCAATCGACAAGTTGCCTTGAAATAGCTAAGTGGGTTTAAGCTTTTATTAGCATTATTACACCACTGGTGTGCCAGCCGTCACAACATCACTCCGCACCGGTTTGTGATGGTTAGATATAGCTAAGGCAGCGACCGGTGGGATGGAACATCGTCGCCTATGTTCCCATGATTACATCGCAAAAGTTTAATTTTACATGCAACTTGTTTAGACAAATTTACTTAAACACTAATTTTGGGATCTTCCTTAGCCGAGTGGGCATGCTGAAAGTGTCTGGGTTCGATTCCCGGTCGGACCAGGATTTTTTGGTAATGGAATCCCTTGACTTCCCTGGGCATAAAGTATCATCGTACCCGCCACACGATATACGAATGCGAAAATAGTAACTTAGACAAAGAAAGCTTTTAGTTAGTAATAGTAGACTGCCGTTATACGCATAATTGTCCCATGTTCCAAAATATGCAATCGAGAAAAACGCGTTTGAAGATTTTATCACATTTAGGCCTCATATTGACCAGGTGTATAATAAATTAAATTAAAATCTTCACAAAAGTATAAAGAGTAGCGTGTTTATTAGAGTCAAGAGTTTGTATTATGGGAATAAAGTAAATTTAGCTACGAAATTCAAAGTGGGACTGTTATGCCTAGAAATACGAGTTTTTTGGTGTATTTCTACGCATAACAGTCCCACTGATAGTAGTGACCAATTATGTGCTAAGCATACTGCTGTAGATGACCGTTCTTACGTATAGATTGTACCGAATGTAGAGGACGTATATCCTCAAGACTGGACGGAGCCACGTGTGGGGAAGTGAAGAAATACGATTTTATAGTTTGGGATGGAAAGCAAAGTTTTCTGTATTAGTGATAATGAGAAAATGTATGAGTTAGTGAAAGCAAGAGATAAGATTTTATAAATTCCTAAATCGACTCTTCCAGCTGCAGGCTTGACAGAAACTCATAAGCGAATTCAAGGTTATTCTGCGGAGTAAATATTTAACTCAAAATTCACGACACAAATCTTCAAGCGATTTGACATTTCTTTGGACTTTGTTTGCAATATCATAATATTTGATACATCGCAAATTAGGTTTTAGAACCACCAATATATATGCCACTTGCACCGAAGAGCCAATTATGCGGAATAACCCAGTATGTGGCCACGACTTCATCATGTTTGATATGTCGCAAGATTGGTCTCAGGACCGCCAATATAATGGTCACTTCCTCTGGGAAACAGGGTATCCAAAACAAGCTGTCATGTTATAAAGTCATCCAGGAACTTTTAAATCCCCCCCTTGATTTGTGAATTTATGAAATTTGATGTTGCCAGCTAGGTTTCAGAATCGACAGTGGCCACTAACATTTCCCCCAGGGAACCGGGAATTCGGAACAATCCGACATGTGGTCAAGTCATTCAAATACATTTGAACCACCTGTAGACTCATGATTTGCAAAGTCATGAAGATTGATATGTTGCAAGCCAGGTTTCAGATTCGCCAATATAATGGCCACTTCCCCCAGTAAACCGGTATTCGGAACAATCCAGCATGTGGCCAAGTCATCCAAAAACGGTCGAACTATTTTTATTTAAACTTGATTTGCTAAATCATGAAGTTGATTTGCCACAAGCCATGGACTCGAAATTAAAGTGGTTACTGATTCTTCAAGTGAGATTATTTCAGTACTCCTCGTGATGAATAAAAAAATACGGTGAGTTTCTAATCGATTACGGCGGTACAAAAAAATTGAAAAAAAATTGTGATTGACTCTGAAAGTTCAACTGAAATTCATTGAAAAACGGATGGGAAATAATATTTTGATGTTGAAAATTTCAATCAAATTTGACGTCAGACTCGCATGAATGATGAATGCATCCCGATAAGTAATACAAACACATAAAATAGGTTATGTTTCACATGGGATGTAAAGCCAACGTAAGAAGATGTTCAAAACAATTTTCCCAAACACCAACATATTCAAAACTGACAACTGAATATTTTGTTCGAGATTAGCGCAGCGAATTGTATAGTGTGACAGTTATGCGTAGAAATACAGTAGTGGGACAGTTATACGTGGAAATTCAACAATGGGACAAATTGACTTGGCTTGCTTTTCATTGAGTCTCCGAACAAAGTTTATTTTTGGTAAGTGCTTTCTGAAACTATACGTAAAAATAAACTGTTTGATGACAAAAAGTCAAAATGAACTAAAAGTAACATGGGACAATTATGCGTATAACGGCAGTAGAAGTGCTCATGAAAACACTAAGCTGAGAAGTAGGCTCTGTCCCAATGAGAATATAATGCCAAGATGAAGAAAAAGACTACTTTTAATTTGTAACTTCATTCCTAATACACTAGATGCCTGATAGTTTTCTGTGCAAGTATTATATTTTTTCGCGTTTAAAATGTAAATCTCAGTTGACAATCTTCACACAATGTATAAAGGAAACTAAAGAATATGTATATTAAAGTTTGAAAATAGATTTGCCACCGAGTGATCTGAAATTAAACATAAACCTCTCTCCGTCCGGTCGTAAAATATGCGATCAAATTTCAACCTTCCGGTTATGACCAACCTCAATTTTAGTGCCAACAACAGAAACAAAACCCCTCTACTCGCCTCGCAGTAATTGCACGGTACTTACTATTGGTGGTTACGGCTTAGCCAAACAAATATCTCTGTCATAACCGAGAAACCGTCGCCACATCATCAACAGCAGCTAGCACTACCGTCAACTAATACAACCAGTGATCTAGCAATTTGATAGATAGATATAGTCTTTCCGCTATACGCCCAGGGGAGATTGAATCGAAGGGAGACAGATTCTTGAATCTTATATTTTAAATATTTTCATAAAAACGAAATAAATTAAAAAAAACTCAATCTTTCCCAAACATATCTTTAATATATCACGATATTATTAAATGTACTGTATATTAAAGATACAAGGCTTTTTTGTAAATGCTTATAGGGCCCATTCACAAATTTCAAAACGCTGAAGGGGGTGGGTGGGTGTCCTCGATATGTTACAACTCATATAAAATTTGCTGACCATTCATACAAAAAAGCGTTACGAGGGTGTGGGTGGGTGTCAAAAATGGCCATTTTCAACGTTATGAAATTTGTGAATAAAAGTATCCACAATTCCAAACATACTGGAGATATATAATTATTAACATTAATAACATTTTTGAGACACGCAAAAGAATAATTTTGTTCTGCTGTGTTCTCCAGATGTTTGCTTCATTAAATTGCAAATGTAGGCTCAATTCATCTTCACCTTAAAAGCTCATAGATTTTTCTTAATGGGGTTTGTGGCAATTGACGAAATGTATCTGTTCAGTTCAACAGTTGATGAATTACTAATGTGCATTAACGGGTGTTTAATTGAAAAGAGAATGATTTCAATACCTTTCTGTAGATATATAAGGTAAGGAGCTTAAATGTTTTTCTATACAAGAGAATTGCTCTCTGTACTTCTTAAAAATGGGTAGCATATTTCTTTTTGACCCATTGCTCTCAGTTCAATCGAATATGGCGTCGATATAGCAAGCACTCCATGATCGTGTTGTACGGTTTTACGAAACGCACAATCATCTTGGAACAGTAGTTTACGCAACAAATAGCAGAATGATTTTTTTTTAATTTATTTATTAATATCATTTCAAACATTACATTCATTTCTTATATCTAGGTGTTCTGTGTTATTAAACCACACTATCATCCATTCATCATTAGGATTTTATTACAATTTGTTAACAACATATTACATTTCATTTGCCGTCGCAGTTCAGATTTTTTACAGGTGGAGTTGAATTCACCTGCTTATAAGAGAAAAAAAAACACGTTTTCAATTTACTTAATCTAACTTAACCTAGACATATAACGCATTAATCGTGGCAATAGATGATTGTAACGATTTTTGCCTGAAATTATTAATTATTTTATTTGACATTTGTTCCAATGTTTCAATATTGGATATTCTATGTAACTCATTGGTACTATACCAGGGAGGAAGCTTCAGAATCATTTCCAAAATTTTATTTTGAATTCTCTGCAGAGCTTTCTTCCTGGTATTACAACAGCTAGTCCATACTGGTACAGCATACAACATGGCTGACCTGAAAATTTGTTTGAATATCAAAAGCTTGCACTTAAGACAAAGTTTTGATTTTCTATTAATAAGGGGATAGAGACATTTTACATATTTATTACATTTGGCTTGAATGCCCTCAATGTGACTTTTGAAAGTCAGATTCTTATCTAGCATGAGCCCTAGATACTTAACTTCATCTGACCAATTTATTGGAACCCCTCTCATCGTGACAACATGTCTACTTGAAGGTTTCAAATAAAGAGCTTTTGGTTTATGTGGGAATATTATTAGTTGAGTTTTGGAAGCATTAGGAGAAATCTTCCATTTCTGCAAGTATGAAGAAAAAATACCCAAACTTTTTTGCAATCGACTACAGATGACACGCAGGCTTCGTCCTTTGGCGGAGAGGCCTGTGTCATCCGCAAACAAATATTTTTGACATCCCTGAGGTAACTCAGGTAAGTCAGATGTTAATACATTGTATAATATTGGTCCCAAAATGCTGCCTTGGGGACCACCAGCTCTTACAGGAAGTCTTTCAGATCTGGAGTTCTGATAATTAACAAGAAGTGTACGATTTGACAGATAACTTTGAATTATTCTAACAATGTATGTTGGAAAATTGAAGTTTTTTAATTTTACGATCAAACCTTTATGCCAAACACTGTCGAATGCTTTTTCTATGTCTAGAAGAGCAAGACCAGTAGAATAGCCTTCAGATTTGTTGCAACGGATCAAATTTGTTACACGTAAAAGTTGATGAGTGGTCGAAAGTCCATGGCGGAATCCGAACTGTTCAACTACAAAAAATGAATTTTCGTTGATGTGGGCTATCATTCTGTTCAAAATGACCTTTTCAAAAAGTTTACTGATGGAGGAAAGCAAACTGATTGGACGATAGCTAGAAGCTTCTGCAGGATTTTTGTCTGGTTTTAAAATTGGAACAACCTTAGCATTTTTCCATTTGTCAGGAAAATATGCTAATTGAAAACATTTGTTAAATATATAAACTAAAAATGATAAGCTACTTTCTGGAAGTTTCTTGACGAGGATGTAGAAAATTCCATCATTGCCAGGAACTTTCATGTTTTTGATTTTTTTAATAATAGTTCTCACTTCTTCCAAATCAGTCTCCCAGGCATTTTCGAAAACGTTCTCTTGATTGAGAATATTTTCGAAGTCCTGAGTAACTTGATTTTCAATTGGACTAGTAAGTCCTAAATTAAAATTGTGCGCGCTTTCAAACTGCATATCAAGTTTTTGAGCTTTTTCGCAATTAATTAGTGATAATTTGTTTTCCTCTTTCAATGCCGGTATTGACTTCTGAGGTTTTTTCAAAATTTTAGACAGTTTCCAAAAGGGCTTAGAGCCAGGGTCCAATTGAGGAATCTTATTTTCAAAATTTTTGTTTCTTAATTGTGCAAAACGTTTCTTGATTGCTTTCTGCAAATCCTGCCATATAATTTTCAAAGCAGGATTGCGAGTGCGCTGAAATTGCCTTTTTCTCACGTTTTAGGACGGATCAAAAGTTTAAGATTATCGTCGATAGTCACGGATTCAAATTTTACTTCACATTTTGGAATTGCAATGCTCCTGGCTTCAACAATGGAATTTGTTAAAGTTTCAAGAGCATTGTCAATATCAAGTTTTGTTTGTAAAGAAATGTTAACATCAAGATTAGAGTCAATATACGTTTCATATATATTCCAGTCGGCTCGAAAATAATTGAAAGTGGAGCTGATAGGATTGAGAATCGCTTCATGGGATATTTGAAATGTAACAGGGACATGATCAGAATCAAAATCAGCATGAGTAACTAATTCGCTACAAAGATGACTAGAGTCGGTTAAGACCAAATCAATCGTAGATGGATTTCTAGAAGAGGAAAAACATGTAGGGCTATCAGGGTATTGAATTGAAAAATATCCTGAAGAGCACTCATCAAAGCTGCCGTTGGAATTACTTTGTGAATTATTCCATGACCGATGTTTGGCATTAAAGTCACCAATGACAAACAAAAAAATTGACTTATTGCGAGTCAATTTTCGCAAGTCAGTTTGTTTGTCAGTTTCAAATGAAAAAAAAACACCACTTGAGGGTATCAAAAATCATATTATGGTGCATTCACCATTATTTTGCAATTTCTGCAACTCAAAACAATAACGTAATGAAAGGCGTAATACGCAACTCAAAACAGTTACGTAATGAAAAGGCGTTGCGTTATATTTATTTCGTACCTGATTTCAGTTGTGTAATAACTATAACCGCACTTCTTAACTCAGTGCAGGAAAGTAGACCATATCATGACAGATTAGCGTGATGAAAAACAGCCTATTACAATGAGAAATTACAAAAAACATTTTTTTGTAATTTCATAAAAGACCACTTGAAGTTATCAGGAAGAATATCAGGATGCATTCACCATTGTTTCGCAATTTCTGAAATTTTTTTATATATTGATTCATAACACAACTCAAGTCGTAATGAAAAGGCGTTGCGTAATATTCATTACACAACTGATTTCAGTTGCCTGAGCGTGGAGCGGATGGCCGGTAGTGGCCGTCCAGCAAAGATAATGACTAAGAAGGAAGTGTTGAAAAAGCTGTTCGATAACAAGAACGGAAGTTTGCGTGACGCCGGCCGAAAATATCACTGTACAAAAATAATTGATAGCCAAGGATACGAAGCAGTTGAAAACAAGTATCCAGAAGATGGACGTCAGTGCCGCCCAGCGCTCTTGTGAGAGCATCGCGACTAATTTGGGCCGTACGACTGATCAGGCCCCCCTTCCCAATATTCATTGACGTTTTTCGAAGAATAAATATTATTTTTTTATAAAAAAAAATACTGATTTTGTTAAAATGTTTTTAACGATATTACTGAAATAAAAATCTTATTATTTTTTAATTGAACACCCGTTACTTAGATACAATTGAGTACAGCCCTTTTGCGAAAACATTATGTCGATTGACTCGACCTGCACTTTTCTCCCCTATTGCTATGCTATACAGTGGTAGCTATACATTCGGTACAAAGAGTGCAAAATTTTAAAAATAAACACATTCTCTTCCACATGTTGCAGTAGACGTGAATATGGTCAGGAGCCTCTCGCAACGACTCCCGTTCCCACCAGTACCGATAATCTACTAGCATTAATCGCCAGACATATACTATGTCCATGGCTGTGTATATGGGTTAAAGTTTGGGGTAGGTTAGGATTCACGAGCAAACAAACCATTAACAATTTCGCTCTCCTATACTACTATCGCGTATGTACACAATCTTGCTGCAAAAATCTCTGCCTTTCCGCAGACATACTTTTGAGTCTACACACATCTACTAACCGAGCGATACGTTTCGACCGCGGATTGCACTTAGTACAAAGCGTATTACGACACACAGCTGCACTCATCGCACACCGTTCACTGTTATTAGCTAGTGTGCGCGCAAATTTCTTATGCATGACCTTCCCCTGCCACAGCGAGACAATCTTGTTGGGGTAGGATTCGGTGTTATCAGTCTTCAAAGCTCGCAATGCTGAACGGTCGTTCGCCACTCACCAGCTTTGCTGATGCGTCACCAGTAGGAAACGTTAGTCAATAGTTGGACAACAAAAACAGAAGTCAATCAAATTTTCATAACGACACCACAAGACTAAAGAAGTCCCCCTCCCTTTCGTACAAATTACAGTTAAATTCCCATGAGTCAATGTTCCCTGACTCAATATCGAGTTATGGAACCATACTAAAAGTAAAATTAATTGATTACAAAGATGGTTCCCTCAAACAGAGTCCCAAAGAATATTGGTTCCATTGCTTTATCGATATTTTCATGAGTCGATGGAATCTTCAATATCGACTCATAGAGGGATAACTATAACATCTATAATATTCTATGACTCAATATTGAAAGGACCATCGAGTTAGGTAGGTATCGAGTTGCGGAACAAAAAACCAGTGCAACTGCGATCCTAGGGATTATCAAGGTAGCCATGAAAAACAACTTTTACTTTGATTCTCTAACTCTAACTCGATATCGAGATACGAAATATCGAGTTGACTGTAGTTTGAGACACCTTTCATCATAAGAACCCGCCTAAACATGTAAGCTACCATGCGCCTCCTTTTTTAAGGAAACGCGAAACTATCATACAAAGCTCGAAGCGGAGAATGTCAACTACCCAAGCGTATAGATATTATAACTAACCTGGTTGTTTAGTTCACACACTCAACTAAACTAACATAATGCTGCCATTGAGCCGGGAGTGTTCAGTTTCGCAAAAGTTCAAACTAAAGTAAAGTTGAATATTGATCTCTGTAAAACACGGTTAAGGGGCACGAATTACTCCGTCAGCCTCTTTTCATCGTGCAATGCTAGTTTTAATCTATCTCATTCCTCGCCGCAATAATTGCAATATTATAAAAAAAAACGCTCCAGAAGATGCACAGTGCGACGAGACAACCTATTATAGCAATGCTTGGCATTGAGGATAATCACTTATGTCTTATCAAATGTCAACAAACGCGTGACGAGTAGAATCGTTCAAACGAGCGATGTTACACTTCCGCCTTTCAATAATGCTTATGCTATAGACTGTAAGCCGTGGAAAACATTCGTCTAACGGATTTTTATTTCTATTCTCCTTCCACAGGAATTATGACACTGAGCCGTGGACCTTACAGCGAGCTCGATAAAATGAGCCTTTTCCAAGATTTGAAGCTGAAACGAAGAAAAGTTGACTCAAGATGTAGCAGCGATGGAGAGTCTATAGCGGATACCAGCACTTCATCACCTGACCTTTTGCAGCCTTTGTCACCCAAGATGTGCGATCAGCAGCAGTCGGCAGGCCAATTGGAGCTGGACGATCCCACCGAGCTCGAGGATGGCTCTCCAGCTCCAACGGCTGCTGCAAATCACCACCACCACCTTCAACACCACCCAACTCACCACCACCCTCATCATCACCATCATCACCCCCATAGCAATAATATGGATAATAACAACACGTTAACAAGCAACAATAACAACAACGACTGTATAACGTCACCAAAGTTAGAACATGATGGCAGCATGATGAAGGACGATGATGGCGACAGTGAAAGGGCGTCACCAGATTCGCCTGGTTTGCTAATCGACGAACGTCCACCTTCGAGACTGAAACCTGCGGATCCTGGTGGTTGTACGCCGGGTGCACTTCCTAATTCCTCCAATTGCGGTGGGGGCGCTAGTGTGATACGTTCGGTGGCGGATGAGCGTCCCCGGTCTTCAAGTCCGCCAAACAGCCATAATTTAGCGCTAATGAATTCCATTCAACTCCTGCAACAACACTACAGTGCAAGCGGTAACGCTGGTAGCAGTAGTAGTAGCAGCTCTATTGGTGCTGCCCATAGTGTGCCAGGTCATCAGCAACAACAGCACGTGACCGTACTTGTCACCCCATCTCGAATGAAACCAGATCATCCGACGACGTTGGTTACGCTAGGGATGCGAAAACAGGCGCCACCGTCAATTAATCTAGCAAATACCAGCAACAACACCAACAGCAGTAGCACTAATAGTAGTAATAATTGTAACGGTAGTAATAGCAACGTTGGTAGTAATAAGAACGAAGAGCCTAATAGACTTACATCGACACCGCAGAGTTCAACGTCGTCATCACCTTCATCTTCGTCGTCATCTTCGAACTCATCATCGAATTCGTCATCAACATGTGGTGTATCGCCAAATCAAGCAAACCAACAACCAGTCCATCTTCAGATGTTTCAACAGCCTCCTATCGGTGGCATGTCTAAGTTCTCATCTAGTCAATCTTTGTCAAACAATTCAAATATCCAACAGCAGCAACAGCATCTCGCCCAACAACAAATGCTGCAAGCAATGCAACAGCAAATTCGGATAAAAAAGGAACGCATGCCGCAATACACGATAGTTAACCAAAATACCAACATGTCATTAATGCATGGCAACCAACATCGCCAGCAGAACATTCACATGATTCCTAACCCACAACAACAGCTGTATGTGAAACGTGAACGACCATTACCTGGTCAGAGTCACACAGTTGTGAACATGCCGCCTGTTTCAATGGCTGGTCCCGCTAATCACCAAAGGCAACCTCCGAGTAGTCCTGTCCAAGTCTGCAATAGTACATCGCCAATGCAGCCACCAATGTCACCAAGTCAACAGCATCAAAACCGACAGCAAAGCCCTGTTCATATGGGGTCCAACAATATGGGCCAATCACCACATATTATCATCAAACGAGAACGGCAAGCAGCTAGTCAAAGTATGACTAATGCTATGCAACTATCACCAAACAACCAGCGGTTACCAAGTCCTATTCAAGTCAGTCCTACCACGTCTCCACTAAATCCCGCCATGCAGATACGACACCCCATGCGGGATGCTGCCATATTATTTCGCGTAAAAAATGAAGCACAATTACCAAATCTCATGCAACAGCAACCACCTGGAATGGCTCACCGGATAACCGTTTGGCCCGGTGGACAGCAGCGTATCAATGGCGTCAAACCGGAAGTGATCGGTGGCCCGTTACCGCCGTTGCGAAACCAAATGTCCCCCCAACAGTCGCCGCAGCACCATCAAAGTCCTAGCCCTATCGCCTCGCAAACGCCACCACGGAACACCCCGACAGTCATCATGGGCGAGTCGTGCGGTGTACGGACTATGGTCTGGAGCTACGACTCTCCACCGCAAGTACAAACCACTACGCCACCAATTGCGCCATCTTCGGCGACAAACGTGACAGCATCGCAGGGTCCGCTAGGTCCTGGATCTTCGCTCGGGATGGGCACCATTCCTCCCTCGCCGGGTAACCACCATCACCAAAACAGCAACAGCAGCAGTAGCAGCAGTAGTACCAACAACAACGAGGAGGCGGCGCATCTACTTCTAAGCTTAGGACAAACCGTAAGGCAAAACGAGGTAAACTTCTTCTACTCGGGGGCACCGGTGCCGTTTGCGTTATTTCAAATACCATCTGTGTAACCTACATTTTTTCAGCTTTTTTATAAAAATTCCTGCAACATATTTGCCGTTTGTGTTCAACTAATTGACCTAATTTGTTGAGATTTGTTGTAAAATTATAAAAAAATCAGGTCAAGCATCAAAAGTTTGTCCTAGCTATCGACAATGCATTAATAGTGATGGTTTACGAATATTACTGATAGGCAAAGTTTTGTAATAAATTTATGTACATTAACTCATCGTGCTTGTGTAAACATGGACAAAATATTAGCGAAATTATGGAAAAAATGTACGTGCTCATGTGGCATTGGAATCCACGACTAGTGTGTAATAGACGAGTATTTCACCCATTAAGCTACTGAGTTATTGAGTTACTTGATGACTCAACAGCTTCAAAGTTTACAAATTTATATTCAAATTCCAAAGGTACACGCGGGTTTTTTTTTTCAAAGCTCTCAAATCCATCCATCTTGAGAGAAAGCCGCGTGAACTTCGTTGAAGACTGTAACATCGTGCTTTGTTCTGTGTTGGACCCCTGTTTTTGCTGACCATATTTGAAATTCGTTTATAATGTCAAATTCTGTAGTCATTAGCTACTCCAACTTGTGCTTTTAAAATCGTTTCAGGAAGAGTTTTTGTGATTCCAACTGAAAAAAAAACATTCCAATTGGGAATGATTTCTCCGACAACTCCCTAAAAATATCTAGAACTAACTATCCTGGAATGTATACAACAATTTCTAGTGAATATCTTGTTGAAGTTGTTTATTTTTAAAGCTCTTTCAGAAATTCATATAAGTTCAAATTCAGAGACTCTGTATCTAGTAAAATATCCCGGAATTAAAATAAACACCCGAAGTTGAAATACAGTCTCCCAAACTTTGAAACTTATGAAAAACGGCATTCAAATCCTCCAAGTGTTATGTATTTATTTCCTCCAGAAATAGTTCATCTAAAATATGTTGCATTGATTTGTTCAGGAATCAATCATCCAATTTCGCTAGGAGTTACTTTTTTTTCTAGAATTCTTCCAAATATTCAAGAAGTTAATTACAAAGATATTGCGGGGAAATTTAAAAATTTGGATTGCTTCGCGGAAATAACGCGCTGTGGGCTATCTCCGCACAGAACAGAAGTCACACAGTGTGCGTTGACTGCTAATTGGAAAAAAGATCATCAACCTTGTCGCTACATGAGACGTCATCAAAATCACAACTTAGGTTAACTATTTCACTGAAGAAGGCTTCCTACGGCTGCTTTAAAATGTCCAATGCTGCTAAAAGATCTGATCTTTTATGTGGTGCTCAAATATTTAGAAATTTGTGTGATAGACACTCGGTTCTTGATTAGAGAATTCAACGTTGCATCATACACTATGGACCGATGCACGAGTTTACTAATTTGACGTTTGGGCGGTGCCGAATTCACTAGTTTCCATGGTGATATAAATAACACAGCACCGGTAAAACGTCAAATAGTGAACCCTTGCATAGGTCCATGCTTTCCAATCAACGGGCGATGGACCGAAACACGGAATTAGATAGCTCACAATGTTACTGTATGAATTCATTTGTACAGATTCCATATGTTATAAGGTTGTTCGTGTATGCGATTCAACATGGTACCGCAATAGAATATGTCGAAACTAAAAATATTAATCGAGCAGAAATGCATCGCCCGGCAGGAATTGCTGTAGTTGACAAATGTAATACAATTTTGTCGATCATGTAACATGGCTCAATAATGATTAAGTCTAATATTCAGTAATTTCCCGAATTTGATTCTCAATGTCACTTCAATCAAAACAATCACACCGAACAACGAGCAAGGCTGTCTATGATCTTTTTCGTGGGAAATTTCCCATTCGAACTCTCCTGATTTTCCAGGAATCAATTTTTTTCTTGCAACGCGTAATAATGACATCTCGAAAAATCTAACTACGAGGAATCCAAATGACATTTCTCAAGTTATGATTACTTGGATTCAGTAGCGTAGCTTGGAGGGTGCGGTCCGCACCGGGCCTAAAGTTATTAGGGACCCCGGAATCATGATAAAAAAATGCTCATAGGATTAGAAATTGAGTTTCTGAAACTCAAACTAAAATGCATCGGGGCAAGGAAAATCAAATTGGGAGGGGCCCTGATTTGTTAATGAGTAAGGGCTCCTATATCATCTACTATACTGATAAAGGTAGCATTTATTGTAACGCTATAGAACAGTACTTTTGAACAGAACATCCTAGTTTTGGATACGAAAATGCATTGTTCTGTTAAGGCTCAAGAATCCATTATTCAATCATCAAAAATGAAAAACCAATTTTTTCGTTCAAATCCAAAGAAATCCTCATAAAAATCTATCATTGCAATCCATAGCAATTTTAATGCAATCATAGATTTCCATATACATTGCATAACATTTAAGTAAAAAAACTGGTTTTGAAAATTCGTAAAACTATGATGGTTATTTTCCTCTTTATCATTGAATATCAGGGGGCTCTCTATAACTTGAGCCTGATGAAGCCAGAAACATGCTTAGGTTTGTTTTGTGAGCCACATCCTTAACCAAGCCGAAATGAATGTTTGTACACAATATTTTATACATTCTTGAAAAGTACCAAAGAATTAACGCGAACGAAGTGTTCACCTCTCTAAAGACTCTTTTTCACGCAATACATCTAATCTATCTGAAGTCTCTTTTTCCTTTTTTCGCATTACAATTATTTTTTATGTGAATTCTTGAGGCTCCAGAGATTACTACGTGATTATTCCATAGGTTCATAGATTTTCATCTTCTGGAGATTCATTCAGAGCTTTCTTCAGGTATACATACGTATAAAGACTTTTCCAGAAATCATCACAGGAATTCTTATGGAGATTCCTCTAGGAATTCTCCCACGAATTTGCCTTGAAATTAAATGATTTCTTAAGATATGCTAAGGCGGCTTCCACAAATTACGTAACGCTCTAGGGGGAGGGGGGGAGAAGGCTCCAGCGTTACGGCTCATACAAAAATTTAAAATTTTTCATACAAAAAGCGTTACGGAGGAGGGGGGGGTGGAGGTGGTCAAAATTTTCCAATTTTAGCGTTACGTAATAAATGGACGCCGCCTAAGAGGAATTCTTTCAAAATTTGCTCCTGAAAATCCTTCAGCAGCTCAACAACGAAAATTCTCTCAGAAATTCTTAGAGAAATCGCAGGTATTACACTGAGATGTCTAAAACTATTCCTACAGATTTTTTTCCAGGAAAATAAGTTTTATTCTACGATTTTTGAAATTCGGGGGAAAATTATTTCGAGAAATCATACAAGAATTTCTAAAATATCTCTCATGGAAATTTGGCAGAAATACTTCCATCCGTTTTTAGAACCAATTCTGCAATAATTATCCCACTGATTATCCCAGGCATTGCTCCATACATTCATCCATAGGTTATTTCACAAAATCCTTAAGATTTTTTTCCAAATATTTTAACGATAAACCTAACCAAGGATTCATCATCATGAATATCTTTAGGATTTCGTTTAGAAATATATCTAGTTTTTTTTTAAAGCATAAAATAAATCCAATAAAATCTGAAAAATCCTTAGCATCTTCTCGGACAAATTTATAGAGAAATCTTATAACAATTTGATGACTCCTTAGAAAAAATTTCTTAGGGAATCATCGGGAAAAAAACATTCTGCCAGTGTCATTGGAAAAAGTTCTGGTTGAGTTTTTCAAGGTATCTCGAATGAAAATTCTGGAGGAATTCTTCGGGAAGTCTGTGAAGGAATCATTAAATGTACTCCTGAAGAAATCTCTGAATTGATAGTTGAAGCAAACTTTTAGCAAATAACTGAATTACATTATGATGAAATTTCTGAAGAAAATCATATAATCCCACAGAAACATTTAGAAAGACGCTTTGAAAGTTGTCTGGTCGGATTACTTAAGGAATCCTTATCAAAATGTGATTCCTGTTCAGTCTCATTTTGGTTTCAATTTTCAGGCATGAGGGCTATAAAGTTCATTTCTTCCATTATTTTCAATCCCTAATATTAATATTGATTAAAAGTATACAGTCGACTCTCCACATCTCGATGTTTTACATCTCGATATCTCTCCCTATGTCGTTGATTTTTTCGGTCCCTTCATGCTACATACATTTTCACTCTCCATGTGTCGATATCTCCCTATCTCGATGTGATTTTCGTTCCCAATTTTCTCTCTGTATGTCGATATGCCCATAATCAAAGGTAACTAGACTAGATTTTAGAGATTCAAAACAATTTGCGAAGACGAAATGACATCTGTTTGTTTTTGATTTTCGTGGCAACGGAGTGGTTTTCAATCTAGTACCGTACACCCCCGTTAATTTGAACGGTACCTCATGCAAACCATCGGGGTTCATTTTTAATTTGAACATCTAGTCACCCTAGAAACGTGTTTCTGGTTACTTCTTTCACTGTTTTGTTTTGATTCTGCGTTCCGTTCTACAGTGTTCCATTTCACTTTACTCCGTTCCATGAGCTAAATGACGTTTGAACCATTTTTAATCTGAACGATGTGCAAATTAGCGGGGTACAAATTAAAAAGATGGTCCCTTCGATATCGAGATGGGGAGAGGCGACTGTATTATTGTTTCGATTAATTGATTAGTCAATTGGTACAGCCCTATTTGGGAGAACCCCCGAATTTGACTCCGCACCGGACCCGGAAACCATAGCTACGCCACTGCTCGGATTTCAGATATTGCTCCATGGGATATTCTCATACAAATCCTAGTTAAATCCTCGGAGGAGTTTCTAAATAATTTCTGGAGTAATTCTCGAAGAATTTCTTCATTAAACTCTTAAGCGAAGTATGCACTTCAACAGAAAAGTAATCGCCTATCTCGATGCGTGGGAAATTTCTTGCAAGAAATGTTCAAGAAAAACATTTTTCTTTGATCGCAGTACGCAGTTGAAAAGAAACGTCAATTCAAATGGAGCTCACAGTAGGAAATTTGTTGGGAAGAAATTTTCACTTTTCTTGAGTGGAACAGCATACCTAGCTTTAGGTTGATTTTCAAAAAGCGCTTCGGAAAATGTTTGTAGAACTCGATAAAGGAACAGAATAAGTTATGCTTCGAAAAAGAGCACCCGAGGAAATTATTGTTACTATTTTGAAGGAGTTCCTAAAAAAATTCTTCTATTTATCTGTGTAGGAATTTTGGTGGTCTGCATGAAATTCTTAGACTCATGGAGCAGATAGTATTTGTTTTTTTTTAATTTGAAAGCTTTCCAAAAAGTATACTAGGAAGAATTTCTATAAAAAATGCTACAATACAAGATAGCTTTGAAAAAAAAAATTTGGAGTAATTCTTGAATGCATTTCATGCTTTCTAACAAGAGAATTTCCTCAGGAAAGAGATCCATGCAAGAATCTTTGATGGAATTTATGGAATATTTATTGCAGAGTCTCAGAAATTTAACATAAGTAATGTTTCAAGAAAGGTTGAGGCTGAAAGGTTTGAAGTAAGGTGAAGATAAACCTAATAGCTCGCATTTCCGAAAGCTTACTAATGTTCGTTCAAGCAGAAAACATAATCGATTGGCTACTTACACTCACATTTGAGCTCTTGAAGTTAGATAAAATTAGAAAATTTTTGTATTATTAATTGACAACCCTGAATTCCGGGTATAGTTCCTGAAAGATTTCAAAATTCAAAGATTGCAAATTGATCTGAAACCAATACCATCTTTGGAGCGTTGGTATTTGGAATCTAGCATCATATAGAAACATGAAATTACATCACCCTGCCATAGTCCCCGGTAATATTCGAATGGAATGAAGTGTTTGCCTGAGTCCTTTTCCAGTTTCCCAAGTTACACTAAATACTTCACTTTGTGCAGCCTGAATTTGTTGTTCTTGAGCTATTGAATGGCATTCTTTACTTTCCCCTTCGTGGCAGCTGGTTAGTTTCCATTGACCGCTGTGCTGACAAAGCTATTGCCTTCGCTGTTCTGATCCTCTAAGCCTGTGTTATCTTCGCCATGCATATGTTCATCGTAGTACTGCTCCCATCTTTCAATCACATCGCGTCTGTCCGTCAAAGTCCCAACACGTTTCAGCTCGCGGCACAAAGATTTTGTAGGATGCGTTGAACTTCGGATAGAACTTGTGTGTTTCCTGAGAAAGACGCAGCTAATCCATCTTCTCATGCTTCGCATCTTCCAGGCGTTTTATCCTCTCGAAAGAAAGTGTGCTGTTTCCTTTTCCGTCCACAACACTCCACGTTCCGCCGGAACACTTGCTGCAACATGAGGGCCCATACTGCATTCTTCTTCTCCAGAATTTGTCTCCCTGTCAGACTAATTGTTCCCTTGACTCACACGTATTGCTGATCTCAGTTACATCGTTTATGGCTACCCTTACTTTACTCTTACAAATCTCAAAAAAAAAATCCCTATCACATCTTTCAAATATTTTCGTAGAAATTATTAGGATTTCTCCAAAAAGTTTTCAAGAACTACTTAGGCAACTTTATTAAATAGAATTATGTATTCCAATAATTATTCTAGTATTGAAGTGTGTTAACCTGGATTTTTCTAACATAAATTCTCCCAGGAATATCAGAATTATTTTCTATGACTCAGTATTGACATATAGAAACAAATAAGTTCACACTTAAATGATTTCAAATTTACTACGATAAATCTAGGGGGCAAAGCAAAACGGAAGAAGTGATGATTTGGCGTTTAGCACTACACTACAATGCTCTCTCTTTTACACAGCAATAGGTTTGTGTTCCATTACTTGTTATTTCTATGAGTTACTTATTTAAAAAATCTCAACTGATAGAATTTTCAGTTTAATTTGTCAAAGCGTAGTTATGTTGAAAATTACGACTAGTCATCACACAAAATTTCATTATTCCATCACAGTTAACAATCCTACGTAAGGTCAAAGAATTGACAAAAGAGATTTCAAAGATGTTATAGCTGCTCAGTCAAATTTCTGACCCTGCGTACCAAATTTAGAGCTTTTGGAAAGTTTTGTCTTTTAATACCGCTTGTACCACTTTACTTTTTTTCTCTCGAGGCTCAACCATGGACTCCCAATCGATCCGGACTGCCCCTGAATATGGAACGGTTGTGGGCGGGAGATTATACCCAGTTCCCCACGGGACACCAAATGCATGCTCTCAATCTCACCTCGCAGCAACCGTGGAATATGCCACCGGGTCCAAAAAAGGTGATTTTATTATACACAAGAAGATTATACATTTTCTAACATCTGTCCTTTTCGCAACTGAAGGAATTGCTTGAGGACATGCCTCCTGACGAGGATGAACAACCGTTGGTGTGCATGATCTGCGAAGACAAAGCCACCGGATTGCACTACGGCATCATCACCTGCGAAGGCTGCAAAGGATTCTTCAAGCGAACCGTGCAAAACCGAAGGGTTTACACGTGCGTCGCGGATGGTACCTGTGAAATAACTAAGGCCCAGCGCAACCGCTGCCAGTATTGTAGATTTAAGAAGTGTATCGAGCAAGGAATGGTGCTTCAAGGTGAGATACTTTGTTGTAAGGCAAAAGTATTTGAAGGTAATGATTAATCATCAATATCTTTGAACATTGCAGCTGTTCGAGAAGATCGTATGCCAGGAGGACGAAACAGTGGCGCGGTTTACAACCTGTACAAAGTAAAATATAAGAAACACAAGAAAAACAACCAGAAAGGTAACAACCACCAAAAACTCGGCATGCCCGGTGACAATCCAAAGTCGATGTTCTTGACGTCATCGACGACGCCGCCGATCAAGTCGGAAAGTATTAGTCTGCCATCGCACCTGGTCAATGGAACGATACTGAAAACTGCCCTGACCAATCCAAGCGAAATCGTGCATTTACGCCATAGACTGGACAACGCCGTCAGCTCGTCCAAGGATCGGTCGATCTCGTACGAGCAAGCCTTGAACATGATACATACCCTTATAGACTGTGATGCTATGGAGGACATAGCGACCCTACCGCATTTTAGTGAATTCCTCGCCGACAAGTCGGAAATTGGCGATAAGCTCTGTAATATAGGTGATTCGATTGTACATAAGCTCGTCTCGTGGACTCGCAAGTTGCCCTTCTACATGGACATCCCGGTAGAGATCCACACCAAGCTACTGACAGACAAATGGCACGAGATACTGGTGCTGACGACCGCCGCCTATCAGGCCTTACACGGCAGCAAAAGCATAGGTAGCCAGCTCCAATCCTCGACCGGCGGGAACGGTCCGGGAGGTGGAACCGTTCTCGCACCTGACAAACAAGACTCCGAGTTTGTCGAAGAGGTACTAGATTTAACGAAAAAAAAGCCAACAAATTGTTACTAAACTTTTCCTTCCACAGATCACAGCCCACCTGCATACGTTACAATCCTGCCTAACCACCCTAATGGGTCATCCGATTTCGATCGAACAACTGAAAATTGACGTCGGTCAAATGGTTGAGAAGATGACCCAAATTACGATAATGTTCCGACGGAGTAAACTCAAGATGGAAGAGTACGTCTGTCTCAAGGTTTACATTCTGTTGAACAAAGGTACGGTTGTGGCAAATGAATGCGTGAGAAAATTTGACTAAACGTTGTTTTTCATGTTTTTCACAGAAGTCGAATTGGAGAGCATACAGGAACGGTACGTTCAAGTACTTAGGACTTATCTACAGCACACCGTACCACACAGTCCAAATCGACTGGCGGACCTGTTATCCCATATACCTGAGGTAGGTGAAAGTTTGCACTTTTTAAGTGAAAAGTACTCCAGATTTTTGAATTGAACCAAAAAATTATGGGTGGAAAATCCTTCACTAACGATGTTTCGAATAAATTTCTAGGATATATTTTCACTGATGGTACAAAAATCTTCCACTTCACAAAATTCCTACTTTCTAACTTTTAGAAAATGAAATAGTAGTTTACGGAACAAGTTGCAGAATGATCCTACGAGGTTTGCCGAGTAGGATAATTACGGCGAGTGCTGTAAAAATCGAGTTCTGCAAACGAGTTACGTACAACATTTTTTGCAATTTCGTAGAAGACCACTTGAGGGTATCAGAAATTATGTCGGAATGCATTCACAATTATTTTATAATTTCTGAAAAAATGTTGTGTAATTATTAATTATGCAACTCAAAACAGTTGCGTAATGAGAATGTGTTGCGTAATGACTCATTACAGCACTGGTTTCAGTTGCGTAATGACTATTCCCGCACTGCATACTTCAGTGCAGGAAAGTAGGCCGTTTCATGGCAAATTGGCGTGATGAAAAACAGCCTATTACGATGAGAACTTTTCGTACGACCGATTCGGTCAAGCACTGGATTTGAAAAGGATGAGTTGAAAATTTCAAACTACCAGGTTGCTACGATCGAAACGAAAATGGCAAACGATCACGTTCTAGAAGGTTCTCGTGCATGTGCAGTAGAAACAGTACAGTGCGACTCACAAAATCTGATTGCTTCAGTTTTCTTTCTTTTGCACCAGTGGTGCTCATCCTGCAGCCCGCGGAACACTTTAAAAAAAAAAAATTATCATGAGAATCTTTTTTTTCATTAAAACATACCGTAAGGACGCCATTCACCGCTCATGCTCCATTCACCGCTCATTCAATTATTTTGAAAAATGTGAACAAATTTTCGCAATAAAAGTTATTAGCATGTATTAGTATACCAAAATGGATTGTATCAGAATGAAATTCATATGATTTTATATTATAGATAATTTATAAAACATAATTTTAGGCTGTTTTAGGCGGTAAACATGAGTTCAACAATGATTTTATTACGGCAGATGAAAAAATGCTTCTTAGCTGCCACGGTTCAATATGTTGTTGTACTATAGTACAAAGAATACAGCCAGCTAATGAAAGCAACTTAATTCCAACTAGTGCTGTAAATAGGGCCTCATATTTCGGATGAGCGGTGAATGGCGCCCTAAACCTGTATCATTGACAAACATGTCATTCGGTACTATTATACATTTTTCACATTTCAACTTTTTTCCTACAAAAACAAATGTTCAATCTTGCGTCTAGTGCAAAAAGTTGTAAAAAATCTCAAACAGCCGATTTTTGACAGAATTTTACATGTTGAAATGCTGTTAAATGAGCGGTGAATGGCGTCCTTACGGTACATTCTTCTTAGATGAAATACATTCACCAGGATGTAATGTAAAACGCTTGGTAACTTTTGATCTTAGAAAATATGGAAATTTTTGATCTTAGAAAATATGTGAGGAGCCAGACCCAATTCTTGACACTTTTGATTCACTTCAGCGGTGGGATTTTTTGAAAGCTACTGAGCTCATATTCGGCCACAATATGCGTCGCACTGAAGCGCTTCTTACTCCCATACCAAAGTGAATCATGGAAGTGCCCAAGTGGTTCTGCACCATATTCTACGAGACTTCTGCTTTTTAATCCAAATTTATAACTGAAAAAGAACAGTATTTTTAACCTTCATTGTATTCCAAATTAAAAGTGTTACGGTTGAACAAGCGAAAACAAATATGAGTGACACCTTCAACATCTTCTTCTTCTTGGCATTACGTAATCACTGAGGCAGAGCCTGCTTCTCAGCTTAGTGTTCTTATGAGCACTTCCACAGTTATTGACTAAGAGCTTTCTTTGCCAAACTTGCCATTTTCGCAATTGTATATGGTGTTACCAACCACACGATACTCTATGCCCAGGGAAGTCTAGGAAATTTCCATTACGAAAAGATCCTGGACCGACCGGGAATCGAATCCAGAAACCTTCAGCATGGCTTTGCTTTGTAGCCGCGGAATCTAACCACACGTCCAAGGAAGGCCCTGACGACCTTCAACATTCAAACTCAAATTTTGAAAGCTATAACACTTTGAGATAATTTACCCAAAGTAAGATAGCTTTCAAAATTTGAGCATTAATTTTAAGACGCCTATCACTAAATCCAGTAATTTCGTACAAGTTAACTAACTGATGGAAATTCTAACCAATACCGCAGAATGAAAATATAACATGTGTTCGCCGTGCTTCATATCAACTGATTGTTGTTTCAAACACTTATCGACACACTATTTTTTTATTGGGATCTATACCTTTATTGTACCTTGATGGCTACAGCGTATCGTCACGCCATTGCCGGGCGTATTGTAGATCTCCATCTTCGTCGGTCTTGGGTGATACTTCTCCAGTTGCTCCGAACTTTTAGGGTCGTCAGGACCTCTTCCACTGCGTACAGCCAGCGTCTCCGTGGTCTTCCACGAAGTCGCCGACGTCTACCTGGTTCCCTGTTGAATATTATTTTCGCAATTTTTTCTTCCGGCATTTGTACTAAGTGACCAGCCCACTGAAGTCTGCCGTATTTCACATGCTTAATCATATTCGCATCATTATACACTTGATACAACTCGTAATTCATGCGCCTGTGCCATACACCATTTTCGAGTTTCCCAACGAGTATTGTCCGCAGCACTTCACGCTTGAAAACACCGAAGGCGTTCCGGTCTGCATCTTTCAACGTCCATGCTTCGTGCCCGTAAATCCTTACAAACATCTTCAAAAGTTTGGACTCTATCCCACTGCTGAATTGAAGAAAATACCTTGGAGTTATTTACTCTTTGATGGTGTGTTCATGAAGTTTTCAAACCCGTTTTCCATACGAATGTTCAAAAAATTACAGAGGAATGGAACATGTTCCAATCTTAATGAAACTTTCACAACTTGCTTGTCACTACGATATATTTTCGAGAAAAATATAAAGATGATCAAAACAATTTCCATGTTGATGTTCTACGGTGCGAAAGTCTGTAGTGGGACTGATATGCGGTTACTTTTCAGTATGGGACAATTTGACTTGCTGTTTTTTCCTAATTTTTCCGAACAAATCATAATATTTCATTAGTACAGCTGAAAGACCATTGGAAGAGATGTTGAAACTGAACTCAACTCAATTTTGACGAAAATGCAGATGGGACTGACTTGCGATTCACGGCAGTAAAATTATCCCATAATGAAAAGTAACCGCAAATCAGTCCCACTACAGATTCGCACCGTGTAACACAAAAATGAACCGGGTTTTGATAATCTTTATATTTTTTTCGGATAAGTATCGTAGTGAAAAGTAAATTGTGAAAGTTTCAATACGTTTTGAATATGTTCCAATCCTCTGGTTTTTTTTTCGAATATTCGTATCGAAAACTAGTTTGGAAACTTCACAGCCCATTTTCTCAATACCTAGTTTTTACAGATGGGACAGACTTGCGACTCATGATAGTCATAAGTCATACTGTCAGACTACTATGATTTAAGTACTGTGTTACCACACTGATAGCTTTTTTAACCACTCCTATGTACGGTGCATCCACAGCTTGCGCGTCATCACCAATGTTGTTACCTTCTCGAATATTCTTGAGGAATTAAAAAAGCTAGATAGTTCAACATCTTTTTTATTCGGAAGGTAATACTAGAATAATCACAACTGACAAATTTTCTCACAGTTGTCCGGCATTTCTAATACTATTTGTATTTGGTGATCGTATCCATCTCACCTTTTCATTTGATAGCAGTAGTAGTCTTGCAATCTTCTTGGTGGCCGGATTGATCGCTCTGAACGTTGTCTCACAGAATGTATCCGTGTCGATGTCTGGATTGGCACGGTACCATCCGTCGCTAATAAGGTGACGAATTTTTCATCGCTTGACATTGTTTCTTTGGGAACATGTATGGCAGTTGGCTCATTATCCGGATAAGCGAGATCTTCAGCTGCTCTCTGGGATACTGCCTGTTGATCGGTAATTCGCTCCACTGATGTTCGAATGAGTCGAGTCAGAAGTCTTCGAAGAAAATGGATAGCGGTTCGGTATCCGGAGCTGCTTCTTCTGTAGCCGACCGGAGTTGATCGATGTGTGAGCGCAAAATTTGACGGTTACTGCGATAGGCAGTAGACGGGTTTCGGCGATGTTTATAGCAGGTCATAGGTCATAGGTCATAGCAGCGCCCGTTTGTTTGAAACGTTTGAAGTGCTGTTGTGGTGGACGTCTGCTCGTCTTGATAAAATCGGCATTTTTCCACCCGCAGATGGAAACCATACTCACGCAGCTGTCGAAACAGCATGTGCAGAATACGGATGTGTTCCTCAAGCGTCTTGCTGTGCACCAGAATGTCGTCGAGGAAAACTTCCACACCACGGATTCCGGATACCATTTTCGCCATTAGCTGCTGGAACGCCCCGGATGGATTCGTCGTCGACCTCCACCTGTAGGTAGGCATCCGACAGATCGATGATGCTGAAAATTTTACTACCAGACAGCTTGCTAAAAATCTCCTCTGGTGTTGGAAGAGGGTGGCTGTTCGATTCGAGTGCCGTATTTAGCCCAGTGGAGTAATCGGCACAGATACGTACGCTTCCGCCACGTTTTTTTACTACGACGATGGGTGCCGTCCAGTCGGAGAAATCCAACGGCGAGATGATGCCCAAACGTTCGGGCCGATCCAACTCCTCGTCCAAGAATAGCGCGAAATGGGACCGGAAGCTTCGGCCGCACTGCCATTCGCCTGGATGTTCGGGTGCTTCTTGGAGTCCCTAATCGATTGGACCGATGAAGATGTTGGTTTCTTCTCAACCAACACCGTGTCGTGCTTGAGATTCGACAGTCGTTGGCACTCGGTGACCAGCCCTTCCAGGTTGATGTTTCCAGCTTGATCGGATTCGAGCTTCGATAGAAGTCGCGTCCTAACGTTAGCGTCCTTCGCTTATTTGACACTGCAGATGAACAGTTTCTGCAGTTCAAAATTCTTACATTGCGGGTTGATGACTCCGGCGTACAAAACGGAGTCGTCAGCTTCGCTTTTTTCGAGCTGAAGACAGTCGTAGAGCTTGTTGAACAGAGATTTCTGATGGCCGAAATCTTCGTCAGCTTGGCCACAAAGTGAAATCGCGTTAGATGGATGGCAGCAGATAGTTGAGCAATTTCTCGTGCACCGAGACGCTGAGACTGCGTAGCAAGAGCCTTACCTTCGCAGCATCGTCCAAATCTTTGCAATCCTGTCGGAATAGCTCCTCATACTTCAATACCAGCGGTCGAACGTTAGCCTGTTTTCCGGGTAGAAATGGAACTCCTGGATGTTGGAAGCGAGCGATTCGAGTTCATTATCTGACGTTTGAGCGGTGCCGTGTTATTTATGTTACCATGGAAACGAGTGAATTTGACACCGCTGAAACGTCAAATTCGTGAACTCGTGCATTGGTCCATGGATCAATGCACGAGTTCACTAATTTGACGTTTGAGCGGTGCCGAATTCACTCGTTTCCATGGTCACATAAATAACACGGCACCGCTCAAACGTCAAATAGTGAACTCGTGCATTGATCCATGGACCTATGCACGAGTTTACTAATTTGACATTTGAGCGGTGCCGAATTCATTCGTTGCCATGGTCACGTAAATAACATGGCACCGCTCAAACGTCAAATAGTGAACTCGTGCATTGGTCCATGGACCAATGCACGAGTTCACTAATTTGACGTTTGAGCGGTGCCGAATTCACTCGTTGCCATGGTCACGTAAATAACACGGCACCGCTCAAACGTCAAATAGTGAACTCGTGCATCGGTTCATTGCTGAAAGTGCTTCTTCCACCTGACAGCCACCACCGTTTCATCGGTCAGCAGATTCCCTTTTCGCTCATTGCACATGGCGGGGACTGGTACGGTATTGTGCCACACGCCATTGATCTTTGCATAAAATCTCCTCATATCGTTCCTGTTCATGCTATCCTGAGCTTCGGCTACCACACTTTCTTCGTGCTGCTTGTTCTTTCTGCGGTGGAATCAATTTTCTTCGGCTCTCGCTGCCCTGTACCGCTCTCTGTTCTGTCGGGTACCCGCCACAAGCATACGGCTTCTGGCGACATTATTCATGTCTGTCACTCTCTGGCACTCTTCATCGAACCAGTCGTTTCGTCTTCGTCGTAGATCAGTGCCAATCACTTTCCGCGTAGTTGTTGTCACAGCTTCGTGGATAGGATTCCACAGGCTGTCGATATCTCCAGCAACGTTGATTCTTCCCAACTGCTCGTCTAGCTGCTGGCGGTACAAGTGTTAGATATTGAAGCGTAGCGTTCTGGAACTCGTAACGCTGAATAACCGTTCCCGAATTTTAGCTATAACGAGATAATGATCCGAGTCGATATTAGAGCCTCGGAAGGGTCTGACATCCATAACATCTGAGAAATATCGCTCATCAACCAGCACGTGAGCTATTTGGGAGCAGGCACCGCCACTCGGGTGTCGCCAGGTGTGTTTGCGGATATTCTTGCGTGCGAAGTAGGCACTGCTGCTTGCCATCCTTTAAGGGTACACTGCGTAGGCCGCATCTAGAACTCATCATTAATGTCATCTGGATTATCGTTCGTTGGCATATATATGCTGATTAGGTCGTAGTTGAAGAACTTGCCCTTCATTCTCAACACACAGATTCGGTCGTTTACCGGTTTCCACTGAATAACTCGCTTCATCTGCATTCCAATCACTAGGAAGCCGTGGAGTTGGCTCCGTCGCCGCCGCTCTAGTATTTGTGGTACTTGTGTTGGCGATGGGATCAAGCGATCGGAATTGACATTCTCTGGTTTTCGGCCAGCGTATTTCCTGAATAGCTGCCACGTTCACGCCGACATTCCGCAGTTCACGTACCAGGAGCCCAACACGCGCAGCTTCATTCAGAGTTCTCACATTCCAAGATCCGTCTTTCCAATTGTCCTCTATTCGTTTCCAGGTCTGTTGCCGTAAAATCTATCCATTTGTTCTACTTTCGTCTTTCTTGGTTAGTGAAGAGTCTTCGATAGGCCTTCTTACCAGGGTTGCGCTACCTACATTGTGCTAGAGGGGCTGCCTCCTCGGTGCTGACACGAAACGTTTGTTCTTTAAATGATGACCACGGTCATAGCCATCACAACCATCATCCTTTATCAGGGCTTTGGACCTATAGCTCTGGTTCTCAATAGTTTCAAGTTCTTTTGGACATGCTACTATGGTGAGCCGTTATGCTTTAGCGGTTACTTTTCAATTATATGAGTCCGTATAGGTATGCCTCCGAAAGATCACAAGTTACACTTGTAGATGTGAAGGTCTGTACTCAAAGAAGTTCTTGTATAACATTAAATGGTCGATGAGCTCAAAACTAGATAGAATAAATTTTCATAAGCTTATATGTTATAATATAAATGTTGGTCATAAGCCTGCGAGCGATCACGTGATACGCTTGCAGATCTGAAGCCCTGCTTAGCTGACATAGAACACCAAGGCAAATTAGCATATAGCTGACAAGCTATGTCAAACAAGTCTTGTTTATAGTCTATTTGATATTAATTTAGGAAATTTCATACAGAACAGAATTTCGATGGAACGAATTCCATTTAAGTAATAAAAAAATCTATTTACATAATGACGCATTAAATAAGTACAGGTTTCGGTGTAAAATAATCCATCTTTAAATTTTTCTTGCAGATCCAAACCGCTGCCAGCTTACTTCTGGAGAGTAAAATGTTCTACGTACCGTTCGTTCTGAACTCTGCCAATATTAGGTAGCAGATGATCGAACAAGGGATGATTGAACCTTTTCAGCATGAACTGCATCACCAACAGCATCAGCAGCATGACTCAGATACTACTGGAGAACAACAGCACCAACTGCACGACATTGATTTCGCTAATCAGCACCACCCATTGACACAGGTTGTGCAGCTATCATCGCCATTGGCCGTTCAACAGCAGAACGTCGCTAAACGACCACTGCCATCGACCACAATCGTCAAACAGCAACAACAGCAAATCGTTCAGCTGCAACCGCGGCAACAACACCACACACTGCCGAACTCCCCGAACAGCAACAACAGTGGTTCTGTGACGATTTTCGTCATCAAAACTGTGTTACCTGACGAGTGATTCTGATTTCCGCCTGATTACTTTTTTGAAAGTTTTTAAGTCCCAGTGATGAACATCGGAATGATTGTGTTTCTTTTTTTACACGAAAGTAGATTTTTTATTTGTTTTAATTTGTTTCAAAATCGAGTCGATTCTCGTTTTGTTTTCATTTTTAATATATGAGCTGTTTTAACTTTTACTGATTACCTTGTTCTTATTTTACGATTTCTCGTTGAGCGTTGAAAGTGTCGTAAAATAGAGAGGTGAAAACAATTTTTAACATATAAACAGAGTAGTTATAAAAAGCATTATATACAAACACATACAAAACTGAAGTAAATAGAGAGAAAATAAACATTTTTGCATATACACAAACACACACTCATATATACAGAACAAAAAAAAACTTTTGTCACTGATATGTAAATGGAAATATACCTTATGTAATAAACAAAAATGTTTCACTCTAAACCTGAATGTATTTGTGCATTGATGCCCCGGGCGATTAAATGTCAATGGTCATTCTAAAGAAGTAGAATTCGCTTGCGGGTGCCGAGAGCCTACTTTTTGACGCTTGCGCGTGATGATTGCTGCAAAAGAAAAAAAAATCCAATCGAACACAACTCACACACAATAGCATGGATTCACATTCGAGGAAAATTCGATATTTTCCACTACTAGGAAGTCTGAAATTAAATGCCTTCTATATTATAAATAGAGAAAAAAAATGAAAAACACGCGAAAGTAGGTGTAATTGATAAGTGAGAAAAAAAGAACGTCAAAAAATGACAAACTAAAAGGAAAATTCTCATAGAAGTATATTTGAACAACAGCTACAAATATTCGTATTGAAGACAAGAATAAAATAGAACGCCCCGAAGATATGTCGTGCATAAAATAAGCGTATATAAACACATATATTTTTATATATTTAATTGATCGATTCATTGTTGTTCTTCTTATCAATATTTTTATTAGCTAATTTTACAAAACGAAAGTCGTAAATATGGCCGCCGCACGCGTGCAGCGGAAAATGTGTAAATGTATTTGCCCATTGAAATCGTTTTCGCAAACGAAAGCTAATAAAACCGATAAAATATTGTATTGTAAATTGTCGAACCAGCTGGAGATGTTTGTATAGAAAATGTTTCACGAGAGGACGCACTGAAAGCTACTTTAACCTCTTATACCTTGTAAATATATCAGATTCATAAGCTATGCTTTTATATTTTACGTTTTCAATGCATACATTAGTTGCCTAAGTAACTTGATGCTTTTAAAGTTATTCTTTTTCACGATTGTAAAAACTATGAACGGCTCGGAAGCGATTTCTCCCATGTATAAATACATCTCTGTTAGGTGATAGCACTTTTCGGATAGTTATTTGAAAACGCCTTTAGTTGAGAGTCTCTCGCGGAACCGTTGCCGCTTGTTTTTCTGATGTTGATTGCACATTATGAATTGTTGCTAAATTTACTTTCAAATAAGCAATTATGAAGTTGAAACACAGTAGTTAAAACGGATTTGCACTCAGAAAACCACGTGGACTTCTTAGGAAAACAAGAAAAAAATGATCAATTGTAATATGTATGTCCATCGTAGAGAATCGGATCGTTCTCTTGGCACATTTGATTCACTTCGGTTATTTTAAGCTACTGAGCTCATATTTGGTCACAAGTGTCCTGGTAATTCTTTACTCTGACAACCATTTATTTTTTTCGCAAGAGAACTGTAATTTCTGTCTCTTTTATCCTTCTTCTGTTTGGGTTAGAAATTTTCTCGACTTCGTGGACATACAGTATCTATATGCTGGTCAATTAGAAAAAAGCTCTCAGTTAATTCCTGTGCAAGTGTGCTTATGAGTAGGCTTGATAGAGAAACTCCTCTGCGATGCAAACATGAAGCGATTTTGACATTTTTCTGAGGAGTAAAAACTTCAAAATTTCAAATACAGATCCTCAAGCAATTTGAAAGAGAGTGCAAAAAAATGCGAGGATTTTTTCCTGATACTCTCTCTCTCTCCTGTTGCTATGCTCAGCTTTACTCACGCTACAAAAGAACTCTTGAGTGTCCTGCCCGACCAAGACAGGCCTCGGGGAGTTGTGATGGCACTCATTTTTGATGGAATTTTACTCTGTTGTGTTTAGTGCTGCATCTTCCTCGCTCGTTTTTCATTGCCTCTCTGCTTAGCATTTTTTCGCTCCCTCGCAAAAAGGCAAAGGCAGCACGCTGCTCTAGAGTATGTCACCGACCTCTGATGATGTTGAGGAGTATTATCAAGCTTGCTTATGAGAACACTAAACAGATTCTGTCCTAGCTGATTAACTAAAAATATCCATAGAATGTTTGCAACTGTTAGTGTAGATGATAGGTTCCCAAACTTTTCAGGTGCACGATCCACCTAAACATTCTTTGCGACCCACCAGGGAAAAAAATCTAAAGAAATTTGTTTTTACATACAACCTTTTGTGTAAACTTTTGCTTAATTATCGATAGGATTCAATAACACGGCGTTAAAAATTACGTAACTCTAAATCTTTTCAATATTGAAAACGTTGAAATTTTTTGTTCTCTGCATTTCTACTTGTATACATCAATCAAGTCAGAAATCCAAATATTCCTATTTGAAAAATAGCATTTTTCATCATTATATGTATCAAATTTTCAGAGTCAGAACAATTAATGTAGGTACTTCTGAGGAAAAATATTCAAAAAAAAACTTCTATTCTTGGTTACGTTTGAATGAACTTTCGATCGAAAGTCGATTCGCATTCCCGTCAACGCCAGCGAAATCAAGTGATTCAAGGGATTCGATCGAATGTTGAATCCGCCGTTAACATAAAAATAACGGTAATGATTCGAACAAGAAACGTTGACAGTTAACTGCAAATTTTCCTTATCAAATTTTCTAAAATCGTCATCAAGCATACTAAAAATGCCTATTTCGAAAATCTTGGTCAATCTTCTAATCTTATGCCCATTTTTTCTTAAACAAACAATGTCGAACCAAAATTTTGTCAGAGTGTTTTAACCTGAAATACCAAACCAAGATTTTTTTCTAACGATCCTCCAGAAACCGGCTCACGATCACCCTGGGGGTTGCGGCCCACAGTTTGGGAAACTATGGTCTAGATATAACAAGCAGATTTCAGTTCGCAGAGTATGTAAAGCCAGCGTTATAACTTCATATAAATGCTACATTTTAAGTTATAAAAAGTAACAGTCCAAAAACTGTATGAACATCAGAAAAATAAGCAGCAACTTTCCTTATGTACTCGAGTTTATTAATGGACGGTGGATTCTTCCGACTTTCCTCCATTGGAGCAAGTACACGTACTATTTACATTACGGACTGTAGTGGAGCTCAAGCCTCCGCTTTTCCGACACATCACAAATAAGCAACGTTTGTTTTTTTTTTATCTCGACTAAGATAATTTGTTCACTAGGTTAGAAGTGAAGAAAACGACCAAAACTGATACAATGATCCTCCTTTTCAAAGCTAAACTAAGAGACAACCCTCTATTTTTAGGCAAATTATTTATCCAAACTGTTTTTTATATTGTAGGTGAAAAGAAAGGGGAAATTAACGAAACGTACGAGAAATTTACTCATTTCGAAATGTTTATGAGACTCGTTTTTATTAAAGTAACTTAAAATTTTTCTGATAAGTCTATTTATGCAAAAATATGTTTTGTTTTCGACGTGGATTTTTTTCCAATGCCAGAAGCTACATTTTTTAGCTAGTACGTGCGTTTATGGAACGATATGAAACCAAAAATTTAGGAAAGCTAATATTGTATTTGTAAAAAGTAACGAATTAACAAAAAAAAATTCTCATCGCCTTTCGTCAGGAGAGAAGTAAATTGTTTTCGCATCATAAGCCCTTCGCCATTTTTGTTATCTCTGTACCACAAATGAAAAAAAAAAAACAATGCACACTAATACACACCGAAATTAAAAATACACAAACTCATACTCTCACATACTTACGAATCATGCACCACTTTACAACACATTTCGCATCTACGCCATCCGCATTTTTTCACCGAAAAGCAGACCAGAACAAAACTATGTGTACTAACCCATATACGGAGCCAACCAGAACTCAATAGTCACGTGTATTTGACGGAGATGAATCAAACTAACCTTTGTAAATGTGTCTGGACGTTTAATATTTCGTAAATGGAACTCAAAATCAAAGTAAAATCCCCTTATTACGGAAACCATTGTTACCAGTGAAACCATATTACTTATATTAATTATTGTGTAATGCACGATGAAAAAACTACAGAAACCTGGAAGGAAAACCATAATAGATAAAAAGGAAAGTAACAGCTAATGCATTCATACAAGATAGTCCATAAAACGAAGCATTCAACACATACGAAAAACACACTGGCACTGAGAAAGCAAGCGAAAAACAGTTAATACAAAAGACTAAAGTATACAACAGACATGTACACAAACACTGAAAAATAAACAATAAAAGTTACCCTCAAAACATACTAATATAGAAATACCGAACACTGCCACGTGCTAGAAGTATAACAGAAGCAAATAGAAGTAATATGCTGCAATGCATGCAACAACAAAAAAAAAACAGAAAAATAAATGGACAACAAACGAAATAGCCGTTAATTGTTTATCAGTTGTTGGAACAATCGCAACTCAGATCATGTGTCAGTAATGTAGTAAAAAAAACTCATTTCGAAGGACTACTTTTTCCTTTTCTAGATTTTATCGTTTCCTCTTTGTGATAGTAGATTAACAGTGAATTTCCGTTCCCTCGCTTTCCGTGAATCGCCTGGAACTGAAAACAACGTAGCAGAAGACTAGCCATTTGGACAATAGATATTAGAAATAATCTATTAAGAAGGTTTAGATGAAAGGAGTCTATGACAATTTTGCTCATTTTGTTGAATACCTACATGCGGTCAAATAGCCAGACTTCTTGGTACGTTGGTGATAACGTTGGAAAGGAGATGTGCGTGGTCAGGTTGATCAATTGAAACGTTTCTTTCGAAACTACTCCATTCTACAGAAACTTCCAAATATCCCATCAACGGTGATACTATCAAAATTGCATACTTAGCCATTAAATTTAAGCTCGTAAAAATTTCGTTGTAAGATTACTCTACATTTTAATACACTCATAAGTATATAGGTAGTTTAATATATTACTGAAAGCGAAGGTGGTTCAAAGTTACCAACAAGAAGATCATAAAATAACCATTGCAAACGTTTTAAAACTAGATTCCTCATTAGTGCGACCAGTAGAAGGATTTCATAATCATTCAGGCCTTCAACGTATCACCGTTCCTCCACTTCTCCCGTCCATGGGCTTTTCACGAATCTAAAGACTTTTCCCGATTCACCTAGCCAGACTCGAAATAGTTTAATAAAATACACTGCCAGAAAACTACCTTACAGTCCATTACTACACAGCAAAACAACTAAATGTAACGTTTTTTATGTTACAAACTTCATCTAACAGCACGCAACATGCTCGATACACTCTGAGTTTTCATGACTTCAACAAAATATAGAGGTAAACCACACGTAAAATCAAACCAAATACAGCTGAAAATCTGCACTCAGAATAGGAAGCCAGCCAAGCTTCAACCCATACACGAGAACTACATGTCTAAGTTTGTTGACTGCTATTGTTTTGTTTTCCATTCCCCAAAACGATTATATTCCTCTTGAAGACCTTCCAACAGTGAAGGTTTCAAGGAAATCAAATCATCTACATCTGCTGAACACAACATTGTTGCCATCATCATGTTTTTTTTTTCTATTGTCATTGTTCACACATCTACACATACGCAGATAGTTTCGCTGAAATCATTTCATTATACGCAGTATGCGAAAACGTGTTATTTAGAAGAAAAATATAATGTGTAAATTTAGCCCACAAAGCAACAACCATTATAACAACAACACTGCCGTTTCTCAAGTAGGGATAACCCATGCGCTACAGTTGCAGCCTGGGTTATTACCAACAACACACACACAATAGGAGGTAATAAGACGAGAGGAAAAAATGATTATTGTAATTTATAAGACCTAATGATTAAATGATGATAAAACAAGTAATTGAAAAAGTATAAACTATTATTACCTAACTAATTATTAAGAGTATGCATACAACCACACAGTAAGGCAAAACCGTTAGAAATTGTGTAAAAGAAAAAATGAATGAAATACAAAAAAAACGCAGAATCAGAAATGTATTCAGAGAGATGTTTTGCTTTTGATATCCGAAAGATAAATGAATGCAACGAAATTCAGAGAAAGATTTTAAAACTTGAGCTTTAACAATCCAGCTGGAATGTTGATCGGCCCTCGCGGAAACTATAGACGATAGACTACTCGAGCGGTCGCAGTTAGTTGAACAAGATTATTTATTTGGTTCTACATCAATTAACATGTTTAAACCTCGCCAGCAATATTTCGCCTATTCACTCGGTTCAGGGCTGCCTCTCTCTCCATCATCGACTGCGACCCAGGCTCTCCAGGTCCTGGTGCACCGGGTCAATCCACCTTGCTCGCTGAGCCCAACGCCTTCTGGTTCCGACCGGATTCGAAGCGATCACCATCTTTACAGGACTGTTGTCCGGTTTTATTGCAACATGCCCGCCCAGATTTAGCCACCTTCAGAATACTGCACACAGAGAAAACAATTTGGATATCAAATATATTCTGTGTTATTACAACAATATTTCTGTATTATCTGCCGGTCAAACCGGCCAGTGGTATTGTACAAAAGAAGCTCGAAAAGTTACCCGCAAAAGAATATGTACCCGGTTTGCAAAACTTTCTCGATGACGTCATGATTACTGGTAACGAGGAACATTAAGACCGGCTGCTAAAAGTGTTTGGAGTGTTACGAAATGTGGGACTTTAACTAAACAGAAGTACCTAAATGTGAGTTTTTAAAGAGTGAAGTGGCATTTCTGGGATGTATGGTAGACAAAAAGGGACTGCGGAAAACCGATGAAAGAATAAGAGCTATTCGGGATGCACTAGAGCCAAAAAACGTTACGAAGGGATGCGAGCTTTCGCGGGATTGGTTAGTTATTATGCGAAGTTTGTCAAAGGTTTAGCAGATATTATGAGTCCCCTCTATACACTTTTGATGAAAATTCGTGTGGTCACCGGTATGTAGTGCGGCATTTCAGAAAATAAAGGACGAAATTTGTCGCTATGATTTCATTGGCTCATTTTGACCCGAGTGCGGAGATATTTTCGATCTGTGATGCATCGAATGTCGGGGTATCTGCGTTTTCGCGTCACGTACACGCTGCAGAAGCAAATTACAGTGTGATTGATAAGGAAGCGTTGGCTATAATGTACGGACCGGTGCCATTAGTGGACGGTAAGCTATAAAAAAACATAACAAAATAACGAAAAGCCTTAATAGAATCTTTTGGCGTCAACAGAAAGATTTCAAAATCTACTATAAAAAAGAGTGATAAAACTATTTTTTAACATAAAATCGCTTGAGCCACTTTTGGTACACGTGTTCCAGTAGTTGCACTAGTGCTCCAGTAGTAGACGTTCGGGAATGATACAAGGAATCTTAAACAAAATAGTACATTTTTACATAGATTTAAATTTTTTACCTCGGAACAGCAACTAATATCTTTCGAATGTAGCATAAAGATCATCTCTGGAACTTTTCTTCATTTTTTACATCCATTTTAAAAACTGCTTCCATCCGTTGATCCACTACTGGAACACGACGGCAACTAATGGTACAAGGGAGCAATTTATTTGCGTAAACTTTATTATTTATATGACTTTTTGATAAAATAAAAAGCTGAAATTTGGCTAATCAACTTAACTAGAGGCGATCTATCCACCAAAAATAGACATGTCGTTTTCATCAAAAAAATGTACGTTTTATTACATAGTCCAATCTACTAGTACATTAAAACCATTGGTACCGGCAACATAAACAAGTTTTTTCTTTATATGGCAGGCAATAAGTTCATTGTGAGAACGGATCATAAGCCGCTCTTGAGCCTTCTTCATCCGCAAAAACACATTCCCACAATTGCGGCAAACAGAATGCAACGATGGGCGCATTTTAAGTCTGGATTCAACTACCGTATTGAACATGTAGGATCACAGCATAACGTTGCGAATTTCGCATCGCGTTTTCCAACGAAATCGTGGACCCTATGGAAAGAAGAGGATTCATACTTGAATTCCATTAATCAGTCAGAATGTGGATTAGTGGATCAGTCCTCGCTATTTAGGGAGATACCCAATGATGAACAGTTGAGCATGGTCCTACAAGCACTGAAAGGCAAGAAGGTTCATGGATGAGTTATCCTTGGAAACATGAAAAGTACACAGAGTGGTCGTTCCAATGACCTTACGAAAACGGGTTTTGGGACAGCTTCATAAGTCTCACATTGGATTGTAATTGTAATTGCTCAATCCACACCCTGGCAGACAATTATCCGCCCATCTAGACACGGGCTGGGTGAGGACCTACCAAGCCTCCCCCGTTAACATGTCCTATACCGTTTAGCACACCGTGATCTTCCACAAGCAGGCGCCGGAATTAAAGCGGTCCCACAAGCTTCAGATACATTAAATAGATATAGTCCCTCTGGCACTAAACCGAATGGCGCCCTCCGCTTCACCACTAGTACTGCCTCCCCACACGCCAAGCACAATATCGAAAGTAGCGCGTTGTATAGCAAATACAGTACACCACCTCCGAAACTATGCCAAATGTACAGGAAAGACAGCACCAGTAAGAAAGCGGAAGGCGCACCACTCGGTTCAGTACCAGAGGGACTATAAGTATAACGAAGAAGAAATGAAAAGATAGTAGAGTTGGTTCGGTTGTTTGATTGCTGAAACGAAAAAAAAAACAGAAACAAAGCGTTAACATTAAAACGGGGTGTACCAGTTATGGACATAGTAATTCCTTATTTCGCCATACGGGATTACTTGAATGTTTTCACATTTTGAAAAATTTGGTGTGTTGTAGTAGTAAGATTTAAGATATATCTTGATGTTCAAACATTCAAAAAGATTTAAAATGTGAAAGTTATCAAAATTTCCCGTATGACCAAATAGGGAACCACTATGGCCATAACTGGTACACTTTCCCTGTCAATAGTTTCTCATCTGTTACGTTTCCTTATCGTAGCGCTGTCGATTTTTTCCATCTCCAGGGTGTTCGTCTCCGCTCGAGCAATGAGGACCATGATGAAATGAGAATATAAAAATGTGAGCATTAGTGTTGATCTACTAATAGATTAATTTAAACTGCTTTTCATGTGCTAAGTAACTTGTAAACTCCTACTCAATTATTTTTTATTGGCCTACACGTTTTATTTAGACACAATTTTTATTTAGAAAACTATTTGGATCCGAGATTTTAGGTGCAGATTGAGCATGTTTGATAAAACAAGCATCCTGTTTTCAGTTAAAGAATGTTTAAGAAGTTGATGATTCTGTTATTTATACTAGCTATATACAAGAATTCACTATTGATGTAATGTATGGATATTGAATAAGTTTCAACGCGCGATTATAATACTTTAGTTTTCGTGCTGTTGTATTGGTGTATGTAGTGGGAAACCAATCAGTTTGGTGATTCTAACGGTACCCCATTAAACATTTGACAGTTCAACAGCCGACTCAATTTGTTGAAAAATCTGTCGATTGTTGCACCGACACTTATGGAAGGTTAACACAGGGATCAACCGAATATCATCCGATTTAATAGGGTGGGCCGACGTAATCCTATTAAATAGGTGGATAAATCGGTATTTTAAGTAAAATCCAAGCAAGTTGACCTACTAAACACCAGATTTCGTCGGCCACCCGATTTAATCTGGCGATTAGTCAGTTGATCGTTGTGTTAAACTTCCATAAGCGTCGGTGCAACAATCGACCGATTTTTCAACCAATTTGGTCGGTTGTTGAACTGTCAAATGTTTAATGGGGTAACAGATAGCACGACAAAAGGAAAGTTGATAATCTATCAGCATTATGATTTCACTCCAAATTTCATGATCCGTTTAATAAATTCCGCGTATGATTCGGCAATTTTAACAATTTATACATGTGCATTCGAAGAAAACAGACTACGAGCATTTATTACCTTGCAACACATTCCTAAGTGATCAGATATTTATCATTTTCTACAGCCTTATTTAATAATACCTACATTGGGTTGTAACAAAAATTTGATCTTGAGATGTTGATTTGCCTCCTAATCATAGTTTCGACAATAGTCACATGCTTACTATCCCTTATGGCAGTGTTGTTGATTCTATTGTCTATCGCGCATCAGTTTCGCGCTACCCGGCAGGGACTTGGTCCTCTGTACCCAATACTCTGCTGTGTCTTAACTTCACGCAATACATTCTGTAGATGTGAGATACAGTTTGCGGAATATTATGATTTATCACTTCGTTCAGATGGAAAATTCTGTTATGGTACCATATTCACATATCAGATAACTCCCACCTGGAACGATGTAATACATCGGAGACATTCAGATGTATGTATACGATCTATGCCTAGTTCGGCTCTGATCGACAGGCAATCAGTGTATTCAGTTTTTCAACTAGCTTGAAGCGATGAACGTTTCAAAAAGACGTTTCAAGACAAGCTCTCCACTATATCTGCTAGCAATCACCGGTCGTCGATAGACATTTCGGTTCTTTTCTACTATAGAAAGATCCGATTGTATGCCAAAGACTATGGCTCATGCTTTTCAATACAGCTGGAAAAACAAGAACTACACCCAACACCAAATAGTACGTAACTATGAGGCCCGGAAGGTTTGATGAGCAATCCACAACTTTTTTTTGTGGAGGGGCTGGGAATCGAACCCATGACCTTCCGCTTATGAAGCGAAAGCTTAGCCTCAAGGCTACAGACCCCCCGGCTTCATAAGTCTCACATTGGAGTTGTGAAATCCAAAAGTATTGCTAAATCTAGTGTTTGGTGGCCTAATTTTGATAATGACCTGGAGAAATGAGTAGAAGATTGTCCCGCATGTTTGGTTCAAAGTCAGTCACCTCCGAAAGCGAAATTGATCCCATGGAAACCCCTAAGAAATTAAGGACCGTTTGCATATTGACTTTGCTGGACCAGTGAAAGGTATGAGCTATTTGATTATTGTTGACGCTCTTTCGAGATGAGTGGAAGTTTTTCCAACGAAATATTGCACATCAGAGATTATACTGGAAAAAGTGATCTAGTGCATTTTTAGATTTGGTTTATTCGATGAACTAGTGAGTGATAACGATACACAATTTGTTGCAACACATGTGCAGGCGTTCTTGAAAGCAAATGAAATTAAGCATATACTAACAAGCCCCGGATATCCTGCCACTAACGGGGAAGCAGAGAACATAGTGAAGACGTTCAAAAATTCGTTGTTAAAAAGCTTGAAAGATAATGTGAAAAGTGTAAGGACCATCGTTGCTAATTTCCTTATTGGTTACCGAAAGTCGGTTCATTGTACAACACAATTGTCACCCTCGCAGATGATGCTGGGGAGAGATCTTAAGACTACATTGGACCTATTGCAGCCTCGCACAGCACTAGGATAAGGCAAAAAGAAATAATTTGAAAAAGCAACAAATTCAAATCAAGTGTTATCGTGGAACACGTGATTTGAGTTCCGCTATCGGGAACCCTGTTATAGTGCGAGACTATACTGATACTAACAGGCCTTCTTGGACATACGCAGTTATAGCGCAATTACTATGTCCGATTGGCCAGGCCAGGAAGAATCACAGGCACTCCCAATGGGTTTTAAGAAAGAATTGTTGCTGTATTAAGTGCTGTGTACCATACTTCGGTGGATCAAGTACTTGCAGGGGCACCGGAATTGGGCGAACCCTCTGGTATGAGAATTGCATCTGATGTGGAAAAACCGAGAGTTGAATCATCATCATCGTGTGGGAGTAAAAGTGTTTCAAATACCGACATAGTAGAGCAATTGTCATTCAGCGATGCAGGAAGAAGGAATGAGGAAGAAGTAATTTCAGAGTCTAGTGAGGAACAGTTTAATAGCGCATGCGATAATGAAGGTTTAGTTGTTAGTGGTTTTGATAGAGATTTTTGGATATTGAGGGATACTCGAGGCCGCGTTTCCAAGAAATAATCGTAGTAAAAGTCTATTACTATTGCAGAAGGCTCTTATTGATTTGTAAAAACTGTTTTAAACTAACACGGGAGTTGTGAGCATAGTCCGTTGAACTTGAAGTACCCCTCGGGTGTGATTGATAGCAAATTTAGCTGTAGCAGCAAGAAGAGGGTACAAGTTCGACCGAGCCAGGTCACCGTAAGAAGATCTTAATCTACGTTTCTAAATTAATTGTCCATGTAGAGAACATCACACTAACGATGTGTGCCGATGGCGGCCTGGTTTCTGCGAGAATTGCTCACCTCGAAAGAATCCTCGTTTTTTCGTGACACTGCTTCCTAGGCGGGTCCTGTCGCGATCAGTTCCGCCTACCAGCAGGTACCTACTTTGTTTTCGACGCATTCACCATCAGTCCGACACTTGTTGCTTCGCGTTTCAATAACACGTTTGAGAAACACATGTTTGGCTATTGTACCGTAAGGACGCCATTCACCACTCATTGAACAGCATTTCAACATGTTAAATTCTGTTAAAAATCGGCTGTTCGATATTTTCACAACTTTTTGTACTAGACGCAAGATAAAACATTTGTTTTTTGTAGGAAAAAAGTTGAAATGTTAAAAATGTATAATGGTACCGAATGACATGTACCGTCAAACTTGCAACACTTTTCAACTTCAATCAGCCAAAACCATGATCTAAACATCATCTAATAATCTGAATTCCTTTTTGTACTTTTAATGGCCCTACAGAATGTGATGACAGAAGATTGAATCCTAATATTTTATCATATCAAAAATAATAAAAGAGATGATTTTTTGTGAATGTCCTCGTGCGGGGTGACTTGCAACACTCAATGCTAATTTAGATTTTGCTAACAAAATGCTGATATTTTTTATTAGTCGGACTTATTAACTATTGTTATTCATGTATTTAAAACATTCGAACCAGTACAAGAGCATTTTGATTACTTATTTGTAAAAACATAATTGGACTATTTATGTATGGGAAAATGAGGTGTTAAATCATCAAGGTCCAATATCTTAACCATACAATATTTTTAACGAGTGTTTGTAGTTGATTGATTAATTATTACTTGTTTGATTATAAAGAAAAACCTAACACAAAACTTTTCCACTTTTATAAAACTCTAAATTGCTTGAAAATTGAGTGTTGCAAGTCACCCCGCATAGGTATATTCTTTAAAAAAGTATTTTTATTGAAAAGTTGTTGCTACAATTTCGTAAAATAAAATGCGTCGTAATATCACTTATTAGTTATAGAAACACCATGTAGAGTATTAGTTTTGTAAATTAAATCTACCTCATTTTTTCAGGTCACGATTTGGACCTTCCATCAAGTATCAGTTTTTAAGACATTTAAAACAATAATGTCTAATGTGTAAACATATTTCTAATAACTGCTTTAATTGTGGCCACTACTTGAATTGTGAGCCACATGTATTGTAGCACCGATTTATAACGAATATTATTTTGATATTTGTGTTTTATAGTTAAATTTGGTTGTAAATTGCAATGTGTTGCAAGTCACCCCGCCGTTGCAAGTCACCCCGCCGTTGCAAGTCACCCCGTTTGACGGTATGCCAATGATACATGTTTAGGGCGCCATTCACCGCTCATCCGAAGTATGAGGCCCTGTATACAGCACTAGTTGGAATTAATTTACTTTTATTAGCTGGTTGTATTCTTTGTACTATAGTTCAACAATATATTAAACCGTGGCAGCTAAAAAGCTTTTTCAGATCTGCCATAATAAAATCATTGTTAAACTCATGTTTACCACCTAAAACAGCCCAAAATTATGTTTTTATAAATAATCTATAATATAAAATCATATGAATTTCATTCCGCCACAATCCATTTTGATAGTTGGTATGCCGATAACTTTTATTGCGTAAATTTGTTTAGATTTTTCAAAACAATTCAATGAGCGGTGAATGGAGCATGAGCGGTGAATGGCGTCCTTACGGTACCTGTTCAACCCTCTTATGCCCAAATTTTCATTTTCGATCTAAATATCATTTTTAGTTTTCTAAAATCATTCTAAAAATGTTTTGGGCAATGATTTATTTTTATTCGCAAATCTATGAATTTTGGTTTTTGATTTTAATAATTTTTATTTTTGAACATCCCTATCCTTTTTAATTTTTTCTTGAAACCTCTTCTAGGTACTGATTTTTGGCAATAAAAAAAATAAAATAATAAAAAATAAAAATTAAAATAAAAAAAATTTAAGTTTTTACGGTACTTTTAAATCCATTAAATTTTTAATATTTTTCTGGAAACTTTTTTATTTTCCGTGTAATTAACGGAAAAACAGGATTGACATTATTTTAATACCATCAAGCTCTTTTTCTGTGATAGGTTAATAGTAGAAAAATATAAAAGGTACGATTTCTTTTATATTACACGTTAAATGAACCCCAGGCATTTGTAGGTTATATAAGAATACAATTTTTCAAACAATTTTCAAAAATGCACAAAAGTTCCAAAAGTACCGTAAAATGGGGTGTTAAGGGATGAAAAAAAAAATTGACTCGAATTTCAAGCAACTTCTATTATGCCAATAATTGAACAAAGGACAGCCATACCATTCTCTTGTCATGTATATCAAAATCCAAATACAATTATGAGGATCCAATGACAAATTTCTGAGATAATCATGAAAATGTGTGATTTTTGACGGAAATGCAAAATGGGGTGTCAAGGAAAATAAGGTACGTGGCCAAAGCTCAAATGAGCTTCGTAAATAAAACCATATTTTGTCAACAACACAACATAATCTTTTTGGTCAATAACTTTGATGCATTCATTCAATTTCATGAGTTATGTTCAACCTTAATCAGATAATACATCCATACTATTGAATTTGGAACTCCTGCAGACGCAGACCGCTTTATCATAACGGCTAAATAGCATAGCATAGCATAGACCAACTGTACATGTCAATGGTTGCTACTCCGTGATTGATCGGAACTGGTAAGAATTGCACTACGATCCAAATGAATAAGGGATCGGAGTTTCCGCTTACTCTCGAAGTGCAATTTTAGCAGATCTAATATTATTGATCAATAACGGCGCCGGCCAAGTCCTTACAGTCAGTTGGGATGGGGAAGGAATGTTAGGGTGTAATGATTGTTGCTTCTAGAGATCGAAAATACCTCTGCATCTCCACAATCACTACGGGAAGGGTGTTTATTAGTGAGGGAGGAAAAGATCTGGGAGTCACCTCTGGTCGATGATGCGATCCATGGACAAGGGGGAAATATACGACTTATATTTAAAGCTAGTCTTTTATTTTTGTCTCGAGAAGTTTTTGGTAGAAGCTTTAAAAAATACGTCAACATCTATAATGTCGAACAATTCAAAAGATGTTTTTATTAATGACGAAAACTGAAAATTACATGTATATATTTTAAAGTATATGAAACAGTCACTTGTAGTGACGAACTATACATAGTTTGTTCGAAAATTACATATGAGTATTACTGTGCATTTTGTCTCGATATGGTAGAAGCACGTAGAAGTTTTAAAAAATACGTCAACATTCACAATGTCGAACAAAAAATTATCTTTTAATTTTTAATAATGTCAAAAAGAGAAAAATTTATGTATATTGAAATTGTATAAAAAAAAAACATAATGCCGACACTTATAGTGACGAACCATACAAAGTTTGTTTTAATATTACTTAAAAGTTACGCTTTCAAGAAAAAACAGAGGGGGTTGTGTACAAGACACGACCGCATGACGTTAACTACGCCAATAGGGTAACGACTGTTTATTTTGTTCTCAAACGCTAACAGTTGGCGCCAGCGGCAAAAATTACAGACAACAACCTTTCGAACATTCAGTTTCTCTTACCGGCCGCCGAGCGGCGACACTGATGTTTCTATTCCACTCACTGATCGCGCTACGCTGGATTCTCAAATTTCTCAAACTTTCAACACAAGCGCATGGAAGAATGGTAGTCGGAGAACTGTCCAAACGTATGGAAAATAATGAAAATCGTAAATTGCTTGCAATTAGGAAACTGAAACAAAAAAGTAGTGATTAGAAATCAAGTGTAAAGTGAATACATAACTTTTTGTGATTAGTTTATCTTCCGTGGTGCTTTCTTTGCTTCAGGATTTCGTTTTTACTACCATTGAAAAAGAGCCATCTATTGCCTTTTCAGTTTTGAATATCGCCCTATTGATTTTCTGCATTTAAATTTTAGTCGATTGTCATAGTTGCAGCCTTCCTATAGTTCGAAATCTAACATCATATCATGACGGTCGCAACATTTTAGATTTTCAATTGACACCCAGTATATTGCCGTGAGACGTAGTTAACGTCAAAAGAAGAATGAGCGAAGAAGCAGAAATTGGTCTGCTTTTATAGTGCACTTGCCAACCCAAAAGAATCGTAGAAGACAATTTGAACGTGTTTGATTGCGTAAGAAAGGGGTCGACATTTTCCAAATTTTCAACAGTCTATCGTCAAATATCAAAAGATTTCTCCATTTGAGTAAAATGTTGTATAAATTTCTGACCGATTGTTAAGAGTATTCAAAATCTTACATAATTTCGTGACGGTCGCATTATTTTAGATTTTCAATTGACACCCAGTATATTGCCGTCAGACGTAGTTAACGTCAAAAGAAGAATGCGCAAAGAAGCAGGAATCGGTCTGCTTTTATAGTGCACTTGCCAACCCAAAAGAATCGTAGGTTTGGTTGCGTAAGAAAGGGGTCGACATTTTTCCAATTTTCGACAATCTATCGTCATAAATCGAAAATTTTCTCCATTTGAGTAAAATGATGTATAATTTTCCGACCAATTGGTGGGAAAATATTAGAAATCTACCGATAAATAGCTGAGTTAATAGTATTCAAAATCTTACATAATTTCATGACGGTCGCATTATTTTAGATTTTCAATTGACACTCAGTATATTGCCGTAAGACGTAGTTAACGTCAAAAATGTCATCACAAGCATGAAACGAACTCACCAGTTGGTAATCCATCCTCGACTGAACACAAAACTGACACTGACAGCAAAACTTCTTGGCGTCCCGAAAACAAACCGTCTTGCTTGTGCCTTCCCAAATACCTACCCAGCAAGACGCTCCAAAACATAAAAAAAATTCTTCGGCGACGAGAACTCGCGCGAAACCGTGAGCAAAATCTATCGGACGACGCAAAACCGAACTTTCCTGCTTGGGCTTCACGAAGCACTACCCAGCAAGACGCTCCGAAACAGGAAAAGAAATAAAAAAAATGTCCAGCGACGAAAACACGCGCGAAACCGTGAGCAAAATCTGTCGGACGACGCAAAACCGAACTATCCTGCTTGAGCTTCACGAAACACTCTCAAACCGCTTCATTATAACTGCTAAATCTTTCAAAGTTATTAATGCTATTTGGAAATTATCAATACATCGTAAAATTGTCTTGAAACAATTTTTATACTTAAGGCTAAGTAGCCCGTCATTCGTTTTGGCAGCGATGACGACTTTACAGCTTGCATTTCAAAGTGGTAAAACTAAGTCTTGATAGTTCAAATTGATTTGAAAAAGTATCGCTGTATGCGCTAACATGCATAACGTATGCTGATACTTTTTCAGCTGTGTCAGTGCAAAACCAACTGAATTTCATCGTATCGAAATCTGGAGATGAATTAGCAACAATCATCAACGACGCGTACAAATTTCAATGACGGCCTACTTCGCCTGGTTTGCTACTGACAAGAAAAGGAATCGCCGATCTCGATGCGTGGAAAATTTCTTCCCAGAAATGTTCCAGAAAATCACATTTTTCTGATCGCAGTACGCAGCTGAGAAGAAATGTCATTCCAAATATGACTCTCTGTAGGAAATTTCTTGACCTATTCAGTCAAGGAATTTCTTTACTTTCCTTGAGCGAAACAGCATACTTAGCTTAACAGTGCAACCTATATATTTGCCCTTTTAGAATCCTATAAGCTATGCAGAGCAACTTCATAAATAATCTATAATGGAATTTAAACAAGCTTTTAGTTTTAATAAAGAAAATGGCCAATTTGCCCTGTAAGTAAAACACAACTCTTAACAAAGTATTTGCATGCAACACTCAGTGGCATGGTCGAAAAAATACTAAAAAAGAAAAGTATTCCGAAATCTAACGCTCACTCTATAACACACTGCGTTAGTGCCCGACGAGGCTGCGAAGATTCTCAAAAAGAGCTCAGAAATGACAGAGTCTATATACCTACAGATAGTTGCGCGAAGAAGCTTCTTTGAATGATTGTTCTCCTTCGTTTTCAAAGATAGCTCCTATTTGTGTTGCTGGTCTCTCGATAGGTAGACGGTTTGACAGTTTGATAGGTAGATTTGGTTTTACTTTTCGCGCAACTCTTCATTTGTAGACTCTGAGAAATGACAAAATATTATTAGGTATTATTTATCACTTCATAGGATTACCACTAAAAGGATCAATGGCTTCAAAACCATTTCCAAATAAAAGAATCATTCAAACTTTCCAAACATTTTACTAGTGTGATCGAACAAATTTTGGAAGTAGTATCAAGAAAATCCCATATTTACTTTAATACGTTGTTATCAAGATTTTCATACCAGTTTTACCGATTTTCGAGCTTAGTCATTTTTGGTAATATTGAGGACTAACAAAATATAAGGTACAGTGGGGGAAGTGTAGCAGTGGGGTAAGTGGATCATTTGTCAATATAAAGCATAAATACTTGAATATGTTGAATGTTTTCGCACCATTGCTTCGTTTTAGGTTATATTCTTACGCCCACACTGAAACTATTGCAAAACTGGTACTACACGTACACTAACACAAGCAAACTTGTTAGTTGCAAAAAGTAATTAATTTGAAAATTGTTTTCCATCAATCAAAAATTCATTGTATCTCTGTCTAAAATCGAATTCTATTATTTTTTTCGACACATGGTGAGCATTTCAGTTCTAATTGAATGAATCACAATGAAAAATAGGTCATTTTTATAAATAAATACAAATATGTTGGACATGGTACACTTACCCCTACTTTTTAATGGGGTGGGGTAAGTGGATCAAGAATAATTATCATTTATTGGCAGACTGCTTACGAGAAATTTAATAAGCTATAATATCCGCAAATGTTGTTTTCCTTTACTTTGTTCCATTCCCAGCTTGAATTTATCAAATTGGCCATAGAAAATTTGAATTAATCCACCTTAAAGTTTTTTTAACCTTTCTTGTATAAAAAAAAATATTAAAAGAATAATCATTTCAAAATTCACACGAAACTTTTCGTGGTTTATCTAAGCTGAGTTGTAAAATAGCAAAATATACTTATTTTCCAACCGAAAGCATAGTATCGTACCTTATTTGACCATATAAATTGTTCTAGACAGATGATACACATATATTAATAAATAAAATAGAAGGATTTCAGTTTGTTATTCAAAAGTAAATGTAACTAATATTTTTAAACCATGAGTGTTTTTCGAAAATATCTTTAAGAATAATCCTACAATACTTCTGTTTAACTTATACGTATAAAAGGAAGAATTTTCTCCAAATTTTTCTGGTTACAATGTTTTTTTTTTGTTCAAATTAGTATGAATTAATATACACACACTTTTCTTAATATTTTGATTTAATAAAAATACTTTTTAATTTAAAAGTATTAAAATGTAACTTAAGTAGCACTAATAACAAGAGCGAGGGTAATATCATTCTTATAAAACATAATCACACTACATTTGTTTCGAGAACAGATTTTTTTTAAAGGTGATCCACTTACCCCACCATGGTGGGGCAAGTAGATCATTTGGCGCAAATTTTTAAGTGTCTCATACTCAATACATAACAATCAGAAAAATCGAAATAAATGACGATTTGAAATATAATAGTCCCTTATTTGTTATCCACAGAAAAAAGTTTGAGTTACATTATTCACGTTAGCTGTACATAATAATGAAGTTAACTATTGATTTTTCTGTATCCACTTACCCCACGGTACCTTACCCCATAACTTTTACAATGCAGTTTTACTTCACGGAACAAGCCAAAAGTACATTGGAATAAATTACGGCATGAATCGAATGAGTTTAGTAACTTGTAAAAAGTAGAAAAGATATTCTCCTAACACCCCACTTATTTTCAAAAAGGGACTTTTCCCATAAGAAATATTATAAGTCGAAATATAGATAAAATTTTCTAAATTGCTTGTCTGCGTCGTGATCGCAATTAAATATACTTATCTTCTAAGTTACTCACATATTTTTCTTAACATTGTTTCATAGTTTTGTAGGTCAATGTATTTAGCCTATGAAATTCGAACAAGAATGTTTTGAATTGTTTTCAATATCTAGACTTCACAATACTTTATTTTAATAGACATCCCCTATCACATAATGCAGCTCACAATCTTCCGAACAAACCAAGCATTTTTTTTTTTAAAGACACTGACACGGTAAAGCATTTCAGATGAATGATACATCGGCTTTCGACGTTTTTGTGATTTCTTAAACTTGATGAAGAAGTTCAATCCCTTAAAACCCCACGAATCCCTAACACCCCATTTTACGGTAATAAAAAACTTTTCTTATATGCGTGTTATGAGTCAAGACTTAATCCAAAAATAAAATCATTTTGATTTCCGAGCTACGAAAAAATACACAAAATTCCAAAGTGTACCCCGTCTAAAGGCGGGGCTGGGTATTAGAGGGTTAACTTTAGGGTTGTGATATAAAGTAAGTTCGCGAACAATATTAGTCTTCCAAGATTATGTTTTATGATCACGTCACATCATTGATCAGTTTTATGGATCATGAATTGTTACATTACAATCATTATTGAATTATTATATATTCTTTCGCTACTTATATTTATTTTCACCGTTTTGGAACCACTCACAATAATAAAGGAAAACAACCAGATCAAATAGCAGGAAGATTTGCGTAGGAAAAATAATTATGGAACTTTTTTTTCTCACCATTTGGATACTCCACTCAATGTTTACCTTCTCATTTTACTTCATTCTACATCAAATTTTAAACAAAAAAAATCACGAGGAAAAACACAGTTCAAACGCTTGCGAATACCTTGGTTTGTTATCGTTTAGCATGCATAGTAACTTATTGTAATCGTTATCATTATCAACTATCATTAATCTTTGTCTTTACTGTTTCTTCCATTTTAGCACATTTTACGAAACCCTAGCGGTTCGAATTATAGACTTTAAACAGAATTGCTTTTCCTCGGAAACATTGCTACTCAGTTGTTAAAGCTACGTGAGATAAGTGAACAAAACTTATGACATGATGTTCCTGAAACATGTTTGGTTTGAGTATGTGAATGTCGATCAAAGAATCTCCATACAAATGCCGTGGACTATATTGTAGACATAGCTATAAGTCATCCAAAATCGTATAATCTTACTCCTAACTGAATGGAGAAAGTGCTGACTTGTGTGTGTGTGTCAACTGAAGCCTCCTGTCAGCGAATCTGTTCTCAATAAAGCTGTATTTCAATGGTCGTTTCTCTTCCTACAATCGCCTAGTGTCTTATCAAATTACACAGTCACTACAAATCTTCTGCATTAATATCTTCATTTTTTTTTATCTCGACAAATATACACACATATAAACGCCACTACTTATTATTTCTTTCTCTGATTTTTTCAGTTGACTCGTTCACTCTGATCTCGATCTCCCCTTGCTTGCTAGTCTTAGTTTGTTTATTTCATTTACTGTATATGATACAAGTAATTTTCTATACAAAGTAAACAACCTCAAAAATGTACAATGGAACTAATTAAATAAACCTATCAAAATAAAACCAACATAAATACACAATTACTAGTCTTTTGTTTGTAGGACTTTAAACTTCGTTAATATTTAAAAAAGTTATATGCAATGTTCACAGACAAAACGAGTCCAGTCTGAATGAACCAGACTCGCGTGTAATAATTTGTTTCTATCATTCTAACTTATTACAAATTTCCTTCCATCTTCAACTAAATGAGCAGAAAGTTGCACAAGCGTTTTTAGTCAATTACTTCTACACTGTTTCTACGCGTAAAAAACTGGAAATGAGTAGTTTACCTACTTACGCGATGACGAGCGGTTCATCATCGGAGAAACTTCGTGGCACCTCTTGATGTTCATGCTCATCGTCATCCAAACTGTCACCAATACGCGTCGCACCCGTTCGTGTATCATAGTGTGAATTGGCGAACCGACTGAACGAAGTCTGCAACCGCCGATGCCTCTGGACCACGTACACCACGGTCAACGCTAGCACCAGTGCTATTATGGTAGGCACAATCCATAGCCACGCACTGGAGAAGGAAGACTCCTGCACGAGGCCTTGGAAGTTGTGCTTCGCAAAGTATTCCGTCTCGACAATGTCCGAAAAATATCCCTGAAAATAAAAGTTTTCTGATATAGATACCGTAATCTAGATTTTGCAGGTAACAGGTAATATTACATCCACTGTTTTCAGTCTCACGCCGATTGTGAACATGCTGTCTAATGGCACCGCAACAAGGCGATCCGGGTTAATAAGTAATGGCGGTTCTTTTCCATCTAATGTCGCCAAAGGTGGAATCGTCGTATTAATTCCCTTTCCTTCATATACTACCGCTTGGTAGGTGAACCTGGCAAAAGAGAAGTATACCTTTAGTTTGGTCATAAACAAGATCTGTTGCATAATCTCTTACGGAACATCCTTGAAGTCGATCACCGGCTTCCAGTAGACGACGTAACTGCCGTTAGCTTCTGGCCAAACCTGCAACCGCGTGGGAGCCGGTAGAGGCGCAGAATAGGCAACCGCTGATACCACTTGAGCATTGGAAACGTTGGTCGAAACTGAAATCTCGTAAGCAGCACCACGGGGAATACTGCGGAACACGTGCACCAGGGTTTTGTTTGCCGATGACGGCACATTCACCGACGATGTGATATTCTTCGTAAGCTCTCGAACGGTTATCTGTGGGGGGAAAATTAAGAAATATGGAGAACTGTTGAAGTGCGTAGTGTATGTTTTTTTGCCGTCGTAAGACCAGCAAATCAGCCACAAAAAAAAAATAAAAATAAAAATTTATTTATTATCTAGATAAGCAAAATATTAGTAAATTTGTTTCTGGATATTTTGAATTGTTTTAAAACACTTTTTTTCCAGTGGCCAAACGATGACAACGACCGCCAGCTAAGGGTTACGTATTCTGCTATTAAGTATGTGTTTGCAGACGATAAAAGTAAGAAATCATTGAAAGTCTCCCCCGTCAACTTTTGAATTTCAATCCTCAGCAAATGCACAGATTATATGACTGAAATTGTTTAAAGATTCAAGAAGCAGCTGGGATCACAAAAACGCATCTTTCCAGCAATGATCGTGCAGGTGGTTACGTCGCCCAAGCGAACATCGGATACTTACAATGTACTTTGGATAACTAGATGACTCCAGTGCACAGCTATGCTTCCACTGGATAATCATTTCTGACGAGTTATGACTAGTTCCGCTAATATCGACGATCAATTCTTTCGGCGGCAATGTGTTGTTGTAGGGGGTATCCAACTTCAGCGGATTGCGTCCCAACGGACCGGGACCGATCGGTCCCACGATTCCGACACTGACGACATACGATTCGCATGGTCGTAGCTTTGTCAATTTGTAGCTGGTAGCAGTCGTGTTAAATCTGGATGCTGTAATCATAAGATTAAATTATTGAATGAGTTTCGTAAGAGAACAATTATTGAAGAAAATGTATACCTTCAAATAATTGATCCATATTTGTGCCGTAATACACGCCGTAGACCAACTTGCCGTAGTTGCCATGCGGTTCATCCCATTCCAACAGTGAATATTCTTGAGTCTGTTCCTTCAAACGGATGTTAATAGCAGGCAACGGTTCTCCGCCGAATTGAATTACCGTTGTTTCATGTCGTCCAACGTACTGTTTCACGTACGCTGCTACTTTAATCAGATATTGTGTGCCTGGTACCATATTATCCAGCGTTACCGAAGAGTTCTTCACCCAAATTGTGTTTAGTAGCGGATACGATTGAGGTAGAATGGGCTGAATCATGTAACCATCAGCACCTTCAACCGGTTTCCATTCCAACGTGACGGATTTCTTGGTTTTGTTTACTTCTTGAATTTTGTCTATTTTCGCAACATTGGATGTACCGTCAAACTTAAGCTGCACCATATTTGAGGATACTGATTCGTGCTTTCCGTTGCGTGCTTTTACCCAGAATTCATAAACTACGTCTGGTTTGAATTCGCTTTCGATGGGATAGCTTGTTTCCGTGGGACCAACTTTAACATTTTGCGCTGGACCAACATTCTTCGACTGCGAACGATAGTTTATAGTGTAACCCTGAAGTTGGCCGTTTACTTCCTTGGGTGCTTGCCAGCTCACTTGAATCCGAGAACCATTGACCTGAACAACAGAAACGTTTAAAGGGGCACTTGGAACTGCAAAAAGTAAATTGTATACAATCTAAAACTTAATATTTAACAGTATGATCGATGACACTTACTTCCTTCACTTGTTGCAATTTCGTAATAGATGTACGGAGGAGTGATTTTGTTTTGGGTTTTCACTCTCACGTATGTTGTCACATTGTACAGGGTGTAAGGTTTCAAATTCGTGAATCGGTAGTCCGTCTCGTTAATCCAATTGCTGACGTTTTTCCACTCCCCGTTGTAATAGATGGAAGGCAAGTATTCCAAGGTAACATCACGCGGTAGGGGAATCCACCAGAAAATCAGGAAGCTTGTTGAATTGAGCGAACGCTCATCAACGCCGATTTGCGTAACCTAACAGATAAAACATGTTGAATTCATCTGTATCAAAAGTTTAAGGATGTTTAATAATGTATGTACCTGATAATGTTTCGTTTTCATTTTTTCGCAGTGATCTTCGTCTGTTCCATCGTAACAATCAGGCTTTCCATCACAAAGAACCATCAAAGCGAAGCATGTATTGTCGCAAGCGAATACACCGGGATTGCTTGTGCAATTGTTTCCGGTCGATGTTGATCTATCAAGAGATAACACATATTGAATGGGTGCATTACAGTTTTACGTCACATTTATAATACTCACGTGCTGGGTTTAAATTTGCAATCTTCGTCGCTTCCATCTGCGCAATCCACTACGTTATTACAATATTTGTCCATTGGAAGACACATGCCATCACTTCGACATTTAAAATGTTTGTTGCTGCATTGCTTTTGCGTTGGGCAATTATCTTCATCTTCACCCTTGGCACAATCCTCATAACCATCGCAGACAAATCTCTTCGAAATGCATACCCCGTTATCACAACGGAATTCATGCAATCCGCAGTTTCGTTCCTTCTTCCTTGTAGGAATGGGTTTTATCGTTGTGCTCGTCACAGGTTGAGTCGAATTACATCCCGTTTCATCAGACTCGTCTCCGCAATCATTGACTCCATCACATTTCCACCAATATGGCACACATTTATCGTTGGCACATTTGAACATCCAATCGTGACAGGAATCTCCCGGGAGGAAGTTAATTCCAGGCTTCTTTGGCACCTCTGTTGATAAACTACAGTTTTTCTCATCACTTCCATCCTTGCAATCCTTTTCTCCGTCGCACTGCCACGTCTTATAGATACACCTCATATCGCTTGCACACATGAACATCCATGGTTCGCATTCCTTTCTACTGCAGTTCGCTTCATCCGATCCATCATTACAATCCTGTTCTGTATCGCAACGCCACAGTTTGGGAATACAAGTGTTTGTCCCATTGCATCTGAACTCGTCCGCTTTACATTCGACGACAGTGGTGCTATTCTTATTACAATTCCTTTCATCAGTGCCATCTCGACAGTCATCTTCTCCATCGCAAAGCCAGCTCTTATTGATACATCGTCCGTTGCCACAGGTAAACTCATCCGACTTGCAAGACGCAGGTTTACAGTTCTGTTCATCAGACCCATCCAGACAGTCGCGGTCATAATCGCATACAAAATACTTCGGTACACATTGTTTGTCGGATTTACACGTAAACATGTATGGTGGACACGGAGGTTTATCCGAAGGACAACCTTCCTCATCCGATCTGTCACCGCAGTCGTCATCGCCATCACATTTGTAAATCAATGGAACGCAAATGTTATTTTTGCAATCGAAAAACTTTGAACCACAGGTGCTTCCGGAGCGAGCACACGTATTGTTGGAAAACGGCGTTCCTCCACCTGGACAAAGACATTGTCCCTGAGCGTTCTTCTCCATGCCATCCGGGCACAAACAACTGTAACCCGAATTCGGCGCACCAACACAAATATGTGAGCACTTATTACCAACCGAACACGCGTTAGATCCTTCCTGAACCGAATGGCCGTAGATTTTCAGGTCCATAGAATTCATCATTTCTTCGGCAATGATATTGATCATGATTCCATGATCCTTGTCCGCAGAGTAAACTGAGTTCATTTTCCAATCATCCCAATACATCAAATCCTTCAGCACTGCTACTGCAAACGGATGGGCAACACGCGAGTCTTGTTGTAGAATCTTGATGAAATTCTTTCCCTCCATGTCACTACTTGCAATGTAATCCTTACTAGCATCTACCCAGTACAACCTTTCGGCGATGTAGTCAATTGTCACACCATTGGGCCAGACAACCTCGGGCTTGGAGAACAATATTTTAATATCGCTACCATCTAAGTTCGCACGCGAAACGGAGGGCTTCAGTGCGTTCCAATCCGTCCAGAACAGATAGCCTTGCAGAGGGTGTACTACAATTCCGCGAGGTTTATTCAAGTTCGGTGCCTCAATTATTGTTCTCCTCATTCTACCTTGAGCAGGTGAGCTAGTCTTCACAGCTTCAATCTTCAATCGCATTCCGTCTACGAAGTACAACATTTCCGAAACCCAATCATATGACATACCTTCCACCGATGACAATCCGGTATCTACCAAAAGCTCCGGCGGTTGATCTCCGTTCAAGCACTGGCGTCCAATCACATCGGTCATGATATCGGCCCAGAACACACAATTATGTTTCATGTCAAACTCAATCGCTATCACGTTTTTCAAGCCAGTCACCGGAAACACTTCCTTAGTTTTATTGTTTAAGTTAATGCGGGAGATCTTATCTCTTTGAGCTATGACCAAAAACTCGTTGCTTTCCTCCATTGGGCATGGAATTGATTGGGGAACATACTGTGATGCCTGTCCCTCAATACAAACATCGCCTTCAATCTTACGGTATCCTTTGGTTCGTTTATAGTACTGTCCAGGCTTACAACTGGTTGGAATCGCATACGGATCATAGTTAGTGATAGTTTTACTTCTTATGCATGGGCTGTTTATCGTTCCGGTTCGACTGAATCCAAAATCACAATCAAAATCCCAGCGACTACATTTGCAGATTTCTTGTCGAATCGGTCGTTCATAATCGACTCCATTGTAACAATTGGCATGTGGCTTTCTACGCTGGTACGTCTCCTGTAGTCCTAGAATGCACGGCATTAGCGTTGCGTTCGTTCCGGGTGCCCAAAACTTGTAATCATCTTCGGTACAATTTGAAGTGAACGCATTCTTTAGGTCCACTTTAATAATGAGCCACCTATGCTCTTCCTGTTCCGACCCAAACAGGGTGAATATAGTTGTGTTAGTATCCGGTTCGGTCATCAATCCGTAAACTTTCAAGTTCGTCGAATGGAAGTCCGTAGACATCCACTTTTCGCCTTCATCAGTAGAGTACAGGATTTCATTCGTCTCACCCTTGGACTTGAAATATTTCACCGCAACTAGAATTCCTCCGTGGTCACCCATGTTGAAAAAGTGATAATCCTTTAGAATCTGCTTCCACGTTAGACCACCATCGCGAGAAATGTACACACCAGGATGTCCTTTAAGTGATTTGCCAACAACACCGGAAGCCATGATAACTCCAGGGGCCGACTTCGAACTCATGATGCTCACCGATCTGGAAGTGAACCCTTAGTAGGAGCGATAATTTCGACTATGACAATACCAACATACCTTGTTACCGGATATAAAGAACTGAACTTCTGGGACAGGTGCAAACTACAATCCTTGGCACAGTTGTTGATAGGCAATCCGTCATCATCTGTCGTTGGCGCAGTTATTGATCGCCAAGTAGCACCATGATCGAACGTAATGAGCGACACCAATGCATCAGGGGAAATGGTTTCGCTCAACGGTATACGATTGATTTTCGATGCAATGTAAATTCCACGCAATCCTTCCACCTTGTACAAATCCGTGAATGCACCATCAGAAGATTGACTGAAAGGAATTAAATTGATTTTATTTTCATACTCTCTGAAGCAAACACAACCACGAACGTAATAAATACTCACACTAGCCAACTCGACCGCCAATTCAGTTCTGGTACATAGGTGAAGACGTTCTCCAGGCTGGGTACGAACTTGATTTCTGTCATGTCCGCGTTTGTCTCCGACACATATAAATGCGAGATCCGTTCCGTATGCACCACAGAGATCATAATCCGCCGTCCGTCAACGTCGGCCACATGGTAACCCTTCATATCCAATTCGGTCTGGAAGTCTGCCTTGACAAACTTCCCTCGCTTGTAGGAAATAAGTAGTTGCGTACTGTTCGGCAACCGCTGCGAAGCGAACATGAAATCTTTCTTTATATGGAAATCTTCCACTTTTTCTATTAAAACGTTGAACTGATTGCTGTTGTTGCGCAGAGTGGCTGCATTATAGAAAATAACGGAAGATGTATCTGAAATGAAGCACATGGCAGTTTGAACAATTGTTATGAAAGATAACTATTTCAGTTAACTTACTGGTTGGTTCTTTACGCTCAACGTAAAGGTGAATGGGCACTCCTTCACCAGATGACCAAATATAAGACTTTACATAACTTTGCAAAAGTGAGAAGGAAGCACCAAAATCTGTGGAGTAGTAGAGCTGAAAAAAAAAATAGAATTAGAACAACTCTTTGTAAGACAACAATAGTTCACTCCCAAAACCAATGTCGTTAATTCGGCTTCTCTTGAGTTAGAAATATTAATTATTATATTTTTATACATTTTAAAATAATATATTTTTGTCAATATATCTATTATTTAGTCTACAACAGTGGCGCAGTTTGGTTTTTAAGCTGCAGAATGACAAATCGACGATGAAAAATCACAAACCCTCTCTTTCACTAAAAACTTTGTCAAATTAAAATAAATTTCGATTATTTCTTGTTCATGAAGCGAGATTTAGTGATTTCATATCCTACAGCACGAAAACATGTTGCGACAGTTTTCTGTAGTAATGCAAAGAGAGCAACGATAAAGAGAAATCGATGAATGCAGACAATCCCCTGCTAATAATAATCGCAACGTTTCCTACTGCAACTTAAGCCGTTGAAAAATCTTACTCATCGTTGAAAAACTTATTCAAACGTATTCAAGGAACAAAATAGGCGAAGAGACTCTTCAAGAGAGATTAAACGCTATCACTCTAATGTATGTGCATCCAAATATAATTATAAGTGAAGAAACAGTTTTGGATGAAATTTAGAACAAACCACAATGAATAAATATTTTAATCGTTATCAGTACATTTGAATTTCATATGAACTTTTTTAACTATCCATATTAATTCTATTCCATTTTTTTTTTTTTTGAAAATAATAGAATATCCTGTGGAAACGAAGCTTCTTTCATCCGCCACAGTAGTATTTTGGAAAGTTTTGAAAAATTACACCAGTTACAACATAATCCTTTTAACTAGTGGTGTAAGTTCATACAAAAAGTTATGCCTGGAGTGGAAGAAATTTGGAAATGTTGTTTCGTCCTTTGGAGACGTTTGTCCAGAAATTTATTTTTTCTACTTTGATTTTATCGTCCAAAACCCCCCCTAGAGTCAAATCCTGGTTGCGCTACTGGTCTACAAACATGCTTTTGTTGACCCTCTTGTGCATTGAAGTTATTTTTCATTAATTGAACATCTGATAGCATAAGGTATATTTTTCCAATAGTAAGAATAGAGTGAAACTGAAAAACAAATTGATTTTTAGCAGTCCAGCGTGGCTTGAACTCGAGCGCCCTGTCTACCGTCGCTCCAATCAGTCTTGTGAATTTATCAGTGTTTCTCGTTCATTGACTGAAAGCACATTTTTTACGATTTTTTCAGATCGCGGTTAAAACTGCGTTATGGGGATTTTTTTTTATTTCCGTACAAAGTGGGCCGAAGGGTCTTAGATTTTCATGAAACCCACAGGCAGGGCTCATCAATATACGAATAAAAAAAATTGAGAAAAATTCAGGGTCGCTTATTTTCTCGGAAAACTCAGTTGGAATTTTTTTTTCCTCTGACACTAGTTACTTTGAAAAATCATAACTCAAGAACGAAGCATCGTAGAAACAAAGTTTTTTTTATGAAAATGAAAGCAAATTTTCTCAGGAATAAAAAAAAAATATTAACTGGAAAAAGTTTTCCACAAAATGTTCCACCGTTGAGAAAATTTCTAAAGAAAAGCCGGAAAAACTATGCTCCAACTCGTAGAAAATTTCCAAAAAAATATTTTTGAGAAGATAATTTCATAAGCTTTAATAGCGGAAATTTTTGAAATGTACTTTTTTTTCGTTTTTGAGTTATGGCCAATTTTGTAAAAAATGTGCAAATGTGCCATTTTGAGCCTTTTCTTTGAAAAATCATAACTAAAGAAAGAAGCATCGTAGAAACAAAGTTTTTTTTGAAAATGAAAGCAAATTTTCTCAGAAATAAAAAAAATATTAACTGGAAACAGTTTTCCACAAAATTTTCCACCGTTGAGAAAATTCGTAAAGAAAAGCCGGAAAAACTATGTTCCAATTAGTGGAAAACTTTCAAAAATATATTTTTTGAGACGGTAATTTCATAAGCTTCAATCGCTGAAATTTTTGAAATGTACTTTTTTACGTTTTTGAGTTATGGCCAATTTTGTAAAAAATGTGCAAATGTGCCATTTTGAGCCTTTTCTTTGAAAAATCATAACTCAAGAAAGAAAATTAAAAAAAAATAATAATAATAATCTTATTTGTTCCATAGAAAAGAAAGAATCCCTTTTCAGTGTAATGAAAAATTGAGGCAGAAACCTTTTTTTTCAGTTTTTCTTAGCGGTGTAATTTTTCATGAAAAATATCATCCATTCCGACTTATACTTCATTAAAACCAATCCCATTTGCTTTCATTTTCATAAAAAAAAACTTTGTTTCTATGATGTTTCGTTCTTGAGTTATGATTTTTGAAAGTAGGTAGTGTCAGGGGAAAACAAAAAATTCCCAACTGAGTGTGAAGCCAATAGGCGACCCTGAATTTTTCTCAATTTTTTTTATTCATATATTGATGAGCCCTGCCTGTGGAAAAAGTTTCATGAAAATCTGAGTCCTTTTGGTCCAAACCCGTACGGAAATAAAAAAAAATCCCCTTATCTTAAAAAAACGACTTGAAAACTATTTGCAGGCATTTTTATGATACAAAACGAGGTACTAAAAATGTTTATTTTTAAACAACGATTTTTTACGAAATACGTTGGACGACGTAAATAAATGTGTACTAATTCAACAATATGGATACATATCATATTTTAACCTGATTTCTAAAAGTTAAACAGAACTCGTTCATTTTAACTACTAACTTGAAGCCTTGAAAACAGATCATTTGCCAAAATTAAAACAGCAGTTTTCTACCGAAAGTTTATTTCTAAATTTCATCTAATTTTAATCAATTATGATAAATCAGTTTCTCGGAAGCATTTGTTTCGTACAGTCGTAACTGTTTTGCCTCACTCTCGTACGGTATACTGACTGGTTACAATCGCCGTAAAATAACCAGCATATCAGTTTTTCGCGTTCGCGTCGAAACATTTTCGATTTTTCAGTCCAACGCGGTTCGTTTTGCTCACTGCTGTTGCTAAGAGAATTACCGCTGGATTTTGCTTGGTAATCTCACCCTGCCCTCTCGGTCATGAAACCGAGATGGGACTTTCTCATTCATGGGACGTACAGTTCCCGAATGGATGGACCCGCATAACGTCCATGATCCACTGACAATTCTCTGACTGCAACCTGTTGATCCAGCTACTTTGCCAACAAGTCCGACCATAGTTAGTCTATCCGTAAAGGAGTGCTGCGGACTGATTGAGGGTGCTTTCCCCGAAAACCGTGGAACTCGCTATGCTCAGAAAGTTAGGAAACCTGAACAAGTAGCAAAACTTAAATCTTTGAAAGAATAATCATTTAATGCTTGGAATTCGGACATACCAAGCGGCGTTGTAACAGAAAGAAATCTGTGGCACTTGCGCTGGTGAGCACGAACTGGTCCAAGGAATAGCCTGTCGGCTCACACCCCTTTGCCCAAAATGCAAGTCTTCCGATCACTCTGCATCGAGTAAGTAAAAAATGACCAGTTTATGTGGCCGAAAACCAAATAGTAAGGATTCGAGTGGATCTAGGACGTATGATGCGGCTAAAAAGCACTACCAGCAAAGACAAAACTCTGCACGAGCTGATCAAACTGGGAACTCCAGTAACGGCTGCAACCAGGAAATCTCGAAGCGATTGGCAGAAAAGGAGGTAGGTTTAAACAAAAGGGATGCAGAAATGGAACAGCAGAAGGAAGAATGGAACAGAAAACTACAAGAGCAGCAGATCATGGCGGATCGACTGCAACATAACCTCAACATGTATAAAAACCTTCACCGGACGACAAACTCGCAGCGCAATGAAGTTACCCAGAACTACAACTCACTGCTCCAGAAAACCGAAAAAGCCACCGAAACAATGGACCCGCGAACCGCAGAATCTAGTAGCTCAACCAAGTCGAACAGTAAAGACTACCAACAGCATAAACAAGGCAAACCCCGTAAAAATTGCAGCCGAAGTCAAAACCCTCGCCGTAATTCTAGAGGAAACAATTCAAGGAGCAGATCGAAAATCAGACCACCGTCACATCCCGCCGGGCAACTTTGACAACTCGTCAGACGGTGATCCTTCGATGCAAAATTAAACCGTTACTACCTTGCACATTAACAGCACAGTGCAGTGCATTTTTCTTTCAAACAACGCAATGGCCACCTTCACACCAAAAGATGTAGTAAACAATGTTGACAACGAGAATATGTGCATTAGATACCAACAGACAAGCAAACAACCCACACTTCATGAATACCTATCGAAGATGTACGACAATCAACCCCCAACAGGGACCAAGAACGGAAACTGTGTGAAACGAATGTCAGACGCCCTGAGTAGTCGGGACACCTCTGGTGCGGAAGCCATACTACCACCGGAACTATTGGACAACCCTCGGCACACAATGGAATCTTTCATTCCCGGGACGCAGAGGCTCTAACCTCGTTCCCCGGCCTTTTCATTGCCGTCTCCTCAACAATCTGGCGGACTTAGAGATACTTGTCAAGAAAAAAACTAGCAATCCAAGAAACGCACAAAGTTAATATTGAGATTTGAACCAATGTCTGCAAGGGCAATTCACATTGATTTTTAAGCATGGAAAAAATGTGTATCAATCGGTAGCGCACGGTATCAACAGATCGGTACATTTTTCACCAATCAAGCTGTATACAAATCTTCAAGCAACAGCCGCACGCATTGAAGAGCCTTTGTCGGATATCAGTTGTGAGCATCCTTCAATGCCGTGAAATACCGGAATTAGAATCAGAACTACAGAAACTGCTTCACCAAATTGACGAACCACGACTAATCCTTGAGGACTTTAATAGCCATCATGCCCTTTGGGGCTCGTGCGTTCCCGATTCCAGAGGAATCATCTGTGCTGGAGTGGCTGAAGACAATAATTTAGTCGTACTAAACGATGAAACTCCTACTTTTACGCGAGAACTGACGCAAACGGCGATCGATGTTTCATTCGCCAGTAGAGAAATTACCAATCGATTGCAATGGTCCTGCCTCGAGGACCCTATGGTAAGTGACCACAGCCCTATACTTATCGAAATCAACGACAAGCCACCCGAGACCTCTCGTCGTCCGCGTTAGCGGTGCGAGCAGCCAGGTTGGGCCGCTTTTGAAATGAAGCAAGCCTTGATGCAAATAATCCTTACAATCTCAGCGAGCTCACCACCTCAATCTTTGATGCTGGTAAAGGCGCAATACTTAGGACAAGTTCCACGCCCGGTCGTAAAGCACTTCACTGGAGGTCTCCAGAGGCTCGAGCATCAGTCAAAGCTAAAAGAAAAGCATTGAGAGCCGCGAAAAGGCTGGACCATCCAAGCAAAGAAACAATGGTGTCAGAATACCGTAAAAAGACGAACGAATGTAGGCAGATCATCAGAGATGCGAAACGCAGAATAAGAGAAGAATTTTTCGACGGAATCAACAACGACCAGTCCACTACTGAACTGTGGTTCAAGATAAACTCTCTTAGCGGAAAAAGAAGATCGAAGGGAATTGGTATTCGTGACGGAAACGGAACCTCCAGTGACCCTACAGTGGTAGCCAATAAACTCGCTGAATATTTTGCCAGTCTTTCGGCCATAAGCAACTATGATCAGGCGAAAAAATGTATCTACAACGTCGCTGGAAACTGTCCTCATTCCTCAAGATGCTTTCGCCCTATCAATAAACCAACCATTCACCATGATGGACCTCTCTTTTGCCCTAGCCAGCGGCAAAGGTAAATCCGCTGGTCCGGACGAAAAGGGGAATCCCTTACTGAAACACCTAACATACAGAGCAAATTAAGACTGGACCTTGTGGGCCTAATTAAGACTGGAATTGTGGGCTTCGTAATCGTGCGGTTAGCGGCGTCAGTCGTTTAGGCGTATTGTGCTATGGAGTGTGAGTTCGATTCCCGCCCCAGTCGGAAAAAAAAACTTTTCGTCAAACGAAAAATTCTTCACTGGTCCATTGGTCGTTTCGTGTGTCCGTTGTTTAATGTTAGTTATGTTCAGTCTGTGCAGCTTATGGCTGAAGACGGTGTAAATTGTCTTTTGTTTTACCCTAGACCATTTCCCACAACAATGGAGGTACAGCCTGATCATTCCTATACCAAAAATTGGATCATCATCGACTAAACCGAAGGACTACAAGTCGATTTCACTCACGAACTGCGTTTGTAAAGTTACTGAATGTATAGTGAATCGAACAGTTACCCCGACTTCCTTTAAAACAAACCTGTTGGATCCAAGACAACATGCTTTTCGAAAAGGTTTCGGAACAGGAACCTATTTCGCCTCCCTCGGCCAAGTTTTGCATGATGCTTTCCAGGCTGGTCAGTTACCGGGCAGTTTTGATAAATTATCGATTCTTACTAGAGGGCCGTAGCCGTTTCCAGCTAAGTGGCACTCTAGTATCCAACAGAGCAGCCTAATTATGTTCAAAATTAAACGGCAATTGACTCAAATCCAAGACGAGTAAGGATATCCTTTTTTTAATGTTACAATGTGGCGGGTTATAGTTTTACAAACAATTTATTTATTTACTCTAACTCAAAGTTTATGAATTTGATTATCAAATTACTAATTCATCTATTGCATGCGTTCAAGTTCTTGAAGCAGACTCTCTTTAATGCTATTTAAACTATTGGTTAATTTTAGGTTTGGTGAGAATCTATTCCAAAGTGAAATGCCCCTCAACAACATTGAATTACCATAGTATGATGTTGAATGCTGAGGAATTAATAAACTATTTGTTCTGGTATTCCTAAGGAATTGCAATTTATCAAATAAATATGGTGGCTCCTTAGACTTGATTAGTCTGTACATTTGTATACAACTTCTAAATGCATGGAAGTTGGCAAAATTACATCCGATTAAAGAACTTTGAATTTGTAAAACACTGGAATATCTCGATAAATTATATACATATCTAATACACGAATTTAATGCAACTCTTAGTTTATTGAGTGAAACACCAGATGCATTGCTATAAACAAATTCGCCGTACATGAAATGCGGAAGTATTAACGACTTAAAATGTTTGATTTTTGTTTGAGATTTCAAAATGCCCGCTCACAGTATTTAACCTTTTGAGTGAACCGTATATGTTTCCACATTGGGAATTGATAAAAGCATCCCATGATAAATTGCATGTAAAGATAATCCATAGATTATCTAGTTTGTCGTAAAATTCTACTCTTTGACCATCGAAATAAAGCTCTGGTTCTACGGGAAAGTTTCTTAGTTTTGATATAATCATAGCTTTTGTGTTTGACGGATTTACAGCCAACACATTATTTAACAATCATTGGAGGATGCAATTCAAGTCATGATTAATCTTTCTAACTATTTCAGCCATACTAAAATTACCGGTAACACTAAAATAGATCATGGGCGGATAAGTGAACCGAGTGAACCGAAAAAAAACGCAAAGTTAATAAACAAGTATTTGTATATTCAGAAAACTGAAGGAAAAATCAAAAATATCCTGAGCTATACCGGTAATCGAACCCAGCATGGATTCCGGCCTTCCTTAGCCGAGTGGTTAGAATCCGCGGCTACAAAGCAAAGCCATGCTGAAGGTGTCTGGGTTCGAATCCTGCTCGGTCCAGGATCATTTCGTGATGGAAACTTCCTTGACTTCCCTGGGCATAGAGTATAATCGTACCTGCCACACGATATACAAATGCAAAAATGGCAACTTTGGCAAAGAAAGCTCTCAGTTAAGAACTGTGGAAGTGCTCATAAGAACACTAAGCTGAGAAGCAGGCGTAATACCAAGAAGAAGAAGAAGATTGATTAGCTTTAAAGCTGCGGATGTTACCTCCTAAATAAGGAATGCCTCCGTGCAAGATCTTAATATAACCCGATTTTATCGCTTCCTACGTTCCACAGCGTAAGACCTCCCTTAGCTTTGTGATTATTGCCGGGACTATGACACAATGACATGCTGAAAATATCTGGGTTTTCGTTGACTTCAAATGATACGAATTCAAAATGCCAACTTTGGCGAAGAAAGCTCTTAGTCAATAGCTGTGAAGATACTTTTAGAACCCTTAGCCAAGAAGCAGTCTTTGTCTCAGAGGGGATGTAATGACAACAAGAATCAAGTTAAAGAATGAATCACATTTCTGTGGCACGGTAGGACCTCCCTTGAAGAATATTTTCTCTACCCGAAACTGCAGCATCGGCATATCATTCCGATTTGTATACACACATAATTCCAGGAATTAAACCAACATACAGTGTATGTGTATTTCGATACTGGATTGGTGAAGCAAAAAATAATAATCACATTTCAGATTCGGGCCATTCCAGTTGAACGTTTTATGAGTCACGATTTGCTGATAGTGAAACATAAACAAAATCCACGAGAATGTACTGTTGCAAACTTGGAAGCGATCAGCGCAACTATATTTTTGTGTAGCTCATCATTTTGCATATGATTCCCGGTCGACACAACGATTGATGTGATACGATCATGATTCATTCGTTATAGCATTCCGATTAATGCAATGAGTAATATGTTGATAGCATTTTTTTTTAATTACGCATATGATGTGGTTTCAATAGATAATTACCCACAAAGAATGTGGTATGATTAACTAATTGTGAAATGAAATCAAAACTTTTCGTAGTAGGTACATTGCGTAGCAGAGCAAATTATTATATTGTGAGACATACTCAACAAAACATTCTGCATCGTTAAACACTTACCTTGCGTTCTGGATCTTTCTTGTCAAGAATGAGCATCATTTTAGTATCCGCCTCGTAAAAAGTCACATCGGAAGGTGTAAAATTCAGCATTCGAACCGTTACCGATTTACCATAATCTTCGGAGGTAAATATTGCTTTATTTCTTGGATCACTGAAGACAATCTGTAAAAACAAATCATGATTAATATTTTGAATCGCAATATAGGTACATACTAGGTATTTAAAATAATGTCTCACCGTATTAAACTTTGGATGGGTGAAAAACTGCTCCACAGTTGAGTTTACCACAGTACCGTTAATGTTCAGCGCAAACATCTCTGTTTGATCGTCAAAAGTGTCTCCGTAGTCTTTAGACACAAATATTCTCGATGGTTGAGGGGGCGGCGCTTTGGCATCGTTGTCAGCTGGAGGCTCACGAGCCAGGCAAATCATTACGCTTGTCCCTTCGCCCAGCCAATGCACAATCAGTTGAGCATGCGAATCGTTCAATTTGTTCACCTGTAATTTAAAGCAAAAATAGAAACATGCTATTAGGCCGATATTTTGAAGTAAATAATTACTCAGCATTCATCTACTGATAACGGTGCAAATTAAATCTATGACTTGCTACAATACCCAAACGATAGCGAATCGTGAGCAATAAAGTCACGCGATACATTTCTCATCGAAAAATTTTCACGGTCAACCAAAGGCGAGACAGGAACAGGAAAATAAAAGAAAGATTGATCACTAAAACGAAGCTTCAAGACACAGCTGGAAGATGTTTAGTTTCATTGAAAAAAATAGCAATAGGTATACATTCATCGGCAGACGAAGGCAGTGCCAGTGAACAGGCTCTGCAGTAGCCGGTTCAATCAGGTTTTGTTAGAGAATAATGCTATCGGATGTAAACAAACTATTAAGTGGTAAGCATCGTGGAAATCAAAATGAACCGTTTGGGGGGTTAGATATTTGCATAACATCTTTTATAATACATATAAAGGGTTATCATTAACACAACAACTCTTTCGCGTGTATCAAGCACCTAATTATGAAATCGATTAACGATTCTAAAAACCATGCGGATTGCATTACCGAACAGCGAAATATATGTGTCAATATGGTTTAATATTCTAAAGAAACTATATTTGTAAAATAGAGAGCAAAATCGTGAGTTTTGACATTTACCGATCTACACCAATTCATAAACGTTTTACTCCAGATGTTTCAATCGCTTTTCGTAAAATGATTGAAATGGTAACTTAAAAGTGACTTCAAAGTCACATTTTTTTCAGAAAAATAACAAAAGTATGCGTCTATGCATACACATATTTCAAGTTCAGTTTCAACCTTCAGTTGGAGATATTTTTAGCCCTTATTAATCCGGTACAAAACATGATTGCTCTCAAAGTCTTGTTTTTAGAAACAAGGTCATCTAAGTATAATTGCTTTGAATTGAACCAACACGAACACTGCAAACTTAAAACACTATTGGCAATACCATAGATACTGGTCTCGAAGCCATTTAGTGTCTGTCGATACTTCTAGTGGCTAATAACTTTGAAAGAAAAAGCACGAAACAAATCCTGCATATTTTTATGTCCATACTACCCAATAAAAATTAAATATACAATAATTTATAATCAACCTTGTTATGCCCAACCTTTTATACCCAATAAAAATAATCAACCTTGTTATACTGGTACTTCGTGCCGCCGTTCCCAGGAAAGTCTTAGGGCACGATCTTAAAATGTTTGGGAACTCCTTATCGCAGGAATCAAAGAACTATTTGTAAAATACAGTATCTATTACACCACCATGACGTACAAAATACCAAAATTATGAATGCAATCTGGGCCATGATTCCACCAGCAGTATAATTTGCACCCCATTCAATTGTTCGAATGTAATATATCCAGCATAGTGAACAACGAAACGCACTACTTTATGAGGGCTCAGATTTCCAACGCCTATGATGCATCACACTATATTCTCTTCAAGTAGGTAAATATTGTGTCCAGCATGCAGCGTCTGAACAACGACAGATTTCACCCAATTATCGTCAATTGTCTCATCTGGGATATCAGTGTTTAACACCCAAGCCGTCCCAATGTCCGCGATGCGTCACTTCAAATTCTCCTTTCTGTTCCTAAAGCCGAAAAATGCTTAACAGCAGTCAGAGGAAATGAATTATCAACGCCGCCCGCACTTCCAACCAGATTCACGGTGGGTTGTGTATTCATAGCGGCATGTTTTATTCAGGGAAAGTCCCTTCGGGAAGTTGATGTGGGAATATAACTAAACCATAAGCATAGATGGCCGTACAATTCGTAGTTGCTACTCCGTGATTAATCAGATCAATCGGAATTGCACAGAGTGGGGCTTGGGATTAGTGAACCATTCTCAATGTGTACAATTCGAGAAGCCAACGTTTAAAAAGTTAATAACGGCGCCGACCATGTCCTTACGGTCATCGGGGAAGGGAAGAAAAGTTGGTGTGACATTCATTGTTACTAGATACCGTCAAACGGGGTAACTTTCTAACAGGGGTGAAACTTGCAACACTTCGACATGTTACCGAATTGTCGTTTCGGTCTGCCTTGAGTTAAATTATTATAATTTATTCCGCCATTTATTGACCTTAGATATACAACAGAAGATTTTGGCGAGGATTTGGGTATTGTTTCTTTTTTGGTTGGTTTGCTGGAGGTGAAAATCATATTACACGTTGGATTGTATGAAATTAGTGCTGAAAAACGTTCCTCGTACAACACAAACGGTAGAAATATGTAATTGGAGGTATTTACTATCAGTTACTGTACTTAGTAGTGTACAAATCGACAATATAAAAGTTTTGATATTTTGATGGTTAAACACTATAAAAATTCAAAAACGTTTTTGATTACCCTTGTGGGGTAACTTGCAACAGCAATTTTGATCTCAATTGTTTGATATTTTTTCGCTTTTTGTTATCGAAAACACATGAAAAGGCAAAATAGGGTCCTAAAGCCCTGTCCCAATTTTAGTGCCAAACGCTTAAGTTCAGGCCAAAAACACATGTTTACTCAATTTTCTAATGTTTTCCGTTGGTTTAAGCTCAAAAAACATTTTTTTAGATTTTGTCACATCCTTTGGCTTAAACTCAAATATTGGGTGTATTTTGATTTCCGTGTCCCTTACGAAATGTCAGATAGGAACAACCCCAGTGGTCGAACTAAACCCCTGTGGTGTTTTTGTCGACTAAGCGAACGTCAAACATGATCAAAAGTGTCAAGGTTCATTTATGGACCAAATTTTTAAATTAAAGTTTAAACATGATATAGCCATTATTTGAGCGGGAAAAATTGCTAAAGTAGTTACAGTAACATGCTTTTTCGTGTTATTAAAAAAAAACAAGATTTCATTAAAAATTTTAGGACCCAATTGAACGTACATTTGTTGAATAGCATTAAAATTTTTGCAGTTCATTCAATTCAATACACATTTAATACTAAATATTAGTAAATTTACATAAATCACATTATTATTAGATTTAGTTTTATTTTCTTCATGAAAATAAAGAATAATTTTAAAGACCTGTATAAAAATTAACTTGCCACTGGGAACGTTCTGCATGAAATATGATGAAAGTTATGTCAAAACATCAACCGATAGCATTTTAAGACGCTCTGTAGTACGTCGCTTTGATTTAAATTTGTTTAAAAATAAGTTATGTGAAGTATAACCTAAAATCCAATTGTATTTGTAGAAAAGTTGCATTAAAACGTTTCAATGGCTTCCCAATAACTTTAAGACTTATGATACCCTAAAATTTCCCCGTGTGTACACCCTTTGCAATGCCAATGGAGTTTTCAAGGGAATTGATATATTACTCATAATTTAATCAATAATAGTTAGTTTTTTTAAGGGTAGAGTAACCTGTTTCTGATTATCAGCATGCTTTTACTGAAGACAATTATTAAATAATCATTAGAACACGATATAGGTTAAGTTTTTAATAGTTTACTTTAGGTACCATTGTACGTTGCATGTTACCCCACATCAGGGGTAGCATTGAAAATGTATATTTTTCGTCTTTCCTGATCACAGAAAACCAAATACTGACAAAATTAATACCGCATGGTATTCTTTAGGTGGCGATTAGGGTACCTGATGGTTTTTGTCTTATCTGTGAACTCAAATTTTTCATCTATATATAGCTTTAAAGTTGAAAATTGTTGCAAGTTACCCCGTTTGACGGTACCGAGATCACCTTTGCATCTCCATGATTGTCAAAAGAAGAGATTTTCGTGAAGGGAAGGGATAATAAGTTACATGTTCAGGATTACTTTGATAAGTAATGTGATCCAAGCAACCTACACTTATCTAGACCTACTTTATGTAAATAAATGCTGTTCTATTTGAAAAAGATCGCAGTAGACAGCGCGTGCGAACGGTTGTGTTTAAAATTGATCTGTCACGTTTTCATTGTCTCCGCAAAATATTAGATTAGGCTGGTGTAGTTTTAGAAAAAGTGCCTAAGCGGAAATGCAACGGTTTATTGCACGAGGTCTGCTGGGCAGTGCTTTGTGAAAGCCCAAGCAGCAATTGAAGAAGCATCGAAGCCAAACTTCAAATTTTCAGAAGCGTAGATCTGGACAGCCGGACAGTGGATCGGACTGAGGGCTTGGTCGATTGGTAACTCGTTGGTAGAAACCAATCGATTAGGTTTTCAGCTTGAACCGCTGTGTGGTTCTCTGATTTGTGCTCTTGAGGGTTTGAGTTTTGGCTTCGGAGTTGTGTGTGGTCTTTTGATTCCATTGCATGCTCCTGTGGGGTGAGTGATGGAATCAAGACCAGTCGTGTTCGGTCCGCGTGGTACGAGTGCGAAAAAAGAATCGCGTTTCTCAGTTAGTCCGTATGCAGTAACTAAAGCTGGTGAGCACGTTTCATGCTTTTATTTCAAAACTGTAAAATATGTATGGCTACGTTAAATCGATACAATGGTGGGACATAAATATGATTTTTCACCAAACTATCAATGGTTCGTCACTGTGAGTGTCGGCATAAATTCTTATTCATAAATTATTTACTTTTGACAGATTTTTTTCTTTCATAACTAGTTTCTTGTAATTAAAACAATGATTTATTCAAAAAGAAACTTTGAACTGTAAGTGTCGGCATAAGCGAGTTCTGTGATGGTCCAGGCAGTCGAGTTTTTATTTCTTTTCATATCGGTGGAATATGGTAGCACATGTTTTCGTCCTGTCAGGTTGTAGTAGGCTGTCTTAATATTCCCTACACAGGTGTAGTAATGTTGCGTTAAGCTATTTGTTCAATAAGCTTTGAGAGATTCGTCACTGCAAGTGTCAAAATTTTTTTTTTCTACTTTATTATTTTTCATATCAATTGAAATATTATATTTAAAAGCATGTTTATATCTCGACAAAAATTGTATATCATGGTCTAATCGCTTATCATAGTGAATCCTGTGACCCAACGATCCTTCCCATTAATAAACATCCCTCCCAGTTACCTTTGTGGAGATGCAGAGCCGAGCTTCTAGTTGATTCTTTGTGCATCTTTACTGACTTCGGTCAATCGCGGAATAGCAACCATTGATATATGTAGTCAGTCTAAGTTAAGCTAATCTAATCTATAAACAGTGCCGTAGCGTGCGGTTGGCCAGGTTGGCACCCGCCAAGGGCTCCAGCCTAAAGGGGGCGCCAAAATGCGTGAATCACTCGGTAAAATTCTCAAAGGTGCATATTAGATTAGGGCTTATTATTAGTAACAATTCCAAAGAAAAATAGGACATAATAAAGAAACATACAAAATAGGTTTTGAAAGGCTTTAACAAAATATGCAATAAGTACCGTAAAACGGGGTAACTTTGATAATGCGGGTAACTTTGATAGTGCGAGACCCACAACATATTAAACGAAATAACGAAGTTTCTGTTAACCAGTTTAGCAAAACAAATGCAAAAGTAAAGAGTATTAGTATGACACTTCATGTCAAAGCTATTTTCATTGGAATCAAGTGCATTTGAGGCTTTTTATACGAATATTGAAAATTGACACAATAGGGTCCTAAAGCCCTGTCCCGATTTTAGTGCCAAACGCTTAAGTTTAGGCCAAAAACACATGTTTACTCAATTTTCCAATGTTTTCCGTTGGTTTAAGTCCGAAAAACATTTTTTTATGTTTTTTTTTTTAGATTTTGTCACACCCCTTGACTTAAACTCAAATTTTGTGTGAATTTTGTTTTCCGTGTCCATTCCGAAATGTCAAATAGGAACAACCCCAGTGTTAAAACTAAAACCCTTGTGGTGTTTTTGTCGACTAAGCGAACGTCAAACATGATCTCAAGTGTCGAGGTTCATTTATGGACCCAATTTTAAAATTAATGTTTAAACATGATATAGCCGTTATTTGAGCGGAAAAAAATGCTAAAGTAGTTGAAGTAACATGCTCTTTCGTGTTGTTGAATAAAAACAAGATTTTATCAAACATTTATACGTACGTATACCCTTAATTCGCACTGATCTGTTAACGTTTCATACCGGCAATTACTTGCGTTTTTAATCGGGTAAAATCGATCTTTTTTAGTCACTTTTTGTGTTTCTCTTGTGATTATCGTTTTGTGTACCGCTGTGTTATCGAGGTTTTCGAGTGGTCAGCGTGAATATTGCGAAAAATCTACCGTAGGGGGAGATCCCCCAGTGCCGGACAGCACCCAATACCGGACAAAGTCGAAACATTGAGAAATCATGGTCCAATCAAGATGGTGTATTAGTAGAAAAGAAAGCTTTTGTGTAGACTAATGTTTGCGTAGAATAACACATCCTTGAAATATGCATTCCTTTTTAAAAAAGTAGAAAAGTTTGAAAATCTTTAAAAAATTTACGTATCTTCTTAATTTTGAGCCTATTTAGTAATTATTTTGAAAATGAAAAAAAACTTTGGATCCCGCAAGCATGATCGAACACAATCCTAATTTGATAGTATGAATGTATTTTGTACCATAATTGGGTCCTAAAATTTTTAATGAAACCTTGTTTTTATTCAATAACACGAAAGAGCATCTTACTGCAACTACTTTAGCATTTTTTCCCGCTCAAATAACGGCTATATCATGTTTGAACTTTAATTTAAAAATTGGGTCCATAAATGAACCTTGACACTTAAGATCATGTTTGACGTTCGCTTAGTCGACAAAAACACCACAGGGGTTTTAGTTTTAACACTGGGGTTGTTCCTATCTGACATTTCGGAAGGGACACGGAAAACAAAATACACCCAAAATTTGAGTTTAAGCCAAGGGGTGTGACAAAATCTAAAAGAAATGTTTTTTGGGTTCAAACCAACGGAAAACATTAGAAAATTGAGTAAACATGTGTTATTGGCCTAAACTTAAGCGTTTGGCACTAAAATTGGGACATGGCTTTAGGACCCTATTGAAGTAAATATGGACAAATTACAATTTTGGTTAAGCACCTCCTGTCCCTCAGTTTCGGACAGCTTGATTTGTTATATGATATCTTTGTAATTATTGCATCAGTGTCTCAAAATGCTTTCATTTTTCATGGGTTCCGTCGACCATGGTATCAAACATGCAATAAAATTAAGAAGAATGAACAATTCATAACAACATCGTAAAATGTGCTATTTTTCATCATATATGAAAGAGGTTTTTGATAGGCATCTTGCAAACTAAGAAAAATTCAAATTATTTTTGTAAATGTTGCAATTGCATTGAATTGGTAATTATAAACTATTTCTATAGTGTACACATTCAATGATGTTCAAATTTACAGAATTCGAGGCATTTCCAGATCGTGTCCGGTATTGGGTGCCACCTTTCAAGATCGATCAATTTGGTACTAAAATACATCATCAAAACTCAATGTCAAAGTTCATATTTATATTTTCAAATTTATTTTTGTACACTTTAAAAATGATAATATTTATCATAAATGGGTAACACGAGCCCATCAAATCAATATTTTTCGAATTATGAATTTAGCTTAGCTTAGCTTAGACTGACTACACATATCAATGGTTGCTATTCCGTGATTGACCGAAGTCAGTGAAAATGCACAAAGAATCAACTAGAAGTTTGACTGGGATTGGCCATAATCTTCTTCAGTGTGCATAATTCAGTGCCTCTATTTATACAGGGTCAATAACGGCGCCGGCCACGTCCTTGCAGTCAGGTGGGATTGAGGGAAGGAATGTTAGTGTGTAACCTTTGCTATTTGGAGACCGTGTTTGCCTCTGCATCTCCACAAAGGTTACTGGGAGGGATGTTTGTTAATGGGGAGGATCGTTGGGTCACAGGATTCACTTTGATAAGCAATTAGACCATGATAAATAATTATTTGTGAGATATAAACATGATTATGCCGACACTTGGGGTGACGAACCATTCAAAGTTTGTTGAACAAATACCTAAATGAAACATTCCTAACACTCCTATTCTTATGCCGACACTTACAGTGACGAACCATCCAAAGTTTGTTGAATAAAGTGAACCTTTCGGAAGTCTACACTTGTAGTGTCCAACCATTCAAAGTTTTTTTTATTCAGGGTGTCTACTCGTTTACCGAAATGAAATTCCCTGATATTTCCAGGTTTTTCCAGTTTTCACTAAAAAAAATCCAGGTCCAAGAAATACATAACATTGTATCGGTATGATCCTTCTCATAAAAAGTTGGAATCATCATTTATTGGTGAAATATTTTCAAAGCATGAATGGTGCCTCTCTTTCTTATATTCATAAGCTAAAGTAAATTGAGGTTTTTGCGGAAATTGCGTTTCGTTCATTTGTCAACTTTTTGGTTTTTATCATTATGGATGACACTACCGAAGATTTATGTCTCACACGAGCTTTGCAAATGGTATGAGCAAGGAAAATGCGATTGTTACTAAAAATGGCATCACCGAAAACGATTCCGTTGTCAAATTTTTCATAAGTTCATTCAATTAATCAATATTAACGAACTACTATTAAGAATGCAAAATTTCCTTTAGGCGCATTGCGCGGATCGAATTGTTTTTATTTTTGAATTAACTCAAAAAGTAAATGACTTGTAAGAGTTTGGTCTTCATATTCGGCTTCAGGGTAAGATTTAAGTAAGCAACGACGTTTTCAATGTTACCAAACATTGTTTACATGGGTGATCAATGTTACCACATATCAGCTAAATCAAAAAAACCTCTCTGCCAGTACTTGTTTTAAAAATATAAAACTAGCGACTTTTGCATTTTCAAATGAAAAATTTATGAAATATCCCAGAAACTGATCAATGTTACCCCGGATTATGGTACTCTAATTTTATATGTTTAAAACAAACTAATGGCAAATTTTAAAGTGTTTTCTATTTAATAGCTATTTATACGCTTTTAAACATTATTTAAAGCATGTTGAAGCTATTCCAATATCCAATATCACAATATGAAGGTGCTAACAATACCAAAGCTTAAGTTTTATTCAAATGAATTGTATTTTCCAATGATGATGTCTTTTATTTTGTTTATAAGAGCTCTGTGAACAGAACGGAACTATCAAGTACATCAGTATGCTTCTTCTTGAAAGTATGTTTAGTACATATTATTTACCATTTATTTCCATTGGTCATTTAAATAACTAAGACAGCTTCATGGGCGCAAAAGTAAAACTTTATTTGGATTTGTGGCAATAAATACTAAGGTAACCGATTTATTAGCAAATAATCATACAGTTCTGACCTGCAAAAAATCCAAATTCTTTAAATTATCTCAAATTGAATCAATTGTTAGTGATTATCTGCTACATATTTAAGTAGATATATACCCATTTAAAGTAATTTAAATAATTCATAAAACTTTTGACTCCCGGGTCCATTTTTTCGGATAATAGCAACACGGATTATCAAGCCCCTGGGTAATCGCATTTGAGCACATAACATTTAACTGTGTCAATTTTATTTAATAACTGATGAACTTTTGCATTTCATTCGAAAAACTTAAATTAATCATGATTGTTACAAAATTTTAAATTTGAAGTTGTTTAAATTCCAGATTACTTTTCTAAAAACGTTCTTTCTAAAATCAAATATTTTTCAATAAATTTAAAAATTGTGCATGAAGCAGGCCTGGTGGTAACTGAGTTTCTTGAAAATAGGAAATTAAAAAACCTCTCTCCAGAAAAAAAAGAGACTAAAAAGTAACCAAAAAGACACAAAACAGTAATCAAAAAACGAATCCTGACAGGAACCAGTATGAAATAGTTTGGATCAGACAGACATTTCTCTGAGAATCTTTTTAAAACTTTTTTTTGTCGTGACATTATGACGACATATCAGCAAATATGGTATATGTAAGTAAAGGACAAACTTTCATTGATGTATTACGACATTATGAGAGAGATGGACTGATATCTTTATTTGAGATTTTCACTCTCCAAGAATTTTCGTAAGGAATTCTTCTAAAAATTTTGTTTTGGATATTTCGAAACAAAACCAGGATTTTCTCCAAAAAATATCACAAAAAATACCTCAGGGCTTCCATTAAAAATTCCTTCATATATTATTTCAGATATTTTTTGAAAAAGCCCTTAGTCCTCTAGGATTTTATCTGATGATTCTCCACTCAATTTTTCTAGAACATCCTCCAAGACTCCCGTTTAAAACATATTGTAATATTCAACCAGAGACTTGTTCAGAAGTCCTCAAGGATTTTTTTTTTTGATCTTGACTACAATTTTTTCTGAGGATACCTTCAGGAATCACTCCAGAGATTGCTTCTAAGATTTCTTAAGAAATTCCATTAATTACATAAATTCCATTAACATTACAGAATCCTTGGAAAAGGTCCAATAAGGGCCGGAACGTTGGATAACGAAAACATATAGTTGTTTTTGATTAATTCAGTAGACTGAACTGCCAATTTCAACCCAAAACATCCAATATACAATCGAACAACCAGTTTAAGAAATTCCTCCATTAATTCTAAGAAATTTCTCAAGGAAGTTTTCAAAACTGTTTTTAAGCATTCTTCCAGGAGGAAATTTTCTATAAAGCTGAGAAATTGCTGAGAAAAATTCGTGACGTATTCCTAAAGTAAGTTATAGGTTACCTCCTGTTACAGTTACTTATGTAATTTCTTAGGTCACCTTTGATTGAGGAATACCCACTCTTGAAGAATCTCTTAGAAGATTTCCAAGATTATTGCTAAGATAATTGAAAAAAAAAGAAAAAACATAAGATCTCGCAGAATATTGTGAAGGAACTCATGGAAAAAGAGGACGAAATTCCTAAAAATTGTGATTCCTATAATCGGAGGAATTCATAAAAATATGCTGTAGTGTTAAGGTGAAGATAAATCGAAGCCAAAACTCGAATTTTCAAGAGCACAAATCTGGGGAACCAAACATCAGCTCAGGCTGAAAATTTAATCGATTGATCCCTAGCTGCTGGTGACCAATCGATTAAGTTTTCAGTTTGAACGGATGTTTGGTTCTCCAGATTTGTGCTCTTGAAATTTTGAGTTTTGGCTTCGATTCATCTTCACCTTAACTGGCGTGGAACCTTAAATGAACTTCTCAATATCCCATGGGGATTCTTAAGAAATTCATTGAAAAATGTTTGGATGAGCGCTCCAGTAATCCTTGGACGAAATGCTGGAGAAATTCCTATAACAAAATCTAAAAAAACTTAATAATAAAACACAGGTCGAATTTAAGGAATTATTTGAAATGTTCTTAATAGATTCACTCGAATAACCTCTCTAGGAACTTTTGGAGCTATTCTTTGGAATAACCGTAGATGAAATGGCGTTGAAATTCTTGTCGGCTTTTCTTGTAAAAGAAATCTGTGGGAAACTTTGGATATCTCTTAGATTAACAACTGTAGAATTCGGTTAAAAAGATAGTGAAAAAATATCTGGATGAAGTCCTCGGATAGTCTTTGTTCAAAGTACTCCCTGAGAAAATTACTAGAGGTAATAACGTTAAAATGCTCAAGGATTTCTTGAAGCAGGAGTAGCGGAATTTCTGATAAAATCTCTGGAGAAATCACAAGGATAATTCCTGAAGCTGTCTCAAGAAATATGAAAAGAAATTTTGTATCTCAATTACCTGCAAGATAAGGGAAAAAATAGACTTTAGAGACTATTTTGGTTTAAATAGAGACATCACCTTTTCAAAAATAGACAAGTATCTGCATAAAAATGGTAAGTATCTATAAAACCCTGCTACCAGCTCTAGATGTGTTCGTCAGTTCTTTACTGAAGAAATATAGGGACATTGAAAACATCAATCATGTGTTGGTAAGCTGATACAATTTCATACTCGAAAGGATCCTTACTCAGGATCAAAACAGCTCATATAGTGTTTTGAGAGCGGCGCAGCCGAATTTTTTTTTCGAATGATGAGAGTTTTCTGGCAAATAATGGTAGCTCTGGGTTATGACCCAAAAATCCTTTGTCGTGAACATCATGAATCTCTGCCTCAAAATAATTTCCCTGATAGTGATCGAAATTCCCTGAGAATTCCAGGTTTTTTCCAGGTTGAATAAAATTCCCTGATAATTCCAGGTTTTCCAGGTTTTTCCAGGTAGTAGACACCCTGTTTATTACAAAAATAAAGGTAAAAAGAAAGGGGTGTTTTGCATAGCATAGCATAGCATAGCATAAACTGACTGTACATGTCAATGGTCGCTACTCCGTGATTGATCGGAACTGGTAAGAATTGCACTACGATCCAAATGAATAAGGGATGGGAGTTTCCGCTTACTCTCGAAGTGCAATTTTAGCAGATCTAATATTATTGATCAATAACGGCGCCGGCCAAGTCCTTACAGTCAGTTGGGATGGGGAAGGAATGTTAGGGTGTAATGATTGTTGCTTCTAGAGACCGAGAATACCTCTGCATCTCCACAATCACCACGGGAAGGGTGTTTATTAGTGAGGAAGGAAAAGATCTGGGAGTCACCTCTGGTCGGTGATGCGATCCATGGACAAGGGGGAAATATACGACTTGTATTTAAAGCTAGTTTTGTATTTTTGTCTCGAGAAGTTTTTGGAAAAATTACGTCAACATCTATAATGTCGAACAATTCAAAAGACGTTTTTATTAATGACGAAAACTGAAAATTACATGTATATATTTTAACTTATATGAAACAGGAATAATGCCGACACTTGTAGTGACGAACCATACATAGTTTGTTTGAAAATTACATATGAGTATTACTGTGCATTTTGTCTCGATATGGTAGAAGTTTTAGAAAATACGTCAACATTCACAATGTCGAACAATTCAAAGGATAATTTTTAATAATGTCAAAAAGAGAAAAATATATGTATATTCAAATTGTATAAGAAAAAAGCATAATGCCGACACCTATAGTGACAAACCATACAAAGTTTGTTTTAATATTACATAAAAGTTACGCTTTCAAGAAAATATGTGTTATCATAAGCATGAAACGAACTCACCAGTTGGCCATCCATTCTCGACTGAACACAAAACTGACACTGACAGCAAAACTTCTTGGCGTCCCGAAAATAAACCGTCTTGCTTGGGCCTTCCCAAATACGTACCCAGCAAGACGCTCCAAAACAAAGGGAAAAAAAAAAAAAAATCTCCGGCGACGAAAACACGCGCGAAACCGTCAACAAACTCTATCGGACGACGCAAAACCGAACCGTCCTGCTTGGGCTTCTCGAAGCACTACCCAGCAAGACGCTCCAAAACAGGGGGAAAAAATTCTCCGGCAACGAAAACGCGCGAATCCGTCAGCTAAATCAATCGGACGACGCAAAACCGAACTGTCCTGCTTGGGCTTCACAAAGCACTACCCAGCAAGACGCTCCAAAACAGGGGGAAAAAAATTCTCCGGCAACGAAAACGCGCGAATCCGTCAGCTAAATCAATCGGACGACGCAAAACCGAACTGTCCTGCTTGGGCTTCACAAAGCACTACCCAGCAAGACGCTCCAAAACAGGGGGAAAAAAATTCTCCGGCAACGAAAACGCGCGAATCCGTCAGCTAAATCAATCGGACGACGCAAAACCGAACTGTCCTGCTTGGGCTTCTCGAAGCACTACCCAGCAAGACGCTCCAAAACAGGGGGAAAAAATTCTCCGGCAACGAAAACGCGCGAATCCGTCAGCTAAATCAATCGGACGACGCAAAACCGAACTGTCCTGCTTGGGCTTCTCGAAGCACTACCCAGCAAGACGCTCCAAAACAGGGGGAAAAAATTCTCCGGCAACGAAAACGCGCGAATCCGTCAGCTAAATCAATCGGACGACGCAAAACCGAACTGTCCTGCTTGGGCTTCTCGAAGCACTACCCAGCAAGACGCTCCAAAACAGGGGGAAAAAATTCTCCGGCAACGAAAACGCGCGAATCCGTCAGCTAAATCAATCGGACGACGCAAAACCGAACTGTCCTGCTTGGGCTTCACAAAGCACTACCCAGCAAGACGCTCCAAAACAGGGGGAAAAAAAATTCTCCGGCAACGAAAACGCGCGAATCCGTCAGCTAAATCAATCGGACGACGCAAAACCGAACTGTCCTGCTTGGGCTTCTCGAAGCACTACCCAGCAAGACGCTCCAAAACAGGGGGAAAAAATTCTCCGGCAACGAAAACGCGCGAATCCGTCAGCTAAATCAATCGGACGACGCAAAACCGAACTGTCCTGCTTGGGCTTCTCGAAGCACTCTCAATATTTTTCGAATTATGAATTTAGTGGCTTAAGTGTCCGGTACTGGGGGATCTCCCCCTATAGTGTTTCATTATTTCAACAATAGCTACAACCCGCTGTACTCTTATTCCACTTTCGTGACAACCGTACATTTGAGCAGCGTTTCCACACATACGCGCCATCTACATCTGGAAAAAGTAAACCGGCTTATTGGCGATCTAAATCGATTGACGATCTAAAAACAACGAGTTTTCAAGATGGTTAAAAATTGTGGAAAATGCGCGAAGGCCATAAATGGCATTGAATTTGTAGTTTGCCGTGGTTATTGTGGAGCTACGTTCCACATTAACGAATGCTCGGGTGCTACAAGAGCGATGTTATCGTATTTCACGACGCACAAGAAGAATCTTTTCTGGATGTGCGACAAATGTGCCGACCTGTTTGAGAATTCCCACTTCCGTGCCATTTCGTGCCAAGCCGATGAGACTTCACCTCTTGCATCTCTGACGTCTGCAATAACTGAGCTTCGCACGGAAATAAAACAACTGAATTCAAAGCCCCACCCCGGTTCGACTCCAGCTTCAAGTGTACAATGGCCTATTATTAACCAACGAAGAGGTTCAAAGCGCCCACGCATGGCCGTGCCTGTGGCACGTGCATCTGAAACCTGTCAAGTAGGCAGTAAAAAACCTCAAGAAAATGTCCCATCGATCCCTATCTGCAAGAAAGAAGATATTCAACGGTTTTGGTTGTACCTCTCAAAGATTCGCCCTGACGTCACTGTGGAAGCTGTGAGTGCCATGGTTAAAGCAAACCTCAATATTGACGCAGATCCACCCATCGTCAAGCTTGTACCGAAGGGAAGAACAATCGAATCTCTTTCCTTCGTCTCGTTTAAAATTGGTTTGGATCCTTCCTTACAACAAATTGCGCTTGATCCTGAGACATGGCCAGAGGGACTACTGTTTCGAGAATTTGAAGACTACGGAGCCCCAAAATTTCGGTTCCCGCTGACGACAACGCCTTCACTGTTAACTCCTCAAGCTGCTTCATCACCTGCCACCCCCGTAATGGATCTGAGCTAGATTCATCAAGTCAACACTCGTCATCTTCAGCTCCGGGATGCACGCCTGCAAGCCTTATGGGAGCCCTCAATCCCCTCGTCGCAGTCGAGCCACTCCTGCCAGCGTCCAGCAGTCATCCCGGCCCTGCGTATGAGTGTGGAGAAGAGGTCTCCCAACTCGCTCCAGCAGGCAAGTACTCCCATCCTAAAAACGCTTCTCGTCCAGTAATTTGCACCACTTTTGACAGCCCTACGCACACTGCCTCCAATCCGTCTTCTGAATGGATCGAATTTTCCTCGAATTGGCGAAATATTTCTTCATCAACGAACGAACTCAGAACTTCTTCGAAAGGTTGCAACGTTTCATCATCATTGAGCAAATTTTCTTCAGCACAACTTCAATCCCCGGGATGCGCGCCTGCAAGCCTCATGGAAGCTCCCAATCCCTTCGTCGCAGTCGAGCCACTCCTGCCAGCGTCCAGCAGCCATCCCAGTCCTGCGTACGAATGTGGAGAGGGAGTCTTCCAACCCGTTCTCGCAGGCAAGTACAATCACGTTAAAAACACTTCTCCGTCAGTAATTCGCACCACCTTTGGCAGTCTACCTCACATTGGTTATGGCAGTAACTCATCAAAGTGTATCGTAACCTCAACAATCGACAGCATCAGATCTCTGACATCAAGCCAACCATCATTAGCCCAACTTTCATCTCAATCAACGCTTCCATCGTCGTCCCCGGGATGCATGCCTGCAAGCCTTATGGGAGACCCCAATTCCTTCGTCGCAGTCGAGCCACTCCTGCCAGCGTCCTGCAGTCATCCCGGTCCAGCGTACGAAATCGAAGAGGGGGTCTCCCAACCCGTCCTCGCAGGCAAGTATTCTAGCATCGAGAACAACTACCTCCCAGTAATTTCTACTGATTCCAGCAGCCAAGCTCAACGCATTGATCGTCACGCTCCAAGCACACCACCATCGAGCGACATTTCACCGAGATCCAGCATAGCAGTATACTACCAAAACGTACGAGGTATGCGCACCAAGATTTCTCGACTCCGTTTGATACTGTCTAGTAGTGATTATGACGTGCTTGTTTTCACTGAAACCTGGCTCCGTGATGACATAGATAGTACAGAAATTTCTCCCGACTACACGTTCTTCCGTTGCGACCGCAGTAGAGTAAACAGCCAGCATGCACGTGGTGGTGGCGTGCTGATTGCCGTTAAGCATCATCTTCGTTGTGAAATGTTCCCACTGTCGGATTGCGATCAATTAGCGCAGGTTGCGGTTCGGATGAAGTTGGACAATCGCTCACTCTACATTATTACTATCTATATTCCTCCTAACTCGTCCGCCGACCGATATTCTGCCCACGCAAATGCAGTACAGGGCCTCGTAAACAGTGTTTCAGCAGATGATATTGTTCTCTCCGTGGGGGACTTCAACCTCCCAAATCTGCGATGGCAGATGGACGACGAGCTGAACGGCTACATTCCCTCGAATGCTTCATCGGAACAAGAGAAATCTCTCATCGAAACCCTTTTCGCTACAGGCCTGCGACAAGTGAACAATTTCGAGAACATCAACAATCGACTCCTTGATCTTGTTTTCGTAAGTCTGCCAGAGCTACTGGATCTAGTTCAACCTCCCGCCCCACTATTACCCATTGACAACCACCATGCGCCATTCATTTTACTTCTCGACGTGAGTGTTAGTATTCCAGCCACACTCGATGACGATGCTGACAGAGTGGAGTATGACTTCAACGTGTGTGATTTCGATCAGCTGGCTATAGCTTTAGGAAATGTTGACTGGAGTATTCTCGAGCAAACCGGTACGGTCGACGAATTGTCTGCAGCGTTTTACAACAAGCTTCTCGAAATTTGTGACGCTTTGGTCCCGCGCAAACGACGTACGATTAACTCACCTTCCAGCAAACCGTGGTGGACTTCCGAGCTGCGTCGTCTCCGTAATTTACTGAGGAAAGCACGACAACACTTCTTCCTCTCGAAGTCTGAAGGCGACAAAATCGCCCTACGTGAAGCCGAGGCAACATACAAGTCTGTTTTGCAGACTACCTACGACGACTACATATCCGGAGTGCAGGCCAGCGTCAAGCAAGATCCAACACGCTTCTGGGGCTTTGTAAAGAAACTGAAGTCATCCACCCGCATCCCTTGCAATGTAAGCTATGACGAAACTCTTGGCAGTTCTAACGAAGAAGCCGCTAATCTCTTTGCTGAATTTTTCGAAAGCGTGTTCAGTAAATCGTCTCCTGTACCCCGTCAGGACTGCTTTGCGCATGTTCCTTCGCACAACATTAACTTCCCCATCATGCAGTTCACCGCCGATGAGGTGCTGAATGTCATTTACACTCTGGACTGTAAGAAAGGACCCGGGACGGACGGCATTCCACCACTGCTCCTGAGAAAATGTGCTGCAGAACTTGTCACTCCTGTCACGCTTTTATTTAATCGATCTCTGAGCGAAAGAACATTTCCTTCCGTGTGGAAGACAGCTTTCATCGTTCCAATCCACAAGTCAGGGAACATCAACCGAGTCAGAAACTACCGTGGTATTTCAATACTGTGTTGCTTGAGCAAAATTTTCGAAAAACTGATGCACAATGCCCTCTACACCGTAGCTGCACCGATAATATCCGAGTATCAACACGGATTCATGAGACATCGCTCAACAACAACAAACCTGATGTGCTACGTTACCTCGCTGTCACGGGAGATAGAGTCGGGAAATCAAGTTGACGCAGTGTATGTTGACTTCGCAAAAGCGTTCGATACGGTTCCGCATATTTTAATCATCGATAAACTCAAGCGAATTGGCTACCCGGATTGGCTCACGGAGTGGATTTTTTCGTACCTATCCGCTCGTACTGCGCAAGTAGTGGTCAACTCATCAAGGTCCCGTGAAATCAACGTAACGTCTGGAGTGCCCCAGGGTAGCGTATTGGGTCCACTGTTATTCAATATCTTTGTGAACGACTTGTGTTTGTGCCTTTCATCTTTCAAACTCTCGTTCGCCGATGATCTCAAATTCTACCGTATCATACGTTCATCACTTGACTGTTTTGCGCTGCAAGAGGACATCAACACTTTGCTGATCTGGTGCAGCGACAACGGTATGCGTGTCAATAATGATAAATGCAAAGTTATAACTTTCACTCGCTCCAACAACCCCGTTACCCACCAGTACCACATGGAATTTGCACATCTAGAACGTGTAGCTTCCATCTGCGACCTGGGAGTTACCATCGACGCTAAGTTACAATTTCATGAACACGTTGGAATCACGACTGCTAAAGCTTTTTCAATCCTGGGACTAATCCGGCGCCACGCTTCAGAATTCACTGATATCTATGCTTTGAAAACACTTTACTGCAGTTTAGTGCGGAGCATTCTTGAATACGCGGCCCCTGTCTGGTCACCGTATTATGTTGCACCGATATTCTCCATTGAACGCGTTCAAAAGAAGTTTGTTCGTTTCGTACTTCGCTCCCTTCCTTGGAATGATCCGGACAATCTTCCTCCATATCCGGATCGCTGCCAACTGATAAGTTTAGAACCGCTGACTGACAGGCGTGTAAAAATGCAACGTCTATTTGTATTTGACATTCTTAATGGTGCTATAGACTGTCCTGCGCTTCTCGAGCAAATATCTCTGCAAATCCCTTCTCGACGACTGCGAAACACTCCCATGATTGCGATTCCTTACCATCGCACTAATTATGGTTTCAATAATCCGTTCGACTCTTGTCTTCGTTCCTTCAATGTTGTTTCCGATCAATTTGACTTCGATATGTGCAAAAATGTGTTTAAAACTCGAATAAGTAGAATTGTTTAGATGTTAAGTATGCGTAAATTAGTGCTAAGTGGTTCAGTCTGTACGATTTTAATTCGAAGACGGTGATTATAAATAAATAAATAAATAAATAAATTTTAGGACCCAATTTTAGCATTTTCGAAACGCTTACAAACAATCTGTTCTACCATCACTATTTGATGTAGTTTTGAATAGTTGGCCACTTATCCTTGACAGCCTAGTTATCATAGAACTTGAATACGGTCTCAAATCTCTTAGCGAATAGCATTTTCACAAACTGGGATGATTTTTGTAATCTAAGTCAGAAATTTCCATATAACGTTAAACGCCTAGAGGTATGCAATACCCTACAAATGTTCGTTATTCATTCAATTTTGTTCGATTCATACTCCATTATCAAAGTTACCCCAAAACAGAAAACCAACTTTCGATTATATGAAAAATTATTATTCATAATAAATCTTTTGGAAATCTATCGACTGCAATCGATAGCTAGGATGCCAGTACTTGTTTTAAAAATATAAATTATTATTCTTTGAAACAGCATGCATCAATATTCAAGTTTTCTTCGAAAAAACTATCGAAGTTACTCCGTTTTACGGTATTTCAAAAGATATTGTTTATTCCTATATATATTTTTAAAGTTTGAAGTTTAAATAAAATCACATAAATTAAGTTTGTTAATGAGAAGAAACAAAGATTTGTATCATTCAGATTTGTATGTGTGCTAAAAGTTAGACTGTATGTTTCGATCACTCGTTTTTTTAGTAAAATTACAAGAAATATTTTCACAGAATACTGAACATGAATCTAAGACTATCCTGAGTGGGATCCACGAAATTATGGGCAGATTTTCAACAGAAAATTGGGCAAGATTCTCACAAAATCAATTACAAGATTCTCAGCAGCAGGCTCTTGCTTTATCTTGATCGGTCTTTCACATAATTCTAGGCGTCATTCTGATATAATGTTCCGTATTTTTTTCATAACTCTAATCATTTTGTAAACTGCTCTATACCTAGACGAAAATTCTCACACCAGACATAATTCTAGAATTTGTAATATTTTTTTTAACTAGTGTTCTCAGCAAACTTCGTCTTACCATCAAGTAGTCTGTTGAAAAACGCTATGGATCGTTCCATACAAAATTACAGTTCCGTGCACTCTCGTTTTTTCAACGTTCCCGGTGAATATCCTGGGATTTTTATACACACAAATTCGTTGGAACCCTTGACGAAAAAAACGGAGAAAAAATCATTCAAATCCGTTGACCCGTTCGTAAGCCATTTCGTGAAATACAAACACCATTTCTTCTTTTATTTATATAGATAACCGTGAACATTTTCTACACTAGCTGAAACTCGTTTGGTTTAAAAAAATGCGATGGAAAAGTTGAATGTAACTATTTAGACTTCTGCATTAACATTATTGTTAATATTTGATCACCTTTCAAGAAGTTTGCATGATTGACATTTTCCATGTTCACCTTCTCTTCCACCGTAAAGGTTCTTGGAAAAAACTCTTCGATATATTTCAAATATTTTTTATTGATTTACAAACAGCAGTTTTGCAATGAAGCTTTTAAATAATGTCTTGACTAAATTTACGCAAAATCTATATAAATAAAAATGGAATGGTGTTTGTATGTCACGAAATGGCTTACGAACGGGTCAGCGGATTTGGATGATTCTTTCTCCATTTTGTTCGTCAAGGGTTCCGACGTGTTTGTGTGTATAAAAGCTCCATGATATTCACCGGGAATGTCAGAAAAACGAGAATGAACGGAACTGTCATTTTGTATGGGACGATTCGTAGCGGTTTTCAACAGCCTACTTGATGGCAAGACGAAGTTTGCCGGGACCACTAGTTTCAAATAAAAATATTTCCTTTTAAATCCCAGAGAATTTTCTTTGCTTTCTCAATGAGTTTCCTGAAAAATTATATTTCTATAAATGTCCAAAGAATCTTAACCATCCTATCATATCTAAGAAAATATATCAATTTTTCCTTTACGATCACAATTATGAGGTTGGTCTTTGTTTAAGAAGCATAATTTTGTAAAGGATTGCTATGGCTTTCGAGTTGTATTTCTGGCATAAGCTCTAAAATTCTTTCCAGTTATTCGGAGCGAAAAGTTTTAAAACTCTGCTTGCAAGTTAATGGTCCGACATGTACAGGAGAATAAGGTCCTAAAATGTTTAATGAAATCTTGTTTTCATTTAATAATACGGAAGAGCATGTTACTGTAACTATTTTAGCATTTTTTCCCGCTCAAATAACGGATATATCATATTAAAACTTTAATTTAAAAATTGGAAATGAACCTTGACACTTGAGATCATGTTTGACGTTCGCTCAGTCGACAAAAATACCACAGGGGTTCAACTTTTTAACACCGAGGTTGTTCCTTTCCGACATTTCGGAAGGGACACGGAAAACAAAATATACCCAAAATTTGAGTTTAAAACAAGGGGTGTGACAAAATTTAAAAAAAAATTAAAAAATGTTTTTTGGACTTAAACCATCCGAAAACATTAGAAAATTGAGTAAACATATGTTTTTGACCTAAACTTAAGCGTTTGGCACTAAAATTGGGATAGGGCTTTAGGACCCTATTTCTTTAAAAATTTGCATTTCACCAAAATTTACAAATTTTGTTTGAACCATCTAGTAGAAACTGTACATTTGTTCTTAGCTATATAAACTCTATATTTCTACGGAATTTGTCAATGCATCTTTCCGATATTATTCAAAAGTACTCAGAAAATTTTCATTAAAAAATAAAAGAATACTCATTTTTTCTTGCCGGAGATTTAGTCAATAATTTAATATGTTCTGATCGCAAGGAAATAATATAACCCTTATGACACTTTTGACGATTTTCATAAAAATTCTCGTAGAAATCGCTTAGAATTATTTTTTTCTGCTGAGCTTTGATTAAGGGGCGCTGAAATGGAGGCTCGCCAAGGGCGCCATGAAGCCACGCTACGGCTCTGTCTATAAATGCTGTTCTATTTGAAAAATGATGCGAATCACGTGCATGCCGTCACTTTTAGTGACAAACTTTACAATGGCTTAAGTGAGCTCCCATCGGATTGACAACCTATCTGTCCATGCCTCCGTAAACATTAAAGGTGGCAGGTATATATTCAAAATACAAGCTTCCGCCAAACTCGTGGTACAAGAATCAAACTGATACAAGCCCTTCCATTTGTAAATGCGAACAAATTGAAAGTAAATACAATTTATTTATAAATTCTGATTTTGGGAAGCTTTTACCATACACCTTTACATGTAGTTCAAAATAGTATAAACTGCTTATACCAGTAGGTGAATTTCGGCGAACAATTTATTCGAAGAGAAGTTTTTGAAAAATGCTCAGAAGACCGCAGATTGTGCAGCTTGCCGCTTCTGAGTTGATCGGAAGTAACCCATCAACAGATCAACAATAATCAACAGATCAACAATAATCCTCAATGAAACACAAGCCATGTGAGACCCAATTGAAACCAACTCACCGAATTTAACATTCAGCTGAAACGTTCCGTTGTCTCGGAATCGTTCAATAGGAAACACGAGCGCGCTGTCAATCCAACGTGGCATTGCTGCTCAATATAACGATTGGTACATCACAGCCCGGAATGAAAGTACTCAACACGAACTAACTTGAAGATTTTAAAATGAGTAGGGGAGGTGTACCAGTTTTGGCCACCCTAAAGGAAAATCAGAGCGATAATGATTAACCATTAATTTAATCATGATCAATGATTATGATTAATCAGGGATTGAATCCTGAGAAAATTGAGAGAATCTCTCACGTATCGCTCTCTGTAACTTTCATAACATGCTGCACATTATGAGAGACTGTTTATCGTATACTGCTACAAGTTTGATCAGATTGGGGGGATAGTAGTGCATGATAAAACCCCTCTAAACATGCTCCAAGCCTGGGGGACACTGTTGTTATTGGAAGTTCGTGGATTGTTTATCGTGCCAGTAAAGAAAAACACCTATCCCCAACGGTAAACAAGCGAGAAAAATGGATTTTATCATCGCTCTCTCGTTGGGGCTCTCGCTCACTGCTTTCATTTATCAGACTTGTTACACCTTGCGATACAATGACGATCGTGGACCGCAACAGATGGGATGTTTTTCTTTGCTTGCTTTGATCGTGCTTCATTCTCAAATGAGAGCGAATTCTGCAACGCCTGTGATTAATCAAAAATGTTAATCATTAATCACTAATCAAAATCATTGCATGCACCAAATTTCGACCTAGCACTTGTTTTTTTAGTCATTCGAAAGATGTCTGCATAGCTTGCAAAAAAAAACTGACAATTTGCACAAATTTTTCGAGATTGAAAGTCCTTTTCCCCTATTGCTTGTGATTCTCCCAACAGCTCTCTCGCTGGTTTTATTCATATTTGATGTTTGTAATCTAACATCGCCTGCACTGCCCATAACTGCATGACAGTCGCATTCGACATTTTTGACAAATTGGAGTTAATACCATGGAGAATCATAAAATGATAAATACTTTCGATCAACTTACTAAAATCTGTCACATTGGCATTTGTAACCGCATAACAGTCACATTGAGATTATAAATGAGCCACATAATGTAGTAGCAACGAAATTTCTATCAGAATTATTTTCTGACTATTCACCCAATATGCGATATGAGCTGTACAACATTTCAGCTTCAAATAAGCTCTTTTGAATTCTTAATGATTTTTTGAAATTTTAGTTTCCTCCCATACTGCAGTAAAATGCAAACTTGGTATCCCATTTACTCAATGCCTACTTTTGTCGAATGTTACAAATATGCAGTTATGGGCAGTGCAGATAACCACTAATTGTACCAGAGCGTTAAGTCTTGATTAACCCGTATAGGCCTGAGAGAAAGCAAAAGTACTAAAACCCTTACCACTCAGCGAATACTTAAAGGATTCAAATATTTTTTTGTCAGTATACTGGCCCACATATCTAGTTTCTAGAAGATGCCAGAGGAATTCGGGAATATTTCTGTAGCCGGAGTTATTGCGGTGCACTGTGTATTATTTCGTCGATTCCATGCGCTTTTTGAATAGCGCCCAAACCGTTGATTTTAGCGATATAGTTTGTTCGGAGAAGTTTCTTGGTATTTTAAAGCGCATCTTCTGATGAAAAAAGTTTTGTGATCAATCCATCTAGCAGTGAGATAGAAAAAACATTTAGATAGACATATGGTGTCTTCGGCAAAGTTGTAGAATTGGCAATTTGAAACAACTTTGTCAAAGACATGATTTTTCTATCTCTTATACTTTTTGAGATATATGCCGTTGTATGTGAATGGCCCCTAAAAATCATATTTTCAATCATAACTTTTTTCCAAGAATTTTGACATTTTTTGTGTTTTCTATAAAGTTTTTTGTCATAAAAAAATCCGTTCTTCTTCTTTCTGGCATTACGTCCCCACTGGGACTGCTTCTCAGCTTAGTGTTCTTATGAGCACTTCCGCAGTTATTAATTGAGAGACCATTTTTGCATGCGTATATCGTGTGGCAGGCACGAAGGTACTCTATGCCCTGGGAAGTCGAAAAAAATTCCAACCCGAAAAGATCCTCGACCGATGGGATTCGAACCCACGACCCTCAGCTTGGTCTTGCTGAAAAGCTGCGCGTTTACCGCTACGGCTATCTGGGCCCCAAAACCCGTGTTTTTTTTTCTGAATATGTCATCTCGCTATCTTCTGGAGTAACAAAGTTATTTATGAATTACTCTTTTTCAAGGGTAGTTTAGGCCCCTATAACTGGCTTCGGCGCAAAGTAGCGCAGACAACTCTTACAAATCATGAAAGTACCATATCTTCCCTTTCGGTAGATGATAAAAACATTTGTCTATAAGCGTCTTTTAATGGGTTCTAACTATTGAACAAATAAGCCTTATTAAAACTATGTCTACCGATAATTCATTTACTTCAAGAGATAGAGAGGTGCGATGTTCAGCAAAAACATGCGTTTAAAGATATCTAATAACTTTGTAGAAGACATGAAAAATGTTAAAAATCTCATTAAAAAGTTATGAACAATAATGATTTTTAAACGATTTTTTTCATACGATTTTGTGTACATTCTGTTAAAAAAATCGTAACTCTTTTACAAGTTACGATCCCATAAACTTGACACAAGTGTTAAGATACAAATTGTGCACTTTATCATAAATTTGAGGCATTCTGGGAACCCAAAAATGGTCAATTGTATGATGAATCAAAAGCAGTTGACATAATTATTCAATTTAACGTTCAACGCTCCCTCATCGTAATCATCGTCATCATCGAAACTTCAAAGCAGTATTTCTGTTTCAAAACTAAAAATTAGTCAATGAAAATATGTTCACTGTGTTTCGGTTGGGGAATAGAATACAGTGAACACATTTTTCACACAAAATGCTTTTGAAAATTCTGAAATCAATGACGGATCTTGCCCCCTTTATCGATTATCAGAAGGTTTACGCTCATGCGTTTTCCTTGAAACTCCTTGATATAGTAGGCACATTATAACCGATCCTGGAAAATTATATGTGACTTGAAATTTGCCTACCTTCAGGAGCACAGAAGCATAGAACCCTTGTCACCCGACCGAACCCAGTGATCTACAGCAATAACTCCGGACTTATGAACATTCCCGAGATCCTTTGACCACTTTTAGAAACTAGATATGTGTACGAGTATACTGACAAAAAATAATTGAAATACGTTAAATATTCGCTGAGCGGTGAGAGTTTTAGTAATTTTTCTTTCACTCAGACCTATACGGGTTAAACATTAGATGATTATTACCAATAAACCATGCTTAAAGCTTTTCAATTTGAATTGTTTTCTTCAATAATGAGTTAATTTCAATTTTTCAAAATTGTGTTCGAGTCGTGCCGTATGAGCCTAACCCTCCCCCTAGAGCATCCTTTAATCATTAGTTTTATTGATTATAATTGATTAACAATTAATCATTCATTAACTAATTGATTAAATGGCCGAAAGTATACAGTAAACGCCTTAAAGTATGCAATAAACGGGTTATACATTGCATAATTATGAATTTTATCCTTGATTAGCAATAAATCTGATATTAAAATCTTGCGAACTTCGTTACAACAATCCCTCGAAAATTAATTCACTCACTTGGTTTGAAAAATTCATGAAGCTTAATATGTCGAAAGCTTGGTTTAAGAACTAATAATATAGTGCTTCAATTTCACTTTGGAGGAATCATTAGAGTATGAATAAACAACTAATTGAGTTTTAACACTTCACTTTACAACAACAACAAAATACTAAGAATCACTAGTAAGGCGAGCAACTACCATTAAACTCTAACATATATCGTAATAACATAATCACAAGTTAAGCATTATATTAGAGCTTACCGGGATTTGATCGCCTTACTTATAAAGTGATGTGTTGAAATTCAACTAGTTCTTTTTACCAATATTTTGGACTATTTTCCCCTGGAAATTGACAAGCCTTAACAACCCGGCATGTTATTCATTAACGCTTGAAGCATCAGTTCAAAATTATAAACGAATTCATGATTTTGATGTGTCCCCAGTGGACAAATATATTTATGCGAAGTATAAAATTGAAAGAATCACCCTTATTACATGGTAAATAAATAACGCGAGAGCGATGACATTCCCAACAACATCATCGTCACCGAGATGATACGACCAAGATGAAAGAAAGGAAATCCATTCAAGAATGGGAACCAATCACTGTCACTGGGTGGGTATACAGTGCCGCTTGCTTACGCAGAGAATAACAGACAACGAACGAACTGCTTTAGATATTCTCTGTATCCGTAAAGGTGATAGGTAGGTACTTATCGACGAAGGCTCACTTTATGGATGTGAGGTGTTTGAACCATGTGTTCGGTTTCATGTAGATTTTTACTCTTATCGTATCTAAGAAGAGAATGGAATTGCGCCTTAAAATCTATTTGAAAGTAGGGGAACCGTACGAATTTTCGGCAGATTCGTCATGATTTGTAGGTCATGACAGTAGGTTGCGTTTTTGTGCTAAAAATAACGAAGCAACCCCTCATGCCGAAGAGAATGAAGCTGCCTAAAATACAACAGGTCACCCTAATTCAAAATGTGTACATATATCGATTCTATCACACAGAATTGATGCGATGACAATGATTTTTTTTATTAAACGAGTCAATGCTCATATTCCGCTATCGGAAAATCCCAACGGGGCATATCCGGCCATAGGGGCATGTGTGCATCATCAACAAAATACAATTCAATCGATGTGAATGAAAAAAGAAACAGACATAGCATTTTATTGAGGTAATTGTAATCAAGATGCCTAGGAACATTGTAGTGATCTTAATCTCAAAGCCGAACTTATGAAATCGTTTCTTTTATACATTATACATTTTTTTTTAGGTTGGACCGAAAAATGTGTAATTTTTATTACTCCTCTTATCATTTTTCTTATAAATGGGTAATATTGTTTATAATTTGAATAAAAAATATTGTCCAAGAAATTATTTTAAGCTCCCTAGGTGAATTAATAATCATTAATGTGTCCCTTCCAGGTTACACAATGGCAACGACCTTCCCGTGCGTAAAGCACTTTTGTCGGTTATCCCGCTTCATTCTTAAATATTTCTTTTACTTGGCACACTTTGGCATCCACAAGCACTGCACAAAGCCAAGCCAAAACGTGAAGGAACTACAAAGCATAAGGAAAAGCAAGGTCTCTAGAATTAAGTTGATCCTCCTCAAGCCATGAATTTGTTTATTTATGCATTAGCCCCTCTTGTACGAGAAGAAAATGCGTTGAACGTGTTATTTTTCAATTTGAATAAATCTCACAAGCGGTTAGAACAATGACAACGGCTAAAGCAACAGTTATCGTCGTGTTTCGTTCTACCAGTATGTAGGGCAAATGGGATCTTTTGGGGATAAGTGAAATCATGTGAATTACATATGTATCTTTCGATATTACCAAGAAACCAAGCAATCTTTCAATTTTCTCTACATTCAAGTTTACAAACGACTCGAAAGAATTTAATTTAATATACGAAAGGCAAATTCTCTTTTGCCCTTGTACGCCTTAACTGTATAAACTGAATTTGTGCAATATAGAAGCAGCAATATCAGACTGGTGCATTGTTCAGTGTTGATGAGAGTAATTTTGAGATAATCACCGGCCGGCCAGCAGGAAAAGTGAAATCATTGGATTGAAGTGTCCAAGCCTTGTCATTGTGATCGTGCGGAAAATTACAGTGAATCATTCGGATCATACGATTCAACTAGCAAATGGATTGAGTTCTGAATGTTCATGATTTCAGAAAAAAGATTTTATGACTTATTGTCGAAATGTAACACATTTGTTAATGTTGATATTCACCGGAGTTAAAATTACGCTATATTTTTTGTTAGTTTCAATGATTGCCTCTCAAGATATCGTTACCTTAAACCAAAATCTTTTATTAATTTGCAAAGTTGTTTTAAAAAAAGGAAGAACTTAGTAAAAGAAAATTGAAGGGATCAAATTAAAATTATCTAACACATGCATTGAATCACACGATAAACAATTCATAATTATGTGGTTCAGTGAAACTACAGTTGTATTCAGATTAGTAGCAGTTGAGAACGAATTTCATACAAAATTATCAGCTTTGCCTACCATAGCATAATAATCCCTATCAATAATTCAGCTCTTTCTGTGTATCATATGAAAACGAAAACTTATATTTGAGAATTTCTTTCGGCGAAATACTAGCGAAAAGAATTTTCACAAAATATTTGGTCTTAATTTTGCACAATTATGGGAACAATTCAAGCAAAATCCCGAACAGGATTATTTAAAATACAGTCGACTCTCCACAACTTGATATTCTATAACTCGATATAGTACTCTAGATCTCGATGGATTATCAGTCCTTTCAAATTTCCATACACCGTGCTCTCCATAAGTCGATATTTCTATAACTCGATATCTCCACTAGTCGATGTCACGTGAGAGGTAAATTTATCTCCAAAACTCGATATCCATTTTAAAATCCCTTTTATTCTGGGAAACTTGTATTAGTTCGTGTTTGGGGGTGAATAAATACTTGCAAGTTGTGATAAAATTTTACGTAAACCTTGGACACGATTTTCACATTATCTTGTGCAGAATCCACAAGCAAATATAAGCTTAATCTGCAATAAATGCTTAATATGATATGAATTCTGAGTATGATTTATACAAAATAGTAGATAGCAATATCTCAGATTCCTGGGCAGGATCACAAAATATATCTTGGGCAAGACGGAATCCTAAGCACAAATTTCACAGAATACTGAGCATGAATTTCATTTTATCTCCCTTAATCTTGTGCAAGTGTCATGTAAATCTTATGCAGTATTCTCACAAAACCCTGGAATGTTTCACTTGCAGGACTTTCAGGCACAGCTGGGATTCTGACAGAATCCTATGTGGATAACTGACAGAATTCTGAGTAGATTTCTACTTATAAAATCTCGACATCCATTCTCGAAAATTTAAGGCGATGTTTGTTCGATTTTATGAAAATGGATTTGTGTGTAGACTACAAAAAAATTGGCACGCCGTCATATACACGATATACGCACACAAAAATGGTAAATTGGCAAATAATGGTCTTAGTTAATAATTGTGGAAGTGCTCATAATAACATAAACTGAAAAGCAGGTTGTGTCGCAGTTCAGTTGGAGCACAGAGCCAGAAACTATCCATGTTCACAAATGTTGATTATATGCATTAAACTTTGGAGGAATCCATGGAGTAGTATTATCGGTATACTAGAGTGTCCATCCCGGGACATCCCGGGACAAAAAATCCCGGGATTTCACAAATTTCGGGATTTCCCGTTTCCCGGGATTTTATTTCTGACATCCGGGAATCCCGGGATTCCCGAAATGTATGTAGAAAAGCATAATGAAAAAAAATAATAATAAACGAGTAATTATGTTCATGAAAAGATCAATTAACCAAGTAAGAAACTCATATTTTTATTTGTCTAAACTCATATTTGTCTAGCTGAGATAACAAATTTGAAAGTACACCTAAACCGCCGCAAATCGCTAGTCAGTACCATTTGTAAAAAGTAGGCATTGAGAAAATTTACTGAGAAGTTTTCAATCTCGTTTTCCATACAAATATCTTAGGAGATTGGAACATGTTTCGATCTCAATGGAACTTTCTTAATTTGCTTTTCCTTCCGTTAACTTTCGAAGAAAAATATAAAGATGACCAAATAACGATTCATTTTTGTTTTACACGATACGAACATCTGCTGTGGGACTGACATGCGTTCACTATTCATTATGAGATAATTCGACTTGGTGTTTTTTCTTAATTTTACTGTACAAAAAGTGATTTCTCGTTAGTGCAGCTGAAAGATCATTAGAAGATATAACGAAAACTGATATCAACTCAATTTTGTCCAAAATGCAAATGGGACTTACTTGCGATTCACGGCAGTAAACTTCAGTCAATAATTTTCAGTAATTAAACCTAAAGTTGCTTTAAATAATTGATAATTGCTTAAATTTATGACTTAAGTTTTTATCATACTTCCATTATTTATAAGTGTTATCTTCTTCTTCTTTCTGGCGTTACGTCCCAACTAGGACAAAGCCTGCTTCTCAGCTTAGTGTTCTTATGACCACTTCCACAGTTATTAACTGAGAGCTTTCTATGCCAATTGACCATTTTTTGCATGTGTATATCGTGTGGCAGGTACGATCATACTTTATTGCCCTGGGAAGTCGAGAAAATTTCCAACCCGAAAAGATCCTCGACCGGTGGGATTCGAACCCACGACCCTCAGCTTAGTCTTGCTGAATAGCTGCGCGTTTACCGCTACGGCTATCTGGGCCCCTAAGTGTTATAGAGAATTTGAAAAAATCCAGCAAACCCGTAATTAGTCAAGCTGAGTTTTGATTTTTGTCAGGTTACTTCATCAGAATAAGTAAGTCTTATGTGATTTGCTATATTTAACATATTATTTTAGAAAGTTACATTATCTATTTATTTCATTGAAAAACATTGTATTGTTAAATTTGTACTTCCATTTCAACCGAAATGCTAGTTTTATTGAAAATTTGATAAATCCCGGGATCCCGGGATTTCCCGGGACAAGCACAGAATTTTTGTCCCGAATCCCGGGACGAGCAAAATGGCCGGGAAATGGACACTCTTACGGTATACTATTCATTTAATTTATTTAATTAACTACCGACCTTATAAGCCTTTTGTACATGGTACATTTGGTGCGGGTGTGAATCTTTTTGACCGCAGCTTCTTGTGGAGGCCATAGTAGGCCTCTTCTATTCACTTCTACTGATGATGCGCCTCTGTATTTCACGGCTAACCTTATTGTCAGCCGTCAGCAAGGATCCAAGGTAGACGGACTCGTCGACCACCTCGAACGCAGAGTCTATGAATGGAGAGTTGCGCAAAGAGAACTGGCAACAAGTTCTCCAATCGCAAATCGTTTAATCATTCTGGCCACCTATTTTACTGTGTGCGCTTTCCAGTAACTTCACTCAAATGCACTCTCAATTCGAATGTTTTTTTTACAAAGTCGCAAAGAATGAAATAGAAATTGATCTCTGGTTTAACAACAGTAATAACAATGAAATGTTTAAAAGAAAATTGCAACAACATATACGACAAACAGCATGAATTCAAAATTTTGATCATTTTCGGTTTCCGCGCGACGAGCAACTGAAACAGTGAATTTCTCTTAGCCGTTTGCTCTCTGGGAATTGACCAAAAACAACCGCATTTGTAGCGTAAATCTGGGTTGAATAACTAATATATAGTTTTCAAAACTATCTGATTATGTATAGTTTTATTAAATTTCAGTTGCATTTCAACTACGAAACGGAGTTATATATTTCCACTTATTGAGGGAGATTACTTACATTACCGTTACATTACATGTAACAAGATGTAGGTTCATTCACAAATTATAGGCCCTTAAGAGCAATTATTTTGTTACATCATCATATCACACCGTAACTTAAACTGTAGCATTTTTTTTTCTTTCATCACGATAACAATACTTCTCTCGCCCCAAAACGTTAGTGTTTATTTTGCTCGATAGGTTGACGATTTGACGGTTCAATAGGTAGACTTGGTTTCAGTCTTCGCGCAACTCTCCATTCATAGACTCTGCTCGAACGTATCCCCGTATATCGTAACTTTGCTACCTAGGCTACCTGGATATTGTAAAAATCGTACCCCGGCTATTAAGACCGACTCTACGCATCGCATAAACAATCGGTATACTGAGTAGCTTAATAAAGGATGGGGAGCAGTGAGAAATTTCTTAGTGAATTTTAGAAAAAAATGTCGCAAAAACTATGTGGATCATAATTATCAGTATTTTTTTTATTAAGGAACAGACTAAAAATCATTGAAAATGTAACCTCGACCTCACAAATATTTCAAGCCCATATTTGATGCGAAAAAAAAAAACAAACAAACATATAAGCTCCATATACCTAGACAATAACTGTCATCATGCTACCGAATGTGACATTGCATGACGGCAAAAAAGGTTCATCAACACGTTCCCCTGACCGTTCTACAAACGTATTGCGACTGCGGCTTATTTGGAACAACACAAACGCTATGTATTTGTAATGTAGGTATAAATAATGCATCAATACCGACGGATTCGTTTAAATGCGAATGAAGGCACAGCAACACTGTGACAAAATAAAAACATTCAAAACAGCTGTGTTATTGCTATCTCATCCTGGTGAAGACAAAAACGGCGACGACAGCGGCGACTGATGACGAACTTGTTGTTTTATTTTTTGCATTAGTACCATTGCACAGCTTTCTTGTTGGTCAAATGAAACCGTGATCCACTTTCGAGGACCGTAATTATATGAGCAATGTCACGTATTCTTGGTAACCTTTTCGTAGCACGGCAATAATAAATTTTGAATTAGAATATAAAAACAGAAATATGGAAAATCTGAATTAGTTGTTGTTCTATACTAATTGTGACCTGACTTGCAACCTATTCTGACTATTCTGATTTCATTTTGGTTTCCATTTTTTATTGCTGTACCCGAGAGAACAGTCGAAAATAAGATAACATTAACAGTAGGACAAATACTGTTTATGTTATCTTATTTTCGGTCACTTTCTCTCTGATACAGCAAAAAATGGAAAACCAGAATGAAATCACAGCGAAAAAATGAAATGTTTGCGAGTTAAGGTATTCCGTCGTAAACAAATAATAGCAATTCTGCGTCACAAAACGTTATCTTTTAGTTTGCAGTACATAAGCTGGTACATAAGCTTTCCTATATAAATGATAACAACGTATCGATGATACTTGAGTTGAACAAACTTCTTAAGCTCACCCAACCTCAACAAAAATACATTTTTCTATCTATGGGGATTAGGGACATAATGAACACACGAAGCAAAATGTAAATCTTTAGTTCTCTGAGAATATTCATACTTCATCAACAGTTCATACACTGTATGAAATATGCTTTGTATGTGAACCGTCCTTTGAAATTATACTTTAAGTTTTTTTTGTCAGTTTTAAACAGCCGAGGAAGAATCTAGTGTTTGAGGAAAGTAGCTTACTTTTTCCTGGTGTGATTAAGGAGAAATTCTTTTACATATAGGAATGATTGACACTCATTAATAAATTTGTATTCACTAAATTGAACACAAGTGTTTGTTCATTTTGTCCCAATACCCTTTTCCAGCCTTGTGCACGACCCAATTTTCTATCTCGTGACATGACATTTGATATGATTTTCATCGCCATGAATTAATGTAGCACATCGTAGAAACATTAAACTTGAAAACTAGTCAAAGGTAACTAAATAATGTTGCCGTTTTATGGTCTCAAAATAAGTATTTTGTGTCCATTAAGCCCGTAATTCCCCATATTGCAAGAGAAAAAGAACGTTATCAACGTTATTTTTATGACAACATTTGTGGAGAATCATTATTTTCAACGAAACTAACAATCTTTTTTTTTTTTTTAATTTCTTTATTAGTATCATTCTAAACATTACATTCATTTCTTATATCTAGTGTTCTGTGTTATTTGACAACACTATCATCCTAATTTGGTAAAACAAATTTAAGATTTAATTAACATTTTGTTAACAACATATTACATTTCATTTGCCGTAGCAGTTCAGTTTTTTTTTACAGGTGAGTTGATTTCACCTGCTTATAAGAGAAAAAAAAAATGTTTTTAATATACTTAACCTAACTTAACCTAAACATATAACGCATTAATCGTGGCAATAGAAGATTGTAACGATTTTTGCCTGAAATTATTAATGATTGTATTTGACATTTGTTCCAATGTTTCAACATTGGATATTCTATGTAACTCATTGGTACTATACCAGGGAAGAAGCCTCAGAATCATTTTCAAAATTTTATTTTGAATTCTCTGCAGAGCTTTCTTCCTGGTATTACAACAGCTAGTCCATATTGGTACAGCATACAACATGGCTGGCCTGAAAATTTGTTTGAATATCAACAGCTTGTTCTTAAGACAAAGTTTTGATTTTCTATTAATAAGGGGATAGAGACATTTTACATATTTATTACATTTGGCTTGAATGCCCTCAATGTGATTTTTGAAAGTTAAATTCTTATCTAGCATGAGCCCTAGATACTTAACTTCATCTGACCAATTTATTGGAACCCCTCTCATCGTGACAACATGTCTACTTGAAGGTTTCAAATAAAGAGCTTTTGGTTTATGTGGGAATATTATTAGTTGAGTTTTGGAAGCATTAGGAGAAATCTTCCATTTTTGCAAGTATGAAGAAAAAATATCCAAACTTTTTTGCAATCGACTACAGATGACACGCAGGCTTCGTCCTTTGGCGGAGAGGCCTGTGTCATCCGCAAACAAAGATTTTGACATCCCAGAGGTAGCTCAGGTAAGTCAGATGTGAAAATATTGTATAATATTGGTCCCAAAATGCTGCCTTGAGGAACACCAGCTCTTACAGGAAGTCTTTCAGATCTGGAGTTCTGATAATTAACCTGAAGTGTACGATTTGACAGATAACTTTGAATTATTCTAACAATGTATGTTGGAAAATTAAAGTTTTTCAATTTTACAATCAAACCTTCATGCCAAACACTGTCGAATGCTTTTTCTATGTCTAGAAGAGCAAGACCAGTAGAATAGCCTTCAGATTTGTTGGAACGGATCAAATTTGTTACACGTAAAAGTTGATGAGTGGTCGAATGTCCATGGCGGAATCCGAACTGTTCATTGGCAAAAATTGAATTTTCGTTGATGTGGGCCATCATTCTGTTCAAATAACCTTTTCAAAAAGTTTACTGATGGAGGAAAGCAAACTGATTGGACGATAGCTAGAAGCTTCTGCAGGATTTTTGTCTGGTTTTAAAATTGGAACAACCTTAGCATTTTTCCATTTGTCAGGAAAATATGCTAATTGAAAACATTTGTTAAATATATCAACTAAAAATGATAAGCTACTTTCTGGAAGTTTCTTGATGAGGATGTAGAAAATTCCATCATCGCCAGGAGCTTTCATGTTTTTGAATTTTTTAATAATAGTTCTCACTTCTTCCAAATCAGTCTCCCAGGCATTTTCGAAAACGTTCTCTTGATTGAGAATATTTTCGAACTCCTGAGTAACTTCATTTCAATTGGACTAGTAAGTCCTAAATTAAAATTGTGCGCACTTTCAAACTGCATAGCAAGTTTTTGAGCTTTTTCGCAATTAGTTAGTAATAATTTGTTTTCCTCTTTCAATGCCGGTATTGGCTTCTGAGGTTTTTCAAGATTTTCGATAATTTCCAAAAGGGCTTAGAGCCAGGGTCCAATTGAGAAATTTTATTTTCAAAATGTTTGTTTCTTAATTGAGCAAAACGTTTCTTGATTTCTTTCTGCAAATCCTGCCATATAATTTTCATAGCAGGATCGCGAGTGCGTTGAAATTGCCTTCTCCTCACGTTTTTAAGACGGATCAAGAGTTTAAGATCATCGTCTATAATCACGGATTCAAATTTTACTTCACATTTTGGAATTGCAATGCTCCGGGCTTCAACAATGGAATTTGTTAAAGTTTCAAGAGCATTGTCAATATCAAGTTTAGTTTCTAAAGAAATGTTAACATCAAGATTGGAGTCAACATACGTTTTATATATATTCCAGTCGGCCCGTAAATAATTGAAAGTGGAGCTGATAGGATTGAGAATCGCTTCTTGGGATATTTGAAATGTAACAGGGACATGATCAGAATCAAAATCAGCATGAGTAATCGGTTGGCTACAAAGATGACTAGAGTCAGTTAAGACCAAATCAATCGTAGATGGATTTCTAGAAGAGGAAAAACATGTGGGGCTATCAGGGTATTGAATTGAGAAATATCCTGAAGAGCACTCATCAAATAAAATTCTGCCGTTGGAATTACTTTGAGAATTATTCCATGACCGATGTTTGGCATTAAAGTCACCAATGACAAAAAATTTTGACTTATTGCGAGTCAATTTACGCAAGTCAGTTTGGAGCAAATTAACTTGCTGCCCAGAGCATTGAAAAGGCAAATAGGCAGCTATGAAAGTATATTTACCAAACTGTGTTTCAACAGAAACACCTAAAGTTTCAAAAACTTTAGTTTCAAATGATGAAAACAGTTGATGTTTTATACGCCTATGAATGATGATTGCAACTCCCCCACATGCCCCATCAAGTCGATCATTACGATAAACAAAAAAGTTAGGATCTCTTTTGAGTTTAGATCCAGGTTTTAAATACGTTTCGGTAATAACTGCTATATGCACGTTATTAACCGTAAGAAAATTAAACAGCTCGTCCTCTTTACCATTCAGAGAACGAGCATTCCAATTTAAAATATTTAAATTATTATTTGGATCCATTAGAAAAACGTATTCCAATAACAATTTGATTTGTAAATTTTACACCTACTTGGACTGCTTCAGTCATAGTGGTGGCTTTGAACATTGCATCAATCATTAGATTCAATTGTTCAGTTAGAAAATTAAAATCAGAGGCAGACATGTCATGTGATTTCCCATTGGAATTTTCGGTAGACGAAGAAGCGGAGTTACCTGTGGCGGTAGGGTTCTTTCCATTTGATTTGAAACTAGTAGAATGGGTACCCATGGATCGAACAGGGGAGGAGTTCGAATTTCCTGCTACGATATCGGCAAAGGATTTACCGTGGGTAGATACATTCGAAATAGAAAGATTCGAACGGCTACCCGACGGATTAAAATTAGTTTGTGACTGAGCATGATTATGATCTTCCTGATGGGTATGATTCATGATCAAGCGATCGTTAACTGAAAAATGAGCATTGTTCGATACTCTACCAGGCAAATTCCGGAAACGACCGTTATCGTAACGGATATTATCTTTCATCTGCCTGGCACGAGCCTCAATGACCTTTTTGCGTGAAGGACAATTCCAAAAATTGGACTTATGGTTAGCCCCGCAATTACAACATATGAATTTGGTGGTATCTTCCTTCACTGGACAGACGTCTTTGGCGTGAGAAGAACCTCCGCAAATCATGCATTTAGCATCCATGCGACAATTTTTTGTACCATGACCCCACTTTTGGCACCGACGGCACTGAGTGGGGTTCTGGTAATTTCCTCCAGGTTTCTGGAAATGTTCCCATGTCACACGGACATCAAACAAAAGTTTTTGCTTTTTCTAAAGCTTTAATATTATTTAGTTCTTTTTTGTTAAAGTGAACTAAATAAAATTCTTGAGAAAGCCCTTTCCGAACAATGCCAGATTGGATTCTCTTTTTCATAATGATTACTTGGACTGGGGAAAATCCAAGTATATCATTTATTCCATTTTTGATCTCTTCAGGTGATTTATAGTCACTTGAGAGACCTTTCAAGACAACTTTGAACAAACGTTCAGTTTTGTCGTCATAAGTAAAAAATTTGTGCTTCTTCTCTTCAAGATGTTTGAGAAGAAGCTCACGATCTTTAAGAGTTTCCGGCAAAACGCGACAGTCTCCTTTCTTTGCGATTTGGAAGGAAACCTTGATTCCCCTAATGGAGTTCAAGATCTCCTGCCTAAATCCCCCAAATTCGGAACAACTGACCACGATAGGCGGCACTCTTTGCTTCCTCACTTGAATCAAAGAGCCTGGGCTAGAGGCTGCTTCGATTTGGTGTTCGGAAAATTTGTCTAGAGCATCGAACTGATTGCTCATTTCGATACAATTATTCATTTCACCCTTGGAAGAAACTTCGCATTCCGGGGAAGCGTCCTTTCTTCCATTCTTGCCACGTGTAGTGACAGTTTTAAAACCCACTTTTTTGGAAGGAAGTAGTGAATTCAGAGATTCACCCTTCCTTTTGTTTGTTGTTGATACCATGTTTAATTAATAAACGAAAGAAGACGTGACCTTCGAAAGGTTTTTTTCCCAAGACGGTGTCCAAGAAGGATTACCACCGCTAGCTTTCGCCAACGGGTCCAACGAAAAATCGAAGGCACGGGTCCAAACAAGGATCGTAAAGGGATCAATAGTAGAAAAAATAGTACTGAAAATTACTGTTTTAGCAGCACTGAAAAGTACCGTTTTTAATTTTAGCACTGAAAAGTACTGTTTTTGTAGCACTGAAAAGTACTGTTTTATTGCTTTAGGTAGTTTTTAAGAAAACTTCCAAGAGCAGAGAGAATTCGTGTACGCACAGCACGAAGGTACGATGCGCACTGCAACTAACAATCTTTATTTTTTAACACATTAAGATGACACGGGATAAAACATAAGTGACTATGTCGGGGATGGGATTCGATCCCAGGTCCTCGGCGTGAGAGGCGAGTGTTCTAACCACTACACCGGGTCCGTCCCCATTAACTAATTAACAAATACCCTAAATTTTTTTTTTACTCGTTTTGGTTTCCTAGCATATTTAAGATTTATCCAAAGTCCTGTGCACACTGTCTATACAAAAATAACCGGTCAATATGAAAAAAAAGTAGGCTTTGAAAATTGCCGTTCAAAGTTTCAAGCTTGTCTTTTCAAATCAATGTTTAAAATTTTCTCCTACATGTCATATTAATTCAGAATCACTACCAAATCACCCATTCTTATAAAGACAGATATGCCTTTATTTTTCAATGAAAGCCTGCACTAACATCATACTTTTTCACAATTTTTTTAAATGAAATTCGTTTATACTTAAAGTATAAGTCAGTATGGGCCTTCCATAGCCTAATGATTAAGTCCGCGACTACAAAGCAAAGTCATGTTGAAGCAGGGTGTCTACTCATTTACAGAAATGAAATTTCCATGATATTTCCAGATTTTTTAAAAAAATATTCCAGGTTCAGGAAATTTTCCAAAATATTTAAACTATTGAAGATTTTTTTTATTCCATAAGCGGTTTCTTCACCACCGCATAGGCTTTAAACCTAGTTTAATCGTATGGGTAAACGTGGTTTACGGCTTACGCGAAGGTGAAGAAATTAGCCCTTAGATGACTAAAAATTAATTTTCAATTGCAAAGCTTATCAAATAATCTAAAAGTGCCTTTATTAATCAAAGTCAGATAAGAAGTAAACAGTCTATTCGAAATTTAAAGAATAAAATAGCATTTTCCAGATTTATGAACATCATCATCACACCCAAAAAAATTATCTGGAAGCCGTTTTGTATTTTTGAATAGATGATATCTTGTGGTAATCAGGGATGGTAGTGACTGACCGTCTTGAGAAAACTAGAGACCTCTTAGCTGAAAAAAAATGAACAAACAAAAAGAAACCTAACCTGTCGTGATTCCTCGACATGAGAGTTTGATTTCTCGTTTGAGGCAATCCTTAAAGAATGTTCCTAAGATTATTTTTAAAATTCTTTGTGACATTACGACAAGTATAATTGCTCGTTTTGCTGTAATGTTTTTTTTTTTTTTTCACATATTACTCCAAAGATCTCTTCAGACGTTTGATTGGTGATATTTCACGAGATTTTTAAGTAATTCTTCAATGATTCTCTCTTTAGATACCTTTATGAATACAATCTGAATGTTGTCTAGGAATTAGGATCCCTCCAAAATTCATTGTATTCTTCAAGAAAATTCTAAGTTCTTATTAAATTTTATTCCATTGATTTTCCTAGGATTTTCTCTAACATTCCCGCTAGGAGCATTCAAACCCATCCATTTTTTTATTTTTCCAAGGAAGTGTTCAAAAAAATTTCCAATCATTCATCAAGAGATGTTTCCAGAGAATTGCCAAGAAAATTTTTCATGGGAAAAAATTAAAAAAAAAACGCGAGGATTTGCTAGGGAAAATTCGAGAGTAATCGCTGATGACACTTGTGCATGTTCTAAGTATGCCTTGATGAATTTCTTCGATGATCTTTGAACTCCTGGATTCTTGATGAAATTCTTTCTAGGATTTTCTTGATAAATTTCTGCGATGACTGAAAAAAAATCGAATCTCTAAATAATGTCGCACAAGATTTTCATAAACAATTATTGAAGAAATTCTGACAGAATACCTGAAGAAATTAATATATCAATGATCGGAACAATAACTGTAATAATTGACGTAGTTCCGGGTGTGAAACTTTAAATTAAGTTGTTAAGAATCCATGGAAATTTGGAAATCTTATTTGAGCAATGTTCGAATCGCAACAACAGTATTTCAATGAAATGCTGATTTTTGGAGCAAGAGTAATCGTAGATGAATTTTTAAAATAATCCCCATGAAAATGACTTGCAAAAAAAAGGAAGAAATTATCCTAACGTTTCAAGGGAAAATATCGAAACCTTTGTGTAAAAACTCTTATAGGATCTGAAAAAATCGGTGGGAGAACCAGCAAAAAAAAAAAAAATATTTACAGAAAATCGTGGGATAATCACTAAGATTTTTTTCAGTATAATCTTTGTAAAAAATACTAGAGCGTTGGAATTAAATGAAATTCTACTAAGCATTCCTTGAGAGATCGCTGATAGCATTCCTGGAGAAATTCCTGAACGACTTTGAGAAGGAATCTCTGGAGAAATCACTAGAACTCGGGATCTGAGAAAAATATCATTAAGAACTTTTGGAATAATGGCGTAATAGTTTCTGAAAGTTTGTCTGAGTCTCTAGAATTTCGCACAAGGATATGATTATTTGCGTACAGATTAAGGCAAAAAAGTAACCTTGAAGATAATTTCGATTAAAATAGAGACTTTACAGACTTTACTTAAAAATAGAAACTTTTTAAAAACTTGCATTAAAATAGTGACCACGACTCTAAAAAGACTTACCTAAGAAATGTACTATGTTTCGTACCTGTTGAAATTTTTGGTATTTTTCTACAAAGATTATTATTTTTGTAGAATAGGCGAAAACATATTTGTAAAAAATGGACTGTTCTCAATCATTTTTCAAAAGCACATGAACGACAACTAACTGGAACTGAGAACTGACCTTGCATGTACCAACTTGGAAATCTTAAGTTCTACTTCATTGTTTAAAAATGTTTTATGTTGAATAAATTAAAAGACTATAACATAAAAGTACAGAACATCGTTTCAACAGCGTCGCTGCCGAAAAATGTTTGTGTCACACTGTCACAAAAAGGGCATATTCTACCATGTATTACTAAGGGCCTATTTCTTCACCCCCTTGCCAAAGTTGACATTTTTGCATTCGAATATCGTATGGCAGGTACGATTATACTCTCTGCCCAGGGAAGTCAAGGAAATTTTCATTACGAAAAGATCCTGGACCGACCGGGAATCGAAACCAAACACCTTCAGCATGGTTTTGCTTTATACCCGCAGACTCTGAACTCTCGGCTAAGGAAAGCCCCCTTAGTTAAAGACTACAGCCACTTGAAAACAGATGGACGGTGCACTGACCACATCTAAATCCATTGTCCACATTACTCGGTACCGCACATTTATTGGGCAAGCCACTGCAGATGCACTTTTCAATCAACTTGCATGCATAAACCATATTTACACAGATTGATATGCGTGGTGTATAGTATTAAATATGAACAAAGCAATAAGCGATGGTAGGTTCATTACTGATAATCAGAGACAAATGGGGTAACTTGCAACACTTTTAAAATTCAAAGCCATTCAAAGGATGAAAAATTTAAGGATTTAGATGAGCAAAACCCTATGGTATCATAATTGACACGTGAAAGATACAACACTGTATTCATGTTATCATTATTTGGTTTCCTGGAATCTATAGAGAGGGAAAATATACATACTTCATGCTATCCCTGATGTGGGGTAATATGCTATCAAAAACTTAATAAATATCGCGTTTTTTGAACATTTAAAAATTTACTACAGTAAAAGCATGGCAATAAACAAACACAAAGTATCCTACTCTTTTAACTAACAGTTATCGATGGAATTGTGAATTCTTAAACTGTTTTTATTGAAAAATCAGTTGATATTGTATCGGTTGTCCACAAAGGAGAATTCTAGCAAATCACAAACTACCGTCATCTGCAGGTCTTGTTGCACAAAATAGTGCTTCGTGCAACATGCGCACCAAATAATGATGGCAATTCGGCCGACAAAAACCTCCCATGCCAAAGTGAATCATGAAAGTGCTCTGTACCATACATGCTAAAGAACCATTCAGGTACCAAATAAGCATTATAAAAAAATCCTATTTGATAACCTGTTTTGTAACTAATTTATCTGGGAAGCAGGCTCTGTTCTAGTAATGACGTAACGCCAAGAATAAGAAGATGAAGAGGAAGCGTAACCTGTTTTAAGCGATAGCCTGAAAATTCGTCATGTTGAGTGCTAACGAGGTGAAAAACTCAATCTACTTACTTAACACTTCAGTTGTCGCGTTGTTGTATTTTGTACAACACTGGTGGAAAAACCTCTCTATTCACAACAGCAGCCTGGTGGTTCTGATGGTGGTAAACCGCGTGACGTTTGGAAGTTTAAACCCGAGATGGCGTCAAAATCTAAGATGATCGCCAGATTTTTTCACTCAAAATATTGTTATTCTTCACTCGACTCGAAGAAGAAAAAAAAAACTTTGTTTCTATGTTGTACAAACTATGATGTTTGCATTAAATGCACTTGTTATATACGTCAAAATCGTAAATACCATTACTTGCCTAGTTTTCTTAGCCTATCTTACTAAGTTTTTTCTCAACTTCCTGATTTGGTTCTCAGAATAAAAAACGAGCGGTGCGCTGAAAAAACGGTTTTCTGACAAAATTCAAGATGGCGGCCAAATTCGATATGGTCGCCAAAAAGGACAATGGGATCGTTCCGTTGACATTCAGCAGCTTTAAGTTGTGACGTGTTTGCTTTGCTGCTGGTCGAACGTTGAGTGGACAATGACAACCTGTAACGATACAAAAAGACGGGTTTCGAAGGTACACAAGGTGGACAAGTGGACCGACCGGAAGGGGGACTCAAACAATGATATTAGCTTGTTTCAAAAAATCGTACATAAGCTTCATGTACATAAGGTCAAGTTAACCAACACATCCCCAATATCTTCCTTTTCTGGTTTCCCTTGGGCCCTGAGGGATGCACAAAAATTAGATCTGGCAATACCGTAGGGTAACCAATATATTTTGGACCTCTATATATTTTGGTCCCCCTGTGCCATTTTCCTGCAAATTTCCCAGTTTAAATCGAAATACCAACTCAATTCGCATGTCATTTGGAAAGATAGGACTATTCCGCACTTGCATCAACCGTTTGTACAAAGAAAATGTGTTTATTTTATCTGAAATTAATTTAAATTAATCGGTTCATCCATGCAACCGTTACAACACGTTACACACAGAAATTGAAACCGTTAGAAATTTTCCAGAAGTAAATTTTTTTTTCAAATTTCTAAACTAAAAGCGTAGAATTTCTTCGGTTTTCCATTGTCAATCGATTGATTAGACTATGGGCAAGCATTAGAGTGTCCATCCCGGGACATCCCGGGACAAAAAATCCCGGGATTTCACAAATTTCGGGATTTCCCGTTTCCCGGGATTTTATTTCTGACATCCCGGGAATCCCGGGATTCCCGAAATGTATGTAGAAAAGCATAATGAAAAAAAATAATAATAAACGAGTAATTATGTTCATGAAAAGATCAATTAACCAAGTAAGAAACTCATATTTTTATTTGTCTAAACTCATATTTGTCTAGCTGAGATAACAAATTTGAAAGTACACCTAAACCGCCGCAAATCGCTAGTCAGTACCATTTGTAAAAAGTAGGCATTGAGAAAATTTACTGAGAAGTTTTCAATCTCGTTTTCCATACAAATATCTTAGGAGATTGGAACATGTTTCGATCTCAATGGAACTTTCTTAATTTGCTTTTCCTTCCGTTAACTTTCGAAGAAAAATATAAAGATGACCAAATAACGATTCATTTTTGTTTTACACGATACGAACATCTGCTGTGGGACTGACATGCGTTCACTATTCATTATGAGATAATTCGACTTGGTGTTTTTTCTTAATTTTACTGTACAAAAAGTGATTTCTCGTTAGTGCAGCTGAAAGATCATTAGAAGATATAACGAAAACTGATATCAACTCAATTTTGTCCAAAATGCAAATGGGACTTACTTGCGATTCACGGCAGTAAACTTCAGTCAATAATTTTCAGTAATTAAACCTAAAGTTGCTTTAAATAATTGATAATTGCTTAAAATTTATGACTTAAGTTTTTATCATACTTCCATTATTTATAAGTGTTATCTTCTTCTTCTTTCTGGCGTTACGTCCCAACTAGGACAAAGCCTGCTTCTCAGCTTAGTGTTCTTATGACCACTTCCACAGTTATTAACTGAGAGCTTTCTATGCCAATTGACCATTTTTGCATGTGTATATCGTGTGGCAGGTACGATCATACTTTATGCCCTGGGAAGTCGAGAAAATTTCCAACCCGAAAAGATCCTCGACCGGTGGGATTCGAACCCACGACCCTCAGCTTAGTCTTGCTGAATAGCTGCGCGTTTACCGCTACGGCTATCTGGGCCCCTAAGTGTTATAGAGAATTTGAAAAAATCCAGCAAACCCGTAATTAGTCAAGCTGAGTTTTGATTTTTGTCAGGTTACTTCATCAGAATAAGTAAGTCTTATGTGATTTGCTATATTTAACATATTATTTTAGAAAGTTACATTATCTATTTATTTCATTGAAAAACATTGTATTGTTAAATTTGTACTTCCATTTCAACCGAAATGCTAGTTTTATTGAAAATTTGATAAATCCCGGGATCCCGGGATTTCCCGGGACAAGCACAGAATTTTTGTCCCGAATCCCGGGACGAGCAAAATGGCCGGGAAATGGACACTCTAGCAAGCATATTATACAACCAGTGTCGTGGACTTTGTCGCCAAACGATAATAAATGCCGGGGGTCCAAAATATATACTTTGAGGGTCCAAAATGTATTGGTGTGTCCAAAATAATGAAAAACAATGCTTCGCAATTCAATTTTTTTCGACGTTTTTTGGATCCCTTATTATCGTATGGGCATTTTATCTCGTAGAGGATGTTTATCTCTACATTTTGCCATGTTTTTTGACTTGGTTACGCTATGCAATTAATTAATTTGGACAAAAAACTGAAATCACTTCCTTAGGGGGTCCAAAATACGACCTTTACCCTATTCGAGGCACTCCCAAACTACGTGGTTGATATGTTGGTAACCTGCACCGCAGCTGCAGTGTTTGCTATTTATGAGCCCTATTCGATAAAAATAAGACGATTTGTCGTTCATAAATATCGCCTTCCATAGCGCCCACCTTGGCGAGCGAGTTCGCTTTCTCATTGCCCGGGATCGAACAATGTGAAGGGACCCAAACCAAGGCGATAGCATATAAATCTTTCGATAGAGCACTCACTGCATTTCACTGAGAAAATTGCGTGAGTGCCTTGCCTGCCTCATTGAACGTATAGCCTCTATGGAGCTAAGGCTATCCGTAAAAATGAAATATTGGTCAGAGGGAAGAGAGGCAATTCGCTCTAAAGGGTGTCCACGATGAAATTGCCACACTATGAAATTGCTCTAACATTTAACCGTTGGGTAGAATTTAATGAAAATTTGTGTGGATTTTGTTCATAGTGCATTATTTACATCCTGCAAGTTCTAAAGTCCTGTGATCAAAACTCGCGGAAATTGAGTCGAAAGAACAGCTCGTGCGTGATAAAATCTTGCGCATTCATCACGAGAACAAGGATCTCTCGCATAGTTCCATCGCTAAAACGTTGGGAATCGCGAATTCCACGATGTCGTGAGTGATTAAGCGGTTCGAGGAACGATTGACCACCGAACGGAAGCCCAGAAGTGAAGGAAAAAGTATTCCGTACAACACCAAAAATCACAAACGCGTAGTTGGGGCCTTCAACCGAAACCCGAACGCCTCCGTTCGGGATGTGAACTAAGAACCTGCACCTAAGCCGAAGTTTTGTCCAGAAGGCCAAAACTAAGGCTGGGCTTCGAACTTTCAAGGTACAAAAGGCCCCTAATCGCGACGAGTAGCAGAACAAGTCCGCCAAAACCCGTGCCAGGAAGTTGTACCTCAACATGCTGACGAAAGTTGAATGCTGCATCATGGACTACGAAACATATGTGAAAGCCGACTTCAAACAGATCCCCGGCAATGTTTTTCACGGCCAAGGATAAGTTCAGCGTTCCGGAGCATGTCCTCACTCAGAAGATGTTCAAATTTGCGAAGAAATTCCTGGTTTGGCAAGCCATCTACTCGTGCGGGAAGCGGAGTGCACCTTTCATGACCAGGACACGATGAACGGACAGGTGTACATGAAAGAGTGCCTCCAGAAGCGGCTACTTCCTCTCCTAAAATACGATTAAAATGGTAAAATGAAGTTTAATAGTTATTTTTCAATCCCTGAAAATTTGATGGCAATCGGATGAAAACTCGAATTTTGCGAATCAATTTTGTGTGTGGCAATTTCTCTCCCCTAGGTTATGCGACCTTGCCGCGATGGGAGGGCATAATCCATTAGCCCATATGATGGAAACCAAAGGCGTAACCTGTAGTGGTGGTATCACATTTTGACATTTTTTTGCTTAAGGCCGCGTCATAATTTATATGGCATAGACGCACTAATATCTCGGATGTGATCCAACGGACATTCTGCGTCATTGATAGAATTGATGCCCATCTCAAATAATTAATCTATTCGAAGTGGACATTGGTGATGATCAGTTTGCCTTTTGCTAACCAGAATGATCCGTAGCCACTCTTACTGTTAGCTAGCTAGACACATCGTTATCATGTACAACGTAGGGAATATTACTCTGAGGAAAATGACTAGTAGATTCAATGAGTACAAATAAGTGGCGCCAATCTTACATTGCCATAAAAAGAAATACCTCTTTTGTAACAACGGTATAAATAATCTAACTCCAGCTTCATTTTAGCAAAATTTACAAGTAGAAAGTAGGCGTTGTGAAGCATTGCATTTGCCACCGAAAAGTGAATCTTGTAGGAGACTGTTATAGAAGCCTAAGGTAACTATACTCTTAAATATTCACTAAAAAAATGACTATGGAAAGTAAGACGCTGAGATCGATCATTAGAGTTCACTTGCTAGGTTCGAGAAATTGTTGAACAGACAAGGAAAGTGACTTTTTTCTTTAAGGATATATGAACGTAATGACCAATAAATACTTTTGACAAAAAATGAAATCAACTAGAACTACTACTAAACAGCCTAATTTTGTTAAGACTTCACGACAATTGACTTTTAAGCCTCTAATCTTACGTAAAAGACAGGAGTAATCAGAATAGCACTTTAATGACAAATTATTCAAAACCATTTTGACTAGACAGTAATGACACTACTACACTACTATTTCAAACAAATTCTGATGGAGCTGCTGATTTTCACAATGCTTCCTTTTCTCAGAAGCAAGGGAATATGGGTATTTTTCAAAAACTATCACGTCACAATACTAATAAAAAACAGTGTTCATGTGGGCACCATAGCCTAGTCCGTCTGAGTATTGGTCTTGGTGGAGAGGAAACTTGGCAAAAGCCAGACCGAGGGTTCAGCCTTGACAAGTTAAGCTGTCAGGCAGCTTCAACTGAATACCATACCAAAAAAAAAAATGTGTGTGGCAATTTCATCGTGGACACCCTTTAGTGCGTAATGTATAGCCGTTTATTCAGCGACATATACGAAGCAAGGGTTCTGAAGTTTATATGCGGCAATATGAAACTCGTTATATACACCAAATCCAATGGAGTCATTTGTTTTTGACCCGTCGGTGTAAAGCCTTCTTTCGCAGCTGATGTAACCGTACTTGCTAGCGAAATTTTTTGGTATTTGCTCCGAACGAAGCAGATCTGGAATTCCACGGATGTCTTACCTCATGGTCAGCTCAAAAACTATAGCGGAACTTGAGAAGTCAGGGAAGCAACCGTGATTGGGAAGATTCAAAGAAGACTTAATCTCCAGAGTCATGTACGCGTAGTACAATGTCATAAGGATTTCGTTCGATTAGCTTCTCAAAATTTTCAATTACCACGGGTTTAATACTTCACAGCGGATGAGGAACCTTAACAACAATTCCACGAACCGATCTGATAAAGGCTTATACCTCTAAACTCATGCGTCGAGTTCATACAGCCTACCGCGATCCGAAGACAGCGATACTGAATACGCTGGAGCTTCAGAATGTGTGTTTTCGAGGGTGATTGGAAGCAAAAACTACCGTATTCAAGAATCGTTGTGCGATATAGCTTTACCAGATCATCCGGGTGGGCTCCCCACCATGTTCCTGTGAGTGTACGCATGATGTTGATTCGTTGCTGACACTTCTGATATAGATACCTAATTTGCTTTCCTGCGGACAAATTGTCCATAGTATCTTGCAATGGTCCTTTGAGATTGTCCGCCTCTGGTCCTGTAACAGAAACAACGGCGTCATCCGCAAGCTGTCTTAGCGAGCAATTTCCCATGAGACAATCATCAATATTTCTTACGTAAAAGTTGTAAAGAAAAGGGCTTAAACATGAGCGCTGGGGGAGATCCATGTAACTTATTCGAGAAGTTGTTGAGTTTCCATGTGAGAAAAACATGTGCTTCTCAGACAACAAATTGTACAAGTAGTTACTTAAAATCGGGGCAAGTCCATGGCCGACCTTAGGCGATTTTTATTTGCAAAAGTAAGTCTTCTCCTAGTGAGTCCCACACAAACTTTAGACGGCTGGCGCTAAAATATAGTTTCACCGTTCAATCTGAAATTTTGCACAGTTGTTATGGAACCGAAATGCAATCCAAAAAGTGAATCGGAGCGAGATATTTTTCATATAATTGTGACCCAGGATAATAGCACCGTGAAAACCGTGCGAAAATCTGATTTATTTCTTTTATATATGCTCAAAAATATGAAAATTGTTTGCTACTGCGAAAATCTTACATAATTTCGGTGTAAAATTATACACAAAATAATGTTTTAAGCAGGTTTTTAAAGACATTTGTTCTAAGTAAACTTATTTACGGAATACAACCGTGATATGAAAGGATACACTTAAAACTCCGAATCAACATAAAGCGACGATTAATTTGTAACGTGTTTCAATGCTGTTCAAGACCTTTTCCTTAAGTGGCCCATAGTGCCCCATATTGACCACACATTTCTACAACGCAATTCAAATGTACTCTGTAACTCTGATGAACAAAAATTGCTGATTGCTGAACCGGTGTACTACAGCTTGAAAACCACATAGTGATGATCCGAATGATTTTTTTAGAGGGTGCCCCAGAAAGTATTGGCACGGCATTGATAACGAGAATCATAATATTTTTTTTCAAACAAACAAATATGTTTGTATTTTTTTGGGCGTTTCTGTTAAAATTTTGTTTGATAAAATAACCTTTACCGTTGAATTTTTATATTTAACCCGTATAGGCCTGAGTAAAAAAAATAAAACTAAAACTGTCACCGCTCAATGAATACTTAACGGATTACATTTTTTTTTGTCAGTATAGGTACTCGTACACACATCTAGTTTTTAAAAGTGGCCGGTAATATTCCTAACTCTGGCCACATGAATATTCCCGAGTTCCTCAGGCCACTTCTAGAAACTAGATATGTGTACCTACCAGTATTCTGACAAAAAAATATTTGAATCCGTTCATTATTTCCGTAGCGGTGAAGATTTTAGTATACCCAGAGTGGCCAGTGAAAAGTCAATTTCAAATTCCCGGTTTTCTCCCGGTTTTTTCCCGATATTTCAAAAATATTCCCGGATTAATGATATGCTAAGAAACATGAATGCGATTTTTTTTACCATTTCAAACGACTTTCAAGTACGAGTTTTTTTTTGTCCAAACCAAAGCATTTCTATTAGGGGTAGACGGAAATCAGATATTTTGCTGCGCATTCAAATTTTTTGGTATTCCGCTAAATTTCAGTTTAGTGAAAAGATATTTTACGACGATCATTTTATGTCATCGTAAAATTTGTTATGAAGAAGTTCATGGCTAAAAAAAGTTTGACCCTTGTTTAAATTATATGGTCGAGTCAATCTTTGAATGAATCATAGTTTAAATTTTAAACGGTCACAAGTTTGGTAGACATAAAAATGAATTTATCAATTGTTCAACATTTCGTTCCATGGTCATCAGCATATAATTTTTTGTTATGTTTTATCCCCACAAATATTGAACATTTTCTCATGGCAATTATTTCTGATAAAAAAATAAAGAATATGTTCTTGGCGTTATTGACTAACTTGGGATTCGAATACAAAAACTTTAGTAAAAATCCCCTAAAGTATAGATCAGTGATTCCCAAAGTGGGCGAATTCACCCCCCTGGGGGCAATTTTCAGGCTCAATTGGGCGAAAATTTGTAAAACAGAATTTGGGGGGGGGGGGGGGGGGGGGGGGGGGGTTGGGGGGCGAAAAATCTAGAAAGGGGGCGAAAAAGCTAACACGAGAGCATTTGAAAATAACTACTCAAAACCTTTGGAGGACACATATATGATGGTTAATCATTTCCAAACTTAACTATTTCCAGGACTATTTTACCTTAAACCGTTATATCTCTAATCATGGTCATTTTCAAATTATGATAGATAACACTTGATGATTGTGTTATGCATTCAGCTTTTTTAATATCATGTGTGTTTTAAGAACGGACAAAAAAATCTAATGTACCTTTGTACCCAACTCTTTTTCATTAGATATTATGGTACAAATCATTTTAGAAACAAATTTTGAAAAATTTAGCAGACAAAAATCGGGTTCCAACGATTCCAAAGACGTAATTTCTTCAAATGTATTTTTGAAAAGTATTTTAAAAATACATTTGAAGAATTTTTAGAGATGCGTCAGATTTGAACTTTCAGAACGTCCGAAAATAATCGAGTTTTCTTGGTATTAGAAAAATTGCATTGAACAATGAGTTGAAAAACATTCTGGATTTTCATATATTTTTCAGGGTTTTTGGATTGGATAAAAATGCGTTCCAAGAAACATCAAACATTTATTATTCACAATTTCTGAAAATTTTTGCAGTAATTTTAGAAATGGCAGATGATGGAATGACTGATTCAGTAGCCTGTAATGCACGCAAGATATTGTTAAAATTGATATTATAAATTACAGTCCAATAAATCATTCATAGTAACTGTGGGTTATCGATATTTAAGAAAATATTTTTAAATGTACATAAAGGTTATTGTATTATGATTCTATGGATATGCGAGTCAAGGACATTTTCTGGCGTACAGCGCTTAATTAAAATATTTGAATCACATAGGGGGGCGAAAGATGAAAAAGTTTGGGAAGCACTGGTATAGATCGTGCTGGGTAAAACATTACTTGGTATGCAAATTTTTCCCGGTGCTAATTGAAATTCCCGTATATTTCCCGGTTTTCTCCGGTGATTCGAAATTCACGACTTATTCCCGGTTTTCCCGATTTCCCGGTGCGCTAGTCACCCTGTATACCTACACGCAGAATAAAACTGCTGTGTTGTTCCAAAAAATACTGTCATTAGAAATAACCTATTACATGTCCATTGAATTAATCCATTTTATTTCTTTAGTTCAATGCAGTTCAATTTTTAAAACAACAAAATTTTGAGTAGAAACATATTTCACTGCTTAATTTTGATTTTTATTAGTTTTATTTGTTGAATACAAAAATAAGTTCTATCGAATCAAAAATATTGAATGATTGAAACAAAAACTGTTATCATTTTGTGTTTACGAAAATTTTAGTGAAATAGTATGCAAAAGTATCAGGAGAAACTTTCATTTTTCATTTTCATTTTCATTTTGCAGCGTTTGGTGGGGCAATGAGAGCGCAAGTCAGTCCAAAGCCGGGGTAAGGGATAGGTAATGGCCGTAATAGTCTATGCGGACCACTTGAACACCATCGGAAAGGATAAGAAGGGTTGGGGTAGGGTATAGGGAATGGAGAAGACTTGACACAGTAATGCGATTAATGCTGCAAAATGTAAATGTGCTGAAAGCAATTTAATTTGAGTTTTGAAGTTTGATTTGACTTATTAAAATTCCAAATAGATCGGCCATTGTGCAAGTAAGAAAGAATATGCTGATCGCTTTCTAGAAATTTTATAAACAACAAAATAATAACAATATGAGAGTGATGCTAAGGGCTGCTGATGGCACAATGCGACGCTTTAGGAGATTTTGATACTGAATGAACATTACTTTACAGAGCGCAATTTAATCGATGGTGATAACTTTACAAACTTTATCTGTTTTTACACTGATTGACGATGCTGATTTATATAAAAATATTTAAAAAATATTTGATATTAGTTCATTTGTTTGTGTGATCTAGGTGTTAATAATGGAAAAATTTTACATACCCTTGATGAAATACTTCCCTGACCAGAAATATTATATTTTGAGCGCCCTTTTCGAAGCTATTCTATCCAGGTATCCATGTACTGCTTTCAATCCTGAAATTATTCTTATTGTGCATGCTCATGCATTATATTAGTGATGCTCATAAGCATGCAACAGATAAGAAGGAGAGAAAAAGAGAATATAGGAACAGTGATTAGTAATGAGTTAATTATGTAGTTTTGTTAGAATTATAAACAATTACACAGCAGTAATGAATAACTTATAAAATTACTTTGCAGCATAGCTGAGCCTTTCGGAACGTAAGACCGATGTATAAAAATAATTTGTTTCGAAATTGTCCGCGTGGTCTTCTAGTGCCCCTATTAGATCAGAATCAGTCATAGACATACATATCGAATGCTCGCCATGACCCTATGACCAACATTTGTATATGTATAGACTTAGCTGATGTGGCTTTTCTAATAGGTAGTTCTTTCACTCATTGATTGTCTTCAAAACCTTGTCAAGTATAGAAAATTGATTTTATTTCATTTATTACTACATTAAAGCTACATTGTACTTATTAAGTATTAGGTATTATTTTATGTTTTTATCACTATTAATATTATCAAGGCCAGAATTCCCAGTGAGTGAAGAATTTTATAGTACTAGAACACCATAGAAGATCGCTTAACATTATCTAATCATGGAACGGCTTTTTGCTCTATTATTTTAGGTAGATGCTATTGATCTCCCTTTGCTCCTATCCGCAACCCGGTGCACGCGCCCTGTTGGTTTTCGAAAACCTCGTAGAAGATTACAAACCGTCAATGGCATTCCCAATTACTATCCCACATTGCACATTCAAGGGTCTGATTGTGCTCCTAACCCACCCTCAGTCTGTAATCTTCTCGCCAGTTTGAAATTATATTTTCCCGAAGTGAAAGTAATTTTGATGAGTCATAGCGTAGTGCAGCCCAACTGCATAGTACAGTAGTTTAACCAGAATCTTTAGGTCAGAAGATAAAATCTAAATTTTGTAATAAAAAGGTTGCCATTGCTTTGAAATTTACCCAACATCTAATCAAAACTACTAACAACAGCGATCAATTATCAAAATTCATCGCTCCCTGGAAAATATAATCCCAAGCCCAGGGTATGCAAAAGTATCAGGAGAAACTTGAAAAGAAAATCTTTTTAATCACTGTCTTGGACGGACAGAGTCAATTTGAAATCAAAAATGATAAAGCTGCTGCAGGTAATTTGTGAATGATTGGAAAAAGTGAAATAATTGCATATTATTCCTTTTTAAAACTAAGCCACCAGTGCTCCAGGCCAAACCAAATGACACAGGAAATGTAACACGATAGTATTTTGGATCTACAAGGTGATAAATGACTATCGCCACGTTCTTTCTATTAGTGATGGTCTTGTATAATATAATGTTCATCAACATATTATGATATAGTAATCACAATATTTAATTGTACATCGATGATTAAATATGCATAAAAGTGAAAATAAAACGCAAAACAAATAAAAAACTCAACAAACATGTTATTTTGTTTCAAAACAACAACTCTATTTGAATCAATACACATTTTTTATAGATTCTATAAATCAAACTTGTTGTTCCAACAATATCTCACTTTTGCCTTTGACACCTGTCTGTTTTTGAGCATTTTAGAAACAACAAATTTATTTTTTGAAATAAATAAGCAAATTTATTGAAATGAAAAAAAAATTGCTGGTAAGCCGTGAGTCAAAAATAAAATTTGTGAATTCAATACAGAAAAACAGCAAAAACTATCGTTTAAATGCAAGTGACTTGTAATATAACATGTTATTTTCCAAGTGATGACAACAATTAATGTTAAAATCAACTTTCAAATTATTTAAGGAACTTTTTTGAAAACCATGTTTTTCTGTGTGTGCATCAACCATATGGGGCATTATGAGCCACCCAACGGGGCAGTATGAGCCACCTCATTCAATCGTGTGATTTTAATTTAAAACAATATAGAGAAGAGCTTATGATAACCAGCACAATATTGGAAAGGAAATTTTACAGCTTTGCTTGGAATTGATAATTTGAACGGCTTATTTTTGATAGATACACAACACATAGTAAACAGACCACGAAATTCTAGTATTAAATTGCGACATTTGGTTCAAACTATTTTCTAGCAAAGTGTTACACTTATAATGGTGTACCAAGATGACTATGCAGTAACAAAATAATCTAGTATATTGCAGCAGTTCATTTTTATGTTTAAAACTCTGTTTGTTTTGCTTAAATCTATGTGGCTCATTTTGCCCCGCCTCTTCACTTTTTAAATAATATTCTGTTATCCAATATTTTTTTCTAGAATAAATCTAATTTCGCTCTCGTATTGTTCAGTATTACCAGAAGTATCAGTTGATTGGTAAAATTTGCCAGAATAATAAATATAATTGTCTTACAGCCTTAATTGAAAAGTGCGCCAAAATTATAAGCTTGTCATGACAAAGGACAAATATGTACATTTTTGGGAATATTTCAAGTTTCAAAACGAATATTTTTAAGGTTTTTATTGTGGTGGCTATTCGAAGCATCCTCTAGCAGATCATAATGACACTAGACATTCAAACACTATTTTTGAGGACAAATCCGAGGTGGCTCTTTTTGCTCCGTGTGTTCATATTGCCCCCAATGCCCCTACAGTCGAAGCGCGTTATAACGACATCGCAAGGAACCGTCGCAATAGAGAAAAGTCGTTATAGAGAATAGATATAACATTGAAATAAATTTCATGGGACCGAAAAATGTCGCTATAGAGAGCTTTTGTCATTATAAAAGTTGTCGTTATAACGAGCTTCGACTGTATATGCTTTCACTAAGGCCTAAACGGGTTAAGAAAATCAATTCACATCTAACAGACCTTACTTTTGTGTTTGGTGGAACCTCACTATTAATAAATGTTTTTATCCAAATCTTTCAATGTGGTGAGTTCAAGTACATTGTATCTAAGTTGTTTCAACAGATTTTTTGTTTAAAATTTTATTCTATAAAAATACAAATTTTTTACTCCACATAAGATAACATTACGAGATCATAACTTTTCAGGTATTTTTAGTATAAAAATATAGAATTTCAGGTTAATTTATGTCAAATATCTATGCTTGTGGATAGGCAACAACAATTTTAGGTTTTTGCATGTTTTAACGTAAATACAGTGGGATTCCGTTTTTGGCATGCTCCATTTTTGGCACCCCCCGATTTTGGCAACAAAATGGATCCGTTTTTGGCAACATTTTTGAATACCAACAAAATTTGTAATTTATTGTAAATGTTACTGTATCTGTTGCATAGATCATTTGAATAGCAGGTCAATTCAACAAGGACTACATTACAGAGCTCCATTTTCATTGATATTCCTCGAAATCCCACCAACTACTAAGTGCTCTCGCGTACGCGCCTATTTACTTCGGGATGGTCATTGGAGATGCATTCGCAACGTTTCATGAGGCCATTAAATATCACCAGTATCTCTACTAGAGAACAAACTTTTTTCTTAGGCATTCATACTGAATGACCAGCCCACTTGAGTCTGCCGGTGGGTGATACACTGAATAAAACCATTTTGCTTAAGTAGGATACAGTAATACATTGTTTTTTTTTTGCATTTTTTTGAATACAGGTCCCTTAAATGATTATTGATTTTACATGACCCACACATACAAATAGTGTAAATAATGCTTATAAAAAATCATTAAAGACATTTACTGCCCATACTCGCAATACAGTCCCATTAGGAAAATCATCATGTCGAGAAAAACGCTTCTAAACATAATACAACATGTTTTCGTTTTTCCGTTGCTGACAGTAATAAATCGTGGTGACATTACTCAACACATTATCATTGCAGTATTATCAAACCTTCAGGAATTAAAATACAGTTAAAATTGTTGTTTTTCATATCTTAATCGAAGAATCAATCCAATGGGACTCGTTATCTGAGTATTTTTCTTGCCAAACACAAATATACCCGCATACCAGTCCCATTACGGGGGACTGGCTTACTATGTTTTTACGCCCCATGACACATTCATTTTCAAGTTTATAGTAGATCCCACGCTAGATCCCAAGGAATTTTCCTAGCTGCAACTGTTAGTGCTAGTATAATTGGATTACAAATGTCCTTTAAAGTTATTGTACTATTCGGTGTTAACAGTGATCGTGTTGAAGACTCTCCATGATTTCATTTAACTGCAGAACATATTCCGGTCAACCAATTTAGAAAGTTAATTAAATCCACCACGGGGATGTTGGTTTCAAGCAATGCAACAAAGCAATTTTCGGTCAGTATGAAGACGGCAAAACTATTGAAGATTTCTTAGATCTTATCCACAATAATCCTGCTGTATGCCATGAACATCCTTACTTGTTGGTTTTGGAAGTTGCATGTACTTACTTAGGGTGACATTGGAAGCTCTGGCTGGCCAAACAAAAAACAAACCCTATTTCATGCCATAACAAGGTAAGCCTGCCGAAGAGTCCGGTGATAATGGGCCGGAGTACAATAGTAGTGAGAGTAGCATTGACTTAAAGGGAAGCTATTTTGACTATTTTTGGTTTAGAGGCTTGCAAGCTCACATTTCGAGTTGAGGTTCTACCACATCGCAACCGAAGTCATTCTGGGAAAACTTCAATACCACGTAAGAATAGATACTTTACAACATGAATAAACATGGTATGAGTCATTGTAATTCGTATTATTTCTCCCTTTAATAAAAAAAATCCGATGCAAGATTATAAAACTTATAACAGAGCTAGGTTCGCTTCAACTTCTTTGTAATTCACTAATGGGACTATTATGCGGGTACTTTCAATATGGGACGCGCATGATTTGGTATTATTTTCGCATTTTATCCATACAAAAACACAATTTTAAGCATGATTTCATAGAGTACACTAAAAATAAACACCATTCATGAAGTTAACTAAAAAATGGTTAAAATTCGTATGGGACTGTTATGCGAGTATGGGCAGTTTAAGCGATAAAAAATAAGTAGAACGTTTGGCACAATTAATATTATGGGAATATAGATTCATAGTATATTCCAACCCTACGGAAATCTGCTTCGAAGTCTCGATGCCATATGATTCCATAAGGATAACATAATAACATTATATTTATGATTTAAAAACCAATAGTTTCATTTTCATTTTCATTTTGCAGCGTTTGGTGGGGCAATGAGAGCGCAAGTCAGTCCAAAGCCGGGGTAAGGGATAGGTAATGGCCGTAATAGTCTATGCGGACCACTTGAACACCATCGGAAAGGATAAGAAGGGTTGGGGTAGGGTATAGGGAATGGAGAAGACTTGACACAATAATGCTATTAATGCTGCAAAATGTAAATGTGCTGAAAGCAATTTAATTTGAGTTTTGAAGTTTGATTTGACTTATTAAAATTCCAAATAGATCGGCCATTGTACAAGTAAGAAAGAATATGCTGATCGCTTTCTAGAAATTTTATAAACAACAAAATAATAACAATATGAGAGTGATGCTAAGGGCTGCTGATGGCACAATGCGACGCTTTAGGAGATTTTGATACTGAATGAACATTACTATACAGAGCGCAATTTAATCGATGGTGATAACTTTACAAACTTTATCTGTTTTTACACTGATTGACGATGCTGATTTATATAAAAATATTTAAAAAATATTTGATATTAGTTCATTTGTTTGTGTGATCTAGGTGTTAATAATGGAAAAATTTTACATACCCTTGATGAAATACTTCCCTGACCAGAAATATTATATTTTGAGCGCCCTTTTCGAAGCTATTCTATCCAGGTATCCATGTACTGCTTTCAATCCTGAAATTATTCTTATTGTGCATGCTCATGCATTATATTAGTGATGCTCATAATCATGCAACAGATAAGAAGGAGAGAAAAAGAGAATATAGGAACAGTGATTAGTAATGAGTTAATTATGTAGTTTTGTTAGAATTATAAACAATTAAACAGCAGTAATGAAAATAAAAAATAACTTATAAAATTACTTTGCAGCATAGCTGAGCCTTTCGGAACGTAAGACCGATGTATAAAAATAATTTGTTTCGAAATTGTCCGCGTGGTCTTCTAGTGCCCCTATTAGATCAGAATCAGTCATAGACATACATATCGAATGCTCGCCATGACCCTATGACCAACATTTGTATATGTATAGACTTAGCTGATGTGGCTTTTCTAATAGGTAGTTCTTTCACTTATTGATTGTCTTCAAAACCTTGTCAAGTATAGAAAATTGATTTTATTTCATTTATTACTACATTAAAGCTACATTGTACTTATTAAGTATTAGGTATTATTTTATGTTTTTATCACTATTGATATTATCAAGGCCAGAATTCCCAGTGAGTGAAGAATTTTATAGTACTAGAACACCATAGAAGATCGCTTAACATTACCTAATCATGGAACGGCTTTTTGCTCTATTATTTTAGGTAGATGCTGTTGATCTCCCTTTGCTCCTATCCGCAACCCGGTGCACGCGCCCTGTTGGTTTTCGAAAACCTCGTAGAAGATTACAAACCGTCAATGGCATTCCCAATTACTACCCCACATTGCACATTCAAGGGTCTGATTGTGCTCCTAACCCACCCTCAGTCTGTAATCTTCTCGCCAGTTTGAAATTATATTTTCCCGAAGTGAAAGTAATTTTGATGAGTGATAGCGTAGCAGCCCAACTGCATAGTACAGTAGTTTAACCAGAATCTTTAGGTCAGAAGATAAAATCTAAATTTTGTAATAAAAAGGTTGCCATTGCTTTGAAATTTACCCAAAATCTAATCAAAACTACTAACAACAGCGATCAATTATCAAAATTCATCGCTCCCTGGAAAATATAATCCCAAGCCCAGGGATTTATGATTTAAAAACCAATAGTTGAGAAATAAAATTAAAAAAATGGGTTCCGATTTTGGCACGGTTCCGTTTTTGGCAACTGAAAATTTCGACTTTGTTGCCAAAAACGGAATCCCACTGTATAAGGACTTGATTTTGATCATTTTTCAATCGACCACAGTAGAAATCTGATGTTTAGTTTGTATTCAAATTTCATACACTTAGTTTTATAATTTCGAATAAAAAAGTGATAGTCCAATCAATTATCGTATCGGCAATGGTTAACATATTTTATCAGATCAAAGTCGCTCAGATATAACGCGATTTGTGCAAAACTGATAAGAGGTCCAAGAAATGTAACTCCATCAACAAAGTAGCGTAAAAAATCGCTCTAAATTCAAAATTTGCTTTTGATAAATGCAAAGTAAAATGTGTGATAATTAAAATGTCTATCTGCACTAGTCTTGAAATGGCAGTATGGTAAAGTCCATACTTTCTGGGACACCCTATAAATCTTGGTTAAACATTCTATATTTACTTAGGTGGCAAAGTTAATTGAACTTTTATTTACTATTCCTATGCAAACCAACTACGACGCTATTCAAATCGGGTAAAGGGAATGAAACAGTTTAGATAATTTGTAAGCTGGAAATCTACTTAATTCAGTAAGTTAATTAAGTTATTAGGCTAAACATGTTTTACTCTGCCACGATATCAAATAACAAACCCAAAATACTTTAATAATCGCGCGTTTCAAGAAATGCATATCAAGAGAAAAAAAAAATCATACCTTTGCCTCAATCACCGGACGAACTGAATTTTTGCTATCCTTTCCAGTGCTTCCCACTGGTGTCACAGAGGATGCTGCTGATCCGCTGGCCAATGACCCTGCTCCAGTTGCGCTGCGTTTCATTCGGTTCAGCCCATTCATGCCTTCTGCTCCACTATCGTCGTCAGCAAATTTGTTGATTACGAACGATCGTTCCGGCCCTTGTCTCTCATAGTGCACAAACAGAATATCGGGAGGAAATCCGTGTCGAACGGCAGACTGAGCAGCCGATCCATAAAGACACACCAGCATCATTGTCAAAACGATAAAACACATACGATGACGCGCCATTTTGATTTCTTTTTCTCTTTTCTGCCGTCAGATTTCTGTCGAAGACACAGAACTCCACAGATAATGTGGCTGCTAGAAAACAACAGGAATCACTGTTATTCGCCCCGGCAGGCCAGGATGTTGATGGAAATCCTTCACTTTCTTTATTTGCACTAGCACATTCGATAAAAAATTTGCTCCAGGTAAAATTTCACTTCCAACACGGGTCACCCTTCTACAACGCAGTAGATACCGATTTTTTACTTGTTTACCCGTCCGACCAAAAACAATATTTGCACAAAAACTGTAATTAGTTTCCCAGTAATAATTAAATTTGCAAAAATGTAACAAAAGCTACATTTTTCTTGCTTTTAACACCCCGCGTTACACTTTATAAACACTCCGCAAGAGACGATGCATCCACGACGAAAATTCAACACAGACTGACAGAAATACAAAAATTCTGACGGATCTTTGTGCTTTGTGGAACGGATGGAAATGGAATAGAAAATGACGACGCGGAAAAACACAGCGGAAAGGAAACAATACACTGAGCAAAAAATCAACATCAACACTGAAGATGCATTAATCTCATGGGCTAGGACTGGGAGGGAGGCACCGATACTACACACGAAATTGGTTACAATTCAAGCATGATTTTTCAAATCGGCGTATCTAACACTCGGATGGTTTCGAGAAAAATGCGATGCAAAATATTGTAAAGCATTTTAAATCCTGTTTAAAATGTTTTGCATTTTTTCTATTGCGATGTCTACTATAAGTTGAAAAAAAGAAACACTGTTTCTAACCACTATTAAACAAATCCGATTTGTTTTGAATTTAATTGAAAAACAGGTAAAATTAGAGAATAAACCCTTTTGCTTTGTGCTGCTCACATACACCATGGATGATTCGTCGATACCGTACCTTGATTGATACATACACCTTGCTTGATGCGTCGGTTTGACAGTTCGTTTTGCACATCCGTCACGTCATATACACCAGTATTGTTTTGAAGTTGCACATACACCGGTTTGCAAATTCCCATAAAACTTATTAAACTTAGTCAACTTAGTTAACCCCCTAAAATGGTAGTTTTTACCCAAGGGGTGGATCACTTATTCAGTGCACATCAGATGTGCATTTATTTGCATCAAATGCATTTTTTTGGTGTTCACATCAGCTTAACACTGGCCCATACCATCGTATAGTGCTATAGCAACACGCCATTGTTTGTTGTGATTGTTATGAAATTGTCGTAATTGGTACTCTACAATGATTTTCTTCACTACCTAATTACAAACTTTATTTGTTTCAGATAATCAAGCTTTTTGGAAACCGGAATATATAATAAGTTTAAAATCCTGACCGATGCTTAACTTGGAAACATCACGATCAAGCATCTAATTACTTGAGGACTTTTCCGTCAAGAACAGTCTATGCATACAAAGTGGAGAAAGGATAAATGGTTGACAGGAATATATTGACGCACGTTCTGAGGACTAATCGAAAGTACTCGGAAATTTCTTCCTAAGAAATCTAGCTACAGTCTGCTTACCAGTGGAAAATAGAAATCTGCATTGATTCGCAAATTAATGATTAAAAATATAACACAACGATTTGAATTATTTTGTCCAAACATCTTATTTTATCTCCTACAATGTCGGTTGGGGATCTTGGGGACAGTTGAAGAACGATGAGCTCTTTAAATTGTTTTTCTCCCTCTCAAGTATTGCTTTCCTTGCAGAATGTACATTTCTACGTCGGAGCGTTTAATCACCGCAGTATTTGGATTACATGAAGGAAGACGAGTGTAGGTAAAGGGCTGGTGTCTAAAAGTCGTTTAAATAACAGAAACTCCAAAATCCGTTTCTGGATACCCTGCAACTACACCGTCTAACTTACAGACTGACGGGAGATAAGGGTTCTGAATGATTAGGATTATATTGATTCCATATTCAGTACTCCAATGAGTCCGGGGAGTGGCACAAGTAGCTAGGCTGAGGCTTCTTCAAGGGACTTATTTCTTAGATGACCGAAAGTGAAGTTTTTAGAATTTTCCTCACTGCGGCCGGCAAAAAACAATAGTGGGAGCTGGTCTGAAGCTTCGTTGGAGCGATTACACAGCTGCCAGTTTGCAGTAGGTTATTGAGACTTCTCTTTCTACGAGCACCTTCGCACTGGCTACGAGTAGAGTAAGCGGGTGGTATCACCCTCAATCAGTCGCTAAATCAGTCGGGACGGAGGACAAGACCGGTTACAATACGAGGTAACACAGGTAGTGTTTTTTTTTTAATGAGTAGTAGCTTTTCCTGAGCGCCCCGAAACGCTCAATGACTTTGACAATTTGACAAGGGTAGAAAAAAAAAACATTGGAGCAAGCCATGAATTGCCAATTTGCTGAGTGTGCATTTAAATGCATTGAAATTTAACAGATGCATCAGAAGTGATCCACCCCTTGTTTTTACCGCACAATTTTTTTGCGTGTAAAAAGAGCCTCATTCCAATACGTTACCACAGACAAACAGACGTCACACTCTCATCATTGTCCATCGACCACCTATTTAACGGTCGATTCAAAAATATGGTAAGTGGCCAATCCGCCACCCGCAGCGCTCGCATCGTTTTTGTTCGCGTTTGACGTTTACACATTACCGCCATCTGTTGACCCGTCGGCCAAATACACTAATTTTAGCATTAGGCGTACATGTCCTCGTGACTATGATTTGCATCGAGATTTGTTTTAAGTGTTACGTCTGTTTGTGTGTGACGTTACATTCAATTAGAATAAACGGTGCTCTCGTGACGTTACTTTTGCATGTGCAATTTGGGTCCTAAAATTTTTAATGAAATCTTGTTTTTATTTAATAACACGAAAAAGCATGTTACTGTAACTGCTTTAGTAATTTTTCCCGCTCAAATAATAGCTACCGTGTACCCCCGCTAATTTGAACGGTACCTCATGCAAACCATCGGGGTTCATTTTTAATTTGAACATCTAGTCACCCTATAAACGTGTTTCTGGTTACCTCTTTCACTGTTTTGTTTTGATTCTGCGTTCCGTTCCACAGCGTTCCATTTCAGTTTACTCTGTTACATGAGCTAAATGACGTTTGAACCATTTTTAATCTGAACGATGTGCAAATTAGCGGGGTACAAATTAAAAAGTCAAGACCAACAATTGGAAAGGCCTCAAGTCCAAAATGTAAACAAATCGGGTTTCTGCTGATTTAAGTGTATAAGAGCCTATTCTTACTGTAACATACAATAGTCATGCAAAAATATGCATGAAAGTTGAAAAAATATCATTTTTCTAAAAGGCCCCATCTCATTTCCCGATAATTAGGATATTAATCGTAAATGCGGCCTTTTCCCAAAAAGGCCCCATTTCTATATTTACTTGAAACCGAGTTGAGGCCTTTTAAACAAACATCAAAATTGCAACTAAAATTACGAAAAAATGTTTCAAATTTACTTAGCAGATACAAGTTATACTTCAGCCGCTCCGCTCCCTGTATTATTTTACACAGCGATAGTCTCAACGGCGAACATAACCAAATTTTCCGTCGGGTTCCTGTGAAGTGATGTATTTTGTATCATACTACCTAATAATACCTGTGTCAGCATGTCTGTACTTCACGACTTATTAATAACAACACGATTTCGTTACAATTGCATGAAACATAACGTTCAATTGAAATATTACTTCAATTGAACAAATATTTCCATATAATTGCTCGACGACACTCTCGCTTAGCACATCCATTATGTTTATCGATGACGATGATTGAATAAATCACATATTTAATCGACCGCACGAATCTCCTCTTGCTGCAGAGATCCCATGTACCTTGCTTTACCACGTAAACTCTCCTACACTTCAATTATCGTATTTTATCATCAATTTTGAATGATTTTCAAAAGGCCACATCTGAAGATGATGAAAAAACAAGCCACAACTAGAAGGCCTCAACACATTTTAGAGTAAACAAAGGCGTCAGCTCACAGGCCTCATCAGCGTCGGCCGGCGTCTATGGGCACAAATGAAAAGGGCTGCACAGCTTTTGGTGAAATAAAAGCCTCATTTCCTTTGACTCGTTTTTTTAGCAGGATTTTTTGCTAAAATGATAGTAATGGATATTCATAGCTATAAATCAGTTTATCCATCGACTTTCTGGACGATATAATAACATAAAAAGCTTAAATTCATAATTTAAATTTGATTTATTGTTTGACAAAACGAGATTGCATTTTTCTCATTGTTTACTTTTTGGAGATGAGGCCTTTTGAATTGTTAGTCTTGAAGTGTTCAGATTAAATGTGGTCAAACCAACGGGGGTACCCGGTACTACGTATTACTAGCAGAGCCGTAGCATGGTATCATGGCGCCCTTGGCGAACCTCCATTTTAGCGCCCCTAAATCAAAGCTCATCAAAATTATTTTTGAAACACTTTGAGCGATTTCTACAAGAATTTTTTATGAAAATCATCAAAAGTTTCATAATTAGTTAAAATATTTCTTAAGTTCAGAACGCATTACACTATTGACTAAAATCCGCCAAGAAAACATGTTTATTTTTTTATTTGTCCAATGAAAATTTTAGAACTTTTGAATGTTATCTGAAAGATGCTCTAAAAAATTCCGAAGAAATTTATAGTTCATATGGTTAGATGTTTCAGGCAAAATTTTCAAATTATGGTGAAATACAATTTTTTAAAGAATCCTCCCAAACATCCATCTGTTTTAAGGCAGAGTTTTGAAATTGTTTTGCCCTGAAGAACTAGAAAGAATTTAGGAGCTTATGCCCAAAATAGAATTCGAAAAGAAAAAAATTCAAATATTTTTCATTTTTTCAAGATATTTGTACAGGAACCGAAGAAAATTGTTTTAAGATTTGAAGAGAACTTTTTTTTATAAATTTTGCGTAGATTTAGTCAAGTTTTCCTCTAGAAGTGTTATTGCAAAACAGCAATGTGGAAATCACAAATTTTGTAACTAATTAATAGTAAATTACTTGAAATACATCAAAGAGTAGCCCCTCAATTATGTATTCAAATGATAATCGATATAACCATTGTCTTTGAAAGCTGTTTTTACAGTAAGATACCAAATAAAAAGGAAGTACTATTTACAAAAATTTTAAGTTTTTTTTTAAGAACCTTTCAATTGAAATCCACGGTGGATGAGAAGGTTAATCGAGGATCTATTAGAAGAAAGTTAACCATATATACTTTCGATGAAAAAAACATCAAACCTTTGAAATTATGTGTAAGACCGATCAAGACGAAGCGAGAGCTTTGTTTAGAATCCTGTCCTTGATTTTGAGAGAATCTTGACCAATTTTCTGTTGAAATTCTGCCCAGAGTTTCGTGGATCCCGCTCAGGATTATATTAGATTCATGCACATTAGGGTGCGGCTTATTTTTCGAAAGTTCTCAAAACCAAAAATTCATGTGCTCTTCTGGACTTGAATCACGTGAATAATGAAACATCAAATATGATCCAAAAATATTAAGATTTAGAGGTAGCGCAAGCGACTTTCATATTTTTCTATATTATGTTCAATAATTCTTTTGAAATTATTACTGATAAGATTTTTTCAATGTTCAATATTCCCTAAATTAATATCTTCAAAATAAATACCAAGTGTTTCACGCATTTTGGCGCCCCTGTAGGCTGGCGCCCTTGGCGGGTGCCAACCTGATGGCCAACCGCACGCTACGGCACTGCGTACTAGTGAGCAGTAGAGTTTTCAGTGCATAAATGTTTGTGAAATCTGCAGCATGCTGACGAATAAATCCAAGAGCGGAAAAGGCTTTGGCCGCGGTAACCCCTATGTGTTCGTTGAATTTAAGCTTTTCGTCGATGATTACGCCCAAGTCGCAGATAGACGTCACCCTTTGCAGAAGAACTGAATCGATTGAGTATTAAAAAACGGTTTTGCCACTGCATCTACTGAAGGAAATAACCTTACACTTGGTACCGTTGACGCGCATTCTATTATCACCGCACCCCTAGTGAAGTGCTACACTAGGGCGGTTCAAAATTTAAAAAGGTTTGAGAATCCAATCTCCCATATGTTCCTTATCATCCTTACCATAAAAATAGTGAACTGTGGAATTTTCAGGTTTCTAGGAGGTAATTTAAAGGTGGCCCAAAGACAATGTAGGTTTATATGGTAATAACTATGAAGAAATTTTAAGATATGTTCTAAACACGCTTGTACTGTAATGTAAATACAAACTTATTATCCCATAGTAAAAAACTCATTCTTCAAACCATGGTAAAGAAATTTGCTGAAGAGAGAAATTCAATCCGGCGGACATCAGAATGTGACATGCGTTATCATAAGCATGAAACGAGCTCACCAGTTGGTAATCCGTCCTCGACTGAACACGAATATATTTTACACTCACACAGCGCGAACAGCAAAACTTCTCGGCGTCCCGATAACGAACCGTCTTGCTTGGGCTTTTCAAAGCACTGCTCAGCAAAACGCGCTAAACGAAAAGCAAACTCCCGGCGACCCAAAAACGAACCATCTTGCTTGGGCTTTCCAAAACACTCTGCAGGCGATGTACACGGCGAAACCATATTAAAAAGCGAAGCGGATTCATTTTAAAACAGTTTTAGAAGACAGATTGTGAGTTTCTTAATCAATTTTCTAAAACCCATATGAAAGTTACTTACGTCGATTTTGAAAAAGTAATCGAGATTTGAAGAAATAGGCCAGACACCTCAAAAATACATTTTGAATAGACTAACGGGGACCTTTGAGGAAGGATTAACGGGGAGGGGTTTTGTGTCTATATGAACGTCCCCTAATATTTTTGGCACTCTAATTTACAATGGATATTACTTGCGAATATATACTAAGGAGTGGAAGAGGAAGTAATGGCTATGTATTAGTAAACAGAAAAAAACGCAAACAACAATTATTTACGTCACTATTTTACACGGCTTCTCGCATGTTGTTGTGAAACATTTTACACCGTACACGAATGTCACGCACACTATATGGCGACGTGAACTGTTGCCAGTTACGTATAACGTCTGTTTATCTGTGGTAAGCCTCGTTGGAAAAATGTGCAACTCTTGCTGAAGAAACAAACATTTTGCAACTTGTTGCATAAATAACTATTTGAACATTTTGTCAAGGAATGTGATATAAAATGTACAAGAGTAATGTTTATAATTTGTCTCATTTTATTTGGAAATTTTTAGAGTAGCGATCTTGATTTGATTATTTTTGATAACAATTAAATATTGATGTTTTCATTTTTATATCAAGGAATTCTTGACTTCCAGATATTTTTACATGTTTAGTCGCCTTACTTGATTCTAGAAAATAATATTCAATCGTAGATGTAAATATATCTTTATTTCTTTTATGTTTTTATATAAGGTTCACCAAGGAAAATTGCAATTTGCGAGAAAATCGGATGTACTACGAGCGCTTTAATTAAAATCAAAAACGGTTTCACTGCTGGATCACCACGCGGATCGTTCAAATAACTAAAAAAGAATGATATCATTTTAAGAAAACATTTGTACTAGCCGATCGGAATTAGGCATTTGTACCGAACATCACAACTCACTTACATAAGTGAAGAATGTAATAATTTTTGCTCCGAAATGCTCTAGCTCATCCAATTTTCTATTCCAAGTGCACTTTCGACTTGTTACGATGTTGACGGTTCTTCGTGAGTGCATTATATTTCTAGAATATTAAGACTATCCACAAGATGTCACTGAATTAGCATTTTTATATAGTCCGCTTTCTTTTACGTTAGAAGAAAAACAAATTATAAGCATTATTATTCCATACGTTTATTTTTGTTTTTATACTCACAAGCTGGCAGTTTAAAAATATACTTGATTGATTTTTATACTTTTGTATAAACAAATGTTCTTTTACATAGCGCGCTAATATATTTTTGCTTCTCTCTTGCGATTTTTTTTTCGTATTTATTTAGTACATTCTTAAGAAAAGAAAAAATAAATAATGTACGGCTTAAAATAAACAGAAATAATATAATATTTATTCTAAGCTTTTCATTAGAATTACATTATCGTTTTGTCGAAACATTGAAATTGTATTCATTGTGTGTATTTTATTGCAATGACATTTTTTCCATATAGGTAATAGTGCTCTTACTTAATTAACGAATAAACGGCCGATATTGAAGCTTTAACATGACCCTTCAGTACGTCGTCAATCAGCTGCCTTGCGCCTCCATATAGAATGCATCGGCCAGCCTATACCGTTTCGCTATAAACAGCTATAAACTATTGTATTTGTGTTGATTGGTAAGACGAAATGAAATAAAATAATTTTGGGAAAGCTTTATAGCTTCGCAAAATTCATATAAACCAAGAATATACAGAAATTTCATATCAAGCATACTGATAACGTTTCCAAGCACATACTTTCGACGCCATGATCAAGTGGAAGCTTTATGAACGGGTTCCTAGAAGCGGAACGCCCAATATCCAACACTTTATATGATGTATTCAGTTATCAGTATGTTTTATACGCAATTTGCAGTGTTTTCTTTCTTTAAAAAACCCAATCAAACTCCTTCGAGATGGATTGAAATAATCTGCTCTAACCGGTTGCGTCGTGGTATTCCTTTTTTTTCCCGCATAGTTCTAATCGTTTGTGCTGCAATATTAATATTACAATGGAAAGCACACAGCTAGATCTTACAATAAAGCGAACTCATTCACACTATGATAAATGTATTCCACAAAGCGTAATAGAAAAGAAGCTATAGAAGGTATAATGTATATAAATAAGAACGCAACCCTAAAGTTTCATCTTGGTTTTAGGCTATACACCACTTCAAACGAAATAGAAATATTCCGAACTCTGCGATGTTTTAGGTGTTATTGGCCATGGCTGACTGGATTACTACATTAAATCCTTATTTCTTGAACTTTGTTTGCGAAAATAAAGAAATTAGGTTTTCTACACTGTACGTCTATAATAGGTGTCATCTACTGGCCTTTCAACATTTTGCAAGGGTCACACTCTTCTTATTCTTACAATTTCTTTTCTCACGAAACGAAATCGAAGACGTTGTGGGAGTTCAAAGATTTTCTTTTTTCTTCTGCTGAGTTCTTTGTCCTTCGGCTAGGATAAAATAAATATTTATTATTTTATAGATATACATTGTTTTTAAAATTAGTTTTCGTCAGGTTTTTTTTTTTATTTGGTTCCAAATCAGCTTTAGCGGAGCGCGTTTTGTCTTGTTTAAATGTTCTTAATTCGACAACGTCCATTTTCTATTTAAACGATACACTTTTTACGTCATTGAAAGTTCTAAATTTCAGTAGCTGTTATTGCGAAGACGCTGCTTTGAGATGTGAAAATCTTACAGATAAAAGTTGTGTTGTTTGCTCTCGATAATGAGATGTGATGATTGTTGATGGAATTGTTGTAGTAGATGAAGCTCCCGAAAACCAGAATCACCTGGATTGTACTCATTGCGATATCTCCGTATTTGTGTACTCTATTCGCTAAGTGCTTGCTCTTGTTATTCACTGGACTAAGCTGAAATATTTTTATAAGTTGTTCTAAACGTATTAGTGGTTCCTGACAAGTTTTCAAACTGAGAAGTTAGTCAACAATGATTAACCACACAAGTGCTGGCTTTTTACGTTTCCTGCATTGACTTTTACATTACATATGCTTTGCTTTATTATTATTCACCTGTTGGTGTCGTGAACAGTACGTACTTAAAATCACTAACAACTAATTAAAACAGAAGAAGGTTGTCCAATTGGGTTTAGTACAGATTTTGCTGATTTATCGCAATCGTTTTTGCATAGATGTGTCGATATCGGATCATGTATGTTTTTGTAAAGATTTTAACTGGAAATAAAATGAAAGAAAATGAAGAAGAGAAAATAGGTAAACATGGTTATCACACAATTTTGATATAGTTTATTGTTAAAATGTTTATGTTATGGTTTTGCTGTTTTTGATGTGCACAAATGTATTCCAATATGAGTATAATGCAAAAATAATTTATCTAAAAATTTAGAGATGACCTATGTTAGGAAGTTTAGGGTACTTGTTGAAAATATTACTCAGGATGCGTTGAAATTCAAAATACGTTCATAGGGTTAACAACTACTTGGGCACTTACATGATTCATTTTGACATGGGGGTTTTCGATGAAGCTTTGCAAAAAAAGCACTTTAATGCCACGAATATTGTAGCCAAATTTGAGCTCAATAGCTTTAAAGAAAAACCCTGCCCAAGTGAATCAGAAGTGCCAAGAATAGAATTATTAATACTTTTGCTATCAATGCTTGATTTTTCTATTTTTTTTCACATACATCATTTTTTTTCAACTCGAATCGAACAAAATTGGGTCATTCAGTCAAAAGATTATATAAACTCAGTAACAGAGTAACACCTCAATATAAGTTGGTAGGACAATGAAGCACAGATAAAGTTTGCCCCGAAAATATCTAGGTAGTAAGCACGAAGCGACATGTTAATCATGCTCACGAGGGCGGTGATCGAGTCTTCAATGTTTAATTGGAATACATTTGCACCACAAAGATCTTTCAGATCCGAAATATTGTCATCATGACTAAGTGTTGCCAATTCTGTGAAACAATTAAGTTAGTAAATCTACCATTCAATGTGATGTGAAACTAAAAAAAACAAACTCAATGATAGAGAGGGTGTTCTTTATGAACGGTTTCTTTTTGTTTTTCAATTTAAAGAAACCAGTTGTAAGGTTATGGCGTCGAAAGACATTGAACTTTCAAAAATTAAGATATGGGAATTCTGTCCAATTTGTCTTCAAGTTTTCAAGTCTGCCGACTGCTTGGGCACGTCAGAAGTTAATCATCAATATTAACCACCTTTTCCCGAGCAGCCTAGATAGCCACGTAGTGTTGGTAGCGGTTGTTTAACTGGCTAAGAATTAACACTACGGATTTCCTTTTCCGGTGGTAAAAGTCCACCTCACAGATGACCCCTAATTTATAGTGTAATGCGTACCGTGCCTAAGAATGAATGGTTAGGGGGTCCAAATAAAGCCTAACCGCAAACGGAGCCTTTGGAGTACCAGGGCGCCCTCTGCAGTATTGTGCTCTTCCTGTGCTACCCGAAGCAATGACGCAGGTGACCTTGTGTTTCTCCGAGATAATCGGCTGCTCTTGTTCTGTCTCTAGCCTGAGGCTAAATAAGGGTGGGATTATGAATATGTTGCTATTTAATTTAAATTATCACCTATATGGTTTCGCACTATGCGTTTTACACACTGTGTTCTTTGCTTTTTCGCCTTTGGCGACTTTCAAAAGATACCGATCTGTTTTTTTTCGCTGCTGGTCTTTTTCGTGCTGAGATTGCAAAGAGCTTAATCATGCCTAGTTTGGGTAGTGGCTACGAATAGGTTAGTTCAGATCAATCTACAGCATAAAAGAGCAGTAACGATCAATCTTTGCAGACTCATGCAAAATGGTACAGCCCAAGTGGCGCTAGTTCAAGATCCCTAATATCGTAGAGGGGACTTCTGTCTAGGTAACCTTGTGGACCCAGTTTTTGCTACTTTCAGCAAACTTGAAATGGCAAACTCGCGCTCCATGCCCCGCGCATGCATGCTCGTTAATAAAGCAATCGTTGCTACACTCATTTCTGAGTTAACTACCAGAGATGTATGTGCTGTCACAATCGATGTTTCTGTTGGTGATCTAAACAGGAAATACGTCTATTGTTTGGTATATTCACCACATGATGAACCATCCCCAACGGATGACGGATGGATCTGGGGCAGCTCAGATATCAATTTGAGAGGCTCTAGTCTGATGGAATACTTAAGTAGTACATATCTTGGATTATGTAACATAGGCAATCGCCCAACCTTCATGCTCTTGGTGATGAACTAGCCGTATGCGCTAAAAATCACCTTAATAAAGAACAAAAAAAAACCAACCTTCATGGTATCTACTAGAGAAGAAGTGTTAGACATAACGCTCTGCTCGAATAGAATCAGTCACGAGTTGACGAATTGGCATGTATCAGATGAGGAATCATTATCTGATCATCGCTACATCTTCTTTGAACATTCAAATGTAACTGCGCAGACTTTGCGTTTTAGGAATCCCCGGTCAACAAACTGGGAACTCTATATTGAATTTATTGCGACCAAATTTCATGGATATTCTCCGTCCATTGAAAATCCAAGTGATTTGGATGATGCCGTTGATACTACAACATCCTACATTATGGAAGCTTTTGAAGAAGCATGTCCTCTGTGGTCTGTGAAGACTACAAGAGGAACTCCATGATGGAATTCCGATCTGACTTGACTCAGGAAACAATGTGGAAGGAGTAGGCACAGACGCCGTTCAGCTGGATCAGAGTCGTTCAAGTCGGCTCGCAAGGCTTACAAGAAGGCTCTTCGTTCTGCTGAACGATCCGGCTGGAAAAAAACCTTTTTACAAATGTTTCCAGTTTGAGTGAAGTCGGCTGAACAAAATCCTTGCAAAATCTAAGGATTTCCAAGTGAACGAAATTCGCTTACCTAATGGTGACTTTACTTCTTCTGATGAAGAAGTTTTAGAATGTTTATTCAATACACACTTCTCTGGATGTGTGGACATAGCATCTACGGATGAACCAAATGTCTTTTCATGTAGTTACGAGTCTCTGGCCTCGGCTCGCAGTATCGTAACTACTAATAGTTTTGCTCCTTTCAAATCTCCAGGAGCGGATGGGATTTATTCTGTTCTGCTCCAAAAGGGATTTGAGTTTATCAAACATATTTCGAAAAAGCTACTTGTAAACAGTTTTGCTACCGGGTACATTCCCAGATCCTGGCGTGATATTACTGAAAAGTTTATCCCGAAGGGAGGACATGCGTGGTATGAAGAAGCGAAGAGTTTTAGACCAATCAGTCTGACCTCTTTTCTTTTGAAATGTCTGGAACGCATTATCGATCATCACATCCGTGATGTTTATTTGGCAAACATGCCTTTTCATGTGAATCAACATGCTTACACAGTGACTCTTTTACACAAAGTTATATACGATATCGTGAAAGCATTCGCTTAGAAGCCATCCTGCTTGGGTGTTTCCTTGGATATTGTGGGGCCCTTGGATAACTTGTCTTTCGATGCCATGTTGGAAGCTGCGCGAAACCATGGGCTACCTACAATGATTACCAAATGGATTCAGCAATTGCTCAGAAACCGACATCTCTTGTCGAAATTGCGTCAAGCAGCGGTCGAAAATTGAGTATTTGCGGATGCCCCCAAGGGGGAGTCCTGTTACCACTTTTGTGGAATCTTGTAGCAGATACGCTATTAAGGCAACTCAATAATAGCGGTTTTCCAACTTATGGATTTGCCGACGACTATCTAGCTTTGATAGTTGGTATGTGCATAAGCACCCTATTCGACCTGATGCAAAGTGCTCTTCAGGTAATCGAGAGTTGGTGTCACCAATATGGCCTTTCGGTTAATCCAAATAAAAGATCTATTGTTTTTTTTTTTTTTTTTTTTTTTTTTTTTTTCCTTTACTTGGCCTCTTGTTTTACAACATATTTTAGCCAGGTGAGATTAACAAATGAAATACATTTTATAGATCGATATTTGTCCGAATGAAAAAGTTAGCTAACAATTCATACAAGATACTGTTTTGAGTTTTAAGTATAATTTGAACATTCGGAGCAATTCCTTCCTTGATAACGGCTCTCCAAAGCTCTTGGCGGTGATCCTCGTACCGTGCGCATGTGAATATCAGGTGATCAGGTGATGAAGCTCCGTCGCCACACTCGCAGTTATCGTCTTCTATGATGTTGTTCCTCTTGAGATGAGCGGCTATTCTTGAGTGGTTGCTAATCAATTTGGATAGAACCACTATTTGACGACGGTTAAGGTTATAAGAAGACCACCACGGATTGGTAGTCACCGTAGGCAGGATACTGTAGCAGAATCTCCCTTTAGAGCCGTTGTCCCAAACTTCCTGCCAAATGCTCACTGCTTTGCGTTTAGAGGGGAAGACGATGTCGAATGAAGAGAATTGGTATCTCTCCGGGCTACCATGAACGGATGCTGCTTTGGCTTCTCTATCTGCGGCTTCGTTGATAGCAATGTTACGATGTGCTGGAACCCACATTAGCGTGACGGACTTACCGCTTTCTTCGATGTCTCGAATCAACTTTCTTGTCTGATACCACAATGGCGGCAGTTTCGGTTGTAGCTTCCGATTAGCTAGGCTTGTTAAGCTGCTAAGACTATCGGACAGGATGAGAAATTCTAATCCCTGACAAGCGTATATGTGCTCTAAAGCTCGGTAAATGCCTAAAAGTTCGGCATGAAAAACCGACACCGTAGGGGGAAGTTTGGTTTGGCACAATGCCTCGCCTGTTTGACTAACCACCGCATACCCACATGCTGCTGAAGATCTAGATCCATCCGTACCCAATAAAGTCGCATTTGGGTACCTGGTAGCAATCATATTTTCAATTTCCTCAGTGCAGTACCGATGATTATTTTGTAACAGCCTATGGATCGACAGGTCAATGGAAACAAGTTTTTGTCTTATTTGGGGTGTGAAATGAAAGCACGGTAGGATTCGTATTGTGGATAAAGGTCCGGCGTATGCGCGATACATAAGAATCGCCTTGCCTATCCCGGATTGGGCTGCTCGTCCTTCTATTACTGGTATCACAAATTTTTCATACCATGATTCTAGTGAAAATCTTTTGTTGACAAATTTACAGGCCAACGTCTCTCTTCGGAGTTTTAGAGGTAGAAGTCCACACAATACCTCTAATGATCCAGTGTGGGTGGTTTTGGTGGAACTTAGGATAATGCGGATGCAAGCCCACTGTATTCGATCCAGTTTGACGAGTTCGTCGGTTGGTGCTGACTCAAAGAAGATGCACCCATAATCGAGTATTGATCGAATACATGTTTTGTAGATGGTCAGCAAAGCATCGGGATGGGCACCCCAAGTTTGCCCAGCAACCGATCGCATGAAATTTACGTAAAGTGATGCTTTTTGTTTGATGTAGCTGATTTGCATACCCCAGGAGAGTGTAGGAGTTAGATATAATCCTAGTAGCTTGATACAGCTCTTGTAGTTAACCATTGTATTGTTTATGTAGATTGGATAACTTTCTCCCAGAGCACGATTGCTAAATACCATTGCTGAACATTTTGTAGGGGATACTTCCAACCCCACTGAAGTCAATCCGTCCGCAAGATCGGACACTGCACCTTGGATAATGGAAACGCTATCTTCTAGAGTTGTCCCTCGTACTATGATGGACATGTCATCAGCGAAATCAATCTTGACAGGCCCAGGAGTACGAGATACCATCAGCGAGCTGATTAAGATGTTGAAGCAAAGGGGGCTTAACGGAGAACCCTGTGGTAATCCAATCCATGTCCTTCTTTCGATGTTTCTGAGGCTATCGATTGACCCCGATATTATACGTTCAACGAAGAGACCATAAATTGATTTGACGAGACATTCAGATATACCTACTCTTCGCAGCTCTCTAACGAGTAAAGGAATTTGCACATTATCATAGGCGCTCATCACATCCACGCTACATAAAACTACATGTTGGTTGTTGTGAAAGGCAGTGCGAACTTCATCTATTAACATGTGAAGGGCGTCGAAAGTACCCTTTCCCTTACGAAAACCACATATTAATTCAGGGAATCGCAAGTTGTGTTCTAGGTACCATTCGATTTTTTCCTTTACCATATTTTCGTAAGTTTTACGAAAGCAGGAAGCCAACGCTATCGGGCGGTAAGACGCTGCTTCTTCAGGTGGTTTGCCTGGTTTCAAAATCGGGATGATTTTGAAAATTTTCCATGCTTCGGGAATGTTTCCACCGTCAAATATAGCGTTGAAGATTTTCAAGAGACATACTTGTCCATTGAATGGCAGATTGTTGAGCACTGAGTAGCAAATTCCATCAACACCGGGAGAGGAATCTTTCCCTTGTTTGAAGGCCGTTTGAAGATCGTGAATAGTGAAGAATCCTCCTGGCGAATGCCTTCCACAATCGCACTCCAATATCTCCATAGGTTGGGTGCAAGTGTATGCGGGGGCTAGACGATCCAACAATTGCTCCAATACTTGCTCATTCCGCAGCTGGCACTGATTTCCCGATTTCCTTCCTTTAAATCGCTTAGCCCATCTCCAAAGATCTCTAACCGAAGTCTGAGAATCCAATGTATCACAGTGTTTTCTCCAAGATTCTTTCCTTTTTTCCTTCACTAGCTTCTTAAACTTCAATTCCGCCTCCTTGTACCCCTCGTATGCAGCGTATTCCAGTGAACGTCTCCACACTTTGAAAGCGCGTCTGCTGTCCGATAGTGCAGATTTTAGTTCATCGTCCCAGTACGGTAAGGGGACCATCTTGGGGTTGTTCTGAGTGCGTTGGGCTGGTGAAGATTGCGTGAGGCTTCCCCAAACAATTTGGAAAAAGGTTTCATAGTCTACAACACCCATATTTGCAGAGATTTCGTCTTCTACTCTATTTCTGAATGCATCCCAGTCCATTTTGCGATAGTTGAATGGTTGTTGCTTAATCTCGGTGGTAATTTCTTCAGTCCCGAAAGCAATGGGAAAATGATCGCTTCCGAATGCGTAGTCCAAAGTTCTCCATTCAAAAAGAAGACTTATGTCAGCTGATGCTAAGGTGATGTCTATCACACTGGAAGCACGATGAACATCCACCCGCGTGTAGCTGCCATTATTCAGCACAACGAGGTTCAAATTTAATAAGGCTGACTGAAGTGAATCTCCTCGACGATCTTGACGATGGTCACCCCAAAGAGGATGTTTAGCATTCCAATCACCGCCTACGATGCAAGGTTGTGGAATGCCACCCAGAAACTCTTCCAATTCTGCTTGACTAACAGCTGAGTTTGGATGGATGTAGACTGATACAATAACCATATTGCCGAGACTGCATGCGATTTGGCAGGCCACCGCATCAATGCCCTCAGGTGTAGTCAATGGAAACGATTTCGGTTGTAGCTCCTTCCTTGCGGCAACTAGTACTCCTCGTGCATTGCTCCGATGATCTTTCCTGAAGACATGGAAGCCTTGAATATCGAACTGCTTGTCAGCATCCAAGTGAGTCTCGGAAATCAGCAATACTGATGATTTTGTAGAATTAATTAGGTTGATCATGCTAGCCTTTTTAGAGTTAATTCCCCTACAATTCCATTGCATAAATTGTAAGGGCCACATCGACGTTGAAGTGTTCATAGTAGTTGTTCATTATAAACGCAGTGAACCTATGTACTGCTTCACTCTTTCGCTAATGAGGGCGAGTATTTCCGACCGAAACTGTTGCTCAGTAAAACCCGAGCTCGAATCCTGCAGCTCACGAATCATTTCCCTGACGTTGTTGGTATTTAACCCTTCTTTTATAGCTGTACATACTTGCTCCTCCACGTGCAGCTCTAAGCTTGGGAGGCCGTCCTCAGAAATATCCCCTGTTGATGCTCGCTTCGTACGTTTGGCTCGTGTAACAGAACCAGTAACAGATGGTTGCTTACTGCCACTACTAGCAGGACCGCAGCAGGTTGATGGCACTTGGAGATCCGATGATGCTTGTAGAGAAGGTTGAGATTGAATTGCAGGAACCATTGTAGATTCTGCATTTGGAGGAGAAATTATTACGCATGGGGCTTCCAAAGGGGCCGCTTCCTTCTTTCCAAGAAGCGAAAACCAGTCTGTAGGCCCTTGCGAATACGAATTCTGTCTATCTCGATCAGCTTCCATTTGACGTTTTATTTTCGGACATTGTCTAGTGTCATTCGCTGCATGCTTACCCCCGCAATTGACACACTGCGGTGAGGTCTGGTTGCATTCATGATCGTCCGAAATGTCGTTTTCTAAACAGCAATGACACCTCTTTTTGCTCCTACAGTTCTTTAGGCTATGACCTAACCTCCAACAATTACGACATTGACGTAGTGGATAGATGTATGGCTTGACTTTGTAGAGCGCCCTATTTATTTCCACGTGCGTAGGTATAGGTAGAGTTAAACCACTGAAAGTGATTATCACTGTCGTTAGAGGGGTCAGCTCGGTGCCATGTTTCTTTACAACCCGGCGAATTTCAACTATGTCAGGGTTGAATAGTTGAATTGATTTGCCTTTATCGAAAGAAATGGCATCGCGTAATTCCTCATCTTCCACTTCTAGCTCAATACTAGCTACACCGAGAGTTTCGATCAGCCGTTGAGGGACCATAAATGAAACATTTTCCACATCCATCTCCAGTAGACTGTTAGCAGCGTTCGCCGTTCGCATGAGGATTTTCATCTTACGTCTTGATATTGGAGCAGCTTTTACATAATCGCGGCCAAAGTTCTGGATAATCCGTTTGGCCATCGTTGAAATTGATAGATTAGCTTCACCTTGTGCTTCTGCTATTACCAGGAAAGGTCCTGGGAAGTCCGGCTGATAGCAACGTTTTCGAGGAGCAGCGGTTTGCTGCGATGCACCGTCGTTGCCAGGCATTATTTCACAAAAGCGACCGAACAATAACCGATCCGATAATAGAGATAGGTAGATATATCGAAAGTTGGCTCAACACGTCTGTGGCTCACCGCAGTTCGATTGTAACTGTAAAAGATCTATTGTTCTTTTTACGGAAAGACGAAACCGCGATGGAATTCGACCTTTACGTCTTTTTGGCACTGATTAGGTAAAGTATGTATGTCGGAGTCGTTCTAGATTCCAAACACACCTCACATTGATTTCAGAGTCAAAAAAGCTTGCATGGCCTTCGGTCAATGCCGGCGAACCTTTGGTAAAACTTGGGGCCTCAAACCCAAGTATATCGAATGGATTTACACAAAAATTGTTCGACCAATATTGGCATATGGATGTCTTGTGTGGTGTCAAAAGGGCGAAGTGAGAACAATCCAATCAAAATTGGGCCATCTCCAAAGGATGTCATCGCCATCCTGGTGCGTTCTCTACAACTCCCACAGCAGTGCTCTTGGCCCTTTTCGGCGTTGTGCCACTACACATACATCTTAAACAAGAAGCACTTTCTTGCTCTTACCGTTTATGGGTACTGGATCTACTGGAGAAAAATCCAGTAAATTGTAGATCTACACACACTTCGTTGTTTCCACTTTTGGTGAATTGGGACAAAATTGTCCTTGCTCCAAATGATCTCACAATTGCTTGTCACTTTCCTTACAGAACATGTACCACACAATTCTCTTCACGGGAAGAGTGGACGTCTGGCTATTTGGAAAGAAGTATATCAAAAAATACAGTATTTTACACTGATGACTCCCTTCTTGAAGGTAGAGCTGGTGCTGGTGTATATTCTCGTGAGCTAAGGCTGAATCAGTTTTACTCACTTGGTAGAAACTGCACCGTTTTTCAGGCGGACATATTTGCTCTTATGCGTGGAGTGCAATCAGCACTTCAACAACGCGTAATGGGTAAAGTCATATATGTACTTCTGTTCAGATAGCCAGGCTGCTATAAAAGCTCTCGCTTCGGTCAACTCAAGGTCGAAGCTTGTTATCGCATGTCGAACTCAAATTGAGGAACTGAATTCAGTCAACTCTGTAAACCTTGTATGGGGGCCCAGATAGCCGTAGCGGTAAACGCGCAGCTATTCAGCATGACCATGCTGAGGGTCGTGGGTTCGAATCCTGTTGGTCGAGGATCTTTTCGTGAAGGAAATTTTCTCGATTCCCAGGGCACAGAGTATCTTCGTACCTGCCATACGATATACACATGCAAAAATGGTCAATCGGCAAAGAAAGCTCTCAGTTAATAACTGTGGAAGTGCTCATAAGAACACTAATCTGAGAAGCAGGCTTTGTCCCAGTTGGGACTTAATGTCAGAAAGAAGAAGAAGAAGAAGGGTACCTGGCCATTCTTCCATCGCTGAAAATGAATTGGCTGATGAGCTAGCTTGCGAAGGAGCATCGTTTGACTTCATTGGCCCTGAGCCGGCTATTCCAATTTCGAAGTGCTGGGTGAAGCTACAGATAAATTCTTGGGCGGCAACTCAGCACAAGCAATATTGGAATAGTTTGGAGTCGTGTCGTCAAACAAAATTGTACATTACTGAGCCTATCCAAGGGTGGCGAAATAGTTAACAAATCTGTCAAAGCAGAATTGCAGTCTCTTGGTCAGAGCGTTGACACGCCACTGCCGACTCAACTATCACATGGCAAATATTCAGCGTGCTGACTCATTTGTATGTGATAGTTGTTACTCCGATTATGGAACTTCGTATCACCTGATATGTAACTGTTCAGGTTGTTTTTGCGCAAATGCGATTCCAATTACTAGGTAAACACTTATTAAGTGAAACTGAATTCAGAAGCCTGAATCTTCAGTACATTCTGTTATTCTTAACCCGCTGTGCTGTCTCAAGCATCAAAATACCGCTATTTACTTAAAAACGGGCTGCTGAATCGATTGCCGTTTTCAAAAATAGCATAGCACCTCTAGGTTTTGGGATATTGACTGTTGAAAATGCAAAATTCGACTATTTCAACCAACTTGTATGCAAGATTACAAGCTTATATGGCAATTTATTTGCTTAATTTGCCACATAATTCAAATTTTATGCGTAAAACAATACTTTTTAAATTAGCCTTTTTGACATTATGCCAAACAGCTACTATGTAAAACGACTGTATGCCAAACGAAGTAGACCCGTATTTACGGACAGTGTAGCACAGTGAAAAAAACAACCCTCTCAATCATAAAGTAACAATGTTTTTGGTGATGCGAAAGAACGAATGGAATACGAGCACTACATGATAATCAAACACAAACAATAAAAATATACATAAAAAGCTAACAACTAAAAAATCCACACAGAAAAAAATGTCATAGAACGAATAGATGATGCCAATACAATGATTGATTTTCCAAATAGAATCACCGGGAAACCGGTGTATTTTTGACAGTGCTTTACGCCAATATATTTTGAACCTTTACGGAAACATCAAACAAAAGTATTCAAAATGTATACCCATATTGCGCTGTCCAAAATACACATATTTGATTACCCCGTACTGAAATACATACTAATGCGTGAAATTCAAATCTAAAACCATCACCGCAATCAAAATAAACATCTCCAAACGCACACAACTTTGTACTTAAAATGTAACATAAGAAAAACCATCGTTTTTCGCATTTTGCAGTAAGCTCAAGCAGAAAAGCCAGAGCATCGTGAAATGAATGAAGTGTGCATAGGAAATGCGTGTTGGCGAAGAATTCGCCAAGTGTAACTAATGGCATGTACTCAAATCAAAATATACGTCGGTGATCAAGTAATTGTGCAGTCAATGTAATAAGTCGACAAAGTAGATGAACGCATTCCATACGGATTTGTGTAGTGATGTCATGTACGTGTGAAGATATTGGCGTTAATGACTTGGTATTGATGTGAATAGGGGTGTTGTGTATGTTTGGTTTGTTTTAGGTAGGAAGAAGTAGTAAAATGCAATTTACTTTTTCTTCAGTGTAAAGAATGACCGTCTCTTTTGTTCATCCTTCTGTGATGAAGCTGGCAACGTTAACGAACGGCCTTCACCGCTAGCGTCAAGCTCGCATTGGGCTTTCAAAGCAGTTACCCATTGATTCATTTCGGCGTCATCGTGACACTGCAGCAAGAATTCGCCACCATTCGACAACCTGAGAGAAAAAAAAAAATTAGTACCTTATTATGAAAAGTAAATTGATACACATACTTTATTCTGAACACATGCTTCTTCTTAGTATAGTCGGTAGCAATTTCTATTTGAGCTCCCTTCAGCTCTAGTGGGGGTTCACCACGGAACGTTTGATCAGGAACAGTCTTCGATGTTTTCTGATCCTTGAAGAACGACAAACGGCCATTTCGGGCAACGCAATAAATCTGAGGAAAAAATAAAATGAAAAACAATTACAAATCAATACAGATTAGTAAAATAGATTTTGAACTGTATGAATAGGCAAAGACTTGGAATTGCATTCTATACAGTGTACGTACTACACTTCAACAACTTAAGGCTACATTGACTCGACTAAATCCTGAAAAAGTAGTTTACGCAACAATTTGCAGAATGATGATTTATACAGCAAGAATGATATAAAAATAGAGTTTTGCAACGAGTTGCGAATAACTTTATAATAACCTTTATACTGAATAGAGAAGAAACGAAACAATCAATCAATACTTTTACTTGAATGTAGTATTGGAAAAAAGTATCGATACCAACAAAATGTCGATTCGAAAGTACAGACACCTACTTAAATCATATAAGTACTTTTTATTGCTAAGAAAACATAGAGCGAAAGTGATTTCGATAATTATTTTTTAAAGAATCGATCATCCAACCCGAAGGTAAATACGTCGAAGACGAAATATCTGCTGGCTGGAGGAACCGATAGAGCGCGATAGAGCTCGCATTGGCAGACGAGTGCTGATCGACGGGGATGAGTTCGAGGTGGTGGACGAATTTGTCTACCTCGGATCATTGATAACGTCGGATAACAACTGCAGCAGAGAAATTCGAAGACGTATCATTGCCGGAAGTCGTGCTTACTACGGACTCCACAAGACCTTGCGGTCTGGTAAACTTAACTTCCGTACTAAGTGTACCAACCATGTACAAGACGCTGATAAGACTGGTAGTCCTCTATGGGCATGAGACGTGGACAATGCTCGAAGAGGGCGGAGTATGTGAGAACGGCGTATGGAGGAGAAGAATGAACCAACTGCGCAACTCTATGGTGAACCCAGTATCCAGAAAGTCGCCAAAGCTGGAAGGGTACGATGGGCGGGACACGTTGTGAGAATGCCGGACATCAATCCCGCAAAAATGGTGTTCACCTCAAATCCGGCCGGTACAAGACGAAGGGGAGCGCAACAAGCTAGGTGGTTTGACCAAGTGGAGCAGGATCTTGGAAGTGTGGGGCGATCGAGAAATTGGAGGTTAGCAGCCATGGACCGAGTTAATAGGGCGATATTCAAAACTGAAAAGGCAATAGATGGCTTTTTTCAGTGGTAGTAAAAACGAAATCCTGAAGCAAAGAAAGCACCACGGAAGATGAACTTAACACAAAAAGTTATGTATTCACTTTACACTTGATTTCTTATCACTACTTTTTTGATCCAGGTTCCTAATTGCAAGTAATTAACGTTTTTCGTTATTTTCCATACGTTTTGACAGCTCTCGACTACCATTCTTCCATGCGCTTGTGTTGAAAGTTTGAGAAATTTGAGAATCCAGCGTAGCGCGATCAGTGGGTGGAATACAAACAACAGTGTCGTCGCTCGGCGGCCAGTGAAAGAAACTGAATGTTCTAAAGGTTGTTGCCTGTACTTTTTGCCGCTGGCGCCAACTGTTAGCGTTTAAGAACGAAATAAACAGTCGTTACAGTCGTTGGCGTAACATTATTGTGGCGCAGGTCATGTCTTGAAGGACGTAGAGCCAGCAAAAGTAAGTAAGTAAAGAATCGATCACGTAGTTTCATTTGATACCTACTTGGTATCGAACTGAGAAGTAACGATTCAAATTTCACTAGGTATCACATTAAAAATATCGAGTATTTACTCGTATATAATTGGATCGATTCAACCCTAATCGGTCGTATCGTGGCGTATCGTGACGCTAACATAAACTCCAACCACTATCTGGTGATGGTTAAACTGCGCCCAAAACTCTCCGTCGTTGACAACGTACGGTACCGACGGCCGCCCCGGTATTACCTAGAGCGGCTCAAGCAACCGGATGTCGCAGCGGCATACGCACAGCACCTCGAGGCTGCATTACCGGAAGAGGGTGAGCTGGATGAAGCCCCTCTTGACGACTACTGGAGAACAGTGAAGGCAGCCATCAACAATGCAGCTACGTAGCAGGGTACGTGGGACGTAATCGACGGAACGATTGGTTCGACGAGGAAGGTAGGCAGATTCTGGAGGAGAAGAATGCTGTAGCAAGGGACCCGGCAGAACATGGAGCGTTATAGACTTTCGAGAAGCTCAACGCATCCCGCAACGGCTTCGTGCCACGAGCCGAGATGTGCAAGGATAAGGATGGGAGCATTTTGACGGAGGAGCGTGAAGTGATCGACAGGTGGAAGCAGAACTTCAACGAGCACCTGAATGGCGCTGAGAGCACAGGCAATGATGGACGGGACAACGGAGAAAATGCCTTCATCAGTACTGTGGAGGATGGAAACCAACCAGCTCCCACTTTGAGGGAGGCTCAAGAACAATAAAGCTGCTGGTAAGGATGGTATCGGAACTGAACTCATCAAGATGGGCTCGGAGAGGCTGGCCATTTGTCTGCACCAGCTAATAGGCACAATCTGGGAAACAGAACAGCTACCGGCGGAGTGGAAGGAAGCGGTAATATACCCCATCTACAAAAAAGGCGACAAGTTAGATTGTGAGAACTTTCGAGCGATCACCATTCTAAATGCGGCCTACAAAGTATTATCCCAGATCATTGACGAACGATCGACAACGGACCAGATCTTTACTGTACGGCAAACCCTCCAAAAATGCCGTGAATACCAGGTCCCAACCCATCACCATTTCATCGATTTCAAGGCGACATACGATAGTATCGACCGCGTAGAGCTATGAAAAATCATGGACGAGAACAGCTTTCCCGGGAAGCTAACGAGACTGATAAGAGCGACGATGGAAAGAGTACAAAATTGTTTGAAGGTTTCAGGCGAACATTCCAGTTCGTTTGAATCCCACCGCGGACTACGACAAGGTGATGGACTTTCGTGCCTGTTGTTCAATATTCCGCTAGAAGGTGTTATGCGGAGAGCCGGGCTCAACAGCCGGGGTACATTTTTTTTTACGAAAACCAGTCAATTTGTTTTGCTTCGCGGAAGATATGGACATTGTTGGCCGAACATTTGGAAAGGTGGCAGATCTGTACACCCGCCTGAAACGCGAGGCAGAAAAAGTTGGACTGGTGGTGAATGCGTCCAAGACAAAGTACATGCTAGCTGGTGAAGCCGAGCGTGACAGGGCTCGCCTTGGTAGCAGTGTTACGATAAACGGGGATACGTTCGAGGTGGTCGACGAGTTCGTCTACCTTGGATCCTTGCTGACGGCTGACAATAACGTTAGCCATGAAATGCGGAGGCGCATCAACCGTGGAAGTCGGGCCTACTATGAGTTCCACAAGAAGCTGCGGTCAAAAAAGATTAACACCCGCACCAAATGTACCATGTACAAAACGAGGAGGACTTGCAAGCACTTGGAGCCTTCGAACGTCGGGTGCTTAGGACGATCTTTGGCGGTGTGCAGGAAAACAGTGTGTGGCGGCGAAGGATGAACCACGAGCTCGCCCAACTCTACGACGAACCCAGTATCCAGAAAGTGGGCAGGGCATGTTGCTAGAATGGCGGACAGCAACCCTGCATTGATGGTGTTCGCTTCGGATCCGATTGGTACAAGAAGGCGTATCGATTTGACGAGCGCGGAGCAGAACCGAGGATGCAGAGTTGCGGCCACGAACCGAATATTGTGGTTTGAAATTATTGATTCAGTGTTTTCTGTTTAGATGATAACTAAATAAATAAATGAACTTGGTACTGTTTCTTTGCGCTTAATTTTTAAGGGAAGACGGAGTAATGTAATATGCCTCGCCTAAGGAAAAACTAAATTAAAAACTAAATCTAAAGTTTCGTGGAATGAAGTTTATCGCGACTATGAATAACTAGATTCAGTCTTAGTAGCAAATATTCATAAAATATATTTATAATATTCTGGACCTAGAAATTGAGTCCCTGAATGCAGCAAATGTTCATTGTACAAACTAAATAAGCTCACCTTATCCCACGATCGATTAGAGGCCTTCTTGGTGGTAGATTCCCATTCATGTTTCCTGGTAAGAACACCTTCTTGTGCGCCTTCATCGGCTCCTCCGGGACTTGGACGATCTAAATACGATAAAGTAAAAATCAGTATTCAAGTATTTAAAATACAACACATTGGAATGAAAAAAGTATTGATATCTGGCCAATAAGTTGATTTTTTCTACGAGTTGATGGAGTTAACTTCGTATGCATATAAAACGAAATGAATAAAGTTCTTATCCTGCATTAATGAAGGATTCTGGTGTTCCTCTACTTCCCGCTGATGGATAACACAGTTAAGTCGTAACGAGTTAGCTAAATGAAATTTACTGAAACAATATCTAAATGGAAGAAACATGCACATAACACATTTTGTACTACGAAATCTACTGAAAGCCTAGCATGAGCAGAGCACATACACAAATAGCTAAAAACGAACGCGACCTGTAAAATTGAAATGGATTATATGTAATGGCATTGTTATACCTCCTTCATCGTCCGATACTTCTGCTTTGGAGGAACCCCGCTTCCAGCGGAAACTCCGGAATGGACTCTTGGAGCGAGATCTTCGGCTAACTTTGGACGCTGATGCACTGGCTGTGCTGGCGGAACGCTCTTTGGGTGTCGCTGAGTGTCTCCTCGTGCTGGTGCTGGGTGTATCGGTGCCGACTGGTTTGGTTGTTTAATGTTTTTGCGTACATTTCACACATTGATGGGTTTGTTGATGGTTCAAGAAGGCAGGCAAAAATGAAAACGTGACAAACGCGGACACGAAAAAACAAAAATCGAACTTCAATTTAATTTGGTGACATTTCAGCCAAATTTAAACCAGCACCTTTTTTTTATTTTGTGTTTCAAGTCGTTAAGGTTTTACCCAATTGAACGCGAGCTGTGATGTTAGTAACAGAAAATCCGATAATTAAGCAAACGATACTTACTAGATGGGTACTTGGGCAATGTACCAGTCCTTGAGCTAATAGGCCTCTGAGTTGGCCCAACCGAAGCACCTTTCCCAGCTACTGTCCCCATTTTAGATTTTGCATGCACTGTACAAACATGGTGTTAACAATGTTAGAAAAATAAACATGCATCATTGCGTTAGTCAAAACTATCTAAAGATAATTCTTTGCCATGTGATGCGGAATGGAATAATGGGTCTTTGGGACTACCACCACTAGCTTACCTTGCAATGAAGAGAAGAGTACATATCAAGTTAATTGATCTTGGTTGATAAACTTACTGAAACTTTTAATGATAACCCAAACAACCTAGGTTCAAAAACGAATTCGACATAACAAATTTTGCATTTGTATGTTACGTATATAATACGTATTGTAAATTCCCCTACTCCATATATTTTCTTCTTAAGGATGAAAAAGGTGATACAATTTTTCTTGATATGGTCTCTTCGTTCAAATCTCTTATTCAAAGGTTAAACTTTACTTACGCGTTCACGAAGCAGGGGAATGGAGCTTAACATTCATATTATACTTTATAGCAGCTAGAAATGGAAGTAGAAGCAGAAAGTAGGAAAACACCACATCCTAGCAAGAAATGTCATTGCATAAGAGCAACAGCAGCAGCAGCAATAAATACCATAGGATAAAACCACCTTCGCAAGACAGTGATCACATTACAAGCAGGCAGCAAACGAAGAAACACTTCTAAATTGGCCAAATAGGTTGTTAGTAGTATCGGCGTTAAGTACCTGGCTGGGAAATAGGTCTTTCTTTTTCTACAGGTGAAGTTGCTCGCATAGTGACTGATTACAGTAATATGGTAAGGATTTCGTCAATATTTGGTCAGTTACAATTTTGGTTATCGATTGTGATAAGTTGGGCAGCGTGTGTACAAAAGAGGTGGGTTAGTGTGAGTATTTGAATATTTAGCGGAAAATACGGGTGAGTTAACTTTAAACGAGCATTGATGTAGAATACTGACATGAGACTGTCGGGTGTCTTTAGGCTTAATTTTTACCACAAAATTATCGAACAAAAGCGTAATAGCAAACGCAATAAGTGATAGGTAATTCTGACAGGAAATTATGTAGTATATGTTAGTATTGATTGTGTTCAAAATGAAATGCACATAACTAGAATTGAATCAACTGGAAATAATTTACCTGATTCTTGCTCCTTCGTGGAATGTGGCGAGCCTGGTGCATCGGCTGTATCACGTGCTGCTGCTTCGGCTTGACGTGCTGCCTCAGCCTCAGCTTCCGCTGCTGCCTTAGCTTCTGCTTCCGCTTGCAAACGTTGTCGTTCGGCTTCTTCTGCTGCTTCCTGGCGACGTTTCATTTCTTTGAGCTCAAACTGAAAATACAATTGAATATTTAAAATGGTTATCGTGAATAGTTAAACAAAACAGTTGCATACCGTGGTCAATCGCTCCAAAGCGCTGAAACGTTCTTCTTGTGCTGCAGCGGATTTTTCGAATGCCTCGTGCTTCTTGATCAGGTTCTCGACTTCGTCAATAGTGTGTCCCAGTTCTGTCGACATCAGATACGGTTCTTGTGCAATCAACCAGGCCTCGGCAACAGCAGCATCACGGGCAAATTGATATACCTCCAATACTGGAAGATAATTTGATGAGAACTATGTAAAATTTGAAGAACAAGCAAGATCATACTTAGCTGTAGGTTCTCCCAACGTTCTTCCCATCGATGCAGCAGAGCATTTCTGCTGTTCGTCAACTGCAATAGGCGCTCCTTGATGTCTGCTGAAGCATAGTGGTTTCTTCCCAAGAGTTCCTTTCCAAGAGCCAAACAAGCTGAGAAGTTATCTTCACGGGTGTCAATTTCTGCCTTGAGGCTTTGATGGTTGTTCATCAGTAGCTCCACACCTGATACATCGCGGGGCTTTTCTGAGGTATTCATCTGCCTTACTACATCTTCCATCCACAGCATTAGCGTTCGGACCATATTGAAGAATTTGAACAGATCTCCTGTGTCGGCAAGTTTATTCTTACGAGCGTCACACATTCCTTGCAGGTTTGCCCAAGCTGCAAGAACTTCATGCTCACGGTTTGTGATTTCGCGTGCCTTCTCACCTGCATATGCCGCTTGCAATTTCGAAGACTCTTCCTGAATCTGTTGGACTTGAGAATGAAGCGTCATCAAGTCTTGGATGAAGTTTTGATGCTTGCGCTGTAACGTTGAGACAGATCCGGCGTCACGTCCCAATTCATCTGATACACCATGCTGCTTTTCAATAATTCGTCCCAAAACATCCTTACAGTCGTGGAAGAATTTGTGCAGTTCACGGGAAGCAGCCAACATCGCCTTTCTGGTTTCTATCAGCTCCAGCAGATCTTGCCAAGACTCGTTAAGTCCGTCCTTCCATTCAGCTATCGTTGCACTGTCTGAGTGTCCGGCATGAATCAAGTCGTCTGCGATTCCATTAGCCTTTGCAACACGTTCGCTTCCGACGGCAGCCGTATCTTGGGCAAACTCGTTGAAGCGCTCCCACAGCAATGTAATGTGATCGTAATCTTGGCCAAGTTCATGTGAACCGGCAACCAATTCGCGCTCAGCAATCCACTGTTCAAGGTCATCGACTTCTCGATTCAACATGAAAAGTTGCAATGCTTCGTCCAAACGGGCGCGACGTTCTCCAGCCAAATCCTTCAATCCGGCATACAATTTATCCAGTTGAGATTGCTTGACAGATACCTGATCGCTGTATGCATGCTGTTCAGCGGTCAATTGTCTTGCTGTTTCTCCCAGCTGTCTAATCGTATCGGCGTAGTCCTCCACTGATTGTTCCAGAGTGTCATGCTTCTTCATTAGATTTTGGGCAGAAATTTCGTCCTTTCCTCGGTCTTCAACCATCATGTACAACTCTTGTTCGCTCATCCACGATTCAGCCTCAGCAGCATCGAAGAAGTACTGTTGAACCTTCTCCGATTGATCAAGCTGTTTGTGACGGTTGTCGATGGCATCCTTCAATTCCTGCCATTTTTGAGTCAACTGGCTGATTAGATCGGCGTACTGGGATGCATCTTCATGTCCTTCGTCAATCAGCTTTTGTCCGTTATTGCAAATGGTCATAATTCTAGGCTCATGATTATCAATTTCGGTATTTAGCGATTGATGCTTCTTTTTCAACACATGCACATTGAACAACGAATTTCCATATTCCTCCGAGTTTGCCAGTGGCATCTTCTCGTCAATCCACAGCTTTTCATCCTCAACATCGCGACGGAATTGATAGGCCTCCTTCTTCTTTTCAAGCTGACGCTGACGTTCCAAAAGGGGTCCCTTAATCTTTTCAAATCGTTCATTGACTGCTGTCTTCTTCTCCACGATAGGTTCTACAACGTCCAGAGGAGCAGTCTTCGTAAGAACTTCGGTTTGCTTCTCAAGTTCTTCGACCTGTCGAGCTTTGACTGCCATTTGGGTTTGGATGACCTGTTGTTTCTGCATTAATATGTTGACGGAGGTCAGATCATTACCCGTATCAGTGTTGATGATTTGTTTCTCCAAATCATCCATCCATGAATCAATATCATCAACACTTTGTTGGACAATAACTTCACGCTTAGCATCGAACAGAAGGGCTCCCTTCTCCTTGGTGCTGGTCTCAAGTTCATCAAAGTTCTTAGCCAGATCCTGCAGTTTAGGTTCGATAATTTCCTTGAACTCTGGTTTTTCAACCATAAGCTCCTGGGCGGCTTTTTGGGCTTCATGGAGTCGTTCCTTGTTGGCAGCAATTTCCGCTTCGAAAGCTTGATGACGGGTCCACTTGCTGTGAACAGTCTTGGCGCTACGGTATGTATCATCTTGAGCGGTAATGTATTTCTCTTGTACCCACTCAGTCAGTTCTTCAATGTCTTGCAAGAATTCGTGCAGTTTTGACCTGGTTCTTCAGTTTTTCATGGAGCTCAATAGCACGGTTGCGATTATCGTCCCGGCGGTGTGCAATGCTCTCAGCTCGTTTGCCGATCTTTTCTGAATCGAAGTGCTGCTTTTCGGTAAGCTGATCAGCAACCTGAACAATAGTATTGATTTTTTCATCGTTTGCTTCCATGGTGGTGAGGAATGCTTCATGACGCTTCAACTGATTTTCAGCTTGTTCCAAATTAACTGGAGTGTCATCTTTACTGAGAACATGCTCTTGTTGGCTGAGGAGAACTTCAGCTTGACGTGCATCTCGGTTGAACAATTGTTGATCCAAGCTCTGAGACAACAGAACTTGTCGATTTTCCCACATCTGGTGTAATTCTTCCCAGCCATCCTTCAGAGCCTTCAGACGTTCACGCAAGAACATGTATTGTGGATCTTCGGTCTGAGTCGGTTCCGAGGTTAATCCTTCACCGTACTCCATCATCTTAGTGTAATCCTCAGTATAATTGTCAATTTCCTCCCGGATACTCTGGTGTTGATTCAGCAGCTTCTCAGCTTCTGGCAGTGATGTAGGAGTATCTTCGGAAGCAACATCAGTTTGCGTCTTGGTCAACCATGCCTGGAAGTGATCCAGATCACGAAGGAACCGGTGAAGATCTCCAGCCTCTTCAAGTTTGGAATCACGTTCTTTCAGCATCTGAGTGAGCTGCTCCCAGATAACTTGGATTTGAGAAATTCTCTCACGAATCAAAGCAGCCTCTTCAGGATGTTCACCCTCAATGGCATCGGCTTCGCTCTCCAAAGCCGTTAGCTTGGCTTGAATAGCGGCTAAATCACGCTCCATACCACTGAGGCGACGCTGTAACGTCATCACACCAGTCAAATCCATTTGGAGGCTGTCAGTATCAGTGAGAATACGTTTCTTGTCTTCGATCCAGGAGATTGTCTCACGACACTCGATGTAGAATGTTTGTACACCGTGAGCAGACTTCAGATCATCGCGCTTACTCTCTGCCTGTTCACGCAACTTCGACCAGCTTTGGTTCAGATGATTCTGCTTCTCGATAATTTCCTCTGAGTTGGGATGTTCAACGTGGAGCAACTGGCGAGCTAATTGGTTAACAACGGCCACCCGAGATGCATTGGCGTTCATTTCCTTATCGAATCCATCATAGCGGTGCTTCATGATTTCTACGTCTTCTATGTCCTTGCCAGGGACCATAGTCTGCAGCATACGTTCCTTTTCGCTAATCCATTGTTCTACGCCATCGCTCTCAGAAATGAGTTTGTACAAACTGAGAGCATCAAGGAGGCGTTGTTTGCGCAATTTCGTGAGTTCCATAAGTTCTTTGTAGCGGGCGTCGATTGCAGCAAGACGTTCTTGGACTTTTTGTTGTTCTGGTTCTGTCAATGTTAGATTCTTAGCCTGAGCGTGTAACTGTTCAATAGTTTCAGCGTAATTTTTCAGTTCATCAGCTACATCCTTGTGTTTCTTAAGCAAGCTTTGCACATTTGCTTCGTCACGACCGACGTCTTCCGATGAAACGAGGCGTAAAGCGTCGAGCATCCAGTTGTCAATATCATCGGCATCAGCAAACAGTTGGAAGTAATCGACAGCATTCTCCAAGCGTTGGCGTCGTGATACCGTGAGATCCCGAAGGTTGTTCCACATAGCTAAAATCTCCTTTAGACGCTCATCAATACGATCAGCTCCAAAGTGTCCGTTTCGAACCAACTCATCACCAACGGTACTGACGGACATCAACTGCTGTTCGTGAGAATTGATTTCCTTTTCCAATGCTCTGTGTTTGGATAACAGTAAGTTGACTGTGGTCAAATCGTGACCAATCTCGTCAGCTGAAACGATTTGCTCTTTTTCCTTTATCCAGTTCTCCTCATCGGCCATATCCCAATAGAACTGCCACAGCTTACGGCTCTCCTCCAAGCGGCATCGGCGATCAACCGCTAGCTTGCACAGCTCGGCATAGGCATCTTCCAGACGCTGTACGCGATCAACAATGATAGCTGGATCGCAAGGCTTGTATCCGCCCTCTTCGTCTCCCAAGAATTTCTGGGAATTCTGCACTACTTGCTTTACGCGCTCACCAAGTACGTTGATGTCAGCTTCCACAAGAGAATGTTTCTGCAGGAGATCCTCCACACCCATCAAGTGCTTGCCAAAATCGTCTGTTAACAAACGCTGCTTGATTTCTTCCATGGAATCCAAGATGTAGATCATCTCCTGGAAGTTCTGCTGTAGTTGAATGGAGAACTCCAGACGCATTCTTCTTGCTCTGAGCAGTTCTAGTAGATAATTCCACAGACGTAAGACGTTCTCTTTACGAGCTGCAATCCTTTCAATATCATGATATTTCTCTGCCTCGAGTTCATTGCAGACAGCGACAACGGCTTGGACACGCTCTTCATAAGCAAAGATATCGGTTTCAATGGCTTCATGCTTCTTCGCAGCAGCTTCGACGGCAGCCAGATCAAACCCAAAGTTGTCGGTACTAACCAGGCGTTGATTCTCCGAGAGCCATGTCTCCCTCATGGTTGCCTTTCGATTGAACCGTGCGGCGAGCTGCTCGAGTTTCTCTTGCCGGATCAACTCTTCGCGAAGGGCCAGTTCTCGTTCGTGTTCTGCTTTCTCGAGGCGCTCCCATGCCTTGTTAATATCAGAAATCATTTTGCCTTCTTTAGGTGTGTAGGGTTTTTGATTGTTTGCTCTCATCTTCGATTGTAATGTGAACAGCAGCACTTCCAAGTTACCTTTCTCCACAAATTTGGGAGGCTTTTCAACTGTTCGGTAGTTGGAGAACTGTGCCAATTGTTGCTGAACTCCGACCAGAGAATTGGCAAACTGACGATCGCCGAGCTGGACGATAGTAACTTCAATCCACTTCAGCAATTCGCTGGTCAACGATTCATACTCGTTGATCATCCGATCGTTGTCCATGGCAATACCGACGACTTTGCCGATACGTTTGCCTTGCACGGTTTCTTGCTTCAGTTTGCTGAAGTAGTGATAGTAGGTTACCACGTAGGTGATAATGGACTTTTCATCGGGATGTTCAACGAACACATCTTCAGCATCCAGCAGCTTCGTCAGACCAAGCTTCTCTTCAGCCACGTTGAACGCATTATTCAAGTTCTGGATGGGATTGTTCTTCGTCAGCTTATCGAACTGGATAAGATCCGGTCGATGTTTGTGAATGATTGCATTGAAGGCAAGCCCATCTCGCCAAGAGGTAGTGAAGTTACGCACGTTCACGTTATGGTAACCGGCGGTCTTCATTTGACACCATAGAAGCAGGGCATCCTTGGCGGACTTTGTCTCCTTGTTGTCGGTTTCTTCGATTGTAATATCTTGGATCTAGAATATAAGAAAAACGTAACAGTGTAGTGTAGTGGTTTATTGTGGTAGCTTTCGAAGAGTTACTAATTTACCTGGAATCGCAGGATAATAGTCCATATTAGACCCAGATTTAAGCTGGCGTTTCCGTCAACGATATCGTGAGAACCGATGTTCTCCAAATGAACTCGCTGATCTCGAAGGAACTGCAATGCTTTGTCTACGTTTTCAAGGCAGTGAATTCGCATCTTACCCTTCGTGGGGCGGGGCAATCGCTCGCCAGATAATACTTCCAGTAGTTTGATGAGGTTTTTGCCGTCCCGCATGTCGACGTACAAATCACCTATTCGACTGTTGACTCTCACTAAATGCGAATTAACCCATTTTGTGAATGTTTTCTTCTGGACACTCTCGCGTTCCTCTGTAATATAAAAACAACCATTGCAACTTTTGTAATGACCGAGTATTTTTTTTTACTAACCGGCTAAAGCTTTGATTCGTGATCGCTCGAAAAGGCGTGAACTGGAGTTGCCCCCGTCGTATTCGTATTCGTCGATGTACTCCTGCCCTGGACCCTGGCTGGGGTCCCACCGGACCACTGAAATGTCAGTCGTCATGGCTAGAAGCTTACTGTCCTAGAGAGCGAGCTCCTAGCGCGATGTTATTGAAAATCTGCAAATATATAGGAGCACACGAAATGATTTTAGCTCTCCTGCAATAACTTCTAGGAGTATAGTTTCATTTTTTCTCTCGGGCAGTAACAGCATTCAATGCGACTGCAGCGTTGAGCATGATGGAAGTGAGTGCGGTACCGGCTCAGCGACGACGACATCGACGATGTGCAAGCAAAAACGGAGAATGCCACTAACAGGCGGCTAGCGTAATTACATCCGCCGTCAGAGTGTCTGGGTCGATTGCTTGCTGGCTAGCATACTGCCAGGAAGGAATAAGAGCGAAGCATAAAAATCAAAAACGAGGACGAACGAAGGGGGAAATGGTTGGAGACTAAAACGGCGCTAGCCTGCTACACGTACATTTCAGGAATGTTCCTAAATACCGTGCATAATAATAAGGGAAAGAGAAAACAACTGCTGCAGTACTGCAATTGCGGAAATGCATCGTACCTGTTTTGAATGAACTAGAACAAATGCATTGTAGGTGTTGTGGATTCAAACAATTGATTCAACCGTTTAGGTAACTTGAAGAACTGTTCTGCTTCGTGAAGATGGTTGACAAGTTGTAATTCAATAGCACATTGCAAAAGCGGAGAGAACCATTACCCGGTGTTATGAATTGATGACGTTAATGGTATTTGATACAACTAGTATATTTAATGTAGATCTATTGTGTAAAATTTATGTTCCGATGTAATGCACACTTAGAAATGAGTTTGTAGAAACTGAGTTGGTAATAAAATCAAAAACAGAAATACGTAAATGAAAACAAAAAATCGTCTATGAGGATCGTCTATATGTTGCCAATTTAGATTTTATTTCCATAAACAATATTTTGAATGAAAAACAAACAAAGTTTTTTTATGCATTATCCTTCGAACATAATTTATTTTTGTAAATAAGTGATACATGTAATAACCAAAAAGATATGATGAGCCACTTCACTCAATGCTAAATAATCTCTTAGAAGTCGTTATGCAAAAATAGAATACCTATGATTACGTAAACTAAACAATTTCCTGTCGCAGGATATAGTCTGCAGTATACAGCACATCATCAATTAACCAAACCATACAATAATTAAAATGTGTATCAGAAGCCATTACCAACCCATGACAGCATTGTTTACCAAAGGTGGAACGTCAACCTTCACACGAGGAAAGGAGTAGAGGTGATCGGGGCAATATGGGCCGCCTAAGGAAAACGTCATAAAATGCATAGCAAAACAGCAAAATCTATCGTTTAAATGCAAGTGACGTGTGCTACAACATGTGTTCTTCCATGTTACGTCGATAATTAATGTTAACATTGGCTAGAAAATTTGTTTAGGGACCGTTTTGAAAACCTTGTTTATCTGCGTGTTCACCAATCATATGGGGCACTATGATGCCTCCCAACGAGGCAGTATGAGCCAGCTCATTCAATTGTATGATTTTCATTTAAAACAATATAGAGAACAGCTGATCATAAACTGTACAATATTAAAAAGGAAATTTTATAAAATTTGCTCGAAATTATTAAATTGAGCGCCTTATTTTTGAAAGATACATAACACATAGTAGACAGACAATGTAATTTTAGTATTAAATTGTAACACTTGGTTCAACTTATTTTCTAACGAAGTGTTCCATTTGTAATGGTGCACCAAGATTGCTATGCAGTATAAAAATAACTAGTAAATTTTGGCAATGCATTTTTTATGTTCAAAACACTGTTATTATGGCTTAAATCTGGATGGTTCATTTTGCCCCGCCCCTTCACTTTTTAAATAATATTCAGAATTCCAAAAATTTTGTTTACTGGAAAATCTAATTTCGCGCACGAATTATTCAATATTATTAAGTTTCAAAGCATATTCAGTATTATCAGAAGTTTCAATGGATTGGTAAAATTTACCAGAATAATAGATAAAATTGTCTTAAAGCCTTAATCAAAAACTGCCAAAATTATAAGCTTTTCATGACAAAGGAAAAAAATTGTACATTTTTGTGAACAATTCGAGTGTAGAAACGAATATTCTTACGGTTTTTATTATGGTGGCTATTTGAAGCATCCTCTAGCAGATCATAATGACACTAGACATTAAAACACTGTTTTTGAGGTCAAATTCGGGGTGGCTCATATTGCCCCGTATGTCCATATTGCCCCCATTGCCCATACGATGATTGAAATAATATATACCGTTGGGGGTGAGCCAATTGATTGTGGAGGGTGAGCTAATTGATTGTGGAACTGATTTAACTTGAAATACATGAACATGATTGACCGCCCGCAGTTGCTACTCCGTTATTGCAAGAACCACTATACTTACACAGAGAACCATCTAAGGACCGAAAGCATCTTCAATGTGTAAGAACTGGTGCTCTCATTATTATAACAAACAATAACGGCGCCGGCTGCGTCCGAATGCAGGTCAATTTGGGAATGGAATGGAAATGTTGACGTGTAACTTGCTTTTTGGAAACCGAGGAGTCCTCTGTACTTCCACAAGACAACTGGGAGTTTGGATATGGGAAATGATTCGTTTTGGTAAGCGATAAAGATATATTTTGGGGCCCATTCACAAATTTCACAGCGCTGAAGGGGTGAATGGATGTTCTTAGAATGTTACACTGAAACTAATGTTGTAGTAATTACAACCACGGTATGGTTTTTAAAACTACTATTCAGAATTATGTCAAAATTGAACATGTGTGTCTTCATAAGTACTGAAATATTGTTAAAATTACTATGCGAGCGAAGGATAAATCTTACTATCACGTTGAGTCAAAAACACTATTTTCCTGCATCGGCGATAAATATAAGATCGTTAATTTTTAATAAACAATGTTGTCATTTTTACCATGCGCACGGTAATTTGAACAACAGAACGTGGTGATAATGCCTCTATCAACTTGGCTGTTTTTCTCCGTCAGCTTGTGAAGGATTATTATCAGAGCGGACATAAAAAGTATTATTTTTTAGTGTTTTGGACGTAATATTAAACTATGTTTTCATAGTATTTTACCCATGCTGCTATTTATCAAGAGTTGGTAAGAAATAATGAAATTCAATTTACAAATATATAACAATTCGCCAAACAACTAGTTTTCATTTTGCAGATTACACCGAGAAATTTCCTGGACCAAAAGTGATCCAAAATTTAATGAAGACAAATCAATTCTTCTGTTATTGGTGAGTCTATTATTCATCGATTTATTATGTTTTGTAAATTAATGCGATATTAACCATGCACATCTTTTACAGAAAATTCGAGCGTTGAGGAGCAGCTGCTGCATGTGCCGCCATGTTCGATCAGAGATAGAAGAAAGCAAATACGGGCAAAAAATTCACTATCGGACTCCACTGCATCCAAAATTGTTGTTTATTAATGGACTAAAACCGCAGTAAATTATCATAGAAATTATTCTTTAATAAATAAATACGATTTATGTAATTGGATAGGTGAATTTATTTTAATTAGGTTGGAACAAATATCGGGATTGTTCAAATTTACTGAACGATAGCTGTCATTTTAAACGCATCGCATGGTAAAACAAATGACTAGGAAGCGTTCTCAAGATTACCATGTAGCATAGTAATTTTGACTGATGCCTCGAATATCATCGACATGGTAAAAAAGACTACACTTCTCGTTTGAAATGAATGTGTAACGTAGTCTGCACAAATCAAGTGGTGCAGTGTATTTATTTTAAACCATCAACATGGTATTTTTTACCGCAATGCTGTTCTCAGTGTACAGTTCATACACAATTTGTAGAATATTTATACAGAAGGCGTTACAAAGGGGAGGGTGGTTGTCAAAAATGACCATTTTATTAGCGTTATGATATTTGTGAATGAACTATTGAAATGAACACATGAGTATATACACGGATTTTTAGCATTGTTTGTTTTCTAAATGACAAAATTTAGGAAAAGATTTACGATTTCTTCATAAATAACAGTTTTTTGACCATATCTTTTCAGCACGATAAATAAGAAAATGTTTGTCCAGAATTGTAAATTTATTTTGCTTTTAAAATTTCTATCTAATTTTGGAGAATTTTGGGAAGCAAATGTGTTTGATAACTTAAGTGGATTCTAGCGATATAAATAACAATCATATCAGATAATGAAATAAAAACTGTCTAGTTTACAATTCCGTCACAAGCCGTAGCGACGGAAAAATAGAGGATAATTTGAAGAAAGTTTCTGTCATTGTCTCGCCGTTCGATGACAGTGAGAGAAGCATCTACACACTCAGTTGAGCTCGGCTAATTTTTATTCTTTTACCAAGATCCGCACGGCTCGGCTGGTCGGCAACTGAATTTCAACTGATATGTCAGCAAAAAATCAAGTTTGTTTATAGCAGCACCTTTGGGTGCCGCTAACATCAAACGTCACATTTGCTGAGTTGTCAGCGAACGAACTTTAACCGAGATTTGCACAGCTGAGATCGGCATTCTGATTTAAGTGTGTATGGAAAAGTCGCGCGACACCCTCAATTTACATTGACGCTTTCCAGCACTGATTGTATCGTTTTTTGGCTATAGAAGTAATACAATATAACGCATTTTCTGTAAACCTCTGTGCTTGACAAATTTAAATTTAATTCGAATCAGAACTAATTCAATTCAGATTAAATGTGGTTGAACCAAATCCTGAAAAAATTGAGAGAATCTCTCACGTACCACTCTCTGTAACTACCATAATATGCAGCACATTTTGAGATATTGTTTATCGTATACTGCTACAACTTTGATCAGATCGGGGGAGAGCAGTGCATGATAACACCCTTCTAAACAAGCTGCAAACCTTGGGGACACTATTGCTTTCGGAAGTTCGGCGGTTGTTTATTGTACCAGTAAAGTAAAGCACCTACCCCCAACGGAAAACAAGCGAGAAAAATGGATTTTATCATCGCTTTCTCTTTGGGGCTCTTGTTTGCTGCTCCTATTTATCAGACTTGTTATAACTTGGGGCCTTCCTTAGCCGAATGGTTAGAGTCCGCGGTTACAAAGCAAAGCCATGCTGAAGGTGTCTGGGTTCGATTCCCGGTCGGTCCAGGATCTTTTCGTAAAGGAAATTTCCTCGACTTCCCTGGGCATAGAGTATCATCGTGCTTGCCACACCATATACGAATGCATAAATGGCAACATTGGCAAAGAAAGCTCTCAGTTAATAACTGTGGAAGTGCTCATAAGAACACAAAGCAGAGAAGCAGGCCCTGTCCCAGTGAGGACGTAATACCAAGAAGAAGAAGAAGAAGACAACTTGCGATAATGCAATGTGATGTACTAAACTCGGTTCCACTTATAATTTGGCCACACAAAATAAGTGATTTCTCGGAGAGGAAAAAACGTACAAAAAATCTTAGCGCATCGTTTTGAAGCATTTTTATTGAGCAAGGGAAAACATAAGAAAAAAATATTTCTTAGCTTCCTAGTTGAGTTTTCAAACTTTTTACTGAAATTCACCTATAAATTCTTGCACAGTGCCATTGACTACCTTATCTGTCATTTTTTTTCTAGAAAATGACAAACCCAGACGGTGTTTTTGTTATTTTGACTTATTTCATAGATTTATGCTTGGTCATTGCCAAAAATTGTTTGATCCGGTGGATACATGTAGACTTTGGTGGATGATAATTTTCTCGCACGTCTTTTACGTTTCAACTACGATAACTTTTGCAAATATGTATGAATCCTCATGAATGTTTTACTACTGGGTCAACAATTCTTCCGGATCAAAAGGCTGTGATAAGTTTGTCGATATGAAAACTAGAGGTGGAAACAAGAAGCGGTTAAATATTAAATGGAACAGACTTCAGCTACCTATCGACCAGAATAACCATTTGTAGCATCAGCCTACATTCAGATAAAACATGTGCGTATGGGTTTAGAAATCATTTTCATTTTTCACTATGAAAGATCAATAATAGCATTGAGAATATAGAGACAAACATACTGAGTCTCAAATTGCTTCAAGATTAACCAGGGCCTTGTACGGATTAATTTATGTTTCAATCCGAATCTGATTATGTACAAACCAGCTCTGCAGCAAATATATCTCTCCGAACAGCGGATGCTGTCAGTGCCCAGTCGTGTTTTTTTTTCAACTAATTGGCAGAATAAACTCTGCTGCCATACGACAACAACACCCGACTGTGCACACATGTTGGATTTGATAAAAATACACTTGAACGTACTTTACTTCGGTGTTTAGTGGAGATTAGCAGGTTTTGGGTGGGCCTGTGTGTATGGAAGATGAACTTCCAAACATTACCAACAACTAACACACATTCGACACAGAATGGAACGTTTGACACGAGCACGACAACCACCTAATAGTGGAGTAAATTTTTCAACGAATGGAGAGGTCAGCTGAATGGACATTTGGTATTGACTGTTAGCAGCAGCAAAGGCGAATAACGAAAAGTGATGACATCATATATGAACGATTCAACAGTATCTCTCGGTAGTTCGAGCAAAATTATCAGATGTTTACAGTTTTGAAGATATTCAAATGTAACATTGACTAAGTTGTTGTTGTTGCCACGAATTATTTACAAACAAATTGTTCATGATTTATTGATACTACCTATAAACATTTCGAACTTATTTTGAATGAAGTTATAAATTGTTATCGATAATATCTCCAATTCACAAACTGAATACATAGAACTATGTTAATTATCGATATTTACACAACATAACATAAGAGTTATGGGTTATGGGACTCAGCAAAACCATACTGATGGTCGTTGGTTCGAATTCCACTGGTCTAGGATCTTTTCGGATTGGAAATTTTGTTGACTTTCCTGTGCATGAAGCATCTTCGAGTGACAACGATATAAAGATGCAAAAAAGCTGTCAGTTCATAATTGTTGAAGTGCTCATAAAGATTCTAAGCTGGGGAGCAGGCTCTATCCCGGTTGGGACTCAAGACCAGAACTTAATAATTAACGTTAATGTTTTATAAGGCCTGCAACAGGTTGTATAAAACGTGATTGTAATGATAATTACCATCATTTGAATTGAACTTAGTCCAAAAGCAGTCGTTGCATTTTATCGCAAATAACACTGGTAGGTTTATTGGACATTTTTTTTTGGGTTGAATTTGTATTCTACCGTTGCAATTAGAGTACAATAAATCGAAATTTTATAAAACCCACAAAATTATGATCACCTTTTTCACGGTTGAAGTACGATGCACATGCCCCGTTCCACTTATTATCAGTTGACGAACATTAGACACTCACATTATCACTAGCCATTCAAAACGCAGCTAAATAGGCAGCATGGAGGAGCTGGTTACCTATGTGTAGAATGTATGTGACTGTGTCAAGCTTATCGTCTCCAACGGCCATGACTATGTAAACAAGTGGGGCCGCCGCCACGATATGAGCAAAGACTATGATTCTAATGTGGAAATCGAGGGCCATCCACAAGAAGCAAACAATGTATTAGGGCGGTTCAAATTACAGAAAAGTTTGAAATTCTAGTTGCTTACAATTGCTTGCTGCTATTATTGAACAAGTTTCTTCATTGAAACTCAAGTAACAAGTTTCGGTAATTCATACTAACATCAACAATAGTACTGATAGTTCTACTGGTATTAGAAGTATTATTTTAGTTCCTTCAACGTCTTTGGGACACTTTCAAATTCTCACCAAAAGGGCTGGAAATTTGACACAATTCTATTTTCATCATAAGGGTTCATTCGCAAATTTCAAAACGCTTTAAGGGGTGGGTGGGTGTCCGAACGTTGTTACGGATCATACAAAAATTGAAGAGTATCAATACAGAAAGCGTCACGAGGGGGTGGGTGGGTATCCAAAATGACCAATTTCAGCGTTATGAAATATATGAACAAGCCCTAAGTATTGTGCAACATGTGATGGAATTGTTAAACTTTTTCTTTCAATTTGAACCACCCTAACAATACACACATCGCGATCGGGTGTCGGTGTCAGTAAAGCTAAACCGATTCGAACTTATTTACTTTTCATCGCAAGTTTCCTCCTCTTGATTCCGCTTGTTTTATTTTCTTTCATTTGTCTACCGGCCGCCTCGGCCAACGCCCAGTCGATGATGATGGTAGCCGGTGTTACCTCATAAAGTACCATGAGAATCAAGTGTAGGGCAAATGTCATTCATTCGGAAAGCTACAGTTATTTGACGAACGATGTACTGAATGACTGACCGAGGCGCGATTGCATTTCTGAGATATGTAGCTGTACGATTATTGAAATGTTTATGGGTAAAGGCACGTTTCTTTGAGTTTGTTATTCTTATTCGAAGAAGCCCATCATAGTCGCGACAATTGACATCATCGCTCGTAGATTCATTAATTCAAACAACGTTTAGAGGAAACGAGTTTCAGCAAGAAGGGTCAGCTATGCAGGACGGAATGATTGACCTGCCAATTGAAATGGAATGATGATTTTATTACAGTTAACTTTCATTCAAATGTAATATTGTATCTTCATTTGATTTAAAAGCCTGTTTTAGAAAACATCACTGTTGGTAGAAATCAGAATTAGTGCCGAAGAGATCAGTAGATGAAAAGCCATCACAACTTCCATTGCAAATTATCAAAACAATCTTAAATAAAGTTCGAGTTTGTTTGAACTTTTGAAGTATTCCTCAGGGGACTTATCTTGGAAATTCTTGGAAATTGGAATTCTAGGAATCCTCTTTAAAAATACCTTGTCTATGACATGATTCCATTTCCGGAACAATCCGAAAAAGTACGACTGGAAGAATATCGAATAGAAATTTATATAGAAATCACTATCAACTTCCTACAAATGATGCCAGGAAGAAATTTTTTAGGCAATACCAAAACATATTTGATATAAATTCCTAGAGAATTCTTAAACAATGATCAAGATGGATACTTGAAAATCGGATCTTATAGAATCCATAGTAAATGCTAATGAATGGATTTTAAAATTGACTATTTTGTATTGCAAATCGAAAAAGTTTCAAACGTGGTGTCCAATGCTGTAAGCCAAACAGAGAAAAAATAAGAAATGATCAAAACAAAAAACCATCCTAACGTTTCACACCTCAATGCGCCCTCAAAACGAAAACATACAAGTGCTGGTAGTGCTACGAGTAGGTTAACGGGATCGAGCAAAAGAAAAATTGCTTCAAAACACATGAAATGAATTCAAATTGTAAGTCATCGCTCGGCAGCTTTCTAGATGTGTAATTGTAAGACACCAATACACCGAACGCCGGTTGTGCCCCAGTTGACCAAGTATATTTATTCTTAAGAGTTTGTTCTCACCATTTGCTGTTATAACAATGCCAAAACAAGGCGGTGGCGTCATTAACCCACGATCTCAGCATTTTAGATGTTCTTGAGCCGTGCTTCTTGCTGTGGCAAGACGTCTCGAATAATAATTTGCAGCGGTGACGAAAGCATGACGCATAAGTACGGACGCTGGTTGAGGAAAGTAAAACAAAAATAACCATTTTGCATCGAAAATTTTGATCCACTGGTCACGCGGTAATGCAGCAACAGAAACGCTTGAAAGCTTTTTTTGTGGTCAGTCCAAGAGAGATGGGGAGCAATTTGGAATGCTGAGACGGAAAAACAATGGAAAGTGGTTTGATTTGGTGTTTTTTCCTGTTTCGTTGTTTGCAATGTGCGATGATGGGCAGATATCCGAATCTATGAAATAATAGAGGTCATCATCATGCCGTCCGAAAATGAAAGTGAATGTGTTTTGATAAAATTTCAAATGAAATGAGTGGGGATTTTTCGCCATCTGGCGATGGAAATCTTATGCCACAAGATTGGTTGCGATTGGTTCAACCGTATTGTGACACTTACTGGAAAACAATATAGACCAACATAAAGTTAGTCGAATGAATATTTGCCAAATAGAAAAAGAGTCCAATTTGTTCTCTGCCCATTTTCAAAAGAAAGGGACTTTGCCAGCAAAGTGGCAAATGACAGAATACAAAAGAGGATAATAAATCCAGTTTTGTTTTAACGTGAAAATTTTAGAATTGTCAAAATAACTTATATTTTTTTTTACTTTAAGTATGAAACTATGCTTAAGGCCACTTTGAACTGATACACTATCAGGGTGTTGACTGAATTTTAAGAATAAAATTGCTTGACCTTTCCTGATCTTCCAGTTGATTTTTAGAAAAAATTTGGGCCATTGAATTTTCCGATTTGAAACAAAACCATTTCTAAGGTTATAAGAAACTAGATGGCATGACTGACTGTACATGTCAATGGTTGCTACTCCGTGATTGATCGGTATTGCACTACGATGCAACTGAATAAGGGACGGGACTTTCCACGTACTCTCGAAGTTAGCGTTAGCGTTAGCGTAGTTACGGTATACTTCGTAGATTGGATACTAGCAACATTCATGTTTCTTTTTAATAATCTCATCCTGACTACTTTCAGGAACAAGGCAGGGGAGTATACCTTGTTCAAATCATTAACAAGAATACTAAAAGCATGAATATCACTATTCCCGGTACGCCCATCTTTACCGTAACTTGGGATAGGGGAAGGAAATGTTGATGTAGCACTTACTTAATGAGAGACCACCGACTCAGCGACACCCTCATAAGCAGGCTTGATAATGCTCCTCAACATCATTAGAATTCGGTGAAATACTCTAGAGCAGCGTGCTGCCTTTGCTTCTTTGCGAGGGAGCGAAAAAATGCTAAGCAAAGAGGCTACGAAAAATGAGCGAGGAAGATGCAGCACAAAACACAACAGAGTAAAATTCCATAAAAAAAAGGGTGCTCTCACAACTCCCCGAGGACTGTTTGTTCGGGCGGCAGACTCAAGAGTTCTTTTGAAGTGTGAGTTAAGGTGAGCATCGCAACAAGAGATAATGAGTACCTGAAAAAATCCTCGTGTTTTCTTGCACTCTCACTCGAATCTCTTGAGGATCTGTGTTGAAAATTTTGAGTTCAATTTTGTCTCCTCAGAAAAACGGCAAAATCGCCTCCTCTTTGCCTCGCAGAGGAGTTTCTATCAAGCCTGCTCATAAGTGCTACGGAGTTGGAGGTTGGGGAAGGTATATTGTCAGGATTCGCCTAGAAAGCTGGCGATAGACCATAAACATTTGTTGTTTAAGTGTTTTCAATTTAATCTTTTGAATTCCGGCAATCAAAAGAGAAAAAAATAGTTTATTTATAGTATATATAGTATTTTGCGAAATGCTTGTCGATTGTGCAGTAATATTTTGCTCAATAGTCAGTAAAAAGCAAACCCGATCCCTCCAGAGTCATCGGATTGTATAATATAACGATACGCGTAAAAACAAAAAATCTCCGGCGACAAAAACACGCGCGAAACCGTGAGCAAAATCTATCGGACGACGCAAAACCGAACTGTCCTGCTTGGGCTTCACGAAGCACTACCCAGCAAGACGCTCCGAAACAGGAAAAAAAATCTCCGGCGACGAAAACGACTTTCCACGTACTCTCGAAGTGCACATTTTAGCAGCTCTCATATTACTGATCAATAACGGCGCCGGCCAAGTCCTTACAGTCAGTTGGGGGATAGGTGTTCGCGCACATAAGAGTCTGTTTGTATTGTCGGTGTCTGATTAATCACTGGAGTTCCACAAATGATAATCACTTGGAAGTACGCGGTCTGAATGTTTGATAACTGAGGTTTATTGGTCTGTTAAGTCAAGTCTGAATTACTGATAATTGAACAACTATACAAGTACTTAACTAAACTCTTGGACATATATTTCTTGACGTTCAATATCACAAACTATCACATAATTGGTATGATCAGACGCGGGACAGAATAACGACACGGTTGTATACTATTTTGTATAGGACATGGCTGGGGTTAAATACTGTTCGACTGACTATTCAACCTTACGTCTCATTGTTCTTTTTGAAGAAAGTGCTTATGTACATGATCAATTATTGCATACTGTTTCAATTGTCACATTGTTACATTTTACCGAACGTACAGTCAAACCTCTCTAATGTAGATCTAAATTCAACTTTAGGCTTCAACAATAGGGAAGGAATATTAATGTGTAATGATTGTTGCTTCTAAAGACCGAAAATACGTCTGCATCTCCACAATCGCAACTGGAAGGGTGTTTATTAGTGAGGGGGGGGGGGGCGATCTGGGAGTCACCTTTGGTCGGTGATACGATCCACGAATAGGAAAGAAAAATACAATTTTTACTTGAACCAGTTTTGCATTTTTGTCTCGCGATGAGATATATTATATACTCAAAGGTTATTTGTAGTAATAAATGAGAAAAGAAAGCTACGTATGATAAAATTATATAAAACAAAAATAAGGATTAATGCCGTCACTTGAAGTGACGAACCGTCCATAGTTTGTTTGAAAATTACACTAATGTTACGTTACAACGACAACAAATGCGTTATTATAAGCATGAAACGAGCTCACCAGTTGGTCTCATCACCAGTTGGTCCTAGTAGAAATGTTTTGTAAGAAAATAGATACCATTAAACAACTTAACTATTTGTAAACTCATATTCCTAACATTGATTTCTACTAAAATACTTCTGCGTGAAATGTTATAAAATATTCAAAAAAATCTTGTAGATTATAACTTTTCAGACACTGGGAATGGTAACTACTTTTAGTTCCAAGTCATAGTCAAGTCATAGAAAATAAATTTGTTTTATAGTTTGGCAAAAATGGTGCAAATTGATGTATTCAACAAATATTAGTTTATGTATTGTGGTTAGAGATGATAAACATAGATAATAAATCCAGTGTTATTTTCGTCATTCATACACACATTTCCTTACATTATAAATGATACTTCGAGATCAAGATAGCATGTCTGTAGTTTGTTAAAAATATTTGATTTCTGTAGTTCAAACATTTGAACATTCTCATTCTAAACATTAGTGTTGTGTAGAGGAAAAGAAACTCTACGCTAACGTCGTATGACTGGAAGAGTCATTGCAATCAGAATTGCAAGTAGATTTAAAATTTTAAAATAAATTTTGGCGAGTTTAAAATGAAAAGTCTTGCAAAATTTGACAGACAACATTGTGTAGGTATGCTACTAGATCCAAATTTCGACGATTGTGCTACTTTTCCCCGAAAGTCGGTTCACCAAATGAACGTTTTCCCTTAATGCCTTAAATAGATGCTATTAAAGTCTTCGGTGGCTGGATGGTGAACTAGAAAGAACGATAAGCAATCAAAAGAAAGAGGTATTTTGTCATTCTCGGCTTTACACATGTTGGCAAAAATATTGAGGACGGTAAAACTCGAACCGCCAATCAAATAGAGAAGGTTGCATATCAGATGACCAGTTCGTTCACCAACCTGTAATGTATAAAGTTACGACAATTATGAGTGTAAAAAAAATTTTCAGGGACTTGATTATTCGAAAAAAAAAACGGGATATTCCGGGAACTTGCATTCGGGGAACTGGCGTTCATTTCATTTTACCGAACGACCCGCAAAGTTTGAAAAAGTTCATCTGTCAAAACTACCGAATAGTTCGGTGATTTTGAACAAATTTTTTGTGAATCTATTGTTTGTAGTTGGGGATTTCACCGAAAGTTTCTGTACTTTTTTACAAATATACGGTGATTTTTTTTACTAAGTAAACGACTGTCATTTCTGCAAAATAAGAAGCAATTTCTTATAGATTAACAGTTGTATAATCCACAGGACTGAAACGGCTGTCATCCACGTACAACTGGAGTGAAGCCAAAAATTTGAGAAGGTGCTGATTTGACAGCTCGTCCAAAAATACCGTTTTAGGCACGAGACACACTCGTTTTAGAATGCGACATTCATATTTTACCTATCAATCTGGTGTTAAGTATATTATTAAGTGTATTACTTTATCCAGTTTTCTGTAATTGCTAGATAATTTAGCTACATTTTATTAGGCACAATGATAAACAATTACCAATAATATAGTGTTTTTCTCATACGACATTTGTCGCTTCAGCGCGGGGTTTGATGAGGGCAACGCCTAAATTTGTTCACTTCAGCACTAGCGCCACACAGATGGTGGTAGGCTTCAAGAACTAGCACTTTCTTCAGGGGGTTGGTATAATCACCACAACGCAGCATCTATCTGGATTCAAGCCATTCCATGTTTATAAGTAAAAAAATGAATAAGACATTGCAAAGCTGCGATTCAAATGAAGGCACTTAACAGCGATACCCATAAAAAATTACAACATTTTATTTTACATTATCACTTCTTAATCATTTAAAACAGCAAAATAACATTTATAATGACAAAAATAAAATCCACAATCTTATCCGGTATTGGAAGTTCAACAAATCAACACAAACACAAAATTTGATTTGATTTTATGGGCTTTACCAAACAATGATCCATTCCAGCAAAACTTGCAATTACAAACATGGCCGACGATTGATTGCACAGATTTTCGGTGTGTTTCCGGTAAAAAAATGATATTCATCGAACTTTATGTAAAGAATTCACGGATGTTTGTGATTCTTTTGCTTTCACTATTTTTGTGAAGTTTTGACAGTTCCGTTTAACACTTTCGTGTTTCGCAGAAAAATCTGTAAAATCATATTTCACAAATTATGTTCTGTGATATATTTCACAGAATTCATCGTTTTATTCTAAGTGTGTGGCATAATGTAATGAAATATTTCTATTGTCAGTCCGTAATCCGGTATTTCAGCAAAATGTGCTCAGTTCAACTATTTTTTACATATAAAAATTGATATTTTTGCTATTGGAACTGTTCTGAAGCAAAAAAAAAAGCTTACGTGAAATTTATTTCAAACTTATTTTTATTCAGTTTTATGGTGTGGTGTGGATGTCGAAAACAATAATGTAATTATACTGTAACTATGTTAAACCACATGTCTAAAGTTCAAATTTATCGAAAATTTATTGAAGAAGTGATACTCGCATACGATTCGGAGCAAACTTCATTACTATTATTTGCTTTTTTTTTCTCTTAGTAATACATTAACATTTGCGGGAATCCAGTACCTGTGTTTTAAGGTACTTTGGTTCCTATCTGACTTTTCAACACTGGTGTTATTCGTATCTGACATTTCGGAAGGGACACGGAAAACAGAATACACCCAACAAATGAGTTTATGCCAAGAAGTGTGACAAAATCACAAAAAAATCGGAAAATGATGTTTTTTGGACTTAACCAAACGTAGTTATGTGTTTCTGGCCTAAACTCAAGCGTTTGGTACTAAAATTGGAACAGAACCCTATTGGCCAGAAGGAATGAAGATACATTGTACTAGGAGCCTGGCTATTGTGTTATTGAGGGGAATGAAATCGCCGACAATCTAGCAAGACAGGGTGCAGCCCCGAGCTTTGTCGACCCTTAAATTGGTGTTCCTGAGTGTACTCTTAGGATGAAGTTGGGAAATATCCATGATAGAATTGAAGTGGAATGTCACGGATACATCCAAACAAGCTAAAAGATTCATAAAACCTAGTCCCCAGGGCTATTGATTCTTAATAATAAAGGATCTTATGGTGATAACTGGCCTGATGACCGATCACTGCCCAAGTAGGTATCATCTTAAAAAGATAGGAAAAATCCAATCCTCTGAATGTCGTTTTTGTCAAGCTGAAAACGAAACTGCTGAGCATTTTCTCTGCAACTGCGAAGCATTGCTTAATCAAAGAATGTCAATATTTGAAAAAGGGTTATTGAAGCCCTTGGAAATTTGACAATGTAGTCCTAAAACGGTAATAGACTTGATAAAACGAGTTTTGCCTAATTGGGATAGAGTGCTACATCAACCAATGTCTATCACATCTCAATTGTGGAAGGATATTTGATGAGTACCAGATAAAGTGGTCAAAAGGCTGTACAAATGAGGAAGAAAAAATCCTGATTGCAATGGTAATGCATTGCTTTGCTTTGTTATCTCCCTCAGAAAAATGAATCGTAAACGATACCTACAACAGGTGTCAAGTGCGCATGTCTGTTAAATCCATAAATTTCGAACAATGAACCTGCTGGAGGGTAGGTGACCTAATAGTTGAGTTTCTTTAGTTGCGGGGTTATTCAATTCACAATTTTCATTGAATTCGTTACAAACCGGCACTACCGATGAACAGATTAGATTTTTATTACATAACATAATAGAAAACTTCATTTTAATTCTTTCAAAAATGTTGGAATACTACCAACATTGCCTGAATGTTTCTTGATTGCACCTGAATAATTAATAAAGTGATCCTGCAATAGAGAATCTCGTAAAAATAACGGATAACGCAACTATAAAAACAAAAACAAAAATACGACAAATATAGAAACAGTGCACCAATTGCTGGACATATCATTTACTATAAAATGCCGTTATACTATTATTTTCTTTAAGTAAACAGTCAATAGTTCCCATTGTAGTGAAAATATAAGAGCTCATTGTGGCCCTATTGAATTGTCAGCGTTCGAATGCAGATGAATCGTTCATAACTACTTTACTATTAGAACTTCCACCCTTGGTATCTTAGAGGTCACCTAAATTGGATGTACGACAACTACGCCGATAAGTTGCGGATTTTTTTATCAACAATTGTACGATTGCTGGTACTCTCTGATCAGGATTTCACTCACATTTTTTTTCTTTTAAGTTCAAATTACTCAATTGTAATGCTTTCCCATTACAATCGCTGGATGGTCTAAATGTGTATGAATGTATTGATTCTGCTTGAATACTCATTGTTCCTAATGATAACTTTGGCAAAGAAAGCTCTCAGTTAATAACTGTGGAAGTGCTCATTGAACACTAAGCTCAGAAGCAGGCTTTGTCCCAGTAACGTAATGCCAAGAAGACGAAGAAGAAAAAGAAGCACTATTTAGTGAAACGTAGAAATAATTTAAGACCAACAATTGAAAAGGCCTCAAGTCCAAAATGTAAACAAATCGGGTTTCTGCTGATTTTAGTGTAAAAGAGTCTATTCTTACTGAAACATACATTAGTCATTCGAAAATATGCATGAAGGTTGAAAAAATAACATTTTTCTAAAAGGCCCAATTCATTTCCCAGCAACTAGGATATTTATCGCAAATGCGGCCTTTTCCTAAAAAGCCCTCATTTCTATATTCAACTGGAACCGAGTTGAGGCCTATTAAACAAACATCCAAATTGCAATTTAGATTGCGAAAAACGTTCCAAATTCACTAAGCAGATGCAAGTTATTATAACTTAGTTATACTACAGCCGCTCCGCTCTTTATATTATTTTACACAGCGATTGTCTCAGCGGCGAACATTATCAAATTTCCCGTCGGGTTCCTGTGGAGTGATGTATGTTGTATCATACTACCAAATAATACCTGTGTCCGCCTGTCTGTACTTCACGACTTACTAACAAAAACACGATTTGGCTATAATTGCATGAAAAATAACGTTCAATTCAAATATTAATTCAATTGAACTAATATTTCCATACAATTTCTCGACGACACAGTCGCGTAGCACATACATTATGTTCATGGATGACGATGAATGAATAAATCACATAATTAATTGACCGCATGAATCTTCTCTTGCTGCAGACATTCAAATGTACCTTACTTTACCACTTAACACTCTTCTACACTTCAATTTTCTTATTCTATCATCAATGTTTAATGATTTCAAAAAGGCCACATCTGAGGATGGTGAAAAAATAAGCCACAACTAGAAGGCCTCAACACATGTTTGAGTAAACAAAGGCGTCAACTAACTTGCTTCATCAGCGTCGGCCAGCGTCTGTAATCACAAATCAAAAGGGCTCAATAGCTTTTTGTGAAATAAAAGCCTCATTACCTTCAATTCGTTTTTTAGTAGGATTTTTGGCTTAAATGATAGTAATGATTATTCATTGCTATAAATCATTTTTTTCAGCGACTTTCTGGATGATAAAATCACATACAATGCTTAGATGATTTATTGTTTGACAAATCAAGTTTGCGTTTTTCTCATTATTTACTTTTTGGAGATAAGGCTTTTTCAATTGTTAGCCTTGAATTGGCTTCCCCCAAGTAAACAAAAAAATGCTTCGTCTGAACTAATACGACGACAGCGATTTTTGGCAAGAGCATTGTACATAGTATAGTGAGACGCCTATCTCTTTGGGGTACCCTCGGAGCACAGTATAATATCTCTTTTCCCGAACTGATTTCCCTTCTCCGCAACAACTACGGCGAAGAGGAAAGCGAAACGCCAGATATGTAGGTCAGTGCGATGCAGAGGGCGAAAGATGTTAGAGCAGATGTACCGGTATTCGCCCCCTCACATAATATATTTTTTACGAACGATACAAATAAACATTACTCGTTTAATATTCATTGGACCACTTCAAAATTATATGGTAACATTTTTAAAAACTTCAAAATTTTCAAATCATATCTTGCCATAGTTTGTCAGCTCATATAAAAAATCAAAGTAGGTGACGAACTCAGGAGTCGAAATTAAAAATATGTCGAATACTTGTGTAAATTTTCCAGTATTTGCTACCCTAGTTTTATATACAAACATATTTTTTTACCAGTTCTCATATTTTACCTGCTAAACATGAATTGAAAACTTGCGTGTAACATATTATTATTGACAGTGTACAACAGTCTTTGGGTTCATTTAAGGAAAAAAGTGTTGCTTAATGTGGCGAAAACTGGTACACCTACCCTATCGATGTGCGATGATTGTTTGCTATTATGTATCGGCTAGCCATTGGTATCGTCAGCACCTTCTCCCGACGCCAGCCAGGAGCCTTGTTAACATTGATGTCATGTGAAACACATCTGCATGGGGAAAGATGATTGAGATACAACGAAAAACCGGAATCCCGGACGCCACACGCTGCCATGCTCCCCTAGTGGGGCTCACAGGAAGTAAACAGCGAGACACGTGAGGTCACCGTCAACTCTCTCGAATAAGAAGACAACCGAAGCAAAACACATTTGTCGCAAAGAGAAACATATTTGGCAGAGCCGGAGAAAAAAAAAACTTTCCTGCAACACAGCCGGCTACAATCCTGGACCAACTGAGAGATTATCGATTTTGCTATAAAATTAAATTGGCTCCTCGGTGGTGCCTCTGGCGGCGAACCTGTCGCTAAACGGTGAAATCGCGCACGATTCGGATTCGGGCCTCAGAACACATTCACAGTAAGTGACCTCATGCAATTCTCGATTCGTTGCTGCAAACGAGGATCGCAAATATTTGCTCGTATAGCGTGATGATGCTAATTGGTGCAATATGGAGCTATCTTTGAAAAATGCGAACGACACGTTGATTTTTGCTAATAAAAATTCGTTTGTTTAAGCCAATTACCAAGGTTATTTGGACATAGTGCTTGTTAGGATAATATTTTCCGAAAGAGACTAATCAAATATTGCAGGTTCAGTTCAGTAACTAAATAATATGAATGATGATTTTCGAAAATCACCCAAGTTTTTTTTTTAGAAAACGAATATTCATTGAGATTATTTGGTAAATAAAGATTTGGGTTAACTCTACGAGTGGCGTGAGGTGACAATTGTCGGTGTCGTATAGCGAGGAGACAATTTTCGACCCAAGTGAAGTGACTCGCCTTATAAATCTAATGGAGAGTCACTTCACTCGAGTCGAGTATTGTCACCTCGCTATACGACACCAACAATAGGGTCCTAAAATGTTTAATGAAATCTTGTTTTCATTTAATAACACGAAAGAGCATGTTACTGCAACTACTTTAGTATTTATTCCCGTTCAAATAAGGTGTATATCATATTTAAACTTTAATTTAAAAATTGGATCCATAAATGAACCTTGACACTTGAGATCATGTTTGACGTTCGCCTAGTCGACAAAATTACCACAGGGGTTAAACTTTTTAATACCGGGGTTGTTCCTTTCTGACATTTCGGAAGGGACACGGAAAATAAAATACACCCAAAATTTGAGTTTAAACCAAGGGGTGTGACAAAATTTAAAAAAAAAACTTAAAAAAATGTTGTTTGGACTTAAATCATCGGAAAACATTAGAAAATTGAGTAAACATATGTTTTTGACCTAAACTTAAGCGTTTGGCACTAAAATTGGGATAGGGCTTTAGGACCCTATTGTCACCTCACGCCACTCGTAGAATAAACCCAATTGCTAAATAGTACTAGTGAGCTGTTCTAGACATAGAAAAAGCAATCGACAGTGTTTGACAAACTCAATTTATAATATTCTCACATAAACCAAAAGCTTTTTATTCGACCTCCCCTTGGTTATGCGACCTTGCCGCGATGGGAGGGCATAATCCATTAGCCCATATGATGGAAACCAAAGGCGTAACCTGTAGTGGTGGTATCACATTTTGGCATTTTTTGCTTAAAGCCGCGTCATAATTCATATGGCATAGACGCAATAATATCTCGGATGTGATCCAACGGATATTCTGCGTCATTGATAGAAATGATGCCCATCTCAAATAATTAATCTATTCGAAGTGGACATTAATACTATTGGTGACGATCAGTTTGCCTTTTGCTAACCTGAATGATCCGTAGCCACTCAATGAATAATGTCGCAATTAAATGTATCTGAGCTTGTTCTACTGGTCTCAAACTAGCGAACGATCACTACTTCCGCGGTATAAATGATATTGGAGACGTTAAAATTGAATTGCAATTGACTGCCAATTCCTTGTTATTTGGTGACATATTTCAGCGAAACTTTTAAACCAAATCGCCATACAAAAACCGAGTGTTCGGTATATGAGTCTGTTCGGAATTTAAGACAAAACGGTATAAACAATCTAATTCCAGCTTCATTTTCGAAAAATTAACAAGAAGAAAGTAGGCGTTGTGAAGCATTGCATTTGCCACCGAAAAGTGAATCTTGTAGGAGACTGTAATAGAAGCCTAAGGTAAATTTACTCTTACATATTGACTATAAAATGACTATGGAAAGTAAGACGCTGAGAGCGATCATTAGGGTACACTTGCTAGTTTCGAGAAATTGTTGAGCAGACAAGGAAAGTGACTTTTTTTTCTTTAAGGATGTATGAACGTAAAGCCCTGAAATTAACTAGAACTACTACTAAACAGCCCAATTTTGTTAAGACTTGACGACAATTGACATTTAAGACTCTAATCTTACGTAAAAGACAGGAGTAATCAGAATAGCACACTTAAATGACAAATCATTCAAAACCATTTCGACTGGGCAATATTAGTAATGACACTACTACACTTCTATTTCAAAAAATTCTTATGGAGCTGCTGATTTTCACAATGCTTCCTTTTCTCAGAAGCAAGGGAATATGGATATTAAAAAAAAAAACTACCGCGTCACAATACTAATAAAAAAACAGTGTTCATGAGGGCACCATAGCCTAGTCCGTCTGAGTATTGGTCCTGGTAGAGGGGAAACTTGGCAAAAGCCAGACCGAGGGTTCAATATTAAAATAAAATAAACCAAAAGCTTTTTATTCGAAACCATGAAGTAGGCATGTTGTCACGATGAGAGGAGTTCCAATAAATTGGTCAAATGATACTTAACTAGTGCTCATGCTAGATACAAATTTAACTTTCAGGTTAAGTGAATTAAAAGCGTTGAAAGCAGGTGAAATCAAGTCGTCTGTAAAAGTTATAAACTGCTAAGTAAATGAAAGGAAATATGTTGTCAACAAAATGTTCATAAAAGCGTAAGTTAGTTTGACCAAATTAGAATTATATTGTTGCGTAACATAGAACACCTAGGTATAAGAAATAAAAGTAATGTTTAAAAATAATACTGATAAAAGAATTAAAATAATGCTGTCACACATGCTTTCAGCTTTATTTTGTTCATTTTTAGTGATTTCCTTTTCATTTGACTATTTCTGCATTTGTTTACTATGTGGCTAGCGGTACTTGACGCCCTGGGAAGCCGAAAAATTTCAAATTTCGCAAGTTGCCTAAAAAACCCATTAGCAAGGTCAGGGAATTCTGAGATCATGTAGAGAATCTCTTACTCTTCGCTTTCTGTAAGTGTAACAATCATGATTTGCAGCACATCATGAGACCTTGTTTATCGTCTACTGCTACACTGCCCATAACTGCATATTTGTAACATTTGACAAAAGTACTGCCCATAACTGCATATTTGTAACATTCGACAAAAGTAGGCATTGAGTAAATGGAATGCTAAGTGCGCATTTTATGGCAGTGTGGGAGGAAACTAAAATTTCTAAAAATTACCAGGAACTCAAAAATGCTTATTTTAGACTGATTGTTTGTACAACTCATATCGCATACTAGGTGAATTGTCAGAAAATATTTCTGAGAGAAATTTCATTGCTATCACATTACGAGGCTCATTTATAATCTCAATGTGACTGTTATGCGGTTATAATTACCAATGTGACAAAACAACTTGGTATTTTTTTCGAATTTTCTAGAACAATCTCACAGATTTCAGTAAGTTGATCGAAAGTATTTATCATTTGATGACTCTCCATGGTATTAACTCCATTTTGTCAAAAATGTCGAATGTGACTGTTTTGCAGTTATGGGCAGAGTAGGCATTGAGTAAATGGGATACCAATTGTGCATTTTATGGCAGTATGAGAGGAAACTAAAATTTCTAAAAATTACCAGGAACTCAAAACTGCTTATTTGAAACTAATATTTTGTACAACTCATATTGCATACTAGGTGAATAGTCAGAAAATAATTCTGATAGAAATTTCATTGCTATTACATTACGAGGTTCATTTATAATCTCAATGTGACTGTTATGCGGTTATAATTACCAATGTGACAAAACAACTTGGTATTTTTTTCGAATTTTCTAGAATAATCTCACAGATTTCAGTAAGTTGATCGAAAGTATTCATCATTTGATGAATCTCCCCGGTATTAACTCCAATTTGTCAAAAATGTCGAATGTGACTGTTATGCAATTATGGGCAGTACAGCTCTGATCAGAGGCGCCAACTTCAAGAAAATATTGAAGGGCAAAAGCTCATCATTCAGGATTGCGGAAAAAAGTGTTTCTGGCTTCATATCTAGAAAATCATTGAATTTTTTAAAATAATATTTTTTTTTTATTTCACATTATGCACATTTATTTTGCAGGTGACAGGTGATGGTAGCGGATCTATACAGGAAAAATTAAATGACTGGTGACCATCGCGAAACGAATATCGCGCAAAGTGTCGAATGTTTACAATATTGTTCGGGACAACTGGGGTAACATGAAATGGAAAGGTATAATTATGAAGATATAAAAACTAACTATAAACATTTGACTCAAAATTGTTGACACCACATTCGAAATCTTGCGCCATCCGTTTCAACTTGACAAGTTTTACATTGTAGTTTTTCATTACTATCACCAATGCTGATTTCAGCGACAATTTTTCTTCGTCATGAGAAACTTTCAGATAGGCGGATTTGTTCTCTTCGTCACGTGGAGATTTTGTCAACCTAATCTTCTGATATTCAGCAGCAAAATGCGCTTAAAGACTAAATAAAACATATATTTAAAATTTCTGGAAATAATGTGGCTTCACAACAGAACGATATTTGTACAAATTTGACATACACGACATACCTACTTTCTGTTGAGAAGGTTCAAACAAACCTTAACTTTAATTGAATACGAGTAGGTATTTCAAAGTGTTTTTTTTTGTCGATAGGATAGCAGTGCATTATAAAACCCATCTAAATAGACTCTAAAAGGAAGACACTATTGCTATCGGATGTTCGGGGATTGTTTATTGTGCCAGTAAAATAAAACACGTACTCCCAATAGTAAACAAGCGAAAAAAATGGGTTATATCATCGCTCATTTTTTGTTGGGCTCTCGTTTGCTGCTGCTATTATACAACTTACGAAATATTGCCGATCATGGACCGATACAGATGGGATCTTCACTTGCTGTGATCGTGCTTCTAAATCAAATTCTACAATGCCTAATTAAGGTACATAGGGCAAACATTCCCACGTAACTTTTAAAGAGTACCTAGCTAACATTGAAAGGCTCTCTTTGTTTATTTTCTCTTTCCTTAATAACTGAGCCATATCATCCTCTTCCGTTGCGTTTTTTTTTTGTATGAAACGCTAGCCAAGGACATTGGCTATCTATAGTTTAAAATTTCCCAAAGAATTTAGTATTGTACTGTTAAAATCGATAAAGAGCGAAAATCATTCACTGTGTAATCAGGATTATTTCAGTCAAATTACCAGAATCTTACCAAAGTGAAATAAAGGTGCCGGGAAAAGGATACGCCTCTCTACTTAGATAAGCTACTGCGTTGAAAACTAATCTCCGGTTAGTAATCACGTTCGATGACCGATCACCTCATTTGAAGCATATTGAACGAAACACGTGTAGACTCTTAAAAGGTCCCTCCCATCTCACGTATCAGCTACCATCGCAGTTTATCATGTGCAATACAAACAAAAACAGTTTTCTGATATTTTACACATGTTAGGTAGTCGATAATCTCCGTCCACTCGGCGTGAATACGCATATGAACGATAGTCTATGCCGGTTATGCCGGGTACCAACTCGACTGGTTTTTTTTTACTAAGACACCGTCTGACGCAGCCGGTCGATAGAAGGAAATGGAACAATCGCGGTTTACTTTGTACTCACGTAATAACCTTTCTTCGATCAAGGCTCGCACAATGAACTAAGTGCGATAAAATATGCCGCTCGAACACACTAATATGCTTCGGGAGTCAGTGTTGGTACGTGGCAGCGATGATCCCACGGCTATGTCAATAAACAAGAAAGTTAATCTTTGGAAAATGAAAACAAACATGGATGATGGCAGGAATAATTATATAGTATACGTCATTGAAAACGAAATAATAAAAAAAACTTGAAGAATGCATTCTTCGTTTATGAACACGCGCCTAACTGATCATCTGCACGTTAAGGAGTCATCCATAAGTGATGTACATCTGAACATTATAGGAAGTCAACATTGAACCCTGTTAAAATCTTTCTATTTTTGAATTACGTTCCCTTAGAAGGTGCATTAGCAGCTTTCTTAGCATATTATTGATGTGATTATCAAACAAATTTTAAAAAGTTTTGAAAAGCTCTTATAAATTGTTAATGCAAAGTTATAAGCCAAATTAGAATGTTAAGCTCTTTGATTGTAATTATATTTCTTTGTTTTTTTTATTAAAAGCATTACTACTTGCAAATAGTTTATCATACATTGATTTCAATATGTTTCAGTTATATCCCCTTTTCATGTTAATTATTCCATGATAAATAACAAGAAATTGTCTTTGTTTTATTGGTCGCCCTACCATTGGTAGGTTACCATGCTTTCTCATTTTTTAGCTAAGATTTGAACGGTGACAAATGTACCCAAGCCTATGCAGACATGGAGTGATTCAAAGAAGCTAAACTCAGTGCCACATACAATTTCTTCACCATGTCGGAAAGCTTTTCCGTCTTACACCATGCCGCCCAAATAAACATTCTCCCGCTCGTGAGCAAGCGGCGTTCTTCGGTCTTCTTGTTCTTTAGTAAACGATGCACAGATATAAGTGTGTTTTCGCTAACTGCAGCACTGCGAACAGCAAACAGCAATCAAGTGTTTTTGAATGAGTTTTCCTCATACACGTATGAACAGAAGTTTTGGAAAGATAAGAAAAATTAATTACAAATTTGAATGCATACATTAGTATGGTTTATTCTTGTGAAATATATTTTGAGACTATTTTTAATAAGAGCAAACCAAAAAAAAATGAAAACTTGAATATTAATATTTTTGATTAATTCAAACAAAACAGGTATAAATATTATGCGCAAAAAAAATCTAACATAATTACATAACATAAGGTTCATGTTAAAATCACTCGACATTCGAATTGGCATTTGACAGAACCAGTTCTGAAAATCAAAAAGTAATCAAAAAGTTCTGAAGATCAAAAAGCAATGCAATTTTTCAAAAACATCAACAAAATTTCCAAATTGTTGAAATTACACATTTTAGAGAACTGCTCATTTTTTCGGAAATGTGAGAATTTGTTAGTCGTACCTAGACTTTCGAATGGCACTGTAAATCACTGATTTGAACTGCACCGTGATATGCCCTTTGATGTGCCAGTACAGTGCGACGGTCAATCGTCGAAAAGCAAGGAAAGTGGCGTGGGTTTAAAGGTGAAATGCCTTTAGGTCGGCAACGGGACGCCACCCCAAACGACAATTGATGGGCTGCTGCAATGTTGTCGCACGAAGCCTCACTACTGGGTTTGCACTTTGCTAGGAAATAAGCTATCCAATTTCAGTCGAATGAAGCAAAAACTCCGTATTGCACTTTTAGTTTAGGGTAAAACAAGCAAAAGTAACTAAAAAATGCAATATTAGCGTCACTTAAATTATTTTCAATCGATCCACGTGATTTTTACCGCAATACTTCCTTGGAAAACTTTATGTGTGAACCCCTTTTTCTTAAAGCGTTTGTAAGTTTGTAGGGAATTACAATTTTGTTATTGTTTAAGAATTTGACGCTAGTTCTCTAATTTCCAATGAAAATCCTTGAAATTAGTTAAAATTAGTCGGTTCACGTAATTTTTACTGCAATACTTTTGTGGACACCTTTTAAAAAAGTCCTGATTAATGTATAATTTTCAACAATAAATTATTGTGTAGAACAAATCATCTTAGTTTAATGAAACCATAAAGGGACCAAAAGGAGACCAGATAGGAACCAAGAAAACAAAAACAAACCAAACGGAATCATAAGACAAGGGTTTTTATAAGGAATTATCGGAGATTCCGACCAGGCATTTTTTTATCCTTGTGACATGACGACAAGAAATGTTGTAGGTATTTTATCATGTTTTTCTCCAACAATTTCATTCAAAAAGTGTTTGCTCAAAGTTTTCGTCATATATTAAAGACACGGACAGCCATTTGGCTGCGCAGACTGTAACTTAACACTAGATAGCGAAGCATGCTTTGAAGATATCTTTGTTACAACAGCGCGACCGCCCAAAGGTTAACGAATCACTCCTGTAGGAGTCTTTGAAAGATCTCTTAAAGTAATAACTTGAGAAATTGGTGTAACAGTTAGGAAAAAAAATCCTAGAACTGTCCCTACGAAAATTTTTAGTGTAATTCCTGTGCAATTCATTGGAGACAGTAGCGGTGTAATGCTCAATGGTTTCCTGGGACAAATTCTGAAGAAATTCCACTAAGAATCTTATGAAAAATTACTGAAGAAATATAAAATTTTAAAAGGCAAAAAAATGATAGAATTTTAAGAAGAAATTATCGAGTGATTCCTGTAGGCATTTTTGAAAGTCTTCCAGATGAAATCTCTGAAGAAAACACTCGAAGAATTACCTAAGCTGTCCTAAGAACCTAAGAACAGGAATAATTGCTGACAGAAAAATGATGTCATTAGAGACTTCCATTGAAATAATGACCAAGTATCAAAAAATGAACCTACTACCAGCCCTGTACAAGACAATCCAAAAGCTTTAATATGTAGCCATGCTTTCAAAAACTTTATCTTTTTCCTAAATGTGTGACAGTCATTCGCTCAGAATTTGAATGAACATTACAAATATTCGATTCAGCTATGTAAAACAATAGCTGTTTTATGTTTCTCATATGGACTAACAATAGCTTAGACTTAGACCAAACGTGGAACGTGATGATGATGAAGTGTGATAGTATGGCATAAATATATTTCACTGCTTGGCGGCTGAAAAAACCTTGCACCCGCCGATCCACTCACTGTTGGCATTAAAAATGCAGCCCCAACAGCGGGGCACATCATCCCATCTACCATCGTCAATAGGTTTCCCAACCAGATGGAAGAAACAAGATTATAACAGAATGTGCTTGTCTGATTGATTTTGATATTACTAGTTGTTGTGAAACATGTACCGTTTGTAGTTAAAAATAACCAAGATTCTAACAAATGTTGCACCAAATAAAATAAGAATAGGGAGCCGGATTCTATTCACTTTTGATTCACTTCGGCAGTGGTGTTTTTTAAAAGCTACTGAGCTCATATTTGGTCACAAAATGCGTCGTATTGAAGTGCTTCTTATTGCAACGATTCGGCCGAGAAAACCCCCCATACTAAAGTGAATCATTAATGTGCCCAAGTAACTCTGCACCCTATAACAAATCCTATTATAATTATAAAAACAATATTACAGAATGTGCTTCGAAGATGTTACAAAATAACAAAGTTATTGCAAATTACATTATGTAACAGTAAACTTCGGATGTTGTTTACAACAAACGTACAAACCCATCATGATAACAAAATTATATCAACTTCAGTTATTCTAGCTGAAGAAATGTGTTATAATCTTGTTATGTGATTCTGGTCGGGTTAGCGTTCAGATGTATACATTATACGCTGAAACGAGGGACCGGCCGGCCGCATCGAAGAGCACTGCGCTCAGCGCAACCATCACTAGCTAGTTGGTCGGTTGATTCTCTGAGTTCAGAGTTTAAAAATATAAAATTACTCATCCATTGAGGTTTCCAAAGTTCGTATACGAATACAGTTGCTGCTCGGATCGGCTAGGGGAGCGTGAAGTCCACTACTAGTCGCGTCTCGCGTATAATCGAATCGTCAAACCTTCACAAACAGCATCCAAAGTGCGAGAATGCAAATCACAAGCTTTTTGTATATTCTCGTTTTTGTTTTCGGCTGAAAGCGTTTGCACCATTCTCTGACGATACACCGTTTATTAGGAATTTCCTGCAGCTAGCTCTACCTCTTCAGACAGCAAGATCCCAGAGTTTTTCTCTATCAATGACGCAATGAAATATTTCACAAATGAAGAAACACTACAATAGCTCTTTCAATTCGGGAATACTTCAAAACCTTTTCAAAACAGTACAACGTTCATTAAAAATCTTACAAATAGAACATCACAACAGCATTCAGACAGCATGCCCAATGCAGTATAAATGCAATGCTTTTGTAGTGTTCAGTTAATGGATGTGTATAATGGAAGGGCTTTTGTGCGGTGACACTTTAAGCACAGGGAAGGTAAAAATAATACCAGGACGGAAAGAACTTAAACGATAACGGGAATTTAATATAGGCATTATCAACCTTTGAAAGATCACATGAGGTTTTACGCTACCCAATTCCGTGGGCATGTGGCAAGTAACATTGTAAACTGGTTAACACTTCAGTAGATAATCGTGATGTTATATTTCGCATGCACAGCATCAGCGCGATGTTTCTGGCGGTCAACTGTGCGACGACTGGAAGGTTAACATCAACAATTTTAATCTATCACTTGAAAGTGTCATCGACAACTTTGATGTACGATTAAATCGCAACCATGAAAGTGTAACAAAATTTTACATAACTCGCTAGAAAACGAAGTAATCGATAAGCACTTCATGATGTTTCATAGGCTTAACCGTAATAAAATGCATACAGTGCTACTTAAATAACATTGGAATCAATCCAATTAGATGTATGAAGACAGCAACAAAGAGGAGGAAAAAATAAAACCATATATGACCCATATTTCCCTGTGAGAAGGACTATTGGTCGTGTAAAGCATTAAATGTATTTGGTCGTGTAAAGCATTAAATCCAAACCAGGATAATATTCTTACCATCCATCTGCGATGCAGAAGAATGAGTCAGACACAGTTCGTCGCAGTGCCGTAAGAAAATAAGCAATCGGAAGCAAAATGAACGGTAGCCGGTAGCCCTGGAGTGGCGCCAATTTTTGAGCGATGAGAAAATTGGCTGGATAGTAAGCCCAAAAACGTTGGGAAATATTTATCACGAAGTTTGAACTCTAAATCAAAACGAGGAAAAGGCAGAGCAACTTTTGTAACCCGAAGCTTTTCTGCTCTACCATAGGCATATTTCAAAGAAGCAGCCTCCTCCAGCCTTGAATATTAGCGGAGTAAATGATCGAAAGAGTCTTGTCTAGAACTAAAGGCGCCTTATCAAATCATATATATATAGGGGGGCTGGGGGCAAGAAGGACACCTTAAGATATAGAGGTTCAAATCATAGTTGATTGGCACCATTTTTGAAGATTATTCCAGTGTAGGGGCAACCTCACCTCTTGTTCTAAATGATGTTATCGATAGATTTCAAAAATATAAGAATTACATGATGATTTGAGATTTTTGAAAATGTCCCTTCTTATGAGGTTTTTTAACGAGACACGGGGCAAGAGTGCCACTCGTATGGGGCAAGAAGACCACCAGAGCAAAATGCCACAAATTTTGTATATTATTATTTCTCCACTAAACGATAAATTCTAGAGTAAGTAAAGATATAAACTGGGGGATGAAAGTTGACTTACAGTTAAAAAGTAATTTTACGAAATTAATTAAGTTTTCATCTTATTTGACTGTAACAATAATAGTAAAAAAATTCAGAAACCATTTTGAATGTACAAGATGGTTTATTTTGATTTCATTTAGTAGGAAGCATTGATTTAATGCAATATTTAACAAGAAAAATAAAAGTTCATGTGATTTTATATGAGAAAATTGCGGTGTCCCTCTTGCCCCATAAGACATACTGTTTTTATATATGTAAAACTTAATGTCAAAAGAACTTTTTCGAAAAAAAATCCTCACAGCTATATTAAACAATTGAAAATCATCAATACTGTGCGGAAAAACAAATATGTTTTGTATTTATTGGGAGTCAAACCTTATTTTCAAGTCTTACATTCTTATAATATTTCGCATTTTTTTGCGTTGGTGAGTTAAATACATTTTTCTAATTTTTTGTACTAAACATTTTTAACTGTAATATTTACACAACCCTCAATTAGTATTCAATTTATTCTTATCGTGCGTTGAACATCAAAAAATTGATTTGAACTACGTGAAATTAGAGGTGGCACTCTTGCCCCGGGTGTCCTTCTTGCCCCATGTCCCCCTATATAGAAAATCCAAGAGTTGTCTGTCCATCAGTAACGCTTTCAAATGTTTCATTGAGCACTACAACAGCAGAAGGATCGAGAATTTTCGGTATCATTTTACGCTTTAATGGAATGTTCTGGAACTTTTGAAACGTCTCACAGCAGAAGAACACTACAACAGCATTGAAGGCTGTGATAATTAGAGATTAAAGCTTTCTAAAAGCATAAAGAAAACATTGTTTAATTGAAGTATGGTCAGTAACGCTCTGAAATGTTGCATGGTAAAGTTTCATTAAGCGTAACAAAAGCAATTTAAGAGCACTAAAATAGTCAATTTGAATGTTAGAACATTAGAAGAGTTCAAATTGTGGAGCACTAGCACTTGACAGTATATTTTTGAGTGGAACATGTTTTTTCTAATTTGTAGAACATTTTCAAGCTATAATTTATCGTCGTTTTCGTTTTAAGGAACTTAATCGGTGATTAAACCGTAAACAAACAAGTTCAATCGAACGTTAATCACGTCTGGGTTGAATATGTGATACAGAATGGGTTTCGTCAGCTCCAAACTAGGTTCCGAAACGAAATCGACATATGCAAAAACACGATAAACATGGAAGAGATAAATGTGCGCCAAATACTTGAGTTTTTTTTTAATTAACAGTGAAACCATCATGAGTCGACGAAGTCTTATGGTTATGGAACATCATAGTCCCGTAAAACAGCTTTCCAGAGCATTCCTGTTTTATGATCCATGTAATTGGATAAAATTAAAAAAAAATCATTAAAAAAACAATCCATGAACAATTGTCTGCTCCTGTTTATAAATAAATACATTGAGGAATAATTAGACGGAACTGTAAGGTGATTCAGGAGACTTCGTTTGATGAGTAAATCGTGAACGCTAAGTAATGACTTTCCATCATATCATTGCTTCATACCCATCTTCATATTTTCATAGGGCTAGCAGCAATTGAGTGTCTTGAAAATAGCAACTTTAGAGCTCTTGCCTGAAAAGAGACCAAAAAAGACCGAAAGGAGACCAAACAGAAACCAAAAAAGAGATCAGAAGGAATTAAAAACGATACCTAACTGGGACTAGAAGATAAATATTCAATTCCTCATAAAATCACATCAAACATTTATCTATGAATATTTCTAATACACCTAATATTTCTAATGTACCTGTTTTGGGAATTTTTCGTGACATAACGACCAGTAATACTGCTCGTATTACTTTTTCAAGATTTTCTCTAGGAATTTCATCAGAAATTAATTTAGAAATTTTCCAAATGATCCAAATATTACTCCGAAGATTCCTGCAGGGGTTCATTTTTTGATTATTTCCCATGGAATTCCCTAAGAACTTTTCTAAGGAAGTCCTTTAAGAATTTTGTTTCGGAAACCTCAAGAAACAACCTGGATTTTCTCAAGGATAACCACAGTAATTACCCCAGAAATTTCATCAGCAATTTCTCCAAAGTTGCCTTTAGGCTCCATCTCAAGAAATGATTTTATTCAAAATTATCCTTCAGAATTTCTTTTAGATGTCAACTAGGTATTTCTCTAAGGATATTTTCAGGTATAACTGCAGAGATTCCAAAAGTTTTCTTTAGAAATTCGTCCAGTAATTCATTCAAATATTTTTCAAGGATCTTTTGCAGGCATGTCTCCAGAGAAATGCCGAGTATTATTTTTTTATTGTTAAAAAAATGGAAGCTAATCCGTGAGGTTTTTTTAATCTAAAGTAACTTCTGATGCAACTTATTTAAGTTCTAGAGTCACCCTTGATGAATAAGTATTTCTGAAAGAACATATTGACTCTTGAGGAAGTTTTAAATTTCTTGGATAACTTTCGATTTTCATTTACTTAAAAATATTAACAGCTCGATGATTTATTATCTAGATAACTATTGCTAAAATGATTGAAAGAAGAAACATTCAAATCTCTGGATAATATCCCGTAGGATTTTCTGAAGGAAATATTGAAAAACATCAAACGGAATCCCTGAAGAAATTCATGTAGAGATGATCGGAGTATTTTCCGGAAAAATTATTGTGGTGTTAACAGGTATGGAACCTGGAATAAACTTTTGAAGATTCCATGGGAATTTTCATGAGAATTTCATTGAGACATTTTTGAACGAAATGCACATAAAATGCAGGAGAATTCTTTAGAAAAAAAATCTAGAGGAACGGAATGATCAATCCCATTTATCGAGATATTCTTGGAAAAATCACTAATAGATTTTCTAGAATAATTCTCCTCGATAATTTTTTTGAGCAATTCCTGGGAGCAATCGTGGATGAAAAGACGATTAGTGAAAAAATATATGGAGCATCCACTAATCGAGATATTCTTGGAAAAATCACTAATAGATTTCCTAAAATAATTCCTCGATAATTTTTTTTTTGAGCAATTCCTGGGAGCAATCGTGGATGAAAAGACGATTAGTGAAAAAATATCTGGAGCATCCACTAATCGACTAATCCTTCAGCCGAATAATCTAGTTGTTACCCTAGAATATCGGTTTTCATATAGTGCTCCGCGGAGTGTGCCAAGCCTTGGCAGGTGCTCCGCGACAGTTTTGATCCAATGCCTTGAAACGAAGCCATACCCAGAATATTATTTTAAGACCACTTGGTTGTTCTCTAGATGCTCATGCAAATCTAGAGGTGGTTTTAATTCGTCTTCCCATTATGTGTATTAGTGATGCAAATTTTTAAATTTTAGCTCCCCTATGCTTAAACGATTTTAATTATAATAAATAGCATCCTCCTAAAGTTTGAAGTAATTCGGAAGAAATTTGACTGTGCACACGCCATTTGAAGTTTATATGGAGATTACTATGGAAAACGCCAATCTTTTGTGTTCAGCCCTCTATCTCTTCGTCATAATATTTTATGGAAAAGTGAACACACTCATCTCATGTGAAAACTTCCCAGCTACAACTTTGCCGAAAACCACTTTTTGATTGGACGTCAGGATAAATTGTTATTCATCATCAGCATGCTAGCATGTAGCATGCTTCACCAACTGTTCGGCAGGCAACAGTGGTGCTCCTGGTGGGAAGAATAGATCAAAGTAATCCAGGCTACTATGTTCTACAGCAAAAAAGCAGTGTTGCTATTGAAGTAATTGAATGATCATCTCAGCATGATATAGACTTAGTTATCAATAATAACAAATTATCCTTACGTCCCATCAAAATGTGGTCTTCAGCAAAGTTGTAGCTGGGAAGTTATCACATGAGATGAGTGTGTTCACTTTTCCATAAAATATTATGACGAAGAGATAGAGGGCTGAACACAAAAGATTGGCGTTTTCCATAGTAATCTCCATATAAACTTCAAATGGCGTGTGCACAGTCAAATTTCTTCCGAATCACTTCAAATTTTGGGAGGATCATTTTCATCATAATTGAAATTGTTTAAGCATAGGGGAGCAAAAACTTCAAAATTTGCATCAGTCTAATGTGTATCTTCACTGTCATGGTGGATCAGGTAACAAAGTTTTTACACGTCTTATAAACAGCGATGTCAAAATCACGATAATTTTTTTTAACATTAATGTACCTCGGATATTTTTACGAAAACGTTCAACATTTGAGCAAAGATTTTGTTATTGAATGGTCAACAATATTCAGTCGGGAAAATTTATCATACACTTTGTATGGGACAGTTTTGCTGCAAAATTGTGTTTTATTGAATTTATGATGGAATACAACTCATAAACTTAAAGATATCCAATTACCGGACAGACTATTTTGAAACTTTCTGGTTGCGAAAGTCTTGTCAGGATACTTACTTTTGGATACTTCTTCTTCTTCTTTCTGGCGTTACGTCCCCACTGAGACAGAGCCTGCTTCTCAGATTAGTGTTCTTATGAGCACTTCCACAGTTATTAACTGAGAGCGCTTACTATGCCAATGACCATTTTTGCATGCGTATATCGTATGGCAGGTACGAAGATACTCTATGCCCTAGGAAGTCGAGAAAATTTCCAACCCGAAAAGATCCTCGACCGGTGGGATTCGAACCCACGACCCTCAGCTTGGTCTTGCTGAATAGCTGCGCGTTTACCGCTACGGCTATCTGGGCCCTTCTTGGATACTTATTCTCTAAAATTTATTCTCGGGACATATCTGAGGAACATTCAACTTCTATAATAATCGATATTTTTATACCGTGATACAAGAATATTTCACAAATTTGTTAATCAAGCAATTCTGTCATTATCAAACCAAGCATTTTTATATATTAGGCGAAAACCCAAATAAAGTATTATTTAGATGCCAAATTGTCATACTTAAAGCTTGACGTAAAAAAAGCTTTCTCAATCATATAAAATAAATCAATTTAAACAAAAATTATAAAATAAGGTGATGATAAACCGAAGCCAAACCTCAAATTTTCTCGAGCACAAATCTGGAAAATCAAACATCCATTCAGGCTGAAAACTTGATCGATTAGTAACCATTAGCAAGTGACCAATCGATCAAGTTTTTGCTTAGACGAATGTTTGATTCTTCAGACTGATGTTCTTGAAAATTTAAGGTTTGACTTCGAAACATCTTCACCCTAGTAAAAGATTGGCTAACATAAATCTTACTTCACGATTTTCATAGGAATTATATGATCGATTTGAGCTCGTAAGAAATCTAGATTTCAAACGAAGTGGTGATGAAGAACAGGTGCTCCGTACAACAATTATATTTCAAAAGGTGCTCCGCGTGCCAAAACAAAAACTGAAAACCTCTGCTCTACAAGATCTTCCGAAAATGCATCAAAAAAAATCTTCCCAGTCAAGTGAATAAACGGTTCAAGAGCTTTTGATAAAATACGTTCCGAGGTTTTTTTTCAGCAAATCCAAGGATAATCTTTGGTATTTTTTTAAAGTAATCACTGGGGAAATTACTGTAGGTAATTCTAAAGATCTTCCTTTGAGCATCCTTTGAAAACCCACTGGATGCATTTCTGGAAGAAAAGGTAGACGAATCTCCATCTGGATAAATCCCCAAAAGTTTCCTGATGAAATCTCTGAAGAAATCGAACGATAGTTCCCGAAGCTTTTCCTCGATGAATCAGAGTAAAGCTTCTAAAAGAATCAGTTGAATATGCGCGTAATAGTTTTTGAAGGATTCACTAGAGCCTGCAGAATTTTTCATCAGAATGCACTGTAAGCAGACGATCTTTGAAACAAAATGTTAAGACTTCTCTCTAAAACTTATTATATGTTCTGAGATTTTTTGACAGATTTTTCCGCTGAATTTCATCAGAAATTCTTATATATGAAAAAAATTGGTGTATGGAAATGGGATTAGTTTCAGAATCCATGTATAAATTCCGAAAAAGAATCACCACTGTGAACGATTTTCTGGTGGAAATACAGGTGGAATTCTTTGAAACTTCTGAAGGACTTTCTGGAGATATCTTTCAATGAATGCTTTAACAGTTCCTAGAAATATATCTATAAAAAATCTTGGGAATAATTTTTGCAGTACTTTTTCAACGTATCCTTGGAGCACGTCAACGAACTTCTGTATGAATTCTTGGAGGAATCTTCGAAAACTTCATGTATCAATAATCAGAAAAATAAAATAAGTGGGAACCAAATGGATAATTTTGGTAACATCTTAGAAAAAAAACACTTCGGCTTTAAATACAAAGCGACCGAGTCGCAAAAATCACAAGAAATACAAACACCTGCAAACAATGAAATTCTAGCTGCACCTAAGATTAGTTAGGTTACTTTTCTAGGTAAAAATTCGATGACCTCAGAGGGGTTAATGGCAAAAGCAACGTAAACCTCCATTATCATGTGATGGTTCGAACAAAATCCGTTCAATCACGACAAATGAAATGCGACAGAGCCACAGAGAGATAAGAGGGCTTCGTGTTTTTGCCGAATTTGTGCCATAATATGGAGAAAACGCATTCGGTCGCTTATTCAACCGTGCGGCAATCAGGAGACGTCGTCGACGACAAAGTTTTCTTTGCTTGACTGGCTGTTGCTACTGCCACCACCGTCGTCGATGGTAGACTAGGATGGAGAGGAAAATCTGGAAAATCAATAATATGCGTCCTCAAAGCAGGAAAAATGGTAGATCAGAAAAAATAGCACCGATCACGGCTATTCGCTTCTCGAGTGTTTTCTTTTCAAGTGGAACTAGATATCGTGTATTTCAATCAACTTGAGTTTTTTTGGCAATTTCAACACAACAATCCAGAAGATGATCATTTAGTAAACCTACCAAACTTGGTGTAAAGATTGCCACTGCCAGTCGAGAAATGACGGAAGCAAACACAATTCAGTGTGTCGAACAAGCAGTTTTCTGTCGCCTTCGCTTGGTATACCAGTAAAATGGAAATCTTGGTACGGACGAAAGATACAGGTTAAGTCCAAAAATAGACTTTTTGCTTGCGATTTTGTGGACGCATGGAAGCAAGTTGACTCAATGGTTGTTTGCTTATATGTTTAGAATACAGAAATTTCTCCAGTGACTTAGGAATTAATATGAACCGGTTTTACATTTGCACAGATCATTTTTCCAAACTTATTTTTTCATCACAATCAAGCCTAAGTTCAATACACGGTATGTTGCTAATGGTATCAACTAGTCACATTAACACTTGAAACATATTTTACTCACCCAATCGTATGTTTCGCAGGAATCACACTAATAGACGGGCTGATTTCGTAAAAAGTTACAATCCAGTGACAGGTTTCCAAAGCATTAAGCAATAATTTTGTCGATCAAATGACACCTTCACATAAAGCAGAAAAATCTTTTTGCCGTTTTCAGCACATTCGCTCGATACTGAGTCTTCTTCCCCGTACGAATTTTTGCCACTTCTCTCGTGTTCCTGTGACCGTGTGACATGGATGGAAGCATACAGAATACTCTGCCGAGCCGAGCTTCCCTTGCACGTACTCTCTATACACCAGTAGGGTATGGTACACACTCACAAACATCCGTCGCCGATGAGGAACCAAGTGACCGCGAGTTGCGATTGCGCAATCGTTGCGTCGACATCACCATCATCATCATTTCCAACTCCAACGTATTGCGGCGCTCATTTTAAATCCACATCCAGCGGCAGCGGTAACTCGCTAATGGGATAGCCGCTATACAAACGCAATGTCAAAAATCAAGTTGGCTTGGATTTTTGTTTATCTTTTTCGTATTCGATTTTGATAAATATACAAAAATAAGTAATTTTTTCTGTGATCGCTATTATATTTTGTCATTGTTCAGATGATCGCATTTCGTGGATTTTTCTTACACAGCACAATACTGAATCGGACGAATAGACGGATGCTCTCGCACTTCTGCTTGCCCCTCAATATTTTGATTTTTCCTGCTTCTGGCTGCTTCCCGTCGTCACCTTGCGTGTCGTTCTGGTTGTTGTTGTTGTTATTATGAGAGGGTATCGCATTCTCGCTAGCATGACAAATGATTCTCATTCGCTCTCGCATCCATTTGGACATAAGTAGACTCAAGGAAGCCTTCACTGCTGACACGGAACGAAGCGATGGCAACAGTCCAAAACTGTTGGGCTCCGCAGCGAAACGTTCCAAAAATCTTTTGCACTTTGTGCACCGACCAGCCCAAAGCCCCTGGGATGTAAGCAAGATTGAGTAAATCGGTAGGAGGTGATAGCAGCTGATTATCACCAGTTGTCGATGATATCTGCGCTCTGTAAGTTTGGAAATGAATTACATTCGTGTGCACTGCTCATGTGGGTAATTGAAAACAGGGTGCGATACCGATTTCCGAAAATGTCAAGACCAACAATTGAAAAGGCCTCAAGTCCAAAATGTAAACAAATCGGTTTTCTGCTGATTTCAGTGTATAAGAGCCTATTCTTACTAAAACATACAATAGTCATTCAAAAATATGCATAAAAGTTGAAAAAATAACATTTTTCTAAAAGGCCCCATCTCATTTTCCGCTAACCAGGATGTTGATCGCAAATGCGGCCTTTTCTCAAAAAGGCCTCATTTCTATATCTGACGGAAACCGAGTTGAGGCCTATTAAACAAACATCAAAATTGCAATGTAGATTGCGAAAGACGTTCCAAATTAACTAAGTAGATGCAGGTTATACTACGGAGCGACTGCTCCTTGTATTATTTTACACAGTGGTTGTCTAAACGGCGAACATTATCGGGTTCCTGTAGACTGATGTATTTTGTACCATACTACTTAATAATACCTGTGTCAGCCTGTCTGTACTTCACAAATTATCAACAAAAACACGATTTAGTTTCAATTGCATAAAAAATAACGTTCAATTGCAATATTATTTCAATTGAACCAATATTTCCATACATTTTCTCGACGACAAACTCGCGTTGCACATACATAATGTTCATGGATGACGAAGGGTTCAATCAATCACATATTTAATCGACCGCACGAATCTTCTCTTGCTGTAGGGATCTCCATGTACTTTACTTCACCACTTAACACTCTTCTACACTTCAAATTTCTTATTTCATCATCAATTTTGAATGATTTTCAAAAGGCCTCATCAGAAGATGATGAAAAAACAAGCCACAACTAGAAGGCCTCAACACATTTTAAAGTAAACAAAGGCGTCAACTCACAGGCCTCATCAGCGTCGGCCGGCGTCTATGGGCACAAATGAAAAGGGCTGCAGAGCTTTTGGTGAAATAAAAGCCTCATTTCCTTTGACTCGTTTTTTAGCAGGATTTTTTGCTAAAATGATAGTAATGAATATTCATAGCTATAAATCAGTTTATCCATCGACTTTCTGGACGATAAAATAACATACAATGCTTAAATTCATAATTTAAATTTGATTTATTGTATGACAAAACAAGATTGCATTTTTCTCATTGTTTACTTTTTGGAGATGAGGCCTTTTGAATTGTTAGTCTTGATGTATTCCATTCCATATTCAAGATTCTTTAGGATTCATGTGATAATCCTTGGAATTTCTATGAATATATTTTAAATTCTGATTGAAATCTTAGGGATTTTGGGGGAAGTCTCGAATATTTTGATAGCATTTTTTAGAAATTATGAAAAGGCTCTTCGATCTACTGAACTTCGAATTGAATTGACTGAATTGATCAACAGCATTGTAAAATCCAAGGTTTTCCAAGTGATATTCGCTAGCCTTATGGTGTCCTGAGAAAGCATTTGCTTTGAAGTTAAATATTTCTGAGCATTTTCTTTGATATTTTGAAGGTGTCTTTTAGATGCCCAACTGGAATCTTGGGAATGCTCAAAAACCGACATCTTTTCTTGACATTGCGTCAAGCGGCGATTCATAAATCGAGTATTTGCGGATGCCCCAAAAGGGGAGTCTTATCGCGGCTGTTGTGGAATCTTATGCAGATCTACTATTGGGACGGGGTTGGTGGTCCAATGGCTACCGCTTCTGCTTCATAAGCAGAAGGTCATGGGTTCAATCCCAGGCCCGTACCTTTCCTTGTACTTTATAGTTGTATCTTTCACTTGCTTCCATCTTATACTCTTAATATATCACAGTTGATATATAACGGTTCATAGCATTTGCTAGAACCCGAGACGGACAAAAACTAAATCGTTTCCCTACGCTTCCATTCTTCCATCATTATGACGTGGCAGGCGTCATTGTTGCCTAAAATAAAAGATCACTAGTACTTATACAGTGGGAGTGTCCGTTGGACCCAAGCGCTCATCTGGTTGGATTCTTGCGTAAGTGCAGCTGATCTGGCGATACAGGAGTAGCAACCACGGGCTCAAGCTCAAGCTCTTGTAGCAGATCTACTTAGTAATAGCAGTTTTTCAATTTATGGATTTGCTGGCGACTATCTAGCTTTGATAGTGCTTTTGAGGTGTGGTGTCGCCAATATGGCCTTTTGGTGATCGCAACCACGATGGAATTCGATACCTCACATTGAATTCAGAGTCAAGAAAGCTTGCAAGACGGTGAACATTTGGTAAAACTTCAGACCCCAATTTTAAGTCCATCAAATGGGTGTATGGATGTTTTGTATGTTGGCAAAAAGACAAAGTGACAACAATAATAACTCACTTAAAAGACACTGCACCATTTTCAGGTGGAAATATTGGCTTTTATGTGTGTAGCTGAAGATTTCTCGAAAACTTATTCATACAGCCGTAAATCAGAAGAGAAAACAAACTGGTACAACAAAAACGTCGTAAGTAATTGAACAAAACGGATCATCATTTTGTCATTAAGTTTTTGTTAAAAAATGATATAAAATATGATTTTTTTCACACGTGCTGCTTGCTCGTGAAGTTTTAAGGATACACTTGAAGAAAAATGTCAAAATGTAGATTTATCTCAAAAATAAATTTAATATAAGGTTTTAATTCTTTTTATTTTTTTTCTCCAAAGCGTTTGAAAGATACTTCCGTCGTTTTGAAAAAAGTATTCAATATTTTATAAAAACTTCGTCACCTTTGGGATGACTCAGTTTTTTTTTTTGAATTTCTTTATTAGTATCATTTCAAACATTACAATATTTTTTTATATCTAGGTGTCATGCAGTGGCGACTCGTAATTTAATTTTTTACCTGTTCAACGACTTTGAAGCATATTTAGAATCTAAAACATACTGTACGTAACTGGAATCGTCATTTCTAGCGGTTTTCTACTTGATAGATTTATCCCTGAAATTAATGGATTTATAATCGTTGAACAGGTAGATTAGAGGTTAGGGATTCACCACTGGTGTTATTTGTTAGACAACACTATCATCCTAATTTGGTAAAACTTAATTAGGTTTCTATCACCTTTTTTTTAACAACATACTAGGTACATTTTATTTGCCGTAGCAGTTCAATGTGATTTTTGAATGTTATTTTTTGATCTAGCATGAGCTCAAGATACTTAACTTCATCTGACTAATTTACTGGAACTCTTCTCATCGCGATAACATGTCTACTTGAAGGTTTCAAATAAAGAGCTTTTGGTTTATGTGGGTTGTTTGAGTTTTGAAAGCATTTGGAGAAATCTTCTATTTTTGCAAGTATGAATAAAATATATTCAAACTTTTTTGCAATATACTAAGATGACACGTAGGCTGCGTCCTTTGGCAGAGAGGCCTGTGTCATCAGCAAACAAAGTGGTAACCCTGGTAGGTCAGATAATATTGGTCCCAAAATGTACCCTTGAGAAAACCCAGCTCTTACAGTAAGTTATTCAGACTTGGAGTTTAATAATTACCCTGAAGTGAACGATTTGGCAAATAACTTTGGATTATTCTAACAATAAGGACTGTTCATTTTATAAAGTGGACACTTTGTTTTTGCTATATCTTTTTTATTTATTGATAAAATCGTAATGCGGTTTTCGTTCAACTATTATTCTACAATACTATTAATATATAAGATCTTAGAAAATGCTTTTGGTTGAAGAGCCAAATAATTTTTCCAAAAACTCCTAAGAAAAGCTGTTCGTCAAATTTTAACATTATTTTTCGCAAAACAAAAATCCTAATTGGTTTTATTGTCACCTGGGGACTTAATAAGTAACTCTATGAAGGCGTAAGTCATTTTTCATATTAATACTATATTAGGACTTCCGTCAGGACGTACTTCTAACCAAAAAAATTCTACTCATACCGATCCCCTTCAATTTTAAAATGGTTTTCTCTAAAAATATAGGGTGAAAATGATGTTATTATATCTGTAAAATTGTTGTTCCAAAAATAACTTGATTTTTTCCATCAGGCTTCTAGTTGATGATACTTTCGAAGAACAAGCCCTTTTTGAAAATAAAAAGTATAAATTGTCGAATTTTCCAGCCAATTTCTAACAATCATTGATTTTGATAACCTCCAAAAACCGACCGTTCTAATCGTTGTTCCATATTCGTGTGAAATTTAATTAATTTTGGAGAATTTTTATTATCACAACATTGTACAATACTAGTCAAACGATGTGCAGAAAACCGATTGAAATTTCATTGATAAATTAAAAAGATACAGCATGCACAAGGTGTCCACTTTATAAAATGAACAGTCCTTATATGTTGGAAAATTAAGTTTTTTACAGTTTCATGCCAAACACAGTCAAATGCTTTTTCTATGTCTAGAAGAGCAAGACCAGTAAAATTGCCTTGATTTTTTTTTTTTTTTTTTGAACGAATGAAGTTTGTTACACGTAAAAGTTGATGAGTGGTCGAATGTCCATTGCGGAATCCAGACTGTGCATTGGGAAAAATTGAATTTCCATTTATGTGGACCACCATTCTGTTCAAAGTGACCTTTTCAGATAGTTATTGATGGAGGAAAGCGAGCTGATTGGACGATAGCTAGAAGCTTCTGCAGGATTTTTGTCTGGTTTTGAAATTGGTACAACCTTAGCATTTTTCCATTTGTCAGGAAAATATGCTAATTGAAAACATTTGTTAAATATATCAACTAAAAATGATAAGCTACTTTCTGGAAGTTTCTTGATGAGGATGTAAAAAATTCCATCATCGCCAAAGCTTTCATATTTTTGAATTTTTTAATAATAGTTCTCACTTTTTCCAAATCAGTCTCCCACGAATTTTCGAAAACGTTCTCTTGATTGAGCATATTTTCAAAGTCCTTGATTCTATTGGACTAGTAAGTCCTAAATTGAAATTGTGCGCGCTTTCAAACTGTATAGCAAGTTTTTAAGCTTTTTCGCAATTAGTTAGCAATAATTTGTTTTCCTCTTTCAATGCCGGTATAGGCTTCTGAGGATTTTCAAAATTTTAGATAATTTCCAAATGGGTTTAGAGCCAGGGTCTAATTGAGAAATTTTATTTTCAAATTTTTTGTTTCTTAAGGTGAAGATGAATCGAAGCCAAACCTCAAATTTTCAAGAGCACGAATCACACCTAGCTAGTGACCAATCGATTAAGTTTTCAGCTTAAATGGATGTTTGGTTCTACAGATTCGTGCTCTTGAAAATTTGAGGTTTGGCTTCGATTCATCTTCACCTTAATTGAGAAAAACATTTCTTAATTTCTTTCTGCAAGTCTTGCCATATAATTTTCATAGCAGGATCGCGAGTGCGTTGAAATTGCCTTCTCCTCACGTTTTTAATACGGATCAAGAGTTTAAGATCATCGTCTATAATCACGGATTCAAATTTTACTTCACATTTTGGAATTTTAATGCTCATGGCTTCAACAATGGAATTTGTTAAAGTTTCAAGAGCAATGCATCAAGTTTTGTTTGTAAAGAAATGTTAACATCGAGAATAGAGTTAATATATGATTTATATATATTCCAGTTGGCTCAAAAATAATTTAAGTTGAGCTGATTGGATTGAGAATCGCTTCATGGGATATTTGAAATGTAACAGGGACATGATCGGAATCAAAATCAGCATGAGTAACTAATTGGTTACAAAGATGACTAGAGTCGGTTAAGACCAGTTTCTAGAAAAGGAAAAACATGTAGGGCTATCAGGGTATTGAAATGAGAAATATCCTCAAGAGCACTCATCAAATAAAATTCTGCCGTTGGAATTACTTTGAGAAGTATTCCATAACCGATGTTTGGCATTAAAGCCACCAATGACACATTTTTTTGACTTATTGCGAGTCAATTTTCGCAAGTCAGTTTGGAGCAAATTAACTTGCTGTCCAGACCATTTAGAAGACAAATAGGCAGCTATGAAAGTATATTTACCAAGCTGTGTTTCAACTGAAACACCCAAAGTTTCAAAAACTTTAGTTTCAAATGACGTAAACAGTTGATGTTTTATACGCCTATGAATGATGATTGCAACTCCCCCACATGCCCCATCAAGTCGATCATTACGATAAACAAAAAAGTTAGGATCTTTTTTGAGTTTGGATCCAGGTTTTAAATATGTTTCAGTAATAACTGCTATATGCACGTTATTAGCTGTAAGAAAATTAAACAGCTCGTCTTCTTTACCATTCAAGGAACGAGCATTCCAATTTAAAATATTTTAACAATTATTATTAACAATTATTATTTGGATCCATTAGAAAAACGTAATCCATTAACAATTTGATTTGTAAATTTTACACTAATTTGGACTGCTTCAGTCATATTGGTGGCTTTGAACATTGCATCAATCATTAGATTCAATTGTTCAGTTAGAAAATTAGAAAAAAATCAGAGGCAGACATATCACTTGAAGTGGGTACATTTTTTGATGATTTCCTTTAAAATTTTCGGTAGACGAAGAGGCGGAGTAGGAGTTATCTGTGGCGGCAGGGTTTTTTTCATTTGATTTGAAACAAGTAGAATTGGCACTCACAGTACGAATAGGGGAGGAGTTCAAATTACCTGCTACGATATCGGCAAAGGATTTTCCGTGGGTAGATACATTCGAAATTAAAAGATTCGAACGTCTATCCGATGGATTAAAATTAGTTTGTAAATGAGCATGAAATTATGATCTTCCTGATGGGTATGATTCTTGATCAAGCGATCGTTAACTGAAAAATGAGCATTGTTCGAACTCTACCAGGCAAATTCCGGACCGTTATCGTAACGGATACTACTGTTCATCTGCCTGGCACGAGCCTCGACGACTCGCCTACGCGAAGGGCAAGCCCAAAAATTTGACTTATGATTGCCCTCGCAATTCGAGCATGTAAACTTGGTGGTATCTTCATTCACTGGACAGACGTCCTTAGCGTGAGAAGAACCTCCGCAAATCAGGCATTTAGCATCCATGCGGCAATTTTTTGTACCATAACCCAACTTTTGGCGCCGACGGCACTGAGTGGGGTTCTGGTAATTTCCTCCAGGTTTCTGGAAATGTTCCCATGCCACACGGACATCGAACATAAGTTTTGCTTTTTCTAAAGCTTTAATATTATTTAGATCTTTTTTGTTAAAGTGAACTAAATAAAATTCTTTCCGAACAATGCCAGATTGGGTTCTCTTTTTCATAATGATTACTTGGACTGGGGAAAATCCAAGTAAATCATTTGTTCCATTTTTGATCTCTTCAGGTGACTTCTAGTCACTTGAGAGACCTTTCAAGACGACTTTTAACAAACGTACAGTTTTGTCGTAACAAGTAAAAATTTGTGCTTCTTCTCTTCAAGATGTTTGAGATGAATTTCGCGATCTTTAGAGTTTCCGGCAAAACGTGACAGTCTCCTTTCTTTGCGATTCGGAAGGAGACCTTGATTCCCCTAATGGAGTTCAAGATCTCCTGCCTAAATCCCCCAAATTCGGAACAACTGACCACGATATGCGGCACTTTTTGCTTCCTCATTTGAATCAAAGAGCCTGGGCTAGAGACTGCATCGATTTGGTGTTCGGAAAATTTGTCTAGAGCATTGAACTGATTGTTCATTTCGATGCAATTACTAAACATTATCCATTTCACCATTGGAAGAAAGTTCCCATTTCGGAGAAACGTCCTTTCTCCCATTCTTGTCACGTTTAGTGGCAGTTTTAAATCCCACTTTTTTGGAAGCAAGTTGTGAATTCAGAGATTCACCCTTCCTTTTGTTTGTAGTTGAAATTATGTTTAGTGAATAAACGAAAGAATCGTCACGTGACCTCTTAAGAGGTTTTTTCCCAAAACGGTGTCTAAGAAGGATTACCACCGCTAGCTTTCGCGAATCCAAACAAAGATCTTAAAGGGATCAATAGTAGAAAAAATAGTACTGAAAAGTACTGTTTTAGTAGTACTGAAAAGTACTGTTTTAGTAGTACTGAAAAGTACCGTTTTTAATTTAAGCACTGAAAAGTACCGTTGTTGTAGCACTGAAAAGTACTGTTTTATTGCTTTAGGTAGTTTTTAAGAAACTTCCAAGAGCATAGAGAATTCGTGTACGCACAGCACGAAGGTACGATGCGCACTTTAATTTTTTTTTTTGGTTGTTATTCCAAACTGCTTCTGGCTAATTTTTTTTTCGGAAGGCAAATTTAAGATTCCTTTTAAAGTCACAGATCTCTGGAGAAAGTTAACAAGTAAGGTCTATCAGATATTAGGTCTTGGTTTTCGCCAAAGTTTATTGAAATACTTCGGTCAGAAAATTCAGCTCAAAATTGCTCTCCAAGCTTAACCAGAATCTTTTCCAAAACTTTTGTCAGATTTTTTTTTACATTTTTCCGTTAGAAAGGTTACAAAATATTCAACTGAATTCTTCCATAAAGTTAGCCTGGAATCCCTACCTTTCTTGACACTTTGATTTACAAATCACATTATATTTATAATAACAAATAAATATTTCTTGCTGTTTGTGTTAGAAAAGCTCAACCAGCCCTAAATTTCATTATCATCAGATCACAAAAATAGTGACTTTAGTGACTATTTTTCTGAAAAAAAAGTGACTCTAGTGAGTTTTTAGTGATCAGGTCGAAAAAAAAAATTAAGTCATATACAGCTTTATGTCATTTTTACAGCTTCAAAACTATTATGTTTAAGTGATTTTTACAGCTTCAAAACTATCTGTACTCGTGTATTAAAACGATCAATAAAAGATCAACAGTAATGTAATAAAGTTTAGCCAATATTTTTATTATAAAAATCCTTCAAGCTGCCAGTTATATAAAAACAGTACAAAATTATCGCCCAATAACTTGGTATTAAAGTAAGGAAAGTAATTTCTACTTACGTATCGCTGAATCACTTGTTTTACCTCTACTCGCCGATACGCCACTGATACTTGTCGGAGAAGAAATTTAACAGAAAAAAAAACAGTCCACGAAGAGCAATAAGCCAGTAGCAGGAAATCAGTCTTTTTGTGTATAGTCACTAGTAAGTGAAAAACGGTTTTATGCTCCTCCCTGCGACAGTATGCGTATGCACGCCGAAGCATAAACCTACATTTCTATTATGTGCGGCGTATCTCAACATCGAACTCGGAGCGAATGAGGCGAAGGCATGCCTGCATGTGTATGTGCGTGTTGGTATAACGGGAAAGAATGTATGCGTGCTCAAATAGGGTGTCCCAGGAAGAATCGATTGTTGAAATGTCAGTTTGCTCAACCTTAGAATGAAATATATGCCTATTTTATTGCACTTTGGGAGGATATTTCAATTTTTATTTTTAAATGGTTTGAGTTTTTGTCATGTCAATTTATGAAAAATGATCATTTTCGACAAAAAATGTCATATTTCAAGCGTGTGGTAGAATAAGGGCGTAAGTCGCATGCTCTATTTCTCTTCATCGATCCTCTCTTTAGTAAATAATGGTGACAGGATGCAAGTTTGTTAGTATTTTTCCACTTCCAACCGCTTGGGAGCAATGCAATCTTGTGTCCTGAGGTGAAAAAATGCTGGTAAACTTGCATCTTGTCACCTTTATTCACAAAAGAGATGATCAATGAAGAGAAATCGATCTTGCGACTTACGCCCTTATTCTAGCACACGTTTGATTTTGCCGTTTTGTGCAGATGCTTTTTAAACCTACTATGATTTTTTTCAAGGGATATGTTTAGGTACTTGTGCGGTATTATTATCGATTTCTTATTTACCAAAATCTTAGCCGAAAATACACAATCCCAGGCCCATTGTTAGTATCAATTCAAGCGTGTGCTAAAATAAGGGCGTAAGTTGTATCGATTTCTCTTTGTCGATCCTCTCTTACGTGAATAAAGGTGACAAGATGCGGGTTTGTTAGCATTTTTTTACCTCAGGAAGCAAGATTGCATCGCTGACTTGCGTCCTGCAGTTTTTACCTCCACCCCCTCTCTCCCCTGTCGCGCTTTTAACGTTCAACTTCAAAAGCAGTTTTTCCTTTCAAAACTAAAAATTATTCGATGAAAATGTGTTCACTACGTTTCGGTTGGAGAATAGAATACAGTGAACACATTATTTTCCTGTAAATTCTCTCAACTTTCAACGAAAAAACTGCTTCTGAAAATTCCGAAATTAATGACGGATCCTGCCTTCATATTAGTACGAAATGCAGGCACACATTCGTAGAGTCCCCATCTCCCGAACGATTGACGTCATTCATGAATGATCCCTAACCAAAATTAAAATAATTTTGATTGTTTGTAGTTTCATCAGGCAATATCGTGTAATGGAACATCGACTAAAGCTAACATGGGCGGGCTTCATATAAACTTCTCTGCGATGCACAGATGAGGCGATTTCGCCGTTTTTCTGAGAAGTTGAAACTGAACCCAAAATTTTCAACATAGATCCTCAAGCGCTTCGAGTGAGAATGCAAAAATGTGAGGATGTTTTCTGGTACTCTCTTTCTCTTGTTACACACCTTTACTCACGCTTCAAAAGAACTCTTGAGTGACCCGCCCAAACAAGGCAGTCCTCGGGGAATTGTGAGAGCACTCTTTTTTAATGGAATTTCACTCTGTTGTGTTTTGTGCTGCATCTTCCTCGCTTATTTTTAGCATTTTTTCGCTCCCTCGCAAAGAGGCAAAGGCAGCACTCTGCTCTAAAGTATGTCATAGAACTCTGATGATGTTGAGGAACATGATCAAGCCTGAACATGGGAGACCGTTTTATTTTCCCTAAATTTTGTCTAACTCCAAGAATGTTCATCAAAATTTTGCCGAGAAGCACATCTCGAGTTTTAGTGAACCGATGAAACTGAAAATTTTATAGGTTGTGCGCTGCATATAAATAATAATATAATAAATTTTTCATCGATATATGGAGTGGTAATTGAGATTTGCTTCTTCAAACGGATAAGGAGATTATAATGACGTCCCGTGCGGCCTTAAACGGACAAATTGACGTGAGTTTTGCGAAAAAGTTACACGTCTTCTTGGTGAGAAACGAACTCACGACTCCCTGTTCACTAGATAGGGCGCGTTGCCCCTACACCACGAGAATACTCATTGGAGCAGAAGTTAACCTGAATTCGATTTCAACTCAATAATCACGTGGTCATCTTTCGCAAAGCGCACCTCTTTCGGAAGAATTAGATGCTTATCCAAACACAACGCTTACTATTTATATGCAATGCCTAGCCCGAGAACGCATTATTTATTAGGTATTGAAATACAACACACTACTCGCCAACGACGTACTGGCTGAGATCTATCGTGCGGGCTTCCAATGGGCGACGTTCTCAACGACCGGTTACGATACATGAATACATTGCTTGATAAATATTTGTTTAATAAGTTATGACTTAAGTGAACAGGGAGCCGTGAGTAACCAACTCTTAAAAAATCATCAAATAGTGATTGTAGAACAGATTGTTTGTAATCGTACGTTAAATCTCATTAAATTTTAGTGTTGTGGATAATACACTATCACACACTAAAAGTACTTAAAAAAACAAATTGTAGTAGGCTTTAAAAACATCTGCACAAAACGTAAAAATATGTTTATTTCTATCAAAAATGATAACTGGAATCGATCTGGCGGAACCTCTAATCGGTTTTTTTTGGAAAGTTGTTTTTTTTATTTATTTCGTTTATTTGACAGGCTCGAAAAGTTGATTTATTCTACAAAGATACTATGAATAAGCATAATATCTCGCGTAACAGTTCTAAAGGGCCAATGATCAAATTGTAAACAAATCGGGTTTTGATACCATTCGATAGCATCTCCCAACACCCACAAACTATGCAAACATTGTCAACATAATCATAAAACTTACCGTTATAAACTCGATTTTCAAAACGGCCAATAACCGCTTTTTTCCAAATCATCCATTGGCCCCCACTCGAAAAGGCCAATGATTGGTTCTCGCTCCATCAAGAGGGCCTACAATCGGAAAATTTCGCAAACTGTCATTGGCCTTAACATGGTGAGAGGCCAATGACTCTCTCTTGCTCATTCATTGAAAACCGAAAAGGCCTAGCCTTGAGCCAAGCACGCTAATAAAATTCTATTTTGGCCAATACAAAAGGCCCATGCCTTGATGAAAATCGAAAATGGGCCAAGCATTTAAACTTATCATTTTTTCCACATTTTTGTCAGTTTTCAGAATTAAATCAATTATTAGAATTAAATCAATTATTATAATCGTCACTCAACTAGCAAGAAATCACATTGATTGAATTGAATACTGAAAAATAGGAATTGAAAATGTGTGAATAATATTCAAATCGAATTTTCTCAGAGTCAACGATCTGAAGATTGGCCCTTTTGAATTGTTACGCGAGATATGATCTTTCATTCTAGGGCACCATGACTTCTCGAACATTGATTTTTTTTTCTGGGACACCCTATTGTATTGCCCGCACTCTCTCCACACACATACAAAAGCCGAAATTTTCACGAGCTCGCGCCTATCTCTTTTCATTGCATACTCGACACAAAATATGGTTGCGAGGTCAAATTAATAAAAACACAAGCCGAGTGGCCCCTTGTCCAAAATGATTTCACTATCTCTGACTAATTTAGATTTCATTTTATGAAATGAAGCGGACAACATCAAGAAAGACAGCATGACATTCACGAGAATAAAAATGCATCGGTCGATGACGGTGGGTGAGAAAAATAAGAATGATGATGGCCGATGATGTCATCGATTCATTTAAAATATGTTTCCCTCTCATTCCTTCCGATCATGCTGCGCCGTTTTGGCACCCATCATGGCCCCCAAAATATCTGCGCTATGGGCGTTGTCGTCGTCGCTTTTCTCTTCTGGACCGCACTCACTTTTCCCCTTGATGGTTGATGACTTTACTGCTTTTCGCCGCCGCACACTCATTTACAGTAGAGGCCGAGATCCGATTTTTCCTCTATTCGACCACTCTTTCCAACAAGAATACGTGCAAGCGAGTGTGAATGAAGGAGAAAACTTTTTTCATCGGCCCAGGCGCAAAGCATAAGTAGAAAAAAAATTACTCACATCCCAATTAATCGATTTTCGTGAATTAAACTGTACTTTCAGATCGTCTACGCGATCGCAAACTGTACTCGCACTACCGTATCACCTTTTGCAACACAAATCCTCACGGAATATGCACCGTTTTCTTCGAATTTATGCTATTTTCACTTGCTGGTTTCAATATTTTTTTCTTCACACTAACACGGCACTAAAATTTTACAGCGCGACGGCGACGACCATCTTTACTCGACTACGCTCACTTACGGACAGACCGCATCCAAAGTTTTTCACTGCTTCCGAACCTTCCGAAGCCCAGCGCCAGCAGTCATGCAGTTCTCCAAAAGCTTCCAATGGAACAGAGAAGGAAAGAGCGATTATGGCAAATGAGGCGTATGAACAGGTTGAGCAATTAGGCCGATGCTGTCTCTGTTCCTCTCACTACACTGTACTGCAGTTTAGGGGTGACGTCATTCAAAACAGATTCAAATTGCCACGATATGGCTGCGTGCATCGAGCTTTATGGAAAAAGCTTTTATTTACAAACTTTACACGGAACTTGAAATCAACCCAAATTAACTAATTTCTGGTTTTCGTAAGGGCCCATTCATAAATTTCATAACGCTGGAGGGGGTGGGTGGGTGTCCTTGCGATGTTACACGGGAAAAAAATCTGTGGTAAAAATAACTATTTTAGCTGACTACGCCCATTCTTAAAACTACCATGGAAATTCAGACCAATATACTATGTTTACGGTACACCCCACCGCAATACTGGTACATTTGACAGAAATAATTTACAACAATCTGATTTCAACTACAGACATGGTAAAATCAAGCGCATTTCTGGTCTGCTGAAAATTGCCGGTGCGAGCGCTTAAGTTAACCCCCTAGAATGGTAGTTTTTACCGCACAATTTTTTTGCGTGTACGGTCCGTACAAAAACAGGAAAATACCAATACAAAATGCGTCACAAGGGGGTGGGTGGGTGTCCAAAATAGCCCATTTTAGCGTTATGAAATATATGAACAAGCCCAAGACTTTTGGTTTCGAAGACAAAAAACTAAATAAATAATGGACTTAAGTCAACTCTCTATTACTCGATATTGAAGGGATCATCGAAGCTGGGAGATATTGCAGCGCTTATATTAAATCCACATCCAGCGGCGGCGGTAACGCGCAGAAGATATGCGCACAATTCAAACGCAACGTCCAAATTCAAGTAGGCTTGGATTTTTTCGTTCTTCAAGAATTTGCTAAATCTGAAACATTTGGTAGTTTTCATTATCACTGCGACGGTATATCCACATTTTCAGATAATCGCATTACGTGGATTTATCTTGCAGAGCACAATATCGAGTTATAGAACACAAAATCAGTGAAAATGCTATCCAAGTGGCGATCGAGGTGAGCCATAAAAACCAAGGCTGGCTGGATACTGGCGGCTCTATATTGCTACCCCAACGTGTCGCTGGCTCTGAAATGTAAACAACCATACAAAAAAAATGACCAAACAATGGTGAAGGCGTAATCAATTTTCTCGCAAACATCTATTTTGGGAATTTACACATTCTAATTCCAGCAGGTTCTGGTACACCATGTAGATATTCTCCTGGGTTTGCTAAGGGTCTGGAGTTTGTCCCGGTTTCAGCAGGATACTGCCCGGATAGAATCGTACCATTCAGTGTATGGAATAAACCATTAATGTACAATATAACGTATTGGATACAATACAGCGTATTGTAATTTACTGTCGAAACAACATTATTCTTGTTTGAATACACGATTCAAAAACAATATAATATACTGTAACAGAACACTGTAATGTTTTTTATTGGTTTTATACCTTACAATTTTGGTCAGATTCCTATTTTTGCTTAAAACAGCTGTTGCTTTTTTCTTTGTAGTTTGGCTGAAAGAAATAAACAAAACCAGTTCAGAAAGCCAGAAATGTTGGGTGAAAAATTTTCAAAAAGTAAAAATAAGTAGTTTTTTAGAAGTTACTTGACATTAGTTGTGTCAACGAATGCGACCATGATAAATATCTTAACTTCTATAGGAGTTAAATTTTTTTAGCTACTGTAGGCACGAATATCCGGTAAGTTGGGGGACAATCCCTACAAAATAAGGTCCTAAAGCCCTGTCCTAATGTTAATGCCAAACGCTTAAGTTTAGGCCAAAAATACATGTTTACTCAATTTTTTAATGTTTTCCGTTAGTTTAAGTCCAAAAAACATTTTTTCGTGTTTCTTTAAATTTTTTCATATCCCTTAGCTTAAACTCAAATTTTGGGTATATTTTCTTTTCCGTGTCCCTCCCGAAATGTCAGATAGGAACAACCCCAGTGTTAAAACTAAAACCCCTGTGGTGTTTTTGTCGACTAAGGGCTCATTCACAAATTTCATAAGGCTAAAAGGGATGGGTGGGTGTCCTCATGATGTTACGGCTCATACAAAATTTGTAAAGTGTTCATACAAAAGCGTTACGAGGGGGTGGGTGGGTGTCGAAAATGGCAATTTTCGGCGTTATGAAATAAATGAATGAACCCTAAGCGAACGTCAAACTTGATCAAATTGTCAAGGTTCATTTATGGACCCAATTTTTAAATTAAAGCTTAACCATGATATAGCCGTTATTTGAGCGGGAAAAAATGCTAAAGTAGTTGTAGTAACATGCTCTTTTGTGTTATTAAATAAAAACAAGATTTCATTAACAATTTTAGAACCCAATTGAGTCCTAAAATGTTGAATGAAATCTTGTTTTTATTTAATGACACGAAAGAGCATGTAACTGCAACTATTTTAGCATTTTTCCCCGCTCAAATGACGGCTATATCAAATTTAAAATTTAATTTAAAAATTGGGGCCATAAATGAACCTTGACACTTTTGATCATGTTTGACGTTCGCACAATCGACAAAAACACCACAGGGCCTTTAGTTTTAACACTGGGGTTGTTCCTATCTGACATTTCGGAAGGGACACGGAAAGCAAAATACACCCAAACTTTAAGTTTAAGCCAAGGAGTGTGACAAAATCTAAAAAAATGTTTTTTGGACTCAAACAAAAGAAAAACATTGAAAAATTGAGTAAACATGTGTTTTTGGCCTAAACTTAAGCGTTTGGCACTAAAATTGGTACAGGCCTTTAGGACCCTATTCTATACTTTTCACCATCAATAGGGTCCTAAAGACCTCTCCCAATTTTAATGCCAAACGCTTAAGTTTAGGCCAAAAACACATGTTTACTCAATTTTTAAATGTTTTTCTTTGGTTTGTGTCCAAAAAACATTTTTTTAGACTTTGCCACAATCCTTGGCTTAAACTCAAATTTTGGGTGTATTTTGCTTTCCGTGTCCCTTCCGAAATGTCAGATAGGAACAACCCCAGTGTTAAAACTAAAAGCCCTGTGGTGTTTTTGTCGATTAAGCGAACGTCAAACATGATCAAAAGTGTCAAGGTTCGTTTATGGACCCAATTTTAAAATTAAAGTTTAAATATGATGTAGCCGTTATTTGAGAGGGGAAAAAAATGGTAAAATAGTTGCAGTAACATGCTCTTTCGTGTCATTAAATAAAAACAAGATTTCATTAAACATTTTAGGACCCAATTGAAATACAGTTCGTTGAATTGTTTTTGTATTGTACAACAATACACAAATTGCTTTTCAGGACAATAAGGGATGGTACACAAATTATGTCACGCTAAATTTCCACTTTTTCGACCCCCTCCCCCCCGCTTTGTCACACTTTTTGTATAAGTTCTCCGAAAATTTTGTAAGGCTTGCCACGCTTGGCTCGACCCCCCCCCCCTTGGAGCGTGACGTAATTTGTGCATGACCCCTAAGGCTATCCATGAGGACTTTCCGCGATAGGACTGACAGCTAAATTTGTGCATGCAGCCGAAACAGAAGAGTAAACAAAACATGCGAGTGTTGCCAGAGCTTAACATTCTCCTTTGTAATCGAACGGTCACTCCGATCGCGAAACGTCAAAAGCTCATAGTAAACATAAAACCAACTGATTGCATCTGTCTCGTGGATTGCCTTATACATGAACAATATATCGTATTGTATTTTCAAAATGTATCAAAAAATATCTATATTTGTATTGTTACGATACTTAACAACCCATACATTATATACGCGGTTCCTGTATGATTGAATCGGTGATAATGCGCCCAAAATGGCCATTTTTGCCACCTACCCGCCCCCTCGTAACACATTTTGTATGAATATTTTGAAAATTTTGTATGAGCTGTAACGTTTTGTGGATACCCACCCACCCCCTTCAGCGTTATGAAATTTGTGAACAGGCCCTAGACACCCTTACCCATAAATACACATTTTATTGATTATCGAATTTGGCGTTAAGTTTAACAATATATCAACAAAACTACTTGACTTTTCACTTTATGGAAGATAGGGGTCCCATTGGTTCCATCACAGATTTTTCATGTTTACTCTAACGATGCTAAATGCCTTACTGCAGGACGTCAAATTCAACTTTAATGCGTAGTATGCACCTAAAACCGTAAAGCGCTCAAGTAAAATTTCTCTATTTTACCCAAGTAATTTTGACAGCTGATCCAGTACGAGCGAAATGTCACTTATACTTGCGGAATAATTGAGCGGCACATTTTTTCGTACGGAAAAGTGACAGCTCCATTTGATATGCACGGCAGGCGTTACTGACGTTATGAAATCAGCTCTACTTATCAGCAGCGTACAGCTCAAGTAATTTGGGTACCATGGTAGAATTAAGAACTGCACCAACGATTTTCAACCGACTACACAAATCTGTTAAGTTTACTATAATCTGGTGAAAATCACTGAGCAGTGCAGTAAATTTGACTATGTCCATAGTAGCATCCACTACAAAGCATTGTATTTCAAACCGTGACACCCACCGTACAACACAGTGTGGTCAAAAGTATGATGCTAAACTTCTCAAATCAAGAATGTTTATAGTCAAAAAGACTACAACTCTGGTTAAATCAACAGAAGAAATTTTCTTGTGTAGTGATGTTGACTATGTTTTGGTAGAGTTAACAGATTAATGTAGTCGGTTGAAAATCGTTGGTGCAGTTCTTAATTTTACCATGGATTCAGTAGTTTCTACAATAAAATTCATTTCAGTGTGCTGTTTACAGAAACCTGTACAGCGGAGATTCGCTGGTTGGAAAACGACTACCTTCCATCTAGCAAATCTAGCGAACGACTGACAGTTGGTGAAAATGCTCCAGACTAACGCATCTTTAGCGCAAATCATCACGAAACGCACGTATACATACACATTTGTTCTGTATATGCGAAGGTACTCAGACGTCAAAATCAGTTGGATACCTTCTCTTGACATTCGAGTGCTTTTTAGTTAGCATTTTTTCCAACCAGCGAACATCCAACCATCGATTAATTCCATGTAGCGCACCCCCAACGAGCGAATGAATCCCCACTGTAGCACTACGCTCCCCATCATCAACATCATCATTGATTTACCTTCTACCTATTAGCAACTTTTTGCATCTCATCAATCTACGCGCATCGTTCTGCAGAAGATGTTAGCGTATAAAGGACGTCAAATCTAGAATAAGGGTTTATTCACATATTTCATAACGCTAAAAATGGCCATTTTAGACACCCACCCACCCCCTCGTAACACTTTTTGTATGAATATTTTACGAATTTTGTATGAGTCGTAACACCATGGAGACACCCAACCACCCTCTTCAGCGTTATGAAATTTATGAATGAGCCCTAATGTACTGATCTAGAAAATCGGATTTTATCCGAACGTGCGGTGATCTGAGAGTGTCGCCCCGCTCGCTTTTCCCAGCAAATTATCATCAATGGTTGATAAAATTGCTTTTATCAATTCCAAAAATTATAATACTGGATAATCAAATCTGCATGGATAAAACTCGAATTCAAATCAAAAATTATGATTTATGATCGAATAAGGATTAAAAAAGCATTTTTTTACATCTTTATTCACGATAGTTTTAGCCTTGGGTATTTATTTACCCTTTTTACATTTCTGAATTTTCTCGCTTTCTGACAGATATTGATGCTATTCCGAAATGAGTATTTTTTTACCCATTAAAGGGTGTCTGTAAACGACCGTGTACGGAATGGCGTTGAAATCGCGTCTCCGTGCACATTTTTGTTTCCGTGTGTCGTTTATTTTTCAAAATCCCCGTTCAATCATTTTTGCGTGCAGTGGCTGCATACTTCAATAAATGTCAAAAGTGACGTTTATCGTACTACGTGTTTACGTTCGTTGTGATGCGTTGTCAGTCAGTCTTGCACAGAAAGGGGAAAACATCTCGAGATCAGTGAGCAGATTTTGCTTCATTTCCGCAGTTTCAGTGCAACAAAAGTTACAATTCAACGACGCATTTTATGCAAAGGTACAGAAATCAATCTAATTGCACTTGCTAAGACAGCAGAACATTAGTTGTTAGTGTAGCAAACGAAGGAGGCCCCCGAAAATGTTGGATTTGTTCACCATTTTTACCAAGGGCGGAATCGTCCTCTGGTACTTCCGAGGCACTAATCAAATATTCGCCCCCTCGGTGAATGCGCTCATTCGAAGCGTAATTCTACAGGTAATGTCTATTTGGGTTGTTATTGAGAAAGGTACCTTCAAGGTTTTGCATTTTTTTTACATTGCAGGAGCGATCTGGAGTGTACGATCACGATGGATTATCGCTTCAGTACAAACTGGACAATGAATTCGAATTGGTTTTTGTCGTCGCATTCCAAAAGATCCTTCAGCTGTCGTACATTGATAAGTTCTTGAGCGATGTCCACTTGGAGTTCCGTGATAAGTACAAGAACGACCTTAGGGTTGAAAATCGGAATTATTCAAATTTCAACTTCCAAGATGATTTCACGCGCATTTTGGAACAGGCCGAAAAGTGGGGACGAATGCAGGCAACGCTTCCGAAGCAAATGCGTAGCTACGAAGATTCCCATAAATCTAAGAAGACGGTTGCATCTATGATTGAGCGCAAGGGTGAAGAGAAGCCAGTTGGGGGTAGCAAAAAATCGGTAAAAATTGTAGAAACTAAGAATGAGGTGCCGGAGACGATTGTTCCAGATCAGATGAATGGAGCAAATGACGATGTTATCTTGGAAAATCGTAAGAAAATGATGGAAAAGCTCAACAAGAAGAAAGGAGATAAGCCAAAGTCTCCGAAATCCCCTCCTCAAAAGTCAGGAAAGCAAATGCGTGTCTGGGACTTGGGAGGCAACACTAGAGATTTGCCCAATTTGGATCGCTCCAAAGACAAACCGGAAGACATGAAGAGCGATTTTACACCGACCAATGCCATTATTGGTACCATGAAGGGAGGAATTCAGGATATGGAAGTTGAAAGCGATAGCGAATACTCCGAGGATGAAGATGAAGAGGAGGTACAAGCCTATGCCAACAGTTCCAGTGCTGCACCAGTTAAAAAATCCGGTGGTGTCTTCTCCTTGTTCAAGGGCTTGGTAGGATCGAAGAATCTTACTCGTGAAGACATGCAGCCAGCGTTGGACAAACTTCGCGACCATTTGATATCCAAAAACGTTGCATCCGATATTTCTCACAAGTTGTGCGAATCGGTAGCGGTCAAATTGGAAGGAAAAGTCCTCGGAACATTCGACACCATTGCCACGACTGTTAAGAATACATTGACCGAAGCGTTGGTTCAAATCCTATCACCAAAGCGTCGCGTAGACATTCTTCGCGATTGCTTGGAAGCTAAGAAAAACAAGCGCCCTTACGTGATGAGCTTTTGCGGAGTGAACGGCGTGGGAAAGTCTACCAACTTGGCAAAGATATGTTTCTGGCTGATTGAGAACAACTTGAATGTGTTGATTGCTGCTTGCGATACGTTCCGAGCTGGAGCTGTTGAACAGCTTCGGACTCATATGAGGCATTTGAATGCTTTACACCCACCGGAGAAGCACTCGGGAAGAAATATGGTACAACTTTACGAGAAGGGCTATGGAAAAGACGCTGCCGGTATTGCGATGGAAGCCATACGGCATGCCAAGGATTCGGCCGTCGATGTGGTCTTGATTGACACCGCTGGTCGGATGCAGGACAACGAACCACTTATGAGAGCGTTGGCTAAATTAATTAAGGTACGTATTTAGATTCGATGATAATTATTTTATTATGTTATTGGGGCAGTAGGGTGTTAATAAGCAGCGTGACCGTGCACCGGAAAATTTGGAAAACATGAAATACAGTTAACTCTCCCTTACTCGATATTCCGTATCTCGATATCGAGTTAGAGGACCATAGTAAAAGTTGGTTTTCATAACTAACTCGATGGTCCCTTGGATCGCAGTTGCTCTGATTTTGTGTTCTGTAACTCGATACCTCCCTAACTCGATGGTCCCTTCAACGTAGAGTTAGGGAAAGTTGACTGTATCCGGGAATTTCACATCACCGGGAGAAAATCGGGAAATACACGTGAATTTAAATTACTACCGAGAAGATGCATATTTTGGATAATAACCGAGAATTACCTTAGCCATGTACTCCTTAAAGAAATGGGGAAAATGACAGGTGAAGATGAATCGAATCATAACCTTAAATTTTCAAGAGCACAAATCTAGAGAACCAAACATCCGTTTGAGCTGAAAACTTAATCGATTGGTCACTAGCTGGTGGTGACAAATCGATTAAGTTTTCAGCTCAAACGGTTATTCGGTTCTCCAGATTTGTGCTCTTGAAAATTTAAGGTTTGGCTTCGATTCATCTTCACCTTAATGATCTCAAATATGTTTATCTGATTTAATCAAAACTTGTTTAATGTAATAATAAGGACTGCGCGGATGGGCTAAGAGAAAGACTCAAATTCAAACAACTAATAGTAGTTTACGGAAGAAGTTGCAGAATAATGATTTTTACAGCCCGAGTGTTAAATTTATCCTACGATGCATGCCGAGTAGGATAATTACGACGAGTGCTGTAAAAATCGAGTTCTGCAACGAGTTACGTACAATTTTTTTTGCAATTTCGTTGAAGACCACTTGAGGGCATCATAAATAATATCGGAATGCATTCACCATTATTTTACAATTTCTAAAAAAATGTTGTGTAATGATTCATTACGCAACTCAAAACAGTTGCGTAATCAGAAAGCGTTGCGTAAGGAATCATTACAGCACTGATTTCAGTTGCGTAATGACTATTCCCGCACTGCATACTTCAGTGCAGGATAGTAGACCGTTTCATGACAGATTGGCGTGATGAAAAAAAAAATAACGTTTTTGCAATTTCTCATCGTAATAGGCTGTTTTTCATCACACCAATCTGTCATGAAAAGGCCTACTTTCCTGCACTGAAGTATGCAGTGCGGGAATAGTCATTACCTAATTGAAACCAGTGCTGTTATGATTTATTACGCAACGCTTCCTCATTACGCAACGCTTCCTCATTACGCAACTGTTTTGAGTTGCGTAATGATTCATAACACAACAATTTCTCAGAAATTGTAAAATAATGGTGGATGCATTCCGACATAATTTCTGATACCCTCAAGTGGTCTCCTACGAAATTGCAAAAAAAAATGTACGTAACTCGTTGCAGAACTCGATTTTTACAGCACTCGTCGTAATTATCCTACTCGGCAAGCCTCGTAGGATAAATTTACGACTCGTGCTGTAAAAATCATCATTCTGTAACTTGTTCCGTAAACTACTATTTTGCAATTTATCATCGTAATAGGCTGTTTTTCATCACGCCAATCTGTCATGCAACGGCCTACTTTTCTGCACTAAAGTATGCAGTGCCAGAATAGTCATTACGCAACTGAAACCCGTGTTGTAATGATTCATTACGCAACGCTTTTCCGTTACGCAACTGTTTTGAGTTGCGTAATGAATCATCACACAACCATTTTTCAGAAATTGTAAAATAATGGTGAATGCATTCCGATATAATTTCTGGTGCCCTTAAATGGTTTTCTACAAAATTGCAAAAAATGTTGTACGTATAGCTCGATGCAGAACTTCATTCTGCAACTTGTTCCGTAAACTATCATTATTGTGAGAGAATAGTCTATACAGTTTGGAGGCTTGATTCGTTATCACTGGCGCGGGAAGTGGGCAGGACAGGTAGGACATGTATTACGCACAAAAACACCTGGGTAGGACAGTCAAAGGATTGTAGTTTTTGAGAAGTATCGGGAACATCCATAGTGGATTTTCAGAATATTCTTGAAAATAAGTTATCAAAGTATTGCTGAATCTCTTGACGATTTTCAGAATTATTCGTATAGAACTCCCACAGCACACTCTCCAGAAGTACGTACTTGATTTAAAATTGCCGTTGGAATTTCTAGGAGTACCCAATTCTTAGTTAATGATAAAAAAAATGATTTGATCAATTTCCTACTGATATATTTTGGCATCTTCTATGAAAATATTTAGAGAAGATTATGACAATTATTTGAATGATTTTGTTTGCAAAATTGATGAAGAGATTGTTTAGTATGTTTTCAGGGTCTTATTCAGGGATCTCTCCAAAAACGCTTCTAGAGATTTCCTTTTCAATACATTCTCCCAGAAATTCTAATGGTGATTTTTCAAAAGATGCTTAGACGAATTTCTCCAGAATTTGCTCTAGGACTTCCTTGAGAACTCCAAAGTACTACCTCCACTAATTTCCTCGAGTATTATTTTGATTTTGTTTTCCAAAACTATCCTAGAATTTCCTACAGATATTTTTTCACTAATTCTTCAACCAAATTCTCCAGTTGTTACTCTAGGAGATCTTCCAAAGGTTTCTACAGAATTGCTATTCGAAAGTGTTTGAAAAAATAGCTAAAGGAGTTTTTTATTCAAGAAACCATCAAGAATTCCTCCGCCTGTTCGTGTAGATTTCTTCAAGAATTCATCTACGATTTTCTCCCAGAAATCCAAAATTTCACGAAATGTTGTTCGAACATTTTTTTTCTAGGATTTTTTCCAGGACTTCACCCAAGTATTACTCTTGCAGTTCTACCAACCAAAAGTTTCTCAAAAATCATATACAAACTTCAAAAATTTATTTAAGTTTTATTAAATTTTTCGAATAATTCTTTTGATCATTCCTACACAAATTTGTATGAAGATTCTGTCTAATGCTTTTCGAGAAATTTCTTCAGAAAATCTTGAGGAACAATAACCCTAGATTCGATTATCTTGGCAAGTTATCTAGGAAATCTTTTAAAACTTCCCCAAGAGTTCAGGTGTTATTTCAGTGATCCTTGTTAATTAAGAGTGTATTTATAACTTACACTAATTTCATCAGAGGTTACTCTAGATTTTTTAGAAATACCAAACGAATTGATTTATTCGAAAAAAATGTTTTGGCCTGAAGTACTTACTTGATGGGCTACAATCCGCTACGTTGAATCTACGCCGAATGGATAATTCTTCTCCACTGGGCTCGGTCCTGAGCCAATCGCTTCCAGTCGCCCTGAACGTTAAGTGCCCTTAAGTCCTCTTCAACTGCAAAAAGCCAACGTGTGCGCGGCCTACCACGAAGCTGACGGCCTCGTCCGGGTTCTCTACTGAATATTATTTTTGTTTGTCGTTCTTCCGGCATTCGTACCACGTGACCAGCCCAACGCAGCCTGCCGTGTTTTATGAGCTTGATAATATCCACTTCTTTATATACTTGGTACAACTCATGATTCATGCGACGCCGCCAGATGCAATTTTCTTGTTTACCGCCGAGTATTGTTCGCAGCACTTTACGCTCAAAAACTCCAAACGCTTTCCGGTCGACCTCTTTTAACGTCCAGGATTCATGGCCGTATAGAGCAACCGGAAGGATAAGAGTCTTATATAGCGCTAATTTTTTTTTCGTCTGCAGGCTACGGGAGTCAAGCTGGTTACGGAGCCCGTAAAAAGCCCTATTCGCAGCTGCAAGACGCCTTTTCACCTCGCGGGTAACATCATTGTCGCACGTCACTAAAGTACCAAGATACACAAATTCTTCCACTACTTCAAATTTTTCACCACCTAGCACCAGGAGGAGACATCCATAGTAAAAAACCTAAAATAAAAGCATTCAAAACTTACTTGTAAAAATCTCAAAGCATTACTGGAAGTATGTCTGTAAAAATCTTAGAAGGAATCTGGAACAATCGTAATTCGGTCCGGTTAGTTGCGATATTCCTTCCTTTGACGAGCCCATAACCTAATGTAATAATAAGGACTGGGCGGATGGACCAAGAGAAAGACTCAAACTCAAACAACTAAATAACGTTTATTAGGAGAGAATGGTTTGAAGGCTTGATTCGTTATGAACTCCACTAGCGCTTGTCAGTATCTCATGGCTTGCTCAGCAAGGCCTACTTCTTCATTTTTTAACATTATAATGTGATATAATGGCATATGTGATAACAAGCTTAATTCTTTAGATTTGAACTAGAAATGACTTTTATAAATCAGTCGGAAACAACGGATTTTCAATATGCGATGTATATCCCAAGAAACATTATAATCATTTTAAAGAGACAAACCAGCTCAGGGCTGAAAGTCTCTATAATAAAGCAATAAAAAAATATAATCATTTATTAAACAATTTTTCACAGCTACACACTGAATAGTTGCTTTATTACATTACTTTGCAGTTGCTACGCACACATTATTCAAGCAAGTCTGGCGAAATTATTAGGCTACTTATCATTTAGTGATTCTAATCATTTATATTGTATTGTAATGATGTTTATTCAGGTTTCACTTAGCCTAATAAGGACTGTTGATTTAACAACGCTAATTTAACAAACAATATTATTGCAGTTTAATTCAGCATCATGTTTAACAACATTTTAATTATTTCCATATGAAGCCTTTGTTCAGGCATTGTTCATGTTATAAATGGTAATTGACTAGAAACCAGTCTTGGGAACTGTGACCACAATTCACCACAGTTCATCGATTCTGCCATTCAACCAAAACACAAAGCAGCAGCAGCATCAATACCATCAGGCGTTGCGCTGCCAACGGTTCACACACTGCTTGAATGTTTTTGTCTCTCCACTATGACCGTTTTCGGGCAGCCATTCCAAGGTGAATGATTAAAAAAAGTGTTAAATCATTCAATCGCTAATATTTCGCTAGTATTTTCAACTAATTAAAATCTATTAGCTCTAACAGAAAGAGCACAATCATTCCGTTGCGATACATATAAACAAGTTCAATTTCATGCTGCCTTTATCGAGCAAAAATGCAAAACCCCGAAAACCGCAAAAATCGTGTCACCACTGTGCTCGAGTCATTGCGCATTCGGGGTTGTAAAACGTTAAGAAGAAGAAGAATACAGCTTTGAAGAGCCGTGACATTTTTTGGTTTTGAACGGTCATAGTTTGCTTTGGATTTTGATGGTCGTGTAGAAAGATGTAAATGTAGAGGCGGTAAATGTTTGCTCCAGTACTTTTCTCATCACTGCTAGAAACTATTATTAAAACTGTTTTATAACTTAAATAACTAAAATAGTATGAAACTTAAATAAAACAACAACTGATATGATTAGACTCCGTCACATGCCACGGCTCAAGCTAGCTCTTTATTATTCAGCTCTCAGTCTCTTTTCTGAAGCGTTACATGCTAACGCTTAATTACCGTGATGCTACCATATTTCGCGCACGCTCCTAATTTCGCTCACTACCATTTAATTCATATTTGTTGATACCTATTGGACTACATAAATGCATGTTATGCAACCATGGCTGAAGTAGAATTATTCAAAATACTAGCCAACTAAAATTTATTTCGCAAAATCTGTTTAAAATCTCAATGAGCGAAATTAGGAGCGCGCGCGAAATATGGGTACTTTACGGTATAAAGTAACAGGACAGACACCACAGTTCTCCCTTCTTAAGAAAAGTCAATCAACTCAATTTCAGAACATGGATATTAATAAGATTATTTCAATAATTAAAAACACTTCAATAATTCGAACTCAAACTCGTTGATGGTAGTGAAGCAGCTCCAGCTTGTTCGCGCCTAGCTGATTAATGTAGTTCTCGAGCGAGTGTTAATGGGACTTCTAGCATGTTTGGCCTTCTTTCGTTGGGAAACATCTTCTGGTCTCGGGACATCTGAGAATCCGTAGAAATCTTCATCCTCATCGATTGACTCCCTCTTAAGTTTGTTCATTGTAGTGGTTGGCAGTTGTACCACTGTCCGACTTCGTTTGGGTTCGTAAGCAGCTATTCAGCATGACCATGCTGAGGGTCGTGGGTTCGAATCCCGCTGGTCGAGGATCTTTTCGTAATGGAAATTTTCTCGATTCCCAGGGCATAAAGTATCTTCGTACCTGCCACACGATATACGAATGCAAAAATGGTCAATCGGCAAAGAAAGCTCTCAGTTAATAACTGTGGAAGTGCTCATAAGAACACTAATCTGAGAAGCAGGCTTTGTCCCAGTTGGGACGTAACGCCAGAAAGAAGAAGAAGAAGCAGCCTTCAACTGGGTTCGTAAGCAGCCTTCAACTGATCAGAATCTGGAAAACATTATCAGACTTTCTTTTTATGAACACAGCTTCCAACCATCTTGGAAATTTGTTAACATTTTCGTAAAATATCTTATCCCCTGCCACCAGCTTATTTAAATCATCCTGAGGACCATTAAAAACTGCTGAAGAAGAACCCGATTCGTCCTTTAACACAGCACTTTCTGCTTTTCGCTCGGCATCACTTAAAAAACATTTGTAGGTTTTATGCGGATTGATCAAATCCAACAACATTTTTGGTTTGTGTGAGAGCATTTTTTCATAAGGAAAAATCCCTTCGTCACCAGAGCAACTATTTCTATGTTGATCAGAAATAAATTTAACTTGTCATCCATGTCTAAAGCTTTCGTTTTATTGTCAAGCAAAAACTTTTTCAATACCTCTTTAGCAATTCTCATCATCCTTTCAGCTTTGCCATTACTGGCAGGATGGTAAGGAAGACTTTTGAACACCTTAATACCGTGGTTCTCTAAAAACCCGACAAATTCGTAGCAGTTAAAAGGCGGTCCACCATCGGTGACTATCACATCAGGCAGACCAAACCTTGCAGAGGCGAATTTCTTGTTCACAATTCTTGCAGTTGTACCTGAACGCATCCATTCGACTTCAAGCCACTTGGTATGACTGTCCACAATCAAAAGAAAATTGTTGCCCTCCAAGTAAAAGAAATCCGTATGCAAACGACTAAAAGGACGAGTAGTTGCAATCCAAGTTCCAGTTGCATCTGGTTTCCTAACTACTTCCATTTTAGCGCAGCTATCGCAAGATTTCACAAAGTCGTTTATGTCCGATGTAAGTCCTGGCCAATACACTGTTCTCCTAGCCAATGTTTTCATCTTTACAATCCCTTGATGATTTGTATGCAATAACTTCAAAATTCCTTCTCTCAATGAGTAAGGAACTACTACCTTATCTTCAAGCATCAACACGTTGTCAACCAGTTGAAGTTTGAACATTTGGGCATGAAAATCTCTATATTGAGTAGGAACAACTTTAGGCCATCCAAAAGTAATGCAATTTATTATTTCAAACAAATACTTGTCTGCTTGTGTTTCTTTTGAAACTAACGCCAACTTAATGGGTAAATCATTTGAAAAATTTAGGCTTTTTATGTATTCCTGATCCAAACCTCCTGGTATTCTCTGATCCAGTGGAAATCTGCTGCAAAAATCAGTGTTTGGACAAACTGCCGCCGTCTCCCAAATATATGACCGGCGCAGAGCTCTACTGTCTGCTACAACAATAGCGCATACTACCGTAAGGACGCCATTCACCGCTCATGCTCCATTCACCGCTCATTGAATTATTTTGAAAAATCTGATCAAATTTTCGCTATAAAAGTCATCAACATGTATTAGTATACCAGAATGGATTGTATCAGAATGAAATTCATATGATTTAATATTATATACTATTTATAAAAAATAATTTTAGGCTGTTTAAGGCGGTAAACATGAGTTGAACAATGATTTTATTATGGCAGATCGAAAAATGCTTCTTAGCTGGCACGCTTTAATATGTTGTTGTTGTATAGTACAAAGATAAAAACCAGCTAATGGAAGTAAATTAATTCCAACTAATTGTGTATATAGAGCCTCACACTTAAGATGAGCGGTGAATGGCACCCTACACATGTATCATTGGCATACATGTTATTCGGTATCATTATACTTTGTTCACACTTCAACTTCTTTCCTGCAAAAACAAATGTTTTATCTTGCGTGTAGCGCAAAAAGCTGCGAAAAATATCGTAAAACCAATTTTTGACAGAATTTTATGTGTTGAACTGCTGTTAAATGAGCGGTGAATGGCGTCCTTACGGTACACCACAACGTAGAATAAGTTAGACGTCTGATTTGTGATCGGTTTTTAATTGTAAATAAATATGTGATATAAATGTATACCTTTCTTTGCCGTACGGATGAATCGAGCCCACAGTCCCTACCACTTGCTCGATCAATCAGCATTCCCTAATTTACTTTCAGGGCGGTACTCAATTACAGAATTGTAAATTGAGAGTTCCATCACGTAACGTTGTAATCTAGTTACAAACATAGAATTTCGTCCATCCTTCCCAAAAATACCAATTAAAGGTTTATGATCAGTAAATATTTTGAATTGCTGGCCAAACTTATGGATTTTTTTATAACGCATACCAAAGCCAAAGCCTGTAAATGTAATATTGGATACTTTTTTTGCGCCGCCTTTAAGGAAAATGAAGTAAAACATATAGGACGTACAACCCCATTTTCCGTTTGTGTTAAAACTCCCCTTAAACCATAGGTGCAAGCGTCTGTGACAACTATAAAAGGTTTTTTTGGATCACAAAAAGCGAGGAGATTAGCGTTCAATAAATTTTGTTTGCTTTGTAGAAAAGCATCATAACATTCAATTGACCATTCAAAACGAGCATCCTTTTTCAAAAAATTGTACAAACACTTAAGCTTTTTTGAAATATTTGGCACAAATTTGTTGTAATAATTGATTAATCCGAGATATGCTTTAAGCTCTTTTACGTTTTCTGGTGTTTTAGCTTTTTCAATTGTGGAAATTTTGTCGGGTAATCCATCACCTGTGATTAAATGTCCTAGGTATTGCAAAAAGGAAACAAAAAATTTACATTTTTTTTAACTTACATGAGTATTTGCATTGGAGAGTCTTTCAAGAACTTTCTCCAACTTGTCCATACATTCTTTAGCGTCTTGCCAGCTATGAGCACGTCATCAAGATAACAGCACACCCCATTTAGCCCTTTCAGGACCTGGCCCATGACTTGCTGGAACAGAGCTGCGCTGGAACTAGCACCTTGAGGCAGTCGATTATAACAGTAGAGTCCTTTTATTGTATTTATTACAACATACTTTTTTGATCGTTTAAGTCAAGCGAGCAGAAAACTTTACAACTTGCTAGAGATGCAAAACTGTCCTCTGCTAGAGGAAGAGGATAAGTATTTGGAATCAAGATTTTGTTTAATGACACTTTGCAGTCAATTACCATTCTAACTTCTCCATCCTTTTTCATTACAGCTGTGATCGGGGAGGCCCATTCACTCGCCTGAATGGGAGTGATTACTCCCTGATTCTCCAACATGTCCAAATGTTCCAAAAACTTATCTTTTATTTTGAAAGGCACTTGATACTAGAGATGGGCAAAATGATCAAATTTTAAGAGCGAGTCGTAGGTGACTCACTCACAAAAGTGAATCGACTCTTTTGATCGATTCGGTGACTCTTTTATAAAACCAAAAATAAATCATGTATTTTACACAAGAAACAAAAAGTATAACAGTTTTTGAATGAGAATATTTTTCGTACAGTAGCTTTAACTATTAATACATGTTCGAATTGTTTGACTATGACAGTTGCAACTCGAAAATATGATTCATAGTAAACTTTTAAGCCCTCTTCCAAAATATTAGGTGCAAATGAATCATGACTCTTTTGAAAAGAACCGTGATTCGTTCACTCATTTTCGAGAGTCGACTCTTTTGAATGATTCGTGAGTGAGTCGCCCATCTCTACTTGATAGGGGGAGATCCCCCAGTACCGGACACTTAAGCCACTAAATTCATAATTCGAAAAATATTGATTTTATGGGCTCATGTTACCCATTTATGATAAATATTATCATTTTTATAGTGTACAAAAATAAATTTGAAAATATAAATACGAATTATGATAATGCATTTTGATGATGTATTTTAGTATCAAATTGATCGATCTTGAAAGGTGGCACCCAATACCGGACACGATCTGGAAATGCCTCGAATTCTGCAAATACGAACATCATTGAATGTGTACACTATAGGAATAGTTTATAATTACCAGTTCAATGCATTTACAAGAATAATTTGCGTTTTTCTTACATTGAAAGATGCCTATCAAATACCTCTTCCATATATGATGAAAAATAGCACATTTTACGATGTTGTACTGAATGTTCATTCTTCTTCATTTTATTGCATGTTTGATACCATGATCGACGGAACCCATGAAAAATGAAAGTATTTTGAGACACTGGTGCAATAATTACAAATATATCATATAACAAATTAAGCTGTCCGAAACTGAGGGACAGGAGGTGCTTATCGAAAATTGTAATTTGTCCATATTTAGTTCAATTATGGTACAAAATACATTCATGCTATCAAATAAGGATTACGTTCGATCATGCTTGCGTGATCCAAAGTTTTTTTTTTATATTCAAAATAATTACTAAATAGGCTCAAAATTAAGAGAATACGTCAATTTTGTAAAGATTTTCAAACTTTTCTACTTTTTTAAAAAGGCGTGCATATTTCAAGGATGTGTTATTCTACGCAAACATTAGTCTACATAATAGCTTTCTTTTCTACTAATACACCATCTTGATTGGACCGTGACTTCTCAATGTTTCGACCTTGTCCGGTATTGGGTGCTGTCCGGCACTGGGGGATCTCCCCCTACGCTTTTCTGAAAATCGGTTGTTCTGATTTCAAAGCTAGTTCCGCTTCAAAACCTGTAATTGGCTCAGTAAAGTCTTTTTCGAACACTTTAGAGTATTTTTGCTTGATCGTACTTAAAATCTGTTCCGTATTTTTTGTGATATCTAAACTGTTTACTGAGCGAGGTGGCATGAATTGGTCCTTCCAGTTTGGATAGAACACCTTCATCCAATCTCTACCAAGAAGCGGTGTGAAATTCTTGTAACTTTTCAGAACAATCAATTTCCTTTCAGCGCTAAAACCATTCAAAATAACTTCAACTGTGATCTCTCCAACAACAGCGATTTTGGATCCATTCACTACAACAAGTGTTTTATCACATTTGGATACCGGAATCGACGAGAAATTTTGCTTATACAATATTTTGCTGATAACTGCTACTGCTGAGCCCGTGTCTATTTCCATACTTAGCTGAAAACCTTGGATCGTAACATCAACCAAACACGCCTCTGTAGCCTTGTTGATACGGCCTATCATCATACAACTAATGTCAGAATCCTCTTCAGTTGAATTATTTACCCGTATTCTATTAAATTTATCGGTAATCGCAGTTTCTACGATTTCCTCCTTTTCAACGAAATTCACTGATTTTCCACGATTACTGTTAGCATTAGCATTAGCATTGAGCATTTCGCACAAAATTGTAGGTGGTACAGTCCTAGACCATTGTGTGAGGGTTGCCTCCTTCCCGTCCGTTACCAAAGTCAGAAATTTGGGACTAACCTCTAACTCTTAGACAAGATTGACGCATCCTCCAATAGTCGAGAGCTGTCCTGGCCACGTCCTTGTGAAAGCTGGGGAATGGGAAAGGATGATTGATTGAACACCTACTTAAGGAAGATGGAGAGAACTCTACGACCTCTCATATGTGTTATGGGATATTGTGGAATGTTGATGGAAAGGATAGTGCCATAGGATACGTTCGGTAAACGTTCTGGCCGACAAATGGTTGATATTTACGCATTGTGATCATGCGCTGCTGATCAGAACAAACTCACCAAATTCCTTTTTCGAACTGCAATCCGTCGCTCCTCTAACAATGAACAATAACGTGAACCGTAAACTTCTGCGTATCAAAATGCACGCAACGCACGAAAAATCGACAAAGAACTGTAGTTTATAATCCATCCCGAATGGAGCATCCAAAACACCGTTCAATTTTTATATTAACACGTTTAACACTTACAGGAGAAACGAGTTGCGCGAAACGAATTAAATTGCTGGAGCTATCACAGAGCATTCTCGAGTAAAATGCGAGCAAATCGAATAAAAGAAAAACAAAACTCCGCTAATGTCTGAAAAAAAAAACACTTTTATCACTTTGAAAAACATGTTCCCACAGAACATTTGCACGTGGCATAGCACCTTCCGCCGAATCTAATTTTCACAAGCCGAAACGCAAAAAAAAAACTCGGAACGAGGTAAACGTGTCACAAACTTCAAAACGCAGCACGGCTTGCTGCGATCTCATCCTGATTTTCCACGGTTATTGTTCTGTTGAAAATAGCAATTTTTACGAATATGGCCCTTACGTTTACAGTAATTACAAACCGCATTAGTATGAACATTCATAAAGCGATTTTCACGATTGTCCTGACGATAACTTCTAGGCCACTCACGATCACGATCATAGCGATTCATCAATTTCGGTTCTACTTTATCCAAACGAGCTTTCAGTTTTTTAATCATTTCGTCACTTCTTTTTCAGGGAAGATTGACTTTACCTCGTCGAAAACCTCATCTCCAGTCACAGAAATAAACCAGGACTGCTTTGTTTTAGCAGTCCTTCCCTGAAAAAGAAGTGAGCGAAATACCCTACGACGAAATGATTAAAAAACTGAAAGCTCGTTTGGATAAAGTAGAACACTTTATTCAGCTTACATAGTATCTCGAACCGCTCAACATAATTTTTGAATGACTTATGCCGTTGGTACTGGTCAATAGACCCAATCATACCAGGCGTAGTCATTTTAAAATGCTATTAAGTTTAGAAAAAAGGAACGAATCAATACTCTACTCACGATTGCAGCAGATCAGTCTCACCGTGTACTTGGCTGAAACTTGTAACTCGTCCCCTATACTATAGACGTTTACAGCATGCACCTCTGTACAGTGAAACCTTCGAAACGTGTCTCTGAAGTTTCAACGACAACGGGATCGTCTACCTCGTACTTCGGCTCGAAAACAACTTGCTGTAGATCCACTCGGCGCGATGTGCTTCTCACAACGTATGGGTTGAACTGTGAGCAGTGAGTAAGATGTTCACTATATCAGTTCTCTCTTTGCGAGACCTCCAGTGGTTCTCTCAAATGCTTGGTACTCTAATTTTCTCCCGAGTAATAAATCTCGCAACAGTAGCAGCAGCAATCTATCCACGAACCCAGCAACCAACAACTCAACAGCAACAGCACAGCAGTAGTAACTCAAACCTTTTGAGTCGATTTTCGAGCAGATCTCTCCTCTCGCACGGAATCTCCGATATGCTTATTGGAGAACAAAACTCTTTGTTCTGAACACAAGCTGTGGAATAAAAGAAAAGAAAGCAAAATGGTGTTACAACCACGCTAAGGCAATAAAATATACTTTTCTCAATATTAACTATTTAACCATTTCAAAGGACTCAACAGGTACTCTAATTGCTTTTTTTGTCAAAACAATTTGCAAGTAAAACCTGTCTGTCACTTTTACCAAGTTTCTTTAGTTGCTAGATCAAAGAAACTCTTCAAGTATTAGTACTTACGCTGACTCACTCTGGAAGTAACTTCCGTTTGAAATATCTGCACTTTTCTCAATTACTTATTTATCCGTCGTCGCCACTGTTATAAATGTTAATAGACTAGAAACTATTATTAAATCTATTTTATAACTTAAATAACTAAAATAGTAATAAGACTTCTTCTTATAAAACTTGAATAAAACAACAACCGATACGATTAGACTCCGTCACATGCCACGGCTCAAGCTAGACTCAGCTAGCTCTTTATTATTCAGCTCTTAGTCTCTTTTCTGAAGCGTTACATGCTAACGCTTAATTATAAAATAACAGGTCAGACACCACAGTTCACACAAATTTGGAGAAGTTATAAAGCGTGTCGTTGTATATTGACTTTATTCTATAACTACAATTCGCTTTATAAGCATTTATCTCAGCTTTTATTCAACTGCCACAAAATTAATTGAAAAATCAATAACAAAAATTCGCTTTACACTGTACTTAAAAATGCAGTGTATACTTTTACCATGAAGTAATAACCACTTTTAATAATTACCTGGATACTGGATTCAAACTCGTGACCTTCCCATCGTCAGCGGTACACCTTGGCATCTGCGCCATCCTTCAATTGATATATCAGCCTTCCAGTGCCCAATATAAACCAAAGCACACAATTTAGAAACTGATTATTCTGTCATTAGATGCAACATTACTTTGGTGAAGACTACATGTTGGTCGGACGTCCAGGATGTGTTATTTATTTTCAATTTGAAAAAAAATGTCGGCATATCAGTCTATAGACTAGGAAAAGTTGATGGACAAGGATGAACTTGTCATTTAAATAACGTCAATTTTCGTACAAAATCTACTTTTTCTCAAAGATAAGTTCACCTTCCTTCATTCAAGGCAAACCACTTCCCCTAGCCTATAAGCTTCATGGTTGTACTTTTTTCCTGCATTCGGTATGTTATCAATTATAACATTAAAAAAATAAATATAAAAAACTGTAAAAAATGATCTATTTCACCCGAATTTACAGTAATGATATTTCAATTGAATATTGAATTTCAAATATGATTGGCCAAACAACTATAGGTATTTCTGCCGCGTTAAAAAAAATTAGAAAACAGGTCGCCTTTTTAAGAAGTTGTTTATGCCATCGGCTGTCCTTCAAATTATCGTATCCCATTTTGAGCTTTTGATAACATTTGAATAAAATTTACCAGTTAAGTATTTGAAACATATTTTGCAAAAAGTCTACGCGAACAATTGGGATAGGAAGTAAGGGTTGACAAAAAGTCAACGTTTTTTTCATGGAGGGGTTGAAAACCTAAGTTTTTGTGTCCACGTGGTATATGTACAAGCCCTTGAGATTCAAATGGTAACTTCAATGTCTGGGATGAGCTAGCCTAGGGCTGAAAATCTTTTAAATTAATGTAATAAAAATTATAATAACTTTAATGATTTAAATGCTATCCTTCTTCTCAAACTTTCCAGGTAAATGAGCCCGACCTAGTGCTGTTCGTTGGGGAAGCTCTTGTCGGAAATGAAGCCGTAGATCAGCTGGTGAAATTCAATCAGGCCTTGGCGGATTATTCCTCAAATGAAAATCCCCACATCATCGATGGAATCGTCCTGACGAAGTTCGATACTATTGACGACAAAGTGAGTGCTTGGCTGATAACATTCTGTGTTCACTTCAATAATCTGTTCATTTTGTTTTCTTTAAAGGTGGGTGCTGCCATATCGATGACCTACATTACCGGACAACCAATCGTATTCGTCGGAACCGGACAGACATATACCGATCTGAAGAAGTTGAACGCTAAAGCCGTCGTACATGCGTTGATGAAGTAAATTACAAATCTATGCTTCAATTTGTGTCTGCCTGTGTTTTGATCTTAAGATTCAGATGTCATTGTGTCCCAGTTCCAATTTTGTATCATTTCTTCAACGAGTTTACCCAACGATTCTATTCCGCTTAGCAAAGACATTATAGAAATATTCCAGCAGGGTTAGACAATTGAAAATTTATCTCTTAGCTACTTATTGTTTTATTTCACGAAAATGTGTACCTAATAGTTTTTCGTTCTGGGATGTGTATTATCATTGTACTGTTTTGCTATTTTGTTGTGTTTTATAAATGGAAAACTATTATTCCCATCTCCGTAGTCCTAAAAATATATTGACGGGATGAAGCAGTTCTATGAAACTTTTCTTATTTTATATTTTTGAGTGAAATCTCGTAGATTGATGACACATTCCATGTACCATATCTTAGATCTGAGAAGTTATTTCGCGGACAATATAGTGGATATATCCTTTAGGGTGGGTAATGTGGGTTAATTCTACGAGTGGCGTGAGGTGAGAATTGTCGGTGTCGTATAGCGAGGTGAAAATTTTCCACTCGAGTGAAGTGACTCTACATCATACTTACATTGCGATGAGATTCTGAAAGAGAAGAATGCAGCGCGGGCGGTCATGCTGACAGAACGTGAAACGTTATAGACAGAAACGAAAGCAGCAGATCCGCCTCTTTCAGGAGAAAAAAACGCCGCCTGGAGGAGACGGAGTGCGAGCAGATGGAACAGCTGTGCCAGTCTCAAGAAACACGTAAGTTTTATCAGAAGCTCAACGCATCCCGCAACGGCTTCGTGCCGCGTGCCGAGATGTGCAGGGATAAGGATGGGAGTATTTTGACGGACGAGCGTGAGGAGATCGAAAGGTGGAAGCAGCACTTCGACGAGCACCTGAACGGCACTGAGAGCACTGGCAATGAAGGACAGGACAACGGAGGAAATGCCATCGTCCGTACTGCGGGCGATGTAAATCAACCAGCCCCCACTTTGAGGGAGGTTAAGAATGCTATTCACCAGCTCAAGAACAATATGGACCCGCAGAGGCTGACCATTTGTCTGCACCGGCTGATATGCACAATCTGGGAAACAAAACAGCTACCGGAGGAGTGGAAGGAAGGGGTAATATGGTATTTAATATGCCCCATCTACAAGAAAGGCGATAAGTTAGATTGTGAGAACTTTCGAGCGATCACCATTCTAAATGCGACCTACAAAGTATTATCCCAGATCATCTTCCGTCGTCTGCCACCTGTAGTAAACGAGTTTGTGGGGAGTTATCAAGCCGGCTTCGATGACGGCCGATCGACAACGGACCAGATCTTTATTGTACGGCAAATCCTCCAAAAATGTCGTGAATACCAGGTCCCAACGCATCACCTTTTCATCGATTTTAAGACGGCATACGATAGTATCGACCGCGTAGAGCTATGGAAAATCATGGACGAGAGCAGCTTTCCCGGAGAGCTCACGAGACTGATAAGAGCGACAATGGAAGCAGTGCAAAATTGTGTGAAGATTTCAGGCGAACACTCCACTTCGTTTGGATCCCGCCGGGGGCTACGACATGACATGGAGATAGACTTTCGTGCCTGTTGTTCAATATTGCGCTAGAAGGTGTTATGCGGAGAGCCGGGCTCAACAGACGGGGTACGATTTTTACGAGATCCAGTCAATTTGTTTGCTTCGCGGAGGATATGGACATTGTCGGCCGAACATTTAAAAAGGTGGCAGATTTGTACACCCGCCTGAAACGCGAGGCAGCAAAAGTTGGACTGGTGGTGAATGCGACCAAGATAAAGTACATGCTAGCTGGTGGGGCCGAGCGCGACAGGGCTCGCCTAGGTAGCAGTGTTACGTTACCACAGATGTCATAAACCATGGCGATGTGATATTCTTAAGTCTCTTCACTTTTTTATTTTACTTCTTATTTTCATTAATAGCTTCATAAGCGTAACAACTAGTAATTTCTGTCCTATATTTTTTCTCTGCGTTCTTATTTTTTTACGACATTTTTGCATAAAGTTTCTGTATATTTGTATGTTTTGCATTCGAATATTGTTTAACCTGCTATTTCGTAAAGTTCACATTTTATTAGTCAGAAAGTGTTTATTTTATTCGTGTTATCTATAGTTAGTGTCCCTTTTTGTCAAGTAACTTTTGTCTTGAATATTTTTCTAGTCTGTTTGCCTTCAAATGTTGGTTTTCGTGTTAACCCTTCGCAAAGTTATCTGAGAGACTTGTGTATCGATGACGGATTGCTATTAGTATATGTGGTTGGAAATCTTTGCTTACATGGAATTTGACATTCATTGTTTTGTTTTGCTTTACAACCGAAACAGCAGGAGATTAACGATTAATTTTGTGAGTAAGCAGCGCAAAAGTTTAGGAGAACATAAAGCAATCGGACGACCTTAATCACCTTTTTGAACCGAACCAAGACCCTTGTCTACGAGATAAACTATGCACCATTTTAAAATTTAAGATTTATTTATTTTATTTATGACGCAATTACCAATCTATTCGTAGTCCACGATTTGTATAATAGTAATAATGTATTTTGCTAGCAATAGTAATATGTAGTGCTTAGGTAAAGGTTTCCCAAAATTTGTAGTTTATTTCTCAAAGAGAGAGTCACAATTATCATTTGAATGCTATCATATCATGGTCTTCTATCCTTCAATGCTTCTCGAATGCTTCCGCTCAATATATCTTTCGTTAAATATTTGCGCTGATATTCCTAATCTGGCATTTGTTTTGTAGTAATAATTGATTGTTGTTATAACAGTAATAGTATTTGGTAAAGCCAACAAAACATGAACTAAAGAAGAACATACAGTTACAGTATTTATTCTTCAAAAGTTGCAATGAACAATTAGTCCAGTAAAGTTACACCTTAGTATTTTGTTTCACTACTTTTTTTTTATTAAATTATGAACAGCAATATATTGCAAATAAAACCATCCGTTTTGGTGCATCCAGTCGCTCCTTTCACGCTGACGCATTCTTATACTATCTATAAAGCAAAGTTTTTCACAAATTACATAACCGAAACAAACAAAAAACGGTGTAAACGACTACACAACTCTTTAGAAAATGTCGGGACACTTGGACCAATCCTGCTTCGTCTTGGCGTCCCAGTAGGTTCCCTTAAAAACGTGCACCAGGCTATCCGTGCCCTCGTCTTGCTGTTTGCTGAACCACACCGGTTCGTATGGCGGGTAGGGACGACCTTCGGCTGCAGCTTTCTCGGCTTCGGCTTCCCGTTCGCGTCTTCGTGCTCGCTGCTTCTCCTCCAGTCTGTGGAAATACATTTTTGGATTTGACTCAATTAGCCGAAAGAATTTGGTAAAGGTGTGGCGCGAATGATTTTGCAGTTGTGATGCGTGCATGTATTTTTGTTCAAGCTTTTGAAAAATTATATCTCTTTTTTTTCTCAAGACTTTGATTGACCAGTTTCCTTTTTTATAAAAATTTCGCATTTTTTAAAAAGTTGATTTTTTAATTAGGTAAAAAAAAGTTTATCGTTAGTTATTAGATTAGTTTTCAGTAGTTGTAAGCGAATCATACTTAAATTGTTTTAGATTTTCTCCATTGCAAAACATGGCTTTCTTTAGGAATAATTGTAAATATTCTTAAAATGCTCAAAAAAATCCACTCAAAATTCCATCAATTTTTGCCGTACAAAATTTGTTTCAAGAATTCTGTCAAAATTTTTACTAGATATTTGTCTAAGCATTTCCATTTGAAATATGATCAACGATGCTTTTGAGGATTGCTCCAGATTTTGTTTGAAACATTCTACGCTAGTCCGGGCTAGTAGCGACTGAGTGTGGAGTAGGGGACGGACCTGGTGTAGTGGTTAGAACACACGCCTCTCACGCCGAGGACCTGGGATCAAATCCCATCCCCGAGATAGTCACTAAAAATTTTAGTGACGACTTCCTTCGGAAGGGAAGTAAAGCCGTTGGTCCCGAGATGAACTAGCCCAGGGCTAAAAATCTCGTTAATAAAGATAGAAAAAAAAAAAAAAAAGAGTGTGGAGTGTAGAACATTAAGAGACCTCATGCCAGGATTTTTTTTTAAGATTCTTCAAAGAACCAAATCAAACATTTCTCAAAGGGTAATTATATGATTGATGATTCCTCGTAATATCGCCATATTTTACTGTAGGTAATTTGTTATTATGGTTTCCAGGGATTCAATCGGAAATTAATTCAGGTTTACGTGAGCTAGGAGCAGCTTTATAGTGATGGGTCATATGCAAAGGCGCGTGATCGGATGGTGGACGAACAACAAGAGAATGTGCAAGTTGAAGATCAAAGGCCGGTTCCTCAACTTTAGCAGAATGAACGTGTACAGCTCACACTCCCGGGACCTTCCTTAGCCGAGTGGTTAGAGTCCGCGGCTACAAAGCAACGCCATGCTGAAGGCGCCTGGGTTTTATTCCCGGTCGGTCCTTTTCGTAAAGGAAATTTCCTTGACTTCCCTGGGCGTAGAGTATCATCATACCTGCCACACGATATACGAATGCGAAGAAAATGGCAACTTTGGCAAAGAAAGCTCTCACCCAGACAACCAGAAATCGCATGAAAGTTCACGTTATAACTCGTTTATTCATACTAATTACATCAAACTCGCAAAACGCCGTCGATAAACTCGTCAGATTGATGAGTTTCCTCGGATAAAACGCCTTTTTTCTGAGTTCATTTGTACATTTTGCTTCGTCCCGTACACTCGTACAAAGTAAGTCGAATCAATCCGTAGCAGCTGTCAAATCAACATTTATTCTCATAAGTTAAGTCGCATAAGATCACAGGTTAGTTCGGTAGAATATGTATACACTCGCAATGTATGTTAGGGTCTACCACAAAAGGCCGAATCACAGAAGGCCGAATTACAGAAGGCCGAATCACAAAAGGCCGAAAGCACAAAAGGCCGAAACATACAAAAGGCCGAATCACAGAAGGCCGAATCACAGAAGGCCGAGTCACAAAATGCCGAATCACAAAAGGCCGAATCACAAAAGGCTGGTCTATTCTTAGCTGACACCAGAGCTGTTAAATGTCATGAATATCTCGTGACTTCGACAATTGAATATTACTAATATCATCTTTCCCCGTGAAAAAGTCATTCGAAAATGTTTTTCCCGGTGACTTTTTCCGAATTACTATCGGTTGGCAATATTTGCTGATGCGATATTTCGCTTGGGAGGGTGCTATAAGCATTTTAAATTTTCAAAAATTTTGTTATTTAACAGCACTGAAGAAGGCTTACAGAATCAATGAGATTGACAGGATTTGTGACTGATCATGATCCACTTTTGTGTGCATGGATTTCCGTGTTGCCAAATTTAAATCGAGTCAAAATCAAACAGGCACTTTACGATGAAAAGTATTCTTAGTTAACTTAGTATTTTTATGATCACTTAAGGTGGTTATAAAACGAAGCCAAACTTTGAATTTTCAAGTGCACAAGACTGGAGAATCTGACAAGAGTTCGCGTTGAAAATCAATCAAATTGCTTGCTTGCTGGTAGTGACAAATTCGCGAAGCGCTATTTGGTTTTCAAGCCTTGTGCTCTTAAAAATTTGAGGTGTGGCTTCGTTCTATAATCACCTTAAACACTTGTTATACCCAATCTCAGCAATCATTATCCTGCTTGTTGCGTAAAAGACTATGTTGGCATTATACCGGGCAAACGCTTGCTGTCCGAACTCGCTGTCGCTCGTCGGTCCTAAAAATGGAAAAACATCCTCTGCTTGCATTATACCGGGCAAACGCCTGGATTTGCTATTTGCATGGCACCGAATAGATGGTATACACTACACAACCTTCGGATATCGGAGACTTCGGCGGCCTTCTGCCGCCTCAGTTCCTCTATCCTCAATGCGGCTTCGCCGCAGGGAGGATAACGCACTGGTTACTGACATGACTGCATTTAACAAAGCATGGACTTGTTCTATTCATAATCAAGTTTTATTATTGAGGTTTGTAACTCTAATTCGGCCTTTTGTGATTCGGCCTTCTGTGATAATCCCGTATGTTATTATTCATCACATAATATATGCACGCATATCGCCTCCACTTTTGTAGCCTCCAGGTGATTTCGTTTTACGTGCATTTTGGTTGTCTGGGCAGTTAATAACTGTGGAAGTGCTCATAAGAACACTAAGCTGAGAAGCCGGCTCTGTCCCAGTGGTGACGTTAATGTCAAGAAGAAGAAGAAGAATAATAATAATAAGAAGAAGAAGCTCACACTCCAGAAGCACTGATGATGGCAAGGACGACCACGTTCTAATTGATGGACGGCAATTCACGTCAGGACTTATCGTGGTGAAGGTGAAACTGCGTCCAAAACTATCCGTCATCAACAATGTTTGTTACCTACGGCCGCCTCAGCATGACTTAGGACGGCTAAAGCAATCGGATGTCGCATCTGCATACGCACAATATCTCGAGTTCTGGGTAATTATGCTGCGGTTTAGAACGTGAGGTTAACGAAAGGTGGAAGCAGTAATTCGAGGAACAACTGAATGGTGGTAAGAGCGCAGATAATGACGGTAACGACAACGGAAGAAGTGTCAATGTTAGTACAGCGAACGATGGAAATCAATCCACCCCCACTTTGAGGAAGGTGAAGCTGCTGGTAAGAATGATATCGGAACTGAACTGAGTAATGTATCGCATATACAAGAAAGGCAACAAGTTGGATTGTGAGAACTTCTGAGCGATCACAATTCTAAATGTGGTCCTTAAAAGTTTTACCTCAACCTTCTTTCGTCGATTGTCACCTTATCGGCCTTTTTATACCTTTCATATGAAGATAAGATTCCAGCATGTTTTAATTCCGTGGCTATTGTTCAATATTTTTTCTATTATGCGGAGAATCGGGTTGAATAGTCAAGCTACTATTTCCAACAGACCCAGTCAATTTATTTGCTTTGTGGATGATATAGACATTATTATTATTAGCTTCCTTAGGGACATTTTCAGCCCGTGGTTGGTTAATCTCCAAATATAGACCTTATCGGCCGTACATGCTATTAGACGAAAACGAACGCGACAAGGCTGGCTTAGGAAGCAATGTGGCGGACATACGAAGATGGGGTTTGAGGTAGTTGCAAGATGGACGGACCAAGTGCACAACGATTTAGCGAGCGTATTGCAGAACTAGTCTTCCTAGTACCGACCCATTTTGACGAGTACCGGTTCTACGGCACTGTAACTCTCAGTACCGATAAAATATCGGTCGGTAAAATAATAAGACCCCGGAATCCATTATCCCGAATACCATTTCCCCGAATGGACCATAACCTCGAATATTATTGCCATGAAAGTTCCAACATGAATATTCGATAAATGAACACGAAATATATGTTATGGAATATCAAGTTAAGCTTAAGCACGTCTTCTTTTGTTCGTTGGAGATTATTGTCGAATTGTTTATAATACATATCACAAAGAGAACCTAAAGCTCCGGGAATAGAAAACTTATCCTCAGTAGGACGAAGTGTTTTCTACTTCAAAATATACTTTACTCAATTGATTCTTGTTATCAAAGATTTATCCTTCTTTTAATCATCAGCTATTCTTTAAGGGTCAAGTAAGAATCAAAATATGTGTGCATTCGATTTTGAGAAGCTATGACAATAAAAAAATTCGAACTGAATGTTAACATTGATACTGTTTTCACATGGGATAATTATGCGAATAGGGGCAGTATAGTCGAATCACGTTTATCGTGACGGCCTTAACTCAACCAGTACAACTCGAAAGAACAGCCTGTAACTCAAAGATGCTACAATCACTGATTATTATTATTATTATTATTATTATCGAGATTTTCAGCCATAGGCTGGTTCATCTCCTAGCACAATCACTGATTAAAATATTTACACAATGTTACAATGTTAGCAGTTATTACGCCGACAACTATTACACTACTAGATAAACCTCGCGTGTCGTACACATCACGAGCAAGATGGATTTCTAGACTCAAATTCGCGAGCATCCTGGAAGGAATATTCAAAGTGCATCACTGACTTTCGGGAAAGTGTCGCATTCGGGGAACTGGTTTTCGGGGTAATGGTATTCGGGGAAGTGTTATACGACCCACATTAGCTTCATATGTATTGTGTAATATTTTATGTGGTGCGGAAAATCGTTCAATATGAATAATAGATTAACTATTTTCATGTTATCACCATGCTTTTCATTCATAGAGTAGGATTTAAAAATGCAAGTTTAATGTTTGACGGTTTAATTGCCATATTATGTTTGCGTATTTTTATAACAAAACTTTCAGAACCGGAGAAAGCTTTTTCAGGGACTATCCAGATGTTGCTCCTAAATTTGGCCCATGCATCGTGAAGTTTCAACAAATATTTCGCTTTGAACTTGTCAGACTCGTATTACACGAATTATGCCGAACAATTTCTATTAACTTTTGTACATGATTTGGGGCACCTTTAAATGCTTCAATATCCTGAAACTTTTCTTTACATTTGTATGTAGTTATTTATAAGTACGGAGACAAACTATCCTTAGTGCTGAAAAGATGATAATTAGAATAAGCCTTTATGTAATTCGTTCCTTGATCGACCTGAGAAGTTCGCCTTCAAAAAACTTTACCAACCTTACGTAGGTACCATTTATTGTAAAGAAATATTGTGCATTTCTTTCACTACTGGACTGCGAAGTGCGGCTTCATAAGAGCGAAAATGCGAATAAAAGTGCAGGATTGCATCGAATCATTTCTGTGTCTTCAGCGGGATTGTTGTTTGGACTTCGAGGAATAACCCCGCTGAAGACACCGACTCGATTTGATGCAACCGCGCACTTTTATTAGCATTTCCGCACTTGTAAAAACTTCTGCGATAGTCCAGTGGTGAAAGAAATGCGCAATATATTGATTCAAACCAATGTTTGATTTTTCATCGACACCGAAAATACCGGTACTCAATGCTTTACCGGTATTTCAGTACCATAAAATGGTCGGCACTACCGGTTATCGGTACCTAGACAGAACCGAGGGTGTAAAGACGCGGGTTCAAACCGAGCAGTGGTGCGTGAAATTGTTGATCCAGCATTAACTGACCAACTGAACAAAGCTCCAGATATTACTCTTGTGATTTTCCAAAGAAGGTGGTATGTTTTCATGAATGTATCCCATGAATTGGAATTTCCTGGTATTCAACCGAGTATTCCTCTCTCTATGAAGAAACTACTCCAGAGATTTCTCAAGGAAATTCTTGAATTTTTCGAGAAATTCCTCAATGAATGATCCCAGGAATCCATCCAGTGCATCTTCCATGAATGTTCCTAAGAATTCTTCCAAAATTTCCATTCAGCATATTTTCAAGTATCCAACCAGTATTCTTTCAAGGATATCTGCAGAAATTATTCTAGAGATTCTTCCAGGATTTATTAGGAATGTCCCAAAGAGATCCTTACCGCAATTACCAGATGATTTTTTTTAGGATTTCTGCATAAATTTATCCAGTTTTTTAAGTTTTCGTTTAAAGATTTCTTCAATGATTTAATCAAGTTTTTCTAAGGAGTTGTACATAAGCCACGTGATCATTTTTTAAGAGATCCTTTCTGGGCCGCGTTCAAATTTTTTTAGGGGTTTCTTTTATCCATTATTATTATTATTTTTAACTTGGTGGCGAATGATTTACTTTTTTATTAAAGATATATTTCTCTGACAAAATTCATGTATAAATCTTTGGAAAGAAACAAAAAAAAAATGACAGAAAAAAACTCAGAAAGAAATTATGGGAGAATACCTGGAGAAGTTATCCAAATTACTGAAAGTATCAGCGTTAGACTGTGGGATTTCCTGAACGAAATTCTGGAGGAATTTCATTTCTTGAGGTATCGCTGGAGTTTAGTTACCGTAAGGATGCCATTCACCGCACTTTTAACAGAATTTCAACATGTTAAATTATGTAAAAAATCGGATGTTCGGTGTATTTCACAACTTCTGCAAGCTAACACATCTGCTTTTGTAAGAAAAATGTTTAAATGTGAAAAATGTATAATGGTACCGAATAACATGAATATTAATGATACATGTTTACGGCATCCTAAGTATGAGGCCCTTTATACAGCACTAGTTGGAATTAATTTACTTTCATTTGCTAGTTATTATCTTTGTACTATACTGCCCATAAATGCATAACAGTTCCACGTGAGTTTTCGTCAATTTTCAGTTATTCATGGGAAACGTCATTAAATTGCATGCACTTTTATGGTATTATAAGAAAATACTATGTTTGTTCTAGAAATGTTAAAAACAACATCGAAAATTAGAACTGACGTAACTTTTAGCTCGGAGGTTTTGAAATTTTTCAGTGAGGTGAATATCGGTATGATATGATGTCAAATTTAACCACCAACAGCTGTTCATTTTACCCACATAGTGCAGGTAAAATGAACATTTACATCGGTTTTTGCTAGCGATAAAAATATGTGAAAATTTGGCTATTTTAGTCTGAATTCGTATCGATGCTATGAATAACATCCCTATTTTGGATGTTGTGCGGTAGAACTGTACAAATTCCTCGTTTTACTATCAGAAACAAAATGATATCCTTCATTTTACAACCCTTTCCCCTAAGGGAAATATACTTATCCACAATTGTTGCCGTACGTTCACCCATCAAAGGCTTCTTCAATAATCAATATTAGTATCTCCAGGATTTCGCCAAAATCGAGCTTAATATCGAGTCAAGAACAATACCAGGAATCTATAAGAATTTTTCTGAAAACATTTCAAGTATCTCAATTAGGTAAGTTACATAAAATTTTCTTTCAATCTGCTCAATATCCTAAGTCAGAACTACAACAAAAAAAAATGCGAGACAAGTCTCTAAGATGTCTCCAGGAAATCAACGATTTTGCTAAAACAAATATTAGAAACCGTTAACAATCTCTCCAGTATTGCAACTCACAAAAAATAGTCATTATGTAAAGTGCGAGATGGGAGGCACTCGAAAATCACCTGGTAAAATTTTCTACTTTCGCTCATAATACATTTTCCCAGTGTGTTCTATAGTTCCCCGGGTATTTCCCGTTTTTTTACCGGTCATTTGAAATTCCCAGGTTTTTCCCGCTTTTCCCGGATTTCCCAGATGGATGGACACCCTGGAATACGGACTTTCTTCGAGATTTTAAGCCCGTAGTTCATTATAACCCAATCGAGAAGCTTTACTTGGTGTGATAAACGGCGCTTCTCGGCGTTGTATCTCGCTTTCAATTCTTTTTTTATCTCTTGCGTTTTTTTGGCGAATTTATCAACGGCCGTATAACTTCCGTCTGAGTCCATTTCATCAGTCGCCGTCGCATATTCAGTGTCCTTGAACGAGTTCAAATAACTTACCCAATGCTACGTTTTCGGTTGAAACTAGTATGCATTTATGGGCAGTATAGTACGACAACATATTAAACCGTGGCAGCTAAGAAGCATTTTTCAATCTGCCATAAAAAAAAATCATTGTTAAACGCATATTTACTACCTAAAACAGCAAAAATTTGTTTTTTTTTTTTTAAATATATAATATAAAATCAGATGAATTTCATTCTTAAAAGTCCATTTTGGTTTAATTTGAACGGTACCTCATGCAAACCATCGGGGTTCATTTTTATTTTACACTTCTAGTCACCCCACGATCAATCGAAAATCGTACTTCTGGTTACCCTTTTGGCTGTTTTTTTTTTATTCTGCGTCCTGTTTCACAGCGTTCCATTTCACTTTACTCCGTTCTATGAGCTGAATGACGTTTGAATCATTTTTAATGTGAACGATGTACAAATTAGTGGGGTTCAAATTAAAAAGTGTTCAGATTAAATGTGGCCAAACCAACGGGGGTACCCGGTATACTAATACATGGTGATAACTTTTATTGTGAAAATTTGTTCAGATTTTACAAAATAATTCAATGAGCGATGAATCTTGCATGGGCGGTGAATGGCATCCTTACGGTATCTGTGCATATAACTGGTAGAATAGCTTGAGAAATTTCTGGAGGGATCCTGATCTAGTTAATGAACTTAATGAAAGAGAAGGAGACGAACGCTTCCTCCTCTTCTGTGTCTATTCGCATTTCACAATTCGGGCATGTGGTTCGTCAAACGCATTTAACATTGCAAAGTAGTTCGCCACTCGAAAAAAAAAATCAACGGTTTACCACTTACCTTAGTTTTTCCCCATTACTTTCGTTCCATTTGCCGTCCTCCATCAGTCGCTGATCGGGTCGAAGGCGCGAATCGGTAGGTGCAACGTTAGGCTCGGGTTCGTTCAACTGGCAGGCAAGTATCGTAAAGTTGTAGTATTTATCACAATCAGTTGGCGGTAGCCGCCGACTCCAGGCCGTTTTGTAGTTGCCCGTCTTGTAGACGGGGTTTTCGGCAGAACCACTAGTGGACGTTACGGGTGCAATTTCAATCTTGCTGTCCCAGGTACCATTTATCACCCATTTGACCTGGTTGGAATTGTCCATCACAACGCCTTTGACGCGGCGCTGCGTGTCCCTCGTGAAATACGAGTACGGAAGGTATTTCAAGTGACACTTCACTCCCTTGGCAGACTTCTCGCCATAGATCTCCATATCGCCGTGGTTATCGACCCAGAGCTTTCCAACGATGATGTTGTGCACCGTAGTGGTCACCTTACGCCACGTGAACTTGTTGCCTGTGGCAGGAAACTCTACATGTGCGTAACCAAGCGGAACTATCTGAATATATTTGCCACGAAATTTGGAGGTCATCGTGAACTCTTGCCAACATCTCCATCCACGACCCTCGCAGTACTGTGCCGCCATAGGTGGATGATGAGAAACCTACGTGATTGAAAATTTAGATTTTAGCAAGCATATGAATGAAGCACATACAAACTGTGGTAAACTACCTGTTCATTAATACACCTCCAGCCCAGATCATCTGTCCGGTCGCATTCGTACGTTTCGCCGAGAAGTGGATTAAATGGTTTACCGGTGCGATTACTAGTGGTTGAATAGCTCGAAATAGTAAATGCCGTCACATATGCTAGCTGCTCGCAAGTGTCTTTGCACTGTGCGGCTTTGTCCAAAATTTCCGAATACTCAAAGTCTTCGGTTAATCTGTATCGGGTAAATGCGTATTTAATTTCAAACACTCAATTTACGTGCAATGGCCATACAAACCTTTGAAGCATCGACAGAGGTTCGTTGAAGTTCACCGGTATAGGAATTTTGGACAAATCCTTGCCGATGCAGTTCTTGATGATTGACCACAAATTTAGCGGATAGTTGGGCTTATCGGGAACCCGCGTTCGTCGTCTTCGGGCCACCTTCGTGGATTGATTGTTGTTTGAAAGGGTTGGTGTTAGTGCTTGACTACTGTTAACAGATATTCTATCCGTCATGTCCATATTGTCTAGATTATCGGTGACTACTAATACCTGAGAATGAAAAGGAAAGAAATAAAAATGTTTGGTAATTATTTAGCTCTTGACGCTTCCATTTTATTTTATTTTGCTAATTCAAAATAGTAAGTTACATTGTGAGCAAATTAATCAAATCTATTCTTTTCTTCTTTTCCAACTTTATTTCTTATGTTCTTATCTCTGTCTTTTTACGAAATTCAAATCCTGGACCTCAACCCTCGTGTAAGTTTATAGTTTTATGGTCTGTTATTATAGAAACCAAAATACTTTAAAATATGTTGGAAATAGCTAGTCAGTGGAAATTTCTTACCCTATTCACTTTTACCTGCTGAAATATATTAAAATAATTGGTTTCTGATATAAAAATATTTAAAATGGGTCTTTTAGTTTGGTCTTCTTCTATATATCTTATCGCTTATATGCAGACTCATTTCATTGAGACTGGGTATTGGGCTTGATTAATCACCCGGTATTGTTACTCTGCTAGGTAACTCTAATTTTATCCAATAATTGCATCTCTCAAATCAGAATGATATGAAGCAGTTCATATAGCATATAGCAATAATTCATATAGCGAGTTACATATTTGTATAAATCGTCATACGATCTGCAATTGCTAAAGATGGCCTAACAGCTTGGAAATAGACCAGAAAAGTGAAAGAAATATCTGCTCGTTAATTTATAAACTTTTGTGTCGCAATTTACTGTCAGCAATGAGTGTTAACTGGAAACATTGACGAATTCATTTGTTATAGAAGTTACAGTATCAAAGTTGGAATTTATATACTTCATGATAAAATACTGTATGTTTCATAGTTATAATGCAGTTTTCAAGTTCAAGCAATGGACACTCTTAATTCTAAACATTTATTTTAATAACACAAACTCTCCATAGAGTATTTCACACTCAAGCTAGATCCCGCTACTTGCAAACGGGAACAAACTTTACCCTGTAGCAAACTCTGATTTTTCCAACAGGACAGGTCCGGAATCAAATGGTAGAAATTCGTGTACAAACCTCGCACCCGTTAGCGGTCTGCATTTTGGGAACGTTTAATTGCGCTCTAAACGCTAAACGATTGTTTCAGAATCGGAGAAGAGAAATTCAGCTTGAATTCAACTCCATTCGGCGTGGATTCAACGTAGTGAGCCGTTGCCTACCAAATATTATATAGTTTTAAAAAGTTTTTGTTCGCTTTGTTGATATACCCTGAGTGGGTGTCTATAATCGCATGTTTGTTGCAATTGTTGAAAGCAGACTTTGGCACAAATTAAATTGAATTTGGTCAAAGTCACATGGGTCGATGTTAAATCAGATTGTACCAACTTTGTTTTGAAGATTTCAGGAAAACGTATTCCAAGCACCGAAATCTAAGACATTATATACAGTTTGCGATTAGATTAAGGTGAAACAGTTACTTTTTCTCCAGTTTAGTGCCTTTGGAAACGTGAGTAGGTGGAAAAGTCGGCCATTGTGACGGTCATCTTTGGATTCCGTGATGTTTCACCTTAAAAGAACAAATTTAAGAAATTGTACGAAAAAGTTACACGTCTTCTCGGTGAGAGTCGAACTCACAACTCCCAATTCGCTGGACAGGTGCGTTACCAACTACCGCAGCCGCATGTCTATCGAATTGGGAAACGCGAGTTGGATTTGTCATGTCGACCAATCTAAAGTGATATTAATTATTGTACCTTTTGGCTTGGTACCTTTTATGTGTTCGTACCTAGGGTATTTCTGAGCTATAAGTACTGGCTGCAGTTGGCGCAGAAGAGAGACTTCCCGGACTGTGGACTGATTAACTTATTATTTTATTTTTTATTTACAGGATATAAAAGGATTCTCATCGTGAAGACGAGTAACTTTATCGCACATTTCTCTTCAATTTTTATTCATGTTGAGATACTTCCAGAGAAAATTTCACAGTATTCTTCAGGAATTGGCCTAAGATTTCCTCCATATGTTCTTTATTTCTTTTCTTTTCTTTTTAGGAGCAGGGAAAAGCCCACTTGCCCTGTTCTCCAGGAGGTTCTCAATTAATTTCTCCTGGAATTCATCTTCTGTGAAAATTTTAGCTCTCTGGGTGGTGATTTGAAGGTGGTCTTAAGGCGAAGTTGGTTTATAGCGAAATTACTATGGAGAAATTTTGAAAATTGTTCCAAACACGTTAGTATTGTAATGTATGTACAAACTTATCATCCCATAGTGAAAACTTCTTTTATAGTTTTCCTCCATTATTTTCGTCCAATTTTTTTTAGTTTATCGGGAGATACCACCAGGAATCATTTCACAGATTTCTCCAGGGCTTCGCAACAAGATATTCTACCAGATTTTTTTTTGCACGAATGAAATTAAGAATTCTCGCAAGGTTTCCGTTAGCAATTCCTCCAGAAGATCAAACATATTTTCTTTGTTTTTCAAAATTGAGGGGCCCATATGTAAGTGCTATTTTGGTTCTTCTATTTGAAAGCTAACCCAAGTAACCAAATAGCACTTTAATTCGCCATGTGGGCTAATATAGTGCTATTATACAGCTAACATGCCCTATATTAGCCGTATAACAGCCCTGTATGTATTTTAGATGATTTGCCTTTCAATTGAAAGAAATACATAATTCGTTGAAGATCGGCCTATTTTTTTGCGTGTATACAATGAGTGAAAAATAGCTGAAATAGCTCTAGATCCGTAATGTAATAATAGGAAGAAAAACATTCGCGAGCATTTCAAAAGGAACTCCTGGACCCATGAAGAACTTGGAAGGTTTCTCTGTACAAATGTGTAGTACAATTCTTAGAAAAAATACCAAACGAAATCCTGGATCATATCCTACAGGGATCTCGAAAATCTAAGCCAGATTCCTCGGAGAAGTTTGTCTGTGTGTTGTTTGACAGAGTATCTACTCGTTTATCGAAATGAAATTCCCTGATATTTCCAGGTTTTACAAAACAATCCAGGTTCAAGAAATACTCCAATTATATATGGCTAAAACAAACTAATGTTTTTTTTTTATTTAATGGCTATTTATACACTTCTAGATATATTTTAAAGTATGCTAAGATATATATTTTATTACACTTGTAAGATCTCTGTTCATCATCGTTCAAGAGTTCAAAATTACTCATAAATGTTACGAAACTTTAAATATAAAGTTGGTTAAATTCCAGATTTTTTTAAATCAAATATTTTTTATATATTTTAAAAATTGTGCATAAAGCAGGGCTGGTAGCGACTAAATGTCTTGAAATAGAAAATTTAGAAACCCTTATCCTGAAAAAAGTGAAAAAAGAGGAACCAAAAAGAGGCCGAAAAAGATCAAACTGTAATAATAATAATAAAAAACAAAACGACACCTAACAGGAACTAGGAGTAAATAATGTGATCAAACCAGACATTTCTCTGAGAACATGCCTAATTTTTTTTTTAATTTTTCCTGGCATGGCGACAAATAATTTCTTCATGTTAGATGGATGAACAGATATCTTTTATTGAGAGATTTCAATTTTTCTTTCGGTGTTCATTTAGTGATCATTTCCCATGAAAACTATCCAAGAATTTTCCTAAAGAATTCCTCTAAAAATTATGCTTTGGACATCTCAAAATAAAACCTGAATTTTTCCAAAAAGTGCAACAAAAATCCTCAGGGCTTCCATCAGGATTTCCTTCTCTTAGTCCTCCAGGGTTTCATTCAGTGATTCTCCAATCGGTTTTTCTAGGACATCCCCAAGACTCCCGTTTAAAATACACACTTAAATTATTTTATGGATTCCTGTGAAATCTCAACAGCTGAACAGTTCGGTAAAATAAATTAACGGAGTACGGTAAATTTTTACAGTAAAAATTCACAGGAATTCATCAAATTCCGACGAAATTACGGTGTTTTATTTCACCGAACTGTTCAGCTGTTGAGATTACGGTGAAATTCACCGATTTCTGGTAAAATAAGCTTAGTGAGTATGTTGGAATATTCATCAAGAGATGTCTCCAAGCATTTCTCAGGATTTTCTACAAGACAGTCCTACAGAAATTGTTTAAGATTTCAACTAGAAATTTCCCTGAGGTTACCTTCAGAAATGACTACAGAGATTGCTACTAAGATTTTTTTTGGGAATTCCTCCAATAATTCTAAGAGATTTTACACGGAAGTTTTAGAAAAATTCTCAATCATTCTTCCATGAGTTTTCCATGTATTTCTCCAAAGAAAAATAAGGATCAAAGCTGAGAAAATGCTGAAAAAAAATCTTACCTATTCCTAAAGCAAATCTTGGGGTAACTTCTGTTATTAAACGTTGCAGTGCTCAAGGATTTTTGAAGCAAATTCTGCAGAAATTCCGGTAAGCATCCTTTGAACAAATGCTGAAAGTATTGGTAGATGAATTTCTAGAAGAATTTCTGGAGAAAACCCTGTATTAGTCCTTGAAAATGAATGAAACCTTTGGAGGAATCACTAAGATAATTCCTGAAGCTGTTCTCGAGAAATATAAAAAGACATTTTGCATCATATTTATCTGCAAGCAAAATAAGGAAAAAAAGATTTTAGAAATCATTTCGGTTAAAATACAGACTTGATAGACCTTTTATCAAAATGAAAATCGTCTTTATAAAAACCTGCTACCAGCCCTAGATATGTTAATCCTTTACTGATTTAATATAGTGATATTAAAAACACCATTCATGTTTTGGTAAGTCGGTAAAATTTCATACTCGAAAGGATCCTCATTGAACAGCTTCAAATAGTGGCGAAGCCGATTTTTTTTCGATTGAAGATAATTTTCTGGCAAATAATGTTAGCTCTGGGTTTTGACGCAGAAATCCATTGTCGTGAACATGTTGTGTCATGAATTACAGCCTCAAAATAATTTCGCTGATTGTGATCGAAATTCCCTGAGAATTCCAGGATTTTTCCAGGTTGAATGAAATCCCTTGAGAAATCTAATTTTTACAGGTAGTAGACACCCTGTTTGAATCTGAAAATTTTATTGCTGCATTCATTGCGGTAGGTTATCCCGGGAGTCCTTTCAATAAGGTTTTGAAAAATACATGGAGGATTCCCTTAAGAAATTACTAGATATTTTTAAAATAATGCAATCCCAGAATGAGAAACCTTAGAAACGTTATAGGGAATTTCTAAAAAAAAAATTCTTGAGGAATTCATGGGTCAATTACTTGAGGAATCTTATGGATTCCGTGGAATATTTTTTAAAGGAATCCTTATGAAAAAGGTTAGACGGATTAATTGAAAAATGGCATAGGATCTACTAGAGGGATTTTGCTGGATTGATTGGTAGGTTTTCCTGAGTGCCTCTTCAATAAGATTTTGGGAAATACATGGAGAATTTACTTAAGAATTACCAACATTATTTTTTTGTGTCAAAACCAATTTTTTTCGCACGGATGTTTTCTAGCAATATTAACAAGTTTGAAATGAAGTCGGTTATTAGATCACTAGGTAATTTTGTGTGTTCCAATAACCGCTCATGCAAAAAAAATAAACAAAATTTTAAAGAAATGTCGATTTTAGTAAACAGCCTTCTTTAAAGCCGTGGTTTGACCATAAACATATGAGGATAAATAACGAAATAGGGGCCTTCCTTAGCCGAGTGGTTAGAGTCCGCGGCTACAAAGCAAAGCCATGCTGAAGGTGTCTGGGTTCGATTCCCGGTCGGTTCAGGATCTTTTCGTAATGGAAATGTCCTTGACTTTCCTGGGCATAGAGTATCATCGTACCTGCCGCATGATATACGAATGTGAAAATGGCAACTTTGGCAAAGTAAGCTCTCGGTTAATAACTGTGGAAGTGCTCATAAGAACACTAAGCTCAGAAGCAGGCTCTGTCCCAGTGAGGACGTTAATGCCATAAAGAAAAAATAACGAAATTCGAAGTAATGCATTTTTTAGTAAGTTCGTCACGAAATCTGTTTACCGGAAACACTTAGATGCAGTAACAAATGCAATTAAATATTTTTTATGAATGTTTTTCAAATTATTTTTATTTTACCGCTGATCACCTATACTTGGAGCTACATTGTGACATAAAAATAGTATTGAACGACACAATATTTGTTTTATAATAAACACATGACCACATAACTTTCCATAAGGAGATGGAGCAGCTGTGCCGGTCTCAAGAAACACCTAAGTTCTATTAGAAGCTCAACGCATCCCGCAACGGCTTCGTGTCGCGAGCCGAGATGTGCAGGGATAAGGATGGGAGCATCTTGACGGACTAGCGTGAGGTGATCGAAAGGTGGAAGCAGCACTTTGACGAGCACCTGAATGGCGCTGAGAGCACTGGCAATGAAGGACGGGACAACGGAGGAAATGCCTTCGTCAGTACTGCGGAGGATGGAAATCAACCAGCCCTCTCTTTGAGGGAGGTTAAGGATGCCATTTACCAGCTCAAGAACAATAAAGCTGCTGGTAAGGATGGTATCGGAGCTGAATTCATAAAAATGGGTCCGGAGAGGCACCGGCTGATAGGCACAATCTGAGAAACAGAACAGCTACCGGAGGAGTGGAAGGAAGGGGTAATATGCCCCATCTATACAAGAAAGGCGACAAGTTAGATTGTGAGAACTTTCGAGCGATCACCATTCTAAATGCGGCCTACAAAGTATTATCCCAGATCATCTTCCGTCGTCTGTCACCTGTAGTAAACGAGTTCGTGGGAAGTTATCAAGCCGGCTTCGTTGACGGCCGATCGACAACGGATCAGATCTTTACTGTACGGCAAATCCTCCAAAAATGTCGTGAATACCAGGTCCCAACGCATCACCTTTTCATCGATTTCAAGGCGGCATACGACAGTATCGACCGCGTAGAGCTATGGAAAAGCATGGACGAGAACATGCGGAGAGCCGGGCTTAACAGCCGGGGTACGATTTTGACGAGATCCAGTCAATTTGTTTGCTTCGCGAATAATATGGACATTGTCGGCCGAAAATTTGAAAAGGTGGCAGACCTGTACACTCGCCTGAAACGCGAGGCAGTAAAAGTTGGACTGGTGGTAAATGAGTCCAAGACAAAGTACATGCTAGCTAGTGGAGCCGAGCGCGACAGGGCTCGCCTAGGTAGTAGTGTTACGACAGACGGGGATACTTTCGAGGTGGTCGACGAATTCGTCTACCTTGGATCCTTGCTGACGGCTGACGATAACGTTAACCGTGAAATACGGAGGCGCATCATCCGTGGAAGTCGGGCCTACTATGGCCTCCACAAGAAGCTGCGGTCAAAAAAGATTCACGCCCGCACCAAATGTACCATGTACAAAACGCTCATAGAGCCGGTAGTCTTCTACGGGCATGAAACGTGGACGCTGCTCGAGGAGGACTTGCAAGCACTTGAAGTCTTCGAACGTCGGGTGCTTAGGACGATCTTTGGCGGTTGCAGGAAAACGGTGTGTGGCGGTTAAGGATGAACCACGAGCTCGCCCAACTCTACGGCGAATCCAGTATCTAGAAGGTGGCTTAAGCTGGAAGGATACGATGGGCAGGGCATATTGCAAGAATGCCGGACAGCAACCCTGCAAAGATGGTGTTCGCTTCGGATCCGGTTGGCACAAGAAGGCGTGGAGCGCAGCGAGCTAGGTGGGCGGATCAAGTGCGTATCGATTTGGCGAGCGTGGGGCAGAACCGAGGATGGAGAGGCGTGAAATTGTTGATTCAGTGTTATCTATTTAGATGTTAACTAAATAAATGAATGAACTTTCCATAAATGAACGGAATCTGGTGCGCTGATGGTAAATTCATTAAACTTCTGAACAGATTTTTCGAAAGAATCCCTGGTTGAATTCATGGGTCAATTACATGAGGAAGCTGAACAAAATACATGTTTAAATGCATCCCTGTGAAAAATAGCATAGAAACTCCTTGAGGGATTCAAAAATAAGTGAAATATTGCTGCAAAATATTCCCGAGGAAATTTCTGCACTATGGGCGATAGATGAAAAAATAACTTCTTCTGATACGTTTTTCTTGTACATCATTCCATAGTAAACACTTCTATTAAGATATTCCTGGAATATCGGGCAAGATTTTCGGTAGTCATTAAATTGAGTTAAGGCCATTTCGTTGTGGAGTATTCTCCCCTATCAAAATTTCGATTCAAGAATTTAAATGCGGCTGTTTTTCGAAAATAAAAGAAACGCTGCTTTCATTGCCATCTGATTTTTTATGGTATCTATGGCAAGTATCTACAGAGATACTCTACGCCCTGGGAAATCGAGAAAATTTCCAGCACGAAGAGAATCTCGACTGGTGGGATTCGAATCGGTCACCCTGAGCATAATATTGCTGATTAGTTGCGCGTTAAACGCTACAACGATGTGGCCTTCTTTTAGTAAATAGCCAATCTATAATTAAGACGGTGTTTTTTTGTCAATATGGCAAACGCGTTACAACGCTGGACAACGTTTGATTTCAAGTGTTCGATTAACATAGCCAGAGCAACAAATATGAGCAACAAATATGCGATTACAGGTAATGTCGTGGCTGATTGTGATTGAGCGTGCACAGAAGTGAGACAGTTAATTCAAACGTTCGGCGAAGTTATGTTATGGATATACTATTGTCGCTTGTTTTTGAATGCCAAAATGGGAAACTGCTTATCGCGCAAACAAACAACCAACCAATGTATGACAGTATCTTATGGACACATGCTCTGAAAAGTAGAACCTTCACGTTCCACTCAGTCATAACAAAACTTACTTGCTGTGTTTCACTATTGCCTTCTTCGCCCTCTGAGGAGCTACCCGTAGCGTCGTTGGAGTTACGTCGGTGATGAGCGACCGGAATTTTCAATATAAATGAACTATCTTCCTGTGAAGCGACAGAGCCACCTTCCTCTTGTGCATCGTAGAACTCGTTGTCTTCGTCATCAGATGCTGAAGCTGTTGCATCTGAAACAAAAAGGAAAAATGTCTTAATTAGTATTAACCATATCAAAATTAACAACATTAATGATATCTTGCAATAATCGGGTATAAGAGTAATGGATTCATAATAATTTGAACAAAGAACTGGGTGAGATGATAACGTTAAATGCATTGATTTACACATCGGTCATTGATTCCTAGGAACAAAAATGCAAACAACTGTTAGTAATCGAATATGCTACTCAAGTAGCTATGACGAATGAACATCTGTTGTGGCTTATCTATCTAATCGCATAGTATATGTCGTTGTCTGTAAACAAAGCACGACGAATGAAGTACAATTCAGGGGTATTACACCATGCGATAGCACGTTCGTAATGCTTGAAGTTTCTAATTAGATAGAAGCAATAGTTCAAGTTTAGGGATATACTCAATGATGCTTTACTGAGATATCACGTGACATTATCAGATCACCCACAAAAAGTTATATATTTGCGCCTGTCAACTTAGGTCAAATTTATATTTGTTTTTGATTTTGGAGTGTTGAAGAACTTCATGGCTCAAATCATTATCAAGGTAATTACCATTCTGCAAAATAATATATTTTTCGGTAACCCGGTAATTCTTAATAAACCCTTCGATTGTCTGTCCAATGCATTTCCTTTTGAAACAGGTTCATAAAACTTTCAAGGTTGCGACATTGGCATTGACATCGACGACAAAATTATAAACAACAAGTGGCGGTAACTGCAATGAGTAGCTTTGAGAATGGCGCTCGAAATAAAACAGTAACTTTGGTGTACATATGCACACATAGACAAATTTCTCCTTACAAAATTTTGACGGTATTATAATATAACGGATACTAACAGGCAAACAGTGAGTGCATTATATTATTACATCAGGGTTTCGTCGAAAATAACGATCTATAGTAATGAGTGATTATTGAATACGACGCATCATTCACGCGTAAGGGTACCTCAAAATTATGGAAGCGAAGCATTATAAAAAAAACTCTTACAATTTAAAATCAAATATATGGGCCAAATCTTACGGGAAAAGCCTATTGTACAAAACAACTACGACATTTAGTCCATACACTGACAATATATGGAGAGAACCTCGTCGTTTCATACATAACAATGTGTAGGAAATGGTGACCTGCTCACACATTGTGTACATCTATGCTTCCAATAAGGGAGACAAAAAAGAATCACTAATCACGTTTCATTGAGTCAATGGCCAACGAATATAAACTAGATGGCCGTCATCCTTGAACAGGCAGAGGCAAAGTCAAAGGTAATAAATAGTAGCAAGGTATGTAGGCGCTGAGCAAATCATATCTGTGCAATTCCTATCTTCGATCAGCGTTTATGATTTAATTGAATGTTGTTTAGTTATTTTTCTTATTTACTGTGATGCATCCATTCAGTGTCGTGTTCTTTGGTGAAATAGAAAATGCTAAAAAATCCACAGAATACTTTTTTTTTCTTTCGTGAGGATTGTAAGGAATATAGGAAGATAGGATTTTCAAACATTTCGGCATTTTGAACCATCCCTACATTCGAAGTAACAGAATTCGGGGTAATGTGGTAAAAACATGGAGATCGCAACAGCTAAATGAACCGCAAGTCCACAACGCTTTGATATGTCGTCTTCGTCTTTCGTTATTTGAGAAAGTGTACCAATAGAGCAATATAGTAAAACACCTGCACAAAACAGCCATAATATACCGATAAATTTAATAAACATATTTTTTAGAAGGAATCAGTCGATAGATCTCAACTTCTTTTATCATTCAAATAAATAAAGCTTGAGCTTGAGCTTCAGCTTGATTGGACGCCCGTGGTAGCTACTCCAGTATCGCCAGATCAGCTGCACTTACACAAGGAATCAACCAGATGACTGCTTGGGACTAACAGACACCCTCAGTGTATAAGTGCTGGTGATCTTCTATTTTTAGGCGATATTGGCGCCTGCCACGTCAGAATGCTGACCAATGAGGGGAAGGGGGAGGAATTGGTGATACATTAAACTGGCTCCCACAGTAGACCGTATATACCACTGCGTCTACGCCAGTTAATGCGGGAATGGTGAAGGGGTGGGGTATTTTTTATGGCAGAGAGGCTTGCTGGTTTGGTTAGCAGACTGCCTGTGTATCAGGTGTAAGGAAAGGCGTGCTATAATTATGGGAGAATGGAAGCGTAGGGAAACGGCTTTTTCTGTCCGTCTCGGGTTCTAGCAACTGCTATGAACTGTGATAGATATATTAAGAGTGGTAGATAGAAGCAAGTGAAAGATACAACTACAAAGTACGAGGAAAGGGACGGGCCTGGCATTTAACCCATGACCTTCAGCTTATGAAACAGAAGCGGTAGCCATTAGACCACCAACCCCGTCCCTTTATCATTCGAATAAATAAAAATGAAATTAATTCAGAATTTACCTACAAAAATTCATGCAGCAATAACAGGAACACCGTTCCTTTATTAGTGGCACACCCATTGCAATGCATTGAATTCTAATGGGACCCTCCACTATTGGTACTAATGCGACACTACAGGTGCAGAAAGGTACATTTTTCAAGCACATGAATGGTTTTCTATAGTTATATTATCAAACTTAATAAATGTTTTTCGACTGCTTGTATTAGCATCGTATTTCATAGAAAAATATCACATACACGTAAATTAGTGCGAAACACGTCAAAACACACTACCTTTACAATTGTAGCTACCTCCACTAAGGAAGTGTTTACCCTATCGACTTCAGGACATATCGTGGCGCTAACATTGACCATATACCAAAATTAACTAACTAAAGGCACCGACGAAAGACTCGACCTTGAGCGACTGAATCAGGCGGATGTTGCGACCGCATATGCTAAGCTAGGAAAGTAACGGCTTGTCGATATCTCTTTCAAAGACCGCTGGAGTGCTGTAGAAGCACATGCAAGAAAATTGTCGCGTTCGACATAAAGATTAATTCGACGAAGAGCGATTATGGAGAAGAATAATGCTGCTGCAAGACAGAACATGGAAAACCATGCCTGGAGGAAGCGAAGTTAAGTTGCATCGTACCTAATAAACACGGATGTTCTATCGAAAGACGAAATGTGCAAGGTTAAAGAGTATTCTGTAGGATGTACGTAAGGTGAAGTGATCGAAAGGTCGAAGTAATACTACAACGAACATCTGAGTGACGCTAAATGCACATACACAAAGGTACAACACAGCGTGCGAAATGAAGCTGAAAAGGGTGGTATCGGAGCGGAGTTCATCAAGAAGGATCTGTAGAAGTTGACTGCTTGTCTGCATCGCATAGAAAAAAATGTTCTGATTTCAACGAAGTGTAGAATGAAAGATTTGATTTGGGAAGATTCATTGCCGCTTTATCGTCCTACCGTTTCGATTCATATTCCGAACTTAAGGCCAGTGACTTTAAATGCACCTGATAAGCGTACATTACCTGATACTTGTAAAAATAATAATTTCTTTACTAACCACAGATAGGGCAAACGCTCCCTTAGTGGAGGTAGTGTGTTTAGGCATGTTTTGCACTAATAAATGGTTAGGTAATATATTTTTTATATTGTACGATGTGAAAATGATGCAAGTAATTTAATAATATCTATGAAATTTAACCGTAAATCCATTTAAAACAATTATTTTGCTTAACATTTTTCTCTTTTGCACCTATAGTTGTGCATCAGTAGCCATAAAACATACCTCCACTAAAGGAACAGTCTACCTATTATTGGTGCAAGCCTTTTTGCAGGAAAATTTCAAATGAAACGTGATTTTTATACATTTGAATGGTAGAAGAATTTGAAATCTATCGACTGATACGTTAAAATCATATATTTCATGATTGTATCACCATGTTTTAGCAGTTTTCCCTTAGGTGCACCACTAATGATACATTTGCCCTAATATGGATATGAAATTCACAACTGACATCATAATGGGAACTAACAGCGCCACCACGATGTTGCTACGTGTGTTGACATTTAAAATGATCGTTAATTGACTCACATAGTTCTACAATCGGACTTAAACGTCTGTTATGTGTGGTCTAACTGTGAGCTGTTGTGAGTGTTTTTATGTAAAAGTATGGTACAACATTTGGAACATTGTGTTCAATCTGTCTCATATTTCGAACAGCTTTTCTCAAAACATTTTTTCAAGTATGGGAATACATTCATGGGAAATGCATTTGCAAATGCTTAAAAAATAATGGAAATAAGTTTGTTTTTCACCGATCTATAAACGTATGAAAATTGAAACATTCTCGCCCCATCGAGGAGGCACATTGGGTAAAAAAAACTGGAATGGATCACCTGCTTTAAAATAGTATTCATACTCCTAATACATCAATATTCCAAGCATATGAGTTTTTTAAACCTTTTTCATAGACAAATAAGGTAGTAGTTCACGTGAGGTAGAATTGAAATCGTTATCAACAATGTAAGCTCACGTTAATGACTCAACTAAAGAACTGCGAACTGCACGATTTGCACACGAGCAACAGATAACGAACATGTGGTCGTCACACATGTCAGCCCAAACCAGCGACCTCAGGAATATTTTGCATCAAATCGGTACGCGATCGAAATTCGCATGATAGCGTTAGATTTTGACGCAATCTATTGTTCATACTTGTCTTCTTGGAAGTTGCCTTGACTGAGCTGATATTCGAAAGTTTGATTAGCACTTACTTTTTCTTGGAACGATAACGTCGAATTTTATTATACGCTAAGTAAAAATACTGTTTGTTTGCTTGTATATTTATGGCACTTTACTTAAATTATGAATATGGCCGGTAATATGATGAGAAACATGCTTGATTTTTCAAACATCTTTGTTCTTCTTCTTCTTTTTTGGCATTACGTCGCCTATGGGACAGAGCCTGCTACTCAGCTTAGTGTTCTTATGAGCACTTTCACAGTTATTAACCGAGAGCTTTCTTTGCAAAGTTGCCATTTTTGCATTCGTATATCGTGTGGCAGGTACGATGATACTCTATGCCCAGGGAAGTCAAGGAAATTTCCATTACGAAAAGAGCCTGGACCGACCAGAAATCGAACACAGACACCTTTAGCATGGCTTTGCTTTGTAGCCGCGTACTCTAACCACTCGGCCAAAGAAGGCACTTCAATGAAAGCAAGTATTACCAGCACCTGAAATACTTTGATAACTTTGGTCGTTTGCTTCCTAGCAACTACCGATTCATTTGTTGAGAACTGGGGTTAAGTCGTTTTCTCACCAGTCAGTGACGAACGCAACAATTTCCAACCCTGATCAAAAAAATTGTAAGTTAACATTTTTAATTTTTAATCGGAAATGGAGCTTCTGTTTGTTTTCCATTTAATCATTAATTTCACAAAAAAAGACCATGGCCAAAACCTATAACCAATTAGATGATATTCTTGTGTTTTTCATAATAATTCCATACAGAACCCCTCAATTTGTGCACTCCTAGTGTTCATCCAAATAAGTTCCTCTTTCGGGAGGACACTCATATTCCGATCTAGAATTGAATGAACGATGTGACCCAGGGGCCCAGATATCCGTAGCGGTAAACGCGCAGCTATTCAGCAAGACCAAGCCACCGGTCGAGGATCTTTTCTGCCGAAGACACCATATTTCTAAGTGATCAGGCTCCTGAGATATTTGCGAAACAAATGTTTTATGTTCACTAGCTCCACCTAGTGGCAAAATTTTGAATCAATTAGCTCAAACAATGATAGTCCTTAAGTTACCAAACAACTTTGCCGAAGACGTCATCTTTCTAAGTGTTCAGGATCATGAGATCTGAGGTACAAAAGTTTCATGCTCACTAGCGCCGTCTAGCGGCAATATCCCCAATTTCTTGGCTATAATAATAATAGCCCTTAAGCTACTGAACAATTTTGCCGAAGACGTCACCTTTGGGATATTCGCAAAACCAAGGGTGTTGTACAAAGTACAACGCGCGACTACTCGCGTTACAAAAATTCGCGCGACGACCGAAAGGTTAAATTGTGAAGAATCCATGAGAATCCATTTATCTTGAGAAACTTAATTGAGAAAAGCTGGAAAGTATTGCAGATATAATACTAGTATGAAATGCAGAAGAAATTTCTATACGAACTACATGAACCATTGTTGGTTGAATTTATAGAGGAATTCCCGGAATAACACTTGACATATTTTCTGAAATAATCACTGGAGAAATGTTTGGGGTTGTTTCCTCGGAAAACTCGTAGAACTAATTTCCTTGGGTTTGGATTTCCTGGGAAAATCACTAAACTCATTTCTTTTAAAACTGTTGAAAGAAGCTATGATAATTCCCATACAAAGTGATAGATTGTTTTTCTTCCGTTTTTCAACTAATCCGGAGACTATTCCTAAAAATTTTCATCGCACAAACCCGACGGAACCCTGGATAAATTCAACAGTGAAAGAATCAAGTAAATCCGTTGACTCGTGCTCAAAATGTTTTGTGACATACAAGCTAGATTTGATAATTGAATTTCCAACCAGCTTGAATAAACGTTTCTTCAAAAAGGCCCATAACATCGTTACTGAATCATATATTGGATTCTCTTAGAATTTTGGGGCATGCATTTCAAACAACCCTGGGAGCGATTTACATTTTTGCATATAACCGGTTTCACTGAAATGTTCAATGGGGTTCTCATAAAATCATTCACAATCAATTTTTCCTCGGAAAACTTTGATAGTGTTTTCATACAAATGTTTGCAAAATTCCACAGAGGATTGAAAAACTCACGTAATTCTAGTTGAATTTCTAATAGAATTCTGTAATTTTTTTAATGAATGATTTTTACAAAATGAAGAGCAGCATTTATCACAGGCAGAATTTTCAAATAACACCATGTGTAATTCGGACAGAAAATTAATACAGATTTCTGATCGAATTCTAGGAAAATCATGAGCTTTATTCGCAAAGTACGCAGTTTTTTTTCAGGATTTTCATGAATTCCTAGGCAAGAATAACACAGAATCCAATGTTGCATTTGAACGCGTTCAGTTTGCGTTCCCGTTCAAGCCTTTGAACGAGGGATCAAGTAGGTTTGAACATTGAGCAGTTCAAAAATTTGAACCCATGCGAGCTGAAAATTGAACGCGGAATTAAAACTGTCGTCATGGCAGACACACGACTTATTTCAATGTTGCAAAGTTTTGCAAAGATGTTAGGAAACATTTTAGGTGCCATATATTTGTAACGATTGGTAACTAGGTTCTCGTGCAAAATTTGAACGCGTTCAGTTCACTTTTGGCTCGCGTTCAGTTTAAAATGCATCACTGACAGAATCCATGAATGATTTATACATAATCCTGAGTAATATCAATTACCTTGATCTCAATTTCACCAGAGGTTGATATAGCTAAAATGTTAAAATTCCTGGAAAACCGACAAATTTGGACCACCGTTCAATATTTGTTCACCCATTTTGCCCGCGGTTCGAAAAGTTTGGGCAGACCAGAGCTAAATGGCCGAGGACAGTATCCAAATCTTTTTTTTTATCTTCTTTTTTTAATGTGATCGGTGTTCAGACAGTCTGGAACAAGTGTTTTTCAATGGTTTCAGGAAAACGTGCCTACCCCAAGCAATCGAAAAAACGAAATATTTGCATTATTTTCTGTAAGGATGGAACTTAACTATATTATCCGTATAACATTTGATACAGTGGTTTGATTTGATACAGGCATTGGAAAAAAATAATACTTATGCAGTCCTTAAGATATCTTTAGAACGCCAAAATATACTGCTTCGCGACTAAAAATGGATGAATCAACGTCCGAAGTTCGATTTTTGGCCAACTTCGCCGCGTCGCGAGTCACTTCGCTATAGTGCGCATCTATGCCCTCCACCGTGTGCATCATGCGCATTATTGAGAATCGAGTTGCGACGCGCCGAAGTTGGTCAAAAATCAAACTTCGCACCTTGGTTAACCCATTTTCTAACGCGAAGCAGTATATCTAGTTCAGTCTGTCAGCGATCAGATCACCGATAAATAAAACTACATCCTGAAACGCTGATTAGAAAAATGTCAGTTGTATGGATTATGGAGGGAACCTTTCAACCTAGTTGACACTTCTGAATTGAAGGCACATAGTTGCTATGTTGATCCAAGTGAGATTTTGTCTTCCGGAACCTCACATCATCGTGCGCTAGTCTACACAGGTCCACAGCGGTGACAAATGGTAGATTATCGTGTTACCGGAATGCTCACATCAGTAATTCTCTTCCGGTCAGGATGAACGTCGGTAAGCGTCTGGTGCAAATAGGTGGTCGTTCAACTAACAACGGAGACAAAGAAAAAACGCTCAAATTCATTGCAGCAGTCCATAAATTACCGTGAATTTGTTCGTGACTACGACTTTGCCGTAATGTTGGTTCTGTTTTGGGATTTATTTACATTACAGAAACACAAGTTATTCACCGTATAAGGTAGGGTAAATGATGGCTTCGGCACCCTGAGGGTATTTTCGGCAACACTAACTTATCGTCCTTGTTAGAATTTATCTACGGAACAAGGGTTACCTTCAATGTACTCAACATGTTCCTTGAACTATAATCTTCCATATAAATCACATTCTTGACGAAAATATTATATAACATGGGTTGTATTATTAAATGAAATAAATGCTTACGAAATCATCGTCATTCGTGAGCTGCCGAACAGAACAACACAAGAACAGCTTAGGAAAAACTCACCACTTCGAAAGGTCCAGTTCTCCGCTCCAATGCCAATTTTTTTTACAAAATCTACGCACCGATCACTTATGCACAATTAAACTTTTGATTGGTCTATAAAGCACTCGAAAATACTTAATTTTTATGCTTCAAATCACAAGTAAAAATTAATGAACTTTGTTTTCCTCGGCAATCACTTTTTATTACTGCACCAGGTTGCCAGAAAACCATATTCAATTGCGGTGTAATTATTATTCATGATTTAAATTCACAGAAAAGATCGAACACAACTAATTAACTTATTGGAATTATGCAACAAAGCATGCATGGATAATAATTGAGCCTTTCAATGCCTTCCTTATTTGAAGATTGTAGCGCATAAACTTCAAAATACTGAGAAACATATAAAATATACGTCTTTTAATAGGTTAACTATTTTGGCAACACTCCTGTTGTTTTACAGGCAATCAGTGGATGATGTAATTGTGTCAAATCAAAAGTGAGTAGATTTGAAAAGGGTCTATTCTGATTTTCTCATACACTGAGAAGAATATGAACGTTAAAAATTACTGGCAAGGTTTGGATTTTGATCCGAATTAGCTGATCGAACTATTCGGAGAGTGATATTCAAAAAAAAAAAAAAATTAAATCCTGGGACATCGCAATCGGATTTTTTTTAATACACCCCAACCTCTTTTTACGACCGTTATCGGGGGGTCGTAAAAAAAAAATCTGGGTAATAATTATGTTTTTGAAAAATGCAACGTCTATATGCGGAAATACTGATTCGGGATATTCGGCAAAGTTAAAGCATGGGTTGAGAACTTTCCAAAATGGCCGTTCAAGTTTTCATATTTTGGTAATAGATGGCAACACTGCTCGATTGTTATCAAAAGAGCCAATTTTATGGGGGTGTGATATGCAAATACCAAAAAATTTCAAAGATGACGGTACCGAATGTCGACCAAAGTTGAAGGAAGTGTTGCGTGCTATACAGTCGGCCGAATCACAAATGTTCATGTGGCTGGCAGCACTGTTCAAGAAGAATAAAGAAAAGATCAAAACCATAAAACTTGAGCGGAACAGAAAAATAGAATGCTTAGCAACATAGCAATACTCTTCAACTGTAATCCAGTTTTTCATGAAGGGTTCAAAATTTTGTCGTAGCTGGCAACACTGCTTAAGTTAAATTGCGTCACCGGCAGTACAAGTGTGCATGCAACTTTTGTTTTGCGGATATCTCAGGATCCTGACCACTTAGAAAGATGGCGTCTTTGGCAAAGTTGTTCATTAGCTCAAGCGCTATCATTATTAAAGCTATGAGATTCAAAATTTTGCCACCAGGCGGCGCTAGTGAGCGTAGAATTTTTGTTTTGCGGATATTTCAGGATCCTGACCACTTAGAAAGATGGCATCTTCGGCAAAGTTATTCAGTAGCTCAAAGACTATCATTATACTGTCCAAGAGATTCGAGATTTGGCCATCAGGCGGCGCTAGTGAGCGTAGAATTTGTGTTTTGCGGATATCTCAGGATCCTGACCACTTAGAAAGATGGCGTCTTCGGCAAAGTTATTCAGTAGCTAAAAGTCTATCATTATTCTGGCCAAGAGATTCGAGATTTGGCCACCAGGCGGCGCTAGTGAGCGTAGAATTTTTGTTTTGCGGATATTTCAGGATCCTGACCACTTAGAGAGATGGCGTCTTCGGCAAAGTTATTCAGTAGCTCAAGGACTATCATTATTCTGTCCAAGAGATTCAAGATTTGGCCACCAGGCGGCGCTAGTGAGCGTAGAATTTTTGTTTTGCGGATATCTCATGACCACTTAGAAAAATAACGCCTTCGAAGATGTTGTTCAGAAGCTCAAGCGCTATCATTATAAAAGCTATGCGATTCAAAATTTTGCCAAGGGCTATTATTATTTTTGTCAAAAGATATAAGGTTTTTCCCACCAGGCAGCGCTAGTAAGCACGATATTTTTTGTTTTGCGGATGTCTCAGGATCCTGGCCACTTAGAAAAATGGCGCCTTCGGCAAAGTTATTCAGAAGCTCAAGCGCTATCATTATAAAAGCTATGCGATTCAAAATTGTGCCTCCTTGCGGCGTTAGTGAGCATGAAACTTTTGTTTTGCGGGATCCTGACTACATAGACATGGCATCTTGGGCAAAATTGAGCTTCTCAGCAAGTTTATCGAAGACGCCATCTTTCTAGGTAGTCAGGATCCTGATATATCCGCAAAACAAAAGTTTCATGCTCACTTGTGCCGCTTGGTGGCAAAATTTTGAATCTCATAGCTTTTATAATGATAGTCCTTGAGCTACTGAACAAATTTGCAGAAGGCGCCATATTTCTAAGTGGCCAGGATTCTAAGATAACCGCAAAACAAATGTTTCATGCTCACTAGCATCACCTAGTGGTAGAATTCCGCAATTCAGTGATGGTGGTTCTAGCCCATGAACTACTGAACAATTTTGCTGAACATCATGATCCTAAATTTTGAATACTTTGTAAGATATTTATAAATATTTATAAAAACGGTCGTTAATCTGAATTTCGGTCGTTAAAAAGTGGTCGTAAAACGAACCGTCGGTAAAAAAACGGTCGTAAAAAGAGGTTGGACTGTAATACCATTCATTCTCTCGGTAATAAATTGGTGATAGAGCGTTCAAGAGCAGCAACCTTTACAGACCAAAACCATATCGAGCCATTCAGCTTGTCAGTGAATAGTTCAATTCACGGTGAAATTCTTGACATTAAAAAAATGAAAACAACTATGCAAGTACCATCGTTTGGGGTGAGATTTTGGCCAAAAATGCGTAAGTTCTCATTTATTTTTAAATAACTTTCGCAATTTGACTTGATATGTTCGGTTAAATATGAGAATACGTTGCAAATGCTGAACAAATAATTGAAATTTGATTATTTTCCTTTAAATAGGAATCATTTGAAAATTGGCCAAAACTCACCCCTTCGAGAAGGTGACATTGGGCCAAACAAACTACACTCAGGAAAACGAACTATCGATAAACATAGGAACCCCATATGAAAATTCGCCACAAGAAATTGGATTGAAATTCATAAATTTACGTCATGGAACCGAAATTTGAAAACAAAAATAGTTTTCGCGGCAACCTGGAATCGAACCAAGGACCTTGCTTAGTTTTGTAACAAAAACTACCCAAAAACATGATTTTTTTTAAAGAAAAAATCGAATGTCTTTGGATTATTTAAGTTTTTTTTGCCGAATATTACATGTTTCATTTAAAACTTATGTTTCTAAAGCATTTTGTTTGAATTACACGTTGAATAGTGTATTTTTTAACATGTGCAAATATATCATTGTTTCAAAATTATTTAAAAAATGTTGCCAAGTCCTTTTCAAAGGTTTAACAAATAAGGAAAACCAGTTTCAGCTTTAAGAATATTGTTTAACTGATAAAAATTAAAATGTTGAATAACTTGGTCAAAACAGTAAAATGCGGCGTATGCAAAGTTTGAACACAATTAAATAAGCTTCAAAACCATGCAAAAAGATTTGGAATCGGTTGAGTATTCATGAAGTTATGGTCAAACAAAGATATTTTTTCAGTAAAATAAAAAAAAATGGAGTAAACTACTTTTTATTGAAACTAGTTTTGATTTTACACAAATTTGATGTTCTACAAAGTTTTCAAAAAAAAATAATTTTTAAGTTAATGGTGCTGAAATTACCGAAGTTATGGTGACTTCACTGAAGGCCATTTTTTATAACTTGAAAATTCACCTCCAAGACGCTTGCACCTCTAAATTTTAATATTTCTGGCTCAAACTTCGAGGTTTCTCTACTAATATGATTCGAATTCAGAAGAGTACACGAATTTTCGGTTTGAGAACTTTTGAAAAATAAGCCGCACCCTAATAGACTGTAGCGCATGTGCGAGTAGCAAATAGGAGCATGCATGTAACTCATTCAAACGCAACTCTGAAATTCAAGTAATCCGATAATCGCATTCCGTGGATTTTTCTTGCGAGCACAATATTATGAATCAATTAACCATGACGTCACGCTGCAACTTCTAGGTTGGATTCGTACCTGCTGCAAGTTTATTACCATGACATGGCAATTTCTAAAGCCGAAATGCTCCATAGTGAGATTGAATACAAAATTTATTCGATAAAATAAATGAAAATGAAATTAGGCAGTGTCCATTTATGACATAACGTTAAAATGTACAATTTTCGACCATTCCCCCTCCGCAACGGTCTTTGCATGAAAAAAAAATGTGTTTGAGCCGCAACGTTTGAGCCTACTCCCCCTCCCCCTAGAGCGTTACGCAATATGTGGACGGCGCCTTAGTCTGCATAAATTTAGTGGCGTTGTGTATTCAATTTGAATCTCCGCATTTTATTTCAAACTGCAATTCTTTTCTCAGTGTAGTCTGTATTTTTCTGCATTGGCCCTTTCAACGAGTAGAACATAATGGGTGACGTTTAATTTCAGGAATTGTCAACAAATACGAAATGTTACCAATACATAAATTAGTTTTTGCGCAGTTTTGGATTGCCGAAGTGAACATTTTTGTTGCCGACAATAGTAATTGCATTGCCGATAAAAGAACAAGTGCCTCGTGACTTTGGTGAGGAAAATTAGAAGATTAAGAGAACAAAATAGTGTTTTATGTATAACAATCAATAAACGAAGAGTGCTCAAGTGTAGTTCAGGTGTCTCCTGCTAATTGTTGTGCTCCATTGTTGCGTAAAATTGCCTTCTTAAAAGTTCAGCTGCTTAGGCTGCCGACAATACGTAAGTTCCCCTATGTATCACCTAAATGTTTCGATGATTTGTTATCCCAGCAAAGCAATCGTTTTGGAGGTGGTTTATTTTAGCTTTTAACTTAACCCACAATACTCGGTTTATCTCAGGAAGAGTACCTTTCGTACATACAGTGTATCATTATTAGAGTGACATGCAAAAAGCTTCTATTGTACTTTACCTAGTAGAATTATTGATGCACATTTAACATTATTGTATCGCTGCCACTATGTTGATCTTTCCTATATCTGTTTATATACACAGGAATTTGTACAGCAAATCACGCTACCGCATTTGCACTTGCCACTGTTGCATTTGATGGTTAGACGTATGACTCGTCGCACTTCGGTTCTTCAAATAATATCACATAGCCCTACTATTTACTACACTAGGGTTTATAACTTTGAACAAATCACAGACAGTAACTAAAATATTGGTACTATGGGAAGAAAACAAAACTAGCGCTAGCCGATCATAATACTGTATGTACAATATTCCACGCACATTTAATTTAGGAAGTTAAACTCCGAGGACACGTCATTCTTCGCAGTCGAGGATATAATTACGATAATCCGAATTGGAACAGCTGTCGTACGCGTGACGTCACAAAACGATGGGTTCAACGATTCACGAAAGTAAAAGCTACAAGTATGCAAAATCATATACTAACTCAAGAAAAGGGAAAACTAAAGAAAATCGCGCAGGTTCCAATAGTAAGCTATCGGCGTGACGACTCCCGATTTCGAACTACTACCGTCGATGTCGGTATAGGCCTATTCACATGACGTCTCAAATCAGCTGATCGGGAAGCACTTTGACAGTTCTTCTATGAAATTGACAGGCCCGTGTTAGCACCGGTCCTCCACCGATGTAAACAAATACATAGACGGATCTGTCACATGAAAAGGCCTATTGCTGAAAAACTCCCTGACAGCAGCGAGTGGCTGCTGATCTGCGAATTACCTTCTATTACTGACATTGATGATGGCTATGCCATACTGATGCTCTGTAGGGGACCTAATGTGAGTGAGTATTGTACGTACAGCTACGAACGATATATGGCATGGTTTCGGTGGAAGAGGAAAAAATACAGCGGTCGGTACGAACATCGTATGATTGCGTCTGCCTATTTTCTTGGGCTGGTATCACGAACACATTGCAAAGTGGCACTAACTGTGCCTTTGCCTGGCAAAATTGATATGATGCACTGATTTTAGTAAGCTGTGTGTTCCTTCGCATGCGAACCAGTTTGTTTGTGTTGAAAACAGTATGGTTCATTAGTGGTATGCGAATTTTATAAATAAAGAAGAAACGTTTTAGCTTGGGGAACGTGGAGCAAATCGAGTCGAACTACAGTTACAGTTACAGATGTAGAATGTTTGCTCCATACCCTAACTTTTTACTTTTAGTACATGTGAAACATTCTATTATCTTTCAACAAGGTCAGAGCGTGCTATTAAGTTCAAAGCATATTTGCACTTCACTGAGAAAGCATAGAAAGGCACAATGACAGCAAGGTAGATGTACTGATTTTCACCATAGTATTCGCCTTCCAAAATTATATAATAATATATATAATAATTCGATGTCAATAGGCATAAGGGTGCGGCTTATTTTTCGAATGCACTCAAAACCAAAAATTCGTTTGCTCTTCTGAACTCAAATTACATGAAAAGTGAAACCCCAAATTTTGAACCAAAAATATTAAGGTTTAGAGGTGGCGCAAGCGACTTGAAGGAGAATTTTCAAGTTACAAAGTATGACCTTTAGTGAAATTTTCATAACTTTGTTATTTTCTAATCAAATTCCAAGCTCTTAGCATAATTATTTTTGAAATCAAATTTATTAAAATTAGTGGGGCATCAAATTAGTATAAAATCAAAACAAGTCTTAGTTCCTCTTTTCCTCTTTTTACTTACTTTACTTACTTTTACTTTTTACTTGACTCCAACCACTACCTGATGATGGTGAAACTGCGCTCAAAACTATCTGTCATCAACGATGGACGGTACCCAATGAGAATATATACCGAGGTGAGGAAGACGACATTTAGTGTGAGTGACATCCGTGTACGGTGCAAAATGTATCACAAATACAAGCAAGCGAGCTCCCATAAGAAGTTGTGTAAAATAGTGACGTATTAGATTTTTGTTTACGTTTTTTCTTGTTACTAATACATAGCCTTTGCTTCTTCTTCCACACCTTAGTATATATTCTCATTAGACGGTACAATCTAGCGCAACTGAAACAACCGGATGTCGCAAAAGCGTACGCGCAGCATCTAGAGGCTGCGTTGCCGGATAAGGGCGACCTCGATAGGGAGGACTGCTGGAGGACAGTCAAAGCAGCCATTAACGACGCTGCCGAAAGCATTGTCGGATATGTGAAACGGAGCTCAAGAAACGATTGGTTCGACGAAGAGTGCCAGGAGGTTTTAGAGGAGAAGAATGCAGCGCGGGCTGTAATGCTTGTAGCGCCGCCTGGAAGAGGCGGAATGCAAAGAGATGGAGTTGCTGTACCGTTCTCAAGAAACGCAAGTTCTATCAAAAGCTCAACACATCCCGCAAAGGCTTCGTGCTGCGAGCTGAGATGTGCCGGGATAAGGAAGGGAGCACGGACTCGAGGTGATCGTAAGGTGGAAGCAGCACTACGATATACACCTGAATGGCACAGAGAACACAGGCACAGAAGGTCAGGATAGCGAAGGCGATGGTTACGTCAGCACAGCGGACAGTGGAAACCAACCAGCTCCCACGATGGGGGAAGTTAAGGATGCCATTCAACAGCTCAAGAACAACAAGGCTGCTGGCAAGGATGGTATTGGAGCCGAACTCATCCAAATAGGCCTGGACAGGCTGGCCGCTTGTCTGCATCGGCTGATAGTCAGAATCTGGGAAACGGAACAGCTACCGGAGGAGTGGAAGCAAAGCGTTATATGCCCTATCTAAAAAAAGGGCGATAAACTGGAGTGTGAAAATTATCGTGCAATCACTATCCTAAACGCCGCATACAAAGTGCTATCCCAAATTCTCTTCCGTCATCTATCACCTATAGCAAACGAGTTCGAGAGAAGTTATCAAGCAGGTTTCTCCGACGGCCGCTCGATGCGGCAACTCAATGCGCTCCGTGCGGCAAATCCTCCAGAAATGCCGTGAGTACCATGTCCCTACGCACCATTTGTTTATCGATTTCAAGGCGGCATACGACAGTACTGACCGTGTAGAGCTATGGAAGATCATGGACGAGAACAGCTTTCCCGGGAAGCTCACAAGATTGATTAGAGCAACGATGGACGGTGTGCAAAACTGCGTGAAGATCTCGGGCGAATACTCCAGTTCGTTGGGGTCTCAGCGGGGACTACGACAGGGCGATGGACTTTCGTGTCTGTTGTTCAATATTGCGCTTTAAGGTGTCATGCGGAGAGCCGGACTTAACAGTCGAGGCACGATTTTCACGAGATCCGGACAATTTGTTTGCTTCGCGGACGACATGGATATTATTGGGAGAAAATTTGAAACGGTGGCAGATTTGTTCACCCGCCTAAAACGCGAAGCAACAAGAGTCGGGCTAATGGTGAATGCGTCGAAAACAAAGTACATGCTAGTAGGCGGAACTGAGCACGACAGGGCCCGCCTAGAAAGCAGTGTCACGATAGATGGGGATACCTTCGAGGTGGTGGACGAGTTCGTCTACCTCGAATCCTTGCTGACGGCTGACAACAATATTATTCGGGAAATACGAAGGCGCATCATCAGTAAAAGTCGTGCCTCCAGAAGAAATTGCAGTCAAGAAAGATTCACCCTCGCACCAAATGCACGATGTACAAAACGCTCATAAGACCGGTAGTTCTCTATGGGCATGAGACGTGGACTATGCTCGAAGAGGACTTGCAAGCTCTTGGGGTTTTCGAACGCCGAGTGCTTTAGGACGATCTTCGGCGGCGTGTGGCGGCGAAGGATGAACCACGAGCTCGCTCAACTCTACGGCGAACCCAGCATCGTGAAGGTAGCTAAAGCTGGAAGGATACGCTGGGCAGGGCATGTTGCAAGAATGCTGGACAACAACCCTGTAAAGAAGGTGTTCGATACGAAGTGGTCGGAACAAGAAGGCGTAGGGCGCAGCGAGCTAGGTGGATTGACCAGATGCACCAGGACCTGGAGAGCGTGGGTTGCAGTCGAGGATGGAGATAAGCGGCCATGAACCGAGTGAATTGGCGAAATATTGTTGGCGAGGTTTTATCAAGATAATTGATGTAAAACCAAATAAATAAAATAATTTTTACTTAAAAAATCATCTTTGTTTGAGCATAACTTCATGAACATCTTTTGCATGCTTTTGAAGCTAATTAAGTTGTTTTCAAATTGTGTATACAACAAATTTAATAAACAAAAACTGCCCAAAAACATGATTTTTTTTTCATTAAAAAAAATCAAACTTATTTTAATTTTTTATTTTTTTCACCAGAAATTTCATTTTAGTAGTAAAATGAAGTTTATAATGCGTCTTGTTAAATAAAACTACTGGTTAAAAAGTGCATATGGTTTAAAAAAATATGAAAGTATTTTCGTTATTAAATTTAAGAAAAAATTGCCCTTTTTGAAGGTAAGTATTAACTCAGCTTAAGTATTAACGTTCAACTGACAAAACTTTGAAGAATACGTACTCTAAGCCAACGAAACCTACAAGCCATAGCTAACTAGTTAAATTGTGTCTATTTTTTTGGGAATTAAAACACGTTAGACTATCAATTATCTCCACCAACCCGGTGGTCAAAATTCGAAATAAAATCAAAATGAGATTGTATTCACGACAGTTGGCGGAACTATGCTTTTGAATTAACGATTGTAATGTATCACACGCCATTCTTGAAATAAGAAAAAATCGAAACAAATGAACAGTGCGTTTAATATCATTCCCTCCAAAAACACTGAATCTGCTCAAACAAACAAATGAGGCGATCATATTTTGATGACATAGGAAATGAGACACCAAAATCATAGCTAGAAGCTAGAAGTGATATCAAAAGCACGTGTTCGAGAGCATTGTGCATGAATAGAATGTTATGAGCATGTTTTCGCGATGCTTCTGCAGAACCTGTTTTGCGTCTCAGACGAAGACGCTATTTTTTCTCCTGGAAACTGAAAGTTTGATAATAAGCGCACTAATTTGTTTAGTCTATCATAGTACCTATGTACAAGTAAATTCAACATGTACGTATCAAGGAAGTTCAATTGCAATGACACAACATATATACGTACTATCATGCACATGATTATAATCGTCTCGCGATGTTGGATAAATCTGTTCGAACGATTCTGAAGAGAATTGAATAGCTTCATCATTTTTATGAGTTTTTTTTTGTTCAAGGTTGTTTGCTACACTTGCCATCCACACAACCAGTTCCAGAGTACAGATGTACTGAACGATAGGGGGCCGGTGTGGGGTGCTAGTTTATTTTTCTTCGCGCTTCACGATCAAATCTGCATGATTTGAATGAATAAACAACTCTAAGAAAATGATTCTAGCTAGGTTGGTACTCCCGAAAGAGGCAGCACTGGTGACCTGGAAAATGCGCCCATTAGTCTGACGTTGTTGTCGCTGTGCTTTCTTCGTGCACACGCACGAGTCTATGAGGAAGTGATGTTTCACTAGTAGGTAGGATGTTAACTAGTCGAAGGCCTACCACAGCAGTCAACCATGCTTTTATGCACACGAAACAACTTCGGCGCGTCGTTAGGTGTTTGCAATCCGGCGTATCGATTATAGTGGCATAAAAGGTAACTTATGTAAGAGCGGTTTTCAGGACTAAAATTTAAAATTAAAATTCATCTGTCGTGTCAAATACGCCTAATTTGGAATTGAGTAAAAAGTGTTATAAAGAATAAGAGTTATAATTCAAAACCAATTCGCTAATAAATTGTACATAAATATTGATGAATCAGTCAACAATAAATATGATTTACATTGTGTTGGCAATGCAACTACATCGGCGGAAATTGTGCACCTTACTCTCACGAAAAATACATTCACTAATAACTTAATTCCAGCTCTATAAAGATTTGAATGCTACCTACCAGTTACTTTACTATCAGCTCTTTGTTAATTATTGATGAACAAAGGGCATACAATGAATGCTTTGTCTATTGGACTAGATACATACTGCAACGTGCACTTGTAAAATATCAAGTCAAACTGATTAAAGGTTATTTATCTAATGATTAACCTTCGGGATGTCGTGCTGTTGTACTTTGTACAACAGTTGTGGTCTGTATGCTATCATTTTGCAACAAAGATATCTATCGACACCAAACCAAAATGTTTTCCTCAAGAATCTTTTTAGGAACGTTACTCGACAGTTTTTATTTACGATATGGCACGATATGGCCTAGGCATTAACGTCCTCACTGGGACAGAGCCTGCTTCTCAGCTTGGTGTTCTTATGACAGGGTGGCTACCAAATATCGATTTTGAAATTCTCGCTTTTTTCCCGGTTTTCCCGACATAAGTCTAAAAATTTCCCGATTTTTAATTGACGGGCCCAAACTCAAAAGGGTGACCTTTTGGTTTAATTTTTAAATAGTATTTCAACGGTATTTTTTTCGTCCAAATAATATTATACGTAGAAGATTGGCTTGTTTTTTGGCTCCCGAACAACTAGTATAAAATGAAAAATTGCTGAAAAACTTAAAAGTTTATTTTATCAAAACAAAGTTCCTGTCACTTACGTCCCTTTGCTTTCTAACATCCTCAATTGGCCCAATGCCCAATAAGACGGTTCTACGCAGAGGCTTTGAAAAAAATGTCAAATCTGCATTTCTCGTATTCTCAACTTCCTTGGCGGATTTTCAAAAATATTGTTCCACACAAACACGTCGGAGCTCTTGAGAAATACATGAGTGAAAGAATTGTTCAAATCGGTCTTCCCGTTCTCAAGCTAACTTGTGACATTAATAGAAATACTAAACCATGGAAGAATAATGTCGCTGGTGTTCCCTTTGTTCTCGCTCAGAAACATGTTGGGTACATAAGTGTCAAACTGCATACATTTTCGCGTTGACATTTATAGCCCCGCCTATCTCCGCCAGCAAAAGATGTTCCTGCTGCGACGCCAGCGACATTCTTCTTCTATACCCAAAGTTTTGCACGATGACTTGAATGACTGTTTCATTGATTTTGAATAGTTTTCAGATTTTTCCGCACAAATTTCGTGGGGTCTCTTCAAAGAATATAAGATTACGATTCTAATGACATTTTGATTTCAAATTTTGGTCGATCCAATGCTGAGGAAATTAGATATGATCTTTCAGTGTGTTTTTCAAAAAAGAAAAATTAGTATACAAAGTTCAAAGAATGTTTTTGAAAAAATACATACGCAGTAAGAATAACTCTTTGCCTTTCGAATGCGGCTTAGAGAGTTTCAATTGGACGTGTAATCGCAGATATATGGACTGAACACTTTTGTATGTTTTTTAGGGGGTGAACCCAAACTTATGCACGGGAGTGTATGTCACTTTACTTATTCAATTTTTAGTACATTTGATGATACATTAGAAGCTCTTATAAAAAAATCATTGTTTTCAAAAATATTCGGATTTATTGATTTTTTATACAGTAGCTAAAAAAAATCATGAATCCAATGGGATACGTAAACCTTTTGCTGGAAGTTTTGAAACTCTGATTAAAATCTTTGAGCCAGATAAGTTAGAGAAAAATCAAACGCTGGTAGTAAATGAAAACAAAATCATAAAATATTTCGAAACATTGTCAACCTATTTGAAACATTTCTAAGAAGTTTAGTGTAGCAAAGTAGACTATTTCTACAAGACATTAAATCATTAATGTTAAAATGTTATTTGTCCAAGATAACGGATGCTCAATGGCAACCATATCAGCTTTCTACAATTTTTTTTGTTTAAATACAATTTTCACCGTGTTCAGCCATAGGCTGCACAGACTGAACATAACTAACATTAGACAACGGACACACGGAACAACCAGTGGACCAGTGAAGAATGTTTCGTTTGACGAAAAGTTTTCTCCGACTGGGGCGGGAATCGAACCACACACGCCTAAACGACTGACGCCGCTAACCGCACGGCTACGAAGCCCACAATTTCCAATTTCCGGTTTTCCCGTCTTTTTCTCGATGGATTCGAATTCCCGTCTTTTTCCCGTTTTTCCCGGTTCGGTGGCCACCCTGTTATGAGCACTTCCACAGTTATTAACTGAGAGCTTTCTTTGCCAAAGTTGCCATTTTTGCATTCGTATATCGTGTGGCAGGTACGATGATACTCTATGCCCAGGGAAGTCAAGGAAATTTCCATTACAAAAAGATCCTGGACCGACCGGGAATCGAACCCAGACACCTTCAGCATGGCTTTGCTTTGTAGCCGCGGACTCCAGCCGCTCGGCTAAGGAATGCTCCACAAATGTACATAGAAGTCGCATGAAAATGAACGAACATTATACGATTCAAGAGATATCATTATTTGAGCCAAGTAATAGGATATTTTGCCATCAGGCGGCGCTAGTGAGCATGAAACTTTTGTTTTGAGAATACTGCAGAATTCTGACTTTTTAGACAGATGGCACCTTCGGCAAAGTTGTTCGGAAGCTCCAGAACTGTCATTATTTTACCAAATCTCGAACTTCAAGAATTAAACAAAGAAATGTAATATTTGGTCGTTAATAAATATTTCAGATTAAAAATTATGATAGAAGATCGAATATGATTAAATTCCTGCTTAAAACCAAGAGAGAACCAATGGTTGAATGGAGTCTGAGTGAAATTGAAATTTTCTATCAGAAGTTAAAAGGGAGGTACAATGAACATTTAGCATAAAGACGATGGGCTCAATAGGATGGTTTTCTGAGATATTCTGTAAAATTAGTTATTAGCAGTAAGCTTCTAATATTTTATTCACAATTACTTGGATACTTTTATTATTCACTTGGCGTTGGGTCGAATTGTCATAAACTATGCAATAAAAACTACTTTAAGACTGCGCATATTCTTGTCAAATATAAACTCAGTGCGTGGTTTATATTATTTCTGCCAAAGTGAATCAAAAGTGCTAGAAGAGAATACCTAAATAGATGCTTAACAACATGCATAAGAAAAAAAGAAGTATACTCAAGCCAAGGTCTATCCCTTTTTTAAAGGTTTGGTTTGTGAATAAAGTCTGTCCTAGGAAGTATGATAAATTTTAATTTTCAAATAGAACATTAAATAATTATTTTTTATTTTGCGTTTCAGCGTTAAATTCCTATACTAGATTCTGTGAAATTTTGAACAGCTAATGTGCTTCATATGGTTTGGTTAATAAAACTAATTTCTAGGACAAAGAGAATAATTAAGATGCATATGTTAAAACGAAATGTTCGAAGATACACGTTTAATTATTCACCAACAGATATAAAAATTCCTATTGGATGGGAATACACGAGATATTCAAGAGAAATACTAAACACTTAAGCCTTTAGTTTTACAACAATGAAATTACACCACTCTAATTAAAACTTACTATTATACTATTATAAATTACGTGAAACTCTATGAAAGATTAACTTTTCCCCAAGAAAACTATGAATCAATATTTTGATACTGACAATTAAAATTAAACCATGAAATTAATCTTAGCCCAAATTGAAAAAAGCCTATTCATAAATTTCTCTCGGAAATTTAGCACAAAATAGTTAAAAAAGTGACTTCTTGAAGAAAAAAGTGACTTTAGTTGAAATGGCTTCAAAAAAGAGACTTTAAAGTGACTGGCTTAAAACAAGTGACCAAGTCACTAAAAAGTGACTCGCTACCAGCCTTGTTGGTCTCGCTTAGGTACACTGAAAACAGCATTGCGGTAAAAATTACCATGTTGATAGTTTAAAATAAATGCACAGCACTACTTCTTTTGTGCAGACTACCCACTGCATTCATTTCAATCAAAGATTGTCGTCTTTTTTACCATGCTGGCGAAGTAAGAGGTAAGCAGTGAAAATTACCATGTTCCATGGTTATGTTGAAAACCAAGAAAAGTTAATCTTTCAACCATCTCTTGCATTCAAAGCAACGACAATCATGGAGTAAATTTCACTATTAGACGTGGTAAGGATAAATAGAATTCGAAGTGGAATATTCAACCATTAATTGCATTTAAAATAAAGAATGCCGAGTAGTTAATATATCTAGCTGCTTGTATTATTGGATATTATTAATTCATCAAGGTCCACGCATAATGCATTTAGATTTATCGGTATTCCAATCTAAATGCAAATGCGCATACCTTGAATAGAGTCAATTTATATTTGCAAGATATTATTTTTTATTTAGTTCGAAAATTTTCACTTAAAAATACCTTTTAATTATTTAGATCGAAGAATTCTCGCATAACTTATGATCTCGCCCTTAAAGCCATTGGTAACCATGTGTGTAGCTCGTTGTTTCTGAGCATTTGAATAGATTTACTCGTTATTTAACAATTCTATGGCGAAGAAAGAATAATCCTCTACTTGCCGGTGGTATTGGTTTGGATGCTTATTCGTTCATTTGCTCAGAAACAACGAGCTACACATGTGGTTACCAATGGCTTTTAGGGCGTTATCTCAAATTATGCGAGAATTCGTCGTTGAATTTTGGAAGCAAAACAAAAGTAGGGATGATATGCATGACAGCTTCTGTAAACTCTTCCGCTTTCCCGTGGCATCGATTATAAAGAAATCCGGGTGGAGGTTCTCATTGCTCGATACGTAGGTCAAAGTACACTCCTGTAAATGAGTTAGCTTAAAAGAAAATAAATTATGCTGTGATATAAAATAGAAGCAATTACAGCAGGTTTGGTTGGTATTTCTCTGCTATACATTGCGCGACTCGAGTCTTGGCAGCTCTGGATTTTGGTATGAGGAACTCTAGATTCTCAGCCCGGGCTAAAAATATAAATGAGTATTACTTTATATCCAACTCAAATTTAGATCATACGCACCATTTCGCAGGTCTGTATTGTTTGATTTAATTAATACATTTTGAAGCGAACCACACAAATAAGCAAGGTCCAGGCTTGACTGGTGCACAAAAAATGTCGTCATAATGAAAGTGAGCTCGAAACGTAAGTGAGCGCTGGTGAGAATTACATTCTTTTAATTCTTATTCCTACCATGGGCATGGTAAAATCGAGAACACTTTCCGTTATTCATTACTAAACGGGTAGTCAGTTTAACTTGAGAAAGAATGATTTTCGACTATAACAAGATAGTTGAAAATACACAGTATTGTGGTATTGCAACATGGTAATTTCAATAACATTGTTTTTATAATTGAAACAAATTCATTCAAATTAACAATAATTGAAATTAGTTGCGTTAACAACAATGGTATGGTTTAAGTTACTACAGCATTAGTTTCAGTGTACACTGAACAGATGGTTTTTTCCTGAGACGAGACTCGCGAAGACGGTCTTCTTTTTCTGTAATTGCTGTGTTTTTTTCTTATTCCACTTTGTGTTTATACCAATTATGCGCATGCTGTTCAAATCTTCACATGAACCTCTCAGCAAAAAATGATTGAGTTTGCATCACATCGAATCATAAATAGCCGTTTGAGTGAAATTTCATGCCAGCAAACGTAGCAGACATTAGAAATAATTAACCTTCTGCTTAGATTTATCAGCAACTTTGAAAAAAACTGCTCCGCTGACTGAGGTTTTTAATAACAATTTACTTTGAACACAATACTTTTCACTTTTTCAGCCATAAAAACGGTGGGCTGCATTTGCCGTTTCGTGAGAGGGGAATCTGGGCTGCATATGACGTTGATATTTTTCCTCTTCGCGAGTCTCTCTCTGCCGAATTCACTCGTTGCCATGGTCACGTAAATAACACGGCACCGCTCAAACGTCAGATAGTGAACTCGTGCACTGGTTCATTGGTACCATTTGAATGTTGACTAGCAGCACAACTGGCCTGAGTATCACTCACATAATTGGTTTCTAGGGTAATTTTTTACTAACTGTGGAGCTGACTGTCTACGAGTGTGCTTCCGAGAGCTCAAGCAAGCGAGTTCGGTTTGTGCGTCGCCGGAATGATTTTTTTCTCGGCTTTCGTATTTGCGTATTTTGCGAATGTGATTCATGCTATCAGGATATTTTACACAAACCCGTGTTTAAACATGTTTAATTTAGACGGTCGATTAATCGATGAATTGCAGATAGGTTTCAAATGCAGGATTCAGTGAATTTGTTCCAATATGAACTGAAGCCTAAATATTATTTATATGTGCCAGAACGTCTACTAAACGTATCAAACGTTATCATTCCTTCCCATTTCTCAGCATTCGCAAGGACGTGGCCAGGCCAGCTCTCGACTGTTGGAGGATGCGTCAATCTTGTCTAAGAGTCAAGGGTTAGTCCCAAATTTTTAACTTTGGTAACGGACGGAAAGGAGGCAACCCTCATACAACGAATTTGTGCGAATTGCTTAATGCTAATGCTAACTGTAGAACTGACTGTCTTTAGAACTAACTGTACTCAATGTCACTTGGACTTTATATATGCTTCTTGTTTCACATAACAAAGAGATTCATATCTACTTTTAGTAAAACGCAATTGGTCTTGTTCACTATCTAGTCTAGAGTTAGCAAATGGTGTACAATTAACTGCTGTATAGTTGGTCACACAAACATAAATAATTGGTTGGGATGTTCAACTCAATAATATGGTATCCATTCGAGGAATTCATACGGAAAGGTCTTAACACATTCGTTGCTTGAAAACATATTTCAGTTATCAAGTATCAGTAGGGACCATGGAAATTCGGGAGACGCGAAATCAGCAAAATTCGGCCTTCGACGAGAAATTTAGAAAATTAGTTAAATTTGCAAAACAAGGATGGAAGGACACAAGGTTACTATCTGACACACCTTGCCGAGATGCTTAAGATATGGTACAATAACACACCGAAATGAACGCTCTTTGTTCAGACTTGATATTGTTGACCGCCACTACCTCAGTCTTATGGAAGGCTAATCCACGTTTCACGAAGCCAACAATCTTTAACACCTGTCAGAAGGAACAGCCTTAGTACGTCATCGTACATCGCATTCCATAACATCAGGTCCAGTATTGACATTAAGGTACTCCAGCGGAAAATCGAACGCTTTTCTGCCCCTCCTCTGTGTCATATAGTAAAATCCTTCCTTCAACACAATTTTTCATAATTTACACAACTGCATACTATGTTACGATTATTTCCAATAAATGTTAAAAGTTGAATGTGTTTATTTTTAACTATATATCCATACAATATGTAAAGGTATCTTAGAAGGAAAAACTAGAACCTTAGAAAAGGACAAAAAAAAAATTGTCGGAAATAACAGTTTCGATGACAAGGCCAATTAGCTTGAAAGTAAGTTATCAATTCAAGATCTAATCAATTTGTGCCAATATATGTTTGTGTGTCCGACTCCAGATAACAAATTATTAATTTCAAAGGGGTCGATTCAGTATAAGGTGCCCTGTAGGAATCGGAATCCTAGATCAAATTACTCGTAACGCAGGTAGATCACCTTTACGTGGTGCGTTACCAGGTAAGATCTACCGGGGCAGCACGGACGAAAGTCCAGGGGCTTAACGGACCCCCCAGAATCTCTGCGAGTTAAGCTGTTGTCCAGGATGTGGTGGAGTTCACAGTGGGCTCTGATAAACTTTCATAAAACCATGAAAATCCGAATGCAACTCTGTCAAAGCGACCGTCACCCTAGCCTAAACTAACAGGAGTGCCAGCCGGCACATTAAGATTGATGCCAGCAAGATCCTGATTGTGGCATACTGGTCATACAAACGGACAAGGCATGGAACTACGAGTAGGAGTGCTTCGAGCATATTGGGACCAACGGCAGTACGACCCCAATTATGTATACTGGCAGCGCACGACTAAGGATAAGTAACGGTATATGTACTGGATAATATGCTTTGAGGCTGACAGCGGCAACATTCTACCGCCTTAGTAGGGTAAGGCCACTGGCCTGAAAACGACGAGTAGCCCAATGACGCACGCTGCCCCGTCCCGTAAAACCGTGGCAGGCCTTAGAGTACGTTCCAAATCCGTTGGAACAACTAGGCCGGAGTAGGCTCAGATGCAGGTAACGCCGATCTGGCTCTGAACATAGTATCCCATGAAGGATTAATTCAACCCTAGCATGGCCTCCCTGCTTGCTTAGATAACCATGGAATCACCACAAAGGCGACTATTTCAGCGGAGTTGGACAGCGGCTCATAGGGGGGCCCATAATAGATGATCCATCAAAACAAACAACTACCGGAATGTGAAGGAGAGGCTTCTGCACCCATCAGTAACCGGCTAAGGTTCCCGGCAAGAAAGGAGGCAACCAACATCAAGTGAGAACAATGTGGGCAAAAGCCTAGACACTGTGACGCCGGCAGGCACTGGCCGCTCCAGTGCAACATGTGAGGTGATCGATGACCCTGGACAAATCAAGGCCATGGATCGTAATAGGGATTACCTCCCTAAAATGCAGATAGCTGCTGAGCAACTCGGTGTCTTCATTGTTAAGAGCAAAAGCAATATCAGCAAAGACTTGAAAACAAGCTTTCTGAAATTGCGACAATCAGTCCTAGCTGCAAAGTAGGACTACGAGAAAGCCAAGGCACAACTTTGCATAATAGAAGGCGAAAGAGACACTAAGTTGTTTCAGACTGAAGTGTTTTCCTTCACAGGCAACGCGAATATATCTGATGATATTATTCGTTACGCGATGTGAAAGAGGGGACCTTCCGAGGATGAACACGTGGCGAAAAGACATTCGGCCGTCCTCCAGAGCTGACAAGCTGTCACGAGCCAAGCTCCGCGATCAAAAGGACATGGCAACAGTGGAAAGGCCAACATCAAGCCTAAGGCCAAGAAAGCATGAGCATGAGCATGAGCATGATTGACCGCCCGCAGTTGCTACTCCGTTATTGCAAGAACAGCTGTACTTACACAGGGAACCAACAGACGCTACTCTGGATCAGTATCATCCTCAATGTGTAAAAACTGGTGCTCTTATTATTATAATAAACAATACCGGTGCCGGCTGCGTCCGAATGCAGGTCAATTTGGGAATGGGAGGGAAATGTTGACGTGTTACTTGCTTTACAGAAGCCGAGGAGTCCTTTGCACTTCCACAAGAAAACACTGGAAGTTTGGATATGAGAAAGGATTCGTTTTGGTAAACGATATATATAATTCGAAATGAATACGTGAGCATATACACGAATGACCGCACTATCCAAACCAGACACGATACTGATTTCGTTGCTCGCTCGACAGGAGCATACAACAGGTTCAACGTATAAAACTCTACTGACGCGTTTTTTTTTCACCGGCGCATTTCGTTTTTTCTTCCGCGCAACGCGAACCGGACACAATGGATCCGGATCCGGATACCGTTGCTCGCCCACAAGAAGCATGCAACAGATTCAACGGATCCAACACTACTGACGCGTATGTTTTTTTTTCACCGGCAAACTTCGTTTTTTTCTTCCGCGCATGCAACAGATTCAGCGGATCCAACACTACTGACGCGTTTGTTTTTTTTTTTACCAGCACACTTCGTTTTTTCTTCCGCAAAACGCAAACCGGACACAATGGATCCAGATTCCGTCGCTCGCTCACAAGGAACATGCAACAGATTCAACGGATCCAACACTACTCTCAAGCCTAAGGCCAAGAAAGCAAAGAAAAAGCAGTGTTGTAAAAACTCAATTTCTCATAACTCACGCTTGAGATTTTTCATGCGTGAGTTGTTAATCACGCAACTCAGCAGTCAAAAAATCATGGATGAGTTGGTTTACTTTTTTAACTCATTGTCTCGTTTTTCCACAGTTTACTCACACACGGTAATAATTTCTTGTTAGTTTAGAACAATTATAGTAATACTTTCTGACGCAAACAACAACATTCGGGTTTCACGAGTTTTTGACGGGTTTTGCGATTGAATCATTTTTTACGTTTTGAGTTGATTGAGTGATTTTGCTTCAAAATCTCAAGCGTGAGATTTGCGAAGCAGATCTCTAATGAGTTTGCTCTCACGGGAGAGCGTATTGATTGAGATTTGAAAGTGAGTCTATCAACACTGGAAAAAAAGAGCCACGGGATAGTCCGAACCAGGCAATGAATCCACAGGAACCACGGGCGCAAGGCAACAGCAACCCGTGGATACGAGTCGGAAAAAAAGAAAGTAAGGAGAAAACAGAAAATGGAGCCCAAGGAGAATGCTAAACCGAAAACAGCGAAACGTAGAAATTATGGCGAGGCCTCCAAAACGGAGGATGCGAAATATTCCGAGGTTCTGAAGGCGATGCGAAGCACGGAGAAGTTATGGGGGCGATTAGACTGCCGGTTGCAAAGGCCAACAAAGCGAAGAACTTGCGTATACTCAAGATAGGCTGGTCAGTTTGCCGGCTGACCATACAACAGCCTCCTGAAGTTTGCTTCAAGTGTTTCGGGAAGGGCCATAAGTCGTGGAATTACAATGGTCCCGACAGAAGTAAGATGTGCAGAAAATACGGCGCCGAAGGCCAAGCGATTGTAAGCAAATCGCTAAAGGTCTTATATGTGTCGACAGAGCAGACAACGGACACTTAACGGGCGGACCCAAATGTCCGGCTCAAGCGGATTATCAAAGCAGCTAAAACGGAAGTAACACAGTTAAATTTATACCCCTGTGATGCAGCCCAGCAGCTGCTTTGGCAGTCAGTCTCTGAAACGAAGACCGACGTGGTGTTACTATCGGACCCATACCGCATATCAGCCAACAACGGGAACTGGGTGGCGTATAGGTCTCAACGGCTAGCAGCTATAGGGACGACATGATGATACTCCGTGACGATATCTAATCCAAGAAGTAGTCTCTATCTTAAATGACGGTTTTGCAAAAGCAAAAATCAACGGTGTGTTTTATTGCAGTTGTTACGCACCCCCAATATGGTCGATTGAGGAATTTTCCTTCATGGTAGACAGGATGTTAGCCGAACTAGCTAATAGGCAGTTGGTGATTTTAATTGGGAAACCACCAGGTGACCCGTCAGCGTAAAGACCTATCTGTCTACTAGATACGACGAGCAAGTATTTGGAGAGGTTGATCTTCATCAACCTAATACCGTAAACAGAAGGTGCGGACGGCCTGTCCAACAACCAGTTTGGATTCAGGAAAGGTAAATCGACTCTGGACGCTATCCAGTCGGTCGTTCAGACATTTGAGGTGGCAATCGAGCATAAAAGAGCGGCATCCGTTACTGCGCGGTTGTCACTCTGGATGTGAAGAAAGCGTTTAACAGCCCAAGCTGGGAAGCGATAGCCCACGCAATTCACCGCCTCAAGGTACCGGTGCAGTTGTGTAAGCTTCTTGAACGCTATTTGGATGGTAGGATTCTACTGTATGACACAGAGGAGGGGCAGAAAAGCGTTCGAATTACCGCGGGTGTACCTCAAGGTCCAATCCTGGGCTCGATGTTATGCAATGTACGATGACGTACTGAAGTTGCCCCTTCCGACGAGTGTTAAGATTATTGGATTCGCCGATGATATCACCCTAGTGGTCTATGCCGAATCGATGGAGGAAGTAGAGTTGAAAGCAGCGCACTCTATCTACATAGTCAAGGAATAGATGAAGTCTAGGAAACTAGGACAGGCCCGTCACAAGACTGAGGTGGTGGTGGTCAACAACCGCAAGCTCGGACTTATATCGGCTTATATCGGTAGTTGATTGCACCATAGAGTCCAAGCGATCCCTTAAGCATCTTGGGGTGATGGCCGATGACAAGCTCAGCTTCGTTGAATATGCCTGTAAAAGGGCATCTACGGCTACAGCGGCGCTTTCGAGGATGATGTCTCACAGCTCTGCTGTAATTGCCAGCACACGCAAGCTCCTGGCAGGTGTGGCGCTATCCATACCAAGGTAAGGAGGACCAATCTGGTCAAAAGCGCTTAGCACGAGTAGAAACTTGAAGCGGTTGGAAAGCACGTGTAGCATCATGCGCTTAAGAGTAGCAAGTGCATACCAAACGGTATCTAAAGAAGCCGGTTGGCAGCAGGAATGGGATAACTCCACTATATATGGACCCAACTAACACAACTAGGTAGATGGACCTAACAAAAAAACTAAAAATTATTCGACGAAAATGTGTTAGATTGGAGAAAAGAATACAGTGAACACATTATCGTGTAAATTTCTTTGATTTTTTACGAAAAAACTTGAAAATTCCGAAATGAATGACGGATCCTGCCCCCTTAAGAGATAGCTTTGCTAGGAAATTCGGGCAGTCTATCTCGCCGTTCAATGCCTTGCCAGCTGTAACAGCTTGTTGGATTATTCTACGTTGTCCGAGGGTTTCTATTACAAGCAACTAACACCGGTCAGCGTATGATGGAAGATTTGCGCGGTCCCTTCCCAGAAGCAGTTGTAGAGTTTAACGAACAAACCGTTTTTGGATACGTTCAACCCTGTTAATCCAGTTTGCCTAATTCGGACACCATATAACGGAGGAGGGTTTCAATATTGACCGAACTAGCGGAGTATTGAGTGCTTTCAAACAATGGATAAAATATTTGGATGTCCGCCCAACGAACCTCCCAAATCTCGTATGTAACTAACACGCAGCATTATTACCCATCAACAACTTTCAAATAAAGTCGCCATACATTATTTTCATTTTTTTTTAATAATTCAAAAAAATTCAACATCTTTAAAAAATGTCGATTTTAATATACAGCCTTTTTTATTGTTGTTGTAGCTATGGTTTGATTATAAAAAATACCGTCAACGTACCAGTATCCGCTCATGTTCCAGTAGCCCGCTTACGAGTTTAAAAAGTAAGTTAATTTGAGTGAATACACAAAAGATTGTCTACAGTACGATTCAATTTCTCAATTTGAATTGTCTAGTGGCTGTAGTTTTCAAATTTATTTTGTTTAAACTCTTCTTTTTAAAGTGTTATCGGGCTACTGGAACATGAGCGGATACTGGTGCACTGATGGTATCAGGATAAATAACTAAATTCGAAATAATGCATTTTTTAATATGTTCGTCATAAGCTCTGTTAACCACGTGCGGAAATAGGAAAACTTGGGTGCAGTAACAAACGCAACTAATTTTTTTTTATGAAAGTTTTTCAAATTCACTTCAATTTGTCGCTTATTGACTATATATTTCGAGCTACATTGAGACATAAAAATGGTATGAATGGACTCAATAGATATTTTTGAATACGAATTTGAACACATTAGCGGATTGTGGTGCACTGATAGTATGTAGTCCACGCACGGTGTTGTTCAATACTGACTAAATTAATATGTCCCTTCTATCCCAAATTGGATTCTGAAGAAAAAAAAAGACACTATCAATACACCTCCATACATTTTTGTACGATAAAGAGACGAATAAGATGTGGTTTTGCAAATACATCTAAATAAAGCTACCCATACAGAGGACTAACGCGCAAAGCAGTAATTGATAATAATTCAATTGATTCATCAGACGAAACCATATGATCAATTCAACCGACAAAAGTGATTGCCACGTTAGTTGGGTGGGAAGTATTATTTTTGCATTGTCTTTTTGTCACTGACAGAACTGTTCTCATGCATACATCGTCCATGGCAATATGTAAAAGGATAGCTACTAAGAGAAACGTTTCAATCAATACTCACTTGGCCTGTGGCGATGCGCTGCTTGTTCCAAATGTGAGTGCTGCCTTGCTAATTGCTCGACCATTTCTTCCAGATGTAATTTCTGGTCACGTTCGTGCTGTAACATTTTCGACCATTTATGGCCCTGAGTTTGCGCCGTTTGTAGGTAATCGGAGCAAGCCTGTTGGACAGAACAAGAAACAAAATTTAATATCCATTCAAACTTATTCAAGAACGCGTGTATCTTACATTGATCATGGCATTGGAGGATATTCGGAACAATGTTGCTCGTTCACTGACTATCTTCGTCTTATTCGCTAGATCGTCACCGGATTCCAGCTCCGATAATGCACGTTGCAATGTTGCTCCATGCTTGGTTATCAGATCATAGCAAGTTTTCAGATTTTCTAATCTAAATGTCAACTCTCTTACTACTAAGTTGAGTTCTTCACTAGGTATCGTGTTGGCTGCTGTGTCTTCCTCTTCTTCGTCACTTTCCATGGCTCGTCTGTTATATCATTATGAAAATAAATACATTGTTTTAATTAGTTGGTATAGTTATAATCTCCATGGATAAAACTACTTACATTGCTTTCGCTTTGGCGAGCTCCAGGGCTGTTACCCAGGATTGCCGTTCTACCTCGTTGGCAGCTTTAATATGAAACGTTTGCGTTCCACCATTCGATATCACAAAAGTACAGGAATCCACTGTATGGATTAGTGCTCCGTGGAGGGATATAGTACCGCGACAGGTGTGTGTCATCTCTGCTTGATTTCTGTTTATACGACAGGATGCAGTGCAGCACGTGGTTGTAGTTTGTTTGTGAGGCAGATAGAAATGGAAAGAAAATACAGTTAAGCTTCATTTCAAGGGTTAGCAGCAGCAATTGAAAAAAAATGCACACAATTATAGGAAGCCAAAAAGTGTAGAAATAAGTAAACAGAATCCAGCACAGAAGCCACCTGACAGATCTACCATTTTTATGCAATGTACAAAACCACCACCTCTGTGTTATTATTTTGGGCAAATTAGCAAAATTAGTGTTAGCACTCAATAAACAAACTACGTCTGTTTTTCTGTTTATAATGGATTGGTAAAAGCTGATAGAAACATAAAAAAATACCACCGTTGAGGCAAAGCATGAAAAACCGTCGATGGGGGTGACAATGGGTCTAGGGGGTGAGATTGGTTCAAAACGGAAAAATATGAAAATACCTGAAGGTCGTAGACACAAAAGTCAATTTGGACAAATTTAGATGTAAGATTGTGAAAAATAATAGAATCGTTCTGGTGGGCTTCGATCCCACAACTCCCAATACGCTAGACTGGGCGCGTTAACCAACTACGCCACAGAACGGGTAACGATTCTGCAGCGCAATCGGCCAACCTGAAACCAAAGTCCGTCACGACCCCATTTTCTCCTTCCCAACCCTACACCTCCTTCGGTTCTCTGAGATGACCAATTCGACTCTCCTAAGCGTGCCTACGAACAACAGTGAGAGATTATATTTTTAGCGTCGCACTGTTGCCTTGTTTGTGCCACACTACTCATACACGCAGCGAACTGGACTTTCGAATTTCATAAATTTTTCCTTATGAAAGATGGAACGATTATTGCAATACGAACGCTTTATGTATCGTTCTAGCATCACCCCACTTCAAGGCGTCGATAGGCGCGGGGTGTACGCACGAGCCTATCGATCGCAAGGTCCTTGGTTCGATTCCAGGTTGCCGCGATAACTATTTTTGTTTTCAAATTTCGGTTTCATAAGGCAAATTTATGAATTTTAACCCGATTTCTTGTGGCGAATTTTCATAAGGGGTTCCTATGTTTATCGATAGTCCATTTGCCTGAGTGTAAGCCAACGTTGGCTCAATGAGATGGTTAGTATGGGTCCGGCTTTCGACGTAGTCGTATCTCGTCATATCGACCCCTTTTGCGATAGAGATCTCCGCTCAATTTTACTCAACTAGGGTTGTCATGTCTATTACGGCTTAACCAGCCGACGGTGTTTTGAAAATACCTGAAGGTCGTAGACACAAAAGTCAATTTGGACAAATTGAGATGTAAGATTTGAAAAATAATAGAATCGTTCTGGTGCACTCAGGCAAATGGACTATCGATAAACATAGGAACCCCTTATGAAAATTTGCCACAAGGAATCGGGTTGAAATTCATAAATTTGCCTTATGAAACTGAAATTTGAAAACGAAAATAGTTTTCGCGGCAACTTGGAATCAAACCAAGGACCTTGCGATCGATAAGCTCGTGCAGATGCTAAAACGATACATAAAGCGTTCGTATTACGATAATCGTTTCAACTTTCATAAGGCAAAATGTATGAATTTCGATGCGCCAGTTCGCAGCGTGTGGGCTTCGATCCCACGACTCCCAATACGCTAGACTGGGCGCGTTAACCAACTACGCCAATTCGACTCTCCTAAGCGTGCCTACGAACAACAGTGAGAGATTTTATTTTTAGCGTCGCACTGTTGCCTTGTTTGTGCCACACTACTCATAAGCCAACGTTGGCTCAATAGGCCAGGGGAAGTGGTTCACCTAGAGTGAATTTCTGTCAGAGAAAAAGTAGATTTTGTATGAGATTTGACAGAAAAATGAATGACAAGTTCATCCACTTCTCCTGGCTTATGAGATGGTTAGTATGGGTCCGGCTTTCGGGGTCGATATTGACATTTTACGGTGCCGGGTGTTCTCTTTTTTTTCATTTAGATGAGTTTATTCTTTCTAAATACAGCATCTCTGAAACATCAAACAAGTCTACTTGAGTATTCCGTGCATTGGTTAACAATGCAACGCATTTTATCAACTTCTCAAAACAGCAACTGAGTTTCGTGCGCAGCAAAAACGTAACAACATTTTTATCGAATGTTTTTTTTAATTTAATTGTTATCAGTGTTTTCATATTATATAAACATCTCACGGAAATACAAATGAGTTGGATCGCTGAAATACCGGGATTATGACGTCAGCATCTGCCTGAAATGTATTGATCGTGGAATGTCGCTCCGAAATTTAACTATTTGCGAAGGTTTAAAATAATCACTGTTTCAGTACAGCTTTGGGGAAACTGAATAAGCTTTATGGCAATGGAGATGAGACTTTGAAGATAATTTGAGCGACAAAACAAGACAATTTATGTAAACTTGACGATAATAATCGAATCGATAATCGAATAATAGTAATCGATAATCGAACGATATAATCGTTCTTTTAAGTGGGTTTATCATACTTGTGAAACATCTAAGATATCTTTTCGTCTTGTTTGCATCGTATTTCATCAATATTTTTCAGCTGTGAATGGTTTTGCAATTATATTCTCAAAAACAAGTTATTTTAATTACGATGACCCAATGTCACCCCCTCTATGGAATGAGATTGGGTCATTTTTCATTCACTTGTGGTGCCTCTGTGAATAAATATTTTTCTTTAATTTTTTGAACAGTTGTTATTGTACCATCATAGTACATACACACCAAATTTGAAGTTTATTGGAGTTAAATTTCGATAGTTATTCAATAAATAAATCGTTCATATCCCTTTTTGACCCATTCTTACCCCCAACGACGGTATCTAGACATATATTGGGAGAATCGATATAAAATTTTAATAAAGTTTTCCTTCCTATTACTAGCAGCTATAGCGTTGGCGTAGTTTATTCATTCCTATTATTGACATCTATCATCAAAAAGTTTAATTTCGTTAACTCATTTTTTTTTTATAAATTATTGATAAATTCTTAATAATAATGCCTCCTAAAACTGTCACTTTAATAGGCTATAAAAAATCTCATTTTTTTATTTACTATAATTTTAATTTTTAATTAATTTAACATCACGAACATCACTAAGAATGGTTTTCACTTTTCGAAGATGAAAATTATAGTTAGGTACAAAACAACAAAATGAAATTCCACATTTGTAGAACCTAATGATGATTAAGGAAGGAAAAGCTGGAATTAATACTTTAAATTTCAGGTTTTCATGAATGGGTTTGATTAACTCATTGTATATATTTGGATACAATAAAATAATGCTGAATAATATGTTCAAAAATTATGCAAAATTCAAATTATAAGTTATAATTTTTCTTAGTTTTTCATATTAAAACATTGAGTAAATTTTGCATGAGAAAATAAGTCTAGATAGCCACAAAACAATACTAATTATGTTCGAATTGCAATTTATATTCTATTGAATCGAGACAATCATAATACGTCTACCGCAAGGACGCCATTCACCACTCATTTAACAGCATTTCAACACGTTAAATTCTGTGAAAAATCGGGTTTTCAATATTTTTTGCAACTTTTTGCGCTAGATGCAAGATACAACATTTGTGTTTGTAGGAAACAAAAAAAAATGTGAATAACGTACAATCACAGACAAACAGACGTAACACTTAGAACAAATGTCGATCAAAATCATAGTCACGAGGACATGTACGCGCAATGCTAATATCGGTGTGTTTGGCCGATAGGCCAACAGATGGCGGTAGTGTGCAAACGTCAAACACGAACAAAAACGATGCGAGCGCTGCGGGTGGTGAATCGGCCACCTACCATATTTTTGAATCGACCGTTAAAAAGGTGGTCGATGGCCAAAGATGAGAGTGTGACGTCTGTTTGTCTGTGGTACAATGGTACCGAATAACATGTATGCCAATGATACATGTGTAGGGCGCCATTCGCCGCTCATCCTAAGTTTGAAGCCCTGTATACACCACTAGTTGGAATTGATTTGCTTTCATTAGCTGATTGTTATCTTTGTACTATAGTACGACAGCATATTAAACCATGCAGCTAAGAAGCATTTTTCGATCTGCCATACAAAAATCATTGTTCAACACATGTTTACCGCCTTAAACAGCCTAAAATTATTTTTACAAATAGTATATAATATGAAATCATATGAGTTTCATTCTGATACAAACCATTTTGGTATACTAATACATGCTGATGACTTTTACAGCGAAAATTTGTTCAGATTTTTCAAAATAATTCAATGAACGGTGAATGGAGCATGAGCGGTGAATGGCGTCCTTACGGTATATAACATTATGGCACTATGGACAGGAACAGGGTAACTAAATTATCATGAAGAAGCATAGAAGTTAAAAATAGATTTTCAACTTTTTCCTATATTGAATTAAAATACTTGCAATGAGCATTGCGACAAGGAATGAATGAATGAAATGGCGATCGAAAACCCAACACCTTTTTGTAAACAGTCACTACGTTAAACGGACAGAGTACTTTGTAGTCGGACGATTATATTAGTTGAATGAAAAATGAAGGCCGCATCCCTACAGAGACAATAAATTTTGAAAACTGTATATACTATTACTTTTTGTGTTTCTTCCTATCTTTTTTCATATCAGGTGGGGTATTCAGTCTAGTGGGTGAGCGAGGCGCTCGAATACATTGCATCATGGATCCTTTGCTCCTGAAATTTGGTTAATGCTAGGTTTAAACATAAGATCGACAAGCTGTTGGGGACAAAAACAAGGGTTAACAATGCGCGAAATTTACTAATCACTAATTCAAAGCTAATTAGAACTAAAATTGCTCAGTCATTGCAAAAAAATATATGCTAAGGAAAGCTTTCTATCAAGCAACAAGGGCATATAACTTGTGCTGAAAATTATCTGAAATCTACTTCACATTCCATAGTATTCTATGTCTATAAAAAGCCAGAACGGAATGACAAAATCAGGTTTAGGAAAAAGTAGTAAGTAATGAAAAAAACTTCGATTTTATTCTCATTAGACTGTTCTAGTGTTTGTTATACACTGCTAAATGACTAACATTTTGACTGATTTATAGGGAAGGTGTACCGGTATTCGCCATGTATCAGTATTCGCCACCCCTAATTGTATACCGTTTGACGACACATATGATTGCCAATCGTTTAGCACTTTGATTACTTTAACGAGTAAAGTGCTTTAAGATAATACGGAAATATTCTTAGAAAGCTCAAAATTTGCTCAGAAAATAATAAGAAAAAAAAAAAAATTTCCCTAAACATTTTGCTCCTTTGCGCCTTGTTTCGCCACCCTCCATAAGAAATCAACGGTGGCGAATACTGGTGCAAGTGGTCCAGTATTGAACAGTATTGACAGTAATCGAAGGTCTTATGATTTATTTACATACAATCCAAATATTTTGTTTTTAGAATTTACAGATCTGTGTTTTTTTATGTCAATGTGTTCAGGGTGGCCACCAAATTATAATTTTAAAAATCCCGTTTTTCCCGGTAAAGTTTCCAGAATTTTCTCGGTTTTTGATTTTGTTAATCACTATAATTTGGACTTCTTATTCACTTTAGTAGATAGCTACTGAAACCATATTTTGAAACAATATGCTTCTTTTTCAATGATTTAAGCCACTGCGTCCAATGGGTTGAAATTTTGTGGCAAGACCCGTTTTGCTATTCGCATCAATGGAAGAAACTAAAAACTATCCACTATGAATAAAGTGAACAACTTAAACACTTTGACGCGCCTTTTCCCAGTCAGGCAAAAACCCACTATCTTACTGAGATTTGCAATCCAAATTTCACCTGGTTGTAAATAACCCCCAGTAAGAAATTTGGATCTGCGCTATAACTGCCGACAAGATGTTCCGAGGATTCGCGTTCCATGTGACAGAAACGAAGGATATCATTCTGAACCTGTCCAATATTCTTCAAATGATACCTAATCGGACAGTGTCCAGTTACTAGGCGAGTGTATGTACAGAGAACTCTCTTGTTGATCACAAATAGTCTTTTGATTATAGTTAGATTTGAAACTAAAAATCTTTTGGATTCAATATGCTTCTTACTTAAGGTAAAGCTGCATCGAAGTCACATCTCAAACTTTTAAGAACACAAATCTCGTGAACCAGACAACTGTTCAAGCTCAAAACTTCGGCTGGCTGGTGGTGATTAAACAATCAAGTTTTTGTCTTAATTCAGACAAAAAAGATGCCAAAGTAAATTATTGAGGTAATAAAGTACCTAGTTATTTATTCTTATTGAAGTGATTTCAAAATCTAACACTTCGATTTTTCCTTCATGAAAATGAAATTTTTCAAATCAAATTATATCAAGGTGCAAATGTAAGACATTGATAAATATCTTTATTTAAGAAATTTGCAGCCCGAAGCTGGCTCATCTCTTAAATGAAACAAAGCAACACTTGTAGAAGCATGTAGGGGGACACGGGGCAGTATGGACACCCTAAGGAATTTGCCTATTTTGACTGTAAAAACATGAATATTATACTGTTTTTTATGTGCAGTCTGCTTTTTAAAGTTCTTGAGCATTTGTTAAACATGGTTACATAATCAGGAAAAAAATATTTTGTTTTCAAAAAAAGGTTTAAAAAAAGCTTATATTTGGTAGTCACCATCAAGCTAGCGGGGCAAAGTGTTTATAGAAAAATTGTCCTGCGATCGTTCTCAAAACCTCGAAAAATGAAGTACATATTCAGGAAACCATAGTGACAGGTCACTGTGCCACTGAAAACATGTTTAAAATCAATTTACGACATTTTTCGTAGAGATGCTTTCAATATTGCCTCCAGGTTAGTTTTAATCAAGAATTGACGATTTTCAACCGATTTGTGGTTCCACTTCACAGTTATTGCATTGAATGCTAAATATTTTTGGATAATTTTGTGTTTGAAGTTATATTTCTTCCTCTTTGAAGTGCCAGCTCTACTTTGCACCCGGTGTCCATATTGCCCCAACAGTATAAGAAATTTTCATATAAGTTTTTCAATGTTTTAAAGTACCAGAAAAAAATCTACTATATTTTTGAATATAGCATAAATAATTGAAGATTCAATCAAGAGCTACATTATCGGTCAACTGGCAGTCATTTGCCTCTGAAACCTTATTTAGTGAGGTGTGAATGTTATAATTTTCGAACCAAATAAAATCATGCTCAATTTTTCGATTTAAAATCAATGTTCTGAACATTTTTTCTGAAATTTTAGTGGATAGTTTACTTTTCCTATAGGCAACTGATATATTGTTTGCATTGAACGTGTAAAAGTATTCGCCTATGCAAAGATACAAGGTGTGTCCATTCTGCCCCGGGTGTCCATACTGCCCCCGGTACCCCTATCTCTACTTTACTAACTTTTAGTCGATAAATTAACTAAAATTAACGAATTCATCGTGGTTTAAATGTTCAGCACATGAAGAAAATTTTATGATGATGATGATGATGATGATGATATCATATTTTTGGTTCTGAAATCTACTGAAAGATAATATTAAAACTTTATTCAAAACTTTAATAAAAGTGAAACATTTTTTAAAAAACATAGTTTGGAAATTAGAAATTGAATTATAATATGTTGTAACACTTCCAAGGATGTTGTTTGTTCAATGCTACGGATACTGAATTACAATATAAACAAATATAACGATTTCATGCCACAAAATTTCCATGATTTGTAAATTTCGAACCCGAAAATGTTTGTTCAAAACGATTTTCCCGGTAAACCCCGGTTTTGAAAGGTGGATTCAAATACCCATCTTTTCCCTGCTTTTCCCGGTTTGGTGGCCACCCTGATGTATATTCTATTGAAATTTAGGGAATTAACCCTCTAATACCCAAACCCGCCTTTAGACGTTGTACACTTTGGAATTGGACTTAAGCATTGATTCATAACACGCATATGAGAAAAGTTTTTTATGACTTTTGAAACTTTTTTGTATTTTTTAAATTGTTTGAAAAATTGTATTCTTATATAACCTACAAATGCCTGGGTTTCATTTAACGTGCAATATAAAAAATCGTACCCTTTATATTTTTCTACGATAAACCTATAACAGAAGAAGAACTTGGTGGTATTAAAATAATTTCAAACCTGTTTTTCCGTTCAATAGACAAAAAAAAAACATGTTTAGAACTATTTTAGAGAGCTAAAAATGATAAATTGGGTGTTAGAGAGTTAACGCCGATAATAGATGATTTGCTTTTTATGAAACCTCTAAATAAAAACAAAGAATCCACACTAAGGTGCGTGAACCAAATATATTAAGATTTAAAGGTGGCGCAAGCGACTTGAAGTTTCAAAAAATATGACATTCAGTGAAGTTTTCATAACTTTGTTATTTTGTAACCAATTTCGAAGCATCATTCTCCTCAAAATTAAATTTATGAAAAGTTTGTGCAACATCGAAATTGTCTAGAATAAAAAGTGGTATTTTGCTCCAATTTTTCCCTCATTTTAATATATCTGAAACTGGGCTTTCGACTTTCTTAGCAACAATTTTTAATCAATTTTAAGACAATAATATTGTTACGTTCATTAAAAATTTGTGCATTTTTCAACTCTTAGCTGTAACAAGATGATCAATTGAATAAATAATATGTAATTTCTAGTGAAAAAAATTAAAAATCCGAAGAAATTCGATTTTTGTTTTCAAGAAAAGATCATGTTTTTGGGTTAAATAACAAAGTTAATTTTTTTTAAATCAAATGTGTTGTCAATGATACACCATCAAGTCACTTGCGCCATCTCTAAATCCCAATATTTTTGGCTCAAACTTTGAGGTTCCTCACAGAAGCCTACGAAGTTTTGGGTTTGAGAGATATTTCGAAATATAAATCCTTCAACTTGCAGAGAAGATTCTGGTTTGTCCTTTGGGGATACAACTTCATCATCGTAGTATCTTGTCAAACACATGTTTTTTTTGTGTGAATATTGTAATGATCTTAAATGTTTCTTATCGCACTTTTGGTAACATGTCTGATCTGGCAAGGTTCTTATAAGCCTTTTTTCACCACCGCTGAGGTCTTAAAATTGGTTCAACCATATGAGTAAACCTGGTTTAGGGCTTAATCGAAGGTGAAGAACTCGACTCTTAGCGCCGCTTCAGGAAGATTGGGAACTACTGCTTTAAAGCGTAAATGAT